>NW_024881276.1:33555305-35955305 GCF_018691265.1 Tyto alba | reverse complement strand
GTGTCTTACTTATGTGGCCACCTGTGTATATATGTGCATACATATTGTATATATGTATATATGTATATATGCATATATATGTATATATGTGTATGTATATATGTATAAACTTCCTGTTGGGAATATGGGCCCAGCCTTGCTATTGGAGAGACCAAGGATGGAGCTGGACCAGGAGTAACCTGGGAACTAGAAACTGCCATAGGAGGTCCAGGAGATAAGGGAGGAGGGATCTGCTATGTTCCCTAGCTTGTCTGATAGGGTGATCTCAACAGTTATAATGAAAGGGATGATAACAATGATCAAAAAACCACACAGATCATTCACTACAGACATCTTCACTAGACCATAATTGCTCTTATGGCATCACAACCACAACCATATGAGATATAAGAGAGGATGTGAATAGGTCACAGTGCCTATAAACAAAAACTTTCATCAATAATTTTTAGAGATTCCAAAGGCTGCTCTAAATTATGTCATAAATCCAAACTGGATGGCCACTTCTATCCCTGAGGATTAATTGATAAAGAAAATATTTCTCTTGAGATTAGAAGATAATGGAGGTAGGTCAGGTTAAAGAAGCAATCTAGTCATTCTCTCTAGTCCAGATTTATCCCAACTAACGTAAAGCATTAAGTTAGAAGCTAATTGTTCTGGTGGCCTAGGTTTGAGTGAGTGGTGGGGTTTTTTGGTAGCAGGGGAGGGGGCTATAGGGGTAGCCCCCTTTGAAAAGCTTCTCGAAGCTCGCCCAGCTCCAAGTCAGCTCCATCTCTGCAACAAAACTGAGCCAATCAGCTGCGCCTCTGAGATAATGAATTTAAGAAGGGACGTGGTGAGGAGCAGTCAGACTTGTGAGGAGGAGTTGCTGCAGCTGCATGAACACCAAGGTCAGTGGAGGAACAGAGGAAGAAAGGATGTGGGAGGTGTGCCGGAGCAGAGACCCCCCTGTATCCTGTGGTGAGATGGCAGGGCAGACCCTCTGCCACCCATGAAGATCTACGGTGGAGCAGACATTGATTTATGGCCTGTGAGGTGTTTCACATGGCTGATCAAGGTGTCTGTGCCTGAAGAAGGCCGGGTTCTTGTGGCAAAAGTTAGACCCCGCTGTTGTAGTTGAGCGCTGGGAGGATTGCAGCATGCGGGGGTGTCCCATGCTGGAGCAGCTCAGGAAGGGCTGCAGCCATGGGAGGGACTCCAGTCGGAGAAAGTTGGTGTCCCACGCCAGAACAGTGTAGGGAAATGCTGCGGCTCATGGGAGGGACTCAAGTTGGAGGAAGTTTGTGGAGGACTGCCTCCTGTGAGAGGCGGATCATGATGGAGCAGGGGGAGAAGTTCCAGAAACTTCTCCCACCGAAGATGGAAGAAGCTGCATCACTGACTTCTTCCCCCATTCCCTGCCCCTGTGCTGCTGGGGGGAGGAGGTAGAGATATCAGGAGCAGAGCTGAGCCCAGGAAGAAGGGAGGGGTGGAGGGAAGGTGTTCTCTAGATGAGGCAATGCTTCTCACTCTCCTACTCTGTTATGTGTTGTTAGTGTCTGTAATAAATGTATGTTCTTTTTCTCTTCCCCTAACAAGTCTGCCTTTTGCCCATGACCATAATGGGTGATTTGCCCCTCCCAGTCCTATCTCGAACCCCAAGCCTGGCTCATTTGTCCCTTCTCATTGCTGGGAGGGAAGGGAGGCGTGAACTGGACTCAGTAATACTGATACAGTTTAACAAGAACTGAGTAAGGGAAATAATCAATCAGCAGCCACGCTCCAGTTGAGACAGCCCAGGATGCGGTCAGAGCGCACTACTAGTTCCTGCTCAGCTGACCATCCACCAGGACCACCAACCTTCAGCTAGGGCAGCCGCCCAGCCAGTCACGTTCCCAGCTTATCCTACTGGAGGTTGTAGTCCACCCTGGGTGCAGGTATCTGCCTTTGCCACGTATAGAAAATACCAAGCAAGAAATATCCTAAGCGTATTTTTTGGATAGATTTCAAAGTTGAAAAAGTATAGCTTTAAACAATAAATGGAAGAGTTGAAGGTGCTATATCAAATTTTCAAATGTTGAGCAAAATTAAAAGCTTCTTTTTTGTTTTATCACATCCAGAATCCTGTAATTCTCATATTATGTAGACAAGAAATGAAAAAATATTTTTCTGATACATGCATTGGTCACTGCAGGTTGCAGGTGACTTTTGGTCTACAACAGCATCAGAAAAGAAATCTTAAGAAAAAAAATGTTTTGCAAAATTGAGTACAATTAAGTAGCATAATGTAAATAACAGATTGGTGATAACAGATATGTGCGTAAAACCAAGTGTCTAACAAGTTATGTCTTTAATAACAAAGTAAAACTCAAATTAGATGGATTAAAAACATGCTTTTACTTTCATTACAGGTGTTTCCAAAAAGATTTAAATAGGTGTGCTTACCTAGAGACTTCAGGGTAAAAGCCAAAAACCTGAGTTTATTTACTTTACATAGTTCACATACTTCAGGCAAAGAATGAGCTGGCTTTTTGTTGCAACTGACTTCCTCAGTCTTATACTTTTAAAAGAAAATGCAAATTTCAGATTTTAGACTTGTTATGTTTTCATACGAAAGGAAAATTAAATACAGTGCTATGTGTAATACAGAGATTCCTGACTACAAAGTCAGTATGCACTGATATTAAAGCACTGGTTTTAGCTGGGCTTAGCTGGCACATTTCATTCAAGGCCTGCTGTTAAGACATCTGGTACTTATTATTCTATTGTTAAGTAGTCGCTTGGGAGAAAAAGATGAAGAAATCCAGAACCAGATTAGTCATTCAATTACAGATTAAGAACAATTTACAATAGTAGTATTGCAATAATTTATGCTTTAGAACCAAGATAATTTGATCTGAATACACCCTTTCTAAGGAGAAAACCAAACAAAACAATAGTACCAGTACTATTAAATTAACTTGGTATATTATAACTTCTAGTAATTACCATTATGCCAGCTCTACACAAATGACATGCCCTCAAGTTTAATCAAATTGTCCCTGGATATATACTGTGTTGAGATCTGAATAAGGTCTATCAAAACCATATACATGGTTGCTAAGCAAAACAGAGACAATATTCAGTGCAGAAATATTCAGTAAAAATATTTATGAATTAACTCAGGCTTCTTGTAGTAGCCTACCAAATAGAAAACAAACAAACAAACAAACAAACAAACATTATTTTTTATTCACTGTAATTTTACTTTAAGCTGTGGTATATATCTAATTCACATTAAGTTTGTTGGAGAAAGTAAAGAAAATGATAGTAGGGACCTTAGAAAATGTAGCTTTTTTGTACAAAGTAGCTCAGAATGGCTTTCTCGTTTCTGTGAAGAGGTCAGACCGATAAAAGGAGTTCACAATTAGTTTAGATAGAGCAAAAGCTTTTCAGTGATGATTGATTCGTGTGTTCAGCTTTCAGTTGTAGGAGATACTCTGAAAATGTTTTGCATTCTGTAAGCTATAGATACTCTTGGGGCAAACTATTTTCCAACATAAGTGACATTTGAGTCAATTGAAATTCATAGAGTGATATACAGAAATAAAAGCTAAATAGATGCCTTCAGTTTAAATGGAGCTCAGTGCAACATTCTGAAATATTTGATGTTGAAAATCAAAAAAGCAAAGTTGCCATGCAGCTCTATGCAGTTCTTTTTGAATACTCAATGTATACAGTGGAAGAATTTAATCTTTCCTGGATCCAGCCTCTCTCTGCCATGCTTCAAACAGGTGAATTATCCATTCTGCCCAGTCTTTGACATGACTGATTGTTATGCGGATGTGATTAGTATTCACTACATTTGAGTTAATATGCTAATAAACCCATATAAATGCTAGGTATATTTACTTCAGCTTCGTGCCATGCCTTTTCATCAGCTTGGATGATGAAAAGAGTAGTCTTGTGTACAGCTAGTGGAAATTTATGCAACTATTTTCTAAAAAATTCTTAATCAATTGAATTCTTAGCCCAAAAAGGGAATTTAAAAACATACTAGGTACATGTGGATTTTTTAAATAAGAATTGTATGCATAACTAAATTAGTCATCAAAATGTATCACACACCCGACTAAAGTTATGTGTTAAAATTAGAGAGTAATCTCAGCTTCACTATTGTAAATCTAGAGCAAATCAACATTTAAATTTCTATTAATCTCAGGCAATTACATCATCTCAGTAGGATTGTTCCCGATTTGTACAACTATGTGAAATATCACAATTTGTTCTAAATTTCATTATTGCTATGATAGAGTGATGCACTTGCTGGAAAAACAAAACCAAAACCAACCTATTTTAATGGCTGCTGCCAGCCCATGCCTTGGGCCTGGCCCCACGTCAGCCCTGCCCCTGCCCAGACCTGGGCCCCACTGAGCTGGGCACCACCCAGACCCTGATCTTATCCCAACCCACACCACCCAGGCCTCCTTCCAACAGCCCCCAGGAGATAGCAGGGGGATATTTTGAATGGGATCATCCCTATGTTACAGTTTTTACCCTGCAAGACAGACTCCAAGCCCTTACCCCTGTCTGCTAGGGAATCACTAGGCTTTTCCTCTGAATCTGGGTTAGTGATTTTGAAAGGAGAAAATTCATTTAGCCTGAGTCCCACCACCTGTGATTAGATGTACACTGCTAGAGCGCTGCGATGGCGGCAGAGATTTGTCATGCTTACAGCATTAAAGATTCCCTGGCTTCAAACTGGGCATGAGGCATTTCTACAAAGTATTTGAATCCTTTCATTTCTTTACACTTGTTTTCCCAGCAGAAGTTGCTCATCCCTGAGGTAAATAGAAAGGTCTTATTCTGTGTACTTTGTGGTGTCAAAAGAATACATCTACACAGGATGAGATGTAATTTGTAAGCAGGTCATGTTTCCTACATGGCCCTAGTACCTGCTGATAGCTTATCTAAGAAGACTTTGAATAAAAGTGATGTGAGATGATAACAAGCAGAAGGGAAAATAAGTAAAGAAATCTGCAAACTAATGCAAATTGCAACTACTGTTGCCAAGAATATAGAGCTTCGGACTCTGCTAGTGAATACTTACGAAAAGGGTAAGCCTAAATCATCTTGAACACATACCAAAAACCACCTGAACATAATTTCTGAAGAAATATCGCTTTCCATACTTGAGTAAAATATCCCTTTACAGAAAGGTATTAAGTGACTCAGAATCCAACAGTTCCTCTTTGCATTTCTAAATTATTATTCAGTCTTTGGAAAAGGACATACATGGACAAATATATTTATCTGATGGGCAGGGACTTAGAATGACACTCAACTGCTTCCAGCAGATTATTAAGCCTGACAAGTGACCAAGCTTCAGCAGCACAAGGAACCATTAATACCCTTTTAGTAATAGGTCTTGGAAAATGAATCTTGCTGTGACTCAGAAGAACTGAAATACTCGGCTGGCTTTAACACTTCTCAAATTATTCTAATTAGATCCCCAGGTATATGATTTAAAATGGTACTTTCTTATAGGGAAGTTGTACCAGTATCTCCAAATTAAATCTAGTCTAGAATACCAAGAGGGATGAAATGGGTTCTGAGGACAAAACAAACCAAGTCACATAGACTTGAAAAAGGAAAGAATGGAAAGAAAGACAGAACTGTGATTTGATAAAATGAATGCTCCTAGGTTACAAGTGAGTTGTATCTTTGGATTTAAATGTTCCATCTCAGTCCTTTTTTAACAATATAAGACAGTAACGATGTTGAGTCTATCAGCATTTTACAGAAATCCACTAAGGGCTAAAGTCTTTAAAACATAATACATTAAAAGTACACAGTGCTAGTTTCTGAGCTGGTGTTACTGTATCAGTCAACTCAAAGATGGTGATGCATCCACAATACAACAGTGATGGCATATCAGTGCCAGACAACCTGGAGGGTCTTAGACTGAAATGGCTTGTCATGATTATAGGCTTAGTCTCCTGTGTAGGGCTGAACCTGAAGTCTCAGTAAGTAAATTTAGCAGTAGAGGAAATCATCCCTGAATTAGTTACAAGTGAACATCTTTAGAAAATTTGTTTGTGAGTTTTGAAGTACAACATATGCACATGTACATAGTCATATACAATTAGTTACTGTTACTGCACAATTGAATAAAAAAAAATATACTTCAGTTATTTTAGCTTTAATTTGTGAAATAAAAAGAAAATGTTAGAAAGTTATCTTTTTTTGGTTTTGTTTTTCATTCAATTTTTCTCTACTGAGAATGCCTTATTTATGACTAGTTTGTTATTAGTTCAGATGGGAGAAATAAGATTTCAAGAACTGGCTCTAATATCAGCTCTATGCTATTGGGAATATTCTACAGAAGTAGACTAGAATTACAAGATAAGAGATATTCCAGCAAACAGATTTATTTTATCATCCTGTACATAAAAGTTGCCCGCTGCCTTATAAATGTTCCAGGACTCTGACTTACATTACAGATTTTTTTTATAGACTATTTAACATGAGTAATCCCTGGCCAATTGAAATGCATCTGATAAGGTACACAGTGCTACAGACCACGACACAGGCAGAAAGGCAATTTACTGTGTGCTGAATGTGAACTTAGAGTTGCATATAAGCATATATTCAAAATATCTATTTTTAAGATATAATTCAGAACCAGAAAATGCTAGATGTATATGAGCACCTCTGCAGCTTAATCAGACCCTGCATCTGCACGTAAATAAATTAGATTTCAGTGAACAGCTAAAACAACTAAGTTTGCATTACTTTGTTTCATTTGCATAGGGTTGTTATTCTCATTTTATGATGTTGAAGCTATAAAATATTTATGAAATATGAAGACTTAGAGTTTTATCCTTGTTTGACAGTATATTTATATTGTGAAAAGTTTTACACCTGCAAAATGTGCATGCTTTGCACTATCAGTCATACTGGGTTTCTTATACAACCTTTCTGAACAATACTTGACTAGCCAGAGTCACTTATTCTGAACTTCATATAAACCCAAACATTTGAATGTCCGGAAAAAGACACAAGAAGGCTCCAGACTCCCAGATGAGGAAGGAGTTCCCTAAGTGGGGACTTCTAGGCCAGTAGACAACAAAGGCTCCAGCACCCAGGCACAGCAAGATGGGGCTGAGCTTGGTCTTAAGACAACCTAACAAAGTCATCTTTAGCAGCAAAGATGTAATTCTTTGGTCAGTAACTGATAATTTGAGATTACCCAGAAAACCTTCCACTGCAGCCCCATTGCTGGTGATATGCAGGAACCTCAGTTTAAGATTGCATTTGAATATCCTTGAAGCCACAATCTGGTGGCTGCAGAATCAAACGTTAAGAGTACATTCATTAGTTTATCAGCAGCTCAAGTGTGAGAAACTGCTGGTTTTAATGTTACTTGTACTGCTATTGACTTGTGTTCTGATCATTATTCTGTTAAGATTGTAATGGAAATTGAGGCATTAATTATAGTTTGTCAAAAAAGTTGAAAGAGATGAGGCTATACATTGGCACCATTAATAGCAACTAATATGCACACGCTAATACAGCCAGCTGTTAGTGACTTTCTCCAGAAGAATGGTTTCCAAAACAATAAATAATAAATAGATCCATGTAATGAAACTTGTTACAAGATTTTATCAGCAGGATGCACACTTGTTACTGTAGAACATAGTTTATTGAAAAATTCCTTCTGTAATGTTTATTAGTATTCTGAGGCTATATTTCATGCCAGTAAATAGGAGAAAAATGACAGCTACAGGATTTTAGCTTTCATCTTTGGAATTTTGTTCAAAGGCGTTTTAGATCAGGCTTTTCCAAAGCTGATTCTGATCAACAACTGGCTCAAAGGGGAGAATTTTTCAAGTATGCATATTTATTTCCTTCTAAAGATCAAGTTTACTTAATTCATATTGAAAATCCTAACAGACGAGTGATCAGTTAGTAAAATCCTGGCTGTAATATTTTGAAGAACAGCTGTGCCTGTACAGCTTGGATTGGGAATCACCTTCTCTGGGAATGCCTCCTGTTATCAGGTTTGCTTCAGCCATGAATCAAGGCAGAAACTGAAGCAGCAAGAGTTTCACATAATAAAAACCCACAATATTTTTTATCAAAAGCAAGTGTTTCTGCATTCGTTGATTAAAGTATATCTTCATGTCAATCTTTGTTCATCTAAACTGCCACCATCTCCCACACGAGTGACTGTCGATATACTTCAGGCAGCTACATTGCAACCTGCGCTGATTTACCTGAGCTCAGCTATCTCTGATGGATGTCCATCAAGACCTGCTTATGAGACTAATGATCCCAAATCAGAGGAGACTTTAGATGAGATAAACTATTTGAGTTTCAGTGTAATCTTATTTTATGTGACACTGGGATATGCCATGGTTATATAATACCCAGACTGTACCACATAGATAAAAATGGCTGGAAAAGACATGAGACTCATGAGGAACTCCATTGAACAGTCATGAAAATAGAAATGTGATACATTCTCTATTCCTCTTTAGGCAGCAGAAATGGCTTCAGAGGAACTGAAATACTGAAACAAACCATGATACATATTTTTATTCAGTTTACTCAGACTTCTATCTTTTCAGTTACACAGAAGTTCAGAATGGCTTGGAAGAAGATATTTGCATCCTCAGACAAGATATTTGCATGTAGAGTGTTTTTCTTCTCTGACTTACGTTTCTTTTCTCAGGCTGTTTTTTCATCCATGAAACATTTCGGTACTTTTTTTCCTTTTTTTTTTTTTTTTTTTTTTTTTTTAAATAGCTCTGATAAGTGGTTACTCTCCATTTATATGTGCTTTTCTGAAATTAATAGGTTTACGCCAGAAATATCTGAAACAAATCTTTAATTTAAAGCTCATAATTATTAATTTTACAATACACCAGTATTGATTGCATCATTGTGATTTTTTTTTCTTTCATTTAAAGTGTTTCTATTAGACAAAACTATGGAAGATACTGACTCAGCAAATGACAAAAAGCATGCATAAAAGAAGTTTAACATGTGACCAAGGAAGGAAAAAAAAGTTTAACCATGTATATTACAAAAATTTACAGCCATAATGCTAGATTATGTTTGCAACTTTTTCAGTAATTAGAAATTATTTGGTGTCCTGGTCCATCTTTTATGAAACTGATTTGACTAACTTTTCAAAGCCTAGCTATTGCAGAAAACATGACCCAGAGACTGCTCTTAACATTTTGGATGAGTATATATTCCCTAAGAAAAAAGTATTACACAAAGAGCACGTGCAATGCATCTCTGACAGTTTCATTCATTAGTATAACAAGCATTAACTGTTTATTACAGAGAAGCAATGTAATTCTAGAATATTATAACCTATTTCGGAAAGAAAAACCCAACCCAACCAACAAAACCAAAAAAACCCTCTATAATCATGATAGACATCTTGGATCAGTTTTCCTGGGTAATTAATAATTTTCTGAATATTTTTATATCAAGCATGATTCTCTTCTGCTATAGAGATTTTTCCCATTCCTTTGTTCTAGTGCATCACTATCTCTCTTCCGCAGTTCTATTCACAAAGTTCTCAATCTATATTGGAGTGTTCTATGAACAATTTAATGTAAAGATTTTAAGGTTTGCATTCTGAATATTTAAAAGTAATTAAGGTATTTCTAGGAATGAATATGAAAAATTAAAAGAAAAATATTATTCTCTTAATATTCTCATTCACCTCAATAACATTCTCCAGGTTGCAAAATTTCCACACTTTCCTGTAAAAATGTGTTTATTTTGAATATTTGGTGTTTTCAAATTGGACAGAGTTCTACCTAAAATTTCCAGCCATCTCTGTTTTTTCTACTTAAAGATACCAAGCCCTATGACTGAAGACTAAGAATTCTTGAAATAAAAGCACAATTACATAAACATAAATGATCGGACAGTAAAGTACACAATTCAAGAAAAAGGCTTACAAAAATACAGGTGCATACTTCCTCAGTTTGCATGAGTACATCAGTAAATATTTTTATGTCTTACAAGTAGGCCTCACAGCTTCATTTTGAATAACACACTCTTCACTGTGGACAAGGTGGAGAATAGCCAAGTTCCTTATTCACTGGGCTACAGCTTCAGAAATGGGAAGACAGCTGTTTGCAAATTTAACCTCCAACTCTTGTCACTAAAAAGACTTTGAGTGAAGCATAATTTAAAGCACAAGTTTACATTGCCTTTGATTTCACAGAGGAACCAGATCTGTGAAGCAGATGGCAATGCAACATCAGCTTTAAAAAGTCTTGGTCTTTTAATTGGAGTAGCATTCTCCTGCCTTTAGTATATACATTTTCATAACAGTTCTGGAAGTTAGTAGGGCTAGTAGTTGCGTACCTCCCAAAAGTGTTGCAAAACACTTGGAAAATGTCACGACCAAAACAAAGGAGTGTTTGTATTTTGCAGCCACTAGAAAGGTAGTAGATTTACATCAGTATGCTGGCCAGCTCTTCTCTCATGCTGTGTTAAGTGTAGATCTTCTTGACAGGTACTTCGACTGAGCAGAAAAGTCCCTACCTGACCTCAAATCACAGAGAGGTAATGGCCAATGGGTACCATGGGAAAAACTTATTTCTCTGTCTTCATTCCAGCCCCAGTACCAGCTACCTTCAAAGTCACTCTTGCATCTGCAGCTGTGTAATAAAGGAGAGTCTGACTATCAAAACAGGTGGTTAAGTCTCTAGCTACTTCCTTTACAGTGGCTAGGGTTTTAATGTTTGTAAATTAGATTTTTTTTTTTAAAGATGTGGATTTTGAGAACATAGATGAAAATTTAACTGTAAAACCAAACAGCTTTAAAATTAAATACAGTTTAAGATATGAGGATTTTAAAAAGTAATTATTCTGTGTTCATAGCAAAAGTAGAAATTAGTAAATAGTCATATAACAGCCCTATGTCATTATTTTTACTTTATTACTATAATGTATTTTTCATGTCTCCAACGGTTGCAAAGCAGCTTCCTCAGGTATTGCTCCTCATTTCTGCCTGTATTTAGTTAACCTGCTCATATTTTTTATTCTACCCTATCCTTTGTGAATATTTAATTAAATATCTAAACTCATCATTTGAGATTTAGAAGCGAAGCTGCTACCAGGAGGTTTCCTGCTTTGTATTGCTTCTCTGGTCAGCTCACCAGAGCCTTGGTGGTGATGCCTCTTCTCATGGATTGAGTAAAAAGGGTTTAACCTAAATTTAATCCCAGACTCCTTGCACCGGGTGCGGGTGCCCCGGGGCTGGCGGGCGGGGGCTGTGGGGGGAGGCCGGGGCCGCCCCGGGCCGGACACAGCCGGTTCCAGCCGGCTCCAACCCACCCACCGCAGGGCACGGGTGGGCCCCGCGGCCGCGGGGAGGGAGGGCAGAACGGTGCCCGGCTGGGAGGGGAGAAGGGTGAGGAACGGCCCTGAGAGCTCCAGGGGAGAGGAGGAGGAGGAAGGGGGGGGGGGAGGGGGGGGGTATTGCCGCAGGAGTGATCCTCTGCAGCCCATGGAGACATCACGCTGGAGTAAGTTTATCCCGAAGGACTGAAGCCCACGGAGAGGACCCCAACGCAGCAGAAAGGGAAAAGCATGAGATGAGGGGGAAGGAGCAGCAGAGAGGGGCTGTGAGAGGACTGCCCACAACCCTCAATTCCTCATTTGCCCTTGGCATGGAGGAGGTAGAGGAGTTAGGAATGAGGAGAAAAGTTGAGCCTGGAAAAAAGTGTTTGGGGGGGGAATTGCTGTTTTCATTTTTTCTCTTTTCTCTTTATCACTACTCAAATCTCTTTAATTGGAAATTAATTTAATTTTCCCCAAGCTAAATCTCTTTTGCCCATAACAGTAACTGGCAAGTGATCTCCCTGTCTTTATCTCAACCCAGGACCTTTTCCATCCTGTTTTCTCCCCCTGTCCTGTTTGAGCAGCTGGGTGGGCTTCTCGCTGCTTGCCAAGTCTGACCCACCACAATTCTGTGTTACTCGTCTCTCCACTTCATCTCCTAAGGTATTTGTTCTTGTCAGATTCAGAAGCAGTGTGACTCAGAGGTGTCCCTTAACATGTCCACATTGAGAATGTTGACAGAAAGTCATCCCTGAATGTTTACATAGCTCTATTTCTAATAAGCACATAGAATTTCAATGCAAGGCAGCTTAGCTAATGTATGTTCCCACACAGCTACTTATCCCACTCCTTAAATCAGGAACGATTACTCAAAGATATCTGTGAAATAAATTTTTCATTTGGATAATAAGATGCTTCATCAAAAAGGGACAGCAAAATACAGATTTTAACAGTTTGAATCTCCATTCACCTTTATGCAGATTTCGTTTCATCAGTATTTCTAATATGTAATTCTATGTGTTTGTTAACTAAGTGTTCAGGTATGTTTTTCCTCCATTTCCTAATCTCTCCTTTCTATTAAATTGACCTGTATGTTCTGCTTGCCAAACCTTTATATATCATGAGAAAAAAGAAGCATGTGCTCAATTTTCTCTCATCCCTTTGCTGATCTTTACAGTTACATAGCATTTTCCTATGCTGTTTAGAATGTCAGAAGGGAGTTAAGAATAAAAAGAAAAAAAGTAGTTGAAAAAACAGATTCAATTAAGCAGAATGAAACAGCCAATAAACTTTCAAAATGGACAGTCAAGTAATTAGATTCTAGCAGAAAATCACAGAATTGCCACTGCTAGAAATACTCAGATGGGGTATGAACATCCATCACAGATGATTTAGAAATAATGAAATGAAGCAGCTATGGAGAGAAGATAGCCTGGGTAACAGAGCAGAGGATTCTTTAGTTCAATTGCAATTTTTGTGACATTCTCTGGAAAATAAGCAACCCATTGTAGCCGGCAAGATGTATGACCTATGAAGTTTTCTTACAAACACTAAATTTAATTCTGTGTCACAACTATCTTGGATATTATCCATATTAGTTTTGTCAGCAACTCCCTTTTAGACTGAATGTATTAACACAGATTTGCTCTTCCCTCTTCTGCTAGACTGGAAACAGATGAGTCTGTGTCAACTACTACCATCATAATACTGATCTCAGAACAATTCTTCTAAATTCCACAGGCAATTTTATAGTCACATGAAAACTATACTTACAGTAGATGCACATTTTTTAGATTAACCTTCTTTCTCAATTCTTATTCCACAGTATACTGTTTTCAGCTGAGGACAATTCAGAAATTATGTAAAACTTAATAGTAAACACATTCAGTCATCATTGATTAATGCTAGGGTTTTAACAAAGAAGAAATATAATGTTTTACAAAAGAAGATATCAGGATACTTCTGCAAACATAATTTAATTTTAAATAAGATCATCATTCATTCCTGATTGCAATTAGAGTTCAACTTATTAAATACCATCTGTTTTCTAAACATCAAAGAGTAGTCTGAAAAGATGTCTCTAAAGGAAAAAAAAACCTCACAAAAACTCCAGAAATGCTTGTGCCAGCCAACGAAAAAGTTGGCCAATAAGATAATAAATAAATATTCTACGTGGATGAGAATGCAACTAATAATAAACTTTTTCAGAAACACCTAAGCTTACACATACTTCCCCTTTACCTGCATTTACCTCTAAGTAGACTAGGGAAATCTAGAGAAAAATACAGTTTAAAATACTTTTTCTCAATCTTATTTATCTCATTTCCTTTTTTTTTTTTTTTTTTTTTTTTTTTTTTTTTTTAATAAATGCATTAATGATATTATACAATTCTTCTTACAAGAATACAATCTATGGACCAAAGCCCAAAGCTTTCTGGTGCTATCAAGTCTCAGAATTCCAGCAGTCACAGGTGTTGCTCAGGATGAACTGTTTGCATTACAGGAGCCTGGGAGAGTACAGCAGTTCATGGAAGAGGGAGATGGAGAAGTTCCCACTGGAGAAACATAAACCATTTATATATAAAATCATAGAATTTAAGGTCAGATGAGACCGATAGATCATACATTCTGATATCCTCTTTATTATTGCTACTTTTTATATAATCATCTCTGTAGTGAACCCAATAACTTGTGTTTAATTAATTTATACATTGCATTTGATGAAACTGTGTCTTCTGGAAAGTCATACTATGGTGATCTGAAAATACTGAAGAGGTGGAAAACCCACTATTTGTCTTGGAAATTTGTTTCCAAAGTAACTAGTTCCATTACTATGCATCTAGGAAACTGATAATATTCCATCTCTTATTCTCAAAGTCTTGTTATAGGCAAAAATGAGACAGCTTAAATGTAAAGCCAAGGATTTGTTGTTAGTGTAATTGCAATTTTAACAATCCAATCACAGAATTAGTTCAGATTTTCTGTGTAATTAGTATTACACAGAAAAAGAAGTAAGAAGAAAAATATCACAATAATATAGTTAAAATTACTGGAGAAAAACTTCCTGGCATCTGCGGCTTCCTCAGATTTTACGCTTAATCTTCCACTATCCCCTGGGTCCCAAAGTCAATTACTTCAGTCTATGGATGTGTGCGGTGAGATGTCAGCATCTTGAGACTTCCCCTGGGAGGAATATGATGTTTAAGTTAATGCTTTCAAATCCCAGGGTGAGGAAGAAGCTTTGGGTCATATTAATGTTTGGTAACAAGCTTTTCACCATGATCTTTCTTCTGTGGTCTGCAACTCCATGTAACACCCAAATTTACTACATATGTGGTGTTTTTACTTACGTTAAACATTATTTTTCTTCTCTTTGTTACCTAAAACTAGCTCTTCCCAGCTCCAGGTCTGTGTTTCTTTAACTGGTCACTGGAGTGCAGTTTGTAGTTAGGTGTCCTCCGGTGCCAGTCTCTGCCCCATCTCTTAACAACCCATGTCTATACTCCTTTACACTGCATCCCGTGCCTCTGCTTTGGAGACCTGTTATAACCAAGCCTGTACTCCTCTACTTTATATCATCGTTAGAGGTTTGCATAGCTTTCTTAAATGTTTAATTCTTCAAAGAATAACTATATTCACATGACTTCTTGGACCAGAGGGTTTTTTTGTGGTAAACATGCATCATTCCATTAATTCTACTGGAGTTGTGAAGAGTCAAACAGCCTGTGGGTCTGTCTTGGGAGAAAGAAGTCTCTGCATTCATGTTATAAACCCTTGTTCTGTACAGTTCTTTTTTTTTTTTTTTTTTTTTTTCTCTTCATTTCCTTATTTTGCTTTTCTTTATATGCACAACAATATGTAATATCAATTTTGCATGTAAAAAAAGTAAACTATCCTTTCCCCTTAACTGTGTGACACCCAATTTACCTGATAATGTTTTTAGTTTGCTGTGGGAACGGTTAGAACAGTCAGAAGCAGCACATTTCAACATGTTTTACTGGAAAAAAAAAAATTGTATGATTCTTCTCATATAGCCAGTCAAGCCAGTCAGAAGATGGATAAGTGAGTTCTTACAAGTGTTTGAGTTATAGCAGAGATTTGATCAAGAGAAGAGAAAAAAAAAAAGGAATCCTGTGTATGTGTGAAAATAGGAAAATTCAAGTTTCAGAAATAATTACATTTACTAGGCAGTAAACCTGAATAATATTTCTGGCCATTTCGTTCTAATCCTCCTGCTCGCACCTGTAGTTTTTCCAGAGACTCGGTGTTGCACTACGGCATATATAACCAAGTTGCATTCACCACCCCATCAGTGGGGCAAATGATGCGATATATCTGCTGATGCATAATGCATAAAGATCATGCATGTATTTTAAATTATTTTCAATTCAAAGAAATTTTTTTTACCATTAACAATGCTGATGTTTCTACATCAGTCTGACACTAGCTTCATGAAATAAATTTATCAGAACTTGATGAGTAGGTACATATGGTAAAATAATAGCAGAAAAAAAGTAATGATGTTAGTATTTTAATTAATTTGATATTCCAACCATTTAAGTATTTCAATTATCTGGTATATTGATTGCTTCAAAAATACAACTAGACTGGAGCTTTCTGAAACTGTAATCTGAGGGAAAAAAACACAAGGACAAAGGAAAGTAAGAATGAGGTCAGTATCTATAGAAAGAGATACCAAATAATGATCAGGATCCTACTGATTAGGAGGTTCAGGTAGGATTTGGAAAGGAGAAAGACAGTCAGGTGAGAGTTATTTAAAACACTAGTCACTTCATGAAGCATGAAAAAAACAATTTCTACAGAATGAAGGAAGCCACATATTGGGTTACCTCAAGAGACAAACCATCTTTTTGTTCGTTGTTTGTACAGTACCTGACACAATGATGTTCTGTCATAGGACTCAATGACACAAGGGTAGCAAATAAAAAATAGGGGACATGAAACCAGGAACTAGTTTGCTTGTCTCTCTTGTTTGATAGACGTAGAAGTGTTAGACCACAGTTTGACAACAGGTCTGCCTCCAAGGTTTCTTTAAAAACCTGGCAGAGCACTTCCTTCCTATATAGTTGTCTTGCAGCTCAGAGGTGTCAATGGTATTTTGATGCCATTCTTTTACCATCAAGCACCATAAACCCCAACAAACCAGACACCTGGTCTTCTGCAAGAGGTGTAGAACTAGAAAAAACCCCACAGAAATCTAGCATAAACTCTGAAGTGCACTCTGAATTATTAGGGTTAACTGAAAAAAATGGATTTGTATGTCTATGTCTGTTTCCAATCAGATATTTGGTAGTGGAAGATCCTAAGAAGGCTTTTCTGACAATAAAATATTATTTTATTTGAAGTTTATTTCTAAAAGGTAATACTTTTTCACAACATTACTAATGACACTCCTTGCTTGAACCCTGATGATTAGGGGTTGAGACCTGACTGACATGAAGAAAAGCAACTATGAAAAGTGTTCCAATAAAAGTATATTGTACCATTGTGATCCTAAATGCAAATGCTAAAAGCAGTTAAGATACCTCTATGAAATCAGTACCTAAGGCCAAGCTTTGCTCTCAGTCTGACCTATGAGTTTGCTTGTGCTGAATGAGAAAATACATTGAAAATATGTAAAAGAGATGTATTTAAAAGTGAGAGCTAAAAGAGATAGCAAAAAGAGATAACAGGAGGTTTCTATGCTTGCATATTATTTTTACAGTGCAACTTGCTTATTGAATAGGAATGGTCATGCTAAATCAGGGATGTGGGAGATAAAAATAATAATAATTCAGAATATTCTAGGTCACTTTTATTAGTAATCACCTGTTTTTCTTTCAAGTTCTGAATATTTATTTCCAAGATGAAGTTTTAGTGAAGCATAACCTTTTGTTCTGAAATACACAACAGCTTTTCAGACTCCAGAATTTCATAACCAGAAGTAGCCTTTTGATCCCAGGAACAATATCCAAGGCACCAGAAAGGTCTTATTGTTTTCACTGGTCACCTGTGAGTGAATGAGGGTGAGGAACAGGGTTTAGAATTTTTCTTAAAAAATGTCAAAAATATTCCCACTGGACTGACTCTGAGATGTAAATATTATCAAGTGCTGAGTGTTGCCAGTAGAATAAGAATCAGCTGGCTTCTCCAGTCTGGCAAAAAGGAATAAAATCCTTTTAGATACTGTGTTTTTTATTATAAATTAGTGTTTAATAATTTAGTTAACACAGCTTTAAATGTGAGCAAATGTATAATGTAAGCACTTGGTCTAAAAAATGCACTTCAGTCCCTATTACATTCAGCTTTGTGAAATGCATTTTTAGCAAATTTTTGTACCATGCTGAAATGGACATCTGTGAACTAGCTAAGGAATTAAAATGTGTATAAAACATAATGGAAAAAAAGGTAGTCTGGGCTTTGTATACAGCCTGTCTCTTCACCTAAGCTTAATTCTTAGATATCATGATTTAGGTTACAGCCTGGCTTGCTAAACCTACTGAAGCATTGCACTGTGTATTCTGATACTAGGTGAAACTTCTAAACTGAAACACTGGTATATTTTCAAAGCTAATTTAAGTGGAGAGTCACATTTTCTCCACCCACCTTAAAAGTCTTAGAAGTCATATTTGGACATCTGTTTTCTCCACTGTCCATCTTTTGTGTACAGCAGCAAGGCACTCTGGAAACAGTCTGGCTGCACCTGGATTCACTACTTGTTTGTTGTCATGTTAGGTTTTCTCCTCTTGTTTTCACAGTGCATCAGATGGGGAACATGTCCTTTTTAGTGGTTTAGCAGAGAAGAAAAAAAAAAAAAGTTGTCTTAAGACCATCTGATATCAAGTAAAGAAAGAAAAAAGAAAAGCCATAGGAGTTCGAAACAGCTGATTTCATCCATATCGAATGTAGGTTTTTACAATGATGCTGATAATAGGTATAAGAAAACCCTGTAAAAAACAGAAGTAATTTAATAATACAACAAAATTTTGAAACAGGTAAAAAATTGTAATTTCTTGAAATATTTGATATAATTTGCATAATATTAAAGTTATAAGCAACACTGACTTTAAAGAGTTGAATCTGAATCAGTAAATGCACAGGTTTTTTAAATCAAACACCAACCATATTTATGTAGTTTTTTTTGTTCCCTCTGTCCTTCATTAGCTGTTTTTGGCATGGAGTTCAACTATTCTACTGAAAAAAAAGTCTTGTAAATATTTTCCATTGATGTGCTAGTGTATACTAGCCAAAAACCAAAGCTGTCAACCTGTTCTGCACATCCAGCATTAAAACTAGCTTTAAATTACTTGTTATAAGAGGCAAATTTCTTAATTTTGCAATTATTTTGGAATAATACACATTAACAGAAAAAATAATTGCTGTTATATAAAATGCAGTGGAATTGTCCTGTATTTATTTTCACACATAATTATTTGGGCATTTGTCCAAACACACCTAGTAAAAGGCTACTATATCTTTTATTCACACATACAATGTATATATTATATATGGAAACTCAACATTTTCTTTGTTTTCTACAGCTCTCTCCAGATGATATTTTATTGTCTTATTTTATAAATTAATTTGAAGGGTATTTAATAACGACTGTGCCTGACTGATACTGATTAGGTATTGGAGTCTTACCATCAACAATGGAAAAGCTTAGCAGAAAATCATCGTGTAACCCAAGATCATACATATGAAATAAATCATCATTGAAAACCTGAAAATGAATGATCTCTTTTTATCATATGAGAATGGCTGATGTTAGCTGTATATGATGTATTATACAGCTACACAGATATCACATTCTTATTTTATTTATAGTGTTTACGCATAATTTTCTGTTAATATGCAATTTGGAAATCTTGTATAGGTTTAGTTATTTTTTCAGGCAAGGTTATTATTTCCAAGAACCTCCCCAAATTTCTTTCATGAATGCAAAAGCTAAAAGATTGGAGTTATATCATTTTGTGCTGAAAAATATATGGATACTATAGGGAAATACTTTTTGTTCCCTTCACTTTTTGAGGCTGTTTTTTTTTTTTTTTTTTTTTTTTTTCCCCTGGTTGCTTCTAACAGTGTACAAAGAGTGAAACAGCTTTTACTATTTCTTTTAGTACCTACAGCTAGCCCTTAGGACATATGGCACCATCCCAGATCCAGTTCTTCCCACCAGAATCGAACAAACGGTGGAAGATTTGCTTAACAATTACACAACCTAGAAGTAAAAGTGCTTCTCCCCTCTAGTTCTTCAGGATCTTGCCTGTCTTAAGTATATAAGAAAAGGATGGATTTGTTTTTTAAAATTATTATCACCATTTTTCATTTTTCCATGGGATAAGAAGTGACACCAATTAGACTATATTTAAATTAATATTAAAAATGTACAATATTTTAAATGGATGAAACAGGAAATGCAAAGATGAAACTTCTTACCCTTAGTTTGGAAGTAGCTTTAAAATCTTTGCAGTTAAAAGTCTATAATGATTTATATTTCTGACATGTGCTACAAAGATGACCAAAAGATGAACCATAGGAGAAAAATACAAAAGATATGAAAAAAATGTGATTTTTAGAGTATCTACATTATTACACTGTTTAGAACCGTTACAATATTTTGTTAGATATGCATTTTGTTGATATTTATTAAAACAGTAGCACAAATATGAACTTTCTGAGATGAAGGAAAAAAGCTAACAGATTTAAATGTCTTATGGTAATTTGAGGGTAAATTCTATTGCAATTTTTCTTGATGGCTTTCAGTTATAGCTGACTTGCAACCCTACATTAGCAAGCATATTTTGTTGAGTTTGTAAGAAATTATTCAATGATTAACATAACTGTACTTTCTTTGCGGTGATGGAGATAAAGTTAACATAGACCTTAGGCTGGATGAATCCCGAAGAGATAGGTTTTATTACCTATTTCATAGTGAGGCTATTACGTAAATACAGCATCTTTTTCTGATGGACACAATGCAAAACACACCAATAGGGCACTCCAACTTTATAATAGTGACTTGAATTTTTAAAACCTGCCTATAATTACAAACCTTAGCTCAATCTATATTTAAAATATGCAAGAAAAGTCTTTCTATTATGGGTTGATCTTAGCCTACAAATATTTATATGTGAAAAAAAATTAATAGGTGGATTTTTACTCCAGCAGGTAAAGGCAAGCTAATGCTAGCAACTAGATACACTAATGACAAGGACAATTCAACTACTCCACTAGCTACCAAGGAATAAGCTCTTTCCCTGTTAAGTGTCAAAATCAAGGTTAGTTGACTTCCACAACGCTCCATAGCACAGGTTTCTGAGGGAGAACAGAAGTTCAGCATGGGCAGGTCACATCTGTGCCACACAGGACAGCCCAGCTCTGTTCTTAAGCTCTGTGCAACTTAAAAGGTAAATGCTACAGATAGCAAGAGGAAATTACTTGACACCAATAATTTTCCCCCAAGCATGGTGTGTGACTGTCTGTCAGCCACCTCCCCCACAGGCCTGTGGGGGTGAATGCCCACCCTTGCAAACCACGCAGGCCAGCGGTGCCTTCCTCGCCCTGTGCTGATCCTTCCCCCCTCCTCCTCACGCACTCTGCCAGTGCTGGTGCGTCCCTGTGGGCTCCCTGCGGCAGCCTTTCCCTTTAGGGATCGGCATCCCTGAGGCACTGCAGGCAGCTACCCCCCTGCCACTGGTGAGGGGTATGGAAAGGCATCTGAGAGACAACAGGGACCCATTAGCGGTGGCAGCCCCTAACAGGACGGTGACGGATGAGGGAAAGGCAGGATGGTGCCTGCAGCCAGAGCTGCAAAATAGGATGGGTAAAGTGGGGACGGGTCAGGTATCTAGCCCCTTCCCCAGGCACCAGCAGGAGAGGCAGCTACCTGGGAGCTGGGTGCCAGAGACTGCCCTGAGGACTTGGTGTGGCAGGAAGCCACAGAAGAAATAGGAAGAAATGTCTTTGAGGAGAACACAGACTCAAGGGCCAACTCCTTCAAGCCTTTTGCTATGTTACCTTCTTATATTCCTTTGAAAAAGAATAAAGGAATGACGGAACCTTTATGCAAGTGAGGCAGCCCTAATTCCACATCCACAATATAAATTTAACCTTCATTAACTCTATTTTATCTTTACTTCTTTGTGGTCTGTTTTTCTGTTTCAACTTAGTCACAAAAAGCTGCCTATTTCCTTTATTCTCCCATAAGATAAACAGTAAAATGGACAAAAGATAAACAATTAAAAAGAACAAATTGTGCAGTGCTGGCAAAATGTTGTCCTTATGAAAAACTCCCACTGATTGCAAGAGACAGGAAGTTTCAGTTGGAGCTTTGCCTGAAGAAATAACAGAGAATTAAACCCAAATAAAATAATCACATAATACAAGTTCTCACAAGTGGAGAAATTAAATTCTATTTCAGTTCTCACATGGACAGTAAAATCTTTGTCCCACTGATGGGGAATAGGAGATTTGCCACTGATTTTCAATTAAGCCAAGATTTTGCCTCAGGGCATTTTCTCTCATATCCTATTTATTGCCTCTTTACTATAACATATCACATAAGTATCAGCTAATATTTACAGCCTAATGAATATTCATGTACTCCAAGACCAGATATTACAGTCTATTGTAGGCTTGTATATATAACACAGTTTTTATTTCTAGAGAAATTATGACATTTGGAAGAGAAAAAATAACAAAAAAAAAAACCCAGCTGAATTCTGGCATTGAAATTAAAGGGTACAAATATTGACTGTCAAATCCTTTCCCAGAAAAGAAATCACTGTATATGGTCAGCTGCTTACTCTGTCATTTGCTATTTTTTCCATTGTACTGCCTTTTGAGAGAGAATAAATGTGCTAGTTGATATATTAAGAGCTAAATTAATACAAATAGTTTAATGCTGTATGGCATCCATATCATGCATGTGAAAATTAGGGAACTTTAGAAACATGTCACAATTGAGAATTGCAGTTTTAAAAGAAAGGGTCATAGACTTCAGAGTTTATTACAGTAGTCACAAGTCAGTGCTTCCTTGATGTATTTAAGAACACTTGTCAAAAAGCTATGCTTCTATTCAGCAACAATGTCTTGGACAAGGTAGTAAAACATTTTGGGAAAAATACTGCTGGACTCTCAGACGAAAGAAATTTTTTAATAGTTTGCAGTGTATTTTGTTATACCACAGGTGGCTAAAAAGCTGTTGGTAAATTCTTATACTGCAAGTATAGAGCAGCTGCAAACTTCTAGCTACAAGCTAAGATTAAATATTTTAAGATCTGCAGGTGTGTCCTGGAAAACTCAGTTTCCATAAGAACAATTTTTGGTGCTATGATTATGAGGCTGTCTGCACCACTTGATTTCTGTAACCTTTTACTTGTGGTTAACAGTAGAATACTGTTACTGCAGGAGGATACTGCTTTAAAATTTCATTGATTAATAAAGTTGGAACACTCCTGTGTCACTGAGATATTATAGTAGAATAAATACTGATGTGCTTAAAATATCAAGCAACCGTGATCTAAACATGGAATTCAGAAAACAAAGGGTTTTCTTCTAGGGTTGTTACTTAAATGAAGCCAAAGAACTCAGCTATCAGAGAAACAGACTTGAAATACAGAAGTCAGATGTCTAAGATAATACAAAATTCTAAATTGTTCTAAGCACAAAGGAAAAAGCAACTCAGACTCAAAGGTTTCTCTTAGCAAGACGGACCCCAGGCAGTGCCGGTGAGCATTTTCCTTTTAAATGCCAACTCCAGCAGGCATGGTCCTTGTAATGTTTTAAGTAAGAAAAATAAGGTCTTTATAGCTGCTTTTTTATAACAATACATGACCCCATGTGAGAGTATATTACCAGTATGTATACTAGAACACAGTGATTCTCTTACACTGCTTTTCAGGGCAAAGTATGACCTTCCCAAAGCGCAACTGTTAACTGATAATATTATTTCAATTTGGGGGATTTAATCCAGTCTGGCTGCTTTCTTTGCCGGACTTCCTGCTAAATGTGTTCCAGTGCAGCTACCTGACTAAATCTCCAACTGTTTTTCCCAACTACATTTTCTCTTTTTTTTTTTTTTTTTTTTTTTTTCCTATGGACTTCATGTAGTATTTTTTTTTTTTTTAACTCTTTTCTCCTAGTTGGTCCATCTTCTGCTTTTATCTTATCTTCCATTTCTCCTAGTATCACATTATTCTGCATATGTTTATTTCTCCACTATTACTTCTTTTCCACTTTCATCTTTAGTTGTTAACCAGTTTGCCATATTGTCTTCTTATATATCACTCTCTTTTTTCTAGTTCCTTATACTGTTTATTGTCTCTCTTCTTACCAGAATAAACAAAACAACAAAATTTTTGGCAAGGTACTCCAGACTACATCAGAATAATATTATTTGGAACTTACTTCCTGCAATAGATCTGTATGTCTGTGACTGTGCTAAAGGAGGGAACTGACCCTTGACTGGAGTACTACTTGACCAGGGCTCACATTTAAAGAACCTCAGCTTAGAGGTGAAGGAAATACAGTCAGTTTACAGAGTAGTTGAATTTCCTGACAGACTTCTTAGTCTCAAAAACTAAGATTTTTTAAAAAGAAGGAAAAGGAGCTTCCTGTGGTTTCCCCCACCTATGCAATATTAGATCAACTTCAGACTAGAAATTAAACTACAGTTATTTGAGTATAATGCTTGTATACTCTATAAAATTGCTAGCAAGCTAGATGTATTTGTGGGAAAGACCTGTTAAAGTCAACCAATCAGAATTACGAAGGAAAACAAGAACTAGATTCTAACAGAAAACGGCCTTCAGAAATGTTGTCTGAATCATTTAATTCACTCTTGGGGGCCCATAGACACTAAAATAGTGTATTTGATGCAAGACTTAAAACATAACAAAACTGAACAGAGAAAATGTAATTTTGCCAGCCTCGAATTGAGGGTAATGGAAAGGAAATAGATGCAGCAGAATGGAGAACAGTGATGGGTGTGAGATGAAGGTTAACCATTGATGCCATTTTTC
This sequence comes from Tyto alba, assembly GCF_018691265.1. Taxonomy (NCBI): domain Eukaryota; kingdom Metazoa; phylum Chordata; class Aves; order Strigiformes; family Tytonidae; genus Tyto; species Tyto alba. The sequence goes on along the minus strand of NW_024881276.1, from coordinate 35,930,946 downwards.
CATTTCTAACATTCTGCTACTCAAATGCAAATACTTTGCTTCTGCTTTGAGTCCATCTTGCGAAATATAATCTGATGTATCATGAAGTTCGAAGTTATGTTTCTGATAAGAATGAGACACCAATGGGCTTGTACATATTTCCTGGGCTGTGGAAGGCCTGTTTTGTCTTTATATCAAAGTAAAGAAAAAGTACGAGATAATTTTTTTAAAATAAAGACTTTAGGTAAAAAAATATCTTTTTATTCAAAGGTGGAAAAACATTTTAAATTCTGAGTTTCAGCTGTTACAAAATTGAGGTCTGACAACTGAATTAAGAATGGAACTGAATGGACTTGGACTGTGTTGGCGTCCTCAAGAACACTGTTTCCACACTGGAGTATATCTGGGAGCTGAATAAACTTTACGTCTGCATGATTAAAAGAAAAACTACTTAGCATCTCCAGTGATGCTGAGTACAAGAGAACCAATGACAAGTATATTTTTATGATTTGGACAGCTACGTAAGAGGCAAATTTAAACCAAAAAAACTAAGTTTGGGCAAAATTGCCTGTTCTTGTCTGCTTTCAGCTAATTATACAGAGGTAAAAGTACTTTGCATCCCCTTGGCAATACTTTGGGCCAAACAGTTCCCATTCAGATTCAGTTTTAACAGTTAACAAAAATAATTAACCTTATAACTATTTTCTCAATTATTAAAAATATTTTTTATGGAAATATTTGTTTATTAGGTGCCTTCTTATTTCTGTCCCATATCATTGACTATAGTATAGTAGGGTATTACTTGCAAATTAAAAAAAAAACCCCAAACTTTTAGAAATAAGACCTGAAGAAAGTGCAAACTCTTCAACAGTGGCTAGGATAAAAGGAGAGCTGTTTTCAGAAGTGCTAGCTAGCAGTTTGCAAATGTGCAATTAAAATTCTGTCTCTTCTCTAATTATGGAACACTTAAGTTAAATGGTCTTAATAGACATATAATGATGGCTCTATAAACCTACAGTTACTTATAATCTAAAGTAATTTCTACTTCACTTTAAAAAGCATCCATTAAATGTCTATTATGATCTTTATGTAATTTAGCAAGACAATTATTGAATGTTTTATAAAACTAAACAGCAATTATTACCAAAGACAAGTGTTAACCATATAGATTAACATGCTATTAATGTGAATTATCTTTTTTTCAGATTAAATTGTGGAATTTGTATTTAAAGTCTGTTGGGATGAATGTAGATTAAAATGTCATACACATTTGTAATGGAAACTTTAGGGATGCCTAAAAGGAGAAAAATGTGCTTAATGCAATTTTTCATTAGGTTAACTATTTATTGAAAACCTGATCAAGCAGCAGAAAACTTAGAAAGCTAACTCTATAATAAAATTCCTTATTTTTCTAAAAATAATTCTGTCATGTCTATGAACTGTTGTCCTCAACTTTATGAATCTTCTGGATGTTTCCAGATAATTATAGAATTCTGGGTTACTGAGATTTCATTGCATTATAATTTGTAATGCTTTCAGGACTATGTAACTATTTTGAAGTTAGTGTAAATGTCCAGTAAAGGGCACTTATATCACTTCATCTGAATCAATATTAACTATGTCAATGACAAAAGAGTACAGAAATGTAAAAGCAGAATGTAGTATCCAGAATACTGTCTTGACAGTTTCTGTCCTGTTATGTGTCATTTTTGTCCCCTCCCTACCCACCCAAAAAGAAATAAATCATGTTTAAACAACTATGTTTCTTTTTAAAAATATCTAGGAAGAATTAGGCTATTTTATTCCAGATATACCTAGAAACAGGATGTTTTAAATTATGATGTGTCAGTATAATTTGAACTGCTGGAAATATTTGAGCAAGAAATTTTCCCTTGGAGACCACATTTTCCAGTCAAATCAACTGAGAATAATATCATCATATCCAGTATATCATCCATGGAACACATACTGAAACAGAATACTTTGACAACAATTTTGGTTAGGTCATTTCATAATAATCTGCGTATCAAAGGCAAATTAAATTTTATTATTTTGATGTTTATATTGATATTATGCATAAGCTGCTTTCCTTCTGAAAGTTCTGAAAATGCAACTATCTTGAATCATAGAAAATTTGAAAGTGTTTAAATTTGCCATGAGGTGGAAATTTTATTTAAAATGTCTTGCTTGTACCACTCTGATTTATTTTTAATAATACAGCCTGAGAAAAGCCTGAAGCCACAAAATCCTTGCTTATTCTCACCAAGCACACCTGATTACCTTCTGCTTTACTAAAAAAGAAAATACCTAAAACTCTGAATTCTATTTCAGCCTTTATGTAATGTTTTGGAGAAAGTTCCTTCCATATTCATCCTGATTTGTGAGCATCTTTTTAATGCTTTGTTTATAACAAAGAAAGAGCTCATACTTCATAAATTTTAAGAAGTTTTGACATGTATATTTTAAAATAATTTGACCACAAACCAGTGATAGGTGATACTGTCTCATCTGTTGACAGGTCAAATATCATGGATCAAGATTTATGTTTGATTTAACCAAAGTTATGACCACACTAGATCTGATTCCCTGACTTGGAAAGTTTTACTGCCACCTATTTAGAAGAAACTGTGAAAAACAAGATGAAAAACAAATTATATGGAGAATAGAGAATATTTGTGTGTTTGAGGGGAGAAAATGAAGATGGAGAAAGGTAATGAACATTTAAGATAAATAATACCTTCTATAGGATGCTCTTTCTACCTACTGAGCTCCTACTTTATGAAATATTCTGACCATCATTTTTGATAGAAAAAGGTGACACTTGTCACTGAAACACTACATCATACTACAAAAAAATATTCCAGTTAAACCATATTATACCATTCAGTAGCATACATAACTTCATTATTTAAATAAATGAGCATATGGAAAAATCAGTTTCTGCTAAGAGAACATTGGAAAGATGACCAGATCATCATATGTTTAAAACACAATAAATTTTTTCCTTGGTTACAAGTATGTATGTATATATATATATATATATATATATATATATAAAAGTATAAAATTTTAATTGAACATTAAGAAAGGAATAATTTTTTCCTTTGAGAGGTAAAAACATTGATGACCTCAAACCAACTGACAGAGGATATTCTGTGAACCTTCTCACTCTGATAAATTAGCTTAAACATAACTTAGATGGATCTGCATTCTATCTGACTGCTCTATTCCAAAAGGTAATTTGATTGTTGTACTTTTTTTTTTAGCTAACAAAACCTAAATTTCTAGGGGGAACTATACTAACAAGATGCCATTGCACACTTAAGGATAACACAAACAATGAAGCATGCAATTATGAGGATGCCCACAGTTCCTAATAAACTTGTGCCAAGGCAGAATAATTAAGGGATTGTAGTCTATAAGAAGTGAAGATGACCAGGCTTCCAGGATGGTCTATCAATGTGCCCTTAATATAGTTGACAGTTCTGGTATTTTGAGGGAAGTCTTCAGGGCAATATTTTATCACTTACTTTTATTTGGAGCACAAGATTTTCCCTTCCTCCACATATTCTCAGTATTGTTAGGAAAAAGGAAGGTAAAGACTGACCCAGTTCTGACCTCGGTCCCATAACATCCTTGGCACCCATTGACTAAAATGTCACTCTATCATTGGCTATCAAGTGAAGATGTTTTTTTTTTGCTTGATTTAGAGTATTTTTTTATGTTGTTCTAGGAAGAGGTATACTATGGAACTTAGCTAACAGTTCCTCTGACAAGAAGATTGCATTTGGAAATTCAAAGAATATCTCCAACTTCATCTTGGTACTAATGAAAAAGTGTTTGTGGGGTCCTCTTGCATGCTTTTTTTTTAATGAGGTATTTAAACAGACATGATTACTTCAGGGCAATTGTTCTTTTTTTTCTAGATAAATAATTGTGCATAGATCAGTGTTTATATATATATATAAAATTGCTTATATATATATATATCATGGAATGCTGAAGTGGATCAGCTTCAGTATCTGAGTAAAAAAGCATTGTATATCCTATTTTGCGATTAAGTATGCCCAACAAACACCAGTAAGAAAATGTATTATATTTGGAGAAACAGGAAAGAATCAACACTCCCACTTAGCAGACTGGGAAAGCCTTACAGTCACCAGTTAGATGTTTAAAATTGTTGACTAATGAAACATAAAGCTATATGTTAGCTATAAGCAAAATTGAATAGTCCCCCCAGAAATAATAAACTGAATAATTATTGCTCATTTATAAACCAGCATTTCTGAAACCACTGGCCACAACCATTAAGCATTTTGATTATCAAAATCTCCTGATTGAGCTTCATTCATTTCATTATGTATCGCATTTTGATTTTACCAGTCCCTTTTCAGTACTACTGGCTCTATTTTACGATACTTCCCTGTAAAAACTAGATTTTATTGCAATCTGATGTTTTCTAAGAATGGCTACTGTATTACTGAACTGAAGTAAACTCTGACTATAGCTTACACAATTTTTTTGTGACCACTAAAAATTAGGGACTCATTTTTCCTTTATTAAGAGAAACTTAGTTTTCCAAAATAATAACATCTTGATGGTAATGTTTTCAAGATTTCTTTATATGGCAATTTTATCTTACAATGAAATATAATGAAATGTAAAAGCGTAACCAATAAGTATTAAGCTATATGCTAAGTACAATATGATTTATAAAATTTACGTAGCTAGGTTTCATAGGTTTTTAGCTGCATTGAGATCCTCATTTGGCTAAAATGTTTTTGAATACAATATTGGGATTTGTATTACTGGAATTTATAAAATATTATGCAGTTATGACATAAAAATCAAGCAATTAATGAAATACTCAGAACAGTTATTGGTGCTTTTTTTAAAAATTATTTTTCCAGCAAGATCATTTTTCCTTAAACCTGTGAAAAGACTAATATTCCACTTACCAACACATACAATTCTGAAACAAGCACCTGCTCTAAAGACAGAAAAGCAAAGAAACAAACAAAGAGTATGATCACAGTACATATGAAAAAGTCCAGTAGGTGCTAAATATACTCTGTGATTTCAGTATTTTAAAATAGAGTATATTAGCAATACACATGGATATTTTGGATGTTCAACTTTCCTTTATTAATTTTATTAACTTTATTATTATTTCATGATTTCATTTTTATTTCACTTTATTAAACTAAAATTATTTGACTAGTTTGGGTGCCTAACTATTGATGCTTCAAGTAAAAAGGTAAATTTTTTAATGTCAGGAAATAAGACTCTATTTTAAAGACCTTTAAAAATATTTTTTAAACACCCCTTCCTACTAGACATCTTTCCTCCCCCCTGCTCTCCCCCCTTTAAGAAACATGCTTATATGAAATACCAAGAAAAAAAAAAAAGTGAAACATGGTGAGTTTGGACATAATGATGATATCTTGGGTCAATTTGGATCATGACACATTTGAATCTACCTCATGGCTTATTGTGCAGAAGATGATCTCTGTAGAACTCTAAGGTAAATACATTTATAAGTTTGAGGGAGATACATGACAAATTTATAGAAGTCAATCCGTATTTAAGATCTGAGAGTGTACACTTCTGATAGCTTATGTAAGGAATTTAAACCAATTCTAGAAAACAAAAGTACAAAAAATACAAGATTTATTGTCCATCCCTTGCATTTCTTAATAAAGTGTTCAGTTGTCTGATAACCTTAAATTTACACCAAAAGAAGTATTTAACAACATGAGAAGACCTCTATATCAATAATTTTAGTTGACCTAATCTGATAATGACCAAATAGATGCCACGACAACAGCTGTCTCATGGACAGTTTTGCTATCCTTACATTTGAAAATGTTTCTCACTGAAAAACTTGGAGGTGTTAGTATTTCTGGTAAGAAAAGAAAGAGCAAAAGTAGCAAGACCAGTCAAGAATGTACCAAGCTGTTAACTAGGTTTTGTAACCAGGTGTAAAGAGGTTGAATATAATTCCACACAATCCACTGATTCTTCTGATTTTCTACTGCAAGTTGTTAGACTACTGTAAAAAGTTTTGAATATTTCCACAGATAAAATAAAATCCCTCCTCCACTTATTTTCAAAGCAAGCTAATTTTAAGTTAGACTAGTAAATTAAGTTATGTTGTCATATGCTAAATGTTTTTGGGGCTGCCTGCATTACACTGGAGCACAGACACACCACTGTGTAGCAAGGAGTGACACACCTAAATGGCCTGAACTACCATCTTCCCTAGAACTTGTCTGAGGAATCTTAAACTGACCTATTCTGGCAAGGAAGCCATTTGTAACAATGCATTTACATTTAAAAGTGCATTTATATATATTGCAAGAATGCATAAATGAATCCTTATGACACTGAAAGAGCTATTAACCTCAGTGAAAGCATAAACATATTCTCTGCATTAAGGAGAGAAAAGCAACAAGGACTTGCTTCATATCCAGAGTTTCTGGGGGGATAATTCATAGCTAATGGAGCCCTGGATACATTAAGTACCATCCTTTTTGTTTTATGCAACTAAGTTCTTAAAAATGGTTAGATTTATTGACAGTATAATGAGTGCTTAAAGTTGAAGATGCATTCCCATTTACTTTCTCTAAGCTTGAGAAAAGATACAGCTTTTGGTTTATGCATATGCATTTTATGGTTAAAATGCATATATTTTAGCTTCTTCCTTTGGAAAAGTACCACCTCTTAAAGGAGATCCTACCTAAATTATATTTAAAAAAATATAAATTATATAGGAAGGAAGAATTGCTGTAAAGCTGCTGATTTGTTTCATGTGATATACTGGCATGAGCAAAGGCTTGCAACACTCAAAGTTGCTTGATCATCTTAGACACTGATAGGACAAAAAGAATGACCAGTCAGTGCAATAGAAAGTGGAGACAATAGTAAAGTAAATAACCTTATATAAGAAGTAAATAAATTCTGCACCCCTATCATTTGCACAATGGTGTAGAAACAATCAGCTTTTAAACTTTCATTGACAGCAAGATGGATTTACACTACTTTTTAATATCTATATTAATTAATTTCTATATTTAATATTTTTAACCACAGCAATTTGAAACAACCCACACACAGTATGTTTCTGGGTCAAGAGTGACAAGATTAATTAGTAAAGTATTCAGATGGCTTCTTTCATGTCAAAAGATATAATTAAGGTGGTACAGAACAATATAATTTATCACTTGAGATATACCAAATTACAAATCTGCATAATTTAAATATAACATTAGGCAATATCTTATGCTGCTAATAATATGAGATTGTAGCTGGTATTACCTATTAATGTATTTTCATTAAAGGTTTATTCATAATTTATAGTTCTGTTGGCTTGGGAAAATGTTTACTAAATGAAAAATGTATTGTGGCCCCATAGTTAACGGTTAGGTTGATATAATTAGGAGCCTTCAACAACAGATAAAAAAAATGTTTGTCTTAAACAATAGACTTACTGAAATAAAAGTTGTTTTGTTTTTGTTTTTGTTTTTGTTTTTTTTCAATTTTGTGGTTTTAGCACACTATTACTTTGTTCTCAGCAAAGGTAGCAGCAATAACAGAGCTCTTGCTCTAATCAGCATTAGTCAGAACCCATCTCATTAATTTTTGGGAATTCATGCCGTGAGAGCAGAGCCTGAAAAACACATGGTTTCCCAAAGGAAGGGAATGAAGCATCCAAATAGATATAGTTCCTCTCTTCCACATTCTGCTATTCCTACCCTTATAAAACACAGGAAACATACTGATGACAGAACCACATTTCATATAGCAACTTCAACACTACACAACATTTTCACAATACAGATTCTCCAAGAGGAAATATAAGTATCTTTAAAGAACATTTGGCCACATGGAAATTTAATTAAGGATAGAGTTTGAATGTGTTTTCCATGAGTAGCACATGTGCCACGGTAAGAGGAGCTGGCTTTCAATTATGCAAAAAAAGGCAGGGTTCCCAAGATGACATGGCTAGGGAGCAGAGATTATACCTCTTACAATTAAATTTCTCAGCACTTTCTTAAATTTACCCACTATTTTAGGAGTAATGACCATGTTTAAGAACTGTGAAGTTAGCAAGCCTGTCTTTCTCAGGATCACTAAACTCCTAATACATCAAGTATAGTGGATTTAGAGGTACATTTTCTCCCTTTGAATTTGGAGATTTTTGTCACTGTTTAACTATGGCAAGACTGCTGTGGAATCTTTTCTTTTAAAACTGCATTAAGCTACTAAATAAGCTACTTATTGCTTCTTTACCAATAAGACAAACTTATTAACCCTATTGACTATAAAAATACATGAGGAATACAGAAAAATTTATTTTCTTTAAAGATAATTAAAGATAGTCAATAATTTAATCTAATTTATTTTGAACAATAATGCTTAAGCAATGCAGCGATATGATTAAGCTTTTTATTGGCAAGTCATATAAGCCTTCTCATTAAACATACATCACTGTATTACAAATATCACTCCCTCAAGCATTTCTTCAAATCAATCTTTTACTCCCTGCTAGCCTGTCTGATAAGGTACAGCCTGCATATGAAGTACTGACACCAATTCTCTTAGAAGATAATAATGCCACTGAAATCCTTTAGATATCTCTTGTGTGATGAAAACTCTCAATGTGAATGAGCCACAAGGTTATTCTGACAAGTCAAAGAATCATACAGAAAATGTGTACATACTGTTTTGTGTGATTTCTCATTACCATAATGAAGTGAGATTTCTAGATTTCTTCCTAGCTATCCGTTCCCACATGTACAAAAGGTTATATTTGCAGATATGTAAAGCACAAAAAAGTTATTTTCTCAAGATCTTCTCAGCTGACATTTTTAAACCATGTTTTTACTAGAGGCTATATAGAGGAAATAAAGATGCAACAGTGTTTCTTATTAAGCTTAGCAAAATACTACTTTGAGCAAGCTATTAAAAATAAACTATCAATTAGATGCTTTGTTTTCTTCTTTAAGCTTTCTAATAACTATCTAATTTCTTTCTGGAAAATGTTTCCAGGATGAATTACATACTAAACTGAGGAAATATTAATTATTCAATATTTATTTGAAACATATCATGATACATAAGTGATCTGCATGAATAAAACATTTTTCCTTTAAGCTAAGTTTAGTACAATAAATAAAAAGAGCCAACTGTTTAAAAACATAGAAAGATGTAACATCATATATAGGTTTTTACTTCCAGTTAGAAGTTTCAATAGCTTTAAAAGTGAATGCACTGAAGTGAGAAGATAGAATTCAGTTTGGAATCAGAGTTTCTTTGAAAACAATAAGTTCTGTGGAGATTTGAGAAATGGACTTTCTGTAATGCATGTGATAAATACAGAAGTGGTTTTTATTCACATTTTGTCCTTACATTACTTTTCTTGGGCCTCCAGAAAAAGCCTCCTTTAAATCACCATGTGTTCCAGCTGCATGGTGGGTAGATTCAGGCAAGGGATTAAAGATCAAATCTCCAAACACATAGCCACAGTGCTGACTACTGCAAGTAATCTCGCAGAAACTCAGTGGGAATACACAGCAAAGCAGGTATGTATTACTTTAATTCCACTTGCACTGAGAGCTCCCAGCTAAGAACAAGATGAGCAGGTACTGAACTGAGAGATAATAAAGATGTTCATGACAGTGGCTATCACAAGAAAGGCACAGAAACAGAAGATACTTTCACTTCAGTATGGCATGAGCCATATTGATGTCCATATTTTCCCATCCCAGTCTCATTTCCTATCCATTTAGAGGAACAGCTTGGAAATGTTATTAGATCTCCTTTGGTAAATAAACAGAGTCTTAGATCCAGGTGCTCTTTGGAATTGATCAAGATTGTGGGAAACAGTTCAAACAGAGAACACTAGGATTTTTGAAGTTGTTGTTAAGGTGGAGACTTTTTTGCACCCTTGATTATATGGTTCCCAGTTCTGGGGAAGTATCAAGGAAAAAATGGAAAAGTTTGGCTGTACAGCTTCTTGAAGGTCTCCTGCCTGAATCATGCCTTGTTTCTGATTATGAAGAAGAGCATAAAAATGACAAAGATCTGGCTCTTGAGCTGCCACTATCAATTCCATGCCAAGAGTCTAGTCATTCACTATCACTCTGACCTCTCTGTATTTGGTTTTTAAAATCTGGCATTTTCTGGCAGTTTCCTCAAACCATTATTTTTTAAACATTCCACAGCTGGCCCTTCCCAACTCCTCTCTGGTTTCCTCGCTACACACACTGGCAGCACAAAAATGGAAGGATGAGAAATACTACCAATTTTACCGCTGCTGAACATAAACAAAATGCTTCAGTCAGGAGAAGCACTTTTCCTAGCTGTTCAGCTGTAGGCAGATATGAGGTCTCGTTGGACTTGTTTTATCAGCACAAACAGAAAAAAAAAAAAAAGTGTAAAGGGAAGAGTCAAAGGGGGTCAAAACATGTACATGTTCAGGAGTTATTAGCACAAAATTAATTTGTAGATAGGATATGTAGTAGAGAGCAGGTACACTCAAAGACTGCCTCATGGGTATGATTACCAAAAGAAGTCAGAGGTCATCACAGCCGCAGAATTGATCCAAGAGGGTAAGAACTTCTGCAGTGTCAAAGTGTGCACTAAAAATCAAGAAGAATAGTGGGGAGAGAGAGGAATGTTCTCCTGTAAGCAGTGTGTCAGTATTCTCTAACCATGGTAGAAAGACGACCTTTTCTAGGAGAAAAAATGAGCCACAGAGATGTATATGCTTATCATACTGAGAGCGAACTACGCCGTGCGGGAGGCGAGGGGGAGGAACAACAGGAAACCCTCAAAAAATGTAAGATTTTTTCTGAGCATATTAAGTAACAGAAGACTAAGATACAGTTATTAGAATGGTAGTAAAATGACAATTCTACTACCTCAAAAAAACCCCATACATCCCTTTTCATCCCCATATGTTTTTCAGTCTGAAGGCTCTTATACAATTACCTGTATTAGCTTGACCATTTCTTACACAGATATCAAGACTGAAGTTTGATCAGATTAGTACCTTGTTTTTTCTTCTTACACCACAAATGCAGAAAAAGTAAATGAGTTATGGAACAAGGATAGGGTGTTTGTGCATAATTTTGGCACCTCTGTAATTTGTTCTACACATTCCCTCTTAGCACGAAGTACTGATCCTCACGAGAGCCCTGTTAAATACCATGATGTGACTTTCTGTTATCCAGGTGGAAACAGAGGAATGCATTCTATTCCTGTAGTGCTTTTGGCAGCTATGGTCAAGTTGGCCAGCAGCACCAGAACACTGCCTCAGGAGCCACCCACAGATTTTGTAACATGAAGCAGCAACAGCTGGAGGTTGACTGATCCTTAATGGTCTCAAGCTGTTGCTCAGCACCCTGTCTCCATGTCTCTAGGAATTCCTATGTCCCCCACTACTGTTACACACAGAGTAGCATGGGAGCTGCCTCGGGAATTCCTACCCTGCAGGCTGGTAGCCACACGGTGTTTGGTTTTGTTTCTTTGGTTTTATTTTTGTTTCAGGAGATGAGAGAGCATGCCTCAAGTGATGCTACTTACACCTGCAATCAACTGAAACATAACACATCTGGCAAAATATCAAGTTTTATATGACCTTTCAAGTAACTCATTATAAAGACAGGTGATTTGTAGGTACACATTTGAAAAGCAAGAAATTAAAATATTGGTTGTTGGTCTATTTTATACAAATGATGGCGATAGTTATTCACGCATTTATTCTAACAAAATAAAATGAAAAGTCCTTGCATTTTACTCTAAAACAGTCAGTTGACTTTCTACTTTCAGAAGTAAAATTAGAAGTAGAAATCTAAACTAAAATAAAAATTTCAGCCTTTGCTCACTAATATCTATTATGTAGATGGTATCTATATATATAGTTCTGTTAAGGAATAATCCATGAAAATGCATGTTCCAGCTGAAATTCATTTGCAACTCACTGTTGTCATTTTTAATGAATTTACCCAATGTCTTTCACAAGTCACACACAGACAAATCCCATGGTGGACTGGTATTTGTGCTGTTACTGACATATCCTCCTTCCTTCCAGTAGTTAAACATTCTGAAGAGATGCTGCCTAAAACTGATTTTTCTCGAGGTTCATAGATGATTAGCTTTGGTTATTGTGCTCTCATGATATTTAAAACCCAATCTTATCAACATGGAATGAAAGTAAACTGCCTATAAACTAAAAATATTACTGCCCTGAGACCCAATTAGGTATTAATATGTACAAAATAGATCCAGTCAATAGGACACAGAGAAGAGGTTGTTTGCATCACTAGATAATCAATATACATTGCTCTACAGTATTCACTGGCAGGAAAAACAACATAACACCATTTATGTTAGATGTTCTGTGGCGTTAGTCAAGTACATTATCTTGCCATTTACAGGTAAAGACTTCACTTCTCTCCTTTTCTCTAGCATTCAAAGCATGAATAATTTTTTTTTTTTTAAAGTAGAGAGAAAATGCATGATAAGATTAATGAGCAATCACTACATATCATGTTTAAGAGAACAGCAAATTTCTAAAGAACTAAACAGCATTCCTTTCTGAATAAATATCTCTGATCATTATTTGTTGTGGTAGAGCAGCTATAAAAAAACATGATTAGGTCTGAGGCTCTGTTGATGTATTGCAGGCTGAAAGAAAGTTAATGGTATAGTTATCCTGAGCCTTGCTGCCTTTCTTTTTTCATTTTCTGAGCTGCAGTGTGGCATAGCCTTTAGCCAATATAGCAACTCCCGACTGAAAATGCATTAAACTGAACAGATGAATGGCAGCATTTTAAAGCGAATCTGATAACCTAGACATGCTTGTGGGTTTTAAAGACTCCACATCAGATAAAAAGAACTGCTGGACACTTGAGAGCTGACATATTCTTCTAAAGAGAGAGGGTGCTAAGAATTCAATTGGGCCACAGAGAATATTCTAAAAAAAATGATCAGAAAGGGCAAATGCAGTTTTTAGATCAGCAAAAAGAACAGAGATAGACAAAATCATGCCACTCAAGAAATACACTCAACTGAAAAGATACTTGAAAACATTTGTGTGGTGCTACTTAATACAGAAATAATTTATTACAGTTTTTCCATAATTGATAACTAAAGACTTTTACATAGATCTTAGAGATTGAAAGGGAAATTAAGTTTCAGTCCTTCATGAGTAAAATTAGTGCACTGCAGATTTTCACTACATTGAAGAAAACTAACTCAAATTTCATTTTATATTGAATGCACACATTTTTACCCCAGACAGAGTAAAAGGAAAGCTTTTTATGAATTTATTGTAAAGTAGCAAATATAGTTATTTTATTTTCATGTTTTGATTTCTAAGCTAAGAAACGTAGTGTTGTGCTCTAGACCAGCATTTATCAAGAATCCCTATTCCTTGGATCCAGTGTGTATGAACATTCTTCTTTTGTACAATTAACATAAAAACAGTGTTTAATAAAAATTTTGCAGAATGCACAAAAATTTGTTTTTCTAAGGTTAAATACACCGTTATCCATTTAACTGTTCTTACATTAGAGAAAAAAAAAAATCAAGGCATTCAGAAAAATAATGTGGACTTGAGTTGCTGCTACAGGCACACGCACACACACACACACACATTCTTGTTGAAAGATATTGATCTGACATGAATGATACTATTCTACATTTGTTCTGGGGGCATGAGTCTTAGATTGGATAATCCAGTTTCAAAATTAAAATACATCAAAGTGTTGCTGTAATATAAAAGGATCAACAGCAATGTCTTCCTATTGCAAGATGTATTCTCAAGGGTGAAAGTGCTTCTAGCCAAAGTCTGGTAGAAAAAAGAAACACAAATTGAAGTGCTTTCTGTATCCATAGGAATAACATAGCTCCACATGTCTCAGGTCAAAACCCCAGACCTTTCATGACTAAAATCAATGGAGAGCTACTAGCAGCTCCAACTACTGTGACTTATGGATGGATTTATATTCCTTTTCCACATATCTTAGTTTACAGTTAATTTCCTCTGGGTTCAGAGGATGAACAATGTTGAAAACATGCTGTACCCAAGGATGTTGCCTTTCAGCTGCAGCCTGAGGAGGACAGAGAACTTCCTGTGAGACATAGGGGAACCCTGACCTAAAGCCCATTCGCACCATTTTAGAGAAGGGAATCTCTCATGCAGGAGAGTTTCTAGTGCTTTGCTTGGTTTCTGAAGTTAACAACTACCCTTTTGTTTTCCACAGTCTACAGCACTGACGTAGTGTCAGTCTCTAGGTCTGGGATCCTGTTATCTAACTACATCAATATCAGGAAAAATTAAACACGACTGCTTCATAGCATATGCAATTTTATAACTGTTAATACCTTGATGAACCAATGATGGGAGATGGAAAGAAAAAAATTACAGAAAACTCCCTTACAGCCTCAGGTGTTAGCAGCTTTTATTGATTCTATCTCAACACTTTTAAAAAAATGTTAAGCCAGTTGCTGATGTTAGAAATCATCAGCATAGCACACCAAGACAATGTAAGTCTCAAGAAATTGAATGGAAACTTTTCCTGTTTAATTTGATTATTCTCAATATTTTTCTTAGCTGCTCCATAGTTATATATTCACAGACCCTTGTATCTATAAAGTTTGATGATCATGATAAGTCATAATTACAAGTTGTATATTGAGATGATTGGGTGAAAAAAATAATGTTTATTTGTAACTGGTTGCCATACCAGCAGCAGTCCAGCCTTTGGGCTGGTACAGGTGATGAGAAAGCAAGAAATACTTCTCATCTTTCTTCAATTTAAAATATTACTATCTAGAATTTTAGCAATTTAGATGATCTGTCTCTTAAAACATCTTTTTAATAGAAACATAGAATGGTTTGGGTTGGAAGGAACCTTTTCGATTGTCTAGTTCCAACACTCCTTTCATAGGTAGGGACAGCTTCCTCTAGATCAGGTTGCTCAAATCCCCATCGAACCTGGCATTGAACACTTCCAGGGAAGGGGCAGCCACAGCTTTTCTGGGCAACCTGTACCAGTGCCTCACCACCCTCACAGGAAATTTATTCCTTACATATAATCTAAATCTACCCTCTTTCAGTTTAAAACTGTTACCCCTTGTCCTATCACTACACTCCCTGAAAAAGAGTCCCTCCCCACCTTTCCTGTAGGCCCCCTTTAAATACTGGAATGCCACTATAAGGTCTCCTCAGAGCCCTCTCTTCTCCAGGCTGAACAACCCCAACTCTCAGCCTGTCCTCATAAGGGAGGTGCTCCAGCCCCCTGATCATCTTTGTGGCCTCCTCTGGTCCTGCTCAGGCAGGTCCCTGTCTTTTTTATGTTGGGGGCTCCAGAGCTGAACACAGAAATCCGGGTAGGGTCTCATGAGAGTGGAGTAGAGGGGGAGCATCACCCTCCTTGACCTGTTGGACACACTTCTCTTGATGCAGCTCAGGACACAGTTGGCTTTCTGGGCTGTGAGTGCACATTGCTGGCTTTCCATTCACTAATACTCCCAAGTCCTTCCCCGCAGGGCTGCTCTCAATTCACCCTTCACCCAGCCTGTATTTGTGCTTGGGATTCCCTCAACCAACATGCAGGACCTTGCACTTGGCCTTGTTGAACTTCATGAGGTTTGAACAGGCCCACCTCTCAAGCCTATCAAGGTCCCTCTGGATGGCATCCATTCCCTTGAGCTTGTCACCGACACCACACAACTTGGTGTCGTCGGCAAATTTGCTGAGGATGCACTCAGTCCCACTGTCGATGTCGCCAACAAACATGTTAAACATCACTGGTCCCAACACTGACCCCTAAGGAATGCCACTTGTCACTGTTCTTCACTTGGATATCAAGCCACTGACCATAACTCTTTGAGTGTGACCATCCAGCAAATTCCTTATCCACCAAGTGGTTCATCCATCATATCCATGTCTCTCCAATTCAGAGACAAGGATGTCATGTGGGACAGTGTCATATGCTTCGCACAAGACTAGGTAGATGATGTCAGTTGCTCTTCACTTACCTACCAATGCTGTAAACTCATCATAGAAGGCCACCAACTTTGTCAGGCACTATTTGTCCTTAATGAAGCCATGTTGGCTGTCACCAATCACCTCGTTATTTTCCATGTGCCCTAGCATAGTTTCCAGGAGTATTTGATCCATGATCTTGCCAGGCACAGAAGTGAGACTGACTAGCCTGTTGTTTCCCAGGTCTTCCTTCTTCCCTTTTTAAAAATGGGGGTTATGTTTCCCCTTTTCCAGTCAGTGGAAGCTTCACCACGCTGCCATGACTTCTCAAATATGATGGATAGTGGCTTAGCCCTTTATCCACCAGTTCCCTCAGGACCTGTGGTTGCATCTCAACATGTCCCATGCACTTGTACACCTTCAGGTTCCTTAGATGGTCTTGAACCTGATCTTCTCCTACAGTAGGCAGTTCTTCATTCTCCCAGTCCCCACCTTTGCCTTCTGCATCTTTGTTGGTGTGGCTGGAGCCCTTCCTGGTGAAGACTGCGGGAAAAAAATAATTGAGTATATCAGCCGCCTCCACATCCCATGTAACCAGGTCTCCCATTTCCTTCTGGAGAGGGCCCACATTTTCCCTAGTCTTCCTTTTATCACTGACATACCTATAGAAGCTTTTCGTGTTGCCTTTGATGTCCCTGGCCAGATTTAATTCTACCAGGGCTTTGGCTTTCCTAACCAATCCCTGGCTGCTGTTTCTCTGTATTCCTCCCAGCTTATCTGTCTTTGCCTCTACTCTCTATAGACTTCCTTCCTGTGTTTGTGTTTGTCCAGGAGCAACTTGTTCATCCATACAGGCCTCCTGGAGTTCTTACCTGACTTCCTCTTTGTCAGGATATATCGCTCCTGAGCTTGAAGGAGGTGATCCTTGAATATTAACCAGCTTTTTTGGGCCCCCCTTCTCTCCAGGGATTTATCCCATGCTACTCTGCCAAGCAGATCCCTGAAGAGGCCAAAGTCTGCTCTCCTGAAATCCAGAGTATTGAGATTGTTGTGAGCCCTCCTTACTGCCCTAAGGGTCTTGAACTCCACCATTTCATGGTTACTGAACCCAAGGCTACCCTTGAGCTTCACATTCCCCACCAGACCCTCCTTGTTGATAAGAAAAAGGCCCCTCACAGCACCTCTCCTCGTTGGCTCCTCTATTACATGGAGAAGGAAGTTATCATCCAGGAACCTCCTGGATTGCTTATGCCTCGCTGTGTTGTCCCTCCAACAGATATCAAGGTGCTTGAAATCCTCCATGAGGACTAGTGCTTGTGAATGTGAAGCTGCTCCTGTCTGTCTATAGAGGGCCTAATCTGCTCAGTCTTCCTGGGTGGGTGGCCTGCAGAAGACCCCCACTATAACATCTCCTGTCCCTGCCCTCCCTTTAATCCTGACCCATAAACTCTTGCTTTGCTCCTCATCCATCCTCAGGCAGAACTCTGTGCACTCCAGCTGGTCATTGATACAGAGGGCAACTTTCCCTCCTTGTCTTCTCTGCCTGTCCTTCCTAAAGAGCCTGTATCCTCCATTCCAACACTCCAGTCATAGGAGCCATCCCACCATGTCTCCATGATGTCAATAAGATCATAGCCCTTCAGGCATGAGCATGTCTCTAATTCCTCTTGTTTATTCCCCATGATATGGCTATGTGCATTTACATAGAGGCATTTAAGTTGGGCCCCTGATGAAGTTGACTCTCTTGCTGAAGTGGCTGGAATTCCTTTGTGCTGTTCTTCAGGTGCTCTCCTGCTGACCTGTGATCCCTCTCCAGGTTCTGGGCATCCATTGCTGGTACTGCCATCAAACTGGTAGGAGTGAGATGTATTGATGTTCCCCTCTCCTGGCAACTTTAGTTCAAGCTCTTCTTCAATGTTTCAATGTTCTTAAATATATTCCCATCAAGTATGAACAAAAATTTAGATACTGGATGTTCAAGGAGCTGCATACTGCCACCTGACCTTAAGTAAGCATCCCAGAACATATCTGAGAGCTCATATGCAGAAGCAGAACTAAAGCAAAGACTCTTTTGCAAAGACTGACAGTTTAACACCTCTTTTAAATGCTTGTAAGAGTGATGTTAGTATGTAATAAAGCTGAGCGTTACCAACTTGGAGATGCTGGGATATCTTTGAAGGGTTATTACCTAGGTAACACTCACAAATGCTGACAAGTCAGAGTCCCCAAATACCCATGCATAAATGCTTTCAAGGACTTTTGCCTCTGTAGAGAAACACATCATTTTTAATGTTATTTGCAGAATGCTATTCAACAGTTCTTAAAAACATTATGGAATATGGCATACAAGCCTGATCATGTGGGAATTATTTTAAATGGAGTTTCAACTTTGTTGTTCTTCTTTCCTGTCCCTGTTTTCTTTAATTCTTTATTCATTTTTCTATTCTGTTATCACAATAGTCTATTCAAAATTCTTTTAATAAATTTGTTTAATTAGTGAATTTTGTGTCTGTAAGTCTTTGGGCTTTCCAGTAAAACAAAAGGACAATAAAACCTTGCGTGCTGTGATAACAAATCATTCTAGTCTCTCTGGTTGTTTACTGTACCAAAGTCTTAAAGGGATATGCTGTTTCTGCAGATGAGGAAGAAGATGCATGGCTCAAAGAAGTTTGATGGGTGTAGAATCAGATTTTGGTTATTCATGGTATATAACCACCACATCTTTATATACATTTCTCTGTAGTAGAAAGAGTTTACAGTCAATATCAAGGTATTCTGACACTGGATGTTTAATCGTCTCTTTCACAAAATGAAAAGAAACAAAAATTCTTTGAGGTTAAAGAACATTGATCTTTTGGAATAGAAAAAAATATTCTTTTGCAGACCAAGAAGTGTATTTCAACAGTTCTGGAAAACCACTATGTCTTACACCTTACTTGGCTGAAGATATGGCTAAGAGATCTAATATTGGAGTTCCAAGATGTAGAAAACAAGCATCAGAAAACACCAGTTAGGCTTCTTGTAGTATCCCACCTACATATTATTCTTGTAGAGACAAGCATAGTTACATACAATATTCACTGGCAGTACGAGTTAAAAAATAAACAGTGAGGTAAAAAAAAACAACAAAATCAAAAAAACCCACAGCTACACAAAGGTTCAGGCATAACTGTGTGCAACACTAGGAAGGAAATTAGCTCTAAAAATAGTCAGTGAGATAATGTTGCAGGTGCACCTACCCTGACAAATGTCCTGGCTGTTGAGACATAGTGGCTGCTGATCCTTTTTTCACACCCTTGTTCTCAGGTCTTACTGTAATTGGGGCCCTCAGCCACTAAGAGCTGACACTGATCACAGATCAGATTTGGCTCCGGTATAAATGGAGTCACCTTAGGAAGCCATTTCGAGACAGTCTCATCCGGAGCAGCATGTCTGTGGTTGAGGACTCTCCCCTTGGGTTGGGACACCGCCCAAGGAAACTCCTCAAGGTTGAGAGCTCTCATTTTAAGGTGAGTGATTGTGCATTTTCAACTGTCATTAAATCACAGGAACTCCTTTAATTGACTGTGTAGTAATAGTTTTCCTCTTATGGACATTTGAATTTGTAGTTTGTTAATGATTGCTGGAGTGCCAATTGATTGTACTGAAAATAAATTTTATTTTTAAGTATTTGTCTGGTTTATTTTGTGAGCCTCTCAACAGGTAAGACATTAATTACTGGCAACCCTAAATATATAAGACTTATAAGATACTTTTCTAAAAATCCTAGGCTAATTACAATTGCTTTTCCATTTAATGTTGGGGTTTTTTTGTTTCTTTAGTTTTTTTTTTTGTTTTGTTTTGTTTTTTTTTTGTTTTTTTAAATCTTTGTGGCTTTGAGCATTTTTGTGCTTGTGTCTATATTTTTGTAATATACCATAAATGCTATGATTCATGTACATACCACATATACATTCCAGTTTTTAATTCCTGAACTATAAGAAACTACATTTGCTCCTTTTTCAGAGTCCTGTTTTTGTCCAAGATATTAAGAAATTGTGCTATCACTCACCTATGTTCTCGAAGAGAATTTTGCAATGTAATTGAACCATGGAAACACTTAATCATATTAAGGTGACCAAGAGCTGTACAAATAAACCTAGTGCAGTCAGAAGTTTACCAAGTAAGTTTTCAGAATTACACAAACCCTGCTTTAAGTATAACTTCAAAATCAAGAAGAAAGTGAAAATGTTCTTGTGAAGTTATTTCCAGTGCAATTTCTCCAGCAAGAAGACATAAGTGGAAACCAAAGGGGAAATTCATATTTGCACAGGAAACTTATTGATTTATAAAAAAGCTTATTGTAAATACCAGTTTTATCCAAATAGATACATTCAAATTGAAATTTTATCTAACCATGAAAAAAAATACTTACAGTCATCTTCATGAGAAGTGTAAAACATAACTTCTTCTGAATAGAATTTCAACTTCAGAATTTCAGATCTTCATGTTCCCAAAGGGACTACTCCAACCAATCTTTTTCCATGGTACAATTCTTTATATACCTGATACTAGAAAGTGAAGGAAAACAAAAAACAAACCCACAAAACCCCAAACAAACAAAAAAGGTTGTTTCATTGATTTAAGATGTTCTCAGTGGAAATAATGAGAATACTATAAATTTTCTTTTAATTTATTAATAACACCTAAATGGTCATGAAATCATCAGTTTGGTCTTCAAACAATATATTCAGAAACAAAAATGGACCAAATTATACTTCTAATGTACATATACATTCAAAAATATGGAAGCATTTTTAGTAATGGCACTATTATATAGCATTATATATTATATAACAAAGGGAGACTCACATACAGTATTAAAAAAAAAGTAGTCATCATGTTTTAAGTAGTTGAACAAGATGATAATTATTTCCAATTTCATACAGATTAGTTCATTCTATTAACAGGAATTAACTTTGCAATCTAATCAATCATCTCACTGTGTTCTCACATATCAAATATTATGTTTGATGCTGACAAAGGGAATTTTTATTCTACCTATCCACACTTTCCAAAACTGCATGTACTTTCAGATATGTTAATATTAAACCCTGTCTCCTGCATGGACATTTTGCCTTTGAAATAAAATCCTGTCAGAATCTCAGGTAAGAGCAAATCCTTGTGACTTTTGCAGCTATAAGGTTGCTCAGCTCAAAAATGACTCCATAAAGCCAATTCTTCACCTTATCACTCTTGGAATGTAATATGCCTCAAAATTGTTTTTGGCCATGAGCACAGATGGGCAGACAAACCCATTTGTGCCATTAGAGCCTGCATTCTGCCCAGGTTTACCAGCCTGAACACAGCCATAAGTTCACCTATGCAGTTCCCAGACTAGATCTGAATTTTACATCATCAGTTCTACCTATATTCTAGTACATATATTTTACTGTATGAACTGACTGCTCACATGCCTTGCTGACTGTGCTTCGTGTGTTGCAGTTAGAGCAAATACAGAGCTGTCTCATCCCAATTGTTCAGGTAAATTCTGTGTAACAACAGCTACTGCAGCTATCAGCTCTAGTTATATATGAACTTATGTAATACATAAATTAAGGACTCACTTTCCTATATCCTTTAACACAATCCTCCCTCCTTTTAATACAAAACTTAAAAAAAACCAACCATTATAAACGACCATTACTGCACTAAGTCAAGTCATATGAAGACTTAAGGCAAAGAGTTTATCAGTCATCCAAACTTCTTACTGAAATGTTGTGGATTTCCTGAATGCAAGAAAGAGAAGTTCTGCATTAGGTATTGTTGAGGTCAAAGTGAATACAATACCTATAGACATTTTCTTTTAGAAGTGTTCATAGGTACATTTAGAGCAAACCTTGGGCTATGTTTAAATAGAAAAGACATTTTAAGATCTTCAGCAGCTGTTATGGTTAGATAGTTTTTTCTGATATATTGCTGCATTTAGACCAAGATAGTTTATTACTCTCCATTTTTCACTGACAGCTGACATATTGCAAAATTTTTTTCATCCTCCTTACTACAAGAATCAGCTTAAATGATGCAAGTGTTGAAGTGAAGAGCTGAGATTTTTCAGATAGTATCACTTCTTGAGACGGCACAATATTGATATTAATAATAGTACAATGAAATGACACAATACACTGTTCTTCATTATATAGCGTAATTACTGTTCTTGTCAAATTTCTTTACTTGGAAAGTATAGAAGCTACAAGATCTTCATTTAGCTGTTCTACTCTGAAGCAGAATCTGGTCTAGCAAAATATGCCCCAAGATAACAGTGCTACAGACACTTAGACAATTAGGTGTTTCTCTGATTCCAGACAGTTTTATTTTCAGGTACTCTTCATTCCATAGAGTTAATTCTCAAAGTATGTTAATTTTAATGTAACTTCTCTGCAGTGGAAGTTACATCGACCTTTTTGATCTGCTGTGCCTTATAACTCTACTAAAAAAACCCCATCCGCTTACTTCATTTCAATCACAAGTGTAAGATGCTATTCCTGTCTTTCTGGATTTGGATTTTAAATACAGAAGAATGAAGGAGGAAAAGGGCTTAAAAAAAGAACTTGTTAGAAAAAATTGCCACCTCAGATGAGATAACACACAAATGATTGCAAGTTCTTAGCTAGTGCTGTATCTGCACTGCCATTACAAGGACACAATCACTTGAAACTGAAACAAGTACACACACATTCATAGCTGTGCATACACAGTGGAAGTAAAGTTAGTCACAAAACCATACTTTTTTAATTCAAATTTTGTGGTAGTTCCCAATAGCACTTTTAGTACAGTTTTATCTGAGTATTTCATTCTACCAATTCAACAGTAGTTTCTTTTATTGTCTTCTTCTTAAGAAGCTTGTAATTAACAACATTGACCATTTATCTCGAATTCTCTTAAAAAACCCCACAAGTTCATGAAAGGGAAAGTACATCTAAGCACCAAAATCATGACTGTGGCACCATTTATTATTTTCATTATTAACATTAATTCTTCCATAAAGAAAAAAATTTGCTGATAATCCTTGGAAATGTTTAATAAAATACGCCATTTTTGATTAAGAAATACAGAAACTGTTGACCCTAAGACTAAGGGAAACATTGGAAGGGTGAACAGAGGGATAGAGAAAGGAGATTATATATATTTATATTTTTATATCTATATAAAAATATTTCATATGTTTGTATAATTCATGAAGCTTTTCTGTATTAGTTAATTTCAACTTTATATTGCTAAAACATTGACTGAACTAACAATGACTTTGTAGCTCCAAACATATGCACAATGTTTTCACTTCTGCCCAGAACAAGATTATGATTGTGGATCATCTTTTCTGGGAACTTCAACCGAATCCTAGCCTGAGAGATTTAGAATTGACAAGAAATTATAATCTTGGGTACCTGAGAACAAAACAGCACTCTCTATAAAGATGTTATGAAAAGATGCTAAATTTTTCCCTTTTGAATTTTGCACTACTTCATTGCTGTGTAAATTGTCAACCTACAGTTAGAAAAGTAATAACATAAAGAAAAAGGGTAGCTTGGCTTTATCTGAGCAAAATAATGATTAAGTAATGATGAAGTCAGTCACCAGAAGTCATCTCCATACTACTTGGGGGAGCTGAGTCGATCTTTTGAAGTCTCTTACAATAAGTCAGAAACTAGTGCAACAGAAAATGTCAATATGCAGGTTTTTTTGTGTTTTAGTTTGTTGTTGTTGTTGTTGTTGTTGTTGTTTTGTTTTTAATATGAAATTAAAACCACACAATAATGCATACACTGATGCTAACATAAAGCAGCAAACCAATTGGACCAGATGTATATAGCAACACACCTGTTGCTGGGGTCCCAAAACTCAAACAGTTGGCATCTAGGGGCAACACTTCAGATTAATTAGAGTTTGGTCCCATGGTCTGAATGGCCCTTTGCAGCTGAAGTGCTTTAGGTGCATCTTTCCAGTTTAATCTGAAAGGTGTCCTGATCATGCACCTTCAGCATGCTACACAAGGCAAACCAAAGCACTTGTGAGCAGGGGTCAACTGGGATTTATAGACTCACCACAGGAGAACAGTATCTACAGGGTGTGCAGAACAGGTATATAGACCTCAGACTCGAAGAGTAGGCTAAAGGAGTTTAGAATAGAAGTAATAAAGATCTATATGAGAGAAGGTGGGGGAGAAAAAGAAGTAAAATTTAAAATAAAAAATAAAAGAAAAACCGACAAAAATACCCCAAGCACTCTAAAAAAACTAGTCTTGGATAAGGGTTTGAATGTTTGGAACAGGGGAGAAAGGTTTAAAAAAGTTGCACTGGTTAATACAGCTTGCGTTCAGATTGTTAGGCAGCATTGACATAGTGACTGCTGATAAATGTAAGAGAATTTAAAGCATTATACCACATCACAGCTGCAAATTTTACTAACTTGTATGCCTATATGAATACAAAATAATTTCTTAATTCTTCCTCTGTAAATTTTAGTAACCAATATCAGTACTTTGACCTTGAAACAGAACTGAATGTTTCTAATTCTTTCTAAAATCAAAATAGTCTGCCTTTTGTTGGACTACTAAGAACAAAAAAAAAATACTACAGAGAAAACAGAGGATCTTAAAATGAGATATTAGGTTTCTATCATAGAATCTCCAGTCATATCCAAGAGATGCCTGTCAACAGCATTTCTGGAGAGAATTTTCCTCAGTATGCCATAAGTAGTCCTTTCAGTTCCTTTTGTTTTCAGAGTTCAGACCCCAGTGGGAGGGTGACTAGGAAATGTAGGTATCTTCTATTGCTTATTTGTCTCAGTATTAATAGCTAGTTGAGTTGCCAAACAATGGAAATTAAAAAAATAATTCCTGCAAGCTACACAGGTCCATCAGTAACATTATTATGGAGCAGTCCTAGACCTGTTCTTGTTTGCAGGCAGAAGAGGTACTGGTTGCAGCCTGAAATAAAATGGAGATACGGACAGATTAATAGAGATCATCATCTTGTCTTCTGTCTCTGGAGCGATCACCACCCTGTCTGAGCTCCTTGCCGAGAGCTTGTCTAACAGAAACTTTCTTTTGGATTTAAGAATAGCATAAGAAGGATGATAATTATCTGAAGACACTGCTGCTGTGAAATCTAAAGTATTTTGATGAGCTACTCAGAAGACCCTATCTGCGACTGCATTTGTATGTAGCTATAAGCCTCTGTTTTGGCATGTCTTAGTTACTTTCTTTATACAGATATATGCACCATGTTTGTAATTATTATCAGAAATGAAAAAGACATTGCAGCTGAACTAATTTGGTTTCAAGAGGAATTTAATTATACATTTGGGCTTATATTTGCCACAATTTAAATGGAATTGCTACAACAATAGAAAAAAGAGAAAAAAAAAAAAAAAAAGGAGGCATCTGAGTACATACAATATATTAATACACTTTTTATTAAGGACATAACTCCTATGAGAATAATCATATGTTAGCAGATCCATGAGTAAAGTGTGATTGAATGCAGCTAATATAAATCTAAAATAAAAAAATAAAATCTGTTTATAAATAGCTATTAATTTTGCTTTCCAGACTGTTTAGTCCTTATTCATCCAATAACTCATTGATTTTAAATGAAATTATAATAGAGAAAAATTACAGGATTTCACCTAAATCCTTAAAAATACTGTTATTTTCTAGGAAGGTTTTTTTTTGTTTTGTTTTGGTTTTTTTTTTTTTTTTTAATGAAATCCTTCCACTTTGTGAGTTGCACCTTATTGAGAGATTTCTAATTTATAGTACAAGGGAGAAAATAGAGCAAGAAGGATACAACCCAGAGGCCTTGAACAGGACTGGCTAAACCCTAGCAGAAGGAATATAAGGAGAAATTATTTAATAAGTGAAATGCTTCCTTTGCTTAAAGGTAGGAGAGATGTAGCTCTGAAACCTGATAGTTTCCTGACGGTTCATCCTTAGATAGCTGCAACTACCTCTATACAAGACAGAGATGCATTCAATCTTCAAACTCACTATCTCCCTCTTGTCATTTACAAACTACCCAAAATACATTCGTGTACACATATATGCAAAGAAGTATTTTAATATATCAATGTATTAGTATCAAGACCTCCTTACCCTTTAGCCACTTCTTCAAAACAGCATGTGTAATCCAGTAAGTAGACTGTTTATTAACAACAGTTCACTGTTGTTAATAAGAGGTTACAGGCTTTGAATTGCTCTGATCTTGTCCTGAGCGGGGCTGAGCTGGGGTCACCAGTTGCCCCGTGGCCAAGTGCCCATTGCCCAGCCTGTCTGAGCTCCAGCTCTGCCAGTGCCCCAGGGGAAGGGGCTGACAGCCCCAGGCAGTCCCTGCCCCACAAATGGCCCTGGGGGTCCAGGGGGGCTGTGGGGCGGCTTTCACCCTCCCCTGGGAGCAGGGGGGGATGGGGAGAAGTAATAATAGCTCTAAGGAGACTCAAAATTCAGGAGGAAGAAAGCATCCACATCATGTTTATTCTGACACTCTCATCTTAAGAGCACCCTCCTTGTCCTAGTGAAAGCCTCAGGATGCCAAAGAGTTAATTTTAACTTTCCCCTCCTTAATTTTGCCCAGGGAAGACTGTGGTATCAACTTTAGAGCCCAGTGGAATATTAAAAGAGTAATAATAACATCAGAGTAAAGGAGTAGGTACTAGGTATATTTTTTTATACAAAGACATTAAACATAATTCATGAGGCTTTTCTGTTGGCATTGTTCATGTTGGACTATTAGAGTTGTTAAAGTTCATTGGACTAACAGTAAGTTCTTAAATTCTACCTGTGTTCCCTGTTGTGCCTATCCCAGTTGAGTGTAACAAGAATTCTAAAATATAAAAATAGTAATTTTATAATTTCAAATTTAATTTTATCTTTATTACACAGTGCAAACTGCAACAATATTATAAAATTTAACAATGCCAAGGTGTTTACATGAAATGAGGCTCTATGTGCAGAGCTCCAGGGAAAGCTCCAAGGACTGACTACAGCACTGAAATTTTTGGAAGGATGGATGTTGTTTCTCTGTGTATAAGTTCTCTTTGGTCCATTAAAATAGGTGTGAAATTATAGTTGGAAAAAATAAAATAAAAATCAAAGCAGCATTCCAGCTAAAGTTATGAACCTAGTGCTTTGGTGCTAAAGAAACAAGGTTAGTGTTACCACAAATCAAAGGTAGTTCATTAGTTGCTACTTTTTATGAGATTGCTGAGGCAAATTTTACAATACAGTTTTAAACATCATTAACTTTGTGACCTTACCATTAATGTGTTGATACACAATTCAAATTGCATTAGTGAGCTGAGTAGCTCCTACTGTGGAAGTATATCTTCTCTCCCCCTTTGCCCAAGTCATTATAATAAGAACACACAAAGGCAAATAGGGTTCTTGAAAAACTAAGTTTACCTCATTTTTAATGTTTCCTTTATGTCATAAAAAACCATTTGATACAATCTGGTTCAGGCTAGTGTTTCTGAAACATAACAGTACATCTAAAGAGGAGACAATGCAGCCATGGGGAATTCTTTTAATTTACGAGCGTAAACTCTTAAGCATACTGGTACTATATTCAAGTGCTTCAAAAGAAAACATTAGGTAGCAGTGTGCACTTTGATTGCAGTATTCTGGCAGAAGTAATACTTTTACAATCTAAATGACCTACCAAAATCACTGCAAGGAAAAAATAATTAACAGAAAGAATTATTATAATAATGATAGACCTGCACCTGTTATTTTACACTTCCAGCCAACAGCAGTTTCATTAAAACAAAACAGAACTAGCACCTTTGGAGAATAGGATGCAAGTAAAAGAGGTGTGTTGATGGCTTGAGGCTTGGTGATCCATTTATAGGGTTACAGATTTTTAGTTTATCATGGAAGAGAATGAGTAATTTGGCTAATGTATGGAGGAACTCATCATGTCATCATGTCATGTGCTTGGAATAATGCGTCAAAAGTTGTTAGTCATTTTTGGCCGTCTTATAGTTTGCATGATTGCTTTTCAATATTTGGAAAATTTATTCCAGCTTCAATACAGCACCTTTCTGTTAAGAAATTAATAGTACAAAGTTGGCAAATCAAAACCTTCTGTTCAGCTTAACATGTGATTTGGAAAGGGTAAAACAAACAATATTCAAAAGAACAGAAATATAAACAGACCATTTGAAGGCTGCCTTTATTATTTCAATATGTAAATTGAGAAAGAAGACATAGGTCATGTTTCTGCAAATTAACTTAATTTTTAATCTGTTAGGTTTGTTTTTGCAAGACAGGGGACATTAAAAAACTGTATTAAAGAGAAGGGGGGACAACCTTATACAAGTAGAAGCTGTTTCCAGTTTGTAAAAATAAGACAAAATGAGCACATTTTTATTTGTTTTCACCTCTCCTAATCCATTTTAGTGTACCATTAATCTTTAAAAGTATTTGAAAAGTTGTTGTAGTATGAGATTTTTGTAATTAAAACATAAATATTCTAAATACTACTGTGGTAAAAATACTAAAACCAGTGCTGATGTGAACTGTAAACAGGTCAAAGCAAAGTCCAAGTAATACAACAAAACGCATTACAAAAGATGAGATTTTCATCTACTCAGTAGCATTCATGATGTATTTTGATGGGTTGTGATCTTTCCTCTCCTATACGACTACACTCTTATTAGGAACCATTTCATGAATTAAAAATTTCACTAGCTGAAATGAAGGGGTTGTCATCTATATCACCAGATATTAAATGCAATCATAGTGTTCAGATTAAATCTTACTAGAGTGATCTCTAACTCTTTTTTAAAAACTCTTTTCAAAGCACATTGGCTAAAGCTTAATGATATGATCCCTAATATGATGGAAACAGCTAAAAATCTGAATAATATCATTTTAATGTTATATAATAGAGGGGAAATAAGTATAAAGATCATTATAGAATAAGTCTTGTCCATAATCCACTGTTAAATATCTGCAAGCATACCAGTTCTTACAAACCACTTGTTGGAAATTTGTGTTCAAGGAAAACCAGACAAAATCTGAGAAATGGTTAGATTATCAGGTGTGACTTGTTTCCCATTGAAGGAATGGCGTTATACAGTACCCATATATCAGCCTGAAATGGTCCCAAACACAAATTGACAACTCCACAGCCATAGACTCAGGACATTAATAAGATTTCAAGTCTTCAGTTATCAGACCTACTACTTGATTTACTAATCTGAAACCAACAATTTAAGTTTATAACCGAGCATTTGGCTCTTCTGAACACTCACCACCTCAGCCTGGGATTTTGCTTCTGTCTGAGCCAAGTTATTTCCTCCACTTTTCTTCTCTGCCATTTGACATCTTATCATAGGAAAATTTCCATGGCAGCCAGTATATGCTACAATTGAACCATGCCATTAAACTTGATGTTTTTTTTTTTTCTTTAGAGCTTCAATCCAGATTCTAATGTAAATTGCCAGGAAATTAACCAAGACATCGAAACCAGCTTTGGGCATTTGGAGTATCTTTTGTGCTTTAGCTGTCCTCCTCAAGAAAAAGGATAAAACTTAAGAAAGCTCAACCAAACCAAACAAACCACAAAATACTAATAATAATAATAAAAAAAAAAAAAAAAACAAAAAAAAAAAACAGGCAAGCACTAAACTATGTTCTTGTTATATATGGCTATAAAATCTGTATTTAAAAACAAAACATGAGTATATTATATTTTTCTGATCTTTGAGTGTTTGAGAAAATGTTTATTATTATATCCCAAGGCTTGGAAATGATAAACTTAAGAGGCTTAACAAGCTTTACAAGTTCATAGGTGACTAAGTGAAGAAGAATAAAAACAAACAAACAAAAAAGTAATACATCTAAAATATAACCCCTCTGGAAAATACTGAGAAGAGGTAGCTCCTGCTGTATGAAGCCCCTCCTCCCAAAAAAGAACACTTCCTCCCTCCCCCAAACAAAGCCCACACAAACCAATCGACCACCCCCCAAAACCCAACCCTAGCTAGCCAGCATCTCCTTGTGCATGGAGAAAAATATTTGTTTAGAATTATAAAGTCCCCAACAAGTAAGTAATTCTGTAAAACGTTTGATACTTGGCTGGTTTTGTCATCCTGTTAATTTGCAGAATGATTTATGTATCATTGAACATATATAAAATCAGCCCTAAGTTTCTTCCTCCTCTCCCACATAGCAGCTGAACTACAGACTTTTCTTTAAAGCACACAAGAACAGCTAAAAAATCCAGTAGCTCACAGCTTGATCTGAAAAGTTGGCAAAGCAGAGAAGATGGACATGAAAAACTGGACTCCAAGAAAGTAGTACCGGTATAAAGATAATATTTCCATTCTCATCTGCATGTGTTTATTCCTCCTAGCCTCATGACAGCAGTTTGTCTGTCTGCAGATCACCCTCAACATTATTACCCATATAAAGAGTTTTCTTATTGATCATCTCAACAATTCATTTGCTGGGATGAACATACCAAATTAAAATATACCAAGTGATGAGTTTTATGCTACAGGAATTGAATTTACTCAAGAAATATATTGCCCTGAAGCAATATACAGAACTCCTATGGAATTAATCTGTGCACATTCTCTGCAAGCTACAAAGACTACACCAGTATTCAAGGTTTAGGCCAGAGAAGAAAATTAAGCTGACACCATTGCCTTCAGCATTTTCC
The DNA here is from genome assembly GCF_018691265.1 of Tyto alba. Taxonomy (NCBI): domain Eukaryota; kingdom Metazoa; phylum Chordata; class Aves; order Strigiformes; family Tytonidae; genus Tyto; species Tyto alba. The sequence continues at coordinate 35,900,265 of NW_024881276.1, read as the reverse complement.
TTTCTTTGAATACCAATGAGTACACTCCTAGAGTCTCATTATTCCCTTGGCAGGGCTTCCACTACCATTTACACATGAGTAATTTCTTTTTATGGACCCAATATCATTTTGTTCAAAACACATTTATCATTACAAAATGTAATACAGTAGGAGCAAACAGCAAGTGCTCCTCATCAGCATTGTCTTTGCGAAACAACTGCACATGAAAAACAGCTAGTACATGAACCTGAAAATGCTTGTTTTACAATATCCTGCAGCTGCCAGGGTATTGCCCATAATGAACTTACTTGCTCACACAGTTAAGTATTGTGTGCACAGTCTTATCCAGCAGATACTGAAGGTTCAGGATGAACTAAAATCTGTAACTGAGATAATTTTATCACCAATACCTCTTTACTATGAGTAGCACAACACAACACTTAATAGATCTTATTAACTCAGAGACAAAGTATTCTCTTTCATAAATCAGAACTTTTGGGGTGATTCCCCAACTGCATACACACACTTTTGCAGACACACATATATTTATACTTTGGCAGAACTTTGACAAGGCAGATCTGAACACTGACACAACCCTTCTGTTGGAACTAAGTCTGTCTTAAGCCACACTTACACTGGTGCAATTCCCCCAAGTGGGTAAAAGGAAAATGAGTAAAAATAGTAGAAGAGTCACAGAGGAACAGATACAGATATTTCACACACGCCCCTGCGTGCAACAGTATGTTCACTGTTTTCTGATGAAAAACTCTATAAAAACCCTGTAGAAAGTTAGGTGAACAAGGTAACCACAGCCCCACTGCACTGGGTCTTATAAGCACCCTTAGAAATACTTTGTCAGCCAGAAAAGACACTGTCAGTCCTCAGCTGGCCTGTGCCATGTGAAAGCTCAGTGGTTCTTCTGATTTGGCCCCACTGTGAGCTCAAGAGCTGGGGCAGTGCCTTCTTGCTTGCTGGGAGAAGGCGGCAGCATTCTGCAGAAATGCTGCTCTGTGGCTTGGGGTAGGAGCAAGCACTGTGCCTGATGTTGCCAACTGGAGAGCTACAGGCTTCTCAGCCATCCTGCCCCAGCACGAATCTAGCTGTTGTTCAAATGCTGAATGAGAACAGCTGATTAGGTTATTGTTTTAGCAAAGTCCTCACAGGCCACCGAGACTTATTTTCTTGATCTGCTCTTACTTCTTTATCAATTATCAACCAAGATGGAGTAATTGAAGATACCAGGAAGCATGGAAACAGCAGAAAGGAGGAAAAAATAAGGGAAGTGAAAAAGAGGCTACATGCACAAAGGACCTATGAAACACTTGTTCTCAGGGTGTGATTGTCTCAGGACTCTGATTTCCTAGAAGACAAGTGTTTATTACTTGAATTTTCTTGGTTATCAGGAATCATTAGTGGACAAAGGGTTTCAAAATTTTCTAGTTCTTGGCATCAGGTGTCAGCAGTCATACCCAGAGCTGCCTACATTGAGCTATCCTTTCTCTGCAGGTGAGGAAAACTTCCAAAATTGAGGAACTAATCATTGCAGAGTAACTATAGCACTAAGAAACCATCACAGCCAAAATCTGGTAAGCCTAAGCAATGTTTCAGCAGTGTCCCAAATAAGTAGTCTGTTTCAGAAAGAAAGAACTTGGGCAGCTGTGATCTAGCCCAATACCTAAAGAAGTCTGGGTCTTTAGGTTAGACCCCTAACATAAACCATAGGAACAGGGTGTTCAAGATCACTATGGTTTGTAAATTATGATAGTTATATACTTTTATGGGAATGGTGTCTTTACAAAGACACTGGCATTTTGGAGGGGAGAGAATAGGAAAATGTTGCCAGTTTACATTAAGAGCATTTCCCAGAATGCTATTTCTCATTATTTCTGTTTGTATCTCCCCCAGATGTATTCATCCTGACTTGCATTTCATGCACTTTAGTTCATGCAGTCAAAAGCTTGTCTTTTTAAACAGTTGTTTCTGCAGCATTCATACATACCTGTGGATCTTTGCAAACAGACTTTCAGGCAGTTCAAATCTTTACTGAAATGTTAACACACAGGCTCTTGGTGCCAGAGAGGCCTTTGTGGCAGAAATTGTACCGAAATGAATGTCCAGGTTGTGAATTATGTAAAAGCTCACATTTAACTTGAACTGGAGTGGGGCAGGGGGGAGCAGAAGATCCCTGGGGTTGTTTGAATACAGCTACTCAAGTTCTGGTTAATTAAAGTATCTCATTTCAAAGGTTGAATAATATATTCTCAACAACAATATAATTTAATACATTATGTAAAAACAAAATCCAATTGCAATGTTGCAAAATAAGGTGGAAAAAGCTCATAGAGATTACATCCAAAAATAAGTTTGGATTTACTGTCTCAGTGACCCCACATGTTGCAATCTTCCCAGTGCTGAACTACAACAGTGGGGGCTGCTTCTTCCCACAGGATCCCGGTCTCCTTCAGGCACAGTCACCTGAGATTCCATGGGCCCACCCACAGACCGTATATCAGCATCTGGTCTACCATTGACCTCCATGGCTGGGGGAGGGGGAGACGCCCTACTGTCTCACCACAGGATACAGGGGGTTCTCTGCAGCACATCTCCCCCACATCTTTTCCTCCTCAATTCTTCCACTGACCTTGGTGTTCACTGAGATGTTACAACTCCTCCTCACAACTCCAATTCCTTCTCCCAGGTCCCTTCTTAAAGACGTTATCCCAGAAGTGTGACTGATTGTTTCAGCCCTGGACAGAGGTGGGTCTGACTTGGAGCTGCGGGAGCTTCAAGAACCTTCTCACAGGATCCACCGCAGTAGCCCCCTCCCCACAACTAAAAAACCCACAACTCACTCATACCCAGGACAGCTCAGTACAGTCTTAATCACCTGCCCACTCTTGCCAATAAATTCTTCTTGCAGAGAACATGCATAAGTGCTCTTCCAAATAATAGACTTAAGCCTGCTTACTGAAGAAAAAGTGACATTTTGATAGAGCCCCCATTATTCTTTCATTCATCCAGTGATGATTATTTTCAGATCAAAATTATGACAGATCAAAAACTTCTAATGTAATATTTTCAAAAGAAAATAATACCCTTAAAAATATATTATAAAAGGGAACAAACAATAGGAAAATTAGAACTACAATCTCCAAACAATAAATGTTTTCTTAGACTGGCTGAATAATTTGGTTTCTTGTTTTGCTGAGAATATCAGATTTAGTTCCTAGTTCAGTCTACATAATTTACTCTCTCTCTATATATATGTATTTCCATAACTACTGTGCCAGGCTGGAAATGGGTCACTTGATATGATCTAGACTGAATGTTTTCTTTCTGGAAGGCCTGCTAATAGATTTTAAAGATTGAATTTTAGGAAAATAAGTACAATAATTCAGTCACAACAACTATATTTACTGATGCAAACTTCTGTTCATAGTATTAATTACTTATTAATTGGAATTGAAGTGCTGTGCAACATATCTCTATTTGTCTGACCTTTATCAGCCTGTTTGACAAAACTATTTTTGTTGTAAGGCTCCAAATCCATTCTTCATCTCAGCTATCTTGCAAAGTGGTGAACTGACTGTTTACAATATAATATTATGTTAGTCCTTTAAGAATGTATAACAATACTTGCAGAGAAACATGGTTTTGAAGCCCAGACCAGTGAGGGGAACCATAGCTTGGTGACTTCTGGAATTAGGTGGGAAGCAAAAGCTGCACAAATTCAACCCACCATCTCACTATCACCAAGGACTTCTCTTTGCAGTCCACGCTCCAGAGTTTCACCTGAACTTTATGTGGGTTACCCAATTCCCCCCACCCCCCCAACTTTTCTTTCCAGCTATGTCTTTTAATCACTTGACAAATCATTATTTTCCAGAACTGGAAGGACTGACATAAACTGTTCCTCTTGTAGCCTGAAGTTCTTCAGTATTACTAAGTAATACAGAGTATTCTTGATTTGATAAGTATATTTTCCCATCAGCTGTGCGCGTTGACTTAAGATACATGAGTAGTGTATACAGGAGATGAGTATTTTAATTAAGTTAATCTTTTCTGTTAAATTGATGGCATGATGATAACTCAAAGAGGATTTGAACCTCTGGAATATCCATAAAATATTCACTGATGTGCTAATGAACAACAGTGTGTTGCAAAAAAAAAAAAAAAAAAAAAAAAATGGATTATCTGACACATTTAGCTATTCTGAGATGGTTAAATGAAAAAAAAGGCCTACATTGCACAGTATTTCCTCATGCTGAAGAAAGATCTTAATGCAAATAATTTAAAAGGTCAACAAAAATACCACGTACTCAAAAAAACCCCAATCAAGTTCCTCTTAGAAGGGCAATAAGTGAGGAAGGAAAAAGAAAATCACCATTATATGATTAGTCATGAAATTAAATATTCTTTTTTATTATTTTTGAAAGTTTCTACTGAAAATAGAGATATGTATCTCTTTCTGTTGAGAATGTTTACTGTAACTCATCTTTCCGTTTACTCCTAAAAGTACAAGGTTACTTATCAAAGTGTTCAAAAATATTTCAACTATCTGATGGAATGAACAAGTGTTACATATTACTTTAATTACCAAGAAATCACAATTCTTAGCTGCAATAATATTATACGGTCAGCTAAATTAAATTACTTCAGAATTATAAGCAAACATACTGAGTTGTTTATTAGATTAGATTTTAAATGTTTCCCTAACAATCTAACATTTAAGATGACATTTTTATTAGCTAGTAATATGAACATTAATGACATTGTGCAAGGAATATGTTAAGTTGTTTTAACTGAATTTACCACATTTTTGTCATTCTGATTGAATAATTGCTCTCACCTTAATTTTAAATACTTAGCAATGTGATTATGCACAGTGGTATGTGGCAAACTTTGTTGTTGTTGTTGTTAACTTCAACCAAGAAGGAATAAATTTAAGGCACAAGCAAGATTAAAATTAGAGAGGCAATATATCACTAAGATTTATTTCCTAGCTTTTGTATTATTATTATTATTTTATTTTTTTTAAATAAGCTTCAGGTAGTCAGCTCAATGAAACAACTAAGCACATAACTGAATTAAGCATGAATAACTTTCCTTATTCCTTCTTGTCGTTCTCTGTTCTTAAAATGCACCTTTCTGTGAATAACACTATGTAACAAAAAGCATGTTAAAAAGCCAAACCAAACACATAAAGGATAAGTTACAAAGCACATTTTGCTTCTGGAATATGCAAAACAAAAAACAACAACAACAAAAAGCTGTAGTCATGCATTTAGTCTTTCTGAAATTAAATGTCTTACATTACATTGGAGTTAAAACAACAGAATATTAAACCCATCCCCATGCTGAATTTGTATTCAATTCTTTGGTGTTCAAACACAGCCATAGAACATACACAATAATGTTTTATAGTTCTGGAAAACACTGAGTGGAAATCAGAAGCACAATAAATTACAGTATTTCTTCTGTGATCTTTTCAGTATGACATTTAGAAAATGTGATGCATATATGCAAGATAAATAAGAAACAGCAATGCCATGTGACTAGTGCCAAGTCATCTTTTTGTTCAACTACACTTCAGGAACCGCTTGTTTCTTATTTCAGTCTTTGCTGAAAAGTTATTACCACCAGATGTTGGTAATATCAGATTAACAACAACATTAACAGTAAAAATATATATTACATTTTAATAGGGAAAACATGTTCTGATCATATAGGAACACTGATCACCTGTGGCTGGTGGCACTAGTATTTGGCTCTTCTTTTTTCCTGTGACAATAGCTGGAAAATCTCAGGCTAATTCAAATGGAAGCTCCACAGGTTCAATGTAAGTAAATACTAGTCACTCCAGACATACTGCTACCTAGTTTCTCTGTTGTTTCTCATGTTTTATCATGGGGAACTCAGTCCCTGAGAAACGGCTCTCAATGAGTCCAGGTACATACTTTAGCAGTGAATAAAGGTCACTGAAAACTAGTTCCACTGATGTTGTAGCTATGAACACTGATGAAATCAGCTGTAGCATTTCCAAAGTCTTGCCACAGGCCTATTTAAGGCTGATATAGGCTTGCACCTTAGTAGGAGCTTGTGCATAGACTTTATCATCACCAGGTATTGTGCTGATAGCTGCAGCTGTGGACAATCTTTTGTTTATATATAATTTCTATAATATGTAAACCATCTGTAAGTATACTACTAGGTTGTTGAAGCAAAACTACTATTTATATGAAAAACACAAAACTAGGATAAACCAGGAATTATATAGGTAACAGAGCACTAACACTATAAAAATCAGTAGCCTGCTGAAACAGCCAGAGACAGAGACACACACGGAGCTGAAACATCCATGTTTATCCCCACTCATGTTAGTACCCTGTGGTGCTTCTCCCTTGTTAATGAAGAACGTGAACATCTCCAAAGGCACGCAGTGGAAGGAAGACAATTGGGGCTTAAGGTTGAACTTCCACTTCACACTGACTGAACACGTTCTGGATCAGAAAGACAAAAGCACAGTCAGTTAGGAATGGGAGGCTTACTGAGAAACAGCTGCCTCTTACTGCTAACCAACTCTCAGCAGAGTCCGAAGTAGCACATACCAGAAGACTAGACACAGCCATGAGTTTGGAATGCTTGCAGTAATTCGGGGATGAGCTCTAGATCAAAGAGAAAACCCACTTCCTAACCACATACATAAACCTTACAGCCTCAGACACCTGGGACAAAAAGGACATGGAGGGGAGGGGGAAAGTCTCCCACCAGTAAAGGAACAGGAATTATTGTGGTCAAGAGCAATTATACCCTCAAAGAAAAGTATGATTTTTCTCCTAAGTAACAGCCCAAAGAGTTGAGATATTTCTCCTTAGCTAGAGGCATCTCCTTTCTCTACTACTTGGTAACATTAACTACCATTTTACATGAACTATACATCTCTACTAAGTTAAACACAAATGAAGAAGTAGTTGGCAGACATGAACAAATCCAAGGCACTGGAACAAACCCTTGAGAAAAATAATAATTTTGCTTTGAAATGCTTGAGAAGAAAGAAATTCCATGCAGTGGGAAACCTTAACATCATATGGCTGACTAATACCAGCATCCTCAGAAACAGCTCCTGAAGAATCATACAGGAAGATATGGACATATTTAAGAGAAGGTACAATTTCAGTCCATCAGAGCAACAATGCTTTTATACTCCTGAGGAAATGGGAAAGACCGATCCTGCCTCTTTCACTTGCTGGAATCTCAACTGGGTGTTTCTTGACAGATTAATCGTAGTCCTGCTGGGTACTGGAAAAGAGACAGATTTGTGGGAGAGGAGAAATCTTAGTGTGAATGAAATATTATCTTGAAAAGGGTAGGGCAAAGAATTCAAGCAAAAATTAAATATATTTTCCAGGAATGTCAACAGCTGGGACTCTGCAACGACAGACATAGGACAGAGAAGAGGGGATCCAAAAAAAACAAAACCAGTGCACTATGTGACTTACTACACATAAATATTTTCTTCTATTTGAAGGATTATTTCAACCATCACAAGGTGACCTGAGTGACCAATCTGCATCAGTACTCCCAAAACAAGAAAGTTGTAGCATCATTGTTCTGGTGAGTTACTAAAGCCATCCTTATTTATTATTAAAAAAAAAAAAAAAAAAGTAATAAGAAGGTTGGGAAAAATAAAAGTGCTTGAGTCTGTGCATTAAAGCACATTTTAGTGAATGATACAATGCTGTTGCTGGCAATAGGCATTCAGTCATTCCCTGATCAATATCAAATAGTTGTCAGTCTTTCAATAAAACATTTAAAGAGCTTGAGAAAAAAAAATGTGTCAGCTTTTAGAGACAAATGATGCTGACATCACTATGGCAACCAAAGTAATCTTTCATGCATGGTGCTGAGGAATGTTACTGACTATCACATGAAGGTTATTAGTGTATTAGATCACAGTTTTGGTCTTTATTTGTCAAAGAATAGTCAGGTGCACGGGAAGGATGGACCTAAATAGTACAATAAGGCTTAGAATAACAACAGTGAGCAATAACTACTTACAATCAGCACAGTGACAGGTCATTTCTTAGTTGGAAATGTTAACAAGAAGTCAGTAACTCTACAGTAAGTAATGCTGCCCAGTAACATTAACTAAATCAATGGTAATGCAGCATACCTGACAGCAGCAAACCTTTAAATACAAGGGATAGGAGTGTAGAGTGAGCAGGGGGAAGTTAGGTATTTCCAGCCTCACTGTTTACTGTGACGATATTTGTCACAGGCATAATGAAGACCACCTTTTACTTCCTGTAAATTTTTCCAATAGAATTGTGACAAGAGACAAATACTCCTTGAAGTACACTGTCACCATACACCTTTAAAAAGTAAGAACAATTTCTCCTTCTCTAAAATGATTTTTTGCCTGAAGTGTATTGAAACGGCTTATAGACAAAGAACAATACCTGGGCAGGTTGCAAATGGAAGCGGTAAGGACTATCTACTTCAACACAGTCCACCTGGCCGCTGATTTTCAGCCGCCTGCAGTTTTAAGTATTAGAAGTTATCATTACCTTAAGGGAAATTATACTGGAAGTATAAGTTAAGGGGAAGAAATGTGGCAACAGGTTTCCTGTTGTACTGAAACTTCTAAATTTCTTGCCCACTGTAAATTAAACAAGTCAGTCCTACAGTAGAGACATGAAGAATTTATTTTTTTTTTTTTTTACAGTTATTTGGGTGGATACACTTGGTGCCTCTAAAATGCATATCTACTAAGACACTGGAAAGTATCATTTCTGTGTGAGTGTCTAGGCAGTGTGATAACTGCTACAAGAGAGCTGAATAGCTGACTGTCAAAAATTCTACATCTTTAGTCAAAACTGTGATATCAGTAATATTATATAAAATGCTAGTAGTTTTGAGCCAGAAAAACTAAGTATGTACATTTATTATATGAGACAAACAACATGTTAGGTAAAATAAGCTGTCGTTTATAATTCCAACCTTGGATAGCTCAAATCTGCTTAAACATTCAGTGCTTTCCTGAGCCATTCCCCCTATTCCCTCCTAAACAGCAAAAGCATATCCTCTTGGTTCATTTGTCTGATTCAATTAAAAAAAAAAAAAAAAAAAAATTTTAAAATCCAGGATTCTCAGAGGCTAAATTATCACACTTCAAATGCTTCTCCAGTTCTGGGTGACTTGGAAGAACAAAAGGCCCTTCAGGCAGCTTTTCCAACAGTTATCTCACTTTCTCACTATGCTAGTATCTCCTCTATCACACAAACGCTCTTTTTCCTCTCTGTAGTGGATTAAAAATTTATCTCTGTTGAACGATGGTACAAGATCACTTAAACAGCCAAGCATCTCTTCCCACTCCCCTCCCCCAGCCACAAAGACAGAAAAAAATTTGTTGCTATGAATTTAGAAGGAATGAGTAGAGATTTAGCTGATCATTATTTACTAAACCAGAAAATGAACATACAATTTGGGGTCTGAAGTAAACAGGAAAAAAAAGTAAGTGCATAATGTAGCTGACACTGTGGACATTTTTAGAGCGGGAGTGAGAAAAGGCAGTGCAAGATCAGTATGCAGTGCCAACAACTGAGGTGGAAAAAAGAATACCTTGCTTTCAACCTCCATCGTAATTGGGGTTCCAGACAGAACCTGAAAGGTGCCTGTTTTCTGTAATTTTGTATAATGTGAAAAAAATCAGGTTTCCTCCATACTTACTTCAAAATAACCAACCTGCTTTCTCACTATTTCAAGATTTAAAAATTAAACTATGGATTTTGAGGTATTTCTTAAGAATAACTTACTTCTTTTTCACAGTAATTTCATCTTTATAACATTCACTAGCTGCATCTTCACTAGCCAAGAGGACTCATTTGTGAGTGTCTTCACTCACAGGGATAGTTCTACCTATTTTTAGGCTACTTTTTTCCTTAGATCTAAACACAGGGACTTCCTCTGTGTGTCTTGGGGAAATACTAATTTATAAGATTAGAAACTGTACAATATACCTTTAAAGAAAAAAAAGAATTTCCTCTCAGCTTCATGAGAAGACTGTTTTATAAAATAAAATACAGAGCTGTAAGACCTGAATGTTCTTTCCTCAGTCATTTTAAAAGAAAATAGTTTCAAATCACATTTGGTCTAAGATAAAACAAGCCCTTGCATACCACAAGCATTTTAGGACTGATGTGAAAAAGAAGCCTACTGTTATTTGCACTTTCCTATAAAGGCATATAGAAGGTTTATCTATCTATCATCTTTGCTCTCACATGAGGAAAAAAAATACAGTATGATTTCCTAACTTAGATCCCATCACATAGGGAATCCCATTCTTTTCAGTGACCCAAGGTGCTTGTCATCTCATAAAATGAGATTCTTTACCTCTTTTTCCACTATTTACTTTATTATGATACTGGCTATGGAAAAGCAACATGCAGAAACTTAATTCTATCAAACTGGAAATAACCACATATTCTGAAACTGTCTTTACTACAACTCCTAAAGGACAGAGTCAATATTAATCACAACATCTAATAGTAAAGCATAGCTCTAATTCAACACACTGTAAGAGATAAACCAAAACTAGGATTAGCAAACAAAGCTAAAAAACATAGTTGCTTGTACACGAAAAGATAATCCCAATGTCACCTAGGGTTTAACATCCCCCCATACCTACATGTTCCTCATACTTTGGTCTTTCTCCAGTTACACTATAAGCCAAAGTTTCAAACAGGCAGAAGCTTATCTGCCTCCTGCGGCTGGGTCTTATTAGCACACCAGGACTACTTAACCCCCAGTTCCTCTGCACAGGGAAATACTCTCCACTGCAGTTACATTCAGGGTAGGCTAACAAGCTGAACCTGCCAAAGCAGTCAGTGTGAATCAATTAACATCTGCCTTTAGATTTGCAGCACCTGCTAACAGGCTGGATTACTGGAGGAAGCCAGCTATGCTCTCCCAGGGTACTCAGAAGTGTCAGAGTACATTAGAGTTTTAAAGCAAGTTTCAGCAGTAGGTGCAGGTGGGAAAGAGCATTGTGTAGCCCTCCTGGCAAATGTGTGGGAATGTACATTATTTTCTGTAATAAAATATCATGCCAGAAGAAAAAGGAGCTAATTAATGTGCTTCTTTTTTTCATCCAACAGCAGGATAACTGTCACTATTTCTCTCACCTCTCTGTCTATAAGATTTTAGATACTCTATGCAAGCTGAATTACCTTCTGAGGCTTCACAAAGCCAGTCAGAGGCAGTGAACTTCCTCTATTTTACAAATGTATATATGTTAGCACAGGTGCTAAAAATATGGGAATTTCTGTTCGCCTATTGATCAACCTGCGAGTTGGTATCATAAAACAGACTGTTTTGCCAGACTTGTTATCATTTGGAGCAGAATGAAATGGGCACATACACAATGGAATAGTCATATCAGACATGATGTAGATTATCATGAAGATCAAGTGATCTACAAGGTGACTCCATGTAAGTGGAGGGGGCAATATTATTTCTGTTGCATTTCTTTTCTGATAAATACAATCCCAGATAGTTCAACAGATACTTACAACATATTATTCAATGTCATTTTCTTCCTTTTTAATTCACTCTTAAAAATTATTGTGCTTGTTTTATCCTTTGTTTCCATGTTTCCTTTTCTTTCTTGCCCTCTCTTATGTCCAAGTTTCATGTGGCTGGTGTGCTGAGACTACTTATGAGCCTAGGGTGATTCTATCAAGCTTTTCTTCTGGCTAGGACTGAAGTCACCTGCTGCTCTGGGGAAGTTTTGTAGTACCCCATATGCCAAAACTCAGACACATGTTGAAATGACATCTAATATATTAATTGTAAAATCTGAGGCTTGAGTCTAGGCAATACTTTTGATAAGATTGTTACTGACACATAGTGAAAGTGAAAATGGCTTAAAATTGCTCAGTATATTATGCAGGATAAAATACTCATGTTGAGGTAAATTAATTGAAAAAAGTTTTTTTTTTTCTGATTTCCTGAGATCTCTCCTTGTCAATATCAACAGGACTCATAAATCTGTCTGCATTGATGCCCTCAGACAGGTATATTCCCTCAGACAAATAATTAAAATACTTGACATTTTCTATCTATCTATCTATCTATCTATCTATCTATCTATCTATCTATCTATCTATCTATCTATCTATCTATCTATCTATCATCTATCTATCTATCTGTATGTGTGTAACATGAGAGCCATGAGAACAAATATAATTAATTCTGTTTGTTTAAGAGGTTCATTCCTAGTCTCAATGCTCAGTTGGTCCTGCTTCTAAATTATACAGTCATGCCTACAGTTTTCTTATATCTGAAATATATCTCTTCAAAAAAGGCACATAGAATTCAGAGAAAGAGGGAGAAAAATGGCTTGAAGTCATTAAATCAGCCATGGAATGTGTTTCTGTAACATTAAATTTATTAATTCATTAGGAAGGAGAAAAATAAAAATCTGAGTTTTGTGCCTTTGTCCAGATGTTGCTTTTTAAAAAGTTTATATGGGATATCACATCCTCAAAGGAAAGACCTGTGTCAATGGCTGTAAGTCACTAGGTTATTCAGGTGAAAATACCAGCTCTCACCTTTACTGACTCTCCATATCAGTAGGAAAGCCTTAATGTAGTTTTCTCAGCTGTGAGAGTTATAATTTTGCTGTCATGTGTACAGATGACACATTGCCTTTTACTGCAAATCACGAAGTGTCCTATCAACTACACAGGAAATAAATGGGGTACTTGTGCTCGACATTGAAGTATAGGTCCAGCTGCTGTTTAGCCCTTACCTGGAAACCCAGAAGGAGAAGAAATGGAAGTCTTGAACCTGTGTCTGTGAGAGCAAAGAGAATACCCTGCCTCTACACTAGTTTAATTTTTCTGCTGTAGTTTTTTGTATGGTTTGTCTGTCATCAGCTGGAACCAGCATGCTACACTGCCTGAGGGAATGCAACAGTATGCATCCTTACTCTGCCTTCTGAGGCATAGTTTTAAATTATTTTTTTAATGATTGGGCTTTCTGTAATTTTAAAGGAAATGAATGAGATGAATACATAATATGGCTGCATTTCATCTAACAAATCTAGGTGTTTCATTCAGAATAAATGAATTATTTTAATTTTTCTGGATATCAAATCTATTAACAATGAATCATTTATATGAATCCCAAGCAAATGGTAGTACTACAATGAAATTAACTTTAGTTAATTATTTAACAACTACAGTTGTTTCTCTATTTTGTGCCATTTCTGATGTCTCAGTGACACATGAAAATCTTAAGTTTTAATTTCATTTTGGAAGACCTGTTTACATTCAAGAGTTTTGGTTTTTTGTCAGATGTTTGTCACATGCTCTAGACTGTGCATTTCTTCCAGGTTTTCTCTCCTGTGACTTAGAATGTGTTAATAAAAAGGGATTTAGATAAATAATGTCTGCCTGTATCTTACATTAAACTTCCTAGGAGTGCCTTAGCACAAAAAAGAATCCTTGACCTCTCATCAGCCAGGTTTGGAACATATTAGAGCTACTGTCCTTCCTATTCAGCCTACACATCTGTTTTCCTCTCCTGAAAACTAGGTTTTGGGAACAAATCTCAAAACTGAGCATTATCCAGATCTTGTACCTTATAAGGACTTGGAAGCATAACTTTGGATCTAAGCATTTGACATAATTAACAGATCTGGTGGCATAAACATTATTTTTATGAATTTTTAAAATTCATGCTTCAGTGCTGTTCATAAGTGGTAGCAATTGCAGAGCTTGGTCTATGAGTATTAAGGGCTGAATTCTACAATCACTACTGCTCTTTCCTCATACAACAGACAGGTTTTACTGCAGTGGAACAAACAGCATCCCCTCTGTGCAGAAGGTGACTATTAGGTTGCAAGGCTGTATCAGGGCATGTAAAAATCAGCTGAGGTCAAGAGGGGAGAAAAAGAGCTATTAACAAGATCATTGCTGCTTCTTGGTTTTGTATCATGTAGAAGCAATTTTTTGGTGTCTAAGTTTCTCTTGTTACTGGTGGGTTTGCTGCCCTCCCTCCTTGCAGGCACTGCAGTTTCCCATACAACCTATGATTGCTCAGACAAAGAATCCACTCTGGCTGCAAATGCTTAAAGTCTTTGATATCAAGCCAGCCAAGAAAACTAATGCCTAACTGAATCAATCGCTCAGCTGCAAAATGAAAAGCTTACCAGATTAGAATGGAAAATAAGAATAGAGGTGACTTTAGAGCCACGATTTTTTTTTTCCCCTGCTTGTGTCAGTGGAAAACCTATAATTTTCCTTTATGTTCTTCAGTGACAAAACATGATTTATGGCCAATTTTTTTAAAGTGTATTTACAGTTGTGCTCATGAATGGTGCCACACTGACAGCTCGCTGGCCTCCACTGTTCTATTAAAATACAGTTAGAGCAGAGACAGTGGTGAGAGCCCTGTTTTTTTTCTTTTCTTTTTGCCTGCTTCCCTACCCTCTGCTCCAATACCTGTTCAGTGCTGCGTAATGCCCCCTCATTCTGTGCTACATAGTTACATAGAGTCAAAGGATTTTCAGGAAGAGACTATCATTGTAATCCTGATGTCACTGCAAGTTTTCTCTGCATTCATGTTCATGCTTTACTGTATAACCATAGCCAACAAGGTAGAGGCAAAGGTGTCTCATGGAAGAAAACTGCAAGATTATATGTAGTGCAGGGAGAAATAGTTACATTCTGCAGCATTTGCCACTGTTACTGGAATAGCAGTTGCTGTGTTCCAAATATTCCTAACAGCCAGTATGTTCAAATATTAGTGCTTAAAAATAGGAATCTGAATGTGCATATTGACTACAAAAGTGTGTTGAAGCCTGTAGAGGTACACATTTGAACCTCGTTCTTAAGATGAAACAGAACTTTCTTCCCTCATTTTGTTACTCAGAGTCTAAATTTTCTGATGTTACATGGGAACTTAGAAGAAACAAAGCAAATGACTGTAAATTAATTGAGTGATTAGAACAAGTATGTGTCCTTAAACAAGTGTTTTCCATTCTATGTCTTGTAGTTGTGTGATTGCACAACTCTAATTTCTCTTTTTGCATACTTGGTAATATTGAACAAACTACATTCAAAGAAATTACTTCCATAATTTTGAAGCTATGGGCACCAAAATATTTCTGCTGCTCCAACAATAGGAAATTCTAGTATTTTCCTTTCTTTAACTTTTGAGGTGGTAGAAATAAATCAGACAGCCTGATTTGGTATTGCTATACCATTGGAAAAAAATATAAAAACTTTTGAAAATATGCAACACCAAAACCAGATGGGTTTAGAGACAAGAGGAAGAAGTCTCACACCTTTAGAACTTATTTGAATGGGTTTCAGGCTAATATCCTACAAGTTTCATATGCTATACTTGCCTCTCAAAGTAGGGACAATAGGATGCTATTTGTGGTTACTTGACTTCAGCCATGTGAAACGAATAGCAAGTGGCACAGTTTTCAGAAGAATGAATTCATGTCAGGAATTTTATAAATAATGAACATTGATATGATTTATGAATGCCAGTTTCTGTGTGAGAAGATTGCAGGTGTGAAAAACAGAAATATCCTACACTGTCTGTTAGAAAGTGTCCTTCTCGTCCAATTTCCCCCAACCAGACTTTTTACCCAGTTTTAGTTCCTCTGAAAAAAGAACAGCAAAACACTGTGATAGAGTTTATAAGTTATAGGAAAAAAAAATGTACAAATTGATATTTAGAAGAAATCTTTTAAAAATCAAACCTACAGAGATTATAATAACTAAAATGGCATTTTTTTTCTGTGCTGTATAAAAATATACATAGTATTCTGTGAATAACAGCCTGCACCCAAAATCCTGCCCTCATAAACATGCAGAGACATGATTTCTGATACCTATGGTGAAAGTTATTGCAAAGGTCTGAAGAGCTCTACCTCTGGCAGAGCACACAGTGAAATACACAGATTCTTTTACCTTCTGCTCTGTAAGAGCAGAAGGGATAGTTAAGCTGTCCCTGAAGGAACTTGGCTTATGTTAAACAACATGTGGGTATAATAGCTGTTAAATGTAACTGTTTCTAAAGTTTTTGCATAATATACTATGCTGAAAACATTTATGAAATATTCTATATCAAAAATGCTATACTTAATGAAATTACTGGAGTGGCTTAAAGTAGTAGGTAATCAATCTAGAAAGACACAGAGAGCAATTTTATAAAATTTTAATTAAAGTGTAAGATATGTATGTATCTAGCTGATTTACAGTATTAATGATGGTAGATAATAAGAAGGATATCTTTGCAGCATTTGTGAGGAATGAGAAAAAGTGGTTTTAGTTGCCACTGTTTCTTCAGTAAAGACGACTGCCATTTTGCCTATAAGGAATAAAGTGTCAGCAACACATTAAGGTAATAATGTAGCAATTATCTGGAAAATAATTCAGATCAATATATTTGCTGCTTTCTTGAAAATAAGATTGAAAAGCACAACAAAGCAGGAATAAATGTAGTGATATAAAGATCATATATGCAACACTGAAGTTCCCATGCAGAGAAGGAACAATTTCATTGAAGCCTGTTATTCTGTTGAACAGTGATTCTGGTCTTATATTATTAAGTGTTATTTCAGCAGAATTAATCTCAGTGACACTTAAATAATGAAGGTTAAGAAGTCAGTACTGTTTCCCCCTTTGGTGCTAGCACATGATATGAACTTGAAGGGAACGAGGTCCATCCAATTAAATGTCATTGAAAATAAGATTTGCAGTAAGATTAGTGGCTGGGGTCCCAATGTATCAGGAGTGCATAGTTTGGCATATACAGACTGATACGTTTTGCATGTTACTAGCCACTCTCAGCCACATGCATGCTCTTCCAGGGAATATTACTATAGCTGTCAGTTTGGTGGAAAGCTGTAGAAAGTCTTGGGGTCTGTCTGGCTTTTGATTGTCACCCAAGAGACCATGCAAAAGCAGGAAAGAGTTAACATACGTGCAGCTGTCAAAACCAAAAATTTTTAAAAGTATGAGTTACAGCTAACTCCCAGTTACAGCTTATCCTATAAAGGATAAAAGGCTTATGGTGCCTCACATGCAGGGAAAGAATCAGATGGGATTCTCTGTGTTTCTCTGGATTTAACAGAAAAATTCAGCATCCAATGTGATGTGCTGCAGTTTACAGAAGAAATAATGTGCTACCTACATTTTAATGGGTTTGGCCACTATAGTTAATCTTTTGGCCCCTCTGCAATATGTTATAAAAATATGGAGAACAAAGTCATGCAACCAAAGAAATCTATTATTGTACAATCATTTTGTCCCTATAATGTTGCCTGAAATTAAGTGTCTCCCACGAAGCCATAAGGGTGAAAGTAATGTTATCAAAAAATGCTGAAAGAAGCATGCAGTCTGATAACTCACACCTTCACTAAAGCTGTCTTCTCTGATTATGGATTCAGGTAATGATCTTATTGGCTGATTCACAAATAATTCCTACTTTTGGTAGGATTTATTCATTGTCACCATAAAAAACAAGTACATCTTGGTTATATAGCACCTCATGATACTAAAAGATGCAAAAATATTTAGCTTATGTTTTGTCAGAGCTTAGTTATTAAAAATTCAACAGGATTTATTCATTTTTAAGGACCATAACAAATACTGAGATAACATTTCAGTGTCTGAAACAAAATAATTTATTAAATTCAACTTATATGGAAATAACATTGTTAGGATATTTGAAAAACTATCTTTTATTTTGCATTCAAGAAGAAAGAATTCTGTTGAAAACTGAGGGCCTGACTCATATCATGTAACTAATAGCTCTATGATTTTCAGCCATCAGTATGTACTACACTGTCACATGGTCAAAGACCATTCAAACACTGCAACTATCCAATCAATGACACTGCTGATGAATACAGAGATAAAATTCTGACCATTATTTAAGCTTTCCAGAAGATTTTATGTGATTAAACTAGCTGAATAGCTAAAAAAATTTATCTGGATTCTCATGATTGCCTTTTACTCATCTTCATTATGTCTTTTATCGTGATGCACCTGTTTACAAACTTACAATTAACAGCAAAATTAAAAGGATCACAAACGCAGGCAAAGAAATTGATGTCAAAGACATAACCTGGAAAAATAAGATGTGGGTAGCTCATGGTCAATAAAAATAAAGATAACCCTAGTAACTGTATTGCTGTTTTATTCTAAAAGGGAACATAATTTGTCTACAGTCAAGTAGCTCAGCCATCTATATGAAACTGAATTTATATTAAATCAGTTCTCACTTCAAGACCTCAAGGTCCCTAATGCAACTGTTAGTATAATCAAGTACCATATTTACTTAAAATAAAACCTGGAAGAAGGAGGACCAAAAGCCAAGCAGCCATGAGTGGATGATAATTTGTCCAAAATACGAAGGAATTTGAGAATGACTTCCAGTAATGTTTTCTTAGAATGGTTTGGCAACACAAAAATATTAGTTTGTTAAGGCTTTTTATATGGACGTTCATTGTGTTAGGAGGGTATACTTATCTCTGGCATACTTTACAAGCAACTGATTAAAATTCCCAGAGATTCAAAGATTAAAAAGACAAAAAGTCAATACCAGGATCATCCTAGTCCAGTCTTCTGTGTGATAGAGAAGGTAGAACTGCTCTGAATTTGTATGTTCCAAATCATATTTCTTTCTTACAAATTATACTCCTAAATATAAAGAGAATATGACGGGAGGCCATCAGTGGTAGTGAAATAAAAGATGTTCGAGAAGATGGTGTCAGGATAGCAAGTTTCCTTAGTCTTTTCTGCAGTGGAAGAAGAAAGCATCATGTTGTTTCAAGTCATAAAGACCAGTCTCCTATCAAGTAAGATATGGTCTTCACAGAACAATGTGAACTCTACTTTAGTAACTGAATTCTTATTTTTAGGTTCTTCAGGAATTTCTATTGGTCACTGTAGAAGAACTATCAGAAAAACGGAAGTGATTTTACTTCTTTTGACTATATGTAGTACCTCACTCTATAACTCCAAGAGAAAGACCTGAGGATCCCACTGAAGAAATATTGCAGTCCTTGTCAAGAACACGTAAGATGTTTCAGTCTTGTGCCAAACTGATTGCTTCAGTTAAGGGAATAACTCTCTCTTTGTCTCATATTAAAAAGTATTTTTTTTTTATTATTAATTGTTTTTCACTCTTATCTATTCATTTTCCATTGGTTGAACATTTACATGTTACTGATAAACCTTTTTACCCTTACTGTATATTTAAAATATAACGATAACAGTAATTTTTCTCTTTTCAAGTCAAGAGCTCTTGATAAGCCTGATTTGATTTGTATGGCTTTATCAGTTAACCAGTATGAGTAGACTCTTATCTATTAGACCACATGTTCTTTCTTTTTTTTTTTTTTTTTTTTTTTTTTTTTGTGGAGTACAATTTCTTTGTTAGAACTGTAGTCTTGGGAAGGCATTTGTGCTTTTTGTCAAATACAGTTTTGCTCACTGATTATTTTATGTTGTCTACACTAAAGAAAAGATTGTGTTATTTTATATTTCAGGAAAATGTCTTATGTACATGAAGACTTGGACCAGTCTAAAGGTGGTGCTTTCTGAAAAGCTTTGGCATTGCCAGCTTTATCAATTTTTCTTTGCCATATTTATCAACTGCCAAATTTCCAGATTTACCAATTACTAATTTTGACTTATTTTTGGTCCTGCTGGAAAGTTGGGCTAATTTTGTCAGAAAACCAAGCTTTTTGGTAATTCCTAACATCACATATACTTGTTTTGGTTTATTTATTAATAAAAATTAGATTAACAAATCCATATAGATATTAATATATAGAAGCTATTACCAAATAACATCTTACATTGATACTTGTTCTGAAATAAGTCCCATGAACACATTTAATGTAATCCAGCTGTATTAAATTGAGCTGTAGGATGATGTTCCTATTCTAACAAGAGTAGTTCATTAAGAGCTACCAATATTGTTTTACTTATAGATAGAAAAAATCTATTTCAAATTATCATAAATTCTTTAAGGAAACCAGGTAAATGGATTAAGTAGAATCTTTTGGTTCTCTGGCTGGACCAGATTTCTTTAAATGTGGTTACCAATATGAATATATATGGAAACAATGTTGAATTTATATTTACCAATAATTTCACATAGTACTTTCTTCTTAACTTAAGAGGTTAATTCAGGAGATCACAGGAGCATGGCCATTATGGAGTTAGGGATGTTAGCTGGCATATCTCTACCAAGACAGTTTCCATACTTGTTAGTGTGAAGCTGCAGCCCATGAATGCGCCTAAGCCTTTTCTGACCCTGTTGCTACAGTTACCTCCACAGCCTCCTATATCATCAAGTCAGAAGAGTTTGTAACCTGCTGTGTGAGGTACTTTCTTTTATGAAAGGTGACAGCTTTCATAAAGATGGAGATTCCCTACAACACAGGAGTCTACTGTATTAGTAATGTACTTCTCTTCAGAGACATCAGCCAAACACAGCATTAAAAGGGAAAAGATCATCTTAGTGTTCCATGGAGGAAAAAAAAAAAAAAAAAAAAAAGCTGGGAAATTTCCAAGAAACATGAGATGAATATGTGCTCAAATATATGTCACTAGACTACAGCTTCTGTTTTCATGGGACACATTTTTCTCAGAATTTGCTCTTTGTTCTCTCCAATAGGGGGACATTGCTGATAACCATAAAGCCTTAGAAAACATCAGCAAATCTACGGTCATGGACAGTATAGGAAATGCTAATTCTTACCTCAGCTATTACTTCTCTCTATTTGTGGGGAGCAAAAGAGAAGTGTTACTGTGTGTCCTAGGGCAGAATAACCGCATTAACACAGTGATAATGCATGTACTAAATAAGTTCACCTCTCAACAGGACTTTCTTCAAGCACAGCACTACTATACTTAACACAGTTACCCTGCTTTTTGATCCAGAGCTAGCCCGGCTGCTGCTAGGACTCATCCAACCTCTTGCCAATTCATGTACAGCCCTATCAGTTTTGTAGGAGCCAAAATTTCACTCAAGTTGACAATGAAGCACAGATCATCTTGCTGAGTGTCTACATTGGTACTCTGACTATCAGCAAGTAAGTACATACAGAGGATTTGAATCAAATTTGTACGAAGCATCAAATACTGAAGTATTCATCACAAAAAATGATTATGCAAATGTTGCCAAGTCATCTGAGTGATAATGACATTCATAACTGCTTACATGTATAAAATGCTTACATAAATAAAATAATCTAGTTGTTATTGATCTGATAGTATACAATTATGAATACTATTCTCAAATAATTTATCATAATACAGATAGGATTTGCAAATTTGCTGACATGGAAATTACATTTTTTTTGTTTTGTTTTTGTTTTGTTTTGTTTTGTTTTGTTTTCAGCTGTTTCACAGAGCTCTTTTATTCTGCCTCTTTCCTACTGCCTCATTTTTTTCCCCCCAAATTTACTAATTTTCCTCTTCCATTCCTCTTTCATTTGCTGTTTTGATTTGTTTTGTTTTGTTTTCCCAACATATGTTTTATCCTAGGACATTTAATTTTCCTTTTATTACACTCGGTCATTCCCAGCCCATTCACTATCTATTGATGAGACAGATAATAAACAATCACAGAGATGGATTGGAAGTGTAAATAAACAGCAGGGAACAGGGCATGTGTTGAACAGGCAGAAAGAAAGAGGGACACCAAAGGGAAGCAAGTTTATGTTTCTGAGCGAACTCAGAGGGACTGTGACCTAGCTTTTAGTGAGAAAGTTCTGTTCCCTCCTTGGTTACATGCTGTTCTGAAACCTTTCTGCCTCTCTTTTTCTTATTTAAATCAGAAATTTCCACATTTAAGGTACCAGTGCTGATCAAAATTTAGCTGAACTTCTCAGTGAGTGTCAAGTTTTGTTGAACTTTCCTCAATGAAAGTTATTAGTCAAAAATTCTTCAGCAGCTTGACTGAAAATGTACAGGTTGTTGCACTTCATGTTTGATAAAGAATGTAGCAAATTATTTAGGAGAAGAGATGGAGGACAAAAAGGTTAATGACAGACTTGCTTTTGAAGATGAACTATAAATTAATGGATTCAGTTCAGATACTGTTGGTCATGGTCCAATGATAATTCATTTATAAAGACAGTTATCATCAGCTTTAAACATGAGAAGATCAGGACATGGCTTCTTTAAATTAAAACTTGGGAGCATTGCATTGTTTAAAAGGCATCATAACCTTAATAAAAGTATTGCAGGAGACATTATGCAAATGCAGACTATCACAAGCAAAGACTATAGCATGCTTTCTAATGCTTCCAGTTTTTGCATTCTGCATTACTCCAAAAAGCCATTTTTACATCATGTTGTTCAAAATGCCTAATTACAGAGGGGGAAAAGGACAGCTTATCAGCAGTAGATAAAAAAACTCAAACAAACCCCAAAGAGAGGCTTTGTGCTATATTTAGCTTTACTAGGTTAACATGTTGAATTTGTATGTCCATATCTGGACTACCACTCACAATAGGTTTCCCATCCATGTCTCTATTGTATCATGGTAAAATAAAAAGTAAGAGTGATAAAATAAATAAATAAATTTAAAAAGCTGGGGGGGAGGGGAGGGGTGAAAAAAGGACAGAATGCATACAAGAAGCTGTGTGTCAAAGGCAAATATGACAATTTTCTGAAATGCATGGTGATGAAGTCTCATGTATGCAGCAAAGGAAAAAAAATATACTGAAAAATCAGCTCGCAGGTTCTGTAACATTTTAATCTCTTTTTCTGTGTTTTATTTGCCTTGTCAACCATAAGAATTACTTCACTTTCCCTATAACTCACTCCCGCTGCAAGGTTTCTCATGACAAGATATCCCCCAGTGCTGCATGCCATGGCCCTGCCCTCACTCCTAGCAGTATTTTTCTTGTGTCAGGGTAGTCCTTGGGAGGAAGGACACGTGCTGCTTGAAGCATGGTTCCTGATGAGAGCTTATTTCCACCGCCGGTCCCTCCTCCACATGATGAGAGGGAAATCATTTGCAGACGGGAGAACTATGTGCAAGGAACTGTGCTCCTCATCCTCAGCTGCCACTTTTGAGCCTCTGCACAAACTCCAACCATGCCTGTTGCACAGCTGACATGTTCACAGATTAAGACATAAATTTGTCATAAATACTAATATTTCTCTGATACCGTAATTAAAGTGCACATGCTAATGATTACACATGGAATTCAGCATTTAAAAAATTTTGTGTACTGGGATTTGTTAATGAAATAGCAGACTTTCACTCGGAGTCCTTGATTTACAGGTCTGATTGCAATAACATATGAGGCTTGTTGTCTTGGGGAACAAGGGAAAGGCTGTTGTTGTGCCGTGAAGGCCGGCAGCTCCCCATGGGGGTGGCAGGGCAGGGCCTGGCAGCCAGGGCCTGTCCCAGCACCCCAGCCGGGAGCAGGGAAGCTGAGGGGCACGAGGGCAGCCCCAGCCCCAGGCATCGGGAACTGGGCGGGGATATGGTGGGCCCAGCTTGCTAGGGTCCATCACTGAGCAGGGCCAAGCTGTAAGGAGATGGAGACTGGCCCCGCTGTGGGTGTCGCTGGGGCTGGGTCTGATGGCTCTGTGGGGCATGAAATGGGGTCCTGGGCAGTAGGCAGGGTGGGGGGAGCTCTGGGGTGGATGGGCAGAGGCAGGCAGGGCTGACAGTGCCCTCAGGGCCCTGACAAAGGAGGCAAGAAGTTCCAAAAATGTGGTTGGAGGTAGAAAGTGATGATCTGGTAAAAATGCCTTCCTCTTCCACTCTCCCAAGTCTTGTCCCATGCTGCTATGCGTCGTTATGAAGAGGCAAAACTCTGCTTGTCTTCCCTTGGCACTCAGCAAAGACATATTTTTCCTGGTGATGGCAGCCTGGCCCTCACATCTTAGTTATTGTCTAGGCATGATGCTACAGTTTCCTTACAGAAGAAAAGTGTGTAAAAGGAGTAGCAGCATTTATGAGAGCATGTATCAGCAGCAGCTGAGCGCAGCGGGGTGGGGAGACAAGGCAGCACTTTTGCAGCAGGAGGCTGAGCAGCCCATGAATGTCAACTGAGGCTGCAAATAATGAAGATGTCACTGAAAGAATGATTTTGCCCAAGAAAAGGTTACAGGAATCTTTCATAATACAAGCTGATAGGTAATTTGCTAATGATATCTTTCAACTACACCAATGGGCCACAAGTTTTACTTCATTCTTTTCCCACCAACAGCATCAGTGACAGGATTTTGGTAACTATAGGATCATATTCTTCTATATTTTACTTTGGAGTTATGACTGCATAATTTTTTTTTCTTAAATACCAGTAAACTGAGCTGCCCTGCTCTGACGATAGTTTTTCAGTACAGGATCCATGTAAAATTATCAGCATCAGGAAACATATTTGGATTGGAAAAACCCCTGAAAAAACACGAGTTTAAAATATTTTTTTTTATGAAAGTTTTGTTAAGCAATTTTCAATAATTCATGCCCAAGATATTTCCTTAAAATATTAAAAGCATAGATAATATGCTACAACATGTTAAGTACCACATTAATCTTGAAATGTATGCATTACCTAATACTTAAACACTGTAAATTAAGGTTCAATTCAGTTGATATAAAACTATGACTTTACCAAAAAAAGGTAAGTATATCAATATTTATACTCTTTTGGAGACTAAAACTTTCTTAATTATCTGACATGATTTATACGGAATACTACAATCAACAGAATTGAATTAAATAAGAAACTCATCTATTGACAGAGCTACAAAACCTGCCTACAGCCTGTGATAAACATTTAGAGTCAAGCTCTGATTTACCTCATGGGGAAAATGCACAAGCAATAAAACTAAATTCAAATGTAAGTCATTATATCACAACGTAATGCAGTGCCCAGTTTTTGTATGTGCTAAAAGAAATGCACGAGTTTGATGGCACACTTACTAAAGTCGCAACAATTTATACTGCTCTCAGGAACTAGGAACTGCAGTCAAAACATAAATCAATAAAAACAACACTGTTTAGACCTTTTTAAAGTGGAACTGTAAACACATGTAAATGTATGTCATTTAGAACTTTCCAAGCAGATTTCTAAGCAGGAAGGGTTATATCACTATAGATCTGGGCCATATATGAAAGGGTGATAACCTTCTGTGTAAAAGACCCCAGGAATTCTTCACATATGGTGATAATCCACTTTAACACAGAAAACAGTGGCAATGCTCTGCCTACCTAGGTATAAGACTAATTGTGTTTTACTATATTTTAAAGGGCCAAAGAAAAACAAAGGGATGCACCAATCATGATTTTTTACATTAGTGTTAGAAATGGGACTGACCCAATATAAGCAATGATGTCGGAGTCATCAACAAGCAAACTAGGAAACGTGTTTCAGCTGCTGAAACATAGGTGTTTAAGAACATTTTAGACACTGTGGGGAATCTGCTTTGGCATTCATCCCGCATCCTATTTTATAAGGATGTATTTCCTTTTGTAAGGAAATGCACCTTTGAAAACAAATCTGATGTTGTATCTCTCTGCTTCTTACAGAGGAATAACATTTCAAGGTACACTAAGCACTTATATTTAAATACCTGAATGGTGCCCCAGTTTCTATTTCTTAAATTAATCAATTAAAACAAAAAACCATTTATATGTCATGATTTATCTTACCTAAGAACAACTACCAAAATAACCCTATACCTTAGAAATGCCAGTTTTTCTTCATGGACTACAAAGATATGAAAACAAAATACTTGCAGAGCTGAAGAGCTAAATCTCATCCCAGGTAATGACAGAAATTTCACCCCAAACAGTCAGTGATTTTTTTTTTTTCTGATTACTGTGATTCCTTGTATCATCTGTTCAACAGTGGCCTTCACCAAGACTGAAGTTTTACAGGAAAAACTGCGAGATGTTTCCCCATACTTCACCCAACAAACTAACAGCTGAGCAAACAGATTAAACCACTTCAGCTCTCCTCCCCTTTCACCATCCATTTTTAATAAACCAGAAACACTTGCATAATAGAGATCCCCCTGAAGAATGTGGTAGAGCCTGAGTACGTTTGGAACATGCTGAGAGACCTATCCATGTTTGGTCATTGTGACCAAGCTGTGGTTTGGAGTCACGTCCCGTATCAAGAGAGCAGGCTTTCCCAGTGTGGGTTCTCCGACAAGGAGGAAGCCACAACACATGGTATTCGTGATCATCCGCTTCTGTGCCCACTACCAGCTCCTGCACAGTGTCAGAGCCACTGCACAGTGCTCCAGTGTCATCACACCCTACACGTGAGGGTCAGTGGGCTTGAGGCATGTTGCCTGTGCCCATATCAAGGGCCCCGAGGTGCTATTCAGATGAGGCATGAGATTTAGCACTAGGCATGTATCTTATAACTAAAGTGACAATTAAATCACAGGAAACTTCAGCTAGTATCACATGCACTGAATAGAGCTTTTTGGCATCAGACATACATTCATAATAGCAATAATAAGAAAATGGCTTTTTAGCATCTTATTACTTTCAGAATTCAGTCTTTTAAAATGTATTTTATATTCCAAAGAATAATTGAGATACTGAAACAAGGAAGTAATAAAACTTCCAAGTATCCAGATTTTCTTTTTTCTTTTATTTTTTATTCTTTTTAATACAAGTGACAGATCAAGTTTTTAAGATGAATGATAACAAATCAGTTTTCTGACAACAGCTCTCTAGTTCAAATTTAATTTTTTACAACATTTGCTGAAACACTAAATTCCCTTGCCACCACATCTTAACTGTATCGCCAAACAGATTAACATCATGCCAGGATAGCATGTCATGTAATGATTTTAATAACATTTATTCATAAGACTGTTACTCCTCCCAGCTTCTGCCTCAGGGTCTGCTAGAACACCATGTAGTTCATTAGCAGACACACTGAAAAGTTGATGAGGCAGATACAATATGTAGATTAAAAAAAAAAAAAAAACAACCCAACATTAATTTTAACTCTTCTGTAACCTTTCAAAACCATTTAAAGGCTTATTTAATACTAAACTTCAATAATGGCACATGGTGTTTCAAATTATGTTCAATTAGGAACAATGAAAAATAAACAAATTCTGTATGATACGAGGTGATTCTGGGACTGGGACATTTAGCAAAGAAGAAAAAACAACAACCAACGCCAAAGAAAAAAAAAATATGAGGTTAACTTCCATAGAAAAAGTCTTAAAATGTTTAATAATATTTTTTTGTAAATATTAACATAAAAAACGTACAGACAAATATTTATCCAGAATAATTATATCATATTTTGTAAGAAGTTGTGTTACATATTTTAAATTATCTTTATATATTGTTGTGTATATTTTCTTAAAAGGTAACATGGGTAGCTAAAGTACAAAGAAAAGAAAAGAAAAAAAAAAAAAGTGGGATTGTATTCTCTTGTATTCTCTACTTTAGCCATAGAGTGATATGTATTTATCTGCAAGAATGACCTTCTTTTGTGTAAGGAAGTTAAAATTACAGTCTACAAGCATAACTGATCTGTCCCATACATACCTATATGTGGTAAGTATATATATATAAGTACTATTTTACTGACTAATGTATTTTCCAAACTAAGAAGCAAGGAACTATGTCTAAGAAAAGGGCCAAAATTAGATGAACATTTGACTTCATGACAAAACTCTCAAGAGGGTAAAGCCATAGTTCTGTGTCAGCACATTTGATCTGGTCAAAGGAGGTTTTTTTTTTACTAGAAGGTATGCAAGAGAACCTTTCAAACATTTACAAACATACTGTTCAGTTTTCACCTCTTGGGAGAACTGATATTTCTGTCTAATCGGATTTTGGGGAAGCAAATCAGAAACAAAACCTAACAAAACTCCACACTCTTCTTTCAACACAGTTCCTTCATTCAGCATGAGAGAAATGAATTGTCCAGGTTTTAAGTGATCATTTAACTATGTTTTCTGTTTCACAAGGTTATGCACCTCTTTCTGTAGCAGCTTAGACAATCATTTATAGAACTCTATTTTTTTACAGTTTTTATAAAAATATTTTTTTTCCATGCATTTTTCACTTTTCCTTGGCTTAGATTAAATTACACTTGTCAGAGCTTTTTGGAAACAAAGGATTAGTATGTTTCTGTTCATGAGAACAGCAATAAGCTCTGCTTCTGACATTCCCTAATGAAAAAAGATCTGAACCACCATCTCAGGGAATGGTCCATGGAAAGTTATTTCTGAACAGGCTAGATGCTGAAGGAATGTTCAGATTCTCCCACCCTGAAGACTGAAAGGTCTGTTAGTCAGTGCTTGTACGTGGGGGATGCAAGCTGATGCCACCTGGTTGTTATATAATGTTATGGTGGTCTAATCTATTTGAATGAAGAACACCATGTTGCTGTGAACAAGGCTGATTTTAAATACAAAACAGGTATAACAATTGCTACCCTCAGCCATATTAGAATTATTTAAGTAAAGACAACAAAGTCTAAAATGAGAAAAAAACAATCTGCTAGAAAAGGGCTCCAGCATTGGATGAATCTTCATGTGCTAAAAACTGTATTAGTCAAAACTATGAAGAACAACACAAATGAAATCACCTAACATTTGGCAAATACAATTTAGGCTTTGAGTTGGCCTAGAAACCAAAGGCAAAATACAAACATAGAGAACAAAGAGTGAAGCAGAGCCAGTGTGACATCTGTCAAAGTACCACAATAACTCTTATGGTTAGCATACATGGTTACTGTGCTTTAGTGGAAACTAGCTAGAACACTTTGGACTGCAATGTAGTAGTAGAAATGGGTAACCAAACACATGTCAAGATATTTGTGAGATACTTTACAATGAATCACGTATAACATAATACATAACCACTCAGGGAAAGTGTGCTCTGTCTTGGCTTTGTCCAAAAAGAACCAGCAATCCAGCTGCTGGTATCTCACAAACATTCTTCAGAGAAAAAGATTTACAAATCAAAGAAATAAGGCAATTTGAATTAATTATTAAAAAAACCAAAACAAAACAAAACCAAAAACATTTTATTTGTCCTAAACTGATCCAGATTGTATAAACTAGATGGAAGATCTTGATTTGTTAAATGAAATTTGTTTTTCTGATTATGACTACAATGCTATATTTTCCTTTGCGTTAACAGCAGGTTAAAAAAAAAAAAAAAAAAACAAAAATCAAAAAATCAAGCCTTTCCCCCAATACCAAAGTATTTAAAATCCACTGGCTCACATAAGCACTCCTATGTGTATCATATTTGTTGCTTCATTTGATTTGCATTTGTACTGAACAAATACAAAACCCCTGTATTTCTTCATATACTTGTCATACTCTAGAATGCACAATGGGAGGAAGAAAAATGTATTAGTATCATGTGTTAGCCTAAAGAATGTTAGAAGCAGTCATCAACAAGATAAAAATTGCCAGTATTTTCCTCTATTTGACAGAGTTCAACAAGAGCAATGAAATGCTGAAGTAGCCAGGATCCAGCCAAAGCTTGAAGTTTTTCATCCCAGGGAACTTCAGAACTACTGTAAAGTAGTTTTTTTCTGAGAAGCCACAAACTTCCCTTCCACTTTCTACAAAGCCAGATGATGACTCTAAAAATTCCCTCCTAACCATCTGTTCATTCAGCTGGTATGTGACATCCTTCTCCCCATTTTTTTGATCTTTTTATATAAAATACAAATTTTCAAGTCAGGAACCTGCAATATTTAGAATGAAAAAAAACTTAGGATTGACGAAAGTATTGACTCCCAGCAAAGAAGTGTTCTTCATTTAGGTGCCCAAAGATATAAGCAGAGTAAGTTAATATGCCATCCATGATGAATGACTGAAAACATCAGCAAAGAACAATTACTGTATATCTGATCTTAATTTGGTTTCAAGTTAGAAATATGATACCTTATGTAAGCTACCTCAGGGAACATATGCCATCTAAGAGCAATGAAAAATGTTAAATATTCTGTGGATAGAATTCACTGTTATAGCAGCTTCCCAAGAGAGCAGATGCAAGTTTTCAGGCATTTTCTGAACATTAAGAACTTGGCAGTATTTTCAAATTCCACCATGAGAATGCTTATCTTACCCATCATTAGCTTAACATCATGTTAGATTGCAATGCCCATCTCCACAGAATAGAGAAGTCTGGCTGCTTCCTTGGACTAAAATAACAATTGTTTTACTGTGCATCCTACTGATTTTATGGAAGGGATATTTCTTCAACTAAGCCATTAAAAACATAATTAAAAGATTCCTAACTGCAGCAAAACAGGCAGCAGAAAATATGATAAAAATATGCAGTTTTCTTGAGTCATAAAGGTGATTGTTTTGGGAAATGTTTGTCTATGTGAGCACTAATGCACAGAATGAAAAAAATTCTTTCAGTCAGTAGATATTCTGAGCTCTATAATTTTTCTTACATTTTATTTTCTCCTGCATAAGTTTGTTGGGTCTGGGTGTGGTGGGGTTTTGGTATCAGGGGAGGGACTACAGAGGTGGCTGCTGTGAGAAGCTGCTAGAAGCTTCCCTGGCTCCAAGTTGGGCAAAGGCAGAGCCAATTAGTGACGGTGGCTGTGACTCTATGATAACATATTTAAAAAGGGGAACCAGCAGAGGAGGAGGAGTTGTGAGGGACATACCTATGTGAACACTGTTGTCAGTAGAATAAAGGAGGAGTTGGGAAGGTGTGCCAGAGCCAGAGCCCATGGTGAGAAGGCAGGCTGAACCCCTGCAGCCCATGGAGGTCCGTGGTGGAGGAGATGCCCACCTGCAGCCCGTGGAGGACACCATGCCAGAGCAGGTGTCTGCACACCTGAAGAAGGCTGGGATTCTGAGGGAAGCCCATGCTGGAGCAGTCTGTTGTGGGTCCCATGGGAGAGACTCACGCTGGGGAAGTTCGTGAAGAGCTGCAGCCACATGGGAAGGACACACAGCAGAGGAAGTTCATGAAGGGCTGTCTCCCATGGGAGGGACCTCACACTGGAGTAGGGGAAGTGTAAGAAGTAGCAGCAGAAACAACTGGTGATGAACTGACAACAACACCCATTGTCCATTCCCCTGCATTGTTGCAGGTGAGGATGTAGAGAAACTGGGAGAAAAGCTGAGCTCCAGAAGAAGGGAGGGGTGGGTGGAAGATGTTTTCAAGATGTGGTTGTGTTTCTCACTGTCCTACTCTGTTTGACTCGTAAATTAAGAGGTGGTGGTGTTCAAATTAAATTGAAGTTCTTTCTTCCCAAGTTGTCTGTCTTTTGCCTATGACCATAATTGGTGAGTCATCTCTCCCTGTCCTTGTCTCTATCCCCGAGCCTTTTGATATATTTTCTATTCCTCATTCCACCAGTGGGGAGAAGTGAGAAAGTGGCTGCATGGCGCTCAATTGCCCTCTGGGCTTAAACCACAGCAATAAGTTATATTTTTAACACTGGTGAGCACCTTTCACTTGTGTGATTTGGACAGATAAGAAAGTGGAAGGACCCTCAAGTTAGTCTTATCAGTCTGAGTCTTGATAATTTTTTAAAAGCCTCAATTTTTCAGAGAAAAAACCCCTAGATTTATCTTGCAGTAACAGACGTTTGGCCAAAGGCTGCAGTGATTTTGAAAGTGTGAGCATTCAGTGCTTTCCAGTGTATCGCAAACTGTATTTACAAATTAAAAGGAAAAAAATCCTGTATTCTCTATTGCATTGCTACTTCCTTTTCTTCTTTCAAGAACATCATTGGTAAAACATCCCACTTCTGTCTCCACAAAGCAATTAATCTTTCTAGATCTTCCCTACACTGAAACTGATGTCTAACAAAATCTGAGCATAACAAAGTGTGCAGTGTTGTGAGGGCCGGCATTGTGCCCTGATGTTGGCAAATTACAGCTGATACATCTGGTGCTTCACTTCAAAGGCATGTTTTGTCATGGTCTGTGTGTTGGGTAATTACATGCTGTGTTGTACATAATAATGTTTTTTAATTGGACTTGCTCTGCACAACATAGATTCAATTATTATATAATCCCTACCTCTGCAAGTCAGTATATTTCTATTTTCTTGTTGATTTAGGAGCAAAACTTCATACAAGATGTATGGGAAATTTGGGATAGCTTGAGTATCAATTCCTGTCTTATGTATTAATCAGGTACCTAGAATATCTGCTTTCCGTACAGTCTACAGATGAAAAACAAAGAGACCAAGTTACTGAAGTTTGTCTTAGAACTTCTCCCAGAGACTTCCCTGTAGTAAGAACTGGAAGTATATTTTGGACTGGCCAACTAATAGATAAGTTGTCTGCTTGTCTGTTTTCTAAAAAATCCTATTTATTTTTGTTTGTTTTCCCCCCTCACCCCCCACCTCATTGCAGTTGGCTAGAGACTGGGTAAACTTAAGTATGTCAGTATTATTGTTTCTAAGGTCTTTCAAAATAAATTTTGTAAATTAGAGGAATTTAGAAAATCTTTCTACTTAATATACTGCATAACTAACAGTCTGTCTCCCTCCAACACACACATGCAGTCCACTGCAAAACTCCTGTACATTTATCATACCATTAAGGAACCATTTTGTACTAGTTGACAGTCTCTTTCACTTTAATGCCATATTTCTAGTAGGATACAGTTCAGCTGAAGTACACTGCAACTGCAAATACATTTTCCTTTTATTTTAAAAATCCCACTCAAAGAAGTACCTTTTAGCTCTCAAGAGATATAATCTAGACCTAATATTTCCTTAGAAATTTAAATTGAGCATTCTGATGATAGACTGTACTAACTCTGTGCATCAAAGTGAGAATGTATTGATTAAGCATTCATTGATTACAGCATTCAAGATTTATCTGATTTCCTTGGAAAAAGAAGGATGTTTGTGTGTCAAATTATGGAGAAAAAGGAGTTCAACCCAATTAGTAAAGGATGGTTGAATAAAATATATATAGCTATATATCTTCTGTTATTAAGGTTTTCTGGGTTAACACAATGTCATCTTTCCTACAAAGTATTTATTAATCCATGACATCTATTTTACAGAAAGCAGATAAACATTTTTGTATGGCCTAGAAAATGGAAGGATAAACCTATTGTTCATAAAAGCTGAAAAGAATGAGAACTGCAAGAAAGAAGCTTTTATCATTATAGGGTGAGGATATAATTTAAGAATAGATGCTTTGATCCTTTTAATGGTATTGGAGATAAATACGGTTGCTATAGAACAGATTTTGGCAATCAAGATGAATATTTTACTTAGTACAATCATGTTCCACTAGACAAATGAATCAAGATGAAATTAAATAGATTCACTTGTCCTCTTAAAATAAGTCACTAAAATTCATCATGGCTAAACATATTAGGCAGGAAGCATTTTAAAAAAATAAAATTTACAAGAGGACATTAATTTATTTAAATAAGCAGAACATATGCCACATACAAGTCTTGTTGCTGCCATTTGTATTTAAAAGTTCAGCATTTTAAGCTGTGCACCTGGGAAATAACAGAAAGGCTAATAGAACAGTCCTGGAAGGGAAGAAAAATCAAAAAAAAATCATTTGACAACAAATGTTATTGCTGAAAGAATAACTGTCAAGAAATAAAATGCCATTCCAGATGGTCTAATTTATATATTAATTGCTCAGGGCTTGTGTTAAGACTCCAAGTTTAAGATCAAATACCTCAGGAGAAAAAAAATCTTACTTTCAGCATGAAATAAAGTATAATTGATCCAGATATAGTCTGTATATTTTTAACTTAAAGAAAAGGTTGACTTCATAGAATTTGGCAAATGGAACTAATTTTAACAATGTCAAGATCTCTATGATTAAGTTGTGCTGGTTAATTAGAATATACTGAACTGGAAATCCACTTGTAGATGGAATGTTCCCCAAATAATTTTTAGGAGTGGTGACTGGTGCTTAGTGAGGCTGGCAGCTGGCGAAACTAAAATCTGCTAGAAGATCAAACAGAGATCCTCAAAGACGCAGAGTTACATTAGGAACAAAATATAACTGAATCATTGGAAGACTCCACCACAAGGTCATAGAGTTTTAGTTTAAATAAACTCTTTTAGTATCCCTATGTCCTTCTAAGAGTATAAAGATCTACAGAGTGCTTTCATTATTTCCTGTTGATTTGCTTTCTACACCAGCTTTATGTACCATGTACTAGGATGGTATGATGCAGCCTCCCATTGGGCAACTAACTAATAGAAGATAGTATCTCCCCTGAACTGGGCTGGGCATGTCAAGCATGTCTTCAGAGAGAAGACATTAATATTTAATTAATAGCATAAATAATACTGAAAAGTTCTTCTGAGCAGGAATTTTTGGTAATTAAGCTGAACAGCCATCTCGATCAACAAAGAAAACTCTACTGTACTTAAAAGAAAATAAGCCATTTAAGAAAAAATAAAGCCTAGATGAGCAATACCAATGTAGAATATCAGCTGACCTTTTCAGTATTTCTGCTGAGAGCTTGTGTTGCTGTTGTCCAAAACCCAGACTCACTTAAAAGATTCAAAAAAGAGTAATGCCTCTAAAAGTTGTGACATTTTAAGCTGTAGTATAGGCAGGGGATGGAAAAATGTTTCTTAATTATATTATCTCATTATTGCAATGTTGCCATTATATTAATGTCAGAGACTTGCATACATCAATTTGGCTTTATGAAACAAGTGAGGTAGATTTTCTGATTTCTGTCAGGTAGAACTTTGGAAGAAACATGATGGGTTACATGTTAGATAAAGATATATACTGCTTTTTAAAATCTGGGAGGATTACCCCTGCTGAATCTAAACATATGTATAAGACATGTTAGAAGTTATTAATATATAAACAAATATAATTTACAGGATGAAAAAGGAAATAAAATATGAAATAAATTATGGAATACTCATTTTATACTTCTTATAAGCTTATGATACTTTCTGCAGTGCCTCTGCCAGTGGAAATGCCAATAATGAAGCCTGGATTTTTCAAAACTTAATCCTTTCCCTCTTTATAACCCAAACTGAGATGGAGATGAATAAATTACATAACATGGGCATAGATAGAGCAAAAGTGACATCTCTTCCTTCTCTCCCATGTTATGGATTTCCAGCCAGGGCTTGCAAGATGATCTATTATTTGCATGAAGGCAGAAAAAATTCAAATGAAGCAATTATTAGACAAGAACACTTGATAAATGTTAGCAATATGTTCAGTAAACTGGTGTTTTTACTCAGAGTTATTTCTAGGCAACCACCTCAATAGTCTTGAAAATTTATTGCTATGAGAGTTTAAGAGACAACAATGCCTTTGTTTTAAGCAAAGAAGAATAAAGTGACACAAATTATTTTCTTAAATACTCAACAGTAGATACTTCATCAGAGACAAAGACATGGCGTAGGTACTCAGCTGAGTATCCATGTTCCTCTTGAAATTATTTACATGACCTGAAGATAAGACTCTGCATTTGTATTCATACACTTACAAATGTAATAGCTAAAAGATGTGTATATGCCTTTAAATATTGTGTTATCATTTGATTTAAAAAAATAATATGGATATTGTAGTACCTGTGACCTGCATTCCTACAGTTTGTGGTTCAAACCAGCTCTTTACAGGCTGGGCACTTCTGCTGCTCTCAGAGCAGTAGTAACAGTGGGGAAAGAAAGAAAGTAAGAATTAAAAAAAATAAA
The DNA here is from genome assembly GCF_018691265.1 of Tyto alba. Lineage (NCBI taxonomy): Eukaryota > Metazoa > Chordata > Aves > Strigiformes > Tytonidae > Tyto > Tyto alba. The sequence goes on along the minus strand of NW_024881276.1, from coordinate 35,864,589 downwards.
GTCAGCCATTCAAACACCAGCCAGGGAAATCCAACTAATTAGTTCTCGTTGATTTCCCAGTGGCACATCTGTGGTCTATGTGGGTGTGTTTGCATACCTCCTGCTGTTTTGGGAAGCCCACCTTTGTTTTCACCGCAGCTAAAAGAACAGATTCTACTATCGCTAGTGATGAAAACCATCTGCATTACACAATTCTCATCCTTTCTTGTCAAAGCAGTGGGTGTAATAATCACAGAAGCTTCTTGATTCCCTAGAACTTTCCTTAATCTCACCAGCTGCAAAAAATACAACTACTTAAATCTCTGTTAACCTTGTTGGTGGTTACTTACAGATGCTAAGGAGTTACTGTGTCATGAATCTAAGTAAAAAGAGGAAGAACACTGGGAGGAGAGACAAAAATCACAAAGCAATGGGAGATATTAATAAAATGTACATCATGCAAGATTTTTTTCCCCAATGAAAAAAAATCATCCTTAACAAGAACAAGCACTCTTCTGATAGATATTATCATACTTTCTCTTGGTAACTACATCAGGCAGAAGAAAAGCTATGCCAATTCTGAGAATTCAGTTTCAGATAAGACCAGAAGAACTGAGCAATCATTTTGATTTGTGTAGTACAAGGCTTGACTATGGTCCCATTCAGTGTTTCTGTTAGTTCTGGTATCTCTGCTGTTTTTTTTTGTCCTTGACACTAAAGCTAGATATATCTGTTCTATTGTGTTACAAATAGTACATTTTATAGAAAATGAAGTTTGGGTCATTCCAAATCTATTAGGAAGTTCAGAAAAAGGTCAAGTAGTTTAGCTGATAAAGAAATGGGAAGCTAATAGAGAGAGAAAAGGCTGTGGTATATCTCTTTTATCAACCAGCGAAATATTACAACATATGGTCTTCTTTAGCTCCCTGAATGCACAAGGATACATGTTTATAACACAAAATATAGTATCATGGGAATTGCTTAGTTTATCTACTGAAACCATTCAAATTTTTAATTGATTTGATCCCAGACAGTTTTTTCCAATTCAGCAGCCAAACAAACAAATGGAAAGATTAATACAGACCTAATTATCACAACACTTTCCAGAAGAGGGTGCAGAATATTTAACTTCTCTATTAAAAAGACTATCCATTACTCCCATAAATGGCGGAATAATTTCCATCCTCCTTTTTTTTTTTTTTTTTTTTTAAAGTTACGTCTGTGGTATCATGCCAGTAATTCTTGCTTCTGTCTAAAGAAGTAGCTGATTCTTCAATTTTCAGATTCAGTTGGCACAGTGCCTCAACACCCAACCATGCAGATTTCTTTTTATTGTCAAGCATGGGAAAGGAATGTTGCAAGCCACCTCTTCCAGAGGCAGAATTAATAAATCTATCAAGCCAATGAGAATTGTGCCATCTGCCCCTTATACAGGGACAACATTAATCACAGCAGACTTCCCAGCTGGGTCCATCTCCTATTGATAACCAGATCCATGATTCAACAGGGGCAAAAAATACATTAGTCTGGACCAATGTTACAAGTTTGCTAGTTTAACAAGGTGGGGCCCACAGGTGTGACCTCCCCTGACATCAGAGAAGAAAGTCTACTCTTTCTGACTGTTTCATTAGTTCAATTTATACTACAAGGTGAAATGCTCCATTTTGAATAGACCTGCAGCAGAAGACAATGCTATTCAGTAACGCAAATGGACCTTAACTGAGGATGAGAACCATCTACATATTTATAGTAAAGCTTGGGCAATAAACTCCTGTTTCTTAGAATAATATTCACTATATCATTCAATTTACACACAAGAATTCATGACTAAATCCATCTGCAAATAGAGATAAAATGAATATGAGGGATTTACCAGAATGTTCCATAGAACTAGGATGTGCTAATTTTTTTTTTTCGACAGATTAAGAAACAGGTTTGGTTTTATTGTTTTGTCACTTCATCGTCCTCCTAGTTCTTACCTCAAAGTAGTCACTCACATGATGCTTTCTAACTCTTCCTCTCTCCTTAAAAATCTGTGGGAGACTAAGCAAGCCTAATGATAGACAATAATCTAAGTCCTGTAAGGCAAAGAAGAGGTATGCTTCCAACTGAAATATCACTAAAACTCTCTTCTGTTCCTTCTCTGTGAAAATGCATGAATCTATCCCTTGGTAATCTCACTGCCAGAGTCAGACAGAAAAAAAATCATGGGATAATGGTTAGGTTTATCAGATAATTAGTATGCAAAAGCAGGAAATTCATAAAAAATATTGTTGACAAAATCAAAGCAATTTAATGTTTCACTCTGATAAAGTGTGCTCTGGGAAATAAAAATACTTCATTTTAACTTTATCACTTTGTTGGTCTTTTAGATTATATCAAAACGATTTATAGACTGGACTGCAAACCTCTGTTCTTGAACTTCAGTAAAATTATTTTGGAAGGCTTCTATGAATCATATGACTTGATAGTTTTTCCTGTTTCCATTAAAAAAACAAAACAAAACAAAACAAATCTAAATCTGGACATCGCAGTACTTTCATATGCCTACTTTTCTCTGGTTTCTGGGCTATTTCTATGCAACTGATCATACTTACTCTAATGTTAGGGAAATATTTTAATATGAATGTTTTGAGTTCTCAGAGTAGCATTTTAGCATTTCAGATTTTCAAATTAAAGTTCTAAATTTTGCTGAGTTACAACATGAGAATTTCAAGGGTATTATAAATCAAAATGTGTTAGCTGAAAGAATACATCAAGGCAGAGAAAATAAATGCTCAATGGCACATCAATCTTCCCTAATGTTCAGTGACAATAAAAAATAGAGATACGGAGAAGTTAATTTCCCTTTCTTCTTGACCACAGTTGATGATCGTTGCATTCTCACATGCACTATGGCAACCAATAACACTTAATATTTTTCTGCATATTCTTTTTTTTATTGCCCATACAGTCTTCATTCATATGCAGTCTATAATACTTTTCATAGTCTGCTCAGCTATTTGCATCAATAATATCACTTAACAGCAAATTTCATAGTCTAATTATTCATTATATTAAAAAACATTTCCTTTTATTAATTTTAAACTGTTTGCCTGATAATTTTAATAAATACCATTGTGTTCATTTTATGAGCCAGCCTGATTTGCATTCTCTAGAACAATCATTTTAATTATTTTCCCTTTTTCCCCTAAGACAAAACAGAACAATCTGAAGTTCCTGATCTACTCTCCTACTAGCTTGAGATAAGCAGATGCCTAATTTCAATGGGGACTAGTCACATGGCTGCATTTGCAAGATTACAGTCTTAGTCAATGATAACTGTAATTTCTACAATGAAGGTTCTGTACATGAAATTGCAAAGTCTGAGAACAATTAGATGACTGAAGGAGGCTTCTGCTTTTGAAACTTTTGCCCGTAGGTTTCAGATGATAAAGATCACCAACATTTTGTTCAAATTGTTATATATTATTAATTTTCACATGGTGCATTAGTGATTTTTACTTATTTCATTAGTAAGTATTTTTTATTGGAAAACTAATTAGGTCATAACCCAGCTTTTCCACTTTATATTGCAATCCAAAGTGAAGCAAGCTTCTCTCTTTTGAAGGCACTTGATAATAGAATATTTCTTTTCATCCTTTGCAAATTTTTTATGGCTGCTGCCCATTGCCCATTTTGCTCACATCAGGTGTGAGGACCCATGCCTGGGACATGAAGAAGGCAAGGCTAACCCACTCCCATGCAGCTCCAGCCTGGCTGGAAGGGGCTACAGGAAGCCTGGCCCTGCCAGCTGGTGTTCAGTAAGTGGTATTTGTAGCCTCGCATATCCAAGAAGATCAGCATTCAGACTCTCTCTCTGTCTTTATTTTGGGAGGTTTTTCTTGGTATAAAGATAAGTGAGATAAGTTAAGATCCCTCTTCTACCTTTCATGCAGTTTCAGGCTGGACAGGAGCAATACACACGTGTTAACTCTTTAGGGAATAAGACAGGTACATCTTGTATGATACTAGGGCAGCAGCCTGCTTCCTAAATCCCTCTCAATGTCTCTTACTCTTCTCTCCCTCTTTTTTTTTTTTTTTTTTTTATGTGATATGTTTTTTTAATGTGGCATACATTTATGTTTTGCTGTCTCTAAGCAGTGACAAGAGCTGACAATTGATCTAAATAAGTTCAGATCAACTGGTTGGTTTGAGCCACTAATTCAGTGGCTATATCAATTACATTTATTAAGTAAATATTATTTTCTCCTCCTTATCATACTGAAAAAGAGAACGGCTCTTTAACAGTAGACAAGGAAGAAGAACCTTCAAATAGTTCACAAGGATACTGGTACATCAATCCCAGAGAGCTTTCAAGCATAGATCAAATATAATAAAATACCTGCATGCTAAGACAAGAAGCATGAAGGACAAACAAGGAGAAATTGGAAGCTGTGACTAACACAGAAAAATGATATAGGAGTGTTGACAGAAACATGGTGGAAGTACGACCTTACTAGCTCATAAACGTGGTGAGTTAAAGCTCAGCAATAATAGCTGATGATGAAATACAAATGTATAAATTTTCACAGTCAGGAAAATTAGAGTTGTGGCATGATAAACAAAGTAGAATTTCAAAGGATTTGTAGGAAACCATTCTAAATATCCTTACGTTTATTATGACTAGATCTAGATGTGACAGATCCCAGTGCTGCTGTTGAAGAGTAGCATTCAATTTTCAGACCAATTTTTAAAGAACTAAGTAGGAAGGGATGAAATTATAGGTGAACAAGAATGGATAGATGTGCAAGCAAAGGTAATCATCAATCTGCAACAATCACTGTGGTTCAAAGAGAAGGAGGAAAAAAAAAAAACCAAACAAACTGCAGATAAAGTTATATATTGACAGTAATTCCTGTGCAATATTTACAGATAAAGTATTCTAGCAGAATTTTAGTCATTGGCACATCTTACCTGTGGAAAATTACCACACAACTAGACTGTTAAGTACCTTCTGCCACTTGTATTCTTATTTAGCATTGGGTGAGAAGGGACTTAACAGTGAAAACAAGTTAAAAACTTGCCCAAACCCCCAACAGAATTTGAGCAGCATATCCAAAAAATAATAGTAGATATACTAATTTCTATGATGTATTTTTAAATTGGTTTACCCTGGTTTTCTTCAGTAAAATTAATGAAGATGAGTGAAAAAGTCAGTTTTCCAAAGGCAGTAGTATTGTACAATGCAGATAATATACACACCAATATTACTGTCAGATAATAATGCAATAATTTCAACATAAAAGTCTAATTTTTTAATGGTAAACCATTATCATGAATTCAAAGCTTTGGAAATTGTGTGCCAGTTTAAAATCATATGCCTACAGAAAATAATCTATCCACAAAACCAGTAAAATGCTTAAAAGCACAACTTACATAACTTCAACTCTGTAACTAGTCACATAATTATATATTTTCAATAATAATATTTCCTTATTTAATTTTTATATCAAATATGTTGCAGAATTTTATAATTTCTTTTCTTTTAGTTTTGTTTAGCTGCCACTGATTGTACTATGGACAGGTTTTGAAATGGTAGAGCAGGAAAAGACAAAAAGTAAGAAAAAAAATTCCAATTTAAAATATTTAGGAACTTGAAAAAGGTAAATAAAACTTATTTTTACTCAAGCGACAGAAAGTAATACAGAAGGATGAAAACTCAAAACCTGAGAATTAAAAAAGAACAAACCAAAATTAATATCTATTCAAAAAATGAAATGACCAGAGATAAAAATATAAATATATTTGAAACTGTTTCTCATGGTCATACATATTGTCACCAGAACTGAGATTATTTCATAACCTTTTTCTAAAGGAAAGAATTTAGAATAGGATAATTTTGAAATAGACCTATCCTTTATACATCCTTCAAGGGACTGAAAAACTCCATATTATGCTACTACTAGAGCATAGAAGCATTTTTAATGTGTTATTGAACTACTTATTCCACTATATCTATACTAGATCTAGGAAATAATCAGTCAGCATGAATGATGAGCATTTATATGTCTGTTAAAAATCTAGAGCCTATAATAATCTATATCCATATGTTTCCTTTAGATGTGTCACATACATTTGTTAACATGCAGATCAGGAGAAGATATACAGTCCAATGGGGAAAATGGAGTTTTGGGACAATGAATTGTTAGTTACCCAAGCAAACATAAGTGATATTATCTTCTCTTGTAAAGAAACATTTGCATATCTAGGAAGTGAATTAAAATGTTGTTCTAATTGAGAAAAATAGCCATGTACTGTCTTCTGGACAAGGATATAATACAGTAAACTTCCAGGGAAAATAATAAATCTGTCTGTATTGCCTGAAAGTCTTGAAAAGAGGACTGTCTATAAAAGCTAACATACTCCACTGAAGGGAAAAGAAGGTACGGCCTCAAATGCAGGCTCTGTGCATGTGGTGCAGCCCTGCCAAGGGGGGAGAAAGGAGCGATGAGTGATCAAGGGACAGCAAATCACCCAGACAAGAGACACTTTGTAACCAGTGAAATTATACTAACTCTAAACTAACCTCTCCTAGCTCACCAGAGGGATCCTGCTCTCTTCTTCCTTTCTTCATTCCTCCTCACAGCCCTGTGCTTCCCTCATGCCAGCCCCGGGTGCTCACACAGGATGGGGATGCAGGTGGTTGAGTGACTTCACCTGTGCAGCCCAGCATGAAGTTGCTCTCACAAGAACAAGACAAGTAAAACCAGCAGGAACCGCTCATAGATGTACTGCGGCCTTGGACGACGGTCAATCCTTTGGATCATGTCTCAGCCCTTTGGCTTTGCCAAAGACAGCACACGTGACTCAAAATGGTTATGCAGTTTATTGCATCCTTTTGCCTGACAAATCGACCTACTGTTATACAGTTACACTCCTTTACCATTGAGAGCATGACACATCATAAAATCAGATTGTGAATTCAAGTACATCTTCATTAGTGGCAACAAGTTTTGTTTTGACTGAACTGACTCACAAAAAAAGTAAAAAATAAAACAAAACACACCATCAGGAAAACTACTAGGCCTGTCTGATTTAAATGATCACATGAATTAATCCTAGCTAATTCACAACAATAAGAAAGAACATTAAACAATTATTGAAGCAGTAGCATAAGTAGTAGCAAGCTATTACTAAGATTACAAACCAAATGAGCAAGGGAATAACATCCATAGAAAAGACAGACAATATAAGATAATAAAGAGCTTAATGGCACCTGCTTAATAGCGCCTTTCAACCCATCATACCCAAGCAAATCCACTCACAATATGGCCCTGGTGGGGTGTGAAGCATGGAATGAAATCAAAATATGATATGAAAATTTAGGGGTTTAGTCCACTGTTTTGCGATGTTACATACTGCATTTTCATAAGTGCTTTTGGAATGCAACAGATTATTTTCTTTAGATTTTGCATGTGTAAACAGGTCTAAAATTGTAAGCATCATACTATGTTGTTCAAAAAAAGGAGTCTTAGAAGACTGCAATAGTACAAAACTTTCATTTGGTTCATTAGGAAAACTAATTATAATGAGATTTTAAAATAAATAAATGGATATCTAAATCCAATGCAAATTGACTTCTGACCTATTCTTTATTAATTTCCTACAGTTCTCATGCATACATCATCAGTATCTGGAAAATGCTCAGTACTAGCCCAATTGGTAGTAGACTAGAGAAATGATTTAACAGGAAATCAATAATACTTTATGCTATGATAGGAACTTCAGAATAAAAAAGAATTAAAAATTCATGCTACCCTCACAAAAACAGAAAGCAGATTTTTTTTTTTTCAAAATTATGTAATTAATTAGGAAAAGAAAACTTCTGATATATCAATTTAGGTGGATATCCCCCCCCCTCCCCCCCTAAAAAAAAACCAAAAACAAACCACAAACTAACCTAACAAGGTAAACAACATCATAATCAAATTATCAAGTAAGATTATATATTACCTGTAACCAAACCTTCTTTATGTTTCTGAAAAATTACCTTTATCTCACTTTTCACAGCTACATACTACTTTTAATGCATATAATTACATATCCTAGTTACTTGTCAAATGTCACATTAAAATGGATGCTGATTTTCATACTGAGAGACAAAATACTTTCCTACATTTTACTAATAATTGCTCTTTAGAAAATAAAAAATTAGTTTTTATAAAATGTTTTTGTTCTTTAATATAGGTGGTGGTGGTGTTTTTTGTTTTGTTTTGTTTTTTAAATGAATGATAATAGACAAGAAAATCAACAGTTGTAAATCTGATACCAGAAAATACATCTATTTAGATATCAGGATGTGGAATTTGGTGTACATGATGTCTTGTGTCAAGAAGATTCCTGGAACCAAGAAAAGGTGAGGAGTTATACTAAAATAAAGGATATATTGAACTCAGTCATCAGTGGACAGGAATTATAAGATCAGATTCCCTAAATTATACTGTTAACCTTTCTAGTAGTCATCTTCTGAATTACTTGTTTCTGCCAAAACACTGCAGGAAGATAGTGGACTATGGGAGTTAATAGTCTGCTAAAGTATAAGATTTTTCTGTTCATTAAAATGAACAGAAATGGACTTTCTGTTTCAATGTATTACAATGCATACTTAGAAAAAGGATAGAATGTGGACATATACTTTGTTATTTGTTTGCTTGTTTTCTTCTCTTTTGCCAGTAGGAGCAGTTCCTTAAATGAAACCTGCTTTTGTTCTTCCTTGAGAAAATTGCACTGATTATATTAAAATTATTCTTTACTATTTTTCCCTCATCAACAAAAAGGAATAAAAATACACAAAACAAGCATACATAACAACTTCAGCTAAGAATACTGTCATGTTTAATGATATTTTGCTCAGCTAAATGAAGAATCAGTTTTTTTACAGCAGTTACAATGGTATATATCATAAACCCACTGACTGACACCAAAATATGTCCTACAGTCTCTTTTCCTATCTAAACATGGAGTCAATTACAGGTGCAGCTGGAATTAGTCCAACTAGAGAATATATTCAGAAGGGATAAAAAAGCAGTCATCAGTTGACTAAAGTACAACATGGACCAGTATGCCACCAGAGGCAAATGACATTTACATGTGATTTGAGCCATGGCAGATCAAACAAAATGCAGTGAAATGCCCATATTCACAATTTCACATTCATGTTATTTGGGTTAAAAGTTCTGAAGGAAATAATTTCACTAGTTCTGAAACAGAGCATTATGGGTGTCTCAATGTAAAGTACTAGATACTTCAATTTTCCTTCCCAGTTTAAACAACAAGTCTAGGAAGTGCAGGAAATTCAGATTTCAATTTACTGTAAGTACAACCTAACTTCTGCTGGGGAAAAAAACCTGGCATATCTTCATCCTTAATTTTTAGTTGAAAGACATCTTAGTCTACTTCTTTAAGGAGGTGGAATGCATGTCATAAATTTTATGTATAGACAAATACATTTAAATGCCTCTGTCTTTCATTCCTTTTTAATTTCCAAAGTTACCACTAATCTGTCACACAGATTTGACAGAGAGTACCATTCCTACAAATTTAATGGAAATAAGCTACTGAAGAGAGCAGAAAAACTCTTCTTTATTTCATGACTAAATAAAAGTCAGTATTATGAGATATGTTCCTTTTTTAGCATTGCAGAACTTTCTGCAAGACATTAATTTCTCAGCTGAGTAGGAGTTTACTGAGACCAGTCATAACATTTTCAGAAGACCTGGTATAATTCTGTCAAAAAGATATTAAACACAAGGTACAGAAAGAAATATTAAGAGACAGCAATACATGTGATGTGAAGTTTTGTGAAGATAATCAGTCTCGATCCATTAAAAATATGTGTTCTCAACCTTCTGTGGAGTACAGACAAAATTCATATTGGTCCTTTACATTCCTCCAGCACTTAGCATCACCTCTACCTTAAAGCAATGCTAAATAAAAAATACATTAACATAATTATTTTGAAAATAAATTTTAAAAGTGGTAATCGTGGTCATCTAATGATCTTCTGTTCATAACCTTTACAATTCTCAATCACCCGTTTCTCCTGTTAGCTCTTTTCTCCATTCCGCTTTATAAAAATCTTGCATACCCTCCTTCACCTAGTTTCTGAGCACTTACCACAGTTAATTATATGACTACCATTCACATGTAGTACAATTTTTCTATATTAGACCAAAACTAAGTCAGAAGAAGACTCAATATTTATTTTCTTTTTGGCAGCCCAATTAATTTCACCTATGCTAGAGAAATACCCACCACTTTCACATTCACACTGTTTGGAGTTCTAAAAGAAATTTTGTAACTTACAAAAAAAAAAAAAAAAGAGAAAACGAGTTCTGGACAGTAGTCTTCCGCTCAAAAGTCATTAAACCAGGTTTTCTTTGGCATATTCATATCCACCTTCTGACAACACCTCTTGTGAAATCTCAGTGGGGATGCAGCTGCAAACAATTATGTATAGAAGTTAGTGCTTCTTCCACGACTGCTAATCTTCTTCTAATGAGCTAACAAAGTCTAAGCATAAACAAGGGAAGCTAAGGGTATTGTACAAAGACAGAAGGGCAAAACCATTTATGATATAGAACATATATGATGTTTTTGTGGGATTGGCCTTTCCTGACAGCTAATAAGCAGCTCAGTCAGGGTCCACATAGACTACCTGGCTTCCATCTCCTACCTAACAATATCTACACCTATCTTTCTCTATATATCACTTATCAAAATGCATTTTAAAACTGTTTTCCAAAGATTAAATCACATCTAAACTTAATGGTAAACTTAATTCTGGAAAAACTTTTTTATTATTTCACTTACAGTGCTCCCCTAGAAAAAAAGTATTTTCTAATTTTTCACCAGACCATATAAACAGCTTTAGTACATTGGTCAATATTATCTCAAAGATCAGTAATCACAGGATTTGATTAAATTATTTACACCTTTTATTTCAATATATCCCAAATAAATTTTATGATGCTTAATACCAACATTATTACAAGTACATGAAACAAGGAGTGACCTGGCTATGGGGTTTTTTTGGCACCAGTGGGTAGTACAGCAACTCCCTAACAGCTGCACAAGGTATAAAACATACAGAAATATCCCTTTTGCTTGCTGTCAAAGATCCTGACAGACTAAAAGTTTTTCTTCCTAAGGAAATATAAGTAGTTGAAATTTTACAGGAAAATACCACTCTAGCACTTCCATTTTCCAATAGTTTCTGATGGTTCAGTAATTTTCTTTAGCCTTAAGAGATACTGAAGTCCTTTATTACCTACCACCCTATAAAGAAACATACATGTATAAACTAAAGCTTTAAAAATGGCTATAAGTGAAATTTATCTAGCTGTAATCCATGGTAAGTCCAACTGAAGTTAGAGAACATCATAAAATAAACTGAAAAAGCAAATATGAACTACTTTAAATAATTTCAGAAATTTACAGTACCATATAAAAATCCCACTGAAATATATTTTCAAATATATCTCAATCTGTTTTCAAATAGAGTTTCCGATATGACTGAAGTTGGTTAGAAATAATGGTGTATTAACTGCTAGACATGAGGTGGTAGTCAGCTGACTTTAATGATTGCCTGACTGCGGTGACATTGTGTATCTGAGGTCAGTCAGTACTTTCTAATACAAAATTGTTTTGTTCTTGAATCTGTAGTTTTAAAAAAAGAAAAGAAAGATTTAATTTTTGTCTTACTTTTGGAGAACTGGAAAAAAGAAAAGTAGTTTTTGCTTCTGTTATTTCATTGGAATAAATTTAGTTTATATTAGTCAGAAATGAGGATTATTACATTAATTTGTCTTATTTTTGGCTTTTTCCTTGTGTTTTGCTGTTATGGCTTTAGGTTTCTGTTTGGTTTTGTCTATGTATCTTTGTTGAATCACCACCATCTTATGTTTTTGCTAATTATCATAACCTTTATACTTTCTGCTTATATATTTTTTAACACTTCTTTTCTCAAAGGGACTTCTATTCTGACCATGTGTTTTGATCTTCTGCTCTACTGATGTGTATCTTTTCAGTTTGGCAAGCTTTTATATATGAAATAATGAGTTAGTCTTGTTAAATTTTCCATGGTAGAATAAAGCTATACAAAGAAAAAGAAATGTTGTGAGAGAAGAATGAAGAACACTTGAAATTGAAAGGTGAGTCCAAAAGGAAAAAAAAATGGATAATAGCAATAAGTAGCCTGAGGATAGAGAAGAACATATTTCAATTCTGGTGGGGTTTCATGCTCACATACCATCCATTTGTTGAGACAGTAGTTGATTTGCATTGCATTTTACTGTTGTGTAAGAGATTTCTAGACCTATATTCTCTACCTCTATATTTTTAACATTATTTTTTCTCATTCTTTTCTGCACTCAAATATGTGGTTACAGATGCATTTTATGTAGTTATTTTAAACTCCCTGTAAATATTGTAAATAATTTATTTTCATTAATACATAACTTATTTGTTTTTGCATTTGCATCAGAGATGAGCTTTGTACTTTTCAGATATATAATAGTTATGAATAATACCAAGGGTAATGAAAATTTTAAGAGGTAGATATTCCATATAAAACAATAGCTTTTGTTTAATAGTACAAAATGAGGATAAAGGAGTTTAGATGTATATAAAAGCAAACTCTACAGTATACAGGAAAAGTTATTTATCAAATTTTCTGATTAGAATTTTATATTTATGTGGAAAATTCCTGCAGATTTGTACATGCAAGAAGGCTTTAATTTTAATTTGTTCGCAGATGTAATTCTGAAAAAGATATCCTGCTGAAATATGTCATTCAGTGAAAGAAAAATGTCAAGCTTTGATTTTCCTTCTGAGAGAACTGTGAGAGTTTGACTGTAAACTCAGTGGTAACTTATCTGTACATGGCTGTTAATTTATTTGATGACAAGTGAAGGTAAGAAATTGACAGTCTAAATCATCATATATTGTTCATTGGTTTGCTTTGTTTCTGTTTTCAGGAGACTTACTTAACTTATCAGAAAAAAAATATTTGTCCCTAAAATTACTCACATTTAAATGGGGAAACATTGCATTTTAAATATCTGGGTTTTGTAATCAGATTGTAGAGATGCCTTCATTCTCCCCTCTCCCCAACAATAGCACAGCCCTATGCAAACCAACACCAGTTGAAAAGTTGAGACACAACAAAATACAACAAAGTCCCAGAAGATGACACAAATGTACGAAGCTTAAATGGCTAAGAATCTCAAAGATACTAACTGATAGAAGCAGAGCAGTTGTTTTTGAGAGCTAAAAAATGCTCTTTGAATGCTCTTGTTTTGAGTTTCTTTGGGCCTCACTAAAAAAAACAAAGCAAGACAAAACAACCACCAAAAAAATCCCAGCCTTTAAAATATCTGTTTGAGAGAAATTTCTTCTTTTCCTTCAGACAGCAATCATAACTTAAGGATCTTGAAAACAAGTAAGCAGTAGAGTGCTCCTGGATCCAGTTCAACTCAATGAATATATGAATAATAGGGAACAGTGTCAAATACTTTGAAAAAAAACCTGTTTAGTCAGTAATGTGTAGTAATACCAACAACCACAGAACAAAACTAGTAAAAAATGCAATCCAATGAATTTAAAACTAGACCTGAAACATTTATAATTTAAAAGATCAGTTATTTACACAATAATTTATATAAATAAACATGCACATATGAAGGTTTACACATACAAGCGCTCATGACACTCTAAATGTACACAGGTAGTAAATAGCTTTGAAAGTACATGTGAAATACTTCAATAAAACCCAGCATAAATACCCAGCTATGTATTCCCCTGTACCAACTGTAGAATCTGCTTTGCTTTTGATATTCATACAACTTAAGAGGATGCTTTGCCATGCAAAGGTCAAGGATGTATCTTGATGTATCAAGCAGTATCTATTTGGGAGACAACAGAGTTGTAAAAATGAAACAGAGTAAACTGACCGTGCCTTTCAGATGATGATTGTTCTACAAAGTGTGAGAGGAGGTCCAAAGTTCTTGTTCTCATAGGAGCTTGTAATAGAAGATATCTACCCTGCATCTAACATCCATTTTCCAAGACAGCTATAGCAGATATCCCTTACAAGCCTGGAGTCAAATCTTATATAATTCAAGACCATGGTCATTTGAACATTAGAGCTGTGTTTTCTCACACTATCTATTCTTTGTGACAAGAATAGCAATAGGAACTCCTGGCTTCCTCCTCCTCAAGTGCAGCTCTTACATAGAAATTAATCAGTACTGTACCTTCAAGGAGGCTTTTCCCATAAACAATGGAGAGTTGTTGCAATAACGTTTATAGTAATTGTAATTATATATGGGTATACAAACTACAATAATCACAAAGTAAATACATGTGCAAAAAAGTCTCCTAATAGATCCATTTGTTCAGACAGTGGTGAGTACAAGTCAGCTGTGTACCATCTTGTCTTCTGAGACAAAAAAAAAGTGGCATATGATTGCCTGATTTTGTACTCCCTCACCTTCAAAGGCAAACTTTGTTTTTATTGTAAGAATGAGAATTACAACTGCTCCATACTTTGCAAGAAATGAGATGAGGGCAATGGGAAGAATTATGGTTTATGAAGAACAGAAACCATTCTGTTGTTACTGTTACCATAGCTCCTTTCCCGTGTGCTTTGTCATCTCTCTCATCACCATCTCAGCAAGCCTGGCACGGATTTTTCCTTTTTGCCTAGTTTCCAACCATTCATTGTGTGATTAAATGCTTTATGTATTCAAATGACTTCTTGTCTATTCACTATTACCTGCTACTTCCCAATTTAAAATCTGCCTCAACTGCTCCTTGTTTTCTTTTCTTCATTTTCCTGTACCGAAATATCTTCTTTGATCTATTTTCAAGAAAAGGAGATTTTCCATGATTCTGCTTTTCTTTCACAACAAAAAAGCCTGAGAATCCTAAGTATGGTAATTTCAGACAATGGTTCAATTTAACTGCAAGAATTAAGTCCTCAAATACATAACACGTCAATGTTAAAACTGGTGTAGTTCTCAAACCTTATGCAACTCTGCATGTCCCAGGAGTAGTATTTGTTCTTGTCTCTCTCCAAAGCACATGGAAAGAATTGGTGAGACATGAGAAGTAGCAAAATGTGACAGTGGAAAGCACATCTGACAATTTATTTACTAATACCTTCTCGGGAATCAGGTTTTTTTCAAAACCCTTTTTCACACAGTCTGACCTTGTTACAGGTCTGGTTTTATTTCTCATGGTGCAGAGAAATGCCCGGAGAACTGCCTGAAGTCAGTCAAACTTTGACTCTACCTTAGAGTATCTAAGGGAGAGGATTTTTCTACCATTGCTCCAAAGTTATTAAAATTCAATACCCCTCTCCATTAAATTAATGAAGATTTCTTTCAAATTTCCTCAGGAGACAGTGCTGTGCAAGAAATACTGATGTAATTGTACTGCCTTGCTGTTGTTTATTGCCATTTTATTTTTTTCCTCTTATAGATTTCCTTCTTGGAGGTGGTGTCCTGATGGCTATAGTCACTGAGGAGGAAATTATGCTGGGTGAGAACCCCAGGGAGGAAGTGCATCATGCTCAGGATTTCATCACTACCTTTACTGACAGAGACCATGAGCAGAAATCTAGCACCTACTCTGTCACAGAGCTGCAGTAAATACTTCCTTATTAAAGAAATATTCACACATTCCTATAGTAGTAATATTTAAAAAATATTTGGAAAGGCACAATCTACATGGCATTAGAAGTACAAAAATTTCAGTTGCATCACAATTTTTAAATTTGTTTTTACCTCTGCAGTTTCTAAAAAAGATGAAATAAGGAGAATTTAAACTAGTAATTGATTCAGTGATGTGAAGACTACTCAGAAGATAATACAATCATTTTACTGATGGCAGATCCGTGGTTGTATTGTTATTTATGAGTCTCTGGCAAGAGCTGAAAACAAGCAGCTGTGTCAGTTTTTTTTCTTGGGTACTAGTCAGTTTTATTAATGTGTCTGAATTTGATATATTACCTCACAGAGACCATAGAAAATGGAGCTCTTAAATGTGTAGTTTATCAAAAAAGAATACCATTTATACAACTATCTGCTGTATAATACAAAAGTCATTATTAACCATGTTTACAACTTCTAAAACTTAAAAGAAAATTACCTGTAAATTTGTATTGCCTCTATGCTATTTCTGTAGCTTCTTCTCTAATCAATCTGGAGTAGCTTGTGATTGGACGTCAGTTTGGGGTCTAGTCTCATTACTACATGGAAACTGAAATTCTCTTTTTTTCTGATTGTTCAAAAACCATTGACATACTGTTGTTTCATGGTAGTGTTTCTCTACTTGTGACACATTTTATGACCATGACAGTAAGTGGTTTTTTTGTTGTTTTTTTTTTTTTTTTTTGTTTTTTTTTTTGTTTGTTTGTTTGTTTGTTTTTTGTTTTTTTTTTTTCAAAATCAATATCTACTATAGTCAATATCTACAAATATCTGTACACAAGGAGACCACAGACATTCTTAAATGTTTAACAATTTTCATTAATATTTTCAAGACTACCCACTACTAACCATATATTTGAGACAGACATTTTTGTGGTCTTGAGCAAGTTATCATATACTTTAATTTTTCCATTCTGTGAAGTGTTGAAGACTGTTGTGGTTTTTTTTGTTTGTTTGTTTGCTGTTTTTAATTAATTAAATCTACTAGAACATTTTGTAAGTGGAAAGAAGTTATAAACAGAAAGTACATAATGATTTTTTTTTCCTTTTTTATAAATGTGATTTTCTTTTATTTCTTAAAATTTCAAATAATGAAAATACTGAGTAAGAAAACGTAAGAAATTAATGTTTCAAATGTAAAAGTCTAAACACATTAAAAAGCTGGACCACTTTCTTTCCCTCAAAGAAACAACAAAAATAGAACTTATGCTCTTTAGTCTTTCATCACTGCTGAGAACAGATATTTGGCAGAGTTTGAGCAAAGCACAGGAGAGGAAAACCTTAGCCTGTGCCAGAGGAGGTGGGAATAGACTGATTTAACTCCTACTGGTTCCCTACATGTCCTTCTGTTCCTGCTAAAGAGGCTGCTGGAGTTTCTCATCATCAGCTTCTCCCTCCCTGCAGTGAAGTTCTCTCTCCACCCTTGTCCTCCTCTTGTTGCTTAAGAGCCAGGACCTGGCCTGTTCCTCATCATCCTTGTATCTCCCAGTAGCCAGAAATAAGGATAAAATAGGATTAATAAGGAATATGTGAGTAGGGGGAAAAGGGAGGGTTATTTACTTCAGTATGAAGTAATCAGACTGAACTGCATCAGAAAAGGCAAGTTTTTCAGTTCCTGGGCATCTGGGAGTAGTGAAGAAGGGAGAGCAAGAGGCCAAGCTTCACTGCTACGCACTTCTTTCAGGCAGAGTGTCTGGAAAAATCCCATTCCCTCGGTCCCACTCACTCATGCAGCATTTCCCCAAGGTCCCAGGACTTCTGGGACTCCTGGAAGCCTGCAGTTGTTTCTCCCAACCTCGTGCAGAAAGGAGTTCTCTTCCTCCTCCTGGTCTGGCCCAGTGTCTGCCATTGGGCCATCACAGATTTAATTCTTCTTACACAATAAAGCTGACTATATTGCTATTTGATTCAGAAAATTAACGGATTGAATATTTTGGAAAAAACAAATTTGGTTCTGCACATAGTTATGCTATTTTTTTTTTTTAGAATAATACTTTTTTAAACAAAATTCCAAAATGTCAGAATGAAAAAGAAACCAAGACTGTGGTTAACTGCTTTTAACTTTGTTATACATGATTTTACTATATCTTTTTTTTCTGTATATGTTTGCAAAAGAGCTGTTGACAAATTCTAAGCCAACATGATTACTACAATCTTTATCTCTGTGAAGGTGAAAAGACCTGCCACTGCCAAAAAGAACCCCACCTCTGGAACCACTTAGGAAAATAATGTAACTAACATGTATGTTTACATCCTCCATCACCTACTCTTGACCTGATTATCCTTTTGAAGATTATTGCTGTTCCTGAAAAAGGTATGTGCCCAGGTCTACGGGTAGACCATTCACAACTCTGTTGAAGCCAGCTGTACCTACTGCCTCAAGCAATGAGTTAGGCCCAATATAAGCACATCAATAGCTATTACAATTAGTATATCACATTTTGTACACACACTTTTATACCTCAACAAAGCATTTTCTGTCCTTGAATAGAAGCAGCTAGCTTTCTTCTTTGAAAGTAACAGCAACATAAACTATGTTATTGCTGATGTCGCTAGAGATCCCTAAGACTTTGGTTTTCCTTTAAAATTGAGTATTTTATAAATGGGATTTACCTTTTTTTTTTTTTTTAAGAAAAAATAATATTGATTTAAGACCATTTGTCAACTAAGAATTGCTTAAAAAACTGAAGCAAGATGTAAGAAGGTGTTTAGCTTCTGTTTGTTTTCCTTGTCATTGTAGCTTCATATTTGTCTTTCTCTGATATTACTCATATGTTCTTGGTCAAGGGGTTTATGTTCTAATCACAGAAAGAAGCAATGAATCCCTTACAGTTTTCTAACTTGTCCTAATGCTGTGAAACCAAACCATTTAATATTTCCTGTTAAAGGAAAAGATCTTAAAGACATCTAGACTGAACACTCAAAACTGTAAGTTATAAAGTCTAAATATATTTTGCTTTACTGTAAACCCGTTATCATGAATTGAATTTTACATAGTGTAAATTTTGTCCTCCATAATTGACACAAACACATTAGATAAATATATATAGTTAAATATATGCATACCTCGGTTAAAAGGTTGCTGTATGTAGTTCAGCATACCTAAAAAAAGAAGTAACAACTAGGTGTAGAATTTCACCTCTTATTAATAGCCAACGTTATTCTTTTATAAATGAACATAAAAATAACATTAAATCTTTTGCACTGGCCCCCAAAATATTGGAAAGATCACTGTTCCTCAGTAAAATGAAATTCAGACTCCATGTTAACACGTTCCAGAAGCTCTTCAGAGCACTTAGACTGCTAATTGTGTTGAAGTACATGCAGTAAATGGTTATGGTATGCTATTTTGTTTTTATTGAAGACTAAGTGGAGTTTAAATTACCCCTTAGACAGATAGCTTCAGGTCCTTTGTTATGTTTTATTATCCTGTTACATAAATCTTAGTAATTTTGTTTCCGAGGTGAAGATACAAATACACTTATCTGTTTAGAAAGGTATGAAGAAGCCAATTCCTGTATGTATTTAAAGGACAGTAGATGAGGCACAGCAGAATCTCAGCAAAGACCCAAGAGCTTGGAGATCTTGAGTAAAACTGAGCTGGAAATTATATTTGTAACCTCTAGCTTTTGAAAGATGAAGATGGACAGGAAAGATGGACACTTCCAAAACTGTGGTTGGGATAGTCACCTGAAAAACATAACACCTGTGTGAAAACCCATTTCTCTTCCTGTTTCAGCCCAACACTGGAATCCTCCACTAGTCCTTATGTTGGATGATTTTCCAGCCTATAATTCTTCTGAGATGGGTCTCTTCTAGTCTCTTGTCTTGAAGTTATTTGCCTGTATTTACTGACACCAAAGAGTTGTAATCTAGTCTTCTGTTGCTCAGGAGAAATCCCTGAAATACTGAGCTTAAGTTCAAAGAAACTGCCTATTCTTTTGTCCTTACCTAGCTGCTCAGAAAAGAACAGCTTTAAAAAGATGATAGAGGGAAAAAGGTATCTATGTTGTAGCCAAATAGGCACTTGGAGTGCTGTACTCAGTCTCTTACAAGCTGCTGACCTCCACAGGGCCAGTCTGCATTCACATAACTGTGCTCCAGGGCTCACGTACTGTGCCAAAAATAATTGATAATGGAAAATAATCTGTAACGTGTTTCTATCTACATGGGGAGAGATGGCTCAGGGACTTCCTCCTGGTACTGCCTCATAGTGACATCCTCCAGCTGTGAGCACAGTCTCAAGATGCCGTCTCACCACCTCTGGCATCGTGCTGGTACAGCTGGACTTGGCTGGTACGGCAGCTTGCTGTCATCGAAAGGGAGAGGTCTTCTTAACCCTCTCAGTGTTTTTTGTCATTTGTTTTGTGCTGGCTGCAGCACTCAAAGAATCAGATGGCAAACCTCTTTTAGTTACTAAATGGCAAGAAAACTGAGTTAGGAAGAAAAGAAAAAAAGTATTTGTTGGCATGTTAACAAATTGAATTAGATAAATATTCATCAAACATGGAACATGGGGAGGAAAGGGAAGGCATAGCATGGCTGGGAAAAAAAAAAAAAAAGAAAATAGAAAGGAAATAAGACTTTCCCCTTTTCATCAATAGTAGGTTATTAGTTTGCTTTGAATTGCAGCTTGATTTAGCCATAACATGAAACAGCACAGTTGACTTTTTCTTTCTCTAGTGTCATTAGGTTGCTCTTCACAAAGGAAGTTTAGAAGGACCGAAGTTTCCAATATTCACTTACATTTTAGGCAGACTGATTCACTGTAAATTCCTTTTGCAGAGATTTTACAAAACTATTGAAGAACCTAAAGTTCTAGACAAAGGCTGTATCCTGCATTGAACTGCTTGATATTTAAAGAGCTTTTAACTAAATTTCTGACCAAATCCTGAATGATTTAGTCAATGGTGTCTAAAATCAGCAGTCCTTAACAGAAACTAACCCATCAGTTTATTTCTGATAAATTTATATCTAAAAAAAAAAGTGTTATTTTTTCATTTCGTGCCCTTTTCTTTTGCCCCTGAAACTTTCTAAGGTCTGCCTTGCAACTACTTCAGAATGAGATAACTTCAAAAAAAAAAGTACTGAAATAATATATTTCAGGCAAGGTCAAAAAAAAAGTACATGGTTGCTTCAAAAATCAGAGACTGCATTTGCTGTACTAACCACAAGTGCAATCAAACACCATCACTTAAGATCTGCAGGAACAGACTTCCAAAGGAATGTAATCCTTCATTCTTTGAAAAGTAGATTAAAAACTGTTTTTCATTTTACTTATATCATTGTCAGCACCCAGATAGGAGGTAAATCAACCATAGATGAAATTATAAACAATGCTGATAGATAATATATTGTGAATTTCTGGTTAATTTCTTTTGTTGTGTTTTATGAATTAATTTTATGGAAAAGGTAATTGATCTCAGAAATTTCTATATTTTTATGTTTTGTTTTCTAACCATAACAATTTTTCAATTTTTATGAGCATGGAGACAAGTACATTAGGTTATGAAGTTGTCTACCTCCTCAGTTGGTACCATAGCTATAACCTAGTAAATAGATATGAAGCAGCTTAAACATCTCAAAACATCTTTTACACAGGTAAGTGACATCACAAGAAAACTTTACTGTGTAGACCTGAAAAAAACAATCACTTATCTATACAAATTTTAAAGGATGATGCATATGTATGAAGTGCTTAGTTCAAAAGAAAGGAATTTGTACATTAAAAAATATTTTATTGTCAGAAATACACAAGCTCTCCTTAATTTAAAAATAAATACTAAAATCAGTGTGTGTGTTTTTTTTGTTTTTTTTTTTTTTTTTTTTTTTTAAATAATCTTCTTTCAAAGACAAATGGATATTATATTATGCACCCCATGGAATGCTAGCTGAAAAATCATCCTTACATTACATAGAGATTTTCAGGGACTGAGAAAATATCTGCTTCACTCTCCTCTGCCACCGTAGCCTGTTGTAGACAGCAAAAAGCATCATGAGACAGCTCCTCTGTATCTCAGGGGAAAAAGTGTGTGTAATCAGTCTAGTTACCTCAGTTGTGGTTTAACCCCAGCTGGTAACTAAGCCCCACACAGCTGCTCACTCGCTCCCCACTGGTGGGATGAAGGGGAGAATCAGAAGAGTAAAAGTGAGAAAACTCGTGGATTGAAATAAAGACAGTTTAATAGGTAAAGCAAAAGCCAAATACACAAGCAAAACACAAGAAGGTATTCATTCAGCACTTCCCCTCATCAGGCAAGTGCTCAGCCAACACTACAGTGTTATCAACACTCTTTCCAGCACAAATCCAAAACGCAGCCCCATACTAGCTAATGTGAAGAAAATTAACTCAGTCCCAGCCAAAAGCAGCATACCTTCACTGAAAGATAAGTTAGGGGTTGGAATCAGGAAAACACAACATGTAGCTTGATTATATAGATGATCAATGAGCATCTCTTGGCTCTTCAGTCAACTAAAGAAGTGTTGGAGAGGACAGTTACCATCCCAGAAGAGAGTGAGTGTGTGTGTACATACACACTCATGTTTGGGTTTCTGGAGAAAGTAATCTGAGACAGCAAGGCGTGATCCTGAAGAATCACTCCTGTAGATTTTCTATGCCTATGTGGTCAATTACACAGGTCACTGCTTCAGTCCTGTCTAATCAGTAGTCTGGGAGCAATGTTTGGAAAAGCATATTGATACGGAAAACATTTGTACTGGCCTACAAATAAAACCTCCTTACAAGCTTTTCACACATGCATTTTAACAGCCAATATTTCTTGAACACTAGAGTGAAAAGTTAGTATTTTATGCTATCTGAAAGCTGAAATTCCAAGCTTACTTGTGCCATTAAATGGACTTTTCTAGCTTTGGCACTTCATAATGTAATGCACCTTCATCTGTACTGGTTTTCTAAGTCTAGCTGATTTGTGTTGTTGTTTGAACCAGCTTATTCCCAAAACATGTCCAAAAAAGAAGAGACAGGGTAATAAATGAGATAGAAATCATAATACAATTATCTTAAGGTCTAATCTCAAGTACTCTGACATTAAAAAAAAAAAAATGTTTAAAGCTAAGAAGTTCATCCTCACATGGAAAACAAAACAAAACCAAAACAAAACAAATCCCACTTCTTATAATTTGCAGGATATTAGATCATAACAAATAATAGCTTTGTGGTTTATCAGTACTTTTTGTGCTTGTAACAGAAGTAAATACGGCATGAACTGGTCTTCGACACGCATGTATTTGTCCCATTCCAGCGACAAAGAAATAAAACAGAAACGAAAGCACTTTCTATTGTAAACAATCTCTCAGCTTCTGTCTGAAATGCTATGCCTCCTGCGGGCTGGCTGAGGGTGGTTAAGGCAGGCGTGCAGATCCATACCCCTCAGTGAGCATGCAGAGGAGCTTGCACACAAGCAGGCCTGCCCCACGCCTCTCACAGGGGCAACTGGGGACATCAAGGGACTGGGAGGACACGATGGCTTGTTTGCTGGCAAGCAGCGAGATCTCATCCTGGCTCAGTGCAAGAGGCTAATAAGACAATTTATACATTGTAATTTTTCATTGCTTTTGATAGTATCTTCCAAAAACAAAGTGACACTTCTTGTTTATCTGTGTATTAGACAGGTAAATGCAGCAATGTTGGATTTTTCCAGCAAGAGAGGATGTACTGCTTTGTAAACATTAACGGCATGACAAATGTCTCTAAATGAGGACCAAAAATGCTAGATAGGCATGGAATTCTTCATTGATTTTTTCCTCACCATTAGGGTAACCAGGCTGGCACAAGCAACTTCCAAATTTTTGTCAGATTCACTGACTAATATCATTGAAGGGTGAGGAAAACATTAAAATAAGTCATTAAAATAAAACTTTCAGACCTTCCATGTTGAAATATTCTACTTCAGGTTTTACTGACATTTGAAGTAAAAGAAATAATAATAGTAAAATAAAGAAAATGTCATAGAGGATGAAACGGATAATTTTCTTTGGCATGAAATATTTTTATGTAGGATCTTAAATGATCATTTTTACAAGACAAAGTAATCATTCAATATGAATACCAATTTTTTTTTTTCTTCCCCTTCCAAAATATTTTGTCGTCACTTAAAAGCCAAAAAGAACAGAGTAGAGACAGATACCAATTTAAGTCATTCACATAGCCCTCATCTTGGCCCACTACCACCTCAGAGGGCCACAACAACCTATACAGTTTGAGATGTGTAGGCATTTAAGGTATATTTGCCAGCAAGGCTTTCATATTGTTGTGGTTTGAGCCTACTCAGCAGCTAAATGCCACACAGTTGCTCACCCACCCTCCCCCCACTTGGGAATGGAGAGGGAATCGGAGGGGCAAAGGGAGACTCAGGGGTTGAGATAAAAGCAGTTTAATAATAGTAACAGAATAATAGACTGACAGCAATATCAGCAAGTAATGTACAATACAGCTGCTCACCACCCACCGACCAACACCCACCTGCTCCTGGCCATCAATCCCAAACACAAAGGCACCACAGCAACACTCCCAAAAGTGGCAGACCTTTCCCAGCCCTCTCCTGCCTTTATATGGTGAGCATAATGTCACATGACATGGACTATTGGCCAATCCGGACCCAGCCCTCCAGCTGTGCTCCCCCCGCACACAGGTGAGGGCACTAGGACCTGGGGAGCCCCTGGGGTCTCAGTGTGCTGCAGCACTCCTCCAGCTACTAAAACAAACAGGAACTCTATTCCAGCCCGAACCAGGACACATATGTAACTAAGTTTCACCTGTAATGAATGATTTCTGTATGAGGGTTCAGGAGGGAAAAGGGTATGCCTCGAAGAACCAGCCCATGTAGATAACCTCCCTAGGGTCCCTGAGAAAAGACAGGCCCCCTCAAGCAGCACTACACCGTACGGACATGTTTTATGTTCTCTCTAGTGGGTCCATCTCTTTCTGTAAGCTATAAAAGAAAGACAGGAAGGCTATTCTGCTTATGCTGCATCAACAACTTAAAACTTCCTAAAGTTTTTGCTTTCACACCTGGAAGATATATTTATGCATCATAAATGCTTAAATACTTTTCATATTTTCCAATTAAAGAGATATTTTTTTAAAAAAGAAAAACTTGAGAAATAAAAATTTTGTCCACTGTGGAGATTTATACTAAGTAAAGAGCAGAAACGTCCTTTACCAAGAAAGCTATATTCATGAGAAGAGATAGCCCGTGTATGTGAAAACATCATGCATAATTCTTTACCTTCTAGCTTGTATCCTGTCTCCCTTTTCATTGTCAATCCCATGGCTGTTTCCAACTGGAAGTGTGATTGTGTCAATTTGGCGTGAGCATGAAAAGACTCTATTCAAGTCCTTCACTGACACAGTTCTTCATGACCTTGGCAAGAAATGAACACAGGAACACTTAGAAAATCTCAGAGCAGAGCTTTGGTACCAACGATTCAGGTGCCCAGTGAGATGCATTAGTCACTGAACGTCCAAATTCTCTTAAATACCAGTTGTCCCACAATTGTTTGTTTGAATCAGGATGGAGGAGTGGCATTGCAGGATTACTTCCAAGTTCCCTCTCAGCTGTCTTCACACTGATGACTCCGGTGTGAGCAGTTTGCACACAGCAGAGGCCTTTTGGAAGCAGATTCCTCCCTTGTGGTGAAGGAGACCTGGCAGCAGCACTCATCAATATCAGCTGCTGCTCTTTCAGGGCCAGGTGATGGCATGTGAATGCCCTTAACTTCACAAATGGATCTGATGAAAACTCTAAGCTCAAGAAAATCTCTGTTGATCATTGTACTGCCCTTGCATAGGTTTTAGTACTCTCAGTTTCCCCAGGGCACCAAAATCAGTAACAGTGATGCACTTGAGAAAGGCACAAGCAGGACAATGCTCTGCATGCGTTAGCCCAAAGAGTGCTTGATTAATGTAAATGAGTCTTACTTGAGTCTGTTCCAGCTCACGTTGGGCAAGGTAGATTATTACTTAATCCAAGGCTAAATTTAAGGACACTTGTGCCCTCAACAATGATTATGTCTGATTTGTATCTGTCATTTGATGCACAGAAATAATGAAAAATAACACCTGTGTCTGCCGCTGCATTAGGTGACTTGCAAAGGTCAGTTTCTTCTCACTGATCATTAGCTAACTTGAAACAAAAAGGACAAATTTTGCCAGCTAATGTGTCTCTTAAATCTATGTTTTCTTACTGTTTAATAGCTCAGCGAAGCCTTAGCTATAGACAAGGCTATGCAAATTGCTCACCTTTATTTTCTCGTGTGACCTACAGCTATATTCTTGAAATGAATATTTGCATTGGATTCATTGCTGCAGCTCTCAGCACTTCTTACTGCTATCTCCTGGTGACAGCATGTCATTCAATCAGTTCCATGACCCTCTGCAGATCTAATGACATGAGTGTCCCTTATGTGCTGCAGATGTCCTGTTGACTCCATTAATTCACTGGACCAGTTCCATCTACCTCACAAGGCAACCTACAAAATATCAAAACATGCTCCACAAAGGCCCCACATTTTTTCACATCTTCAGACATTTTTCTCCTTCTGAAACTTTCACATAGAAAAGAACCATCACAAAGCCACGAGCATGTTTGCATTTCTAAGTTTGATAAGATCATGTATATAGTGCCATAGGCATTAAGGCAGAATTTTCCTATGTTTCTTTCTTACAACACATTAATATCACTAAACTTCATAAAGGGCTCCATACAGCCAACATTTTTTTAATTTCGTAAATTACAGCATTCCACACTGACTAATCAATTGGGGTGATGGGAAACATGCTGTCATTGATCTGGCAGAGAGATAGCAATAAAATCATATATTGTAATAAAAATATCTTCCTGGAATATGTGAAACAGTTATTTATTATCCTTAATGACTGAGTTTAGGAAGATGTAAGTGGAAAAATAAGGAAAGTGTGATGAAATATGTTACTACAGATATCTCTGACAAATCACCCAATGGTCTAAAGATTCAGAGGTCAGAGCTTCAGCTGAAGAAAACAGTTGTAACTCATAACATATGAGTATATTAATTTCATCAGTCAATGTTTGCTGCTAATTACAAGTTTGATTCTTTTCCTAATATATGTTGTATTTTTCTTCAGTAGTGTGCAGTAGACAGCTTCTGAAAAAAAAGATGACAAGATAAAGATTTCTGGTTTTGTTGTTTTACATCATGTCCTATGTAAATGTTAGAGTATTTTTTTTCTCTTTGAATAGTTTTGCTGAACTCTGAAATGTGAAACTCTAAGCTTTACTATGAAACTAATTAAGTCACAACGCATAAAATATGATAACTATTTTCATAAAAAATTTCAGAATAAAGGAATAGCAATCTTCCTGGGTTTGTAATCTAATATTATTCATTAAAATAAATTATAAATGTATTAAATATTTACCTTTTCTGATCTGAGTTCTGTTCAGTATGGTTATCACTAGTTTGTTACCTGCAGTGCAGAAGTTTCTTTTTGCATTAAAGACAAGCTGTCATGGCATCTTACTTCATCATACTATTTAAAAATTGCCTACTGAAAAGACAAAGTTAAAACATACCCTGGTGCTTTCCCCATTATGTATCAAAATATGTTTTTTGCATAGTGACAACCACTCTTAGGTGAAAACATCGTGAGTCCAAAGCTCTTTTTTTTCCCCCTTACTAATACTAGTAACACAATGTCTTTTTTTACAAAAAATAAAATTTAAAAGAAGTGCCTAAAATTAAGTAGGCAGTCAATGATGGCAACATGAGAAGTACATCATCTTGATCTGTTTCATCTTCTGTGGTCTGAACTTTCCCCCCTGCAGTTGTTTTGCATTTCACAAAGGTCACTGAAGATTGTGAGTTTGACTGTCTTACCCTAGGACACACACCTTCCTTATGTCCTCTGACAGAACTGATGGTTTCTTATCTGAAATCTGCTATTGCTTTTTATCAAGTAGATTGGCCTCTTCTCACCATGCTACGCCCCATCTATATCAGTCAAACGTAAATAAATAAGACCTACTGTAGTTTGAGAGGCAAAAAAGTATGTACATTCATGCCATAGATCCAGAATCAAATCCTGATGATAAGTGTTGGAAGAGCCTCTTTTAATTGAGATTCTATTTTTTTTTGTTTGTTTGTTTGTTTGTTTGTTTGTTTGTTTTTGTTTTGTTTTTTTTTGTTTGTTTTTTTTTTTTTTTTTTAAGATTTAATTGAACATGCATAGTGAGAAAGTTTATTTTGAAAAGTGATACTGTAGTTATAAAACAATAAAACCCATCAGCTATAACAAAAACTGACATCAATAGCAGCTGTTCCACATTTTGGTTATCTGTCACTCATCTTGATTCCTTCAGTCACATTCTGGCAGGTGAAAACACAGAGTTATGCTCAGTCCATGAGGACTGAGTAAATTAATGCACAGAGGGAGAGACAACATCCAGGAATATGACCACTTTAGATGGTGTTCCAGGCATAAGAATAAGGAAGACCACGTTTTCTTGCAAAACTCATAGAAAAATCGCACTACTGTACAGAGCATGAGAAGATAAATTATCCACTAAACGAGTTAGAGAGAAAATAATTGGAACTACTATCAGAGTTGCTCAGGAAATGGTATTTCCATTCAAACATTACAAAAATGGAGGAAGCTTTATTTATATTATTTAACTTAAAGGGTTTTTTGGTAAAAGATTCAAGTCCTTGAATATATTTATGATTTTTAAAAAGCCAATTTTCATTTTTTAAATTAATGAAAAATATCTTGCAAATACAAATTTTCATGTAGATTTGATTTATATATAAACAGTGGCCAGAGACTGAATGAAAATTTTTCAGCAGGCATATATAAAGGGTAAGAGGTAGCTACAGCAAAAAAATGCTTATAATAATCCCCTTTGTTCTGTTTATAGTTTTTGCTAGTCAGTAAAAGAGGGTGTCCATCACCAGCTGCATGGAGGCAAGAGGGACAAAGAACTTTAAATGCACAGTGCTGTAAGAGTTTACTCAGGGAATGTTTTTACTGTCTACATTTTGCAAGTAGCTGTCCTGTGTTACAGTAAAGACCGAGGGGACAATGGTTCATGCCATACATGCTTTAATACCTGCTTATATCTGAAATGCGGCCTTTACTAACAAACACTTCTAACTCCTCCTCTTACATCCCTTTATCAGTCACTAGCCATGCTCCACCTTTCCTGGGAGCTCTGACAAATACTCGCTGTCAGGACAAACTTACATGACCACACCGCTGCGCTGCACTCAGTTCTTCAGCAGTCCTGCAGCAGTTGTTCTATAATGTCCTCCTGAACTGAGCCTTCCTTCTCCTCCTTTTAGATAATACCTGAAAGCTGGAGGCAGATGTGAAGGTTTATGTCTGCTGTCAGGCCTCCTGGCATGATATATGGAATAGGAAATCCCTAAGTCTTACTTATAAAAGAGGTTGAAATGGCTCAGTACCTGATCCAGAAAGCATATACAACTTTTAAGATGCGAAACATGTTCTCACAATAGTGCACTGAACATGATTTGCATCAACAAGTCAAACATGTTTCAGCCTGTGTTAGAAAACAAATTGAAAACAGCTTTCAAACACAGTTCTTGCTCCCTTTGCCAACAGACTCTGGTGGCTATGGTGAGTAAATTACACACACGGCGACTAATGATTCTGGGACAAGTCACAACCCCAGGCTTTTGAGGTTACGATCCATCATTCCTGGCTTTTGGTACTTTATTTCTTAGGTAATTTTTTAAGACTAACTCTTTGTTAGGAAGGTAGAGTAATGATTTTATTACACTGTAATACAGTATTTACAAAGGGTTGAAATAATTAGTTACTCAACCAATGAATTGATGGTAATCATATAGCTATAACTCGTCAATATTTTAAAGCAATACTAGATATCCATTTAATTTTAAGAAGGAACAAAAGTGATTTTCTGTTCCGAAAATGGCCTCATTTTTTTCTTTTCTTGCTAGCAGCTTAGTGTTTATGAAATTTCAAAGTATTTCACATTTTTGTAGTATAGTGCATGTCAGATAGTTTATGAAAAAAACCTCACTGAAACCCCTACAGATTCATATGCTTGAAAAGTGGGTTGTAATCTTAAGCAAAAAAAAAAAAATAACCAGATAGTTTTATATGTTTCAAATTTTGGGGTCCAAAGAAAAGAATAGAAGAAAAAGGAAAAGTGAAGGGCTTTCTAGTAGTTCTAACATTCACCGAAAAGTATTTTTGATATAGTGAAAGACACTACAAGATCCCGTCAAAAAACACCTCAAAAGATAATTACATTTCTCCCATGCCATAAAAAAAAAATGTTATTAAAAGTTTGACAGGGAATTTGTCATCTGCTAGCTAATGAAGAGTTCAAATATATATAATTTTCCTCAGTTTTTATTATAGGTGGTTGGGAGCTTCTAATTACTGTAGAAAGAATTGACCTAAAATAAATATTTTTCTCATTTTGATAACATAAGGAAATGGGGGGGTATCACTGAAGAAACATAGGAAAAAAATGCCCATTCTGAAAATTGTTGTGTCAGATATACACACCCACATTCATGGTATTTAGTGTTTTTTACTGCTAGAGATCAGATATTAGAGTATGTTATCTATTGAAAAATGACAATTGCTATGCATTTCCTTGACAGAATATTTTGTAGAGCTAGTTGTTTACTCTTTTGTATTGTTACATTATTGACTGATGTCTATCTTCACTTTTATTTTCCTTTTTTGAAGTTCTAGGACATGACTTATTCAACTTGATAAAATGTAATGGATTACTGTTCACACCACAGAATTATTTAAAGTTTTACAGTGTTCTTAGGATCCTTGTAAAAGGTGTGGTACATGTGCCAGCTGCTATCATTTGCTGTCTGAAACAAAACCCTTTTGACTATTCTAGAAATAAGAAGTGATTCCTGCTTTTCCTCAGTCTTCCTAGTCTAGTTATAATATTCCAGTTAAAATGTGCAGCCTGTCTTTTAGATGTTTCACCAGAAAATAAGTTTAAGTATCTGTCTGCCACCACAACATCACTAGTCATAAAAGCTTGGTCACAGCCTAGTCTGAGGATGGTCAACAAGCAATTCAACCACCAAAAGGAAGCTTAAACCTCTTAAGGAACTATATCTCCCTGAGAACAGAGACAGCTACCATTTAAAGAGGAATTTTATTTCTACTGTCCATAGAATCATAGAATGGTTTGGGTTGAAAGGAACCTTAAAGACCATCTAGTTCCAATCCCTCTACCATGGGCAGGGACACCTTCCACCAGCCCAGGTTGCCCAAAGCCCCGTCCAACCTGGCCTTGAACCTGTCCAGGGAGGGGGCAACCACAGCTTCTCCGGGCGACCTGTGCCA
Source organism: Tyto alba (assembly GCF_018691265.1). Lineage (NCBI taxonomy): Eukaryota > Metazoa > Chordata > Aves > Strigiformes > Tytonidae > Tyto > Tyto alba. Next base: position 35,833,488 of record NW_024881276.1, on the reverse strand, counting down.
GTGCCTCACCACCCTCACAGTGTAGAATTTCTTCCTTACAGCTAATCTAAATCTACCCTCTTTCAGTTTAAAACTTACCCCTCATCCTATCCCTACACTACCTGATATAGAGTCCCTCCCCATCTTTCCTGTAGGCCCCCTTTAAGTACTAGAAGGCCTCTGTAAGTTCTCCCTGGAGCCCTCTCTTCTCCAGGTTGAACAACCCAAACTCTCTCAGTCTGTCTTCATGATGGCTATGCTCAAGCCCCCTGATTGTCTTCATGGCCTTCCTCTGGACTCACTTGAGCAGGTCCATGTCCTTCTTATGTTGGGGTCCCCAGAGCTGAACACAGAACTCCAGGTGGGGTGTCATGAGAGTGGAGTAGAGGGGGAGAATCACCTCCCTCGACCTGCTAGCCACACTTCTCTTGATGCAGCCCAGGATGTGGTTGGCTTTCCGGCTGCAAGAGCACATTGACAGGTCATGTTGAGCCTTCACTTCAGGGCTGCTCAATCCATTTTCCACTCATCCTGAATTTGTGCTTGGGATTGCCCCGACCCATATACAGGACCTTGCACTTGGCCTTGCTAAACTTTATGAGGTTTGCACAGGTCCACCTCTCCAGCCTTTCAAGGCCCTTCTGGATGGCACCTCTTCCCTCCAGCATGTTGATGGAACCACACAACTTGGTGTTGTCGTCAAACTTACTGAGGGTACACTTTAATTAAGATAGAGGATGAAATAGTGCTATAATGTTAATTTGGCTTTTGAAATACTATGTGCAAGATCAACAAAGCACACTGTGGGATAACATTTGACTATGTATTTACAGTCTGGGAGCACGTATGCACTCAATGGCTGTGGTCCAGTTGACATAGGCCACACATCTATGACTTAACCAACACACAATGGGAAGTGGAGACAAAGGAAGGGGTGAATTATGGGGCTGGTGAGAGGCTGGAAGGGTAGCATTTGCTGACAATAAAACAGAGAGAGATAGTCTAAGTCCCAGTGGCCAAAAAATAATTTTGAGTTTTGACTGAAGTTTTTTAGCATGGTAGAAGGGAGAGATTTTACCAGGTGAGGGGGTTTCTGTTATCCAGCTGGGAAAATATTTAATGCAAATTGTAACAGCATACATTGTAGATTACCAAAAGTTGCAAAGAGCTACCCAAAAGAGCAGAAATTGCACTGTTGAACAAAGGAAGACATGATTTATGAAAACAGATGTCAACTGAATGGTCACTAATAACAAGCAGTTTTTCTTCTCTATCTTGTCCTTCAGCTTCATCAGTATGTAACATTGTTATTGTCTTTAGCTAGATCACTTGAGAAATAAAGAGAAATTTATGTAATTTTCTTTTATTAAAATAGATTGTGTAATCAACAACCTATATTAAGGAATTGTTTTCAATATTACATTTATATACAAATAAAATTAAATAAACTAAAACAAAGACAAGTGTCCTGGTTCGGGCTGGAATAGAGTTCGTGTTTGTTTTAGTAGCTGGAGGAGTGCTGCAGCACACTGAGACCCCAGGGGCTCTCCAAGTCCTAGTGCCCTCACCTGTGTGCGGGGGCGGGGGGAGCACAGCTGGAGGGCTGGGCCCCGATTGGCTGATATCCCATGTCATGTGACATTTATGCTCACTATATAAAGGCAGGAGAGGTTGCCACTTTTGGGAGTGTTGCTGTGGTGCCTTTGTGTTTGGGATTGTTGGCTGGGAGCAGGTGGGTGTTGGTTGGTTGGTTGGTTGGTTGGCGAGCAGCTGTATTGTATGTTACCTGCTGATACTGCTGTCAGTGTATAATTCTGTTACTATTATTAAACTGTTTTTATCTCAACCCGCGAGTCTCCCTTTGCCTCTCCATTCCCAAGTGGGGGAAGGGTGGGTGAGCGACTGTGTGGCATTTAGCTGCTGAGTAGGCTCAAACCACAACAACAAGCAAATAAAATATGAATTCTATCACTGGAATCCCAAAATAGACAAACCTTCTTGGCAAAATTGCAGCCGTAGATGATATTTTAATAGAATTAAAAGAATAATTTGACAAAATAATTTTGCTTTGTCTCAAGAAACAAGAACATATTACATATACTTACATCCATCTTCCACTATGTATCTGGAGGCTGTCTTAAAAAACAAGCAAACAAAACCCCCCAAAAACCACCCCACGTTGTTTAACTGATGTTATTACATAGTTGGAAGGGTTGTTGCAAATTAAAAATATATATATATTAATGTGGGATTTATGTCTAAAGCCCTAAACATCATAAATTATTTCTTTTTTTTTTTCTCAAAATAAAATTCAATCTGATGCAATTTAAATTCTGTTTAGCAGAATTAATATCAAAGTTCAAAAATACAAAGCAATATTTTTCTCCCAGATTGAAAAATAAGTTTTGCACAAATGTACTTTCTGTCTCTGAAATATAAGTGTGTGAAAATAAAGTACTGAAAAAAAAAAAAAAGCATCACTGTCTGCACAACTACTGTCTGCAGGTACAAAAATAAGCAGCACCTTATGCTGTGTTTGAGTGTTTGGAAAACTTTTTATCATGATTAAATTTAATCTAAGCAAAAAGGAAACATTTAAAAAGTGTCTGCAGACTTTTTTATCTCTTTAAACCTACTTCGTACCTTAATGAGTATACAGCTATACCATTTCATTATGGGCTTTCTGGTTTGGGATGCACTTTTTTGTTCAATATAGCTAAACACCACTTCATATTAATTTTAATTGCTGAATACAAATATTATGGCTAAATACTGTGCATCTGGAAACAGGACTGCGAGACCAATCATTTTAGTTCCTGTATCTGGTGTATTTCAGCTCTCATATATCAACCCTGTAAATCTTAGAACAGTTTCTTTTTCCTTCTTTTTCCTCTATAAAGCAAGAATATAATTGCCATTTTTATTCCCTGTTCCATAATAGCTGTCATTGGATAATGGAAGAATCAATCAAACATCTTTACTTCATGTCCCTGCAGCAACAGAACTTTATTATTTTTTACCCCACTGATACTGAGAAGCCTAAATCAATATTGACAAAACATCAAATCTTTGAAAAGTATAACTATGATGTTTCTCAAAATGTAACCATATCACATCTGTCATAAATACAAAGAGCAAGGTACCAATCTTGCTTTCAGGCATACGAGTTGATGTAAATCACATCCTGGAAAGTTATCTACAATGTCAACATGGTAATGAGACAATAGTAACATTTCAGTGTATTGCAGTCATTCATAATTGAGTTATTAAGTGTGCTTACAGTCTCTCTTCCCCCTCTCTTTTTCTCCTTCCACCCCCAGTTGTTTCACTACTGTAGCAATGTCCATACCTACACATATCATACCGGGGGTGCTGAAAGAAAGAATTCTTGTTTACATTCAGAAATTCCAAGATGAAGTGCTTTTTTAATCTCTTCCTGTAGAATTCCTGTAGAATCTGTCTACTGTGAAGTTGCTTTCAAAAGTATATTTCACACTCTGTAAGAAGAAGTAGCAGTGATAAAAACACCCACATACAAATCTGCCAGCATGTCAGATGCAAATAGCCCTTAAAATGGATGTTATGCCTCTGCAGTACTCTTACAAACTTGCTGAAGCTCATTCGACAGGTCAGAAGTAATGGCAGAGAAGACCCACTACACCTGAACCCCTGTAACATCATCTCTTCATTACAAGGTGACTATGCTAAACCTCTGCCCTGTGGGCCACAGATGACCTTCAGTACAACCCATCCTGTCTACACTTCATTATCTGATGCTCTTCATATAAGTCACCCTTACCTTTTAAAAAAGTAGTACTAAGTCAGATTACTTTTTCTGGTGATTGATTTAACCAATCTCTAGCTGAAAAGTCCCCCTACAAGCACCTCCTGTTTAACTTGATGTCGTAGTTTGAGACTAGAGGGCAACTGAGCACCATGCAGCCCTTCACTTACTCCTTCTCCTCTCAGGAATGGGAAGAAAAATAAAGCAAATGGCTGAGCAATCCAGATACAGTGTTCACCCATTACGGTCATGGGCTTGTTAGGGGAATTAAAGAGAACATCACTTTAATTCAAACACTAACAAATACAACACTTAGCAGACAGAGCAGGACAGAAAGAAGTATTACCAAATCTTAAAAACACCTTTCCCCATGTTCCCTTTTTTCCGGGCTCAGCTCTGCTTGCAATCTCTCTACTTCTCCCTCCCAGCAGCGCAGGGGGCAGGGGATGGGAGTTACAGTCAGTTTACCACTCCTTCCTTCTTGGGAGGTGGGGTGAACACTGCACATTCCTCCCCTGCTCCATGTGGCTCCCTGCTCATGGGAGACAGTCCTGAATGATCCTGCTCTGGAGTGAGTCCTCCCCACGGGATGCAGCTGTTCCCATGCTGATCCAGTGTGGGTTACCCCCCCCATACTGCAGTCCTCCCAGCACCTAACTACAACAGTGGGAGCTGCTTCCCCCCTCAGAGTCCCAGCTTCTTTTAAGTGCAGTGGCCTGTCTTGGTGTGGGCTACTCTACAGGCTTCAGGTTGTCCTCTGCTCCACTGCGGACCTCTATGGGTGGCAGGGGGGCAGCCCTACCATCTCACCACAGGATACAGGGGTCTCTGCTCCAGTGCACCTCTCCCCCTTCCTTCTCCTTTCCACTGACCTGGGTGTTTATCCTTCTCCCAACTCTGCCTCACAAGTCCCCACCCCCCTCTCAGGTTCCCCTTCTTAAATACATTATCATAGAGGTGCACCCACCATTGCTAATTGGCTTGGCTCTGTCCAGAGGTGGGTCCGAATTGGAGCTGGGGGTGCTTTGAGCAGCTTCTCACAGGGTGCCACTGTTGTATCCCCCCCGCTACCAAAAGCCCCACCACAGAAACCCAGCACTCGATAACATCTAAAACAACCAGGCAAGCAAGTGCAATCTCCCATGACATGGGAAAAACACACATTTGATGAAGGGACAGGAACACTCATACACATGTGCACAAACATACATGTAAATATTTAACTGTTTGTGCATTCACCACACAATGAAAGGAGAACGTGTGTTTGGCATGTGGTAGATGCAGACAGACATTATAATAAAATGTGTATATGTGACTACCAAGCATAGTGGAAAGATATGCTCTTACTGTATAACAAGGAGCTGATCTCCCTTGTGGTACAGACGTGTGTATTTAGTCAAAAACCGTATACATACAATTAATGACATTTCTCCCCCTCATTTTTTTTTTTTTTTTTCCTGAATGGAAGGAATAGCAGGAACTGTAGTCTCCTTGTATGACTCTTGGAATGATGGACCTTTTGTTCATTTCTTTATCTAGGACTGCTAGAAAATATCACTTGTCAAAGCTCCCAGGCAGGTCTGGTGTTCACAAAGCAAGTGACAAAGCCAGCAGAGCCTTACATGTTCAGCATACTTGTAAAGTGCAATGCCTTAGCTCACATGTATACATTTACAAAGGTTACCTGATTTTTTTCAGTCAACATACATAAATAAAAGACTCCAGATACTTTTAAAATAACTGATGATCCACATTAATGTACGTATTTTTGCAAGTGTATAACATTTCAGTATCTACTACTGTGTCCTTAAAGTTTTTCCATGGCCTCCCAGAGTTGATCACATCAGTAAAAAGGTACTGTCTTTCCTTAGATTAGGACTATCTAAGCAACAGATGTCCTCCAAACAGAAAGGCATGCTATTTTGGGTATGTGTAAATGTACATATTGTACATTGTACATTAACACTCACTAATGTTTCCATGGAAAAACATCCTCTCTCCTTTTACAAGGCAGAGAGTGCCAATAGTTCCCTTTTTTGCTTGCAGTACAGACCAAAAGCTGGCCTTGCCTCACTGATGCCAACAAAGCTTCTTCTACTATCTGGTTCTCTAGAACAGCTCCCAAGTGTTTTGAAGGACTGTCCTGAGCCTGTCAAACCCTTGTACTTCTGACAAAGATGTTTTGAGTCTGTCCTGCTTCAGTCTCAAAGAGTAAAAAAAGTATAGTTTCTGTATGGTCAGAGTTTACTTAGTAAAGTGAATATTACAAAGGCATCTTAGTAATCTGTGAATAATGTTTAATTTTTTAGACTGAGCAGCAGAAGAATGTACCTTTAGCTATACTTCAAATGTTAAAGTATTGACTGCTATATAGCATACTTGTTCATGGTTGAGGTGATTTCACCCATTGCTGGTCAATTTTATCTGCTGGTGGTATCAAATCTATATTTGCTGTGTCAGTATAAAGGTACTGACATAATTTCACTTGCTTAAAATGCAGTATCATACATTATGAGCTAGTTATAGCTACTGTTTCTCTTTTCCCCTTATTTTAGTGTATGCCCAATACCAGTATGAAAATTCACAAATTACTAACTCTGCCTCAACATCACCAGTCTGAGAAAGTAGTTTAAATCTGCACAAAATACATCTGTTCTTAGTCATGTTGGTGATTTTAAACAAATATATAAACCTTTCTCCTGTGAAGGAAGGTATACAAAGTTCTAAAATAGCACTGAGAGTAACTGAAATTGTAGTGTTGTCTATCAGACATTTACAAATCTTGAACAAGTGCTGACACTGACAAGTATGGCTTTATTCAGAAATAGAAAAATTTACCTTATACTCTACAAACAACAACAAAATTTATGTCCCTTCTTAATTGGATTATGATTACAGTATATAAACATTATCAAGTAACATTTTACATTACATTTTACATTTACATTTAATATAGGTTTCTTGCAGAGAGCATTTTTACTTTTTCCTTACCACTGAGATAATGGAACCCATGCAGTTTATGCTGCCTGCATATATATAGTATGTATGTATATATACAGTAAGCTTGCAAAATCTAATTAGCTAATTTGTTTCTAAACTGTGTTTAATATGTGGCATAGTTTAAGACATATGACATCAAGCATTTGATTTGACAAGACTGCTTGCCTCTACATAAGCATGCTGAGCATCAACATACAAGAAAATAGGCAAGAGAGTTAGACAGCACTCTGCTTGAGAGTCATATTCTAGAGCCACACAACACCTTTCATGTGTTTGATGAGACTACAAGTTTTTCCATGTTAAAGTCAACAAGTCACATATTATAGGTGAAGCATTGAAAACCAAAGGGTGATCTGGATAAATTATCAAAGTGGGAATCAGGAGAGCAAATACTGTCATATCCTTAATACATGACCTTCTGAAAGTCACTTAGTAGGTTTCTGCTCTCATTTTCCATCTTCAGAATGAAGGAAGAAAAGAAATTGACTTTATTTCTTCCATCCCTGTCTGCATTCTGGAGTAGAGACTGTATTTAATTGATATTTGCAGAAGAACAAACACAAGAAGATATTGTCCTTGGCTGTATCCCACCAAGGCTACAATAATTTAATTACCACTCAAGAAAAGAAATATAAAGCCACCCATTTTTTAAAGTGACAAGTTAAAGCTGCTTTTACAAACACTAGTTAAAAATGTGCTAAAATTTGCACTAATGTTTCTGCCTGAAAGGTCAATCATTAGAAAGGAAACTCTTAAAAGGCATAGCAAACCATGCAATTCACAATTAATTAACATTAATGATGATGTAGATAAAACTCTCTACAGTAAATACAACTATAATGTGAAAAATAATTTTTAAATACAATAAAAAAAGATTAAACCAAACAGGGATATAAATAAAGAGCATGTAAAAGGAGATACCACAATTAACAGATTTTGATGCCATTATGCTTGTGTGTCTGAAAACATAAATTGTTTCATAAATGAAGAAAGCAACATGATTTAAGCACTTTTGAAGCAGCAAGCTCATTTAACTATTTTATGAGGTAAAGACACTTACTATAAATCATTACTACACTTGTAGGAGGGCAATATAAATTGCCTTGATAAGATACGACTGATTTAAAATACACTTCTTTAATAGCACTGGCTGAATATAAAATACCCTATAACTAGATGTGGTTTGAATTCTGAAACTGGGGGTTTGTCAGCGTGTACAAGCATTTGAAAAGTTTTTATTAGTAAGAGCAAGAGGAAGAAAGAGTGAACCACACTTCTAGAATATTCACCTCTTTCATATTATTGTAATTATTTGACAAAATTACAGAAAGTCAATTTAAAAAAGTATGAAAGCTTCAAAAAGGCTTCTTCAGTATGGTGTCTGAATATAGTGTACCTCTTTACAGAACATATGTATCCAAAACAGAGGCCTATGGCACCTATAAATTAAAAATATACTCATCAGGACAACTTGCTTTGAACCCAAGTATCAGTGTACTGAGGAAATATAACAAACCACAGTACGTATGTATTCTGTACCACTGTGATGGCATAGCCAGGTATAGCATGACAACACTTACAGGTAAGTGTGTTATGTAAGGTTGTGAGCAATGTGACCACCAGAGGGGCAAAGAAGGGTGGGAGTAATGGCACATATGAGGCATAAAAGAAACTGAAAGATGCAAGAAAAGAAGATGATAAGCACAGGGGACTGTAAATAGGCAGGGCATGCTGCTGAAAGCAAAGGATGACTGGCAACACAAAAGAATAGAAGATGAACAGTGTGGGTAGCAGATGACATCCCCTCATTTGTTAGTATAAAAATATCATATATCAGCAAGGAAAATCAGAGAAGAAAAGCCCACCTACGTTTTCATTTCTCTCACTGAGGAGCTCTTGAGCCCAAAAAACCTCCACCTTGACATCTAAGAACCACCAAGGACCCCAGACATCAGTGCTAACCATATATAGAGTCATGGTGGTGTGTTCTCACAAGTAATTTTGGATACAAGTGTAAAAGACAAATAATTTTACATACATAGTGATGATGATGAATAGAATGTAGAATTTACAACTAGCAAGGAAAGTGCTGATAAAAAACAAATTGAATAAACTTACAGTTTAAAATTTTCTTCATAACATTTCCATCACAGCAATTTCAAATTCCCTGGTACATATGTGTATATACATTCAGATGCGATACATGCAAATTAATATGTCTCCCTGTTAGGAACAATTTAATTTGTAACAATATTTTTTTTAATCTATGAGATCCATATCTTTGGTAAAGGCTATAGGGGTAAAATATTTATTTCTCTTTTCAGATGAAATATAAGAATAAGAAAGGTGGTCAAGTGAGGTCTGATAGTTTGTTTGTACTTCAGAGTAGATTTATCCTTCAACCACCCTCTTGGGTGACTCCAATGCTTTGTTTCATACTCTGGTGTTTGAATCTTATCCTTAGGCATGTTTACTATAAAGTCATGTACTTTAACTGACTTTGGTAGAACTACACTCATTAACCTCATCTAAAATTCTGGTTTATATTTTCTGACAAGAACAATAGACTACTCAGTTACACTTCTAAACACTATCAGTCTTCACTATAGAAATCATTGAAGACATAGACCCTTCAGCATTAGAACAAGTTTGAAATTTGAAGAAACCTCAAAAAAATAAGTTTATTAATGTACTTGTTTTGGCTGAGATAGAGTTAATTTTCTTCATGGTAGCTAGTATGGGGCTGTTTTCAATTTGTGCTGAAAAGAGTGTTGATAACACAGGGATGTTTTAGTTGTTGCTGAGCAGTGCTTGCACAGCGCCAAGGCCTTTTCTGTTTCTCACCTCACCCCACCAGCAAGGCGGGTGGGGGTGCACAAGGAATTGGGAGGGGACACAGCCAGGACAGCTGACCTAAGGGATATTTCATACCATGTGACATCATACTCAGCATATAAAGCTGGGGCAAGAAGAAGGAAGTCAGGGATGTTCACAGTGATGATGTTTGTTTTCCCAAGTCGCCGTGATGGAGCCCGGCTGTCCTGGGGATGGCTGAGCCCTTACCTGCCCATGGGGAGTGATGAGTGAATTCCTTGTTTTGTTTGCTTGTGCACGTGGCTTTTGCTTTACCTACTAAAATGTCTTTAACTCAGCACATGAGTTTCTGCACTTTTGCCATTCCGATTCTCTCCCCAGTCCCACTAGTGGGGGGGTAGTGATCCAGTGGCTGTGTGGGGTTAAACCGTGATAATTAGTTAAAATGTTGTATGAATATGGAGATTAAATTCCAGGCCACTGTATAGTATTGAAGATAATAGAATAAAACTGTTGAAGAACCGTAAGGCTAGATTTGATAGGATGAGTAACAACAGAAAGGGAGGAAATAAATCATAGGGTTGTTATAAAATGAATAAATAAATATTATGTAAAAGTATATTTCAACACTTTTGTGTGTATTTTGTTTGTTGAAAGGACATTGGTGTTATTAATAGTTGATATTTATAATAATCTCCCCGTATACATGCAGATATCTTCTAATTTTGAAGAATGGAAGGTACCCAAAGGAAAAGTTTTGCTTAAAGAGAAATTTAATATGCCCTTAAGTGATAAAGAACACAGCTCAATTTTTAAGAACTCTTAGCAGGTTTTCTCCCCTTTTACAAGCTATTTATCTACCTTTTCATACATAACTACCCTCCTCACAGAGGAATCGCTATTTATTATTAGGTGAGATTTTCAGACCTGTTTCTGTCTGTTTCTGCAGGTTTTGCAAAGGGCCAGTCTCTGCCACATTCAGAATCAGCAGCTATTTGTACAGAATGTGAACATACTGTGTGTGTCATATCTTCCTTATGATCAAATATGATGTGAAAATAGTAAAGTTTTCCTATATTCGCTTGTCAGTTTTGGTTCGGGATACTGCTGGAAATGAGAAAAAACGGACCTGAATAAAAATGAGGTAATAGCGAAGAAATATTCAAACCACTTGTTGAAGAAGTTTAGTTTGGACTGGGTTTGAACTTCTGGAATAAGGAGCAGACTTTTATTCTGTTGTATGCGTAAATAGTGATGAGCACTGAGAAACAAAGTGATAAGGGCATCATACTGCTTATACTGTAAAGCAGGTATACTCTGTGGTCTGCTATGTAGTTTTCCATCACATGTGCCTATCCTTGCTATGTCATTTTCATCTATGTACGTAGACAGAGGGCTATATTGTGCTCAAAAATGTATCCACTGGTCTGGAATAACTAGGAACTACACTTACTGTGAGCACTGGGGTTTATTTGCTGGGCAGCATTGTCATAGCCTAAAAGAAGCTAGATAGGTTAGGGTGAGATATTATGCTTATCATTTAAGGTTTCATATGACATAGTACATAAATAACAGTAAGAAGACTTCTGAAGAAAGTATAGTACTCCAAACCAGTCAGATTACTACTGTACTTGTAAAGAAAAAAAGAATAACATGGTTATAGGTTCTGTTTTGGTGTAAACTAACCATGAAAAATTGTTTGCATTTGGCACACTTGTAAACTAATCAATGCATACCAGATAACGTTTTTATGGAAAAGTATGTACTGTTGAAAACATGGGAAGTTCCTCCTCCCTAATAAGTTAAAATCACATTATTTTCATTAGAAACAACTATAAACAATAATAATGAAGAAAATATCAAAGGTGACTGTAGGAGGGACCTCGTACAGAGGGCGAGACTGGAGTTAGACCTCACACCAATGTGACGAAAGTCATTCTCCTTTATTTACCCGAATAGCACCAAGATATACAGAGCCAGACGGTCACACGCTCTGTGCTTTACAATCTAATGGCTAAAGGCACTTATCACGCACCCGGAAGTGTTGTGATAGGTCTGCATCATTAGTACGTGTACACAAACTAAATCTACTTTGTGGTTAGTGCATCCAGGCATTCAAACAGGAAGGAAGCACCAGCTTGGCTTCCTCATTCTTGCTCTTCCAGGTGACCCCAAGGGCAGGATTACCACGTGGAAGTTTTTTGTTCTGAGACCCAGCCTGGATTATCCAAACCCTGTAGGATCAGTGCATGACCCTGATCCCCCAAAAAACCTACCCCAGGTGACTACTTTGGTCAAGGACCAGCTATCAAAAAACAGACAAAGACCTCTTATCTAGGGAGCCCTGAACCACATTATTTTGTTTTGGGTATTATACAAGAGATAATCTCAGAGTTTTGGGGCATTTTATTCACAGTAAGAGAGCCTCAACTTTACAAATGGTATTTATTAGTTTTAGAAACATAGCATTCATATGTACAAAACACATACAAAACCCCAAGGGTATTACATGCTTCATGTTCACACTTTCATTTCTCAACGTTGTTTTTAAAAATCCTCACTGGTTCATCTGGTTTTGATCATTTTTCTCAATGTCCCATGAGAAAGTCTACTACATAAGTCTTCTACTCACCTTCCTGAACCTACCTACTTCTGTCATACTGACTTACTTTGAACTGTGAAACCCCAATTTTATCTGATGTCCTATGCAAAATAAATTTATGTACTTGACTGCACTCTATAAAAATCTTCTGGGAAACTTATCAAAAATAGTCACCTATCCATTAAATTAAAATGACAAAGAATAAAAGTATATGTCTCTTTTTAGAGGTCTACAGGTCATCTGGTGTAGTTTGTATCTGATTTGTGCCATTTATTTTGACTGCTTATGATAAGATCACATTTTCTTTTGTATGCTGCATAGCACCGAGTACTTTACAAAAACAAACACAAAGATTGTTTTAAAGTCGGTGTTTTAGAAGAAGCTATGAATTTTTTCCATAAATATAAAACTAATTATTTGGTTATATTTAGGTTATCGGGTATTCTCTGAGACAGAAGGTAAAGCAAAAAAAATATTTGAATAACATTCTTAACATGGATTGGCTAAATTAATTTTTATTTGTGGTCTAAAAGACCCTTGCACTTCTGGATGTGGTAACAAGGCATTAAGAATCCCTTTCAATTTCTTTAGACACATGAACATGAAATAATGAAAATATTACCAACGGTATTGCTAAAATGTGTATGTATGTATGAATATATTTGTATGTACGTGTGTATATATATATATATACACAAATCCATACACAAACATGAGACTAAAGCGTATATTTGGAGTGCTTTGTACAATCATATAATCAATCTCCCTGGGAATCTTCTGATAAAGGACAAAGCAATTATTTTTTCTTTCTCTTAATGTAGAAAGTATCAAAGTTGGAGCAATAGAAGTTCTGATGAACTATTTAACAGGCAGGGTACAAGACTCTAGTCTCTGTCTCTGCCTGATAAGACCATTTTGGATACACTAATCCATATTCTATCCACAGAATTATTAAGACAAAATTTGAATCCTGACTTTGTTTCCTAGACAACTCCATGATAGAAAACTAATGTTTTTCTGTAACTGTTTTTTGGTGTTACTATAACATACACAATGCTGTAAGAAGAAGCATAGCTTAATTTATCTGTAGATAGGAGATCATGGAATGTGATACAACATGAATATGACACAAGTATTACCCTGATATGTTTGTACTAAGGCCTTGCTATATTGCAGTTCTAATTTAAAGAAGATCACACACCTCATAAAGAAATAACTCATTTCCCTAGGTTTGTTTCATTTTGTTTTGGTCTTTTTTCTAAACTTGATGAAAGTGAAGCATCTCAAAGATGATTTTATTTTTTAGCTTTTATAAAGAAATTAGCTTTATAACATATTGAAAAATCTATGTAACAACAATTTCAAGATGTTTTCCTTGAAATTTGACTTTCTGATGAGAAAATTGAAAATTAAAAGATCAGCCATAGGTTGATCAACCTGAATATATATATGTTAGGGCATTAGGTATCTGAAATCTAAAATTCTGTAAAATTAAAGTAGTGCAGCAGGGAGTATTTAGTTGGAAAATTACCCATTTAGAAATCAAAGGGACGATTAAATTAAATCAACAAGCTGTCATTATTCAGTTCTTTTATGGAACTAGCAGATTAAATGAATCAGCATAACTGCATCTTCTTATGTATAACCTGGGTTTAGTCCATAGACTGACATAGATTATTCTATTAGATCCCTGTTAAAGTCTGTGGATCCCCCTTTTGAAAAAGAAATAAAGGAGATGGTGAAATTAGATGAAAGTATGAAAGATGAATCCTTGCTCAGTGGTCTTGAAAATCAGAAGATAAGATTCAGATAACTGTTGCAGACTTTTCAGATTATTGTATCATAAGTATACATTCATCAGCATATAATAAAAGCACTCTGAAATAATATTTCTCCTATTTATTCGATGGTAGATAAGGTTATTTTATCTTCATGGTCTATCTATTTATTTTTTTAGTCTATCTATTTATTTTTTTTATTACACAGGGTAAAGATTTTCAAGATTACATATTTTCATAACATTTTCTCTATGGCATGTCCTATTTTAGCTTGTCTTTTGAATTATATTTTTGATCATGCAATATGTACTGAGTGGAATTTAAATGAATTCTCTTTATTTGAGCCTGTTCTAGTTCAATTACTATTTTTCAATACCTGCTGCCTAGTTTTGAATAATGATATATTCAGTGAATGTTCAAAGAGTTTATAAACAGAAACACTATGTGACAGCTGATTTTTTTTTAGAGTTTATATTTAACAGATTCTTAGTTGAACTATCTTTAAGTCAATTTAGTATATGCTAAGTAAACCTCTGCTACTTTAAAATGTATCTGCCATATTAAAATAAAGCAAGCAAATGAGAAGAGAGAACTTACCTGCTCTCTTTCTAACCCCATATTTTATAATGCCTTGAGGGCAGTGCATGCTGGGGCACTTCTGAACTGGGGAAATGCCCAGAAGAAGTTGATAGAACAACTTTCAAGAGACACTGTTAATATATCATTGGTAAGAGAAGGCCATTGGGAATGAGGAATATCAGATCGAGATTCATTAGACAAAAGGACAACATAAAGGAAAAGAAGCAGAACCTGGTAAGAGGAAAAATGGAGAACTAAATAAAAAGACAGCAGATCACAAACTTTTTGGATAATAATCTTAAGCTTCAAAACTGTGACTGAATTTAATTTCACTATTAAAGATATTAAAAAAACAGATAAATATGACACTCTAAAGAAATACCATACTGCTGAGATTTTTGAATACCTGTCTTGATACAGAATTTGATGTTTTATTGATACCATATTCTATTTTCTGTTTTCACATGAGAAGATACTGAAGGGCCTATAAAATAAATGATAAGTAAACATCACACAACATTTGTCATCATTTCAGAAGAAAAGCATGAAATGTCAGGATAAGATGCTGAAGTTCTGACTTTTATTTTATAATGTGGGATATTTCAATTTAATTCAGTTTAAGTTTTCAATTATTTTTATTTCTTATGTATGTCACACAGGGCAACACTTGTGCTTCTATCGGTTTTTGTTTGGAAATTTCCTTGAGGGAATATTAAATAGATTTTCATTCATGAGAAAATTAAAAAAGATATTCTAAAACAGTTGACTCTTTATGACAAGAAGCACAAAATGGCTGAAGTGTATTGAGAAACCAGATAAGGAAAACTTAAAATAATGCTTCTGTTTTGTTTTGTTTGTTTGTTTGTTTTTGTTTTTTGTTTGTTTGTTTTTCTTTTTCTTTTTTTTTTTTTTTTTTAAATTAAATAACCATATTAAACTTATACATAGCATATTTTATATGCATGTGTCAATGGCAATGGCATTTGTTTTCTTTCACCATGAAGATCACCTGACCTATAATATTTGTCCTCTAAAAACTACACTGTAGTCAACAAGAGGTGTCACAGACCAGTGTTTCTTTGATACCCAAATTGATCACAAGTGATGTGGCTTCTCCCCAGTAGAGGAGGTATTTCTGTTGCAAACCAGAAAATTCATTCTATAAGAAGTATTTCAAAATAAAATGCACACTAGCTTGTTACTGCTTTCAGATTTGCCTTTCCTTTGACCACATCTCATTTCCACCAGGATATTAGGGAGGAACTTGTGAGAGACCATTCTGGAGCATTCTTTCCCCAGAACCTGTTCTCTGGGTTTTACCATGAATAAGTCTGATCCTATAGTACAATTTTTTATGTTAATACTACAGCACTCCCCCTTTGGTGGGCTCCAGCATAAATATTTTAATATTATATTGATATGAAGGGGTATTTTCATTGTTAGCAGAAGTACAGAACTCTAATCACAGGGGCTTAAACTCATAAGGTTTAGTGGGGAAAGATCTAAACTCTTCACCATCTCAAAAGGATCCATCACATTATCATTTAATAGTAAGGGTATCAAGAGAGACTAAGTGTTCTTAACCCTTGTGCAGTGTTAAAATTTGTGGAACATACCTTTCCTCCTCATCTCAACTCAAATTTTACAGCCTGTAATTAAGAGCATTCTCTCCCAAATCTGTAAGAATTCAATTTGACTGAAACCCACAAAATTTAGAATTTTAAGTGTTCATTCTTTTTTTCATGTGCTTGAGCCAAATCTTGATGTGCAGTTTAAAGAATATCATTGCTATATACTTGCAACATATGCACTACAACGACTTAGTGTAATGGAAACATGCAAATAAATTAGAGGGCTATCTTTTCAACTATATTTCCTGGCAAAATAATAAAAAAAAAATTTCCTCATACCACACTTTTTTTTTTTTTTTTAATATTTTGGCAGTTAAATAAACATTCCAGTATTAAATTTTAATTGTAATGTGTTATAATGGCTGATGTACTTGTAGCATCTAGACTTCTTGTGTACTTGTTAATTTTTTTTTGTATAAAAAGAGAGAAATCAAGAAACAAACTACTCTAATGTTTCATGAAATTCTTCAAAACTGAGCACTCTAGCAAAGATATACATTTATCATTGACAGTCAACATATGTGTATGACTTGATTACAATTTTTCACATTTATCCCACTCTCACTTCCACATGTTATAATCAGAAAAGTTTAGCAGTCTTACCTGGCGGTATCAGACTAAAGTTTTAGCAGCTGAAGTGCAGTGTGTCACTGAAGCAGGGTTGCAGTCACTGAGAAATGGTCTACAGGTGTCTGCTAACACAGTGAACAATGGGGAAAAAATGCTAGGGAAGTAAAAAAACTGCTACTGGGAAACAGAACCCATGTAGGAGGCAAGTGTAATCTCTGGATATACCTATATGAGTGAAAAAAAAAAAAAAAAAAACTGACTGTGGGGAAAAACATAGGCCTCTGCACCGTTAGACTGATAGTGTAGCCCTGGGTCAGGGACTTGCCAGCTTCACAAACAGTGCCAAGGCAGACGTGGGAGACAGCACTTGCCAGGATCATTTCTGATGGACAGTTCACACATCATAACCCTGTTTTGCAGAGCAACAGAATTTACCCTTGTAAAGAGAGGCCATGTTATATCTGTGAGTTTTGGGACAGACAGCAAACCCTCTACCATTTTGTTACTAGTATAGTAAAGTCACAGTAGTATAGTGTAGCGTAGCATAGCATAACATTGCATAGAACAGTACAGAAGGGTCACTTTCCATTACTAACATCTTCTCCCATAAGAAAACTTAAAAAATGCTATTTGGCAACTAAATAATTTCAAACTGTGAAAAAAATATCTATCTTTGTGACTTGCTTATAAAGCTTCACTTTTACCACACACACACAAAATTCTAACCCTCAAAGTTCTTGACCATGAAACTCTCTTACTTGAAAGAATCTTCGAACTTGCCAACTTAGAATCCTTCACCTTTCTGCCAGATCCCTTCTGCCCAGGAACTTCTGTTTCCTTTAAGAGTGTAAAAAGGATGAAGCAAAAGCACAGAAGAGGGCTGCAGCAGTTATGGAGGCAGCAGAACATGCCAGTGAACATCGTACCCCCTGTTGACAAGCTAAGAATAATTGAATGTCAACTAGGTTTGCATTAAGGGTAAGAACAATTTATCAAAAACTAATTCTAGATATTTGATTATATGACTATATAATACCAGCAGACTGCTTCACAGATTTAAAAGAGTATGTTTCAGTCCTTCAGGATTATTGACATGAACTGAGAAACCTGGAGGGTAACTAGTCCCATGATGTCATCTTTGCTGACATACTAACTTCTTAAGACAGAGTCCCCCTTTCAGGAACAGCAGAGCTCTACGTTTCTGTCAGATCTAGAGAGGTTCTTTTACCAGTGATATTGTAAAATGAGCAGGTTTGAAGACCAGGTTTACATTTTACGGTATGCACCGGTTTGTAGCTTGCATTCCTTTTGCACAAATAACAAATATCCCTTGAACTTCTGCTACATTCTCTACCATCAGTTATTAATTAATATAAGGCAGGATATCCTAGCAGCTCTAAAAAGCAGCAGGAAAGGAGTTTACTGAACAACCAGATTACTATACTGTCTGCCAATTTATGCCAGACACTGATTCAAAAATCTCTTGAAGACTCCTTCAATTCACTGTTGGTAATGCATGTATAAATGCATGCCTGCTTCTCACTTGATTTTTCACCATATAGCCTAAACTAGACAATCAGGCACTCTCTGAAATTCACAGGGAGACAGATCTGGGAAACAGATAATGTTCAAGATCTTGAACTGGGAGTAATTAAGGAGTCTGGAATCTAAAATGAATTAATCCTTCCATGTAATCCTTTAATTAGACATATTTGACGATGTATTTAAGAAGTTAATACAACAACATAATAGGGAATGTAGAAAGTAGAGTGAGAAAAGAGAAAGTGTCTGGCAGGCTAAAAGTGAAGATATAATTGAGGAAATTGCTGACATATTTGAAATAATCCTTTTAGAGTTGTTCTGTTTTTGTGGAAAACAAATCTTCTTTTTACCCTGTAGTCTGCATCTCTATATTGATATACATTACTGTCAGGTGAATTAAAGATTTTATTTTGCATCTGTTACCCTTTGTGGGAAAACAAATTAATTTTGGAAATAAGCAGTGGATACTAATTTTGTTAATATTCTGAGCTATCATATTTTAAAAATATTCAACAGCTGATGTGAGATTTATTATTAGAAAATTAATGCTGAAACCTTTTAATTTAAAATGTGATTTCACTCCAGAGGGAATATAGGCATACTTCAGAGAAAGTCTGCTTCTGCTATCAATAAACTAGAGTATAAAATTTAGATTATATATGGTATATATCAATACAACACCACCATGTTACAATCGAGGCATTAAGAACACAACAAAACTCCAGAAGAGGAAGAGGAAAAAGGATTTTTACATGATCATTAATGGCTAATGTAAGTCCAAAAGAAGTAAGAGATATTTTATAAGGAAAATAAGGAAAAAAGTATATTAATTGAATACTAGAATATTCAAACATTATTACAAGTATTTAATTTTTATATTCAAGTTTCTCATTCCCTTCAGCTTTCATAATGAAGACAAGCATGTGTGTAAAGTGAAAGAAAATAATGACAGGGTAAGCTCTAGGGATTGAATTGAAGTGAATTTACTAAGCTAATAGCAGATGAAAGAGAAGCTAAAAACTCTAATGGTTTCTTTCCTGCAGATCTTCTACACATGCTGGATCATGCCCACATGTCAGAATCTGAGGGAAATGAGAAAGAAACAAAGTCTTTACTGATCTTTTTCTGAAATGGAGAAATGGAGCAGTGAGCCTAGGAAGGTGGTTTTTTCAAATGTTGAAATAAATTGCCACGGAACTGACAATTCCGCCAGTGTCTGTGTCCTATCTATATGCTATCTTTGTGATGATCATGCTAGTTATTTTTCTTCTTGACCCAGCATCCTCAAGCACACCTCAGCAGTACTGAACTTCTTACTAAGATTCACTTGTTCTTCCTAGCCCATCCTATTCAGTCAGGGCTGACTTCAGAAATGGATGCTCATTTGTCTCAGAAATTAGCAAGAGCCCCATAGTCAAGCATCAAAGAATCATCCGTTTACTCAGTTTTCAAAGTCTTATTTCATCCCTTTAAAGCTACCCTCAGGAAAATCTTTACAATCAGAGTGGCTTCCGTGTTCTTTACAGTCACCACCGTTATCAAATAGGGTCTTGTTAAGAAAAGTAGTATTGAAAGCCCATCAATCAGCATACCTGGGGGGACTTTGTGATGTATGTCATGATTTAGTCTGGACTGGTATCTTAATCTTCCTAAAAATTCTCAACAGCAAACTACTTTAAAATATGTGAAAGAGTTCATTTCAAGTAGTTGGAATTAAATCAGTATATAAATAGTAATTACTGACATTCATCCAGAGACCTATAATTCTTATTTTGCAGGAATATGTTTAAAAATTTGACTTTAAAGTTGAATAATAACAATGACACAGACTATATAGCTGAAAACTAAAACAGATTAAAGAAAGAGTTTTTTGCTGAGAGACAGGTTTTGCATGGAGGTTGTTTTCTGCTGTGATCTCTAAGCATTAGTTATGAAGAAAACCCTTATTATATTTTACTGTATTGTTATTTCCAAGATGATCTTAAGTTTCCAATAGTTTGTGTGGCAGGTGCACCGGCCCAATGAAATTGTGGCTCCCTGGCCGTTGAACCTTTCCTGTGCTCTTGTTCTCAGGATTTTACAGTAGTTTGGGTCTTTGGCCAACAGGGGCTGATATTGACCACAGGTCAGATTCGGCTGGAATATAAATGGAGTCCCTGGGGGGAGCCTCACCTCTTATTACGTGAGTGATTGATCATTTTGGGTTGTCGTTAAACCCCTGGTTGGTGTTTTAAGTTGTTAAACCCCAGAAGATTGTGTGGTGATAATTTGTTCTCCTCTCACGGATATTTGGACCTGTTGTTTGTATGTTTGCGGAATGTTGATTAATTGTGTATAAAAATAAATTTTGCTGCTTTTTTGTTTGTTTGTTTGTTTTTATTGTTATGTGGTTTGGGAGTTTCCACAACAGTTTGGAAAACCTAGTTGTTTGTTGGTTTTAGGTTTATATTACTGTGAGTGAACTATGTCTTTTCTCTGCTTCTGGAATTTACAAATAGAAGAGCATGGGGAATTTAATCCTCTCATTTTGCTTTCATTTTATTTAATTTAAAAACTTCTTGTGCTTTTCTGTGCGACTTATTCCAAGTGAGTTCAGATTAACCTACTGGTTTTACCAATGTTTATTTTTATTTTATAGACTTCCAAAACTCTTCTTCATGGCTATCAGATTTTAAAAATGTTCTTGAAGTCTAGGGCAAATGAACAATACACCATGTTATGTTGTTTTCTATTTTCTATGTTATTTTTTTGATTACTTCTAACTTTGGTACAAATAACAGGAAATGTGGAGTGGACAATTCTGAAAAATTAAAAGTTTCTAATTTTTGTGTCTGTGAAAGTATAATGCATCATAAGAAACTGAAAATATATTGCCACAGCAGTACTTTTAAGATCATCATAAAAAAAGTTCAAAATACTGGCAGCTAATTGAAATTAATTTTAGACATTTATTATTCTCCAGTAAATTTTTAAAAACTTAGGTTAACTCCTATGCCTGAGGAAAAGAAATATAAATAAATTATTGCACTGAGATAAAATTGCAATGACTTTAGGGAGGCATTTTATTTACTTTCTGCTAAAATAGTGAGGTATGTGGTTTTTTTTCAAATCAGATGGAACAGCTTAGCTATATTTCTTGAGGCTGCTGTAGATTTTGTGCTGGAAATCTTATATCTTGATAAATGGTTTGTTTATCTACTTGCATATTTGGCATCATACACAATCATTGCTTAAATAGATACTGGTACTAAATCCACTTTCCTGACTTCAAATGTTACACTTTACCAAAACAGACAGAATCATCTTTTGCTAACTTGCCATAATAAATGCAGAAAATCTTATGAGATTTGATTAAATAAAAAAGAAGAAACACACCTTTTCAGAGCATCTCAGTAGTTTTTGCTCTGACAGCTTCAGAGCTTTAAAGCACATACCTTGTCTGGTGAAACCACTTGTGCAGTTACTGAGAGCAATTAGATGTCTGATGGTGACCAACTTCTGTTTCTTTCAAAGAAAAATCCACTCAATGAAAACATTTCACAAGAAATTGAGTGTTGCCAAGCTGTAATGAGTTTCCTGACATTTGAGGAGTTTGCCACATTCAATGGGATCTTATTATAGTAGTCCCAGTGGGTGGTAATAGAGATACTAGATTATAAAAAACACATCTTGCATAAGTCAGGTTTAAAAAACCAAACCTTTACTGAACCAGAAGTGAAAACTGCCTAGCTAGTATACTGAGGGTTATCTTAATTTTCCTATAAATTTAGTTTCTGAAATAATAAAACTCTTCTATTTGTCCCTTACTGCCAGTGTTTAAACACTGTCAAAAGATGTTGTCATAGTATTCATGACTTTTATTCCCTGTCTATATATCAGACAAGAGAAAAACTTTATGTGCAAACTAAATAACACTCTCCTCTCCCCAGTAATCTTCCCCTCTCCCACCCCACCCCTAAGAATACATTCAGTATTTGGGAAACATGAGTGAAAAGGGAAAAACAGAAGGAAAAGACAATTTTAAAAAGGAGTGGATAATGTGTGAAAGTCTTACAATTATATATAGACTCTGAGTCCTTGGGACAGGACATATTATTTTGCTCTGGATTTATATTATACCTAATATAATAGCTCATGATCAGAGCAGCAAAACATTACCATCATCAAAGAGTAGATCAGTCAATGAATAGGTCTTCAGGAAGAGCAACAGATAGGGAAACATGACAGAAAATTACATGAAGTCATAAAGTGGTAAATTCACGTGAGTCACCTGTCACTAATATCAAATCTTACATGAATGGTAGGAATACATACAGAATATAAAACAAGTTTTCAAGTTTTTCTCTTACTAGAGAAAGACAAGTATTCAAACAAAAAGCATGTAGAAATATGCAAGCATTTATTTTTTTTTAGTTGCAAAAAAAATCTAAAACAAAAGTCTCCAAAGAAACATAATTGTTGCTCAAATACTAATAGAAGTTCTGTTACTTAATCTAACACTTTCAGACCAAAACTTATGTGATATGGGAACATATATTTTAACTACTTTTTTACAGAAATTACTTCTGGTTTAATAAAGAAAATGCTGCTCTTTTTCATCTTATGTCAGACTTTAATTTAGATTAAAATGATTTTTTTTCTAGACTTAATTTTATTTTTACTTTAGAGATTCTTATTTATATTGCTTCATGCAACTATTATACTGTTATTAATGATCTCTAAGTATTCTCATATTTAGAATAAATTACACCATTTTTCAGGAACTTTATTTTATGGATAGCTCAGGGAACTAAGACTGCTGTTGGAGTGGATTTTGGTTTGGTGGGTTTGTTCGTTTATGGTCTCTCCTCTCCTCTCCTCTCCTCTCCTCTCCTCTCCTCTCCTCTCCTCTCCTCTCCTCTCCTCTCCTCTCCTCTCCTCTCCTCTCCTCTCCTCTCCTCTCCTCTCCTCTCCTCTCCTCTCCTCTCCTCTCCTCTCCTCTCCTCTCCTCTCCTCTCCTCTCCTCTCCTCTCCTCTCCTCTCCTCTCCTCTCCTCTCCTCTCCTCTCCTCTCCTCTCCTCTCCTCTCCTCTCCTCTCCTCTCCTCTCCTCTCCTCTCCTCTCCTCTCCTCTCCTCTCCTCTCCTCTCCTCTCCTCTCCTCTCCTCTCCTCTCCTCTCCTCTCCTCTCCTCTCCTCTCCTCTCCTCTCCTCTCCTCTCCTCTCCTCTCCTCTCCTCTCCTCTCCTCTCCTCTCCTCTCTTTTCCCTTTCCTACGAACTTATTTATATGTCCCAGAAGGAATTAAGCCTATTTGGGGAAAGCATGGAATAACTGGTGAGTGTCCACTATAACATCCTTATTTTTATTAGCTATAAGTCTGTCATCCCTGTCATTTTTTTTTCTACCAAAATGTGGAAATTTAAATATATGTTACAACCCGTTTTTCCACAGAATGACCCTCCATTTGCCCAGATAATTTTCAGTTTGGATTCTGTTGTCTGATGGGTTTACATCTTATCCTGTCTTGCTATTATCTGGAAACATAAATATTCAGATTAAAAATGGATACTTTAATTTGTAATCATAACCATGCCAGAATGCAGAATAAAATCACACAGTAGTTCTTCTAGCATCACTGAAAACAATGTAGAATAAGCTATGCTCCAAAATCACACTGATAATCAGTTGAACAGCTGTTTACTAGACCATACAAAACCAAAAATCCCATTTATTTCTTTTAATTTTATTTGATTTGCAACTGTTTTCTAAAATTAGTCCAAACTCATAAAGTTATCTTTTTAATAATGGATCTTTCATGAATAAATAAATATTTCAAAGATAAATAACTATGTTTACAATGGCAATTCAGTCTACTGAATGAAACATTAGTTGTCACTTATTCATCCGTCATCGACATGAAAATTCAATATTTCTTCTTTGCCTGTTTTGCTAGTGTGAAGAATTATTTTTAGTTATCTGGCTGCTTTAACATAAAAAGTCTATGAAAACTGCCTTTTATAAACAAAATTGTGTCTCACTTATGAATAAATTATTAGCTATTAAAATATGGGAATTTAGAGGGTTCCATGTTAGGGACCAAAAGTATAACTCAAGATTTACACTTATAGTAAATATTTTAAGTATAAGTATCTGATCCCATTAAAATGACTGAATTAGCCTTTCACCTCCTTTCTCCAAAAATATTACTTCAGCTCTGATACCAAATAAATATTTTATTATACCAAAGTAGATTGTAGTGAACCACCATTACTACACATTAGGAAATCAATCAAGAAATATTTGTCACAAGGAGAAACATTCTGTAAAAAATAAATTAAAACTGCTGTGTAAATAATAATATGTAGATACAATTGATAAAGACAAAGCATTGTAGATATAGGAATAATAATGGTTGAAGAAATAAGTAATTAAACTGTCTTTCGAGGTAAGTTAACTTTTCCATAATAGCCAGAAACACAGTAAAAACTCAAATTACAGAGCAACTGAGAGTACAGAATTCTAGTTCTAGGTACAAAGGAGGAGATCCAAAGAAGTTTTAGGAGGAAAATAGATCAGTTTACCTGTCAATACTGTGAAAACCAGTATTACTAATGAGAGACAAAACCTGATAACCAAATGAAATATATCTCCAGTAGGAGGAAACAACAAATTTAATACTCTTGGAAGATGAATTAATTTACTGAGTTTACTGTAGTGATGGAAATGCTAAAAACCGATGAAAACATAATTTGAGCCAAATGGTATATTCACATCTTCTGAGCTCGTAACTAAAGAATATTTTTTGGAAAATTTTTTTCATAGAATTTAATTTATTGCTGTTATTTAGTCCACAGATAAAGGCTTCCAAATCATTTATATATTCTTTAACAATTCGCTCTTCAGAGTTTATTTTCTTAGGATAGCAGATTAAATCTCTTAAGAAAGTTGGGCAAAGCTGCTTTGATCTTAGATCCAGTATAATGTACTACTTCAATTTGAGATACTTTTATTTTGAAGATGTTTCAAAAATCTATTGGTTGTGATTATTCTTTCTCTTCAGTGGCTGAGTAGTTTTACTAAGAAAGCATGTTGCAGCAGTGAATAGGCTTCAGAGTCCCAGTAAAATAGTTTAAAATTCTCTACATGACACTGAATGAAGTTTAGTTGTAAAAATATGAGGTAGCCACTTCATTGACTCTTATTTTGTATGACCTGGGTAAGTCAGTCACCATTTAATCACATGAGAAGGGAGATTAAAATATACTGTTAAAATGAAATCTCTCCCAGTGTCAGCACACTCTCTTGATATATTTCATCTTTTTCAGTTTTTGTGATTTTTGCTGAAGAGGCTTTGATGAATTCTGTCTGAGATTTTTCATTAGATTTTGGAAACCAGTTGTAATATTTGTGTCTGAGTTAAGAAATTAAGAAGTAAATTCCGCATACCACTTCCATTTCACTCTTTTTTGGAACATTGTAGCTGTTAGTTAATTTTGCTTCCTAGATACAATAGCTGAAATTAATTAGGAGGCCTCATGTATTATTGCCTCCTGAAGCAATAAATGATTTGGGCACTAGATTTCACATTGGTTTAGCATAAAGAAACTGCTTTGATCTGGTTCTATTCTACTCCTGTTCATCTTCTATTAATAAGAGCCACAAATTACACTGCCAAAACTTGGGTAGAAGGCACCCAGGTGAGTCCTGTAAATTATAAAGCTTTGGTAGACTGGTGAGAGCTCTGATCCTTCAGTGCAGGCTGTGAGGGAAGGCTCTAGGTTCAGGAACTAAACCTGACTGTACCTGAAATCAAGACTTTGCTCCTGCAGAACAAGGTGCAGGAAATAAACGTATTTTAAATTATTGTTGTGAAATCAAAACAAAATCTGCAATATGCACTAGAAATGTTTTTTTGTTTTGTTTTTTTTTTCAGTTATTGTTTCTTCATTTGTTAGCTTTTTTGTCTGATCTATAATAATAAGTCTAGTTTGGGGAAAAGAAAATAGTTTGAACTTAATGTACCTATTTTATTGTTATACTGTTTTATTGTTTTACACCATTTCAGGGAGTAGACTGGCAGAACAGTAATTTCCTATTCTAATTGAACTTCAGTTTCCTGTGTGTTCCTTTCCAGTATGTTGTTATATATTTCTTCTTTTAATATTATTATAACCCTCTCACTGGTAAATAACATTGAAAAACCAAAATAATAATTTAGAATGGTTTTAGTTTACTTATACTTTCTTATGTGAACAACAGCTTCTGGTGGAAAACAGTGCCAGCTGGTAGAAAAACAGAATTTGTTTTGTTAAAGGAACAGAGTAATTTGTGCATGTGTATGTGCTTTGCTAAATATCATGAAAAGGCATAATTGCATTCGGTCTTAAATACTTTCATAATGGTTAAACAAATCCTGACAGATTAACTAAATCCTAAATTTTGATGACACCCTAAAGTGAAGATTAAAAATGTCATATTCTTAATATATTATGAAACATTGGGCAGATTTACATTGCTACAGGGCTTTGAAATAACATGAGAAAAATTAATCTGAAAATTGGCTCATCACTCTTATCAACACAAGATTATAAATCACAGAATGCTTTGTCAAATTCATTAACACACTTATTGCACATATTTATTTAGAATTAATTCCTGTGTTTCCTAACACATGGAGTCACAGTACTGAAGCTTTGCGGTTTAACACTAGCTGAAGAATATTATGCTGACCTTCTTACATCTCTCATCTACAGATATCCCCAAAGTATTTTGTATTTTTACAATCATAGATAAATGAACTAATTTGTTTAGAATTCACATATCAACAGAGGATAATTCTTTGGCTACACAAATTTGTAAAGTATCTGTTTAAAAGCTGCATGTTAATAATTGATGTGTTGAGCTCCAAGGCATTAGGAAGTAAAGCACCTGTACATTATTTAAATAATCTCCACAGAAAACATCTATATGAATATCATAGGAAAATTGTTATAAGGATGTTCAGAAGTAAATCATCATTTAAACCAAAAAAAATAAACTTGAAATGGTGCCAAGAGAAAATTAAAATATTTGGTGACCAAGTATTTCAATAACTTTCTTTATCAAATTTGGAAATCAAATCCTGGGTTTGATTCAGACATTTTATTTATCTCTATTGCATTAGACAAATTTAAGCTTCTAAACCACTATGAAAAATTTGTGAATAACATTTTTTCAAAACAGGTAAGCTGGTCAGATAATAGTCAGGTTGAGGACTTATATTTTCCACCAGTAGTAGGTCTGACAAACTAAGCACCTACTCTTCATTAAATTATTTATTGACTGCAAATCTTCCCATTAGTATTAAATTAGTGATTGAATAATTTGAATAATGATGGGCTGATTCAGGTGAATATGTACCTATTTAACTATGATTTGACTTTCAAGACTTTCTGATTTAGGCTACAGTGGAAGTATCACAAGAATCTTTTGCCTTACATAGATATCAGCATGAGTCTTGGTGCAATATTTTAAGGTAAATCACATTGCTAACACTGAGCTGATTGATTTTGGGTTCAATGGCAATACTATGCCTGAAAGATCCCTTCTCACATCATAGATATAACTTCAGTCAAAACATTCAAAGTTATTAATTTCTTTCTTTTTTTTTTTTTTTTTTCAGCAATACTTAAAAGCTAATTTCATAGCCACAAAGAGGTGAGACAGGATAATGACTGTAGTGACTTTAAAGTCACAGCTAAATTTGAATATTCAAAATTGTCTGTTTCAAATGTTTTTCAGAACAGTGAGTATTTGCTTGAGCTTGTCCAAATAGAAAATAATTCTACTAAAGCTCCCAGATCATTCATGAGTATACAGATATTTTGACAAACAAGTTCAAATTATGCACCTTTCTGTAAGAACTTGTACAGGTTTTTAGTATTCACACTGTAAAATTTATAATATATGCAGCATTCATAAGGTATGAAAGATACATGTTAACCTTATACATACGTCTGAAAACACCAGTAAAGAATTACATCAAAAACTTGTTTGTGGTTGCTTCAGAGCAGGCAATATTCTTATGCCTGCTTTTCTCTCGGTGGCCCGTAAAGTGAAATACAGTAAACTTAAAAAAAAAAAAAAAATAATAATATGTTGAAAGTTTCACTTTCAGTATCTCAATCACAAGGCATAATGCAGAAAAATAGAGATCTGGTGCCTGAAAAATGAAGAATAAAAAGACAAACAACTAAATTAGAGGGAATAACAGGGTCACAGATCTTGCAGAGGATAACCCCTAAATCTGAATTTATGAACAATCCGTAATCAGAACATGGCTTAAGTGCATTCTTTATTTTAAGCATATACTTTGAAATCATTGCCATCAAAGTCATATGGCTCAACAGAAACTTGATGGCCTCATGTAATTGCAGGTCAGCAAAGGAGGTGGTAAAATTTTAGGCTTGACATTGCAGCAGATTAAAATATGGCAAAGCAGAATTTACCAGTAACACAAGAATAGTAGTATAATAAATAAATAAATAAACAAACAAACAAAACAAAACAACCCAACAAATTCCAACTAACTTTCCAAAAGTTTGTATTTGAAGGTGGTAGAATTATACTTCAAATTCTCCTCTAAAAGATGATATGAAATCACTCAGAGCCCTGATGACATGAAAATGTTCAGTACTTCAGCAGAAACACTACCTGTGGTAATCCACAGTTAAGCTAGCAATTTTTATGGCTATTTTTGTTTGCTTTAGCTGGCTTCATTGTAGGCTTGACAGTTGCAGAAGTTACTCCAGACAACTCAGATCTGGGATATGATCATTCTACTTTTGTCTTCAGTATTATGAAAACTACAGTGTTTCATTTAAATCTTCCAATACTAAATTTATAGGTATATGAAATTACATTGCTGAGAAAAGAAAAGAAACCAAAACAAAGCATAAAGACTAGTTCCTTTCAAAGAACAATGTATTTTAGCTTCATATTCTATTTTTATTGTATCCGTGAAATGAAAGGTTATTTTTTTCAGACACAAAATTGACACTTAACTGAGAAAATCTATCATCTTATGCTCATTCTGGGAACATGGCTTTTAAATTGTACCTAAATGGGCTACTGTTATAGTCTCATAAACATTATCATCATCATCATCATCATCATCATCATCATCATCACCATCAATCACTTCTATTCTTATACACTGTTCTTAAAGCTTTTTTTTTTTTATTATTCATTTTTTAATGTACTTATCATTTTCAAATGAAAGATATAATACAATTAAATAACCATTACTATAAACAAGAAAAAAACCCATAACATTTGTTATGAGAAACAATCAATTTTTCAAGTCACAAGAGGAAGTATTACATCAAACTAGCAAACACTGTTACTGGAAAGCTCAAGAAACATTTGATAACGTAACAGGTAACAGCAAGGAGGTTTCTGTTGTAAATCAGTCTTCTGTTAAGACCTAATATAAAGGTGTATTCTGACAAAATATATGAAAGCTTATAAATTTGAGAAGAGGACCTTAATAACTTCTCCGTTTCCCACGTGAAGTTCATTGGTGCAACTTTATCATAACTTGTCCTGTTTGAGCATGCTTTTGCTCACTGCATGTGGTTGGTGTTAGCACTGGTTTCCACATCATGTTCAGAATCAAGAGTTGTTCCAATTCTTTCTCTTATCCTGTGTCTGCCACCTAAATTATATATTAATCATATTGCTTTTTTTCCTCCAATGTTTGTGAGATCTTTTTCTCTAGCTCTCCCAAGTTATTATCACCTCCTGTATCAAATATGATTCCTAGCTATTTTGTAACCACATCCTCCTGTTGATTCACATCAGAGTTAACTTTCCATCCATACCATTGTGAACCCATTCTATTTTATTAGCTTTCCTGTTTAGTTACATCTTTCTTGTTTATTGTCTTCACATCCAAACTCCTTTCAGTGCTATTACTTCCATGCATCTGTCCATCTCATTGTATTGTCCCCAAAGGAAATGGTGTCTGCTCCATTCCTCTCCTCAGTTTAATAAGGGAGGAACAGGAGAGTTGAACAAGTTGCTTTACACCATGGTTAGAGCAAAGCAATAAATGTTTGCACAAAAAGTCATTAGTTGCAGAGGAGAGTCAATTATACTATATATATTTCCATTGGTGTGAGGCCCTTTGAGAAATCACTCATCTGTTCAGGAGGTTGAAAGTCCAACCCATAGATTTAAACTACATGTAGAAAGAGCTGAGGCATTGGTTTTTACACCAGAATGAACTGGAGTAGATAGTGAGAAGCAGTAGATGACATGAATGCATCTTATGTTGCTGTTCCATTTTACAAAGACATCAGCTGTATTAAAAACAGTGCCAAGTCACTGTTTCAGGTTTTGACCATTTTCAGGCTAGATATTTCCAATTTAAAATCAGAGTTTTAAAATCATAGTTGTAAACAGCTTGGTATACCAGCACCAGGACAAAGAAAGCTTAATTCATGAAAGAACAGTGCATTATGATGCAAACCAGATACAATAAATGAATAACCAAAAATAGTAAAAATAGTGATAGAGGACTTTCAAACCATGAAAAGGGATTCCATCCAGGTCTTATCCAGAACAATGCCAAAATATATATTTTTACAGAGAGGGATGATTAATTTCCTACTCTATGAACTATGAGCCTATTTTTAATGTAGCTGACAATTATATTTAAATGCACTGAATATTTACATGGGTCATGCTGTACTGGATCAACTAAAAAAACAACCTAAATTTTCACTTTAAAAATATCTCAATTAAAATGAGATTAAACAAAATTAATCTTTTACTTAATGGAACACAGTACACTAATGATCATTCTAATCAACACCAGAAAATCAATTTATTTTACAGAAAGGAGAAAGGTTGGTTATATTAGGGAGCAGCAAAATATTTTTGTATTAATTAACAGTATTTCTATGTGCTTCCATACAGGGTGATCATCTTTTTAGATGGAATGAAAAAATATGTTGATTACATCCTGAATATATAAAATTGTTCTAATATCTGTAGAATTTGTACCTTCTGTAGACTTAGTAGCCCAAAACAATATACATGTATACATGTTTATATATGACACAGATTAAACATGTCTTAAAAGAAGCTATTGTGAATGATTTTTTAATATGGAATGATAGAAGAATGTTTCCTGTAGAGCTAAATCATAAAAGAAACATGACAGTACAATAGAAATTAGAGAAGAGATATTTTAACAGCAGATGAGAATATGCTAGCAGAGAGAAGAGTGTTTACAGGTTATGTGTTAAAAGATGTAAGTTTTGCAGCAAGAATTGGTGCACAGCTCAAGAATATAGAGCAAAGTATTCCATATATCTGGAAACGTTAACGGGGAGGCTGAGAGGCAAATTTAAAGTTAGCAAGAGGTATAAACAAGATTGTTGTGACAGCAGTAAGTGAAGACTGTGTGGATGTAAGCTGGCTTGACATCATGAGCAACATGTCTATAGGGAAAATAATATCCCCATTATTATAAAAGTCATACACACATGACAATGTGCACCATTCTTCACTGCTCTCCACTCGGACATTGAGCTATTGACCACAACTCCATGAATGCGACCATCCAGTCAATTCTTTACCCACTGAGTGGTCCATCCCTCAAATCCATGTTTTTCCAATTTAGAGACAAGGATATCATGTGGGATTGTATCAAATGCTTTGCACAACTCCAATTAGATGACATCAATTGCTCTTCCTTTATCCATCATTGTTGTAACCCCATCATAGAAAGCCATCAAATTTGTCAGGCATGATTTGGCCTTAGTGAAGCCATATTGGCTGTCAACAATCACTTCCTCATTTCCCTTGTGCCCTAGCAGTTTCCAAAAGGATCTGCTCCATGATCTTGCAGGGCACAGAGGTAAGACTGAGTCTTCCTTTTTTCCCTTTGAATGAACCAAAGAAATGTACAAAGCAGAGAACTGCCTGCTGAGTGGGAACAAAAGCCATGGGATGGATACCACTGGGGCTGCAATTACTGGCTGTGCAGCAGAGCAGAACAGAAAAAAAAAGTTTTTTTTTTGTTTGTTTGTTTTGTGGGCTTGTTTGGAAGTTTTTTAATGGAAAGAACTGATTTGTAAAAAATTAAAATTCAAACTTTCTTGAAAATGTAGTTTAGCTGGAAAAGAATTTTCAAAGCTATCCTAACTTTACCAGGAAATGAGGGAGCTTACCTCAGAGTAGCCAGGAACCTTGAGGTGAAGGCAGTGAGAAAACATTAGGATCTGAGTCTATTCCATATATGCGGACCTCAAAGCACCGGTCTGTTTTGCTGATATGAAAAAGTAGATAGAGGTGGAGAAATGGTCAAGTGTCCTCCTGAAGTAAGCTTTTGCCTTCACTTCTTTCACCCTGTGAGCAGTAGAAGCCAATGATGAGAAATCTGGCTAAGCTTACTTGTTAAAAATGAGTAAAGACAGAAAATTTACTTAGAATAATATCCATATTGTAGTAGAATCTCATATAATCTGGTTCTGGTTTTCCTCTCTTAACTACATGCACACATAAAGAAATTAGTTTTGCTTAAAAATATTTGCACAATTTGAATATTTGGTCTGTCACTAAAATTTAAGTAACCACAAGACAACAGCAAGTCTTACCAAGTGCATTTTTGGTAATGGAGGAGAGAAAATAAAATCATATAATTGAGGGAGTATCCAAGAATAAACTCATATATTCCACTGAGACCTTTAAATCAAGGCCTATGCTTTTCCTAAAATGTATCTCCCTATTTAATCATAAGATATCAGGCACAATAAAAAAATTAATCAATGATGTTTTGTTGTCTGTGGTATACAGATGATCAGACTAGACCATTCTGTTTTTTCTGACTTATATCAGTGGAATAGCATATTGTTTTGTTGAGTAGCAAGAGAGTCTAAGACCAGGATTAAGTAAAAAATATTTTACTTATTTTTTCTTTTCCATTAAATATCAGAACCGTATAAAATAGAGAATAAACTAGACATTATTATACATTTTTTCAGTGTTTATTTGAACATTGAAGGGCTAAACAATAAAAATTCACCATTTATTGTTTTTCTTGCATTACATTCCCTAACCATTTGCTTTATTCAACATAGACAATTTAGTACATAATTATGGTGAGATTTTATTCTAAAATATCCTAAATTTTACCACCTCCTTTGCTGACCTGCAATTACATGAGGCCATCAAGTTTCTGTTGAGACATATGACTTTGATGGCAATGATTTCAAAGTATATGCTTAAAATAAAGAATGCACTTAAGCCATGTTCTGATTACGGATTGTTCATAAATTCAGATTTAGGGGTTATCCTCTGCAAGATCTGTGACCCTGTTATTCCCTCTAATTTAGTTGTTTGTCTTTTTATTCTTCATTTTTCAGGCACCAGATCTCTATTTTTCTGCATTATGCCTTGTGATTGAGATACTGAAAGTGAAACTTTCAACATATTATTATTTTTTTTTTTTTTTAAGTTTACTGTATTTCACTTTACGGGCCACCGAGAGAAAAGCAGGCATAAGAATATTGCCTGCTCTGAAGCAACCACAAACAAGTTTTTGATGTAATTCTTTACTGGTGTTTTCAGACGTATGTATAAGGTTAACATGTATCTTTCATACCTTATGAATGCTGCATATATTATAAATTTTACAGTGTGAATACTAAAAACCTGTACAAGTTCTTACAGAAAGGTGCATAATTTGAACTTGTTTGTCAAAATATCTGTATACTCATGAATGATCTGGGAGCTTTAGAAGAATTATTTTCTATTCACCATTTATTGTTTTTCTTGCATTACATTCCCTAACCATTTTTTTTATTCAGCATAGACAATTTAGTACATAATGATGGTGAGATTTTATTCTAAAATATCCTCTGCATATTATAGACAAACTTTAGCAGGAAAAGCATTACAGAGATATATTTTACAAAAGGAAAAAGAGAATTACAGGAAAACAGTGAGACTAATTCTGTTTATATAGAGTATGTCAGGCATGATGTTATTTATTCAATAGAACTGATATTCAATAGAACAGATATGTAAATAGAAGTTAACTTATTGTTTAAAACTTAAGATCTGTTTTGTCACTTGTTAGCCAGTAAGAAGACAACAATAATAAAATGACTTTGAAATCACTCATTCAAAATCAGAATTATGCTGTGATTACCAATTTAGTAATTCACAGCTGGCATAACCTATGTTGGTTTACACTGATGAAAGAGCTCAGAAGAGACATAGCATATTAATGAATTAAATTCATCACACCTAATCTGATAGTTTACAACTGTTATTATTTAGTTGCACAGCAGTGCCATTCTGCTGATGTTGAGATCTATAAATATTCTCCTGTATCATTCTATACTACTTTTTTATTCAGCATATTTTTGTTTGCCTGCCTTAAAGGTCTGATGAAGAATTAAGTATTGTGACAACATTTAAAATTTAATTTATAAAAGCTAGAGTGGTATATTCAGCTCTTGCTGTTAAACAGAAACTGGGGTACAAACACAGCAGCTGTAACGGCTGGTTTTATATTTCACAATATATTAAAAAACAACAAAAGACAGACTAGAATGGATTTTATTACACACCAACTTTGAAAATAAATTCTAAGAAAAATCAAGTGTCTTTTCCTCTCCTCTTCTTTTCTCCTCTCCTTTCTTCCTTGCCTGCCTGGAAATAAAAGAAACAAAAAAAAAAAAAAAAAGAAAAGAAAAAATGAAAAGGATGGATCACTGGGTATGATTATCAACAAATGGAAACTATTCTACTGGCTCTATCCATTTTGCAACAGGTTAAGACAATGTGCTCTCAGAAATGGACTTCTGCACCAGCACTAAATGAAAAAGAGGGAGTCAATCTCCAGAGCCAGAGTGGAAGAACATCAGGGAATAGCTTACTAGAGAGAAGTGGGGTGGAAATTCAGTTTAATGGGTCAAAAGGGAGGAAGAAACAACTATTAAGCTTACTGAGCTTTCAAATAAAACTGAGGAAGAATCAGTATAAATGTTTTTAAACAAAAAAGAAGTATCTAGAACAGAAAGAAAACATGAAAGGCCAGAAAATAGACAGAGCATGAGAATGAAAGTTCAAAGTAGTAGTAAATCAAAACCACTTTAAGATTTGATCCTGATAAATGGTGAGCATCTGCAACCCTCAGTGGGCCCAAACTCCTCAAATTTGTTTACACTTAACAACTCTACTGCATGTCTCATGTCTGAGTGAAAATTTTGACAATATTTAAATTCTTCTTTACCTTGCAAAAAACCCTCTTAAATTCTCCAGTCACCATTAACTTTTATTATACAACATGTCAATTGGCCATAGACTTTATATTAAATTCTTTACTATTTTATCCATATGAAATAATTAAAACAAAATATAAAACCACCCCTCCCCCCAAATAAAAACATACTATCACTGGGAAACCACTACAGGAATAAAACTCTTAATAGAGGACAAAAAGGGCAAGATCTTTCAGCATTGGTTCTGTCATTAAGCATTCATCATTGGCAAGTTATAATACCTATCTTTATGTTTTTATCTTACATGAAACTATGATAGTTTGCTCCATTGTTTCTGTAGCTGTAGCACATATTATTTGTACTTTATTTTCTATTCCAGTTACATTAGGTATGCACTCTCTGAATTAGTCCACAGAACAAGTTACACTTACTGCTATGCTACAAAATACACAGGCAAATTTCTGACCTCAACCATATTCTTTGCCTGGCTGATAATACATGCTGTTTTATTCAATGATAGAAGTTAAAGAAATAGCATAAAAGGCAAAGCCAAATACTTAACTGTATTGCTGGGCACAGGTAGTGTATCTGTCTATATTATTTGAAATAGTACATTCTAAATAAAGATATTATTTGGGTCTTAAATTTAGTAAACAGGAAAGGTCTTAATCTCTTTTGATTATGATCATTTTTACAGTATGGGAAATGGTAGTACCTACCTGCTGAAATCAAGGCCCTTCTCACCATAACAACTTTAGATATAAAAGTTTTGCTTCATGTTTTATTAAATATTAATTGACTTTGAAAGCCTGTGGAATTTTTTGAATCCAAGGACAGAAAGAAAACTGAGCAAAGAAAGGAAGTCATTCTGAACCAAAATTAATGATGATTTGTTCCATGGATAAATACTCAGTGTTCTTCATTATCTCACCCAAAAAGTAACTAATCTTAGTCAACACTGGGAACAAGTCTAAGCTATAAAATCTAAAAAGCCGCTTTCATTTTTATTATTATTTGTTATTTTATTACAATGTTTTGCACAAGATAATATTAAGTAATTCTGTTTGATAGAATTGCCCCAACTCCTTCATGAAACTACAAACCTGAATCTACTGAGACTTTTGAAAAGGCAACCTTAGTAGGTCAGCAGAACTCAGGCTCACATCAATAATACTGTGACATGGTAATGCATAATCAATATCTAAACCTTGCTATATCCACGCACAAAGTAGGATGATTTAACAGAACCAAGATGAATACTTTTCAAGTTCTTAGTGATGATTCTTGTAAAGAAAACTTTGTTGACAGGGAATTACATATTACAGACTAATTGGTCTATCTGCTGAGAAATCAATGATGAGCCTTCATATGCTCTGTATATTAAAAAGGCTATTTGTGCACTTTTTGGACCTCTAGAGACAATAGGTATCTATAAGCACAAAATGAGTATAACCTATGTTTTTCTAACATACAGTGAAGATGAAGGCCATTATTGTCTTTGGTTTTTCAGACACAGACGTGCCTGAGGTGCTAAAATGGCAAGTTAGGCAAGTACTGCATCAGATCTCAAAGGAATCAAACATTTAAATATTTTATGTTTTCAAAATAATGCCTTTAAAGAATGTTCTGTTTTAGAATAAAACCGAAGATGACTTACAGTCAGTGGAAAAAGAATGATTTAGTAGGTATTATAGAAGGCTTGGTAGTTGGCCTCTTAAAGGACCTTTGAGAAGCATGAGGGACAATATGACACATAGGAAGGCAGTGAAGAGAACATGGAAGGGAGAAATCAACATACAAAGTAGAAGACCTGTTGCCTATCATAAATGATTACAGTATGGGAGATGGAAGCTGAAAAGCGGATAGATCTGTTTCTCAGTTCAGCAGTCAGCATCAGAATTTCTCTTTTATCCTTGCTCAGTAGCTCAGTAGTGAGGAGAATCACAGACTCCGGCAACTCTATAAGTCATAAATAGAAATCCCTTTATTGCCGATACAAGTGTGTTTGTAAATCTTCCTAGGAACTGATCACACATAAACAGAAGGCTTGATTGGTTACATGCATTCTTCACACACTGTTCACATGCCTAAGACTAACATTTGATTGGTTATTATCCCCTGTCCATAATACACCAGACAATTCATTGGCTACAAGTTAGTTACTGCTATCCTAAAGCTTATTGGTTAATTAAATCTTACAAGCACAAACACAATGTTCTATACAGTTTTATCTCAAGGTAGAAAACTTTCCACTGTTTAAGAAACGACCAGAGGTTTCCCATCAACCGTAACCTGGTATGTTTTCTTCAAGCAGAGCTCAGCACCCTTATCTTGTTTTTCTACATTCCTATTTGCTACTTCCAAGGCTTCTGACTGACGAAGGTCAAGATGTTCTCATCATTCAACAGCTGTACAAGACTCTCAGTTCTTCCTCTTTTCATGTCCCTTTTGCAATGTAGCCAAATTGTTGCTCTTGTCCGACATGGCCACTGTCCTCCAAAAACAATACCACACAGTAGCTGTATGGGGAGAAAAGACAGCCCCTTGTAACAGAATGTAATGCTAAAACACATTCAGTTTTATAAAGTGCTAATAAAACGTGGTACACTTAGACTTTTTATACAAGTCTGTGTTCTGATACATGTGTTTTGTAATGTCAGACTTGAAGCCATAATCCAATTCTTCAAGTATTTCATGCTGTAAAACATAGCATTACTTTAAAATCAAAGTAATATTTGTTCAATATAAAAGAGAGTGGACATTGTGTGGCTCCCCATTAATAGTTCTCACTTTCTGTAAATCTTATTGGGTAGAAAAGAGTACAAGAAGATACTGTAATGACAATTGTACAGTAATATATAATGTTAATTTGGTTTTCCTTATATATTTAGTATATATATGTGACTTATCAAGTGATGTTTAATTTGATCAGAGAGTAGCAGTGGCTTTTATGTTGGCCCAGTGGGATCCATTCAGAACTTTATATCTCTCAATAAAGCTTCTCTGAGTTTTATATTCTTCTTACACTAAATGTATACAGTGCACAAGCCCACCACCACAGGATAAGGGAACAAGTAGTACACAGCAGTACAGTAGTAGCATAGTAGTACAGCAGTACTCAAGAAGTACATAGGAATACAATTTTTTCACACTAGCCCTCAGTGGGGTTATTTTTATTCTTAAATTTGCAGAGATGGTCATAAGTAACTAGGAGTGACCGCACATAGGAGAATATGTGCAGTCATACATATTCTGCATACAAACATATGCAACAAAACGTATATCTCTTGTACTATATCATACATGTTTTCATTAGACTTCTGTAGTGCTATAATTTCACAAAAATTGAGTCATAATTTACCATAATTTAAGCCAACTCTGTTAATTTTCTGAGGTTGAATATTTTATGTTGCAAAGCTTGACAGCTACTGCTTTCCTGACTGACACAGCAAAACCATTCTGCTGTAATCAGAGTGTGTTTTACTGACAATATCTAAGGTGATAGCCTACACTCCATTGGAATAATTACGTTGCACTGCTATTTGAGAATACAATCTCAAACTGCCACAACAAATACTACAATGCAAATCAGCATTATACCTTAATTAATTTTATAGCAAATTGTTATGTGTCAACTAGTCTCCCACACAGTTCCTGTGCAAGCATTAAGTCTCCCTCCACACTCTTCTACTATTTGCAGATGGGAAGAGAAGGGTGTCTTCAATTTCCCTATTTATAATTATCTTTCTTCCTCCCAGAGCCTCACACCCCTCACTGTACATATTACCTTGATTCACATGGATCATTCCCTTCATTAGAACTTTTTTGTTCTACTGGAGTGAAGAGGGCAGTAAACAGACTCTAAAGACCAGTTGATGCCTACTTTGCCTCTAGTCATTTGTGCTGAAATGAACAATACTTCCAAATAAGAACATGCTGTGCTGATGTATAAGGACAAAACAATCTTTTGGGGGCCCTGTATGTGCAACTTGAGATGATGTCTAGAAACTCTGCATAGGATCATGGCTGAAAAAGTGAAATTATTTTTATCTTGTGCAGTATAAAGCTTGCATGTTTTTGTTGAAAACCCACAATTTTAATTTGTCACCTATAGTGATCTCTTTCATTATCTCTTTATTAAAAAAAAAACAAAAAAACAAAACAAAAGACATAGGTTGTTTTCTTCATTTCTTGTTTAGATTAGTACCTGTTTGAAAAAAAAAAAAAAAAATCATATCAGAGAATGTCTGGAGTTATGTCTTGAGAATATGTCTTCGCAACTTGAGACCATGTCTACCCACCTTGCCCCTTCTAGGTTGCTCACTAAGCAGTGAAATATAAATTAAAAAAAAAAAAAAAAACAAAAAAAAACAAAAAAAAAACAAAAACAATAGAACATTTATTATTTAGGATCTTTGCTGGGAAACACTGTTATTGCCAACAACTTTTAAAAAGCTAAGATTCAAGAAATATCCTGTCTTTTATACTAAAACCCAGTATGACAGTTTTCTAAGATACTTCCTTTAGGACAAAACATTTGGGATAGAAATAGACTGGAGTACTTCTCAAAGCTTTTTAACATTCTTTGTCCCTTTTCACCACCAAAAAATAATTAAATAGTAATATCATGATGATTTACATTTTAATGAGATTGCTTAAAGAATACAATATCACACAGTTATATGTAACAAAACTTGGACCACAGTGATATTGATTTAATCAGGAAGTTGTTAGGCATGATATCATGGATGCTGATCCAAGAAATTCCAATTGCTGGTTAAACAATTGACATTTCTCTAGGGTTCCTTTCATTTCGATCATGAAGAACCAACATAACACAACTGTGTATAAATGTGCTGCTATGTGTACAGTAGTCTGATGGTTGAGGATGACCAAAAAAATTCTGAAATGCCTGAAAGTAATCCAGGAGGCCTAAACGTCATAAACAACTTCCCCCTATGTCTTGAAAGACATAAATCATGACTTAAATATATCCAATTTCTGATTTCTGAGGCTAAATTACACTGTGCTGTATTTAGAAATTAAAACATCAGCCTTATATTTTCAATAATTTCAGGATTTAACAATTGAACTATTTAGCAATGTAGGTGGATAAGAATATAACAGCAAAAATTATTATAAATCCATTTGAATAGGTGTATAGTATCTCCTAGCATCCTTTTTTATTACTGGGAGTTTACTAATACTCAGTTCTTGCAAGGAGGCATTAAAATAAAAAGCTAAGAGAACATACACACACAAAGGTAGTATTCAGAAAATACTAACCAAACATTGCAAGCACTGAACTGTTAGACATGCAGTTTTTTAATAATCAATACTGGTGGAGGTCCAAACACATTAGCTTTAAACTCACTATTTCTGCCAAGTGAATTACGAAAGAGGACAGCAGGTGCAGATGACGGTATTTTCATACTTTCTTGCGATACTACAGGATGGTTCAGGATAGAATAGTTCTTGCATGCTCTAAACCTACAAGGTACCAAGTGATAACTGGAAAATAGATATTTTAAGTGATTTACTGATAAAACTGTAGGAAATTGTTTAACAAATGTCTTCATTAA
This sequence comes from Tyto alba, assembly GCF_018691265.1. NCBI lineage: Eukaryota > Metazoa > Chordata > Aves > Strigiformes > Tytonidae > Tyto > Tyto alba. Next base: position 35,792,370 of record NW_024881276.1, on the reverse strand, counting down.
AACTACCTGTCTTCACCAATTCTTTAAACTCATATGCCAAACGTGTTGTCACTTTAATATACCCTGGTGATCACTTTTAAAAAAACACATTCAATGTTATTTATGGAGGGTTCAGAGGTTTCTGAGGGAAAAAGTCCACCAAAATTAAGTAGTTCCCCCATGACATGACACTTAAAATGTGATATGCAGGGTCAAATATATCTCTGTTCACTGCCAGTAAGGTCTGTCTAACAAAGTGGCTGCAGTGACTCTCTCTCACCAAGATAATCAGATTTTCTATTCCAGTTGTGAATGGAACCTATGAAGGTGGATGGAAAGGACAAATATGTCTGGAACTCAGATCCTTTCAGAGCTCTTTTGGGTAGTATTTTCTTACTATCAACTGTACAATGTAGATGAGAAGAAATTTGCAACACTTCCCAGTTCTTTGCTCCCTCTACATGTTTTGGTAGAATAACACTGTACATAGATCTTTGTCTCTTAATCTCTTGGTTTCAAAAATTAGGATAAGTTATAGACTACAAAATAATGCCACATGTAAAATCCGTAAAAAATACTTACCGATTAATATATATTAAGACTGTTATACCAAATGGAGAGCAGAGGAAACAATTCACTGGACAATTCTTTCAGTTTTAGCTCTCTCAACCTGAAAGTTAATAAAATCACCATCAGCAGTAGAGCTGAAAGAAAAATTCTGAGAGCACACACATACCTCCTACTGTTATATGATTTTGAATTTATTATTTTTCCACAGTTTTTGTCAGGATTTAGAGTAAATTTATTTACCACTTCCAATTAAAAATCTAAAAGATCTAAACTCCTTGTTGTATATACAAAGATCATATTATATATTCTTCATAAACTAAGCAATTATTTTCAGCTTGGTGAGAATTACGATAATTAATGAACATAGGTTAAAAAAATATACATGTTGTATAGAATTTTATTCAGGAAAAGTATCTATTTATCAATGTGTCAAAAGATATATTTTAAATTAAGCATATGTTCAGGAGTTTTAAGATAATTTTTACATGTTTTGCTGTATTAAAAGACTTTGTGGAAACTATTAAGAGAGATTATCAATTACTTTTTACTGCATATGTCTAACAATATATACAGCACACTTTCTTTAACCCGTTTTATATATCAGCAGAAGAACCATAAATGGCTTCTGAGGGTATTGGAGAAATCATGATATTGCTTTGATTGACTATGCCAATATTATACTGCTAGGAGGACGTCTTTACAGAACACATTTGTTTCAGTGTTTACTAATTACCACTAAGGAATCAATTTTTTCTCATTACATACTGTAGCATAAACTGTTAATTGATAATGATTTATGATTTACTATTTTTGGCTTTAAGCAGATTCCAGATGAGGATATTTGTATGTTGTAAATCAAGACAAAGCAGCCTTAATTAGAACTGTCTACTAGAGTAAGTGATGTAATTAAGAGGAAAGTACAGCCTGGGAAAAGAAAGAAAGTTCTGGAATAAATTAACAGCCCTACAAGTTTGATTCATTCACTATAAACAATAACAGTCCTAATTTCAAAACTCTGTCATTGATTCATTTAATGGATTTTGTTCAGTTGCAAAACATCTTACTTTAGCATCTGAACAATAATAACTTTCCTAAAAGTTCCTTAGAAGAATATGAAAAACTAAGAATGTTAAAGATTGATATCTTTTTTTAACAGGTATGTTTTTGTAGAATTGTAAGTTCTGCAAAAAAGCAGGATCTTCAAGTGTGAATGGTTAATTAAGAAAAATGCAAAGAAGAGGGAATGTTGAAGTAAAGCTATTACTATTAAGCTAAGTAATGCTAGACTGAAAAAAAAAAAAAAATCAAAGCAGAGATAATCTCCAAAGTAGAACTGTAATTTAAAAATATTTAAAAAGCAAAAATGTGAAGTTTTCCTATCCTCCATGTTTCTAGATCTTATCAGATAAACATTGATATTGATGCAGACTATGTTTTTAAGAGTAACTGCTTTTGGTAGGCACAGAGAATACATTTTTCAATATGTCCTTTGGGAGAAGAATCCAGCTGAGAAAACCAGGAGGCAACATTGACAGACAGAGAGCATAAGTACCATGAGGGTAAAACTACTATAGACAAAAATTCTTAGATTAAGAGTTTAGGCACTAATTTCATAGAAAATTAGGAGTTAATTGAGATGTATAGTAGAAACAGAGTTAAAACAGAATAAATCACTGAATTTTGAGAAGTCAAAAAAACAGATACTGATTTAACACAGAATATGTATGACAAACTGAGGTGCAATGAGATTTCTTCATATGTGAGCTTCAAAGTAACATGGCATGTTGACATACAGGTGTCATCCACACCTTTTTGTTTCCATTAACACAAAATGAATAGGAGATGTTTTTCCAGAGAAACACATTGGAAGGGAAAGTTTTATGAGGTCACTTGTAATAGGGCTTGAGGCACTCTTTGTAGTGACATCTCTACAGACTGCCATACATAACTGTTTCTGAAATAGAAGACTGCTGCCACTGGGAGGCTTTTCATACTGTTTGTGTTAATCCTTATCTCCCTTATGATGAAGCAACAACAAAACTGAGATATGAAACTTGTGTTCATGTACTCCTTCCCCCTTACTCCCATCATGTTTTTCTTCTCCTTAGCCAGTGGAACTTCTGGTAGCAGACATAAGTTTTTAAGAACTTTTGTTAGTCAGAAAGATTAATGGACAGCAGAATAATAATTAGATTTTCTTTCTATTTTGTCTTTGGATATGCAAATGTGAGTTTATTACCATAAGGTCATAATATCACAGTATTGGAGAATGGTTGAGGTTGGAAGTGAGGTCTGGAGGTCACCTGGTTCATCCCCTCTGCTCAAGCAGAACCACCTACAGCCAATTACCAAGAACTACTTCCAGATGGATTTTGAATATCTCCAAGGAGGGAGACTCTATCTCTTCTCTGGGAAACCTGTGCCAGTGCTTATTCATCCTCAGAGTTAAGAAGTTTCTCCTTATGTTCGGACTGAGCTTCCTGTGTTTCAGTTTGTGCCCATTTCCTCTTGTCCTGTCACTGAGCACTGCTGAAAAGAGCATGTCTGAGTCCTTTTTGCACTCTCCCTTTAGGTATTTATATACTTTGGTAAGATCCCCCCTGAGCCTTCTCTTTAGTCTAAACGATCCCATCATTCTTAGCCTTTCCTCACAAATAAGCTGCTCCAGTTCATTAACCATCTTGGTGGCCCTTCACTGCACTCTTTTCTGTATGTCCATGTCTCTCTTGCTCTGAGGCATCCAGAACTGGACACAGTACTCCAAGTGTGGCCTCACCAGTGCGGAACAGAGGGCAAAGATCACCTCCCTCAACCTTATGGCAACACTCCTCCCCTTAAGTAGTCCAGGAAGGACACTTATTCTTCTCTGCCACAAGTACATGTTGCTGGCTTGTGTCCACCAGGACCACCAAGACTTTTTCTACAAAGCTGATAACATGATAAATTAGATTTTTGACAAATTAACATGTAAAATAATGGATAATTATTGACAAATGGTGACAACATGCTTTGGAAATTAATTACCTTTTACCTTCTTTCTCTTGGTGGGCCTAATCCAGAATATATTTACATGCGTAAATGTGGGATGCTACTCTGAATCATGCTATAAAGGATCTTTTCCTTCTCTATGGATTTTAATGAGAATTTTTGCTGATTAGCTTCTCATGGCCTATAGGTCTGGTTTTGGGGATGAATTCAAATGCACTTCTATGTTTCTTATGTGCTGTTGGCCCTTACTGGACTACATGTAGGGCTACTGAAAAATTGAGAACAGAGAAAAGGTTTTCAAGATATTGTTTGACCTTCTCCTTTGGTTCTAGCTGGCTTTTTGATTCTACTGCTCTTAGCAAAACAATAAAAGCCTCCATTAGCCTTAAATAATAGCATCCATTAGATTTAGTTAAGATGTGTCTGCATTTCAGAAAAATTTCCAGAAGTTTAGAGAATTCTATCTTAATGATTTAGACTAGAAGGTAGCTTCCAAGTCTTTTTATTTTTTTTGCACAGTACTTGTTCAGATGAAAAACAAATATATATATATTTTTTTTTTTTTTAAAGCAAATAATTCCACACAGTATGAAAGGTGAATACACCAATATATGTCAGAGCTAACTTTCAGTAAAAACATTTTTCCTAATCTTGGTTTAGATTACTTAGTCTTTTAAGACTGCAGGCAGTCCCTAGAGTATTATCTTTCTTAGGACCCTGCAAAGCAATGTTGCTGACCTTTAGTTTTTCCAGTAATTTACTGCTTTCATTGGTGACAAGGAATGGGCAGTGGTCTTCAAAGATTTAGTTGGTGTCCACCTGATGAAGAAGCAAACAGAAACCAATCAGAACCATGATACCATTAAGTTTTTGCAGTAAGAAGAGTTAAATAGCAGACCCAAAGAAAAACCAAAAAGGGTATGCAGGGTGGATGGATGTGACTGACAGCCACATGAAACAAAAAGAAAGAATGAAGATCTAAAAAGGAAAAAAGAAAGACCCATGTTTGGTGAGGTAGTAAATCTGTAAGGTTGTCTATGAGGTAAAATACATGCCACTTGAGATTAATACGAAAAAACTTGTATGTCAAAACAGCCAAACCATACACACAATTGAACGTCAGGTGTCAGAAGCAGCAATACCGGGTCATTTCATGCAGACTAAGCAGCACTGCTTCCCTATAAGTCTAATTAGCATACCTGAGCTCAGGAGTTCATGTGTTGCAAGGGGTACCACAATGTCTGTATGGTTATTTTGTTTCCAAACTAGTCCATTCAGAGCCAGCTAGAGTATCATTTCAGAGCTTTGTAACCATTTCCAAAGCCTTTTTACCTGGTTTATATACCAGAGAAAACAAAAGATTGCTGAGCAAGTCTGTGGTTTCAAGTCACATGAGAGATTAAAGGCCAAGCTGCACAAAGATGAGCAGATGGAAAGTGCAGAAGCTGGTGATGTCTCTTGAGAACTACATCAGAATCTTCTCTTCAACAAATGATCGTCTTATGTTTCTTGGTCTTGTAATGCAATTTAACAGCCTTTGATGTGCTTAACAAGCTTGTCTCCTAACCTGTCATGGAACCTTTCTTACAAGTATTTATAATTTTTTTCACAGTTAAAAGCAGAGAAAATGGTGTGGGAGGATACACTGTTTACTTCATCAGGGATAAATTTTATAATTATAATTTGATAATTATGAATGATTAATAACAACTAAATGTATTTACATTTAATTACAATATATTACAAAGTCTTCCCTAGTGAGAAAAATCCCTCTTCAAAGAAAGTGGCATAATCTGCAACATTCGTAAAAATATTTTATCCACAAAGAGAAAACCTGCAGGAATGATATTAGCATCTCAGTATGACACCCATTACACTAATACGTGCATCATTCAGAAAGCCTAAATAATAGAAAAATTACTTTCCATAAATTGTATGGCTTAAGTATACACAGAACATGTAATTAATTAAAAAATGGGAGAGTATATTTATCAAGGATTTTTGGTTTGATTTGGGTTTTTTTCACTCTAAAATCAAGACTATGCTTAATTAGGGTTATTGGATGAAGAATTAATTTTTACATAGTTTGTGTTATACATGTAGAGATGTTAACATTCAGAAGTTGTTCTAAATATATTACATTAGGTAAATAAATTGATAGTGGAACAAAATCTGCAGTTAAAAGAAAAAATAACCAATTTTAAAAAGTCAAAATGTAGTGAAATATGCTTGAAGCAGGAGTCATTTAATACAATGTGCCTCTCTTACTTTTCCACATTTTTTCTACAAATAAAAATTTTTTTTCCAGCCACACTTGAGCAAAAGAAAACAATGGTTTTGGCTATGTTGATGAAAGCAGATGAATTCCTATCTAAAGCCCCTGAATATGTGCATGAAGATCAATAACCTATATAGCTCTTAAATAAAAATCCAGTTGAATAGATGATCACCTGTAGATTTAACACTAATATGTGGTTCAAGAGATTCCAAATAAATATGTGGTCCCATCCATCTGCAATTCCCAGAGGTACAAATTTGAAGCAGACAAATCTAAAAAGAAATTCACTGCTGAAATTGATAATGATTCTTAGATGAGAAAATTTTGAAAGCTATAGACACAAAATAGTTCAAACAGGTTAACTGTGTAGACAGGACACAGTCTAAAGGAGTGCTGAAAAATCAAACCTACACTGAAGTAACAAGAAGTGAAGAGAAACAATCATTGATGTATTCCTGTCTTCCAGAAACACTACCCACCAATATGAAGAATGCTCATAAGAAACCTAAAACAGGCCCACAAAATGAACAGCAGAGAGAGGATTAATCTAGATTTCCTCTGAAACCAAAGTTGCCCATTCAGGTTCAAACAGCAAATTCATAACCACATCCTTCATAAATATGGACAGATGTCTTTATACACTTTACTAGAATTTCACTACAGACATTATGCTAATACACAAAGGCAAGGACTGGATCACCAGGGGGCTTCTTACCCTGCAGCCAACTTGCTAGTTAAATGTTACATCTTAAAGAGTTTAAAGCTCAGTATGAAAAACTTGCTAATGCTAAGCAGCAAAAGAAGTACCTAGGTAGTAATGATGGAAAAGGAATTACTGTGATCCATGTAATTCATAGTCCCAATTCTCTTTACCTCAGTCTTAAGCCCTATATGCAATTAGTATTCTTAAGGAACATCTGTTCTTTCTCTCTTCCACAACATTGATTAAATACAGACTAAAATCAATACACAGTAAACAACGTTCTTAATCAGAAAGCATTATACATCAGGTAAATATCATCATATCATCATCAGGTTTTATTCAGAGACTATTTTCCTGTTTGAGATCCATCCAGTGATAATGCAGAGTTAATTTTGTATATATTAGTTTTATACCTCTAAATCTTTTGTGATAGTCTCTTTACTTGCACTTCTTTTTTTCCTGCTTTGCCTCTATATTGACAATGACAGTATTCTTATTGCTGTAATGATTAGGAACAAAGCTTTGGGATTTTTTGGTGTTGGGTACTTTTTCCTCTTCAAAAATTTATATTTAGGAAGATGGTGCACAAAATTTTCCAAAAGACAAAGACAAACAATAAGCAAGATAAACCCCAAGCATTTTGACAAAGCTGTGTGTTTATTTCTGATTAAGACTGCAGGAGAGATACCAAAAAAGCTCTCTCTTATCAGTTATGCAACTTCCGATTTTCTTTATTAGACACTATAAATGGCACACTAGATACTTCCCACAGTGGCTTAAATTGCCAAACACAAACCAAAGCTCGAATCATCTCCAGAATGTCAAGGGGATTAGATGTACTTGTATTAATATATGCTTTCTGTAAATACTACTAAAATATTAAGTTCTTGTGTCTTCAGCATATTGATTTCTGCTTCACTAAAAATGATGTGTTAAATCTGATTGAATGTCCCAATAACAGGGACTGGCTCAGGCATACCCAAAGCTGCTAAAGGAGCTGGCTGATGTCAGCAAGGGAAATTCTGATTAGATGTAAGGAAGAAAAAGTCACCATGTGAATGTTATAAACTAGGTACACATTTCCCAGAGAAGCTGTAGAATCCCTATTTTCAGAGATACACCGCACTTGTCCAGACATGACCCTGAGGAACCTGCTCTAATGTCAAAGCTGGCCCTGCTCTGCGACGGAAATTGTACAAACATCCTAAGATTCCTTCTAACCCAAATGTTTCTGTGATTCTAATATGTTTCCACCATATCTACAGCCTTGTCACCTATCTGTGAATAAAACTTTGGAGTTTTGCAAAGGAAATTAGGTGGTTGAAGAGACGAGATCTGGTTACAGGACAGGGCTACATGTCAGGGATGTTTGCTTCTGTCTGTTTGGACTCCACCCATGGGGCCTTGCAGTCCTTTATCCTCTTCCTGTCTCTTTGTTCAGAGCCTATATGGATTAATTAAACCAAATCAGAGTCATCACAATTCCTGTAAACTCACTTTGGAATTCTTTGCTCATTTTGTTCTCTACATCAATGTTTGTCTCACTTGTGCTGTAAAGCATAATTGAGCAGAACAACTTTTTCTAAATTTGTGTTTAATATAAATAATTTGAAAATGTAGTATTACAAATAATTTGTGTATAAGTTCTATGACAAACTAACCTGTTCAGTTGATGAGTAAGTGGTGGACATTGTCTACTTGGATTTCTCCAAGGCTTCTGTTTTTTTTCCACAGCTTCCTCCTAGACAAACTGATGCGTTACAGTCTAGACAAATGATTTGTGTGGTAGGTGGGGAACTGGCAGACAGGCTGTACTCAGAGGGTGTGGTAAATAACACTTTTTCAAACTGGCAACTTGTCACAAGTGGGGTCTCCCAGGCATCTATACTGGACCCAACACTGTTTAATATCTTCATAAGTGATCTGGGTGATGGGATAATGTGTACCCTGATGAAGTCTGATGATGATATCAAACTGAGTGGGGAAGCGGACACTTTGGAAGGGACAGCCACCCTGTAGGAAGACCTGAAGAGGCTGCATGAATAGGCTAAGAGGAACCTGATGAAGTTCAAGAAGGACAAGAGTAAGGTCTTGATCCTGGGAAAACATAATCCAGGAGTACAACACAGACTGGGATCTACCTGGCTGGGAAGAAGCTCTGTGTAAAGGGACTTGGGGGTCCTGGTAGGCAACAAGCTCAATGTGAATGAACAATGTGATGCAGCAGCAAAGCAAGCCAACAGGGTGCTGGGCTGCGTCAACAAGGGCATCACCAGCATCAATAAAGAAGTCATCATCCCACTCTACTCAGTACTTGTCAGGCCACACCTTGAATACTGTGTTCAGTTTTGGTCCCCACTGGAAAAAAAAGATGTGGACAGGCTGGAGAGGGTCCAGAGGAGGGCCACAAGGGTGATCAGGGGACTGGGAAGCCTGCCACAGGAAGAAAGGCTGAGAGAATTAGGCTTGTTCAACCTTGAGAAAAGAAGGTTTATGGGTTACCTCATCACCATGTTCCAGTATTTAAAGGGTGGCCACAAAGATGATGGAGACTCCTTTTTTTACAAAGAATCACATGGGAAAGACAAGGGGTAATATGTAAAAGTTATGCCTTGGGAGATTCTGATTGGACATGATGAAAATTTTTCACAACAAGAACAATCAGCCACTGGAATAATCTTCCCAGGGAAGTGGTGGATTCCCCAACATTGGGCAATTTTAAGATTCAGCTGGACAGGGTGATAAGTCATCTTGTCTAGACTGTGCTTTTGCCAAGAAAGGTTGGACCAGATGATCCTAGAGATCCAACCTGGGATTCTATGATTCTCTGATGATTCTATGATAATTGCTTTAAGCTATGGTTTGTTTGTTTTTTTTTTTTTTTTTTTTTTTTTTAATTTAATGTTTTTATATATGTTAAAATAAAAACCTAATTTCTATTAAAAACTTCATCATACAGCTTACTAACAGACTGTAAGTATCAACACTTACAATTTTGACATCCTTAACAATGATCTCTTAACTATGAAATTTTATCTTTAGACTTTTGTATCATTACAGAAAATAACACCCAAATTATATAATAATTTGCTGAATTATGAACAAATGTTACTCTGAGAACTTTATCCTCTCTTCCATAATAAAATGATCTCAAGAAAATGGAAAACCATTTCCTAAGGTAATACTTAGTGTGTTATTTGGGCAAGTGATTATCTAATATCACATAGCTTTTACTAATTTCTAAATCAGTGTGAAATTATAACATAAAATTATAAGAGAACTTTATACGCAAGTAAATTTACTGTGCTCACTTTTTATCCTGTCTCTGTACAACAAAAGCTGACATTTTGGACATAGCTGGGAAATTGCATTAGCTCTGGGAGTTCATATTTAAACATGCTCTTCACTGATGGAAATATGCTCACATTTCAAATATTTTTGACAGAATATTTCATAAGTGAACCTTATACTCCCTGAGGGATTATGCCACTATTTCCATTTAATTAAATTGATTAAATTAAAGTAAATGGTGCTCTAATCTCAGAAGGAGAATGTATATCATTTAATAAAAATGTTGTCATTTATTCTGCTGTATTGTATATACAGCACACAATATCTTAGATTCCAGCTTTTCTAACAAGCTATTTTTTATACATGATTTAAGATGATCTTGAACATTTGAAAAACTTCCGTATGTCTGAATGTATTACCATAAAAATACCAGATTCTCATGCCCCTACCCTCTGGTTATAGTTACAGGTAACAGTTGAGACTGGGATAGTGGACATGTAAAGATGTCTTTCAAAAATGCTACAATTCTGCATAGTTTCTGTGTATGTGTTTAACCAAGGGAAAATCTGCTGTCAGAATTCCTCTGCAACTCCCATGACCAACAAAAATCTTATCTGGGGAAATATTACAGCTTCCCTCAAGGGATATAATGTAAACAAACTAAATATGATACATCTAGGTCACACACTAGGATAAAAGAAAAATATATGAAGGCAACTGGCCTAGATTCTGTAGTCTGAGTATCCTTTCTTTTGTTCTGGAAAGGCTTCATTTACCTGTATTTCATGCAGCTATTGCTCTGAAATAGCTACAAGTACAGGAACTTTATTTTTTTTTTTTAACCATATTGCAAATTTTACCCACAGGAAAATATACAAGGTTAATAACAGAGTATGAACTGATGAGCTAGAAAACAGAATCACAGAATCATTGAGGCTGGAAGGGATGTCTTGAGAACATCTAGTCCAAACCCCTACACAAGCAGGGTCAGCCAAAACAGGTTACTCAGGACTATATCCAGTCAGGTTTTGAATACCTCCATTGATGGAAACTCTACAGCTTCTGAGCAACCTGTTCCAAACAATTCTCCTTATTTTAATGTACCTCAGGGAGTAAGGCTGATTACAAAGATGACTGGATTTGAACTATTTAAAAGGAAATGAAACAAGATCATGAAGAAATAGTTACTGAACAATAAAAGTAAAAATGACACAAAGCTGCAATTTAACAAATTCTTTCCCATATTAATGCATAACCATAGAAGTGATAAGCTTGATTTCTGGCACTGTGCTGGTTTTGGCTGGGATAGAGTTAATTTTCTTCATGGTAGCTTGTATGGGGTTGTGTTTGTGCTGAAAACAGTGTTGATAACACAGAGATGTTTTAGCTGATGCTGAGCAGTGTTTGCACATTGCCAAGGCTTTTTCTGCTTCTCACACCGCCCCACCAGTGAGGTGGCTGGGGGTGCACAAGGAGTTGGGAGGGGACACAGCCAGGACGGCTGACCCCGGCTGACCTAAAGGACATTCCATACCATATGGCATCATGCTCAGCACATGAAGCCGGAGCAAGAAGGAGTAAGGGGTGGAGGTTCAGAGTGATGGTGTTTTGATTCCCAAGCCACAGTTATGCATGATGGAGACCAGCAGTCCTGGGAGTGGCCGAGTACCTACCTGTCCATGGAAGGGGTGAATGAATTCCTTGTTTTGTTTTGCTTATGTGCATGGCTTTTGCTTTACCTGTTAAACTGTCTTTATCTCAGCCCATGAGTTTTCTCGCTATTACCCTTCCAATTTTCTACCCCATCCCAGCAGGGGGGAGTGAGAGAGCAGCTGGGTGGTGCTTAGTTCCTTGCTGGTGTTAAACCACGACAAGCACATATTTCAAGATGTGGACATCTGGAGTCCAAAAGTTATTTGACTGTATTTTCGAATGGCAACCTGCATCCTGAAACCAAGTTAACAATTTCAATCTTACTTGAAAAAGTTCCAGAGCTGTACATTTTTAGTATCCATCATTGATCCTACACTGACACCTAGAAGAATAAACTTTGCTAAGCTAGAGATACATGAGGTATATTCTCCGCTCAGTGCTTCCTCTAGGATCTCTAGTATTCAATAAACTGAGCTGAATAACTGATAATGTTGTTTTTTGTTTTTTGTTTTTTTTTTTTTTTTTTTTTTTTCTCATTTGGACCTCTTCTAGAACACGTTCATTTTTTCTCCATTAAATTATTCAAAATAACATAAAGGATATGATCTAAGAGGTATGTGATACAACAGTATATGGTTGAAGAATCTCTAAGCCTAAAATCTCCAAATCTACAGTTCAGAAGTATTTTTTGAATGAATCATTTGACCTGGATCACCCTTGGCTGAGGGATCTGGGTCTCTTTAGTCTTGAAAGGAGAAAGCTGAGGGAAATCTTATCACTGTCTACAACTGCCTAATCAGAGGATACAGAGAAGATGGAAACAGATCCTCCTCAGAGGTGCACAGTAATAAGATGAGAGGCAAAAAAAATGAGCTGGAATATGGGAAATTATGATTAGATATAAGGAATAAACATTTTCTATCATGAGCCAAAAACATTAATAAAAAAGTGTTTCCTTTCAAGAAAAAACTGTGGGGGAGAGGGGACTAAAATAAAGAATGCTTTTAATTTAAATAGAAAATTTTTACACATATTACATTTTCATAGCAACAAGGTAATCTATTTTTTTTATTATTATTCTACTCCTGTGTTTAAGAGTGACTAGTCTGATTTCAAATTCACTTAACATGTCTTTTTCACTCCTGACAATTGATGCACATACAATATTAGATAAAAATCTGGAAATGCATCAGGCATATACTCACTTCTACCAGGCTGGCTGAGATAGGAGATAGCTGGTAATCAAACCTATTGGAACAGTGGATGCAGAGGTTTGGACTGATAAGACTGCAGTCAGTAATGTGGTGCAAGATGGAGGAGAGAGGACTGGCAGCCAAAGACAGGCAGCTACTGAGTACAGAGGAGAAAAGATTTACTGAGTCAGAGATCCTGAAAGGTTATCCTGCTCAGGACACAATCAGAGTAAACAGTATCTCAGCCTCCCCGAAGTACTGGCAAATCTGTAAACTACGCAGAGTGCGATTACCATTTTCTCTAGTGAAGGATCAATAAACAGAATGTTGTGTACATATATAACACATTTTTGGAATTTAAAATTTAGTCTCCTATCAGTTTTGCTTCTCCTCCTCTTGTGAGACTGTTGATTACTTAAACTCATAAACATGTTCAGGTTTATTCTGATTATAACTTTTTATGCCCAAAGGTGCCTGTCTATATTGGAGTTAGTTTTATGAATCTTCAGTAATAGGGAGTTGTAGAATAGACATTTCCAGATCCATAATAGTGGATTCGGAAAGTGTTTGGAAGATCTTTTGGGAAAAGTGACTGAAACAGATGATTCTTTTCTTAGAAAACTTTAAAATTCAACAAACAGAAAACACAGTAATTCACAATGTATTTATGATTAGCTGCATATCTATTTTCTAATTCATATCCATGAAATTTCTGAATGAAGTGAACATCAGCTATCATTCTTTTAAAATTATAATTACAGTAATAAAAATCTCAAAAAAGAAGATTTTCATTTCACTCTCACAGGATGAAAGTTTAATATGATTTGAATCCCCCCCAAAAAAACCCCAATCTATAAGCCTCTGAGCTGATCTGACTTTTTTTAAGAGCATGGTTTTGTGAATTTCTTCTAATACACTAGTAATTTGTGTAAATAATATAAATAGAGTAACAAAACATGGATTAGTTGTCTTTGAGAGTTACAAAAGAGACCACTAAAATGTAAAGTTACAGAAAAAGTCAGAAGAATCCTTCACTGCCTGTATTTTAAACAATAATGTCACTTTGTATTGTGTGTTCCTTCTAGTTTGCTATGTCTGAACTACATTTCAAACAGAACTACCTGTCTCATATCAAATGCTAGAACTGTTTCATAAAATGTGTTCTTCCATTTACAACACTTTTAAACACAAATGAAGATGTATTTTGCTGTTTTACTCCTGATCGCTTGTGACATAGTATGCTTAAGTTACCATTAGTTTATGGATAAGCACAGAAAAGTTATATAAAATTACTGTCCTATATACACACACACAAACACAGAATATAAGCATACATATAAAATACTATGAAAAAAACTCCACATTCAAAGTCTGTAATAGTCTTATGCTATGGTAAAGAAATCATAGACACCTGAGGCTTTAAAACTTGAACTGGATTAAGCTAGTAAAACAAAAAGGCCCACATTTGCTCTACAAATAGCAGAATAAACACATATGAAAGGCAAATATATTTTAAAGTTCAAGTTCAGACCCTACACAGTGATACGGTGAAGGATTGCATCTTATGTTATTTGTTTATTTTCCACTATGATTTTTTTTTTTAAATCAAACAATATTTTTGTAGATCTTTCTCTACAATAAATTTTATCTCTCTGAGACAAAAATATACATGCTAGCTCCTTTGTGTTTTGAGTTTTAAGTTTGTGCCAGAAGTACCAGTGGAATCATCTTCTCACATTAAAGATAAAATAAATTTTCTGAAGAGCTGAGCCTGTCAAAATAGATGGAAGAAGAATCTTTTGCCTGTATGTTCAAATAATAGATGCAGCATACATAAATAACACTCAAGAACAGCCTGAATATTTCTTACATTTAAATTAAGTTTTCTAGTGACAAACTGGACTTCTGAAAAGTAATATCTCTTAGATTGGACAGAGGAAAAGCATTAAGATCTATAAGTATTAGAGTTCTTATTGATATGACAAGAATTTTTTTGTGCTGAATAATAAGGCAAATACTGATGAAAAAAAGGTCAATGAATATAATGAACTGCAGTTGTCATGGGAACCAGCAATGTCTTTTACCTGTGATTAGATACTGACATAAATCAGGTGCATGTTTGTATGTATATGCTCATGAGAGGAAAGTTATTTAGCTTGAAGAAATATATTCATGAGAGACAAACAAGAAAATAAGCTATTTCATATTCCATTTACAGACATACTCCTATTCAGAATTGTCCACCCTCAAAACTGGGTCAGCAATTTAGCTGTTGCAGTAAAATAATTTTGGTTTGGGAAAATCATCAGCTGTTTTTCTCCAAGGTCAGATGAGTCAGCAGAGAATAATTTCTTAGCAATAAACTAACTTTAAAAAATGAACTGTCTCTATTTAAAAACTGGATCTACTGAGGATTATGTATACACACGTGGCCTCAAATGCCTTCAGGTCCTTAGCTTTTTATGTCAGCACAGATATTTCAGATCTGTCCTAGAACTTGGAATACATATTTTATTGGTAATATGACTTTAAAATAAAATGTTATAAACATACTTTTATCAGCATAATCCTTTGACACACGTTCTCAAAAGCCCTATACAAGCTCTGATAACTTATTATCTGATTAATTTGTCTGAACAAGTAAGGGATATTTTAGACCAACATAATAAAAAACATCGTCAGCACAAAATATTAATCCCATGACAAACTTTTATATAAAAAAAGCGTTTTATAGAAGAATGCATGACACAAAGCTTTTTTTTTTTTTTTTTTTCTTCTGTAAAAACACATTTTTGCTTAAAATCAGATAGACAAAACATATTGCTAAGGTTTGGTCAAACTATAAGTGACCTGGGTGTGTGATAGACCTCCTTCCTGTGAGCCAGCCTGCACCAGCCCTGCTCTCACAGATTCTCTGCATCATGTTGATTTCACAAGAGATTCATTGTTACCATTAAAGGATTAATTTTATTATTTTTCCATCTTTGCAGCTACCAGCATGCTCTTCATACTGAAACTGGAGAGGAAGCACAGGTGCTTTTTATTTCTTCTTTATTTCTACACCCTGCCAGGGGAAATTTCTACCAAATAGCTAAAACTGTAACCACAGTAGGCTGCAAAAAGTCACTTTTTATAGACTTTGACAGAGTAATGTATAATCTAAATTTGAAAACATTTCTTTAGTTCTATTCCACAAGAAAATTATACACTATTTCATTAAAAGTTATACTTTATTTCTTTAAAAAGTCATATCTAGGTTCGCATTTTACATTGGACACTACAGCTTGTTTGCATATGTGCTCATTGTTGCTTATCTTTCAGTTCTGCAAGATTTTAAGAACTACCTGTTTAGTGAGCATATCATAATAAGTAATTTTGTTATTTCCAATTATGTTCTTCAGTGGTGAGTTTCCCAGCCCACAGAACCATGCTGGTTTAGATCTCAGCCTAGCGGAAATATTAGAAACTCTGCTGATGGCCCACAAGACAGTTGACAGTGAAATGGACTCTACTAGAAAGTGTTACACTGAAGTTGTAGAGAACATTAAAACAATTATCATATCTTCCAAATAACCACCATATTATTGATTGCACTGTTGATCTTATTTTTCTGTTTCACTTTATCAAGGTGATAAATCTATTAGTTATAAAAAACCTTAGAATCTTGAAACAGTTTTCAGTGCACAGCCAGTTCTATCAGTCAGAAAAAGAGTATTTCTTAGATTATTTTTTATAGATCACTAATTTTATAAATTAAAAAAAAAAAATCTATACTAAATGAGAAAAAAATAATGTCACTTTCTAGGAGAGAACTTCTTTAGGTTTTTCATCAAATATAGATTATTAAATCAAGATCACTGTGCCTTTGTATGCATTAAAAATAATCAATAAATCCTTCTACTTCTATAGGTACACCAGTATCAGAGAATTTGTTATTAAGTCAATTTTATCATACAGTTTTTGCTTTTTATATTATTAACTCAGGGATAGTTTCATTACTTGTAACATCACTCTAATGCCCATATTTACAGGTGACAAAGAATTTCCATTACAGTTGTAACTTATGATACCATTTTCTTTTCTTCAAATTTTGGCACAGGAAAATTGCAGCTATTCACTTAGATCTATTATAAAATGGACTTTTATAATAATGACATAAGAATTTGAAATGAAAAGCAGGGCACAAAGGCCTATAGAGCAGTTACAAGTCGAAATGTTGCTTTCAGAATACTATTATCTACATATGATAAGAAAAATGGAGTTGTGAGGAAGATGATAGGTGAGGAAATAGAAAACCTGATCAGTATTGAACTCCAGAATTATCTGAAAATTCCATTTTTAAGACACTGAAACTTTTTCTTTCCCACTCTACCTAGGTAACATTCCTTTATGAGACCACACAGAAGGACCCCGGCTATGGACAATCAGAACCACCTTTTTATTGTTGGTGCTCGCTTGCTTCCTAAATTTCTTCCAGTGTGACAGAGTT
This sequence comes from Tyto alba, assembly GCF_018691265.1. Classification (NCBI taxonomy): domain Eukaryota; kingdom Metazoa; phylum Chordata; class Aves; order Strigiformes; family Tytonidae; genus Tyto; species Tyto alba. The sequence continues at coordinate 35,775,226 of NW_024881276.1, read as the reverse complement.
CACTGTGGAAATTGTTAGGGTTTTTTTGCCCAAACAGTTTGAGAAACACCAGAATGGTACCAGTCTATGTGAAGCCTAAAATAATTTCTTTCAAGGCCTCAGATGGATTAATTTTCATTCTGCACATCTAGTCAGCTTATTTATCTACTAGATCATGTTTATTCTATGAGGTCTAAGTAATTTCTTGTTCTAGTAGAATGAAAGCTCCTATACCAAAGAAGAGGAACATGAAAAACTTCATTTTCTGATATGTTAACAATTAGATCCTCTTCATTAAATAATTCCACTTAGCAATTATACATAAATTTTAGTCTGCATTTTACCAACATAGAAATATTTTTATCAGTTACAAGAAACTGGAGAATGGTTTACTTGATTTAGTTGAGATTTAAATATGAAAATTGAGTGAATGATCAGCTTTCAAAAAATACAATAACCTGTATCAAGAAATCTTGTTTATTTTAATTTATTTCTAGAATTATTGCATGTACTTTAGCCTAATAAAACAGAGGTAGAAAACAGAAAATAAAATTTTCAGACTATTCAATCCACCTTCAGTTTGCTTTACGTCTTCTCTGCATCCTTTGAAGAGTTTGACACCAGTTGTTTTTCATATGTTGCATACTAAAGTTAGCAATTATTAAAAATAGTTCCTTTTCAGAAAAATATTTATACAAAAATAAGTTCATTTTACTCAAGATATGTGGAAGTTGCAAATACTGGCATTAAGACATGACAGTTTGGATAAAACTGTATGCTACTGTATTATAGTACAGGTACTTAGAAAATCCTAAATCCTATCTCCTTTCAAATGATTTTTGCTTTTCCCTGCAATAAGAGTGGGATAACTATGAGAGTCTTTGATAGAGCAGAATCAGAAGACCTTTACCTCCAGGGAGCTAAGACAAGCCCACCTTAAGTTTAAGCAATTTTCCCAAAGTAGGATATATAAATCTTAGTTTCTTGTACAAGGCAAAAGAAGGCAACTCAATAAATTGAGGTCCTTAACAGAACAAGGAGGTTAATCATTATTAGAACTATGATATTATTAATAATATTAGTAATCATTCAAGATTATTCAGGCCTGAATTAAAGAGACTTTCTAGCCCTTCAACAGGATGACACGCACCTATTTTGTCTTTAAAAACTCACTTTGTCTCAGTTTACTGTTCTTAGAGGCCCCGCAAATTTCTAAAAAAAAACAAGTAAGATATTGAAATTGTTGCAGTTACCTTAATAAAATAGCTTGAATCCTAGAATATTATTTTGATTTTAGTTTAGAATATGATTTTGATTTTAAAATAGAGTTATAGCAGCTATGAGAATATAAAGCACACTAAGGCCCTTAGGAATAGGTAGCTAGTATGGTGTGTGCCTTGAACATTATAAGAATTGTTATGGACTCTGAATTAAAACAATGGGTACTGGTTATGGACCTTGAGTCAAAACAATAGGTACCAGAAGAAACTGGGTTTGGTTTGGTAGATCAGCCAAAGATAAAATGAGCATGCACAAGGATGGAGTTCAATCAGCAGAGAAAGTGAGGAAGACTATCGATGACCACCAGAGGAACCCCATCCAACATAGCCAAGCATGTGTTAGAGACATTTGCATATGATAATGATTTCCAGGAAATAACATTAATATGCTAATCATTAGCCTCCCCTCATTCTATTCAAATCAATCAGTAAAGATGACCAATGATTTCTGTAGAATAGGAATATATAGGTGAGGTAACTGAAATCCAATCATTATTAAGGTCAAACTAAACTTTATGAATTTTTTTGATCTTATGTAACCATGACTCTGCTGAAAAAGTGTATAAATATGTTGCGATTGTACCTGTCGGTGAACACGTCTTTGGTGGAGTTATGTCCTCAGTGCTGGAATAAAGAAGTGCCTGTTTATCTGCTTTGTGTAGATAAGTTCTATTTGCGACTGCGACCGCTACCAAAATCAAAGAAAACAAATACATTTGCTTGTGACAGACCTCATGGAGATCAAAGATAAAACCACATAGCCAAGAACTATGGCTATTTCTGTTCCACAACTCTTAAAAAATCACTGCTTTGTTACTCTCTGGCAATTAATAATATTTTCAATGAAGTGATGATCAAGTAGACTGTCAAAGTTACATTCTTTCAAAATACTCTGAAAAGTCTTCACAAATAGTATAATACAACTCTAATGGAGTTTTTAAATAGTTTATTGAACTACAAGTGGAGATAAATTCCCTGTAACATATCAGAGATGAAGAAATGGTGAATTGCAACATGGAATGTACACACAGTACTTGAAAGGCTGCTTTCAAAAACGAAATTAAAAAACTACAGAGATTTTTCTGGTGGTGGTATATTAAACAAATATAGGAAATAAGTAAATGTGCATATATTTACATTGTTATCCTCTAGTCCATGTCCCCATAACACAAATCAACAGTGTTGTATAGATATGGACCTGTAAGGTTTATTTGCTTCATTTTTAAGGGAGTTGGTCATTGTTTTACATGACACAGTTTGGGAAAACCATAAATTTCTTCTACATTTAACATGTTAGGAATCATTTATTAATATCCCATTAACTCTGAATCATAAAATGAAGGTTGAGCTGACAAGTTTTGTTTGAAATTAAGCTTTTGAATTCTACATATCTTTTTAACTAATCCTCAAGCAAGATATCGTGTAACAAAATTTTAAATTGATTTAAACACTATTTTTTAAGCCCATTATAAGAGAATCTTATATATATTATTTTTTTTGTAGTGTATTATTTACCTATAGCAAATGAAAACAATAGAAGAGATGTCATTTTCTCTTTCAAGATAACAGGGGTGCTAATTGTTATTGGTTTTGTTGTCTTTCATATCTCTAATCCAAATACTGATTATTTTTCATTGAACAGCATGAAAAATAACTTTGAATTTTATTTATATTCCATTGCATTTTACCCCTATTCTTTATAAATATACTAGGTTTTAAATCCTTCATCTCTACTGGTTCTAATGCAATTAATATTATGCTTTTAAGACACGGGAGGATTTTTAAAACAATAAAAATGTTATTAATTGGTCAGATGACATTCTAGTGACTTCAGATACAATTAACACACGTGTGAAACTTATTACACTCCTTTTGAACAGTATGTATAGTAATAGATCAGATGCAATTTGCAATAGAGATATAATAAAAGAAAAAATGCAAGAAATGAAAACAGATCAAATGATAATACTAATTATTTATGTCTCATTCAAACTTATTTTTATCTTGTCCCTTTCCCTACTTCTATATAATCAATAATATAAATTCTCAGAGAGAAGAAAAGCTAGCCTGAACATGTTCTAGCAACTTCTTCGATTTGCCAGAGAACTTTGTAAAGGTGATCTGAGTAAAATTATTCATTACTTGCTCAAAATAATGTTTCTAGTAATCTGAAAATCAAAGTGTTACCATATGTCATTCAAAGGTATGACTTCAGCTGTGTAGTTATCTGAAGGCAGATCTTGCCTAATGAGTTTGTTAGTGAATGGCAGTGTACCTTCATCTCCATGGAAATCACTATTGGATAGTGCAGCATGGAATAAATGTGTCTGATGTGTGCAACACCAAGCCACTCTTACTACTACAGCCAGGTACTGTAAATAGTCGTCTTGGTTTATTTTTCTGTTTTCAGCATTCAAATTTTAGATGCAACCTTTTAATCCCTGGGTATATTTTGAACTTTCATATCTTCAGAGATTATAAATTGAGTGAGAATAGTATATTACCTCAGTTAATAATAATAATTAAAAAAAAGGTGGGAACTCAATAAATTGGCTCTCTTCTTACACCTCCCATAGGAACTGAAACCTAACTGTAGTATATGTATCATTTTCACTAAATTACTTTGGAGTACTAAGTGCTCCTGACCAGATTCTTCATTTTCCTCTAAGATCCATGGGTGGCATTGAAAAAGATCTAAAGAGGAAAGGGGAAAGAGAAGCACTAACCTTTCACCTTCAACTAACATTTTTTCCTTAGGGAAAAACTGATCACTATATAATTAACATTTATCTGTTCAGCTGCTGCCATCTGCCCCCTTTTCCCTCTAACATCTAAGTCATTATGCAGAAAACATTTGCTAGTTTTAATTTTCTCTGAAATTTTTACTATGGCTACCACTTTTAGTAATAGTAGGTATATGTCATAATGCCTGACACTGGAAAGAAAAAGTAAAATTCTGCCTTGTAGAGGATTTTGATATTCTTAAATTTGAGGTTTTTTAAACAATAAAACTATGAAGGGTTACACAGATGGTGTTCTAGTGACTTCAGGTGCAGACAGTATTGACATACATGAAACATTACATTGTCTGTGAACACACATGTATAATAGTCGCTCTGATGGAATTCAGAAAGGAAAATTTTAGTAAAAGAAAAATGTAGAGAAAGGAAAGTAGATAAAATGAAAATGCTAAATACTTCTTAGAATAGTTGTTTCTTACAATTATTACCTTGATGTAAAATCAGAATTAATTTTTCTTAAGAGGAAATGATTTCTTATTTAGAGGAACTTCTGCTTTTTACTGGAGTTCTCCATAAAATATTTGCTTTCTCCAAGCTGTCTAAGTCTTCATCAGAATGTTTACAAATCTCTTTTGAATAATGGTGATTTAAACGTAATAAAATAAACCCTGACATTACTTAATTTACTGATGAAGTACATGGAAAAGACAAAGACAATAATGTAACACCCCTCCCCCACACCCAAGACCTTAAACAAAACAAAACAAAATTATTATTTTCCTTGGTAATTTGCTTCTGGCTGAAGTTGATTCCTCACCTCTACATGTTCTCACCACTGTGCTCATTGTTGATATTATACCAGTGATAGAAAATGTGAAAAAAATTAGAAGTCAGTATCTTAAAACAATGTAAGATGTTATAGACACAATAATGTATAATAGTAGTTTTCTCTGGAAAATAATTATTTTCTAACTTCAACAAAAACCCCAATAACTTTATCTTTTGGGAAAATTTCCTGAAATACATTTGGCACCTCTAAAAATTGTCCCTATTGCCTCTCTTTCTGAGGTTGCCACAAAGACTTTGCAGGAGTTAGGAGCCAAATAGATTATAAAAAATTTTCTACCATTGCAACACAAAAGCTACCAAATGTATTAAACATACTGATCCTAAAAAAAAACCAAAAAACCCTAAACTCTTGGTGACTGAAAGTCAAACATCATTCAGTGTTTTATTCAACAGAAACAGTGGTTATTCACTCAACTGTTATTTACAAGAAGCTTATTTAGTTAGTTACACCAAAATTGCTCATTTAACAACCAACTGTTTGATGCAAGCCTCATCCATACTAAATAAAATTAACTCTACTAACTGTGTGTAAGAAAAGAAAGATCGTTACTAATGTCTCTGTTGAATGAAAAGTTCCTGTTTGATCTCAGCTCTTCTTGAACATGGTATAATCTACTTGCCAGATTGAACTGCAGAGAAAAATTTGTAGAAACTAAACATCTCTAACAGTCCTGTATTGAATTAGTTGAAAGATGTATTTTTTAAACACTTTCTTCAGATCGTGACTGCAGTTGTGTTTATAGTGGAATGATTTACTGAAATCAACACATAGTTGGCAAGAGCTTTTTTTTTTTTTTTTTCTTCCTGTATTTTTAGGAAAATGTGATATGTCTGTTAAAGCAACAGTGTAAAAGGTAAATATATTACTGATTTGACCCCAACCAACATGAGCTAATACGCTCAAAAAGGATTGAAGGATTAGCTTCCTATTGTATTGTGGGATCCAGCAGTATCTAATCACCATTGGTCTCCATACTAGCCTCAGTATCTTATCATCTTTTCAGCAATTATATTTACCATCTGCCCCAACCGGACTCTTACACTGCCAGTGGCAGGCTCTGCTCACAAACGGCCTGCTTTGAAGGGCTCAGACACATCTCTGATTGCCAGCAAGTCCATTTGTAATGACTTCTCTGGCCCTCCTGGCAACCATGGTCATACTGAGTGACAGGTATACTGCCTATTGTGCAAAGAGCACCTCTCAACCAGCCCTTTCAATTACTCTACATGGTCCTGACAGCACCACATTCCTACTAACTGACTTTGAAGTTGGGTGTTCTCAAGTGGTTTCTAGCTAAGGCTCCTGAGGTGAATAGTAGATCAAAAGCTAGAAAGTTTATGACTCATGAGCTATCAAGAATAAGTGCAATATTAAAAAGCGACCAAGGAGATAATGTTTTACCTTAACTTGCCAAATAGAAATGGCAGTCACATTTTCATGCTTGAATTCTTCTTGTGTTTTCATTTTGCTTCATATTTTCACACAGCCAAGGACAGTAGGAAAGCGGCAAAAAGATAGTTAATACTTATACTTCTTTTAAAGATCTCTCCCTTTTAGTAGAACACACTGTAACAAAAAATTAAATACAAAAGCAAATCAATCATCTATTGCAGATTTTAGCAAATCCACCACTACCCTGGTTATTCCTTTCTGTAGAAAGATTTGGAGGGGGAAAAAAACCCATATATATAGATTGGTTGGCTAGTCCTGCCAACCATTATCCACATCTTCACTCTACAAGCAAATTTCAGATTTATGAAGTTATGCTACTTGAAAAACTACAGGAACTGATATTTTATATTTGCCTACTTGTAGGAAACTGTATAGGAAATTTATACTTTGAGTGTATGAACATTCAGGATAAAAAAAACTCATAAAAATGAGTTAGTATGCTTTTTGCCTTGTATTTGTGTTTTAATTGAGAATCAAAGCCAAGCTGGGAAACCGTATCATTGTTTATACAACCACTCAGCTTGACAGGGCAGATGGAAAATTAGGCTAAAAATAGAAAGCACTGGAAAGCAGTTCTTGCTGGGTGAATTTCAAATACAGAGATAAATTAGAGGTGTATGCAACCATCATAACACACAGAGGATCACTGGCTAACAAATACACAGCTTGAACAGGAAAATTTAATGGCAACCTTCAAACAAGTGGAAGTGATAAAAAAAGAATGACAGTCTGCAATACTTGATTTCTTGCTGAGTAAATCTTCAAGATACATTAATAAAGAGGCAGTTTATATGAATCATCTCTTAAACACCTATTTTTTTTTCCTAAGTGGCACACCCAAAAAAATATAGAAAGTGAGAGGATGAATACTAAATACTTGGAATATGAAAAATCTCTTGTTACTTATGGAATTTTTATTCCAGTCATTTGCCTGGTGAACTGCTCCTTCTTTTGTGCAATTAGTGAGGCATCCTAAGAGGTTTCTGTATAGAAGTGACACTGGGCACACAATATTTTGCTCTGCAACAGCAAAGATATCCTTTATTGTCTAGACTTTTTTCAGGAAATTCACTCTGAAAGAATATGAATTGAAATAGTCAAATCTTGGAGATGACAAACGTGATTAATTTTAGCCTGAAAGCAAACTGTGAAGGGAAGAACTTCACAGACAGATAGCAGGTATTTTTCAAGGAACATCTACTCCAAACCTAAACTCACTCCCATGTCACAAATCACTTCCCAACACCCTTTAACACAGTTTAAACTGACCTTAAAATCCACAACAAAAGCCACATCTCTAACATTTCCAAAGAAGGTGAAGGTCATCCTAATGCCCTAGATTTCTGAAATACCAGGAAACATCACTGTCTAATTGCAAAGTATCTGACACTTTGGCTGTAAACCAAAGTGACAGTCTGTCAAATGAGAGAGAGAGAATGGAGAATGGAAAGTTTTTTTGATTTATAAAGATTATTTATATAGAGAGATACAGAGGTACACACACATGCACACACCCTTAAATAATGCCTCCTACATCCTATGTAGTTGCACACTTTCCAGATTTTGTCTTCACATAATCACTCCCAAGCCGAAGATTACATTGACAGAGAGCTATCAAGCTGTTTGAAGGATTTTTGCCCACATTTCTGTGTGTAGTTTAATGGATATTAAATGATTAAATGAGATTGTCAAAAGGTAATATAATGAAGATAATAATGAAGATCCTGAAATATCTATTAATTTGTAAGAAGGGCCTGCTTATAGTTAGACAAAGATAGCCTTCCAGCAGTGGTTGCTTCTGCATTACAGCAGGTGATATGAAATCTAAAAAAGAATGATCAAGTCTACTGAAGGCTGACAAATAGAATAGAAAGGTGTTTTGTTTTGTTTTCTTTCCTTAATTTACTGGTAAATTATTAAATATATAAAATGAAACGTCAATGATCTGGTATCACCAATAATCTTGTGTGTGTTTATAGAAAATACTTAACTTAAAAATTCCCTTTTACCTCAGTCAGTTTAATCTTACTTTCTATCTGTCAGATAATTGCTTAAAAAGCCACGATTATTAACATGTTGTCAAGTCACAAGCTCCCACCCATCTGGTCAGATATGATTATACAGGAGTCTTCACAAAATTTGAACAAAATTTGAAATAGCAGGAGTTCCTTACTATTAAATGTACTAAACAACTGTATTCAGAAAATTAAAAAATAATTAAGTAAATAATGCATGGACTACAAAATGTGTTACAACTTTTCATAACTTTCTCTTTTCAGACAGAAGTGAACATTCAAACATTATAACCAAAGCAGACAGGCATATCATTACTGCCACATCAGTTCACTATGTGAATAGAAACATTTTCTTCTGCGTAATTTTGGTAATAATAATTATTAAATTAGTCCAGAAATAAGTGGAATTTCCAAATTAAGCAGGTACATGAGCTACAACAATACTGATGTTTCAAAGATATTTAAGTGAAGAATATATTTATTTTGAATAAAAGGGCTATAAATAATTTTCTTAAAAATTGTCGATACATGGAAGCATAATCTCATAAGACCAGTATTTCAGAAAATTATATTAAAAACTGGTAGTCAATATAATTTGAAAATATAAGAAGGCACATTAAACACAAAAATTAAAAATATGTAACCAACAAAAACATTATAGAAATGTTCAAGTTTATAACAAAGAAAAAAAATATTAGGTGTAATAGCTCTTATTCTTCTGGATAGAAAAAACTTGGGAATACCTTGGATTCTGAAAATTTATTTTTTTTTAACTCTGACCCATGTTTTCATAACCATGGTTTATGAGAAAGTTGTACCTTTGCTGAATCAATTCAGACACCCCCAGAACATAAGCACACTGTTGTGGCTTAAGCCCAGAAGGCAACCGAGGACCACATTCCATTTGCTCACTCCTCCTGCCCCTGATGGAATGGGGAAGAGAAAATGAAACAAAAGTCTCAGAGATCAAGACAAGCACAGCGAGGGATGACTCACTAAATATGATCACAGGCAAAGGACAGACTAGATTTGGGAAGAAAGAACATCAATTTAATTTGAACATCACCAACATTAATTTACAAATCAGATCAGAGTAGGACAGTAAGAAATATGACCACATCTTAAAAACACTTTCCTCCCACCCCTCCCTTCTTCCTAGGCTCATCTTTGCTCCCAATTTCTCTACCTCCTAACTTGCAGCAGTGCAGGGGGATGGGCAATGGGGGTTGCGGTCAGTTCATCACCAGTTGTTTCTGCTGCTACTCACACTCTTCCCCTGCTCCAGTGTAGGATATCTCTCACAGAAGACAGTCCTCCATGAATTTCTCAGACTTAAACCTTTCCCATGGGCTTCTTTTCTTCATGAACTGCTCCAGCATGCGTCCCTCCCGTGGGCTACCATCCTCCCAGCAACAGATGGCTCCAGTGCAGGCTTCCCTCAGCATCTCAATCTTCTTTGGATGCAGCCACCTGCTCTGGTATGGGGTCCTCCATGGGCTGCAGGTGGACATCTACTTCACCACTGAGTTCCATGGGCTGCAGGAGGACAGCCTGTCCTCTCACCACAGGCTGAATGAGAGTCTCTGCTTCAGCACACCTCTCCCTCCTCCTCCTTTCTTCCACTGTCCTCAGTGTTTGCATAGGTATCTCCCTCACAACTCCTCCTCCTCTGCTTGTTGCCCTTCTTAAATATGTTATTGCAGAGGTGCAGCCACCATCGCTAATTGGCTTGGCCTTGGCCAGAGGTGGGTCTGACTTGGAGCCAGGGGAATTTCAAAAAGCTCACAGGAGCCACCCCTGTAGCCCCCTTCCCTGCTACCAAAACCTCACCACACACAAACTCAACACACACACCTATAAGGCAAACTCTGTATTTCTAACTGTATTTCATTAAGTAAGAAGAAATCTGTTAAACCAGCAGCAAAAAAAGAACAGTGACTCCTTCATTGGAATTTTATTAGAAAACACTGAGGGAGTTTAATTCAAATATATCACATATCATTTGGATTTAATTCTTAAATTATATTTAAATGAAATTTTTATGTTTACTGTGTAGGTAACGTTATGTTAATAAATTTTGAAGACAGTAACAAATTATACTTTTGTGTCCCAATAAATAGTAGACAGTTCTTACAGGTATTTTAAAGAACACAAGTTGGTTTACTATGTTTGAACCAGTCATCGGTACCATTTCTCTGTTTCTTACAATAACTAATTTTGCATTTTATAAGCTGTCTATATAGTGAGAGGTTTGCACAGTGCAAAATATGCTGAGGGGAGATGGTATTCCAGGTCTTAAACAGGATGAGAATGAGGAAGATAACTGTCTTTGAGTGTTTGGCAGAGAAGACCGTTCTTCCCAAGAAAGCTTTTACAGACAAAACCCAAGCCATAACATTTCTGCTAAACAAACAGCAAAGATTGAAAGAGGTTGCATGTAATTGACAGAACAAGCAAAGGATGCTTTCATTACAAAAAGTTCTAGGTTTCACAAAAACAGTCTGAAAAACATCAAATAAAAAATGCAGACTGCTACAAACCTGTAAACAGATGTTTTCCATGCTCAATCCACAGCCCACCTGAGCTTTCTAAAATCTGCTAAAAACTCCTGTATATACTGAAATATCTGTGGGATATTTTTAAATAGTAATTTTTTTGTAGAAAAATACAAACTTCATTATCTAAAAATTTGGGATAAACATTGCAAAAAGGATATTTAGAGAGGAAAATGGAAGGTGAAACATTAAATTTTGGCATTTTAATGGTGAATTGTTCTTTTTTTTTTTTTTTTTTTTTTTTCTTAAATAGCTTAAGAGAGTTTTGCAGGAGAAAAAAAAACATGGATATAGAAAAAGATTACATTTCAAAAGCACAAGACTTTTCACAGGAAGTTGCATGTATTTTATCTGGGTTACCTTATCTTTGGTCTAGTTTGATCAAAAAAAATATTTTTCTTAATAAACCCTTACCAGAATATTAAATCTAAACCATAATTAATAGTGTAGAAGCAGTAATAATCACTGTGTAGGAAGAAAGAAGAAAATAACAGATAAACAACTTTCAAAAGAATTGATTAAAAAGTCCATGCAGAAGACCAAATTATAACAAAGATATAGTAGAGCATTACACTTAAATTTATATAAATATGTTACCTCTGTCCCCATCCTGCTTTCCTCCAGTCAGTCAAAAAATTATTGAAGTGTCTTGGTAAGAAATTTTGGGTTATTTTGAGTTCTGAGTTATTTAAAATGTCTCGTCAAATATTTTTCTTTGTCTGATGCAGAAGACAAACTGCCAGGAAGGTTAGATGTAGGTGGCAACTGAAACAGCTTCATTTCTGAGTAAATGGTTCTGGAAGTGGTGGCATAGGGTTGCAGAAAGATAGTGATGACTACCACAGGTACACAAAAAGACTGTTGAACTTTCTACTACAGAAGGAAAATAATATTACCAACTTATGATGCCAGCTCAATCCTTTACCAGCAAAGCATTGCTCAAAATAGCCAAAAAAGATGGGAGAGATCGGGGGTACAGGGGGCATGTTTATTGGTCTCAAATACTGACACTGTTTAACTCCTCCCATCAGCTCAAAAGTACAACTTGTGCTTTAATAGTTTTATATTCTTTCTCTTCCTGTTAGTATTTTCCATATATGGCTACAAGGAATTTAATGTCAATGCTCATTTTGAATGCATTAGACAACAGAATCCATTTAACAATAACAGGGACAGAAACATTATTCAAGATATTGCTTACAAAATATTGTCAGTGGTTGTAAATATTTTTAAATGTTGTGCAGACTGTCTTTAAATTCATAGAAAGTATCACTTCATTGTTATCTTTACCTTATAATTTTGATGGCTTTCCAAAAGAGATTCTAGCTTACTTCAGGCTCATGACTCAAGCCTGATATTTCTATCTTAATTACCTGATATAAGTAAAATGGAAAAGAGGAAAAATATAAAAGGATGGTTTCAAAGATTTTCAAAGTTTCACTGAAAAGAGAAAGTTCTTACCATTGCTTTGTCTCATTTGGCTGCCTCAGTTTCAATATTTATTTTTCAAATCTTTGACACAGTCCACAGTGAATAAAAGCTATAAGACAGGCTTCATCTTACCACCTATGGTTTAAAATGCCTTTTGTTATATAGAACCCTCCACTGAAAAATTGTATAATATCTGCTGGTTAAGAACTTCAACAGCCTCTGCTCTACTTCCATGAATCCTTTCACAGTGACCATATCATCCCTGGTCTCCAGGATCTTCACTAGTTTCTACCATCTTTCTAGGTACAGTTCAAGGTATCCATTTTATAGTCCAAATACCTCTTTTTCTGTGGACTGTCCCTAAGTCAAAAACTTCATCTCTTCTGTAGTAGTAAAGATATACTGAAATACGTAACCTACGATGCACTTTATATCAACATGAGGAAATTGACAGAAATGCTGGTAATTTTTAGTAAGACATATGCAGGTCAGAATAAACTTTCATCTGGTCTCACTACATGGACATTTTGACCAGTGAAGTATCCACAAAAGTGGATAAGTACTTTCTCTCTCAAATTTTTGAAAGAGGCAATTTAAGAAGACATTGAAAACATAATTTTACTGCATATCTTTGTGTCCTACTGTTTAAATGGTAAAAAGAAAACTGTATTTCTGAGTCAAAATGAGCAAAAAGAGAGCAGAATTCAACTTAGACCCTCTTAAGAATACTATACTCATAAAACAGAGCATGATTTTCTTCCTTTTTCATTGCAATAGAAAATGCAATGAAAGATCATATTTGTATATAGAGATGGTAGCAAACCTCCACTGAAAACTAAGGACAAGTGTGTACTGTGGATTAATTCTAATTATAGAATTGTTCATTAATCTGGATTTAACAGTCTATATAAGCAACAGAGTAGAAAATATATGTTAGAACACCTTCTGAAATAAGGACATCTAAGAGACGATTTCAGTGTGTGACATTTCATTTTACACCATTGGAAACCTCCCCTCTTGTAAATGTTTCTGTTCTCCAGACATAAACTTCACCTTCTGCTGCTGATATTTTTTCCACCTTTGTCCTGTAACAGACAGGGGATGAAAAGAAAATGATGTGATTAAGTTTTAGTGTTTTTTTTTAAATATTACATTGAGTATTCTGGAAGAAACAGAAAGCATGGGGGAACCAGATTCAGGGGTGAAGGATGAAGCAGGAGAGTTGTCTATGGTGACAAAGATAGAATCATGATGTGAATGGAACAACAAAACAATGTATATGAAAGAGAAAAACATGAGAAAGAGAAGGGAGCCATAATTTAAATTAATATTACTGAGGTGGGCAGAAGGTAGAATCTCTGAATGAGAAGAAAGGCAATGTTTTGTTTAAACAGCAGAACAGCAGACATGAGGCAGGGAGAACTGTGTAGGATCAAAATAATCAACAAAAGGGAGAGAGAATGAATGGGGTGGGGAGATGGAGGGGAAAAGGAAAAAAAGAGGATCACAGATTTACAAAGGCATAATACTGTAGCAAAAACAGCAAGGAAGTGAAAAACGGGCAAGACAGAAAATATATGCATTCATTTTATGCCCAAACCTTAATGAAATGAATGTATGCTACTAAAATAGAATTGATTAACATAATCTCAGAGATTATTGGTGCTAAGAAAGTATGAGAGAAAGGTCTTTTGTCTTCCAAATTCAGACAGGAACTCTTGCTGCTTGGAAGTAGGCATGCAGCCTACATGCAGCCTTGAGAGCCACAATGTGACAGAGCAAAAGGGGCCTTGATGCAAAGTTTATGGTTTATTTGTATTCCCTTTGACATGCCTTCTCAAGAAAATTATAGCCTGCTACATGGACCAATTCTAAGAGGTTTATTTCTATAAAACAAGTACATTGACTTTATTGAGCTCGCTATCCCAGCCACTTTAAAAATGATGCAGGAATGTAAAGCTATAAACCTGTGTTAAGCAGTCAGGTTTACAACTTCTCTAACAGACAGGTAGCTCAAAACAGATGGTGTATAACAGGAAATTTCTTCTTTTCTATGTGCTTCTCTACCCTAGTACCTTTTCAAGTGGGTGTCAGAGAAAGCATAAATCATCTCTGTATAAAATTCAAAGCCTGAGACTCAATGTTTTCCTACCTGAAATTACTCACATTACTTTAAGGCTGACCTTGTGAGATGAACAGCGTCATGAAGAAAACAGGGTTCATCTCATCCTGTGGTGAAATACTGTACAGATAAGTGAGATTTTGACTATTTCTGTCCAGCTCTGATTTAGTAGAGGATGGTGGTGTGCACTGAGAAAACAAACCAAGCATGGATGATTATTTTGGGGAAATTTTAGGCAAAAGCTCTGGCCTGCGTCTATCCTGCTCTAAGACATTAGGTGCACACATAAAAGAAACACAGAAGCACAGCTGAACTGTTAACAGGCTTCTCATCCTTGTGACACATTTGGGGAACAAGGGGGAATCAGGAGGTATTAGTACCCCAGGTAATAACCACTAATTGGCTTTAGATATGGAGATGTCAAAGAGATTAGTTTAGGGTAATGTGACCAGTTTTATCAACTATCTAAGTTAGAAAGCAATAGTGAAGATAATAGCACCATGGGGGGAGCATCCACGCCCAGGAGCCTGACATGGTACAGGAGCCTCTTGGCCTCCCTTTGGAGAGATATCAATGTATAGGGGCTGGGCTACCAAGCAGGGCCTGGCACACCAAGGGGCAGCAAGTACCCTCTTTCCTGAGGTCCATGGCATAAGTCACATCTGGTCCACACTAGTGCGATCAAATTCTCAATACAAGATGTGCAAGCATGCTGCAAAATAGAAATCACAGACTACCTAGTGTACACATCCCCCTTCATAGCTACATTAAAAACATGATGTCTCTGAATGGTACAACTCGGTCCTTGTGGCTAGCTCACCCTAAGTCTCCCATGTCATGTCTATCTGAAAAAAATACTCAGAGAACAGGCGATAAATGACAGAGAATCCCTGATGCCTTGCTTTATTATGACAATTTTAAAACTCTATAAAATGCAGCAGATTGCTATACTTTAAATATATACTTGTAACAAAAATACATTTTACAACAGCAGTGTGCACAAGCCTTTTCCATCACATCAGGGAATATGTTATTTGCTGTGCCAAGATTAGTTATTTGATACTGAGCTCAATTAGTTTGAAGTCAAGTCTCTTTGATCCATGCAACTCCTATTTACAGAAGTGCCCAGAAGTAACAAAATCAGCTTCAAAAGTAATTTCAGAATAATTTTCCAAACAAAGTAAAAAAAAAAAAAAAAAAAAAAAAAAAAAAAAGATTATAAAGGACAAGCTTCATCTGAAAGGTAATTATTCACCAAAGTCTCTTAGAGTGAGATAAGTTTCTTCTACTTTAATAGACTGCATGCAGCAGTGGGCAAAGGGTAGAGGGAAAGATTTTATTGCTGTAATTTTTTAATACATAAACTGTGAAATTTGACTTCAGAGAAATTTGAGATGACTTTTATTTCCACTGACTGCTCTAAAAACCTTAAAAAAATATGACACAGTATTAATGATATTCCAAGATTATCATCTTTCAGGAAGATGTAGTGTGACCACAACCGGCAATTATGTCTCAGAGGTAGTTCTTTGTAGTTTCAAGTCAAGAAAGAACAAACAAAACACTTTGTTAATAATATCCCCCCAAATATATTTACTGCAACATCCCAATGTTCTGTTCTGCATCATCACAACCATCTGGTAATAAAAAAATTGACCAGGTGTTACAGGAAATGGCTGGCATGCAATTACCTTGAATAATACAATCTTTAATAGGATTAACAGCAAAAAGAAAATCATAAAATTAGGAAGAAAACATCACAGAGATTTAAGGCAGTGTGGGTTTATTCTAGAAAAACTTGAGGAAATAAAGGGAAAAAAAACCAAAACCCCATCATGCTCAAAAGAGATTTTGCTATTTTAGAAGGAATAGACAGACTAGAACCAAACATAAAAGACGGAAAAACTGGTAACATCTGATTTAGCAAGACTTTAAGTGCTTGAACTGTTGTGGAAAGAACCTCCTACATATGTGCTAGGCTACAACAAACAGCATTTCTGAAGGATAACCCATTATCTAAATTTAGAAACACAACTGTGTAGTAATGTTTCTTAAGACTCTCAAACCATGTTAAGACTGAGATGGGTTTCAAAATGAGTGTCAACTACTTTCTAGTTTGGGTATTCATTAATTCCACATGAAAAAGTACATCTGAAACATTTTATGGACATAAAGTTTCTCTTCATGTGAAGAAATAAATAATTCATAAATATAACTGCTACCAATATAATTATTCCATATGAACAAAGAAAGTGTACAGATAGTAGAATATGAACAACATAATCTGTCCAAACATACATAGTAAATATAGACAGGTCAAAGTTATTTTCTCTATAGCTGGAGCTTGCAATGATTCAGCTGAGAGTTATGTTAGTATTCATCATAATTTCCACACTCAATGAATAGTGCATTGTTTAAAAATAATCTAATAATTACAAAATTGGCAGTGCCCACCTTCTGTTTATTTAATTTCTCTAAATAAAGGGAATGGTAAAAGTCTATATGTATCTTGCAGCTGGAATATTTATCTTATTACTGAAAGCCTACTTAAAATCTAAATTTTAATATGGGTTATTGCAATAGTTTTCCAAATGCTTCACTTTTTGCTAAAGAAGTCTCAGTCCATAATATTATTTACAGTCCTGTTCATCCTGTCAGTATATTGAAATCTGTGTCAAAGACCATTCTCGAGAGCTCCATTTTAATCTGTAATTGATGAAACCAAACCACACATATTAGTACACAGCTCATCATAAATGGAATGACTACTGTACTAGGGAACACATACACAAGAGTCTAATGATACCAGAGCAGGATTTGACTCGAAGCAAGCAAGGATCTTGGGGTATTTTTATGATTATCTGTGGTGAATGATTTACATGTATCATTCTTTCAAAAATTACAAGAAAAGATTAGCTAGTGATAAGAAGTGGATGGATAAGAGTCTACACATACAAAGAAAAGGGAGATTCATGCTATTTTTAACAAATCCTAGTCAGTTTAGTGTGAAGAGATATGTTTGGTCATCATTGAAAAGGAAGTTCACTTTCTATGCCTAATGCTTCTAAAATTTAGTAAATCCAGGAAAAAAAAAAAAAAAAAAGCAACACAAAATTACTCTAAAAAAGTATGGAAGTTTTTATATCATTGCTATTTAAAACACTTTTATTACTAGACAAACCTTCAACCTACAAAAATGATGTAGTTTCAGGAAGCAAGAATATGACAAAAGTTAAGGTGATATATATTAATAACTGTTATTAATTAGGATTAGATCAGAAGTGATTGGATAATCATGCCAAATTAGTGATGTACAGCCTTTTTCTCTGTGTAATTAAACAATACAACCAATAATGAGTTCACAGAGTATTTCCATATTCCATAATATATGAATTCAAGAGCAGATAAAAGTAGAAGATGGAAATTCTACGATCACTTACCAAATAAATGGTTTCCTATATAAAACACAACAGCTCAAGCTGTTGGGTACAGAGATCTACATGGATCTACTATGCTTTGGATCTTTAGCTAGTATTATGTGTTTACAGGTTATTTGGGACTATAGTACAAAGTAAAAAGAGGGTACTGAGAAGAAGATGAGTTACCAGAAGCTTCCCAAGGAGAGCTAGTAAGCGTGATGTCTGAGGAGATGTATAGAAACACTTAGCCAAAGGAAGAAGCAAACAGAAGGAAGCTGTTTTCTGTCTGTAGACTGAGGGTAGTTGCATAATTATTATGGTTTTTGCTTTGAAGTTATCTTTTTCCAAATTATTGGTATTCCTTTTTATAACTCTTACTGCACTGGGAGGGATTGAATTGCATGTTCTGACACAGCTGGGGAAGCGGATCACAGCGCTCTACTGACAGGGCTGGGAAACATGTTTATTATCATTCTCAACTGCTATAGTAGTAAGGACAAGTAGAGCTCTGTGTGTGTGTATTAGAGTGTAAGATTTATCTGAAAATAATAAAAAAAACACAACTCATCAGGAGATAATGCATGCTCATGATGTTATTTATCAGGAGCTCATAAGTATCTGGAAGGATCTTCATCAAAGCTTTCAGCCAAATTCAGACACATAAAGATTTAAGTGACAACAAAAACAATATGAAGAGGGGGAACTTATTAGTCATTAGTTTTATCTCATTCTTCTCCAAGTACAGTTTATCTGAATTTCACAGTATAAAATCTTATAGTGATAGAAAATCAATTTAAATGCTTGACTGACAATTTGACCTAAAAATTTTAATTTAAATCAAGAACCACCCCAAAAATTACTGAACAAGCCAGTTTGCTAAAACAGTTTAATCTACTTTCCATTCACGTTTTGTATTAGACATTATATACAAATGCTGATATGAAATTATAATTAAAAAATATCTTATGGATGAAGGAAGTCACAAAAGTGATGCATATCCTTCATCTGCTTTCAGAGGTAAACCATTAGAAAAGATTTATCCCTTGATAAACAAAATACTTCAGCCTCCAGCACCAGTAAAAACAGAACATATGGGTTCTTTATTAAATAATGAAGTAGGGCTTACCATCTCCAGAAACATGGTCATATATACACAAAATAATGTTGTTTATCCTAAAATTCTAATTACTTTAGGCTGATATCAATGAGCATTAACTCCATCTGATCTAAGAGCCGTCTTGCAACTACAGGTTCACACTACTGTTGTTCATTAGAGCTACATTAACTTTATATGGGAGCTAATAAATCAGGACTTTGCCTCTGCATTGCATTTCTGGGGTTTGGGATTGATTTATGAATAGCCTGCTTGCATAGGGCTACACTCACACTGTTGAGGTGTACTAAGCCACCCTTTAAAAGTTCTGAGCTACAGTGACAGTGGTAGGACTGGTTTTTACACAATCAATATGAAAGTTATTATTATTCATTAAATCAAAAGTATTATTCAAAAATCTTGTTTCCCCCTAAATTCTCCTGTGCTTTTTCCTATCCTCATACTTTATTCCCTTAGGAATTAAGTAAGGATTTTCAGAAACATTTTTTAACTTCAGATTCAAATCCCACTAGAGATCATAGAATAGTTTCAAGTGATCTTTAAAGATCATTCAATCCAACCCCTTGCTATGCCTCATCTTACACTAGGTGAGGTTGCTCAGAGCCCTGTCCAACTTGACTTTGGACACTTGCAGTGATGGGGCATTCTCAATTTCTCCCAGCAACCTGTTCTAGTGTCTCATCACCCTCATCATAAAGAAAAATAAATTCCTTCTATGTAATGTAAATCCACCCTCTTTTAATTTAAAACCATTACCCTTTGTCATATCAGCACATCATTATTATAAAATAATTGATGTAAATTCTCAAAAACTAATTTAGCAGCAGAGATAAACCATGGCTTCACATACTAAAACTGCAGCTCCATAATATCATAATGTATAACACTGAAAATCCATGTATTTTTAAATCATTTGTTTACTCTGCAATATCTCTGTTGCTTTAAGAAAGCTCAAGGTGTAAAGCCTTTCTTTTCTTCCATTACTGTAAGGAGTTACATCATACTATATTACTTTCCAATCTTGATCCAAACCTGTGATTTCTTCTTCCATAGCGAATTCCTGACTTTTTTTTCCGAGGTTTACTAAAAGTGAACTTCATCAATTCAGAAGTACCAGTGGTCCTAACCAGGGAGTATAAATCTGCCACAGCAAGCAAATAAATTACACCTAGAGTCATGTTTGCAATATTTACCTCCTCAATTACTGCTAACAATCATTCTTCTGTTAAGAAGCAAAAATAATTTCCCCTGCTCTGTAGCAACATCAAAAGTAAAACTATATTATTGTCTTCCTGTAATTTTTCAATATTACACTTAAGACTAAGTTATCAAATGCAAATTATGAGCAAGTAAACCATTTTCTATGATTGTTTAGAGTAAACTGTGAATATGAGGAATGATACAAAGGTTTCAGGAACTCCAGACACTATTATTTTCATTTTTGCACTCATTTCAGTACCAATCCTAATCTCAATTTTTCAGTGAACTTCTCACTTTGACAAAATAATGTAAAGTATTTTTTTAACAGCTTTAAAAAAAAAAAGTAAACAAAACCAAAAATCCACCACTAGCATTTCATACAAATACTTCAGAGGACATGAAGAAGATAATTGTTTGGGGTTTTCTTGTTGTTTTTGTTTGTTTGTTTGTTTGTTTGTTTTTAGTACACAAAATTCTGGTATACAACATTGTCGTGGTTTGGGCCTGGATGGCAGCCAACCACAATGCAGCAGCTCTCTCTCCCATCCCCTCTGGTAATGAGAAGGAACAGAGGGCCAGGCTTGGGGTTCGAGATAGGACTGGGATGGGGAAAAATTCCCCTTTATGGTCACGAGCAAAAGGCAGACTTCTTAGGGGAAGAAAAAAAGAACATACATTTATTACAGACACTAACAACACATAACAGAGTAGGACAGTGAGAAGCATTGCCACATCTTGAGAACACCTTCCCCCCACCCCTCCCTTCTTCCCGGGCTCAGTTCTGCTCCCGATATCTCTACCTCCTCCCCCAGTGGCACAGGGGCAGGGAATGGGGGGTGCAGTCAGTGCTGCCACTTCCTTCATCTTCGGTGAGGGGAGTGTC
This sequence comes from Tyto alba, assembly GCF_018691265.1. Classification (NCBI taxonomy): domain Eukaryota; kingdom Metazoa; phylum Chordata; class Aves; order Strigiformes; family Tytonidae; genus Tyto; species Tyto alba. Next base: position 35,754,185 of record NW_024881276.1, on the reverse strand, counting down.
CAAAACTTGTTACCCCCTGCTCCATCGTGGTCCCCCTCTCACAGGAGACAGTCCTCCACAAACTTTCTCTGACTTGAATTCCTCCCATGGGCCGCAGCGTTCCCCACAGTGCTCTGTCATGGGTCACTAACTTCCTCCGACTGGATTCTCTCCCACGGCTGCAGCCCTTCCCGAGCTGCTCCGGCGTGGGACTCCCCCACATGCTGCAATCCTCCCAGTGGTGAATTACAGCAGTGGGGCTACCTTTTTCCATGAGACCCCGGCCTTCTTCGGGCACAGAACCTTGATTATCCGAGCAGGAACAACAGGCTGTAAATCAATGTCTGCTCCACCGTAGATCTTCATGGGTGGCAGGGGGGGGCCGCCCTGCCGTCTCACCATAGGATACAGGGGGGTCTCTGCTCCAGCACACCTCCCCCCTCCTTTCTTCCTCCGTTCCTCCACTGACCTTGGTGTTCATGCAGCTGCAGCAACTCCTCCTCACAAGTCCGACTGCCCGTCACCATGTCCCTTCTTAAATACGTTATCGCAGAGGCGCAGCCGATTGGCTCAATTTCCCAAACAGAAGTGGAGCTGGCTTGGAGCTGGGGGAGCTTCGAGAAGCTTCTCACAGGGGTCCGCCCCGATAACCCCCTCCCCTGCCACCAAAAAACTCCACCATTCACTCAACCCAGGACAAACCTTCAGCTTTCTAAAAATGACGTTACAGCACTGTAAATATATTCTGGTCAATACTAAAAACACTGAAACTTCTTAGTCAACTCGTCTTCTGCATCACATAGAGGAAGAGAAAAACTAACTGGTACTTTCTGTACACTGATGCTGTTGTCTCAAAGCATGAACCTGAAGCCTCACTTACTAATATTTAACACTGTCACATCCAACACCTACTCAGAACATTTAATTTCAAGGAGAAGATCCCTGCAATTAAATATCAGGAACACAGGTTGTTCCCACCAGTTGCAAGCTCTTTGCTTGATAAGGGTTCTTCTTAACATTGCTATTTGGCATCTATTCTATTGGATATAAAATCATCACAATTTTTAACACCTAATTAAGCACTGTTTAATCAGGTGGTATTAGTCATAGTGGTCCCTGCTAAAAATAAAAAGGGAGTGAGAGATTTATGATAATAGTGTTCTAATTAAGCCTCAGCTACTGCTATTTGCTATCATTCACGGACTAAGTCAGCAGATATCCCTGAGAGACATGCCAATAAAGTACCTAGTCTAATTAAGTGGAATATGACATATATTGTATACTATGATAATGAGAAGATTTGGCTCTCTGCATACTAGCTTTTCTGATAAATAGTGATTCACTGAATTGTTCGCTGAGGTCGTAGCAAACCAGTCACTCTCTCTATCTCATCATAATGAGAAACACTACAGAATGACATGGAACCAATGTCTGACAGATTTGCTAGAAGTTAGACAAAGTATAAACAATAATGTGGTAAAAAATAACAACAACAAAAAAAGACCGTACAGAAATACAAGCCAAATAGAGAATAAAAAGGAGCCAGGAAACCACGGACCATAATTTACTTTCAAAGAACTAGAGAGAAGGCTGCAAAATCACTTGAAGAAAAACCAGGAATTTGGAATCAAAGAAAAATGGTGTGCTATATAAAGACTTTTATAAAACTAAGGAAGATATTTTAGAGCTGTGAAGGACACATGTCGTCTAAGTGACATGTAGGTGATAAGGGTACATTTATCTTTGTAGTGTCAGGTGACACTAAGTTATAATGATCTTAATACATGTCAATATATTTTATTTTTTTTAAAGCAATCATTATTAAAACATCTATTGATTAATCATTTATTATAGTGTTAAAAAAATACATAGAGTCAAAATTATCACTTCACTTTCAGGAAGTGTCATCAGTTTGGGTCACAGTTACTTTGCACTCTTAAAGTATAATTCTTGATACAGGACTGCAAACCAAAGAGTTTTTACAAGTTCCACTACTACTACTAGCAGAAGTGCAATTCTTAGTGATCATTATGTTTTTTGTTTATAAGACCAGAAATACAATGCTAACAAAAATTTCATGTGTACTGAAATATTCTACAAAGACCACACATTAAAAAAACCCACAATATAATTATATTGGATTTGAAATTATTATTTCTTGAAATCAATGGTTTCTAGTGGAAGAAAATAACATTTTCAGTTAAAAGATTTCCTGAATGAGAAAAACATTTAGTTTTCTACAATAAATTGTTTATAGAACAATAAATATGTTAAAAAAAAAAAGAATTTTCCACTGAAAGTAAAGGTGTGATAAATTAAAAGAGCATTGTTATCTATCCTTAGTGTGTATCTTATGGGAAAGATAGCATATGGGAAAGTGTCATAAACTTCTGGATTATGACAGTAAATTCAAGATATCTCTTCATATTGTATTTCTAAAAGAAAAAAAAAAAGGTGAATCCCAATAGGAAAGGGTTCACTCACAGAGCATCCATAGATGAGAACAGGGCCATGAGGGACTTGATCCACAACTGGCATGGAAGACTCCAGCAAAATTCTGCATTAAGACTTTTCTTTATTTTTTTACATGACTTGACATTTTTCTAAAAATAATCGTTTATATCCAATTTTGGTCAAAATGTTTCACTTAAAAAAAATTACTATATATCTCGACTGAAGAACCACACATACCAGCACTAAACCTAACTTTGGTTTTATTACCTTAGATTTTTTTAAGTGTAGAGATAATAAATGCTTCCTGAAGTCAAGTTTAACTACAGTTACATTCTGAATTGAAGAAAAATCTTAAATTAATATAAAAGTATGAAGTACAAACTACAAAAGTATTTTAATTTAATAATATATAAATTATACTATAAATTATATAAAAATGTATATAAAAGCATCCATCCTTTATAATGTGAAAATGAAATGGTGAGGTATATTTCAAATGTCATTGTCATCATTATCATAGGAAATGAATCCTGGACCTGTTTAGTTTTTTCTGTCTTAGCTTCATCTGAAGTAAACAGACTTTGAGGATGACTAAACCACAGCTAATGAAATGTGTACTGTATGAAACAACCTTAATAATGCACAATAAATGCTGTACTAAAAGATCATAGTATCTCAAGGACAAGATGTATACTACATAGAAGAAAATCATATATAGATATTTTAACAGCTGAAAAACATAAATCGTACAGTGGAGAACAACTGGAACAAGCTGCTTCAGAATAGGTCTAAGTGATTGCTCATGAATTTCTATAATGATAACATATCAAAGATAAATGTCTCCATACTCTGAAAAAATGAGGTATATCACTATTATTACACTTGGTTAGTTGACCTTATCTACACTTTGGAATACATATTTTCACATATTCAGTTTCCAAACACTATATTGAATAGGAAGGATCACCTGGAATACAGTTTCAGATGTTAATCAATATATGTTTTAAGATGTGTTGAAATTCATATGCTATTTGGGAAGAAAAAGGTGATTTTCTAAAAGGCCTGTATGTATTAACTTATAATGAAAGAGGGAGTAAAGCCAAGAATATGCAATCCTGAGTCTAAGCCATAGTCATTCATCATTAAATCAGCTGAGACAACTTCACTGTATTCATATAAGTATAACCTTTACAGTTAAACTACCAAATTTTAAGAAGGATATATCTAATTTAATCTGCATGATATGTTATCAATTAATGTTAGTTCCTAGACCTGCATATTAAATAAAATATACTGGTTATTTAAAATTCAGTTATTTTTACCAGACAGGATTTAGGACAAAGCTATATATGTCTATCTGCGTAATAAAATGAGTCTGCAGTACAATTCGCTATGAATTTGAATAAGCATGGAGGGAAGGATGTTTAGCATACATAAAAAGACAACTGATCTTTCTTATTAGAAGTGAAACAACATTTCATTTTTTATACAGAACAAGCAGAAATATAACTTTACAAAATTATTGTAGAAAGTTTTGTCTTTCACAACAGTATTCTTTGTGAAACTCCATTACTGCTGATGATAGCACTGTGGGTCAGCCAGAACTTGTAGATTTAGAAAGGTTAATAATTTCAAAGAAAGGTGATTTTTCTGATACATTATTTTTTTCCCCCCAAATGCTAATACACTCCCTAACTCTCCTAATATCTTAACAAAAGGCAATTGCAGGTTGAATTATTAAATAAACACTGAATTCTCAGAAAATCTCTAATGAAATTTCATTTATCTCTAATTTACAATAGCAATGTATCAACTAGTCTTGCTTGGCCTAAGGCCCCATAAAACAGAAGTGAATACTGATAAGCTTAAATATATACTCTCAGTGTGGACAAAAAAAAAAAAAAAAAAAGGCAAAACCATTTAAACTACTGACGTTTGTTCATGCCATTGACTAGAGATTCAAAGTAATTTTTAGAAATGGGACATGTAGTCTAATTATTACACACCTGAGTTGTCAAACTGTGATATCTGAGCCCTTGAGTAGTTCATCATCAGAAAACAAGAGCAGTAATGAGTGGTACTGATTAGTTAAAGCATCCGACAGAGAAGGATGGGTTTAGAATAAAATCCTCTTCCATTTCTAGAAAAATATGCAAACATGATTTTTCAGGCAAAATCTTTGGAAGGAAAAAAGAAAAGAAAAGCATTGAATAATCATGAGGAATGATCATACTGGCTGATGGTGTTTTTCACTTTTATTCAATTATAAATAATATAAACAAATAACATTAAAAAATTTAAGCTCAGAAAGAGAAAGGATTGTTATTTTCAAAAGGCTTATTCAATGTCCTTGGCTCTTTCTCTTAGAATATAACAATTTTTAGATGTCTAATATTTAAAAAGAAACCCAAACACATATACATTTACCAAAAGGTCTGACACCATGATGTTTGTGTGCAGTAGAACTGGCTTATATTTTATTTAGAGATGAATTTGCAGCAAACTTACAAACAAGTTGTATTTTCCAGCTCTATACACTCAGAAACAGCTTCATGTCTAACCCAAACCAACAAATAAAGTAACTACATTCAGATTTGAATATTAGGCAACCTAAAATTATAGCACTCGCTGTCAAATTTCAGAATTTTAAATACAGATGCATGGCAATGTTAGTATTTACCTTCCACATACTGACTTTAATGCTTAATCCAAAACTCTAACACTAGGGTTTCATTTTGATATTTTGACAGCTACTTGCAGAAGTACTGAGATTAATGATCTATTTGGAACTACCTACATTCCTGCAGGTCTACCAACAAAACTCTTCTAGAACTTTAGAAGAAAGAACATTTAAATCTTGTCAATTCAAAGATTAACTCCCAGGTCTTATAATTATCCTTAAAATATAACAACATGGTACCCATTTAAAAGGAGTCAAAGTTTCAGTGAAGGACTCATTACAATCTGTCTATATGATAACATGGTTCTTAAAATTGTAGAAGTAACATTAAAGTGCAGAAAAACGTCCTTGTAGTAGCCACTACATCAAGAGTAAAAAATACTGTCAGTGCAGTCTGGATGAGCAGACTGTCTGGCTAAGGAAGACGATTTCTCACAATAGCTGATGCAAGGCGTTTCTGCTTGACCAAAATGCTTGAGAGTTTTCTGAAATAGCAAAAGGTTGAGTGAATACATCTAGCTGCAAATAGCGCAGGAACATATCATACTGTTTTCCATTCACTGACTTCAATTTTGTTTTCCTTTCGGGTCATAAGAAAATCAGAGGTGACAATCTCAATTACATATATTCAAGAGAGTCTTAAGACAACATAATGAAAAATGTAGCTAAGGAAATAGTGTTTGGATTTGGATCTGAACTGAATTTATAGCATGTTTCAGATTAAGAATAGGGCCACACATATTCCTGTGTAGGCACCAAGTTCTTGAGTACTATTTCATGAAGAAGTGTCAATATTTCTGATAGCAACAATTCTACTGTTTTCTGAATAGCTGTTCCTATGCATTTCTTGAGGCATAAAAAGTGTCAAAAAAATTTTATTAAAGAACTAAACTGCTATAGGTCAAATTTTCTGATTGAACTATCCAAAGAATTTACACTTCAGTAAGGAAGAACACTCAACAGGCATTTTAAATTAGTGCTTGAAAGAACAGAAAATAAACCAAACATCTAGTTTTATGGATCTGAAATCCAAAACCATGATAATTACTCAGAATGAAAAAAGAGAAACAGTATTATTTCATAATTACATTTGTTGCCACCAAAATAATAACCATTTTTTTCCTACTTCTTCAATTACTGATAACGTTTCAAGGATTTAAGAGTATTTTATTAGCTACAACTGATCAATGTATAGTGGTATCTTTATAGCAATTACTATTTAAAGTGGTTCAACAGGCAAATAGATTTCTGTGTACAGCTGTGAATTTTCTGATTCTAACACAACTGTTGCTTTTGCATATGGAAAGAAGAAAGTGAAATTAATGTAGTTGTATCCCATGGCTTTTGCTAGTGTTTATAAACCAAAGTCATATTCTGAGAGATGAGAAAATCCATACTTGAAATAAAACCTTCTATTTACTTTTTGAAAAAACCCATCTTCTTGTTAAAGCTGAACTCTTTGTTCCTAAGGGTAAGTTTATTTTGGAAATAAAGAATTTGGGGTAAGATGACATTTTTTTAATAGAAGTTCAGTATTGATCTTTGTGATGATCTTATCTGGAGTTCAATACAGCATACCCAAGAACAAGGTAATTTTTGTACACACAGAAATAATTTAATTTTAGCCAGTGGCTCAGTAATAAGGTTTGTGGTGATCATCTTATTGTACATAATAATTTTACACTATTTGCAAGAAAAGAAAAAAGATAAAAATCACAGAATATATCTAATTCAGTAGTGATCTTTAAATATGGAAACATATCTGCCTTGTTTAAATCTGTAGATATAAGCTACAAATATATTTTAAAACCACAGTCGGCAAGTAATGATAGCAAAGTGACTTGAATGCCAAGACAGCGGATTTGATATTAAAATGTCTCTTTTGGAAAGGCATATCCTGTTTCACCATTGTGCTAAACAAAAACTGTAAGATAGAAAATTAAAGTTGCCACAACTGTCTGCTCTATGTATCTAGTGGAAGTTCATAAGAGTTCTCCTGCATTTTTAGGTTTTGCCATCTGAACCACAGGGATGAACTATGGCCTATGGCAAGACCTCACCTAGAAACAACCATGGACAATATCCAGGAGCACGAGAAATTATTTTGTTGACACAAATACACAGGCACCTAAATCTTCTTTCAGTGAAGGAGATTGAATCTGCCTGTGATATCTAGATAATGAGAAAAGCCAAAAAAGGGAGGTGTTTTGCTGGATCTTATTCTCTCTAACAAGGAGGGGCTGGTGGAAATTTGTGAAGCTCAAGGGCACCCTTGGCTAGAGTGACCATGAAACAGTTGAGTTCAAGATGCTTAAGGGTAGCAAGGAGGGTGCACAGGAAGCTCGCTACTCTGGAAATTGGATTCTGCAAAATGTGTTCCAAAAGACATTGAATGACTTTTTTTTGCTTATTTCAGTTTTAAATATAGACTTGAAATTCAGTGTCAGCTACAGAAAATACTGCCAAACTTCAAAACATGTGACTACCTGAACATATCTGACTTCTTGAAGCTGAATGTGTAAGTAGAATTAAATTAATATATTCTTTAGGGTAAACCGAAAGACAGAAAAAAATCTCATAATTCTTATTATTATTTTCTGTTTGTGTTTTTTGGCCAGACATCAAAATTTAAATGTTTCAGTCACATTTGTAAAATCAGAAATAATAAAACCCCTCTGATACAACATTTTGGATGCAACAAGCTATTCTGCCTGTTTATTTATTTACATTGTTCAGGTGCCAACAATGCCAGTAAAAACTATGCACAACTTATTGTTGACATTCACATCAAACCATTACATATAGAGTCCATCAGAACATACTACTACTTTGCTTTCTTCTAATCTATATCCTAACCCTAATTTCAGTTGTAGACAAAGGCCTAAAAGCTCTATATGCCTTCATGTTGTTTGTGAATCACCAGAGATGCTTATCACTGGTCTTTGATTTACAAGGATTTGGCAACTGGAAACCTGACGGATCCAAACTGTAAGAACATTAATTGAAGAATTCATAACTCATAATCACCTTACTTCGCATACTCCTTATGAAAACTCTTCTCTTTCTCATTCTCCCAGATCTTACCCTGACTTTGACCTTTAAAGCTTCATGTATAATTCATTGAAGATGTTTCTTAATAACCCTTTTATTCATTTATTTATTTATTTGGTGCTTCTTAGGGGTCCTATTCACACTGTAACCCAGTATTTCTTCAAACCTTAACTCTAGCCTGACAGAAGATCTAAATATTTGAGCCTAAGTATAATTCAATAAAGATTTATTTTGCCCACTCTCAGTTCTTTTGGCTGTTCTTGTATATTTTGTTTTTCTGTGAACTCAAAATCTAACCTTGTATTTAAACCTAATTTGGCATAATTTTGCAGACCCCTGCCAAAGCATAAGACATATCTGAGACCTGGCACTAAATGTCAATATACTTTGTTGTTGCTTCTTATGAGCTCCAATTTTACTGTACTTTTTCCTTGTCCAAATTTTTTTTGTCCTAAAGCAAACCTCAATCTAACCTGAACTTGACATATTTACCAGATAACTCTGCCATGCTGTCATGGTTTGAGCCCAGAGGGCAACTGAGCACCATGCAGCTGCTCACTCACTCTTTCCCCCCCAGCACTGGGAGGGAGAAAATGAAGAAAAGGCTCTGGAATCAAGATAAGGACAGGGATGGGTGGATCACCCATTATGGTTATGGACAAAAGACACTCTTTAGGGGAAGAAAAAGAACATCACTTTAATTCAAACACTAACAAAACCAACACTTAACAGATAAGGTGGGACAGTGAGAAGTGCCACAACATCCCCAAAACATGTCCCCCCACTTCTCCCTTCTTCCAGGTCTCAGCTCTGATGGTGATCTCTTTAACTCCTCTACCCTAGCATCACAGGGGACAGGGGATGGGGGTGACAGTCAGTCCACCACTCCTTCCTTCTTGGGGGGGAGGGGGAGGGAATGTCACACATTCTTCCCCTGCTCTACATGGCTCCCCTCTCATTGGACAGTCCTCTATGAACTTTCTCCAGCATGAGTCCTTCCCACAGGAGGCAGCTGTTGTCATTCTGCCCCGGTGTGGGTCACCCCTGCATGTTGCAGTCCTCCCAGCACCAAACAACAACAGTGGAAGCTTCTTCTCCCCTCAGAGTCCCAGCTTCCTTTAAACACAGCTGCCTGTCCTGATGTGGGCTCCTACCGAGGCTTCAGGTCAACCTCTGCTCACTGCAGACCTCCATGGGTGGCAGGGGGGGCGGCCCTGCCGTCTCACCACAGGATACAGGGGGGGCTCCGCTCTGGCTTACTTCCTCCATTCCTCCTCCTTTTTTCCACTGACCTTGGTGTTTGCATAGGTGTCCTCCTCATAACTCCTCCTCACAAGTCCCAACCTCCTTCTCAGGTTCCCATTCTTCCATATGTTCTCTCAGAGGCACAGCCACCATCACTAATTGGTCCAGCCCTGGGCAGAGGGAGTCCAGCCAGGGGGAGATTTTGAGAGGCTTCTCACAAGGGACACTGCAGTAGCCCCTTCCCCCACTACCAAAACCCCTGCCACACAAACACAGCACACATGTTCAACCTAATTGTAACTCCTGGGAGAGGACAGTCTACAGCACTTATTTCCTTTGGCTCCTCGCTATGTATCTACCCCACTGTTGCTGTTAGTCCTATCTTTCTCACACGCTAAACTCTGTCCCTGACCTGATACTGAGGCTAGTAAGTCCTGCAATGCTTGAAGGCAAATATAAATCACTGAAAATTTCTGTTCCTACTCTACATTTAGTTTGGTCACACTTTTTCAGTAAGGTTCTTATTCTAGCTCTTGGTTTTAATCCCTAATTTTAATCTCAGTTTTATATGGAGGGTAAAGACTTCTGGTAGTGTGAAGCCCATATACTCCATTTTAGGATTGCTATATGGAGATTTATCTCTCTTATGAAATAAGTGTTTCTTCTTCTGCTTGTTTGGATGCAGCTTTCCTCTGTGATACAGCATCCCCAGAATTTCAATACGGACCATACATACCTGGTGTTTTTGAAGCACCATAGGAAAGTAAGGAAATATATTAAATAATATATTAGATACAGAATTTGTGAGTGTCCTCTCTGCTAGAAGGTGGGGAAAAACCAAACAAAAAAAAGAGAGAAAAATCTCAGAATTCTTTGTCCTCACGTTTATAACTTTACTATAGGAGCTCTTATTTTCCCTTGCAGATATTCTCATACATACAGGTTCTTTGGTCATGTCAGCCCAAGTATTAGGAAAAGCTCATTTCTTCCTAAACACTTCCCTTCATACAACCTTAGTCCATTAATTAGAACTCTTTTGAAAGGGAAAAAAAAATGGATTGAATGATTAGCATATTTGACAAAAATTCCCCTACAGTTTTAGTTTACTTTAGACTTAATTTTTCCAGTTAACAGAGTAATCAAAGAAAAAAGATCCTCCAGAAACATTTTGACTAGATTTCGTATACATACACAGAATATATTCCTAAAGAAAATAGAACATAATGAAATAATTATTTGGGAATTAAAATCAATTATTAATTATATCTTTGTCTTCACGTTACTAATAAGAAATCGTTCATTGATACCAAGAGAAAATATTAACTGCTCAAAGGCTTTTGGGAAAAAAAAAATAAAATCAAGCAGTTACTTTAGATTAACATATTAACCTAAATTGCCACATACACAAATATATTTGCCTGATGTCAAAAGTACCAAAAATTCCATTCAAAGGTTGTTGGAGATCGGCTTTCCCAAAGCAGTCAAATCTCATTAGCCAATAGCGCTTGAGGAGACCAAGATAGGTATTTTACTGCACATTCTATATTAGAATCCCAGGCCTTTACTATTGATGGAGAGGAAAACAAACACAAGCCACCTGTGAGGCAACAACTATTTAAAAGACTCATAATTACAAAGATTCAATTACAATATTATTTTTATTAACTAAAATTTTCAAAATGCTTATCAGATGTAAGGATTACGTCTCATTGTTAGAGATGAAATATATTAAAGTTCAGGTAACACTTCTTAAACTATATATTTCCAGCTCCCTTTTAAGTGTAATAAGATATTTCCTAGTCATGTTTAATAATGAATTTTTATAAGAAAAATCACAACAACTTATTATCTCTGGATAATCTTTGGAGAGTGCAAGTACATTGAAAGGACTTTGAAAAACAACCATAGTAGCAAGGGTTCTTCTGGAGAATACTTAAGTTTTAACATACTGATTTAGCTCAGGCATAACCAAGATACTGAATTTCTGACCCTAAACCAAAGGGAGAGGAGCAAAGGTACAATTGTACATAACTAGGGAAACTGAATGCAGGAGTCTCCAGCTTTTCCACATGACCCTGAACACATCACATAACTTGTTTTCATACAAGGCAATACTCCATAGCCGCTTTACTCAGTACAATTGTATCTCTTAAATAGAGACACATACCTGCACATACAGATCATTGCTTATATAAGCTCCATCCACATTGTCCACTGTTGCCACTTCTAGAACAGTATTTATAGCTCATATTCAGCTATTAACTTCCCCAGGATTTCTTCCAAATAGAAGCAAACTTTTAAACGTCTTCACACTAAAAGCCTTTGCCACTAATACTGTCTGCTAGGAGGGCTTTAAGTCCTTTCTTCTTTTGAGGCTGGACATCCATGGATGCTGAGACTCAGGGGACCTCTTCCTTCTTCTAGGACAGCTGCTGGACATCAGCTTGCTGATGAAAATTGACTCCTCCAGGAAACCCTGAGTTCAATTACATTTCAGTGGGAACTGGGATTGTAATTGTTTTAGTCACTGTTGACGGCAAAATTTACAGGTGTTTTTAAAATGCTAGCCACAGTAGACTCACACAATAAAATATTTGTTGTGAAACAGATAATTTGAGTTATTTCAGTGTATATTAAACATTCACGCTTGTCTTAGGTGCTAATACTTCTGACAATTCATTTAACAGATGTTGCACAAGATTTCAAAACAGTTTACAATATGATCTTTTTCATTTTTATCCACTTTCTCATTAATGAAGTTATTGATGTATATAGTTACTGAATTTATCCTTATTTCTTGACTTCTTAAAAAACATCTCTGCCAGTCTAAGCATAGTTTGGACTTTTTCAGCTATATTCTGCTAAAATTTTAATCATTATGAACTTTTAAAAGACATACATGAGAACCCCTAGAAGAGGATGTGTCTCCTGTAAATCTTGACAGACACAAAATGTTGATCTTTTTTGTCACTGCTTTTGTGCAGAAGATTTCTAAATTACAGAAGTAATGCCTGCTTCTTTTGTATGTTAAAATTGTTATTTCTTATGAGAGATTAAAAAGAGGGTTAAAGATAGGACAGCGCATAGATTTTCTCTATTAATCTTTCAAAGAGAAGTATATTATAGGAAAGATCCATAACTGAACTCAAAAGTTCAGTACTTTTGCTAAGTGTAAATGCAAGAAAGTGCTCATGGCTGTTATTTCATTTTGGGTATTTTCAATCAGCTGAACACCCAAATTGCCTTTTCTTTTCTCTGCATTGTCCTTTCTTTCCATTTTTACTACTGCTATTAGAGAAGCTCCCCTTGGCACCACTCTAGTTTACGTGCAGAGTGGTAGTATTATACAGCACTATTCCTAGCACTTTAAAACTGGTCCAAGAATGTCTTTCTTTCATGTGAAGTGTGTCACATGAAACCTTTTTTCTATTAAATTAAAAAATAATATAGCTTGCAAGAGAATTCTAGTTTCAGCTTTGGAACAAATTGGAATAGACATGATTCTCTAAAGACAAATAATTATGTTGAATTATATCAAGAAATCAAAATTTTATTATGTTATTTTAGCAAAATAAAAAATCCCCTCTTGCTTTTTACTAGTAAAGTACAAACAAAAACCCTGAACAATTAAAGTTACATATTTCATTGCAACAACTTTCATTTTAGCTGTTTTATCAATATGTTATTGTCAATAGGTCAAAACTAGGGAGAGAAGAGTTTTTTCCCTTTTTTCCCCCAAAAAATTTACAAATTGCCTGATTTCCTAATTCTTGATATTTCTTTCTACAGTTTGAGTGTTATGTATCCTCCTAAGTACATGAAAGATTACTGGCAAAAGGATCTCTGTACCCTTTCTGGATTGACAGGACAGGTATTTACCACAACTTTTTCCATTACTTCTTTGTGATTTGTTTTTCATTTTATTCAGAGTTTGAAGCAACTTGAGATACCACTTTTGCATTCATTTGTGCTACATAATATTTGGTCAGGCAGAAGCTTATGAGGGGCCCTGAGAAAACTACTGTAATATGAAGTTACCTTCCATGGTAAAAAATTTGAACATTTGGCTTAGATTACATCTGTCAGTGTTCTTAGTAATTTTTTATTTATTTCTCTGAAATATACACTCACAAAGAAGTTTAAAACTTTTGAACATGTTGGGAGAAATCGCTGACTGAATGTCAAGATGTCCCATGGCAATAACTGGTGAAGTAAATCAGTAGAGCGGCAAATATCTTAGCTATTGCCCTAGTAATGTATTTAATCTGCATGATGTGGTAGAATTTGGTTACCAACAAAAGCCAGTCCATTTCCCCTTGCAGATACATGGGGAATCTCTGTGACATACAATCTCTCACTAAGACTGGTACTTATGTTTCTTCTCTGTACAATGATGATACAACTTCACTTTCCAAAGGATAATTTACTGTTAAAAAAAGAAACAGGCTGGTGCCCAGAACAGACAGTTTGTCTCTGTTTACTACTTCTAATAAACCTGATGATACATCTTGCACAGCAAGCTTCATTTTTTTTAATGATGGCAACATAAAATGATCCATTGAACAAAAACCTCTGGCCATTACCTATTTATATTTAAATATTGAAGCGCTTTCATTGTTAATAATTTTTATGTGACTATTATGTGAACAGAGTCCTACGATAAGAACTTGGCTGAGTGACTAAACATGGGGATCAAAGCAAAATTACCATTGGAAGGTAAGTGTTTAATGGATGCAAATATAAATCTTCTAGGTCTTATTGTGTCTTCATTAAATGACACTATGAAAAAAGAGATGCAGCATGACTGTGATTTTTTTCAGGTACATTGGTTTCAAGGGACAAAATAATATAGTGAACAACTGAGAAATATGACAGAAAATGAGGAATACATGTAGTCTCCTAAACAGAATATATTATTCGATTTTCAAATAGAAAGAAGTAGGGAGAGAAACTAAGAATTGTTGGTGTACAGCCAATTAAATTAATTGTCTGTTATATATATATAAAAAATATTTTTAAAGCTGATGTCACTGAAGTTTTGTTGCATGGTAAGAACCAACTATATAAAGTTAAGACAAGTCCAGTTAACTAAACAAGAAACTTCTTTGTGTTCATTGACAGATGAATGAACTAGTAAATGACTAGTGACCACATCTGTGTTTAGTTCAGAAGATTTAATTATCTAATAGTTACAGAAACATACAAAAGAGAGAACAGTACAAAACATTATTTAGGAGGTTGGAGAGGCTGACTTACAGAGAAAGAGCAAGGGAACTAAGCACATGTACCTGATTAAATAATGTTCAAGGAAACATTCAGCAAGAAGCCTAGGATGAAAACACTAAAAAGGAAGCAAGTTACACAGAAGTATACAAGAATTACCTGGAATGATGGAAAAAAGAAAAAAACCCAACAACCTCAAAACCTTTAAAATGAAAATCCAACAAATATGCCCAACAGTAAGAGTTATTAAACCACAGAAGAATTTTTCTCAAAAAACTCACAGAAAAGCCATTCACTTGCCATTAGAGAAAAAATGTGATACACAGTATATGACAGAGAAAATCTGGCACTGAAAAGAATTAAGCTAGTTTCACTAGGGTAATTTTTCATTTTTATTACTGATATATAAGTAATTTTAATTCTGTTGTACTCAAAACATCCTTTTCAAAGCAGGAAGAATATAAAGGGTTTAATTAAATGAGACCCATGTGTGAAGATTCAGTATACAGATCCAAGTAGTTTCACCCTTCACTGTACTTTTACCTTTCCCTCACTTGTGGTTAAGTTCTAGATGGCAAGGCACTGTAAAATTTCGCCTCTGAGCTTTTTTATTATTGTATTGGAAGGGGATATTCTTTTACCTTTCTCTGAAGCATTATATGTTACAGCAGCTGGAAATCAAATGCTTTTGTGCAGTAATGCCATTGAAGTCTTCCAGTTATTTGTTTAGTGTTTTTTTTTCACCTTCAGGAGATAAATTAATTTGCCATTAGGGCAGGGCCAGGAGGGAATTTTCCTTCCATTGAGGATGGATACAATTGCTCTTTTGTTCTGCTTCTTTCTTTTGGTTCTTTGTCTTATTCGGACCTCATTCCATAAAGTGTACATTTCCTAGCTAACACACAGTGTGAAGTGTGGAAAAGCAAAATAGCAAAGAAACCTGCAAAATACACATTTTCTTAACTCATAGCACCCAGAACAAACACAGAACTGGGTGAAGAATCAGTGATTTGTGTTGTCATGACAGCAAGAAATGCAAAGAAAGGTGGAGGCCATACAGTCCTGTTCTTCCCCTTTTCTCAAGGAATATTTGACACAACTATACAGATTTATCTCCTGCTGTCCTGGTTGGGGCTGGACTAGAGTTCCCGTTGGTTCGGCAGCGGGAGGAGGTGCAGCACCCTGAGACCCCAGGGGCTCCCCAGGTCCCAGTGCCCTCACCTGTGTGCGGGGGCGGGGGGAGCACAGCTGGAGGGCTGGGCCTGGATTGGCCAATAGTCCATGTCATGTGACATTGTGCTCACTATATAAAGGCAGGAGCGGGGTGGGAGGGGCTGGTGTTTCTGGGAATGTGGCTGTGGTGCCTTTGTGTTTGGGATTGCTGGCTGGGAGCGGGTGGGTGGTGAGCAGCTGTATGGTACGTTACCTGTTGATACTGCTGTCAGTGTATTATTCTGTTACTGTTATTAAACTGTTTTTATCTCAACCCATGAGTCTCCCTTTGCCCCTCTGATTCCATTCCCAAGTAGGGGGAGGGTGGGTGAGTGACTGTGGTTTTCTGTAGGACACAGAGGACAGCACAGGGGACTCTTCTGAGTTGATGCTTCAACTTCATCCAGGTCTTCTGGGTAAAGCAGAAGACCAGAGCCATGATTTTTGCTTGTTTGTTTGTTGGTTTTAATTTTTTTTTTTTTTTCATGTCTTCTTAAAACAGAGCCAATGAACTGTAGCAGCAGTGTAGAGTAGGTGTATTTATCAAAGTTTCCCAAGCAGATTGTTCTGGATTTTTGCTTATTCTGACAACTTTTTTCTCCTCAAATAATGAAATACCTTGGAAATTAAAAGTTATGTACACAAGAGAACTGACATAGTATCCTGGATTGTTTTAGAGTTCAGAATACTAGGAGTTAGCATTAATTCGGTGTATAGCTCTTGTACTGATGAAACATTGGCATCTTAATTTTGACTGAGGTGAACATTTAAATATATTTCCTAACGTGCTATTTTTTGTCTCATGGCAATGCCCAGACAGAGAAGATCTGATATAGAACTGCAAGATTTAAAAGACTAAAGCAGCATATCTAGTGATGTGGCAGAATGCAGAAATTAATCACATCAAAACAGGGTCCCACATTAAGGAACAGACTAAACAAGAGAATTGTAATGTAATGTGTATACCATTCCCATGTTCACAGCAGCACACTGTCTACATACATGGCTTCCCCTATGCTACAGCTATACCATTAATTTCTCAGCAGTAGGTTTAATGTAAGAAAAAAAGTAAAAATTTGTAAATCATAAGACAACAGTAATAAACTAATATTAATATTAATGTTACTAAATTTGATAATATAAACACTTCTTCTTTAAAAAGGGTTAACAGACATCATAGCTTTATAAGAAGATTCCAGTTCTGTTCCCATCTTGCACTTCTAAATCACAGTCGCTTTGGTTTTCAAAGAAGGCTAACTAAAAACACTGAGGATTAGAGATTACTTTCCACATGTCTGCTAAACTGTATTTGGCAAAAGATATCTGCTTAACATGAACCAGAAGCTCTCCAACCATTTTTCAAACTGGTCACAACAGACAGAGAAAATAACATTTTTTTTTTTTTTTAATAGAGTCATGTTATATATCAAAGTTAATGGGGCTCATAGAATTCCTATGGATAGGCATAGAAATCTCAGTTATGTAGAGTTTGATGTAAAACCCACTGAAGTTGCTGGACACTTTTCACCAGTTTAAGTTTATTTGAAATGTCTATTTCAATTCATATTTACAGGTCACCAAGGGAATGAAATGTACTCAGTTTCTCAAAGAACAGCTTGGAGCTTGCAATACTTTTTAAAATCTTTTTTCTATAGTCTAGTTTGCTTTGCCTGTTATTCTACCTACACTTGACTAAAGGGATATTTCAATAAGATGTGGCCTTCAGCAGAGGAAATCAACCTACTGTTGAGGGTGCTGGAAGATTGCTCAAAAACAGTCTCTAACTGAAATGTTTGTATCTTATTCATATTAATGAAAACGGATATATCCTGAAAAGTAAGTCCTTACTAAACCATCACATGCTGTTAAAAAAGTACTCACATAAACAACTCGCATAAAAGAAGCAAAGGACAAAACATTAAGACCATTGTGATAAGAGTTTAGGACCAAGAAGTACTGTTTTATGTTGATTTATTGTTATTCCAAGAGTTATTAGCTTTAATCCTGATTAATTTACATCTTTGACTAGCAAATTGTTAATGCTGGAAATATGCAAAATTTAGCATTTAAACTACTGTGTGGGAGATCTCCAAGTACAACATTGGAATCTGCTACATTAGCCAGAAACTTAACATCTTGAATGGAGGAAGGGAGGTCTTACACCCCAGATGGGCTAAATTATCTAGTTTCTGATCAATTAGTTTTATTAATATATCAGTATATAAGCTAGAATCAAGACAAAAGCAAGAAACTTTTAACATCACACAAACTGTTAGTGCTCATTTGTGAATTAGCACTTCATGAATGTACTACAGGAGAGACAAATTTACTTCATATATGATTTATTTTTTCATGTATCACAGCTTCTTCCTTGATTCATAATTTAGGTTACAGTTTTCATGTAATTATAAGAAAATAACTTGATGTACCATTCTTTGTCATATCTCGCTGATATGTGCACATTAAAAACCTCTTTAGCTTAGTGAAGAACAAAAATGAAAATAACAGAGTAAGTCATATAACTAGGGTCTTTGCTCATATGTTAAAATAAAATTAATTTGAGTTATAAACAATTCTTGAATATGTCATTAGTTTATTTGGCTGTAGAACTCCTTTGTGCATTGTTTTTCATAAAGAACAATTTGTCCACTTATATATTTATTCTTTGACAGAGGAAGGCTCTTTGTATTTGAAAATTCTTATGAATATATGTTTTCTCCTCCTCCTCACATCTGTTATGGAAAGAAGCAAAACAAAACCTCAGCTTTTTGGATAAGTTTGCCATGTAAAAATAAGTGTGAATCAGAAAAAAATCCTATCAGTAAAATACAAATAAGACATTATGAAATGCTGTGAATGACACATCAAATATTATGTTCAATGACACTGTTGTCTTTTAAGAACAGCAGGTAACTGGGCACCACTCAACCTCTTGATCACTCCTTTTCCCTGAGGGATGGGGAGGAGAAAATGTAACAAAAAGCTCCAGGATTAGAGACAAGGATAGGATGGGATGACTCACCAATTATGGTCTCCAGCAAAAGACAGACTTAGCTGGAGAAGAAAAAACCCATAGATCTACTTTGAACACCACCACCACTTAATTTACCAAACAGAGTAGAACTGGTGAGAGCATTAACACATCTTATAAACACCTTCCCCACACCCCTCCTTTCTTCCCAGGCTCAATTTTGTTCCTGATTTCCCTACCTCCTCCCCCACCATCAGTGCAGAGGGGCAAGGAATGAGGGTTGTGGTCAGTTCATCACAGATTGTCTCTGTTACTCCTTCTTTTTCAGGGGAAGGACTCCTTGCACTCCTCTTCTGCTCCAGTGTGGGGTCCCTCTCATGGAAAACAGTCATCCACAAACTCTTCCAACAGTTTTTCCAAGGGCTTTCCAAGGGCTGCAGCTCTTCATGAACTGCTCCACTGTGGGTCCTTCCTGCAGGCTGCCATCATCCCAGCAACAGATGGCTCCAGTGCAGGCTTCCCTCAGAGCTTTGGCCTTCTTCAGACACAAACATCTGCTCTGGCATGGGGTCCTCTGTGGGCTGCAGGAGGACAGCCTGCCCTCTCACCATGGGCTGCAGGGGAATCTCTGCTCCAGCACACCTCCCTGCCTCCTCCTCTTTTCTTCCACTGCCTTCAGTGTTTGCATAGATACCTCCCTCACAACTCCTCCTCCTCTGCTGGTTCCCCTTCTTAAATATGTTATCACAGAGGCAACAGTCACCATCATTAATTGACTCGGCCTTGGCCAGAGGCAGGTCCAACTTGGAGCAGTAGGACCTCCTAGAAGCTTCGCACAGGGTCCACTGCT
Source organism: Tyto alba (assembly GCF_018691265.1). Lineage (NCBI taxonomy): Eukaryota > Metazoa > Chordata > Aves > Strigiformes > Tytonidae > Tyto > Tyto alba. The sequence goes on along the minus strand of NW_024881276.1, from coordinate 35,734,520 downwards.
GCAGCCCCCTTCTCTGCTACCGAAATCCCACCACACACAAACCCAACACAGACATTGAGGTTTCCAGTCTCCATTTCAGCAAAGCACTCAGGATCAGTGTTAGGGTATGCAGAGAACTGGGATTTGTGGAAGGCTAGTTGTGTATAAAGGTGGGAAGGGCTGAGGCACAAGCTTGGGAAATTAAGTCATACAAGGAGAGGAAGAAGTCTCATCTCCTTTCATGCATGCATATGCAAGTATTTGTGCACAAGGCTTGCCTTGAATGAAGCAGTTCTGGCATATTACCTCTGGGCTCACCCAAATCGGTGCTGGTGCCCAAATGAATGCAGCAGTTCTTGGCTGTAGCTGAAATGGGTACTGGATATTGAAGGACAGGTTTTACAGATGTACAAGGAGAAGCAGAAGATGCTTTGTTTTGTCTTCAGCTCTGCTACACACCAAGCCCATCTACTGAAACTCCAGGGTTATAATTTCAGAAGTGCACTTTAGCCTGTGGAGGATTTGTATGCAATTTTCACTGGGGCAGTGAAGTGTGACCCTCTTACTCCTTGTTCCTAGGACTTATGTAGGAAAAAATGATCTGACACTGTTTCTTTTTCCCTGCTCATCATTCTTAAGGGGTAGATGTGTATCACATTTGTGATGCATCACTTAGACCTGTGATAAAATGTCACATTATTTCTTTCTTCTAACAACCCCTTTGTACTCTGTTTCAGTAGAACAGAGCAAAATAACTGTCATTTAGCAGAAACATTTTTTTTCTTAGATTTTGCTTCTGATTTGATGTACAACAACAAACTCAAAACAGTTAATATAAGTCAGTGTTCAATGACCAGCTGAATCAAAATATTTGAAGAAAAAATTCATTATCTTGTTAGATTTTTAAATTTTCTTTTATAGGTCTTTATCTATTATGCTTCCTACATTTATGTCTTGCTTGGTAATACACTAGTTTAGTTAAGTATTTTTGCTTCGGTTTTAATTCCATCATTATGAGCAATGACCTTTTCTTTTAACTTTAGCTCTTTCACATCTGAAAGAAAGATGACACATCAGTAATATACATAACTGAATTATAACATTTTTATTCTGTAGAAATATGAAAAGAGATTTTTAACATTGTCTTTACTGTTCAAGTACTTGAGCCAAAAATTTGGAGATAACTGGTTACTTCAGAAGCTACAGAGACTTGGAAGAATTAGGCCATTTTAAATTGCTTTACAGAAAAAAAACTTGAAAGAAGTCAAATACTTTACATGTACAGAAAGAGGAATAGATCTTGGATTTCAAAAAAGATTGTTAGTGATACAGCATTTCTCCCTAAAATTCACAGCTGTGAAGACATATGTCCATGGCACAGATGTAGTAATCTTGTAGTAGAAGTCAAAAAAAGATCTTGCATTTCAATCTCTAGGTCAGCACAGATGTATAAAATGATTGCTCTAGTCTGACATAAGTACAAACCAATACAGGCATGGGACTTTTATTGGTTTGAGGACTGTAAACTTTCTATCAGCACTGCCCAATGCAATGACCATGCTCCAGGTGGTAGATGTGGCTGCAACAGCCTTCCCCTGTGCCTTTCATCTGCCTGTGGCTGTGTCCAGTTTTGAGACTTGGAGGGGTCTCTGCACAGTGTGTGCTGAGGGGAGTCTGAGTCAAGAACCTCCATCCTCTCCTGGCTGCTCTCCCTCTGCTTCCATTACTGCAGGCTTTGCAAGAGGGATTCAGAGTCATCTTGGCCACAACATCTTGCTCGTAATGAAGAAAGTTCCAGCTATCTTCAAAACTTGGATCAATACATTTTGATTTCATACAGATACTACCTTTCTTCTTCAGCCTTTTTTATTGGTTTTCTACCGGATTATCAAATTTATACTAGATTAACAATTTTACTCAGTCTTGTCCCCATACCCCAACACAGTATCATTTGATTAAAGATTTTATTTTGACACTTATTTTAAATTCTTAAGCCTACCTTGAAAAATGTGTATCTCCTCTCTGAACATTTTCCCTCCTTTTTCTTTCTTCATTTGTGTGTACATTTCTGAGTTTATTAATTTTCTCAGATCCTCTTGCACCACTGGCCAAAGAACAGTTTTCAGTAAGTTAGGTTGTTGAGTTATTATGACTGTTTTCTGGCAAGCAGTGCATCAGGTCACATAAAAATAATGAGACTTTTTCATTTATACAATAGCATGCCAAGAAGACTGTAGGCATTATCAAAAGATAAATTGAAGTATAACTTGAGATGAAAATAAAAGAAACAGTACAAAACCTAATTAATTTCCAAAATAGTTAGGCAATTAAAATACATGAAAAACAGCAATAATGAAGAACAGTAATTTAAATTGTTATACAACTTTAAGATCTTGGACATTTGATCTAGTACTGTCATAAAATTACCAATTAAAGTTGCTTATTTAAGTGAAAAAATCAAAATAATTTTTGTTCATGTCCATTTGTTAAACCAATTGTTCTGTTCACATCAATTTCATGTTTTTTTTTTTTTTTGTTTTTTGTTTTTTATATTTGTTATATTTACACACATAAGAGATGATAGTCTCCTGTCTATCTTTCTGTTGGTGTATTCATTTTTCAGGAAAAGATTCTCATTTGTTTTTCATATATCTTTGTATTTCAGCCAGAGGTTAAGGGGCTTTTTATCTGTGTGATATTTTTTTTTTAAAAGTTTCATTTGAAAATTCACTGCTCTCCTCCATTTCTGATTAGTTCTGTTAACTATTTCATTTCCTTACTGATCTTTTCTATTCTATTTCTAAAATATTTGTAAGTACCTCCTCTGTAATTCCTATTTTCTTTTCCATTTTTCCTCTCTGCTACATCCTCAGTTCACTGGAGAATTTTCACAGTTCCCCTGAATCATAGCTCTCAAGAACAGATGGATAGGGACAAACCATTGAATAAATAAACTAGCTTTGTTGAGACTGATTATGTTGTACTCTCTATGACCTTAGTTCTTTTAAAATGGAGAATTCCCTCAATGTCTTATTCTGAAAAACAAGCTCGATATAGAAGGTCATCCTAAACAGATTGTATGATCAAGAGTCCTGGAAGATGTGAGCTAAGAAAAATATCTAGCTTATTTCCATCTTCAGTAATTTCAGTCTTAAAAAAAGAATATAAAATTATTTATTGTTACATTCTTAAAGTTTCAGAGCTACCCTCTTTCAGGCACCAAAGTTTCCATGGAAGTTTTTTTTAAAAATATAAGAAATTAGAATGCAAACTATAGGTTGCCATGAAATATTACTAAAACAAGTAATTTTATGACCTACTGTTAAAATAATGTAACAAAAAGTAAGTTAAAGAAGAGAGGCCACGATTTCTGTCTAGCCATTTTGTTGTATATCTCTACTTAATGCAAATTCCAGTGAAACTCAAGCTGTAATAAATCATGACATCTCGCAATGACAGTTTCAAATGAACATGTTTATTGGGACAGACAAGTACATCACTAAGAGTGTTATTTACCTCAAGTGCTGACATATAGTACCAGCTGTTGGATTTAAACACTGACTCAGTCATTGCAGCTGAATACTATAGGCACCACTATGAACAAAATCAGGCACCACTATGAACAAAACAATGGGCTTCATAACACAACATAAATAACAGATTTTTTTTTTTTCAATGGCACAGAAACCATGAAGTTTGAGAAGAAAAAAAACCAACAAAACCTAGCAAAAATTCCACTCTAATCTGTAATAACAACCCCCCCCCCACATTTAGATTAACTATTAATATTGTGATTATAATTTCTAAGGAAGTTTAAAAAATTTGCCCCTGGAAAAAAACAGTGGCTGAACTCTACCAGCTTCTTGAATTTAATAGTTTTCTTCAGCTATATATACCAAACCACCTCTAGCCATCATTTTTCACAAGTAGGTATGTTTGCCAGAAGACCAAAAGCAAATACTAGATGGGTTTTCTTGTGTAAGTAATCAGGAATGAAAGCACAGCAAACACTGCTACAAGCTCTTGCTGTACCACCAAACATGGGGACCTAGCTCATACAAAGATCCGGAGAATTAGCCTGAAAGGAAGGGAATTTGTGTTGACAGTAGGATAAAAGAACAACCCTGACCCTTCCCAACCCATAATAAACCAACCAACCAAACAGGAAAACACAAAACAAAACCTCAAACAAATACACACAGAGGTGATTGGCACAAGATATGAAATGTACTCTGAGGTGGCATACATGAAAGAGATGGTATACCTATTCAGGTTGTGGTGGCTCCCATGTCTAGATTTGTGAGGATTTAATCAAATAGGTTTATGCAACATGGAAAAAAATAACTGCTTTGAGAGAGTATTAGTAGTGTCATGGGAGGAAAACACTTGTTCTGCATGTAGAAAAGCAGGTGACATCTACCTCATAAGATAACTGTTTGGTAGACTCATACAAGTCACATGTCCTTCAAAGCTAAGGACTGTTGTTTTGGAACTGAGACCAAAAGAAAAAATATGACCAGAGCAACCAGATGAGAGAGACTATATGTCTCAATACTAAGAAGATTTTTACAATTATTCCAACATCAAAAAATGAAGAATGAGATAGTTAAAGGTCTCCTTCTGAGGGATTGTATCCTATTTGACAATCAGTCCAGGAATTATCAAGCCTAACTGGAACCAAGTCAAAGATATTAAAGAAATATTGCCAATACTAATTCTACATTTTGGCCAAACCTTATTTTATCTTCAGTGTAAGCTACTTTACTAATTGCTCTGGACAGTCATGTATCTTCCTCATAGAAGACTGACGTGATGGCAGTCCTTTACTAGTGTAAATCAATGAGATGAGTATACAGCTGATATTATTAGTCCTTCAGGTTGAGGATACAAGCTTTGGCAGTGATTTACAAATACTTCAAGGTTAATGTGTAACTCCATAAATGGTTGATATAACAAAATTAAAACTTTGGATTCTTTTCATAGATGACATTCCATGAAGCAACCTCTGGCAAGACATGAAATTCAGCTAAAAAACCCAACACCAAAACAACAAACACACCCCCCACGCCCCCCACCCCCGCTCCTTCCCTACAGTCTTGTTCTATTGTGGTCAGTTAACCTTGTCTGGCTTTCAGGTGTCCATCAGGTTGTAATTGGTTCATAACACTTTCCCCTGCTTCAGTATGGGATCTCTCCCACAGGATACAGTCCTTCACGATCTTCTCCAACATGGGTCCTTACTACAGGCTGCAATTCAAGAACTACTCTAGTGTGGGTCCTTTCCACAACATACAGTTCTTCAGGAACAGACTGCTCCAGCATGGGTCACCAACGGGGTCACAGGTCCTGCCACAAAACCTGCTCCTGCATGGACCCCTCTCTATAGGCCACAGTTCCTGCTAGGAGCTTGTTACAGCATGGGTTCTCCATGGGCTGCAGCTGCCTTCAGGACATATCCACTTGTTCTTGAATAGGGTCCTCCACAGTCTACATATCTGCTCCATTGTGGTATTCCATTGCCTGCAGGGGGACAATATCTGTCACCATGGTCTTCACCACAGGCTGCTTGGAAATCTCTGCTCCAGTGCTTGGAGCACCTCCTCCCTCTCCTTCTTCTCTCAACTTGGTGTCTTCAAGGTTGTTTCTCTCACATTTTATCACTCCTCCCTGCTGCTGCACAGCATTTTTTACCCTTTCTTAAGTATGTTATCACAGGGGTGCCACCAGTGGTGCTGATTGGCTCATCTTTGTCCTGCAGTGGGTCCATTAGAGGCAGCTGAAAGCAGATCTGTTGGACATGGGGTAGCTTCTGGTGTCTTCTTAAAAAAGCCACCCCTGCAGCCCCCTGTTACCAAAACCTTGACATGTAAACCAAATACATCTATCCAAAACTTAGTGAAGAGTAGTTTAACAGATTTGGCAGAAATCCACCAGAAAGTAAATATTATTTATCTTATAGAATACTGAAAATGTAAAGAAAATAGAAAGAATACTATAGGGGAAAATTACAATAGAAACTGGAAAAGCCAGACCTTAAAAAAAGGTGAGGCCTCTTATGCTGAGAAACAGAACCATGCAAAGGACTGCAGTTACTAAAGCCAGACACTTCAGTTAACCCAGTACCAAGCAATACAAATTATTGAAAGGTACTGGGGTACACTCTATCTTCCAAATTATCTACCGCATTTAAAATGTCATGTAGTGCTTTATGGTACTCAAGATCAAATGTAGAATAATAGCTCACTGGAAACTTCTGTGGTTTCTAAAACTAAGCAGGTGAAAATAGTTTGTATTGAAACAGTTGTACAACTATAATCTTTATTATTCTAGAGCAAAGGACAGACCATGGCAGCAGAGTAAGGATAGAAACTTTCACAGATGCAGACCACAATTTGAAGGGGGTAGGTGGGACGGCAATCTTTAAGTGTTTTATATATCTGAAAGTATATTTTATATCTATTAAGTTGTTTTACAGGAGAACTGGCATGTCCTGAAAGTGACAGTATTAAAAGAACAGCAATCAGACTGCTCTAATTCAAAGGAAAGGTAGTTAATTCAATAAACTACCATCTAATCAGAAATACAATAATATTAAGGCAAAAAAAAATGGGGAAAAATTACAAGCTGACAAAAATACTGTTGCCAAAGGGTAAGTATGAAGGAATGACAGAAAAATGAAACCATGAAAATAATCAGAAAGGCTAGCTATAAAGTAAAGTACAGAAAGAAGAGGTTTTATAAACACAATAGAAACTGAAATCAAAAGGAAGCACAAGTCTCTTATTCAGAAGGAAAGGAGAACAAAAAAGAGATTATGCACAACAGACGAAATTCAATACCTTCTTTGTTTTTTTAGTTAAAGAAAGAAAGGGAAAAAAAAAAGATAGTTTTGACCAGATACTTCACAGATCGAGTTTTATCACAAGCATAAGTATGTCAGGGAAAATTTGAAAAGAGCAGGGTACAGGATATTTAGATAAACGACTTGAATTTAAGTAATAATAGCCTGGTAAATTGATACTTGAATGCTTAAAAAAATCTAACTGAAGAGATTGATAAAACATCAGTGATTTTTTCCAAGAGATCATAGAAGACAGGTGGTTAGAAAAAGGACAAGAATGTGGAATTCTGTATCAACTATTGAGAAGTGAGAGGTGGAGCAGTGGGAAGGAATGTAAAAGAATTACAGATCATGGCACCTTGAGGAACTAGGACAGAATCTATTATCAATCTATTTATATTGAAAGAGAATAAGATGAAAAAGACAGTGTAGTTTTGCCAAAGTTCAGCTAGTGACAAAACAGTCTTATTTTCTGTAAGATGGAACCTGTATCAGGTTACAGCAGAACATGTAACTGACTTCAGTAAGGCTTTTCTTATTGCGCAATTGGACATTCTCAAAAGCAAACTAAAGAACCACAATCTAGATTTTTTAAAAAAGTAAGTACTCGCTGCTTTAGAAACTACACTCCAAACAGTTATCAGTGTTTTCCTCATAGTGAGAGAGTATTTCATCAATACAGAAGTTAGAATAAAAGTAGAACATGGTAATAGGTATCAGTGACGTAAAATGTAATGGTTTTGGGAAAGAGCTCATGATGGAATTGCAAAAAGGCTCTGTGGGAAAAAGTGAGCCTGGATGGATAAAGGGAAAGTCATATGGAAATACAAACTAGAAAAGAAGAAAGGAAAAATTACTCTAGATTTATGGATAATGCACGCTTTCTACACAGGTAATGAAAGAGGTCATAGACACAAACTCTGTGCTTTGAATTTGACTAAACTTGTCAGTTTGATGCCTTATCCAATAAATTGTAAAAACTGTGGCTTTCATATGTTTACTGTCTATATATCTAATTGCTTAAACTGAGTGAGGGAACACTGTACCACAAGCTTCCTGTGTAGCCTGTTAACAGTGTTGCTGCTAATATTACATATTCTGTTCTTCATCTCTGCAATCAATTTCTTACATCTCTTTCAGTTTCATCTGGAAATGGACTGCTTAAAAGTAAAGTGATATAAAGTGTTTCCCAGCAACTACTGCATCATTTCCAGTGACCTTCAGATTACATTTAACGTTTGTCTTGGACAAAACTATAAGGCTGCTCAGTGTTGTGGACAGGAAGATTCATCTGGTACTGTTAACCTGATCAGTAGTGAAATAAAAAGTCAACTGAGCTTACATTTTTACAACCCCAGGAGAAAGTTAAAAAACACATTAGTTGGTTTAACAAAATGATAGCAGACAGAGAATCTGTGTCCAAGGTTATAAATTATAGTAGCCCTGTACATCACATACAGTCATAAACTACTCATATTGTATTAGTTTAAGGACAATTTCACTTTTGTTTTCTTTTACTTCAAGATTTCCTTTGGTTTGTTCCCCAGAAAGAAAACTAACAAATGAGGTTGCAGAGGTCAAAACCATACGAATTATTACAAATTTCAGAAAAAGAGAATGTGTCATGTGTGGGGAAATTAATTCTATGAGCTTTAATAATCTAAAAATATGTGTCCATTAGTAAGTTGTTTGGTGCAACAGAAGTAGATCAGTAGACTGAAACAGATGGTGCTAAAGATCCTAAGCCTTCTTTCTGTTCTTCCTTATGCCCTTTTCAGAAAAAAAAAATGGTGCCTGCTATTTAACTTTCCTTTTTAATCCATGTTTGGTTAACATCCACTGTACAACATCACCCCCAATGTTGATGTGGTAAACTTGTTCCGGTGGCTAAGCAGATTTCTGGACAAAAAAGCACAGTGAGTTGACATCCAGCTTCCTTTACCTCCTTTTCTGTAAGGTATAAGACGTGCAGACTGACTTCTTTGGGAGTCTTTGTACAGGTACTGCTTTATTCATGGTCACCCACAGATGTTCTGCGCACGAGAGATGCACATTATTCCTTTAGGATACAGGAGCTACTTTGCCCTCTATGTTCTTTTTGACCTCCTCTAAATATTAGTATGTGGCTTTCCCTGCTGCCTCCATTGCCCATCAGAAAACCTAACAGGCTTAAACTTGAACAGGCTGCTGGAGAGAGTATAGTGGACAAGTGCTGCAGTGTGAAATTTGAATGAAATATTGGAATGAGGATGCTGTCAAGGCAAGGTGTTATTTACTGCTTTATTACATAGCAGGAGATAAATGGGAAAATAGACTGTGTAAGTGGTTGCCACTGCTTAGTGGAGGCAGCCTTCATAAAGTCTAGGAAAATAGTGGGAAGAGATGTCTGCTTAGTCTCTAGTGACAAGGGCCTTTCTTTATGTGTAAGAAACCCTTCTCTTCTCACTCAGATGATATGTTAGCCTCTGTCACATCCCACCAACTTACCTCCTTTAGAGCTTTTCACTGCAATTACCAAATAGTCCTGTGTCAAAGTATTTGAAGCCATTGAGAGAATGACAATACCCATCTATGAGCCACCGGTCCTCAAAGACTGGACTCCTGTCCCAGACAGTCCTCGCAGCTAGAGCTCTTCAGTCTCAGCAGTTATCCCTGTTCTCCTGGAGTAACCTGGAGGTCAGCATGGGCCTATTCCCACAGAGAGCAATGAAAACTTGTCTTTGCTTCTTGTCTCCCTTGCAAAGACTGAAGGCAAACTGACCACAGCCTTCAGGACTAGGATGGGCCATACAGACCCCACAGCACAGGGTTGCCACCCCATCTCTTCACTACCAAACCTCACAGGGAACACACATACCAGCAAGGCAGGCAGATGATGAAAGTCCGAATGAGACAAATATCTACAGCTAAAGAGAAAAGGGTTCAAGCAGCAAAAACTTGTTTCCTAAGAAGGACAATCTGGTCAATTACTTGCACAGAAATAAACAGTATCTGTTAAAAAAATTATCTAAATGTGACCTAGACATTCACAAATTCATGTTGTCTGAATTACAGAAATTCTAGCAAGATAATACAGCCCATCAGGGACTGACATAAACAAAATAGCTAACATGTTACACCCAAAGCCTTGTTACAGGCAAAAGGGGAAAAAACCACATTTTTAAGACTTAGGATTTTTTGTTAACTCAGTTCATATTTTCACACTCTAGTAGACCAAATAATCTAAAAAAGGGTAGACTCAATAATCCAGTTTAAATTATTATATAAAAACTTCCTAGTATCTCCTCCTTTTCTCTGATGTTACAGCTGTCTTTCTATCCTGACTTGAGCCCATCTGTGTAACACAAATAGTCAGAATAAGACACTTAGATGTGTCTGTAGAAAGAACCTAAATGACTGATTTGTATTGGTCATTGTCCTGGACAGAATTATTTCCATCGATTCCAAAATGGAAAATAAATTAACATTGCAAATAGTATGGCACTGCTATTGTGGATTCATAACATTTTGTGTTCAAAGAAATAATTTTGAGCTATTATACTGGGTCTGGCTGGGATAGAGTTAATTTTCTACATAGAAGCCTGTAGGTTTTGATTATTGATAAGCACTGCTTGCACCATGTCGAGTTTCTTTTTTTCCTACTTTGCTCCCCACAGTAATTTGACTGGGGTGAGCAAGAAGATAGGAGAGGATATAGCTGGGACAACATAGCTGGGACCCTGACTGACCAGTGGGATATTCCTTACTACATGACACCATGCTTAGCAATACAAGTTCAGGTGAAAAAGGAGGAAGAGACGTTTGAGGTTATGATATTTGTCTTCCCAAGCCACCATTAACATGTGCTGAGGCCCTGCTTTCCAGGAAATGGCTGAAGACCCACCCACTGATGGCAAGTAGTGAATTGATTCCTCTTTTTCTTTGTTTACACATATATCTTTGTTTTTCCTGTTAAACTGTCTTTATCTCAAACCATGAGTTTTCAGCTTTTGCACTTCTAATTCACTCTTCAATCCCACTGAGAGGGGAATGAGCTGGTGGGTGCTTAGGTGCTGGATGGGGTCGCCCATAGGAACATTTAGAGTCCTAAGTAAATAGTTACTTAATAAACAAAAAATATCTAAAGTAGAAGATTGTACTTTGTTTTGGAAATGTGTTGAAGTTAGAAGACTTCAAACAATTTTTCAATGTTTTGAAGAGCTTTTCAACTGAGAGTTAAAGCAGCAGTCAGATGATCCACAGTTTTCTCCAAAGATTGTGAAGAAACTTGCTGGAGATGGTGGTACATTTTTTTTTCTGAAAAATAGCATGGGAAGCAATTGGCTCTTTTCCAGCATAGTCCAACAAACAGGAGAGATGTCAGTTGGTATAATTTATATGCAAGCAGATAATTACTGTCAGTGTCAACCAGGACCACTTTTCTAATATAAAACAGAGAGTATAACATAGTATAGTTAAAGCTGCTCAGATCAGTGCAAATTAGTCTGAAAGGAAGAGGTTCATACATGTAAGATGGTATAAAGATTGTTTTCTTTGAGATCCTTCTCTCTGTCCTCTAGCCTGGTGGCATGGTGTGTCTTTCGGAAGAAGAAAAATAGATTTTCCTCTAGATATGTATCTGTGAATCCTTTTTCATATCATTAATTTGGAATGTTTTTAAGAAAGAATTCTGTGTATATTTAGAACAATTTACTAGATCTTCAAGTGTCGTTTAACCACAAGCAAAATGGATGTAAAAAGCCTGAGTAATAAATTGAAGTTTTCCATCCTGATTATCATATCTAATTCAAGGCATTATCAGCAGTTTCAACAATACTAAGATATCATTAAAGCTCTGAGTGTCTGTTACAATGATATTTTTTAATGTATAAAACAGTATGAGTAACAGAGACAGAACTATTTTAGCGTCATGAACAGTGATGGTACACAATCTAAATGTGTCATTCTTAGAGGAGAGCAGAAATTATGCTGTCCTGGTACATAGCTACCAGTGTGCACAACATGAATTTGCAAATAATCAAAGGAAAAATCAAATAGAGTCACCATAAGGAGCCACTAAACTGGAAAGGATGTTACTGAACCAGATAATCTAATTAAACAAAAAAAAGATGCAATGAATATTCAGTAACAATACTGATGACACTACGTAATTTTTTCTTTCATTTTCTCAGTCATAAATTATATTGACTCTTTCCACAGTCATTATGAAAGGCAGACTGTCATTCTGGGAGCCCTTTGATGACACACTTTATTATGTTTAGATATCTGTGAATTAGTTAAATATTTTTTAGATATAGGAAAGAAAGGAGATGTTTTGCCTTGCTTTCTCTGCATAAAATATTTCTCTTAAACAAAAATATTTATCACAAATGTATTTTCTCTTATACAATGGTGGAATGGAAAAAAATCCTTAAAGCCCCTGAGGTATTTTTCTCTCAACATTTGGACGAATAGGGCAAGAAGTATAGGTATCTGTATATACCGCTGGATTTGAATACTTCACTAATGGTATGCCATTAAAGCTGAGGCTATAACTTTTGGAGCTGCTTCAGAGTTTTATTGACTTCATTAGTTAAGAGAGATGATCAAACATCGTAATAAGTTGTTTCTGCTAATTGAACTGGTAAAAAGATTCTGGATAGTATTGTGCAACAGCAAACATTTTCTGTTAAAGAAATTGATCCTTAGCTGCCAGCACAGAATACTTTTTCCTTCTTTTCCATGTTTGTTTAACTGGATAGCTGAGTTGAAACCCATAACATTTTTTGCTCTTGGCTTCATATTGAACACAACACAGCTAGCAGTGAAATTCGAATTCACTTAGGAGCGCTTCTTGTTCCAGTCTAAATGATAGATTCCATTCTATGTTCTGAGTATAGTTTTGGTACTCATGAGAAGAAACCTCATTTCCCACACTTTTCTTCACAAATATGTAGATTAGCTAAACCAGAGCTTTTCTGGTTGATCAGAACAAAACTTAATATTGTGCATATTCTCCCCTCTTACTCTGTGCACAAGATACTGTAATCCTTTTCTGTAAACCTTCTAATCACAAAACAGTTCTTTCAGAAACTGTCAAAATATCCCAGAAGTGATTTAGTGATTTTTATGAGTTAGAAGTTATATGTCTAACAAATGATTCTTCATCAGAATTTAGTTAACCATTTCTTTAATATCAGTTCTACCTTGCTAAAAATAGACTTTAGGTAAGTACAGCAATTTATTATGAGCTCGCCATCAAATCAGATACCTGAACAAATATATATTTGTCATTACGATCTTAGATATCTATGAACTTTATGCTATATGTATACGTTGCAAAAACATGTATTTAAAATTTGATTAATAAAAAAATGTATTTAAAAAAGCCCAAGTAAGAGTTGCTTGGTCATCAGTGCTTACAACTTCAGTTACTTACATAGGGTCTTAAATATGCTCTAGACAATGTAATTGCAGTTTTGGTTTAAAAACAACACTGTATTTAGTACCATATTTTCACATTAAATTTTATTACTGGATTTTAACTCCTGATACTGCTTTTCAAATTTTATTTAATTTACATATTTTAGTGTCCAACTATGATTTCATATAATGTTTTTGGAAACTGATACATTTGAAAATCCAGTTTAAAATGACGTATCTTTATTTGTCACTGTCTTGGTTCATTTCCCACACTGATATAAGTAAGGAAATACCTATATTGTTTTGTTCATAATAGAGCTAGTATGATTTATTTGTAATGAGTTTTTCTTATTTCTTCACCTTTTTTTTTTTTTTTTTTTTGACTTTTCTTTTTCTTGATCTGTTTGCAGGGTATTTCTCAAGAGATCTGTAGTAATAACAGGTGTTTTTAAGATATGTGAAAGATCATCACATTTGTTTTTTTCTTTTTTTTCCTCTCAAATAAAAGCATTCCTTTCCTTGTAGTCCACACTATACCACCACAAAATTATAATAAACAGCATATTTTGAGAAATATTCTATCACATTCACTCTTTGTCAAGGGTCATTTACACAGTTGTGGTAATGTATCAAAGATAATCTGTTCTTCAGAGAATATACATTTGGATTCCAGTTCTGAGTTTACTGCATGCTAGAAGATATCCAAGTGTTTAAAATTCATAGAATTATTATATCTGATCTATCCCTTATCCCCACAGAAATAAATGGACACTTAGAACAAAATAAAAAATTTGTTTGCTTTTTTTTTTTTTAATATTCTGAGAGATAGAAATTGCTCTCAGCTTCTCTTGAATGTGGAAAAAATTGCTCAGCATCTTTATCTGTTCATAAATGATAGCTAATTTAGTCAGAATTTAATACAACTTCCCTTCAAATAACTGGATGTAGGAATTTCTGTAGATTCTTACCATTACGACATTTCACTTTCACAGATGAATACAGTTTTAAACATCCAGACTTTAAAACCTGACGAGAAGTTATGACCTATGTGCTGAGCTGCCATGAATGACAACATAGTTGCTGTTAGGTCTGTTCAGCTGTTAGGTAGAATTCATTAAAATGCTGTTATGGCTATTTAAACTGAAATGTTCTGCCTCAGTTGTGGTGAGCTAACAGTACATGAATAGTTACAGTAGCTCTGTCACCAGGAAATAACTTAAATCTATTGCAACTCGACTGTTTTACATTATGATTCCATATTCTTATATTACCACTACTGTAAAAAATTTTTGGCTGTTCTTTGCTTCATATCCAGTTAAAATATTTCTTTCAAATTATTTCTAGTACTAAGACATGATATTTCACCAAAACATTAAGACATGAATCTTTATACTTGTTACCTGTGTCATAAATTATTTTAATTGGTAACAGTCACATTAAGCAATTAAAGTATACGTCTTGGACAAATCTGTGTGATAAATAAAGTAGATTCACTTCTAACTAATATAGTAATAAATTTATTGATCTGAATAGACATTATTCTCAAAAAAAAAAAAAAGTATAAGCAATTAGTGCATAAAAATGACATTGTTAAGATGTTGAAACAGACATTTAATTTCACTTCTGTGCATCATCATAATTTCCCATCACACTTAACAAGATTAAAGTGAATATGGTGATTCTGGTCTCTCCATGTACATATCTGCAAGTTCCTGCTCTCCCTCTGTGGTAGCTGTGGTATTTGTACAGATTTTTTTTCTTGGAATTTCTTTGTTTTTTTTGTTCTTTTCCATGTGGATTAAGAAATTAATCCAGCTGAAAAATAACTTCCCATACGGCACCATAAAAACTAGTGCTAGCACAAACAAGAAAGTAGAGCAATAGAAATATAGAAATTATGTATGGGGGACTGAAGTATTCCCTTTGGTGAAATTCCATATTTAGGTTTGCTTAAAGAGGTTGTGAAATCTCAGTCTTTCAATAATGTTACAATTACTGTAGACACAATCACCTAAATTCTACATATATATTTTTCAGTAATAGGTATAATATAATTTATTCAATTTTCTGTCAAAAACCTTGGGATAAACCACAAGGTTTTGCATAATGTTACTCTATTGCTCCTCATATGCTTTTCATATTTAACAAAAGCAGTTTCCAGAGCCCATCAGTCCACTGCTGTAACATCCAAAAGGTCTCCGTAGTCAGGTGCAGCTTCCTAATGTCAGAGTCTGTAAGCTTCTTTTCAGTAGAGGGATGCAAAAGTGGAATGGAAATCTATTTTGTCTTTCAAATATTTACATGAAGCTGGAAGCAGTTAACAGATATAAAATATTCTACCTTCTTCACTGCAGTGAATGATTACCTCAGATAAAAACCAAGTTGTCACTGTGTCCAAATCAGAGTCATTTCTGTTTTTCAGCAAGCAAGGAACAAAAGGCTGGCAGCACAAGTAAATGAAAGAGTCAGCTTTCTCTGGGACTTGCCTCCCTTCAATTCCTGTCAGCCAAAACTTGTAGTTGTTTGCAGAGGAATGAAAAGAGCATAAGTATAAACAGGCCCAGAGGTAAATAGGGCCTTGGCAAGAATAATAACAACTGTCCAATGCCATTCAGAAAGTTAGGCTTAAGGTAGTGTGTTCATGCTGAATGAATTATGTTTTTATTGTATACGAAAAGATTGTGGAGAGACATTGTCCTTACTGTAAAAAATAAAAAGCTTTAAATTTTGCATCCATTTAACTGAATAACACAACTGAAAAAGGAGGGAATGCCTGAAGCTGACATTTTCTATCATGTACAGTATTCCCTATATCTGATAAATTGTAGTTACAAAGTAAAAGCAGTCTCACATTTGAGAGCAGGCAGAGAAAGACTGATAGGGTTTAAATTACAACAGTACAAGTGCACGACCTGCAAGCTTTCATAGCTCCTGCATGTCTAGTGAAACACCTAGACTGCTGAAATTGTTACAGATCAACTAAATATCTGTAAGTGAAACCTCTAGGAAACTAACACTTGGGAAAGTCAAACCTCCAAGATATTAGATTCAATTCATTAATTTTCAAGGTTTGTCCCCACTTTGCAATACAGTATACTTGACCATACATCTTATTTGATCATTCCTAGTGGGTACAGAAATGTAATTATCTCTATTGTAAAAATAAGATCAGAGATATTTACAGATAAAAGAAGACCAATTTAAGAAGTTTGCATTAAAGTTTAGGTGAGAAGTAAGATCTGCAACTTACTATATGCTACCACACAGTCTTAGTAGATCTTTCTTTTCAATCTTCCTTTTTATGTGGCTTTTTTATTTAAAAAAACCCAACCAAACAAAAAACCCAGGTTGTTTTGTTTACATGATGTCATCTGCAGAGTGAGACTGCTATTGTTTACTCAATTCTGCAAGGGCATACATGAAATTAAATCAGGTCATATAGTGGAAATATTTTAGAGAAGCTGAATCTAACACAGTCAAAATGAGGTTTGGATTGTTTTTTGACAATACATGAAAAATAGCTTAGAAATGTAATATAATCACATAAACTAATGAAATCTCACTTCTCTCACAAATCTTTAAAACACATAATGATACAATATATGATTTCCAGAAGGAAGTATACAAAATATCTCTAAATATGAATAATTCGTACTTGAATCTTTTATTCTTTCCTAAATCCATTTAATTTTTTATTTTCTTTTCAGAACCACTCTAAACATCCCACTGCTTGTTGTTATCTTTGTAGTGCTCAGGTGTCTGGAACTTTATTTAATATTCCAATTGTGCTTAATCTAAAGCCAGAGAGAAACAGACTATTTTGTTTGTTTGTTTGTTTGTTTGTTTGTTTGTTTTGGTTTTTTTTTTTTTTTTTTTTTTCTGCATGACAAGACCTGCACATATCAAAATTATTCTGGAGTTTTATAAGCTATACCATATTGTAAATGGGTCCAATTTGTGCACTGCTATCTTTCTTCAACCTGATTTAACAGTATTGCTTTTGGTAGCTTGCATCTTTCCATATTAAAACTCAGTTGCCTCTTTTCTGTCTTTATTCCCAGACTGTCTTTCTGCATGTTTTTGCACTGTCTACAGCTCATTCAACATAGTTTAGAATTGTTTGAAAGCATTACTAACATTAGCATTACTTTCTCTGCCAGACTACTGAAAAAAATAAAAATAAAATCAATCAAGAAAACATCATTTCTGCAGTACTCCCTGGGTTCTTTTCTTCGTTTCTGTATGATGTTATTTATCATAATATTTTTTTGGCAGATAAGCACTTTCCTTTCACAGCAGGCAAGGCTTTATATATATCTGATCCCTTCTGTGATGCCTCCCATCTCTACTTAACACTAAACAACTATTGTTCTGCCAAAGGACTTTTCTCTTTTCTTGAAGCCCTATTTGTCATGAGTATCCTGTTTCTGTGATATACACTTTCTGCCAAAAGGATCCTGAATCAGTAGAAATCTTCATACACAATTTTGAAAGAGATTGCTGACTGGCACCCTTGCCTAGACTAGTTCATTGCCTAACGACATCTAGATAAACTTCCTATACTTGTCTACTAGTAGCACATCTCTTATTTAGATTCACCAAAGGCTTTATATGTTATCTCAACCTGCAGAAGAAAGATTAACATTCTACCCAAAAGGAAGTTAAATGATGTCTTGGAAGAGAGAGAAAGGTATAGCATAAACATGCAGATAAGTCTCAGGAGCTTCTGGGAAATACTGACTTAAGAAACCTTATTGCAGTTGGAGTCAGTGGGCAAAGGCATACCATAAATGTGCTTGGGGGGGAATGGCAATGTCATGTAGAGGGGCACAAAGTCCCCCTCAGCTGTCAATGTCAGTGTGTGACAATGAAGGACAACAGCCCAAGCAAAAGTCTGAAGACCAACAACAGAGACCTGTTTTATGACTGCTAATGTCAGTCCTCAGTCAGGTTAAATCCTTCAAGAGAGGATTTTTACCTCACACTTTACAAAGTAGTGATGAATATGTCTCAGAATTAATTGCTGTGTTACAGCTAAATAAAAGCCAAATACCTTGCATCCTGGGTTTCTTTCAGTTCATTGCAGTCCAACTAGGAGCCACATTCTCCAGAAGAATGAAAGATCTCTTAATATATTTGACCATTCACTGAATGTTTTACCAATCATAATGTCTAAGTGACTATAGAGAACTACTTTTGGTGAGTTGGGAGTTGAAGAGTGACACATGTTTTCTGCAGAATTCTGTTTAAGATGTCCAATTTCTGTAATTGTCTTATTTGAAGATGAGTACTGCCCTAAGTATAACCTAAATAACCTTATCTACTAGTTATTTTATATATATTTTCTTAAGGATAACACAATATTTAAAATATAAAGGAACTGTTACCAACCTGTTTTTGAAGAGCATTGGACTTGTGAGACAAAAACCTAATTTTAGAGTGAAAATTAATGTAGCAAACTCTATCTCTGACTTAATAATGTGCTTATATGCTTGGACATTCATGCTTATAGATTTAAAAAAGAAAATAAAAAAGTTAATTTCTTTATCTATTTTAGGAGAAATGACAAATCATTTTGGATATGTGTTATTTGAAATAATCTGCATTTAAACAGATAAAAAGGAATTGTTCCATGCTTACTGCACTGAAACGTAACACATCAACTGTTTACGTGCTGTTTTATAACTCCAGAGGAGTTATTAAAAAAGAATAAAGAAATATCTAATACTGAGCTTTAAGGACTGATACTTTCTTCCTAATCGAGCCAAGTAATGGACTTTAATGGGATCTGGACTTTTTAAGACAAAAAGACTTCTTGCCTGGGTCAGGTCCAGGTTGCTACTCTTCCTACTATGTAGCAATTCCTTGCTGAATTGCATGAGTGGATGGAAAGTATAGACTTACTCCTGGACTTTTCTGGTAGTAGGGATGCATATGAGCCTCTATGAACCTGCAAGCTGGAACTGCTTCTTAACAAATATTATATAAATAAGTAGTATTTCCTAGGAGCAAACACATAAATACAGCATTTATCATTTTCTTTATTTTTTTGGAAAGAAAAATGAAGTTCAAGTCACGGAGGGAATAAAGTAAGGATATAATTTCAGATACTAACAGTTGGTTGAACCGCCCCCCACCAACTCATATGTATGTACAGGTTTCCAGTCTCTGACTGAGACAATAAGCACAAGTCTGGTCACACAATATGAAGGTGCCAAAAAAAAAAAAAAAAAAAAAAGAATCTGCCTTTTAGTTTGGCTTTGTTGAGATTACAGACACGAAAGATTAAGCTTCATGTTTGTAATGGATAGGTAAATTTTCTTCTCCTGTTCACAATCCGTCACAGCTGCCCAGGGAACTACAGATTAGATTGACAAATTGTGATTGACACAGTGTCATGGAGCCAGACTAAACATGATGATACATATCCTTGAGATGCAAAAAGATTCATAAGAAAGGAACAAGACAAAATTAAGTGTTTTTAGTTTCACAATCAGAGAGGTTTGCATGTACTTCAGCTACTTTGGCCATCAACAATAGTTATATAACACTTAGACTTGGAAAGACCTGAGGACCCAGCTTTGCAGGTTCAGAATTAAGGTTTTTGTTATTTGTTCATTACAGATTGTATTGAGTTTACATGGCAAGGTGTTAGCTGCAGGGGTCTTCAGGCATGGTCCCTATAAGAAGTGGCCAGGGGCTGCCCCATGCTGAACACAGTTGGTTTCAGCCAGATCCAGCATACCCACCTCTGGCCAAGACTGAACTCATCAGTCAAGCTGGACAGAGATAGGCATGGAAAAGTGTGAGAAATAGCCCTACTGACACCAAGGTGAGAGAAAGAGGAGGGGGAGGAGGTGGTTCATGTGCCCAGGCAGGAGCAGAGATTTCCCTGTAGCCCCTGCAAGAGACCATGGTGAAGCAGGTATTTCCCTTCAACCTGAGTAGAGAGAGGGATGGAACAGTTTCCTGAAGGAACCACAGATTGTGAAGAGCCTACACTGGAGTAGGCTTATCCTGAAGGACTGCAGTCCATAGGAAGCACCCATGCTGAAGCAGGGGAAAAGTGTGAGGAAGAAGAAGTGGCAGAGAGGAGCTGTTATAGACTGATCACAACCCTTCATTCCCAATCTCCCTATGTCGCTTTGAGGTGGAGAGGTAGAAGAGTTGGAGACGAAGGAGTGAAGCTGAGTCTAAAAAAAAAGGAGGTTGGGAAAGGTATCTTAGATTTTATCTTTGTTTCTCACCATCCAAATCTATTTTAACTGATAATAAATTAAATTAATTTTCCCCAAGTTTGGTCTGTTTTGCCCATTATGGTAATCAGTAAGTAATCTCCCTGTCTTTACCTTGATTCATGAGATTTTCCATTTTATTTTCTCCTCTCATCCTGCTGAGAAGAGGGAATGAGAGAGTGGGAGGCTGGGTGTCCTGGTTTTGAGTGAGTGGTGGGGATTTTTGGTAATAGGGGAGGGGGCTATAGGGGTGACCCCCTGTGAGAAGCTTCTTGAAGCTCCCCCAGCTCCAAGTCAGCTCCACCTCTGCACCAAAACTGATCCAATCAGCTGCACCTCTGCGATAACGTATTTAAGAAGGGACATGGTGATGAGCAGTCAGACTTGTGAGGAGGAGTTGTAGCAGCTGCATGAACACCAAGGTCAGTGGAGGAACAGAGGAAGAAAGGAAGGGGGAGGTGTGTCGGAGCAGAGAACCCCCTGTATCCTGTGATGAGATGGCAGGGCGGCCCCCCGCTGCCACCTATGAAGATCTATGGTGGAGCAGACATTGACTTATGGCCTGTGTTTTTCACATGGTTGATAAAGGTGGCTGTGCCCAAAAAAGGCTGCAGTCTTGTGGGAAAAGGTAGACCCGCTGTTGTAGTTCAATGCTGGGAGGATTGCAGCATGTGGGAGCATCCCACACTGGAGCAGCTCGGGAAGGGGTGCAGCCTGTGGGAAGGACTCCAGTTGGAGGAAGTTGATGACCCACACCAGAGCAGTGTAAGGAAACACTCCAGCCCATGGGAAAGACTCATGTCAAAGAAAGTTTGTGAAGGACTGTTTCCTATAAGAGGGGGACCAGAATGGAGCAGGGGGAAGAAGTTCCTGATGCTTCCCCCACTGAAGATGGAAGAAGTGGCAATACTGACTGCACCCCCTATTCCCTGCCCCTGCACCGCTTGGGGAGGAGGTAGAGATATCGGGAGCAGAGCTGAACCCAGGAAGAAGGAAGGGGTAGGGGGAAGGTGTTCTCAAGATGTGGCAATGCTTCTCACTGTCCTACTCTGTTAAGTGTTGTTAGTGTTTGTAATAAATGTATGTTCTTTTTTTCTTCCTCTAACAAGTCTGCCTTTTGCTCATTACCATAATGGGTCATTTGCCCCTCCCGTTCCTATCTCAAATCCCAAACCTGGCTCATCCATCCCTTCTCATTGCCAGAAGAGAAGGGGGAACGAGTGGCCGTGTGGTGTTTGGCTGCCAACCTGGCTCAAACCACGACACTGGGTATCTGGCAGGTGGGCAAGGTACAGCATAATTAAACATATGATAAACATAATTAACTAATACTATGATACATAATAGAGCTAAGATGTATTAGCTGCATTCAGATGAATTCACTACATTACATTTTTGTTACTGCCTTCAGTAATCCAGTAGCAAAACTTTAACCCACCATACTTCATCTTCTGGTTTTGAAGACTTTTTATTCTCCTATATTTCCTTTCTGTATATCTGTTTCATTGTAGTGTCAACTGTTCTCTCTACCTTGTCCTCAGGACATGGGTTATATCCAAAAGTGCTGTACAGTTTACTCAACAGAAGCAACAATTGCAAACAATATTTTTCCTCAATTAATGTTTCACTGTATTAACCAAAGCTCCACCTTATATAATTCAGTAAGATCATCAATTTTCCACCATCAACAATGGTGCCAGGATCACCACTAGATAATAAATTATGTAAGTCTTATTAACATTTCACATATTTTTTGTTAGATTTATACTGTCATTTTATATTTTGGTGTGAGGATCAGAAATCTACTCTTTGTTCTCCTTTACATAACTTTCTGAAGTGGACTGATGAATTTCAAAAATAAAAAAAAAAAAAGATGTGCAAATAAAAAATTTGAGTCAGTTAAACTGAAGGTTCATATTTTAAAACTGTTAAATCAATTATAAGGTGTATAGATGTCCCAGATCCAAATTAGTCCTTAAATACATTTACTGAAGATTAAAAAAAAAAAAAAAAAAAAACAAAAACAAACATTGGGAACATATTCTACAAAGAGTTTACATATTTTAGTTGATGCATCTATTAGAATACACTGAAGGTCCAAAGAAGTAGAAATAATTTTAATATCACTTACTAATTTTTTAGGGTTTGCTTGAACTATTGTGCTTGAATATTATATTGATATTGTATTTCTACTGAGCATAGTTTTTCAGATTAATTTTATATACTGAAGCACAGCGTTTATTTCATCCACTGTAATTCACAGTTGTTGTATTTTTCTTCAGGTGACTAGATCAGGTAGACCCTCTTCAGGGAAAAGGGAGACCATTCTTGTCCTGGGAAACAACAGAGCCTGCCTAGACAAAACTTTTCAGAGACTGTAAAGAGATAGGAGGCTGAAGTAAAGAGCAGACTACAAACTGTAAGACTTCATAGGTGAAGAAGGAGCTTCTTATGGCCAGAGGGGACTACTAGTCAGGGATTGTTGTAATTCAGACTCTGCAATTTGGTTAAAAGTAAGTTTGGAAAATAAAATGCTTGCTTTTAGACTGTGAAAAAAGAAGTATATTCATCTCTCCAACAACCACTGTACTTTAGGTTTGCTTTATTCAAATACGAGTTATCTATTTATTTTCTCTAAATGATGCCTCTTCTGACCTGAAAATCCTTCCAGTTTTCTGTCAGGAGCTTTGATCACATAATATCTGCCTCAAAGTTGTGAAGAGTTGAGGTCTTTGTCTCACAAAGAAATGGAAAAAACTCTACGTATTTTGAAAGAATTTTTACTGTTAAACATTATAAAAATTAACAGAAAACTTCAGCATATTAGCATAAACTGTGCTGATACTAATTTATACTTTTGAAATCTCCCTGGAACATTTCAAGACTTCATTATTTTCACAAAACAGACAGCAGTTTACTTACATGAACTCCCCTACTCACAGCTTTCTTATGGGTGTAGTTCCAGGAAACTGGACTATGTGACATTATCAACAAAGAAGATTATATCTCAGTCAAAGGAGATATTAAATGTTTGGGGAGGAAAAAAACAAAAAGTTTTTCAAGTCATTGAAGCCACTGAAGGAGGTAAGTCAAGTCAGTTTGCAGAAGGGAAAGACATCCAACTAGCCCTAGAGATTGCTGAATGAAAAAAGTGGCTAGTACTGTCTCTCTATACTGACTCCTGAAAAGTGGCTAATGCCCCATGGGGGTGTCTACAGAAGTGGAAGAACACCAATTGTCTGTGCGAGTGTAAATCCATCTGGGCTGTTTCATTGTGACAGGACATCACTGTCTGTGAAGAAACTATTGCTCTAAAAGTACATCATGTAGCTGTATCTCTCCCTAGATGTCCCGTTATTTTGTGGGCTCATCAAGCTAGAATTAACTCATCCTCATGCTCCCAGTCCTGGTTCACTTGAGCTACTTGAATTTTGACAGCCTTCTCCTCCTGTTCATTGTTTCAATGTTCTTCAGAGACATGATTTTGGGGCATGTGAGTATCTATATGATGGGTTTACCCCTGCTCTGACAATTGGTCTTCTTCCACTCTTATAGCCATTCCCATAGGGCATTAGCCGTGTAATATGGTTGTGTGATGCATAGAAGGCATGCAACATATAGATGGGCTCAAATTGAGGGGTGCACCTGACCATGGAGACTGTCACACAGATCACTCGTAAGTGTGAAACGTGCCACAATCAAGTGAGCAACATGAGTAAATTCTCCCTGGAACAGAGGGTGGCAGCTAGGTTTTCAATATGACGAGACCTGGCAGATTGGATATATTGGACTACTGCCATGAACACACAAAGGCAAGAGCTACATACTCACCATAGTTGAAGCAACTACTGGTTGGCTAGAAACACAAGCCTCACAGAGGGTGGCTGAGGAGTATCAGGCCCAACTGGCTGCAGACAAAGAGGGCTCCTATTATGTGAGCATGCTTAGACAAAAGTGTGAGGAGTTAGAGGTGTAGCTTATGGAGATGGTGGGTGAAAACATCAGACTGGTGGAAGAAAATTCTCACCTCTATAGGTAGATGCACTGGACAGAAAAGCTTCAAGCTGAAAATGCTGACATGAAGGGGCAACTAATGCGCATGGGAGAGAAATAAAATTCTGCCACCTGAGCCATCAGCTGTATTCAAATCCAACTGGAAGAAGCTGAGCACAAACTGAAAGCCATGAGAGAAATGGCAGAAAGAAGGCAACAGCTAGAGAAGGCGAGGAAACTGAGTCAGCACTGCAGAGAGAAGAAAAGGAAGACAAGTTTTTTCAGTGTTCTCAGGTCGAAGGAAAAAGGGAACACCAAGAAGCCATGCAACTGTTTTAAGCCCAGGTGAGTGAGTTGGAGAATTGGTTTTAGAGTTCCTCAGAGTCAGCTTGGGCAGAGGACAGTCCTCGGTCCTCCTTTCTTTCAGAGGAGGACCCTACAAATGAGACAGAGGAACTAGTAGCAGACAAACTGTCCTTTATCCTGCAGACTCTGGAACCACAGCTGGGAAAGCTGTAAACATTCACAGCTTGGTACATGTATGATCCTTTTGATGGCCCCAATCAGCCTGGCCTAGAGCTTCCTCTAACTGCTGGACAACACGTTTACACCTCTGTACAGATGGACAAAGATAGTTGGTATGTGGGAGAGCTGGTGTGTGGCAGAAGAGAGTTCATCCCCTCCAACTGCATCAAAGAAATTTCAGATGATGACCTGGAAAACAAGAACTGGAATGATCCTCATTGTTATCTTTTCAGTCTCTCACTGATTTTGGAGGAAGATGAAGCGGACCTAGATGTGGATGTTGGGGGCTAAAAAGCACAGAAATAATAGACTATGTAAACTTAGCCTATATGACCCTCCTCAGAGCTGGTTGCTGTACATGTCTTCATCATGGGGAGCAGAGAGCAGAGAGAAATGAAACAGTGAGAGGCTTTGACCAAGGGACTGTCTGCACTTGAATCAGTCACATACCAGAAAAGGATGTTTGTGGGGCACCTCAAGACCACTGATGCCCCTGCATTCACAGGCTAGAAGTCAGCTGAATGATTGAGCTGGGCTTGGCCAGGGCTTTCTAGAGCGTCCCCATGCCCCTTTTCCAGCCCAGACCAGCCCTGAAGGTTTTTTGGCTCAGAGATGTTTCTGCTGTCTTCCCACGAGTGTAGCCCAATAAAGCATTTCTTAGCACGATGCCTGATGCCTGGCCACAGGCCTGTTAATGGAGCACACCTAATGAAACACACCTAATGAAGCATGGATGAACAGTTAACAGTTTTCATCATTGCAATAGATTTAGGAGGAAGAGGTTAAAAATGTCTAGGAGGTGATAGTAGCCCAGGTAAAAATCACTATTTGGCTTTATATATGGAGTAAATGAAATAGATTGGCCTGAGTTCATGTGACCAGGGAGGTCACTGGTGACTTATGTCAACCAACTCAGTTAGAAAGCAGGTAATAGTGAACACAATAGCTTCTTGGGGTGAACATCCTTATCTAGAGGCTTTGTGTAGGAGTCAGAGCTCATGGTGAAACTGATATATAGATGCTGCACTATCAGCCCAGGTTCACACATGCCAAAGTGTTGGAAACGAGTGTAGCTTAGCCCTGGCTCACAACTGGACAGTGGGGCCTGTTTGTGTTCTGTGCACTGTGTGAGAATGTGTCATATATTAGAAACCTTGCAATAAAAACTTCAAACCTCCCTGTTGTGAACACTTTGCTTAATGATTAATTTTCAAATTTTATGTCACTGAGTTGTGTAGTTCTGTTCCTGAGACTCTCTAACTCTGAATTCCCCTGTGACAAGTATAAATTCCAGATATGGTAGTATTTTTCCAGTACTTTGCTGGTAATAATATTTTGCCAATCCTTGTTCTAAATATGCCTCGTAGTTCATATAATCCTCTGCAGCCTTCAATAATCTTAGTTGCATATTGTAACATCCCAGTATGATGTTCTTTAGAAATATTCTCAAAAGCCATGTATTTGCTCACACACTCCATCTGCTCTGTATGCATTTCTGTGGTGCTTCTTTACACTTCAGCTGATTTCATTAGTATTCTCTGCTATAATAGTCAGTTTTGGCACAAAGTGTTTTCTTTCATTGGATTTACTCATCTTCTGTTTTTTTCCTAGTTGCTCATTGGTGTCAATCCCTCAGAGTCTTAGCTTCACAGTTTAATTCCTGGAGTACATTATGACTTCTGATGTAGAGGCAATGAAGAGGGGTTTTGTTTTCATTTGTTTGGGGTTTTTAAAATAAAGATATATCCATACTGTTTTGTGAGAAGTTGAAGATTAGTTGAGAACTAATCTCAAATTTGAAAATGAAATAGATTTCTATACATGAAGGCAAATATACAGTTTTATAGCATGCTAATTTCTGGTATGTTCTCTTGCTACAGACTTTATAATTCTACATCATTGAGCATTTTATACTAGAACTTCGTTAAAATAACCCCAACTTTACATCAGTTCATATAGTTTCACATTAGATCCATACTAGAACTTCGATAAAAATGAAACTTTTTATTACATGATATATCTGACAGCAGACTGCTTATTAGGAATGAAAATTCTCTTTTTAATGATACATAAAACTGAGGTCAGTTTCACACAGTTTGTGAGTCTGAATTGATATATGGATCACCTCAGTTGTTTGTATATGGACCTATAAGGATCATTCATCATTGTCTGCTTGAGCTGAAGCCCATATGGAATCCTATAATATATTAGCTTGACCTTTAATCATATAATTTCCCAAGCATTTTTAAATAATTGTTCCATCTGGGTTTATAAATTGGATGATTGGTGTTTTGTCATGTTACCAACCATCTGATAAGTAACTGATCAATTCATAGCTGAACTTGTAATACTACAGGCTCTCAAGCTAAGAGGTTACAAAATTTTATTTTTTTTTTTAGCATTGATGATGCTTTACTTTTGAAATATGAGACAGATTAAAATGTGAACATGGATGAAACTGTGATCTGTACAAGTTTATTCCCATTCCTTTCTCCAGTACTGCTGTTTTCATAGATAATACACTTTATTTTCTGGACATTCAATGATTTACTTTTCTCTTTTTGTATTTTGCATGACTGAGAAGTCACAAATTCAATGCATTTGGAGAAAGTAGGTGCTATTTTTGTACACTTCTTAAAAAGTCATAGATCTATGTACTTCAGTTTAAGCTGTGACAGGACCCCAGGTTAATTCTTTCCGCCAAATGTGGAACAATCAGTATTTTTTCCTTAAAGATCATGCCCCAAAACATTTTGCATCTAGAAATCTATCTTTATCTGAGCACAAACTAATGAAATGGACTTATTAAATAAAGAAAATTATTATTTAAAATGAATAGAAATACAAAAGAGTATAAACAAATCTTCATTACACACTGTTTTTTTTTTTTTTTCCCCAGTCTTCCACTGTTAGTAATGCAATGATTTTCTGGGTTGCAGAAACTTTCAAAGACTGTCTATTCTGGTTTAATCCCAGCTGGCAACTAAGCCCCACACAGCTGCTCACTTACTCTCCACTGGTGGGACTGGGGGAGAGAATCAGAAGGGTAAAAGTGAGAAAACTCATGGGCTGAGATAAAGACAGTTTAACAGGTAAAGCAAAAGCTATGTGCACAAGCAAAGCAAAGCAAGGAATTCACTCACCACTCCCCATGGGCAGGCAGGTGCTCTGTCATCCTCAGGACAGCTGGGCTTCATCACGTCTAATGGGGACTTGGGAAGACAAACACCATCACTCTGAACATCTGCCCTTTCCTCCTTCCCACAGCTTTATGTTGCTGAGCATGACGTCATATGGTATGGAAGATCCCTATGGTCATCTGAGGTCAGCTGTCCTGGCTGTGTCCTCTCCCAGATTCTTGTGCACCCCCAGCCACCTCAATGGTGGGGTGAAGTGAGAAGCAGAAAAGGCCTTGGTGCTGTGCAAGCGCTGCTCAGCAGTAGCTAAAACATGACTGTGTTATCAACACTGTTTTCAGCATAAATCTAAAACACAGCTCCATACTAGCTTCAATGAAGAAAATTAACTCTATCCCAGCCCAAACAAGCACAATAACGAACATCTTTCTCTTTTTCTGCCTAAAGCCTAGTTGTGTGTTTGCTCTCTGATATCACGCCCATTGTCAGGTCAGTGTTTTGTCCCTTCTCTTTAATGGTATATAGAAACTGTAGTTTGGCATTTTTTAAAAAATAACTGATTTTTTTTTTCCTACTTTTTCATTATGTCTGTTACCTGATGGAGTTTGAGCTCAAAGGACAAGTGAGCACCACACAGATGCTCACTCCCCTCTTCCCACCCCTGAGTGCTGAGAAGGAAAAAATAAAGCAAAAGGCTTGGTGGTTTGAGCTCAGAGGGCAGAACATGGTGGCTTATTTTTTTAAATTAAGATCAATATTTAATAGTGCAAGTCAATTATGCTCTGAATAAAATGAATTAATTTCCCATAACTAGCTCCATGACCAGAAAAAAATAATCCTATGATTTGGAATCATTCCAAATATGGGTTTGAGAAATGGTATTTGAATTCCAGCATAACAACTCTGACAATATATATTTTTAAAATTTATTTAATAGTAAATTTTAATTTATTTGATAAAATAAATTCAATTTATTTTTCCTTTAATTGTATTTCACACTTCTTTGGCTCTTGCATCCTCAATCTGCAGAGAAAGACTCAGAGCTGTTCCTATCATTGTTTATAAATAAGACAGCCTGGGCTTAGAAAAATTCTGTTCCTATGTCACACTGTCCTGTTTAAGACTTTAATGGACAGTGTAAGTGTATATCTTAATGGATCAAGTTAAGGCTGTTCAGTGGTTGATAGACTTCACTGTACAGTCTTTTTTTCTTGCGAGTTTAACATAAGTCACTTTCAGAATTCTATTTTGATGCATTTTGTTGTTTGTTTATGTACAACAATTTTATTTAGCCTCATGCTGTGTTTTGAGTATATTTCTGTTTTAGGAATGCTTACCACAGAGTACATGGAAGTAAAGCACATGCTTCTACCATCTCTTTTTATTGGGCAATAGTTTAGTTGTGCTGTATGAATTTATTCATTCCCCACCTTTCTTTCAATTCAAGGCACCAGAACATGACTGTATGCATCTCTGACTTACCAAAACACTGCCTTTTTTTAAATAGTAATTAGCAGTGTCATATTATCAATGGATTTAGCTTAATGTGTTTTCCATCTAGTCATGCAATGTGGACCTTCTCTGATGATTATTCATAAAGTTGTATACCATGCATCTCACAAATTACAGTGCTACAACTGATATCATATAATTTATTAACTGGCTTATTATCTAATTTACCACATTCAAGAAAGGAAACAAATAGAACTATCAGATCTTTTAACACTTTAAAGTCCTTTGTTTAAATACTTTTACTGCATAAGGTGGCTGAGTCACAGTTCTGGACAGATCCCATTCAATACCAATGTTATAATGATTCTCATAGTGTGGATAACCGTACTAGGGCCCTGAGCACATCCCACCTCCTGGAGATTTGGCTGCCTGGGTTCAGGCCAACTTAGAGATAGCACAACTGGTGGCCTTGAAAGGAAGAGGTAGAAAAAGCCTGAGAAAAGGGAAGCACTTCCTTCCCTTATTAGGTCCCATTAGGCTGATGCTCTTGCCCTCAGTCCATACCATTGCCCTTTCCTTGCAAAAGAGCCTGCTCTTGCTTCTCACTGGCAAATGTGGGACTTACCAGTAGCATGTTAGAGTCAAATGACACCTTGAACAGGATACAACAAATCAAAAAGGTGGCTGTTGCCTCTGCATGTCAGGAGAAGGGTCTGAAGTCTGTGAAACTTAACAGAAGAGTATCTCAGCATCTTCTACAGTGCAGCTGTGGCCCAAGCTGGCCTGAAGGTTTTCATGTGGTGCAGCTGTGGATTATATAATACAAAACTTATCTTCATGATTTAGATGCAGTTGATGTGTGGAAAATACATCACTGAATAAAAGTAATAATTTGCCAATGAAATGTGGTTACGTGGGTGTCATCCTCTAATGTGTTGTCAGATTTAGTGTGGTCTGAGTACGTTGGCACAGATGTTAGCTTATCTCCTTCCTCAGTTCTCTATCAAGTAGCACAGGATGGACTGCAAAGGCACTTTTGTTTATTTAAAACTGTCAATGGCCTTTATTCTAGCCATCTTATTGCTACTTCACTAAGTCTATTGCTTCATTTCCACCTCCTCTTGAGAGATGTTGCTGTTACTGCCTTACAACTTCGATATGAAAACATGGTACAGAACATTTAGAATTTTCTTATGTGGACTGTGGCCTGTGTGAAATATAATAGATCTTTCAATTTTTTGAAAATAAATTCTGTTTTCATAGTATATAGTTAATATTTACTTGTAATTGTCTTTTTAGTATGTTAAAAAAAGCAATTTAAAGCAGTACCAGCAAATACTCTGACTAGAACAAAGAGTCTTCTTAATATAATTACTGGATTAGAAGCCACTGTTTTAGGAACAGTGTTATCATTAATAATCTCCTATATACTTGAGATAAAAAACGTAGCATAGAGCTAACAGGTTGGTGAAGGATAAAATTATTCCTAAAAATTCAGAGTGCTTTATGAACCCTTCTCTGGAATGTACTGAAACCTTAAAAAAGATCTATTGTTTATTGGAAGTTCAGGATTACTAAATCTTCAAGATAGGTTAGTAATTGCAGAAAATTTATAACAGAAAACATAATGCTGTAGAGACATTGGCATTACTTTTCTGTTAAAATTAACTCACGTACAGTAACTTCGATTGCTCTTTTAGTAAGACATCAGTTTCAAAATACAAACGTTTTTAGCCATTCATTTTCACGTGTGAGCTTTAACACCTGGTGCTGTATAACCACGTGGTGGCACTGTTGATTTACTTTGATTTCTGACAACTTTGTCTTGTCAGAGCTCTGCATTAAAACTGCTGCACTTCTGTTATCTCTGTGTGTGAATCTGCCTGCCACTACTTATTTGGTGATAATGAGGGGGCCTGAGTGCAGAGGCAGGTGTTGACAGCTACTTCAGAAACAGGTTCAGAGACAGAGAAACTCATGATAAATGTAGTCCAGACCAATTTAGCAATCCAGAATACAGCTCTCTATGAAGAGTACACAGTATGATGCTGTCAGTGATGATCTTAATTGTCTTTTTTTTTTTCCTTTAGAACTCATTCTTATAGCAATTAATATTGCATCTCTCTTCAAAATACATTAATTTAGTCTTGAATGGAGATGAACTAAATAACACCCTTGACAGAGAAGTATGTTCATCATCTAACATGACAAGAATGTAATATATCTCAGTGGGAGAAGTACTTTGGTACTCTATTCATTTAGGTTTGCTCAAATATTTTCCTATTGATATTTCACCATTTAAATTACTACTTAGATTTGCCATGTGCCTGGTTTATGTTTAAAACTAGCTATTTCGGGGAGACTACAAAGAAACTTGCAGCACCCACAAGACATTTACAACTTGCTGAATAATGATTGAATCTTTGAGCCTCTGAGATCGCATGTACTTTAGGAGAGATGAGTGAGTAATAGCAATGCAGCCATCTGGCTGATGGTGGAAGCTTCAAGAGTCTCTATGGGTTTGCACGATTTGTGTCTATTCTTCGTAGTAATAAAAGGTAATATCAGAATCAGTCTGCATAGTCTGTCTCTTTTCAGTGTATTGCTTTGATGTATATTTGCAAGATAGAACATGGAAGAATTCTCATAAAACAGTCAAAGGAAGCAAAGCTAGAAATTTATGTGTAAACACAGCATGGTGTGAAATTACCAATGGACTGTTATGCCTGCAGCCAGAAATCTTTATTTTGGATCAGTACAGACTAAAATCCTCATGTCCATTTGTCTTCTGACAGATCAAATGCCTCTGTATGAGACATTTGGTATATTGCTGCAGACAAAGATTTTTCTTTTCTTTTTTTTTTTTTTTTTTCTTAATTTTAAAATCATAGAAACATATTTTCTGTGCAATTATATTAAACCAATAATATTTCTAGGAATTTTACTTGCTGTATTATTATTTTCTGTATTTATATTTACATACATCATACTTCAGATTTTCCATAAAATTGCAAATTCAAAGCATTAACTATGCTTATGTTAGAGTTCTGATAGTACAATTAATAACAGATGAAGTTACTACTTGACATAGTAAATAAGTTTATATCAGATACTGTGCACATACAAAAATACATTACTGACCCTTCGGATGTTATATTCACTGTTAGTAGCAGAGTTAAGCTCTTGTAACTGATCTTGCTGGTATACTTTGGCCCTTATCCTGACACCAAATCTGTGTGACTACATTTGTCTCTGGCATTGTCTTGGGTTTATGTTAACATAACATGAGCTGATTTACCCTATTTATCATTGTAGAACAATGGACAGCTAATTTATTAGAAGTTCAAGACACAATATCCAAAACAAACTCATTTATAGGAACTGGAAAGCCCTTGCATTCTTTTACATGTCTTTTTATTCTCCTAAAGAAGGCTAATTTACTTTCCTATGAATAGGTTTAGTACTGTGAGAGGATTTAAAATCTTTTAAGGGAATAAAGCCACATACAGATAAACAATGCACATACATGCCATATGCAGAAAAAACTTTGATATATACTAGTTGAAAGGTGGTATACAAGGAATTTATGCCCCAAACCAGTTTATAGCCTAAAACCAGTACATTTCATAGCCCAATAAATATGGTTTTGACATTTGTGGGGGCAGGCATCAGGCTGTGCTGGTTCCCGGGGGTGTCTGGGCTGCCCTTGTCCTGAGCAGGGCTGAACTGGGGTCACCAGTCGCCCCGTGGCCAAGTGCCCATTGCCCAGCCTGTCTGAGCTCCAGCTCTGCCAGTGCCCCAGGGGAAGGGGCTGACAGCCCCAGGCAGTCCCTGCCCCACAAATGGCCCTGGGGGTCCAGGGGGGCTGTGGGGCAGCTTTCACCCTCCCCTGGGAGCAGGTGGAAGGGAGCAGGTGGAGATAGAAAAATGTATAAAAAGAAATCCAAGGAGACTCCAAGAACTGAGGAGGAAGGGAGCCCACCACCAGCATCAGCTCTTTCTAGTGAAGACCTCAGGGTGCTGGTGACTTGTTCTCTCTACTCTCTCCAGTTACCATTCTTTTTGAGGAGGGATTCAGTGTTGACTAATGAGATCCAGTGGGACACTGAAAGAGTGACCCTAATGTTAGAAATAGGTACTAGGATGGAGGCTGGTTTTTTTGTATAAAAATTTAAGTTGTATTATTAATTAAGCTTTTCTGTATTCAGATAATTTGGATTATTAAAGCAGTTACACATTAATTGTGTTAGCAATATATTCTAGATTTTATATACATAGTCTGTTACCTTCTGGCTGTAACAGAACTTTGGTATAACAAATTGAACAAAATTAGAAATTTACTGCAATTATAAAGAGTCATTAATTTTTCCTCTCATGACAGAGTGCTGCAAACATTTGATATGCAACCATCTTCCTGACACTGTTGTACCTTCCTGGTGAAGTTTCAAGATCAACTATTTTCACAGGCCAGACTGGAACTTACTTGCCCATATGGTTATACTCCAAATAGGTCCTTAAAAGGAACACCACAAATTTGTAAGTTTGGGGGTTTTTTTCCACCAATTTTTCATTCAGTTAGGATTTCAGAAGTGTACAGGTGCTACCTAATGACCAGATCCTGAAAAACACATAGCATGGTCATGAGAGTCAAAATGCAGGTCTCTCACATGAGCATTTAACAAGTAGGCTACATATCTGTGTACCCACTTGTGATGTCTTTCAGGCCTCACATGAAAAAATAATTTCCTTCATGGTGGCATTATCTGCAACAGGAAGGAACTGCAGTGAGCCTCCTTAGCCTTCTAGACTCCTGAGCAACTTCTCTTCACTGGTGAATATTTGAATATGGATTGTTTGGGAGGAGACAATTTCAGATAGTGGGTTTCTCATTGTCACACACATGAAGTGCACATGTACACATGGCTGGCCACACAAATCACTACAGGCAGAAACCACAACATTCAGCACAAGCACAAACTGCACCAATGGCCTTATCTTGTTTCTTTCTCTGTCTGATCAAGATAAAGTACTATTAGTGGGAAATATATCTGTATGTACAATGCAGATCACTCCTGTAACTGGACTTAGACATGTGGTTCATACAGTAGATGACCCCTGGATCCTTGCTCTCCCCAGCAGATACCACCAGAACATAGAAGCCTCCAGGATCTGCAGTCCTACTCCAGATGCTGGTGCAGACATCGTTTACACAGCAACACATACAGACACAGGCACTCCAGATTCCTACAGTAACTCATCTTATACATTCAGTCTACCCAGAGACTGGCCCGTGAATCCTCTTGTTTCCAGTTGCTTCCTGCACAGAGGCGCAAGCATAGAATGAGTCTCCCAGTCAACCTCCAGACTCCATACTTTCTTACAAATAACCTGGACCTTCTAGTCCCTCTAGTAACTCATTCCTTCAGCCATCTCACTTGCAGACACACACATAGCTGTGTCCTAAGCCACTTCTCTTTTGACCCAACTAGCCTGGCTTGATACTGGATGGTGAACATGCAGACATGAATATGATCACTCATACCAGTTGCTGGCACCACACACATGTGGGACCCCATGACCCGCAGTCCAACTCCAGTTACTGGCACCCAGACTGCCATGTAGATGCAGAATAGAAAGCCCCTCACTCAGTGAAATAGTTAGAAATGGAGTTTAATGCCAGGATAAGACTGACTGCACTGGTCAGGCACAGGGTGTAGTAAGGAGAGTGAAATAACCAACAACCTGTTTACTCACATCCAGTTCCTTTTATTACCTAATCTATATATTTTCCCATGCTTGTTTATTCCTGAGTTATCTTGATCCATCCCTTTCCCTGCCTTCAGTTTCTCCACCAAACATAGAATCACAGAGTAATTTGTGTTGGAAAGGACCTTTATAAAGATCATCTATTCCAATCACCCTGCTGTGGGTTTTCCAGCACAACTGAAACAAAAAGGCTTATTCCAAGTGACTATTGTTATCCAATCTTGTTCAGAATCATTACCTTTTGCAGTGTAAGATAAAGCTGATTCCTAAGGATATTCCTAAGCAACAGAAGAAAAAGAAGCGAAGAACCTACTTTAAGCATTGATGAGGCTGTTGTGAATTTCTGCCTCCAAGTATGACTTTCTGTTTCCAAATATATGCTACTCCTTATACTTTGTGTAAACCAAGAAAACCAAAAGAATTTATCAGGCTCAGAGAGCTTTATAATTTTGTTTGTCCTTTTTTTTTTTTTTTTTAAGGTTTACAAAATGAATTTCAAAACTGCAAATTCATTTATTGTTTATTTAGATATGTAATTAAACAGCAGTATTATTTGATTTGTTAAATTTTGAATTGTCTTGACAGTATTCCATGAAAGCGCGAATCTTAAAGGAGCAAAAATTACTTCTAGGTAACAACACAGAACATCTGCAAAGCAATATAACGAACTAGGGTAAAGGAGAGAGGCTGGAGCTGACACCAGCTGTTCCGTGATTTGTGTCTTTAGATAAACGTCACACTGAAATAGGAGAATGCTCTTTTTAAATGACCATGAAAATACTCAGCACCCATGTGTCTATGATCATTGCTGAGAAGTAGAAAATGAACAGGCTAAATTAAGTTATTAGAGCAGCAATAGAAGGCTGGAGAGGCATGGTATATGGAATAAAATAAAAAAAAAAAAAAAAAAAAAAGTGACTGTTTAGCTTGAAAGGTGGCAAGAAAGAGAAAAGTTAAATTCTGTCAGCTAGACATTTAGTTGTGAACTTAATGGAGAATTTCAGTAAGTAATGCATAGGTAAGAACATCTGAGGACAATAATAGATGCAGGAAAATAAAATCACTCGTGACAGACCACAGCCCTTTTAAATTATGATCATAGCTATTGTTATCCTGACTGAGACACCAGTATCGCAGGAAATGTGGTGCTTGATAACCACTACACAGTTTGGGAAAGATAAAAGAACATTTTTCTTTAATTTCTGTTCTCAAGTTAGCATTTGGCAAGAAAAAAAATGATGACAGAAACAGACTGAGCCATTTCAGACTACTATCAAAAGATCCCCCAAAGTTCTCAAGCTTTACAGATACTTTCATTTTTTTACAAATATCTTCATCAAATACTTTCTCCTGGACATGTCTTTCTGTGTACTGTCACTCCCATCATTCTTACCTGTATCCAAATATTCATGGTCCTTCTTTCAACTAGTAGATGCAGCCATTTATGAGGTCTATGTTTGGTTCGGAGAAGTCATATACTCTACCTAGTTGCATGTGTAGTTTCTATTGCCTACTGTATATACTGGACAGTGTGTATTTGTGTTTGAACAATGTATAGTCACAATGGATAGATTAATGGACAAAGTAAGTTTGATCCTGACCATGTTTTTTTCACCAAGTTTAACATTTCTTATTTAGCCTATCTTCTCAAAAGTTGTACTATATTTTCCTATTTTATTTCGTCTTAAAAAAAAAAAATACATTTTATTGTCTCAACAGACATGCATCCAACAATTCCCAGTGAAAATACTTATGGTAGCACCTGTTTCTTCATGTAGTTTTACTGCATTTTGATCATTTTTCATAGTGTTATTTTATGATTTATTATTTTGTCGTCTATGATTAACAAAAAATATAAATATATCTTTTGCTAGATTTAATATAATAGCTTAGGTTTTTATGGATGTTTATTTTGAAGACCTTTATTTTTCCATGTTTTTTCCTTATAATATACTAGTCTGGTTTAAGTGGGTAACACCTTAGTTTTTCTATCTTTTATTTAAAATCTCACACAATGGGAGTCTTTCTATTAGTTTCATCTGACTTCAGACTGAATAGTAATAATAATTCTGACAGATATAGAAAGTTTTGGGAGGGTTTGGGTTGAAGCTTTTTTTCTGTTGTTGTTAATAGAAATATAGTAACTTTTTCTATTTAAGATTACCCATTTAGAATCGAAGGCTCTCTGTAACGTCTAAAAAAGAAATTAAGGGTAAAGGAAAAGTAAGCATGGAAGTGTTTACAAGAGGAGCAATCAGTTCACATGTGTCATATCTCTCGTCTTCCACAGTCAGATATCAAAATCAGTTACAGTTCAACATTTCCACAGCAATTCTAACTATCCTCTGAGGACTTAGTCACCTTCTGCGCTTCTCCTTTCATGACAGATATCAGCCAGGAACAACATATGTTGTAGAGTAAGAGGGCTGAACTCATCAATGCCCATTTCCCTCTCAGAGGAAATTGACCATGACAGGTACACTCAGCTAAACATAACAAATTAATTTTCTAATGTTATATAAGAATACAGTATATTTTCTAGCAATATAAAATATATATTTTATGTAGAATATTTTTTTTCTAACTTCACTTTTTCCTGTCTTCATATGTCTTCAAGCTAGCCTCCATGCTGTTGTTCTGTATGTCAGGGTACATGACCAAGGGTTCTGAATCCTTCTCATACTGGGTAATGCCTTTAATTTTCCTAAAAAGCAAAGAAGATTTTAAATCAGAATTATTTTGTTGTTGTTTCTTGTTGTTAAAAATTACAATTTTTAATAAACCAGCTTTTATGTCAATCTTAGCATGAATTTCCATTCCTCTTACAAATGTGAGGCACAGCACACAAGGTAATTTTAATCAAGTACAGGCAAAGCATGGTTCTTATTATAAAACAGTAAAAAACAAAAATCCTAAGAATAGTGTAACAGTAATCTAAAAAATCAAGGGTGAAAGAAAACCGACAGCTGATCAATTTGAGATTATGATGATATATAAATAACCCAAATTTTATTTTAGGACTTTTAAAAAGTGTTTGGAATCATCTCTTCTTTCTGAGTTCAAGAGGACAAAATTTGTTTGACAGTGATAAATGACAGCTTTGAGGGACAATATAAACCAGTTTATTTTTTTAATATTAGTTTTGTACAGGCTACACACACTTTATTTTGCAAAACACAGCAACACTTCTATATTGTTAGGGATTAACTTCAAAAAGATTCTGTATACCCTTTGCTTCCACAAAGTTTCAAGCCATAGAAGGTATCTGACGTCAATTAAATCTGTGTCCTCAAAACATAAATAGGCTACATATTGACAACTGCACTTCTAAATAGCATTTAATTCCAAAAAAATAGGTCATAGTGAGCGTGAATAAGGTCAGGAGATCTAGTTTGTATTAAACCACCTATTACAACTGTAAAGACTTTTCCATGTAATCCTCTCCAAGTATGGAGAAAAAGAAATGAACAAAACTGCCAGGGTGATTATGCTGAAATATAGGCTCGACCAAGTAAGTCATAATCAAATGCATGTCAGTTTCTGTGAAATTCTCTGACATGTCAAATCAATAAAAAAATGGCATAGGGAGGAAATTAGGAACCAGAAACTGGAAATATTTTTACTACCCAAGACATGAAGCTTTACAGAAAACTAGGGAAGCTGCTGGAAGGTTCTCTCATAAATCAGCAATTTATTCTAACAGTTTTATCTCTCCTGGACTTTGCTTATTTGATCAAGACAAGTTATTCTGTGGATGCAATCAATATTCATAAGATTATGTGAGTCTATTTTGACTCCAATAGTGAAGACAACCTTATTCTCTTACATATTTAAGTGAGAATTTCTGCAGTTAAACTGTAGTCTGTATTGATCATATATATATAAATACACACACACATCTCTACTAGTTTCAAATTTTGTTTTAGCTATGCAAGAAACAATGTTATAAGTATTTATAATACTTAGAGCTTCTGGAAATATTATGGAAAGATAAAATAGCTGTAGAAAACAGTGGTAAGTTTTTCTGGCTAAATAATCCTGTGAGTGATCCTTAGTCATTTAATGGTGAGTTACAGTACGGTTATCTTTCCCTTTTTACTCATTAGTTAATTTACCATTGGACTCACTTCTATTGCTGTGTTTTCCACTGTGAATATGTCAAAACAGACAGTTAATTTTCTTCTTGACCCTCTGTTTAAGTTTTCTCATATTATATCATTTGCTGATGACAGTTTGTATAGCCTAAGACTCTTATTTATTTTCCCTTTTGTATATGCATACAAGGAAAAGGAGATATTTTGTGTTCATATTCTAACATCACTGTATTTGCTGTCAGTTTTTACTACACTGCTTATGTTCCTTATCAAAACTAAATCTCCTGAATTTTCACTAAAGTCATAGCTTTTATTTATTTTCACCTTGGCCTCTTTTCTCTAGCTACTTTTTTTTTTTTTCAAATTTCACATGTAAGTCTCCCTTATATTTTACAAGTATGAGTTTCTATGTTGCTTTTTTGGTATATTATAAATAATGATCATGATGCCAAACATCTTGTTCAAAGATCAAAAAAGACATGTAGAATCTTGAAGATGCCATGAATCTCATTGACAAACTAGGTCAGTCAGAAGTGACTATGCAGCAACAAAAGAAAATTAACAGAGATTGTCAAGATTGGTGTTAACACTTACTCTTAGCAACTGACTTTTTACTAATAATTCTAGTACCATTAATTAGTACAGTAATTTTTCTGAATCTGTGTTTGCCTAAAACTGGTTACTTCCAATATATTTCTTAAGATACCCTTTAATGGCAGGGGTGTAGTTTTGCATTTAAAATTGCTGGCAGCAATATCATCTCCTATGAATCTTTATTTTTCCCAATATGTAGACAAATCTTTCTGGTTTTAACAGAAGGACAATAGATTCAGAACCTGTGCCTCTGAGAATGATTACTCTAAGATAATTTTTTAGTACCTTTTTTGAAACAACAGGAAAGTAAGCAACAACCACCACAATATTTCTTTAATTTGCAAAGGTCAATAGGGGTTTATATATCCAATTTTCCATTCCAAAGGACAAGAAAGGGCATCTTTGACTGATTGTTCTAGAAGATATGCAAAAACTTAAATAAACCTGTCAAAGGAAAGATCCACTTGCTCAGAAATTATAATTTATGAGCAAGAATAAAAGCCTGAGTAAGTCCTTACAAGAAACTCTTACTCACTGTACCCATATGTAATTTTTTTGCTAGATGGAAAATAGCTGTCTCTCAATAGTTAATATTATGAAAGCTACAAAGAAACATCTTCCTGCAATAGGAGAACAGCTGTAAAACAATAGCAAAAAACAAAAAACCCACTTTGTCATCATTTGAGCCTACTCAGCAGCTAAAAGCCACGCAGTCACTCACCCACCTTCCCCCCACTTGGGAATGGGGAGGGAATCAGAGGGGCAAAAGGAGACTCACGGGTTGAGATAAAAACAGTTTAATAACAGTAACAGAACAATACGCTGACAGCAGTATCAACGGGTGATGTACAATACAGCTGCCCACCACCTGCTGACCAACACCCACCTGCTCCCAGCTAGCAACCCCAAACACCAAGGCCCCACAGCCACACTCCCAGAAGTGAGAGCCCCTCCCAGCCCACTCCTGCCTTTATATAGTGAGCGCAATGTCACGTGACAGGGGACATCGACCAATCTGGGCCCAGCCCTCCAGCTGTGCTCCCCCTGCCCCCGCACACAGGTGAGGGCACTGGGACCTGGGGAGCCCCTGGGGTCTCAGGGTGCTGCAGCACTCCTCCCGCTGCCAAACCAATGGGAATTCTAGGCCAGCCCCAACCAGGACACACATTTGATTTGGACAGTGGAAATTTTCCTTTGTACACAAAACATTTTTCTTTGTATTGTGGTGAGCTCACCTGTAATTGATATATATAGTATTTAACCAAATAACCAGTTATGCTGATAAAATAAATGTTAAACTGAAGTTTTTAAGGAAATCACTGTCCTACTGGTATAGGCTTGTGGTACAAAGTCCCATACCCACCAAAACTCCTTTATCTCCTTCAGATAAATGAAACCTTCATTTTATATTAGGTCTGTCAAATCTTTTCTATAAACTCTTGTAACCCCCTATTTTTGAGAGTTTTAGTATACAGTGATGATCTTTTGCATATTGAATTATGAAGAATATCTAATTTCTAACATCAACAAACTCTAATTATTTTCTAAACAGTCTCATTCTGATTAATACATCTCTATAAAAATCTAATCAAGACCTGAGTGATTATATAGACAAAACCAGCAAATTATTTTTATTATATAAAAACACCAGCAAATTATTTTTACTATATAGTAAACTAATTAGTAATCTATTTGTTTTTCAGATGTTCTTATTTTTCAGAAATCAGAAAGATAACTGTTGCTGTGACACTACTATGCTTATTGTCTATGTGACTATGTTGTGGTTTCAGCCTGGTCAGCAGCCAACCACCCTGCAGCTGATCACCCACCATCTGCCTCCCCCAACCTGGGAATGGGGGAGGGAATTAGAGGCGTAAAGGGAGACTCACAGATTGAGATAGAAACAGTTTAATAATGGTAATAAAATGAACACAATGTCAGCAATAAAAAATATAAATGGGCAATGCACAATGCAATCGCTCACCACCGCTGACCAATACCCAGCCCGTTCCTGGGTAGAGATCCCGAAATACCAAGATCCCAGAATCACAATCCCAGAAGCGAGCGAGAGAGAGAGCCCTTTCCCAACTTCCCCTCCTCTATATAGTGAGCACGATGTTACATGATATGGAATATTTCATTGGCCAATTTGGGTCTGGTGCTCTGGCCATGCTCCCTCCCTGCTTCTTGTGCACTTGCACACGGGCAGGACATGGGGAGTCGGAGAGTCCTTGAAATCTCAGCAACAGCTGAAAACATCAGTGTGCTATCAGCATTCTTCTCATACCAAACCCAATGCTGAATCTAAAACACAGCACTGTTCTAGTTACCAAAAAGGAACATTAATTCTATTCCAGCCCAAACCAGGACAGGTGTTCACTAACTTCATGTAGGTCTACAAAGCTTCCGGTAATTTTGTCTATTTGACTTCTACATCTAAAATCTGCTATTCAAAGGTTATATACCTGAATAGGTCTCATAGAATTACATGTTCAAGGCCTCTGAGTATCAGTATATCGGTGTTTCATACTGCAAATAAAGGAAATAGGATCTAGACAAATTTCTATTACTCCCTCTATTTAACTTATGGTTAATAAGTTCCAAACTACAACAAAGACCTGCAAAAATCTCTCATTTTTTCCAACTGGTAATGCAACTGACATTAGTAAGTCATGGATGTTCCTGGGTACTTCCGTTTTGGAGTGCCCAAACATCAAAACAATGATGTACAGTAGGTGGAACATTCTCTTGGTCTTTAAAATATAAAAGACACTAGAAACTGAAAAGCTCTTAATCACTACTTACTGTGGAAAGTTAACAGAATTTTAGTTCACCATCTCAGTCATTCTGTGTACAGAATAATACAATTGCACAACATTAGAGTCATTTAAGTCCTCTTAGAGGTAAGAAATACTTATCCTGACAATTACTAGTTCTAATTAAGCCATCAGATGGTGCAGTAATGAATTTTCTGTGGAATTTAGCTAACAAATTCAACAGATCTGCATTTATGAATATATGAATTGTGACTTATTCCATGTGTTTTGAATTGGATTACATTTCTATTAAGTCTTTTATATTAGAGTAGCATACACCAGAATGTTTGAAAAATATGAGGCACTGAGGGTAAAAGGATATAAATCCCAGACACTATGTGGAAGTAAAGACTCTAATAAAGGCATTTAAGAAGGAAAAAAAAAAAATTCTTTACTTAGTAAAAGAAATATATGAGTTCCATCCATCACATCATCATTTTTTTACACAGAATTAATCAAGCTGTGGGGATTTATGGTTGGACATCAGAAATATAATACAGTTTAGTCTTTGCATATCAGAGCTGTAGAGAATCATAAAATTATCACCTGTACCATGCTCATAAAAGTAGTTGCATTGACTACATAAAAATATCCAGATGAGTAAAGTAGGCATGATGGATATTCTCTATAGTAGAGAGTTTTGGTGGTGGACAGATGAGATGGTCAAGAAAAAAGACCTTGTAGAGAGAAATTTGGTTTTAAAATTGATTGATTTAGATCATACATGTATGTGTATTTGTGTGAGTATGTGTATACAGCTATACATTCTTAAACAAAATGTAATAAAGATCTATTAGTTTTA
This sequence comes from Tyto alba, assembly GCF_018691265.1. Taxonomy (NCBI): domain Eukaryota; kingdom Metazoa; phylum Chordata; class Aves; order Strigiformes; family Tytonidae; genus Tyto; species Tyto alba. The sequence continues at coordinate 35,690,884 of NW_024881276.1, read as the reverse complement.
ACTTACATCATCTGGAAATAAATCACAAAATAGATGAAGATGACAGAGCTGTATTCCCAAGACAATAATTCTGTTTGTTTTGTTGCAATGAAGTTCAAGAGGAATTGAAATAAAAATCCCACCATCCTAAGCATATTTTTAGTAGTTTCTTGTGACTATACATCCATCTATGTAATAAGTGATATTGTAAGATTGATAAGATATTATAGTTCAATTTTACTTACATTCATCGGCTAAATTTAGTAATGATTACACCAGTGTAATTAAAGGAAATTAGGTCTGATATTACTAACAGGCCTTGATTGGTTTTATATAATTTTGCATTGCATTAAGAGAAAACAGGCATTAAAAAGTAATACTTAAAAATCTCTTAGAGTGCTTTAAAAACTATCCAGTGTTAAGACACTTACAGATAGTCCTTTAGGGTGACCTACGGAATTCATAGAAGAGCATAACATCAGTAGAAAATCAACCAATAACATAAAATTTAATTTCAATTTCCATTTTATGGTCCTATTGGTTAAAACACTAAGTGATATAAAAGCTATTTGGATTTACCTCCCACTTTAGAAAGCCATATCCTACATGAATCTCATATTGTGAACTACTGTTTTAAGACCTTATAAGACAAAACAAGCTGGTTCTTTAGCGTGTTCTCATTGAAGTGAAATCAAGTCATATGTTGAATCTATACAAGTATCTACATAACACAAAGTTATAACGAAGATCATTCACATAATTGGTTAAGGATAGTAAGATTAAGAAATTAAGTGGTAAAGGAAGAAAATAATTATCAGGTTCTTAATTGCACTAGTAAGCTCTAATGACCCTAACCAACCTCAGCTGGGGCCTCCACACTCCTCCATGCACAAAGAGGGCTATTTAAGTTCAGTTTGGAAACATTTGGTGCTTGTCTGAGCTATGTTGGAGGACAGCTGATGTCTATCTCAGCTACAGATGGGATCATGCCCAGTCATGGAGCTCCTTGATATGTAGCCTGGCTTTGCCTCAACCCTTCTTTATCACTATGTACATACCCAGCAGTCACTGGATTGACCTGTCTCATCACCATTATATTGCCTTTTGAGCTGACTATTGGTTGGTCCTGATTATGTCCTCCTTACCCCTCTCCAGTTCTCCAGGATATGGCATGGCCCCTGCCCTGTTGGCTATGTGCTCACCTCAGCTTTTGGGGTTCTCTATGACAGTAACAGTAAAGATGAGTAAGAGAATTGTTGCTTAGATATTTAATTAGTCAAGACATTTTAAACAACACTCACAGATATTTCAGAAACAACTTCCATAGTCATAGGAAATGGATAAAAAAGCCTTATAGTATTGTTTTCACATCTATATTAATACAAAATGAACTCCTCAATTACATTAATGGGCCTGAGGTTCCCATCTCCTAGGGTATCTGGCTGTTTGGGAGTTTGGCTCAGAGCCTGTTTAGAGATAGGACAACTGAGAGCAGTTCCTTTCCTCTAGTGACTGTGGGGTGCCCTCTGTACTGATTCTACTGAGAAAATCACCTAACACATAGAGTAGGGACTTTGGAACTAGTAACCTGGACAAAATATTCTTTAGAAAGAAGAATTTATTCAGAAAGTTCAGTCTCCTCAACACTTTAATATGTCTTTTATAGTAGGACCATTGGATTTTGTGCTTTATAAAATTTTAATGTCTGATCTATATGTTGGTTATAATGGTAATAAGCTTAGCTCTGTAAAGTCTTGCCTCATTTCTCTGTCTTTACGGATCTTAGAAGTTCTATTCAAGTTTGTCTTAGTTTGTGAAGAATGCTTTGAACCATATTTATCTGGGCATTTGTTCTCCTTTTCACATTCTTTCTGGAACTGGTTTTTGTTTTTTTTTTTTTTTTTTTTTTCTGAAGCTAACCCTCTGACTTTGACAGTCCCTACTGCTTTTGTTACAGGCCTTTGGTATTGGATTTCAGGGCCTCAATAGACAGGAAAAGAGGACTTTTATGAAAAACACATTGAGGTATATCTTACAGCCTTTCCGAATGGTAATAGATGTCTATAAAGTTATGAGCATTAATGATTTCTGACAAGGTCCATCAAGATGTTTTCCTGGCAATATGTTTATATTTTTGGAAGCCTTTCGAGTTCTGACAGTGGATATTCTATTAATATTATTTATCTATGAATTTAACAACTAATTATCAGATCCATCATCATTTTTCACCCAGTTGTTTGAAATCTTTTTCTTTAAGTCATCATTCTGTAAAAAACCAGGTTCTTAGAAGTACATTCTCTGAACTAATATATGTCTGTTCTGTAGTTAAAAAGTTACCTTATGAATATCTGCAGTGGTCCCCTCATAATTCCCACAATTTCTCTTAAAATTCAGACTCCATTAGAGAGTTAATTCCAAGCTAAGTCTTTAACAAGCAACAGTGTTTTATTTCTCTTCAAACCACTTTAGGCATCCAATCTCAGCAGCCAGTCTCTGCCATCTGCAGTCAGCTAGGAAAATAAGTACCATTAGCAGGTGCACATAAGTAATGCTCCTACTTTATTTCATTACAGATATAATCTCTCCCACTAGCGGAGGTCTGGTGGGGCAGTGGGAAACAAAAATAAAACATTGCCAACTCATTTTGTCCCCTGAAGTTGGAACAAACAATATAACCCATTTAAAGTGTGAACTGAGTACTATCTTTCCTATCACTGACTTCCACCCTTGATTAAACTATAATTCATTATTATTAAGACAGCAACATTATTTGAAAACCATTTCAAGGAAACTATTAAAAAGTCAAAGAAGATCAAGCCCTTTCTAGCAGCAATGTTTCTGTTTTCTTCTTAATTCAGCAGAATTGTTTAAAGAAATGAATTTCTCTCATTTGTGTTTGGAAAAAAAAAAAACATGCTCTTCAAAGCTAGATATTTAGTCAACATTTGAGACTGAACAAGAGCATATTCTAAACTTAGTTTTAGTATTATTGAGAAACCTTAGAAATGTATCTTGAAAAGGCTAATTGTTTTCTTCTATATTTAAAGAAAAATAGTATGAACAGACTTAGGAAATACTCTTGTTGGAAATTTTGTTGAAAAAGACTAATTTCTGCTGGAAAAAAATAGCAACCTCAACAAAATTGGAGTTGAGATTATTTATGAACATGCAACCTGAGGAAGAACATAAATGCCTCATTTTACTATATTTCCATAGAGACAATAAGAGCTATACAGTAGTAGTTCAAAATAATGGATTTGATTTATAGTACAGTTTGTGCAAAATTCTTTCATCATAGACCTACTGGCAGAGGGAGTTCATATGGTCAGTGAGCTTGTGCTTCTTATCATGCCAGATGCCAGCTGTGACTGCTGGAAAGGAAGTGTCAGTAGTTGAGACATACCACAGGAGAGAGAAACATTTCTTGCAGATAAATTTGACTAGCAAATATCAATACTTCTTTGTTATTGAGGATCTCTGCAAACAACATCTGTCCTCCTTCAAGGCTTCATATCTTCTGGTGTGGGAGCTATTGCTGGTATCAGAGAAGGAGACTCTGGAAGAGGAGCTGTTATATAAATAAACAGGCAGCCTTAACTGTGCTACTCTCACATCATTATGTTTGGGCTCTGAATAAAACCTGTCAGAGTCTGGCAGGAACTAATGAAAAGTACTTGGTTATGGCAGAGACAGGAAAATATATCTGACAATGTTTTATAAAAGTGTCAGGATCAAACTAATAAGATTTACTTACTCTTTTGAATCAATTTATTATTAATAATAGGGGAACATTATCAATTAATGTAAAATTTTACTCTGATTGAGGAAACAACTTAGATTACTTCTCAGGAGGATTTTTACTATTTTCTGTATCAAGTAAAACTAGAAGAATAATAAATCTCCAAACTGTTGCTTTAGATTTACCATTACCTGATACTTAATCTGTAGCGCAGTTGTGCAACCAAAAGATAAAGTCCTATCTTGTTAAGACAAAATTAATAATATTTTGAAATATGTTTCCTGAGGATTCTATTCCTTTAAATACCAAAAATTAGATTTTTTTTGCCCTGCTTCTAATTTAAAGTTCCTACTATGCTTTCATGACTTTCCTACCAGGAATCATGAATATCCTAATTCTGAATTGCACTTATCAAATGTTTTGATGCAGTGTCCACAATAAAGCATATGAAAATAATCAGACAGCTAAACAACTTTTAAAAAGGTTCTTCACATTTATACAACTGCACTAGTGGTCTTTTACATTCAGAAAAAAAAAGATAATGTTTCCTCCAACATATCTTACTGAGTGAGACTTGCTTACATCAAAAACTTACAAAAAACTTACCCAGGCAGATAAAAAAAGGCAGAATTTTGTTTAGGAAAAATAAACAAGTCCCTTAAAACAAAGAAACTGCAATGCTAAATTGATACGCTATGTTGCTCGTCTGAAAAAATAATATACATAGAAGTGTGTCTCAAAGAAAAAAATGTAATATCCTAAACAACACAATAAAAACCTGGAGCTGATAGAGGACACACAAAAAAAAAAAAAAATTAAGAATTCCATCACATAGAGAGCAGAGAATTATGAAACACTAATATAAACTCAGTCTCTTCCAAAAGCCTAATAATGTTCTGTCTGAAATATTTTTGAAAAATACAGGTTGTATGTTCTTGCTTTGAAGAAAACGTATTTGATGCAACTTGATTTTAATAATGTATGTATGGGTTTACGCTTTGAATACAACAAGAACTCAATATCTTGTAAAACAAATTATGTATATTTATTATGAATAATTTTAAAAAGCCAAAAAGGAAAATTTTATTATTTAAAATAATTGTTACACTCTAATTCACCTTGTTTAATCAGGAAAACAGGTTAGAAGGTGTCTATTTCACTAAACACAAACTTTTTTACAAGTCATTTTATTGTTTTATGTGAAACGCAGCTTTTTCTTTGGCTCAGTGAGAAAGAAACTGAAAGTACATTTTTACATCTTTATTTTTTAAAATGGATTCTCTGTGCTTCTTGAAGTGACTTAGAGGAATATATAAATGAGAATGGAAACCCCACAGTGCAAATAGAACTTCCTTTCTGGATATGTGCTTTCAAAGTCTTCATGCCAAATGCATCCCTAGTGTAAATCAATTTCAGTAGCATTATACCAAGAAAGAATTCAGATTTTCTTCTCTATGCCAGCAACCCACTGGTAATATCAATCTATCTGCCATTCTACTTTCAATTTTGCTTCACTCACATTTACAGAAAGGCACAAAGTAATTACAAGTTTGTTTTTGTTTTTTGTTTTTTGTTGTTTTTTTTTTTTTTTTCCCAATACCTTCAGAATTTAATGTAGTGTGAGTGAATTGCACTTTTTATTTATTATTTTTCTCAAGATAGATGGAACAGGTGTAAAGAAATTAATGAAGCAAATGCCAAATTGTAAGGGTCATTGATGTGCAGAAAGCTATAAATTAGCTGGTTCTTATGGGAAATTACCTCCTACCTTTAAGGTCTTGCCATTTATAAATTTTGGTTAAACTCCTGGGAAATAGAGTTTGGAAAGTTCAGAAAAGAAAATGTTGAAATCCTTTTATATTTGAAGATTATTTAGAAAAAAATGTCTGGAAGAGCTTGTAATATAATAATAAACATTCAATGGAAGCTACATAACCCTAAATTTCTTTTTACATTTAGAAAAGTTGGCTGAAATATGCATACTAAAATCCATTTTGTATAAACAACCTATATGTATGATCATTGGAGACCAGTTTTCTACCTGAAGTATGTAAATCTGCTAAATCATAATAGTTTTTGTGAGATCTTTTCTTACTTTCTTTAAACAGGTAGCTACAAAGATTTTTTTTTTTTTATAGAATTTTATTCTCTATTTATAGAATAAGGAATCATGAAAACTTTTAAATTATATATCTGTTGAATAATTCTTCAGCATCTTGTTGAGGAACAATGATGGTATGCATACATTTATGAGAAAAACTGTAGCTCTTCTACTTCATTATACGGCAAACCCAGATTGCTAAGAATAAGGTCCTAAAAAGCAATAAAACATGTTAACAGTAGTGTACTGTTATCTTTTGATACCTAACCTGAGAAACACCACAGTATTCTTAGAGCTGAAAGAGTAGTTTCAGCCTGTATCATCTGATGTGGTAAAAGAAGTCTCATAAATATGGAAGTTTGAAACAGCATCTTCAAGAAATCTTTTAACTTTTATTACTATTCTTAATAAGATCTTCAGTTGATGGACAGTTGATTAAAAGATCTGTTCCATAAAATAATTTTAACATGCATAATTTTAAGCATTTACTTTAGTCTTTTAAAAAAAAAAAAAAACAAAACAAAAAACAAACAAACAATTGACATAACACTAGTACTATAGAAAAACATGAATTTGTAAAGAGGAGGAAAATGCAGACTCAGTATTTCAGCATTCAAGAGGAAGCTTGAGACTGTTTTTCCTATTCTTTATTATCAAAGTCAATCAAGTCAAAGAATGTATTTCATGTATTTTGCAAACTTCAATTATTATTTTGGGAGAGCAGTTTGTAAATGCTTGTGCTGTTGCTACTTTCAAAGAATCTACCAGAACTTTCTTCCTTGCTAGTTGGAAGCTTCTTTCTAATTTCAGATGAATTCAAGACAGTTTTATAGACATTTTTTTTTCCCTTTGGTTTAACAAGCTTTTTCTTCTCAAGTGTTGATCTCATCCTCACTTCCAAAACTGTATTTGCATTCCTTCTCTGGCATTGTATAGCTGTGTTTAAGAAGTCAAATTCTTCTACTGCCTATCTAGTAAGGTAGAATGCCCTTTCTTCTCATCATACAATATTTGCAGTTAGCGGCAAAAGTTCAGGTTTGGGACGTGGATCATGAACGTGGATGATCAGAAATTACATATATGCTATTATTTTGTAGAGGTCTTGTTTAACTACAAACACCCCTCCTGTTCTTAGAAATATCTTACTACATAGAAAAATGCCAATGTTGCATTAACAAGTAGTTCATGATTGCACCATACTGACAATGCAATGTCAAACTATATTCAGTACACAAGCCTTGCTCCTCTTCCTAAAATTTCTGTTGAGGGGGTTTTTAGCATCAATTCAGAAATCTTATTAAACTATGTAATATCTTACTTTGTCCTACTAAATTTAATCAAATCTATTTTATTCCTACCTTTGATGTCTTCAGGTTCTTCTAGCATGACATTCTAATCCTCTTTTGCATTGATGCTCCTGACTTCAAACCTTCAACAAATTTCATTAACACACTGCTTCTTTTTACCTTGTCAATAAAATCAATTATGTTCTATGAGCCTGATTTAAGTTAACTGGTTTATCAAACACAGATTTATGGTTCTATCCCATTTTATCCCATTTTCTGTTTATCTCCTTGTTTAATTTATTAGACATCTAAGAAATGCTCATTTAAAATATTATCTAAAGCTACGGGCACTATCATGGCATTTCAGGGTAGGCTGCAATAGATAGCATCTTATCTGTAGTCACCAGTACTCCTAAAAGGATATTCCTTTGATTGCTGTGCTGTCACTTTAATAATTCTGAAAGAACAGTGTAGCAGTAAAAATAGCTTGCAGTCATGGCAAACACAATATTCTTTAAACAAAGTAAGTTACATAGAAATATATTCCATCAGCTCAAGAAAGAGAAGGGATAAAAATATTGGTTGTCATTAAATGTTCATATTTCTGCATGTCCTGGTTGGGGCTGGCCTAGAGTTCCCGTTGGTCTGGCAGCAGGAGGAGTGCTGCAGCACCCTGAGACCCCAGGGGCTCCCCAGGTCCCAGTGCCCTCACCTGTGTGCGGGGGCGGGGGGAACACAGCTGGAGGGCTGGGCCCGGATTGGCCAATAGTCCATGTCATGTGACCTTACGCTCACTATATAAAGGCAGGAGTGGGTAGAACAGGCTCTCACTTCTGGGAGTGTGGCCATGGGGCCTTTGTGTTTGGGATTGCTGGCTGGGAGCAGGTGGGTGTTGGTTGGTTGGTCCGTAGGAGGTGAGCAGCTGTATTGTACATTGCCTGTTGATACTGCTGTCAGTGTATTGTACTGTTACTGTTATTAAACTGTTTTTATCTCAACCCGCGAGTCTCCCTTTGTCACTTCGATTCCCTCCCCATTCCCAAGTAGGGGGAGGGTGGGTGAGGGACTGTGTGGCGTTTAGTTGCTGAGCACAGGCTCAAACCATGACTCTAACTCGATGGATTAGACAATAAGGAACATGCTGTTAAACAGTCTGCTTTTCATCAAATACATGGAACATACATCATGCAATATTATTAAATTAGCTAGCTTGCAGATGAATATAAATACATACTTGTTCATATACCTTTTTAAATGGACTGAATACAGCTTTGTATTTTCTCTTTTGCAATTCTCTGATTAATGGATTCTTCATCCAGTTTCTCTTGTCACCTACATCCTCATAAGTTCTCTTCAAAATGAAAAATATTATGTCATATATAGTCATATTATGCATCACATAACTTTGCAAATAAAGACAAAAAGTGCCAGTATTATGTTGTTACATCTGTTCTTAATTTACTGAGATTTTTTGCTGTGCCATAACAATAAATATATGAAAAGTAGATGACATGGTCCTCTGTGAATATTATTTACTATGTTAATTATGATCTCAATATGTTAAATTCAGTGAAAAAACTCCCTTCCTACAAGGGTTTGATGCATAATCTAACAAAGAGTATGAGGTACCTCAGTGAGCTCTTTTTCTAGATCAGGCCTGTATCATGCTTTATTCTTGCTAGTTATTAAGGAAGTTATTTTAGTGGAATGGGTCAGATGAATATGATTTGGAATAACTTACAAATAGTTTCACTTCCCTAACATACTAAAAATCTCTGATAATTCTTTTCCCTCATACGGCGGGGGGCTTTGATCTGGATATTTAATCAACTGTTACGTAGCTTCAGCTATCATTTGCTTTGTCTTGAGATATTGCAGAATAAGAATGTTACTTTTTTTCAAAAATAAGTCCTCCATGAATCTATGCCCTCCAACTTTTTAGCAAAATTTTGCCTAAGAATTGAAAAGCATGTCATGATACATACATTATTTCAGCAAATTTATTAGAACAATTAAAAGACTAAAGAAAGACATAACAATATAGGTTGTTAGAATATAACCTCAGGAATTGCCCTGAGCAGGTGATACATAATTGTATTGCTCCAACAGTTGCTTCATGTGGTGCTTCTTACTCACCGTACCTATTCTGTTCACTCTTCTTTCCACAATTCATTCATTCCCCATGGAAAGAATAAATTACTGATGGGATAAGGCAATAAATCTTCCAAAGTGACTATTAATAAAGTCAAGAGATTGACTATTTCCTACTTGCAATGGGGAGAAAGTAAACAAGTAATTAGGTTCTGTAAACTTTGACCATCCACATCCAAGGGTCAGTGTAGGCCAGGTGGATTTAAGGAGATTTCTTTTACTGTGTTAGCATATGCTGAAAGTCACAAAGTAAATTCAGTTTACAGGTTACAGCTCTGTGTGTGTATAAAGGTAGCCACTCAGATACCTCACCTTTCTCTGATTTATAACAAAATTACTGTAAATCTTGGAACATTTTTTTCTAATATTTGAGAGAAATTGTGAGTTGGATAATTCATCAGAAGCTGGGCGTATTCTGGCACTCACCAGTATCAGGTGTTTCTTGTTATGCATCAGGCCATTGCTAGAAAAAGAACCTGGTAAACTGTTAATTAACTATCTTTGGATTTTAGATAGCTCCTTTTTCATGTGTTACTCTCACCATCTCAGTAAGTCAACTAAACTTGTGAACTGAGTTTCTGTCAAAATGATGAAAAATTCCAAGGAGAATCTTTGCAAATTTTAAAACAGCTTCCCGAAATTAAGATTTTATTTCATGCTAATCTTTTTTTTTTTTTTTTCTGAATTTATATGCATTACTTTCTACATCAAACTTGTTTCTGGTGTTCAGTATTCACAGAGATAAACTCTTTATTACCCACTAGCTGATATGTAGCTAGAGGGCATTTAGAATTTTCATGGTTGTTACTAGAGTATGTCATCTTTGACTACAGAAGCTCAAGCCATATTTTGTAGTAGCAGATATGGGTTTTATGTTTTTATCTATTTTCAAATTAAATCTATTACTAATATTGTAAAACTTGAAAGATTACTCAATTTAAATCAGTGAAGGCCAGTAATCCTTATGTGATTTTTTTTCAAATGTATCTTAAAAAAGGAGTATGAGCAAAACTCACTGAAAATGAGAATATTAACTACAGGCAAGCCTTTAAATAATATCTAACCATACATTTTTATGCAGGTTTACCACTATTTGTGCTGTGGTAGATGTTTTGAAAATACTGATACTTATGCTGACACTTCAATAACTGTGAAAGCGGCATTAACTGTTTGAGTACTAGAACACAAATATGCTCCAAAACTTAGGATATTAATGAGCATCTACAGTGATTAAGAGTTTTTGTCTGTATTTGGAAATACCTCACCGTCTCTGCTTCGGTGGAAGGAAATGCAAATTCACATAAGTATTGAAGAGATTTGTTTTTTTTCAAACATCCCGAAAAAAGTCTACCTGCAAAGAAGTAGGATTTCTAAGAAGATAAATTAGCATTAAGGGAAACAATGGTTTTCATCTGATGTATCACACAGATTATCCACTTCACTGCTAGAGTCAGGATTCAGAGATTTTGAACACTGAGAATCTTCAAGCAAAGCAACTGCTTGGTCCTTATGGAAACTCTCTGACTTACACCCTGAAGAATTTACATACGTGAATCTCCAAAATACATTTGTAATCTATAACTTAACAAATAAAGAGATGTATGCTCATGATTGGTCTACAGGTAGTGTTGATTCTCTTAAAGATCCTTTTCCAGCTTCTCAAAAAGCACCTACTACAGAAAGGAGTTGTTGCACATTCCGTCTTTGCTTTCTGTGCTTACCTTCAAGAATTTAAAAGTGTACTATCTGGATTTAGACTGTTCCCAGACTTAAAATATGACCCCAACAAGCTGTTCAAGTACTACTGCAAAAATGTTTTCAGAGAATAATTATATGCTTTTTCATTTGAGAAGTGACTTTCAAAGTGACTGCATATGTAACCAGTTTCATAGGCATGCATACCACATACGTAGCAAGTTTTTATACTTTGAAAAAAGAATAACAGAAGGAAGATGTTTGTTTTCTGCTTTACTGGGATTTAGTCTTCTATTCTATTTCTTCAAGGACAGACTCATGATGTAGAACCTTTTTTTCTAACATCTAGATGTTCGGTGTGTTTAGAAATTTCTTCTTATCAGGACAAAGAGGACTGAAAGATGCATAGACAGTCAGTTAAAAGGCTCTTGACTTAAAAATACTAGAGATTTTTCACAGCTTTTGATAAGAGATTTGGATCTTGTTTAGAGTTGCAGTTTCACCAAATTTTAATGCTGCACCACATTGCACTTGCAATGAAAAGAAACTAAAAATATAATATTAGTATAAACTGTTGTGTAGGGATGTGTTGCTAAGAAGCTATTGTTTACACTGAGTCCGTTCTTTTGTTCAGCAAGGAAAAACTACCAAATAAAATCCACTTCCTGTGCTGGTCTTGGATGTTAAAAATAACAATGGTTAATAAGGAGGGATTAATCCCTATACTATGTTTATTGCTTCTGCATTCACTCATAATAGATACTTGATTCTAAAAGTAGAACAGAATCTATTCAGTGCTGCCCTGTCTAGTTGAGAGTATTTTCTAAGAAAGAGTTTGATTGGCACCATTTGTTCTGGTTCTGTTAACAAAACACAAAGAAATAGATATCATTGTCATTATGACACTCAAACTTTTCCATTGAAGAAATTAGTTTTTGAGTTGCATCACTTTGTAAATCTAGTGGTTTCTGAAGCTTTTTGGGGATCAGTGACTAACAGAGCAGAAAATGAAAATGCAGAGCAGGAATAATATGAATTTCATACGTTGCTTATCTTTGAGACAGATACACAGCACATCAGTGATGCAAAAAAAGCTCAACAGCTGTGCATGTGTTAGGGTTAAATTCTCATGTTCTCAGTAGAGAAGAATATAATCGAAAAAGTACAACTAGCAATTAGAATCTGGGAGTTTTATTTGGCCTATGTAGGTAGGGCATTAATTAAGTTATTTTTCCTTTTTATTTCCTAGTAACTAAATATGCATCTAAGATGTACAATATTTACCTGCCTCCTTATATTGCACTGCTACCTTTTGCTGCATGTAAGTGTAACTATGCACAAGGACTGTCATTTATTAGGTATTTAGAACTTACTTGAATGTATAAAACTTTTATTTATAGAAATACTCAACACAACTTTAACTAGAAAAGATTTTTTTACATCAAGGAAAGAAGACAACTTCAAATAATAAATGGCCTAGGATAAAGAGGATATTTAGATCTACATTAATTCTTTAGTCCAGATGAAGAATGAGATTTTGTACTGAATGTCCCAATCATCCATTAACTGTACTTTGGCTGAGACAGCATAATGATTTTAGAGTACGTGAAGTGGATTCCTCTCAAACAGAAGTAAATTGAAATGTGCACTCCAAAAGTGCACCTCGTGTCCTTCTGGATGTTCAGATTACAGGTCAAGAAGACAGTCCAAATCCTGTCAAGACTTGTAACATGTATGCTGTGAGTGTAAGTTTCATCAGATTCAATTGCTTCTCTACAGATTCAATCCTATTACCCTGCATTGCCTTGTATTGATAATATAGGACATTTTTTATTAGTTGATATTCACACAGCCTTTTAAAACCATATGCAAGATAATGGGATTCCACAGTGTTACAGAAAAGCATACTTAGATCATACCTTAAAAGATGTGGGAGAAGAGAACAGGTCATTATTGTTCAGATATGTAGCTCTTTCAAAGACAGAAACAACCACACTTCTTGTGAGCATCTCTGAGATGAGAAGATGAATAACAGATGCTTTGGATTTGCTGGGAACAAATTATATCAAATCAACCTAAATAACTCCTATAATTTTGAACAGATATGTGAGCAGGGAGGAACATTGGATCTTTAAGTTTTTGTCTCATGACATGTTCTAATAAAGGAGATGAAAATAACAACATTAAACTATTTTTAGGTGGCTTCATAAGTGCTTAGAAAGCCAACTCCAGATAATGTTATCTATGAATCTCTTGTTATCTTAAGTAAAGTAGAAAACTCAGAGTGGAAAGGTGGAGACAGACCCCATCTAGAAGAGGCAACAAGTATTGACTGGACACTTGAAACTGGTTCAAGATAATGTTCTGAGACTGGTAAGTAACAACTGAAAAGTATGTTTTCTGCATCCTGGTTAATTAATCTAAAAAGCAGTCAAATTTCAACTCTGGTTTCTTGATATATACTACACCTCCTAAGGAAGAGATTATACTAACTTATTAAGGTTAGATCAACATTCAACTTTGGTTTAGATTTACTGTCTGTTGATTTAAAGTGTGTTTCCCTTCTGCTCACCCTGCAAATTCAACCTTAAAATCTGAAAATCAAACCAATATTTTACTTAAATCACTGCCAAGATAATAAGATTCAGCAGGACATTTTATGGCTTCATTTATACCCTTATGATGAGATTTCCTTCAAATTATCTAGTCTGACTTCTGTATGATCCTCTTGCTTTGGTAAGATTTCATAAGTGAACCTAATTAGAATTTCATAAAGAAAACTCTTGAGATTCCACAAGATACAATACAATCTACAGACAACTTTGTTCTGCCAGTAAAACAAGCAGATAACATAGTGAGCATATTTAAAGAGCAGTGAAAGCTGAATAAGTGTTTGATTTTCACTTAGTCACTGTTAAGAATATATTATCTCTGTAGGAAACATTGTTCAAGTCCTGCTCTTTCAGAATGAAGAGCTGTCTGTCTTACCAGAATAGCTGTTCCCCTGAGCTTTGTGCATACCATATTTTTATCATCTGTGATCTGCCTTTTAATTAGGTGAATCTGAATGCTGGAATAAAACTGCCAGGTCACAAATAATAACATGAATACCATCAAAAGGTGTTGTCATCAGACCAGATTGTTTTACAGTTACACATTAGATGTTTTGAATACCTCCTTGAATACTGAAGTGTAAACTTATGCATTTATAATAATGCTGCAAAGTAATAGTAAATTTCAAAGGACATAGAAATTATAAGAATACAGTAAGTCCAAATAATGAATACTTCTGTCATATTGAATGATTATCTTAAGTTAACTTTCAAGGTAAAAATTATATTACAAATTTGCATATAGACATTATTATGTGTGAACTGAATTTGAGAATCAGAATTAGTAAATAGCTCAAGCATACTGTAAGAATCATTGTAATGTGTAAAATGAATTATCTACTAATGAATTCAGAATTAAAGAATTGAACTTCATGACATGTTTTTTGTAGTTGTAATAAATAATTTTATCTGAAATTTACATTTCAAATATACATATTTTGTTATTATTCATAAGTTGTATTTCCTTCCTCAATACAAAATTTTCAGTGGTATTTACAAAAAACCCTTTGAAATGCCAAAACAATAGCATACTGTGTAAAGAATGGTGTCCTAGCTGTTTCTCAGCTGTGATAGGAGATTTCCACCACAGTGACTGAGCATTTTCCATTCTTCCCTTTTAATAAAAATGAAGTGCTATCAAGAAAACGACCTTCTTCAGATTACAGACTTGATATATGTCCTGCAAAAGAAAATTTTAAGAGGCTTCTTAATGTTCTTACAGACATTAACTATTTATGAAAATGTGGCATTTTCTTAATAGAAATTCTAATCATATCAATCAAAAAATCAAATTCTAATGCTCAGGTTATAAGGGCAGTTGAATTTAGACAGTGGATAATGAAATTTTATGAAACTGATTCAATAAAAGCTTTTTTCTTTAATTCAAAATTGTATTTGAATAAGAACATAATATGCTAATGAAATATGAATGCAATATTTTCTGTCAAGCATATTTTTTTTTCATTATAGAGCTATTCCATTTTGACTATTTAAAAATTTACTACCATTTTTTATTTTTTCTCTATTTTTTTTTCTTTTAAAAAATCCAATATCTGATTTAATTAAAAAAAAAAAAAAAAACAAAAAAAAAAAAACACTTTTCTTCCCTCTTTCTTTCTATTTTTCTTTAGGGACACTGTATGTGAGACTTTACAGAAAAGGATCAAATGGAGCAGACACCTGTCCAATGCCCCTGGAAATTATACAAATCTTCCCCTGGCTGTGGTGCTGGAGGACAAGTCATGATCAGGGAAGGGCTGCAGACTGGCCATCCTTGGCCTGGCTTCTGGGCCTAGGGAAGGTGCAGAGGGATTGGCTAAATGTGAGCAGAGTGGCTTCCCTTCAGACTTGAACGAATTTCTGAGGGGATGTTCAGTTTTGAATAACATAAGCAACAGTTAAATCAAACATCTTTGATCTAATGCCAGAAATTCTGAAACTTCTAAATTCATATCCTGACCACAAGTGTGGGAAGTCCATAGAATGATCAAAAACATGTCTAGTTCAAAAATCTTTCAGGATATGCCATTCAGGTTATTTTATAGAGAAGAAAAAAAAAATAATCAAAAAGCAAAAACACCCAACCCCCCAAAAAACCCAACTAAACACCTCCCTCTTAAATTCACTGAATCTTTGCAAAGCAATATGATTTGTATTTCTGTTTACTCATGCCACTTATCTGTTAAAACTTGCAGTCTAGCTTATTTGTGGTTTGAGCAAAATCAGACTTGATGATCACTGGCAATAATCAATGTTTTATCTGGCTTCATGGTACTTATCAGTTTATCTTGTGTTTGTGTTGTTTTTTTTCTTCCTGAAGGACATTTATATTTTTTTCTAGCATCTAAACATTTGGTTGAGTAATGTGCTTGTCCCATTTCTTATGGCATAAGTTGTCCCTGCTTTCCCTTCTGAGTAATTTACAGCAGCTAGTGACTCTATAGACTTGCAGATAAGAGCCCCAAAAGCAGTAATTGTTAAAACAAAAAGACCATGTTTGCCTCTCTACTCTTTTAGCAAATACTTATGAAGGAAAAACACTGCGTCTGAAATAGAGTGCCTTGATATCAGACAATCTACAATTTGACTCTTCACCTTCATATAGACATATTTAGAATAGACAACATCAAGTAAATATTTTAGAAAGGGAATAACAACAGATAAAAAATGCTGTTTTCAACAGAACTGTCCCTTACAAATTAGTGATTTGTGTAAATGATTTGTCATATACAGACAATATTATTTCTCTGAAACCATGATGGTTTACAAACCTTATTGTAATGGATTTCTGGTCTTTGTACAAAAGATGACAAGAACATTTATTTGTACATACCTAAAAGGTTCTTTGGTTTGAGAATGAGGTACAAACAAAGGAGAAACAAAGGATCATCCATGGTGAAATTGATGATACACACCTGCAGTTGTTCTGTAAAAGACAATAATCTATTTTTATTTATATCATTGTTTCAAAGTCTTCAGTAAAAGGAATTGAATATTCCTGATTGTGAAAGTTGAGCTTATTAGATGTAACTTCATTTTGAAGTATGCTCCCAAATGGGCTCTTAGAAGAATCTGTACAGAATCCTTTGTCTCACAGAAGCATATGAATAAGCATATATTTATGGGCATCTGGAGGTGTAAGGCACAGACCAAAACTGAAATCCCAACATCTACCTTGTGGTCAAAGTGGACAGCAATTCAGTCAGATAAGGAGGAGAGACATCTCCCTGGTTTTACCTTAGAATAAATAAATTGTGTGCTTCATTTCACTTGTATCTTGTGTCATCTTGTTTGTTATCAACATCATAAATATTTTTATCTCCATATTTCTTTGATTCAGCTTAAGTGTGATTGTAAGGTACTTGCATAATAACAAAGCATATCTTACTGAAATGCACAACAGGGTTTATAAGGTAAATTAACAAATACCTATGTTTCATAGCATATTCCTCATACAGTCAAAGACCAAGAGTGGGGGTATCTGTTTCAGATGTCTGAGACAGAGGGAAATACTACACTGTAGGGGTCAACAGAAACAAAGTGCCAGATCGTAAACAAGATTGCTGTCTGGGGTGTGGGATGTGTTCTTCCTTCAAGGTTAATATGGAGAATATCTCAGCATTTTTTCTGGATTCTGTAGTTCCAAAGTATCCATATTTGGAGAATCAAAAATTCCAAGCATATCCTCACTAGAGATGGAAAAAAAAAAAAATGCTTTTTCCAAATATATAATGTATTTACTTAATTATGCAATTTCAGACGGGCCAGAAATATTTGCACATTCATGGTAAATTGTACTTTCAGCAATAAAAATGCAGTATATATGTAAGTTTTAATAATTTTAACTTTTTAGTTTGAAATAAAATTGATTAAAATGTTTATCAAATGGATAAAAATTAAGTAGAGGAAAATGAAACAAACCCTAAGTTTTTCATACTAAAAATATAGCTCTGGTTTAGCTTGAGTTTTTTCTGTTCTTTGTCAACAATCTCAAGTTCAAGCAGGGAGTCAAACTCTCAGATAAAATAGTTTTTTTCCTCAAGCAAAACTAGTAAATGAAGGCAACACCATAGCGTCCTTACTTCATACTATTCAAATACAAAAAGTCAAAGACATCTGCAGCCTAAAGACTAAGGTAGCCCCTGGTGCTGTACAGGAGTGTTTTAATAGAGATCAGGAAACTAACCTCTACAGAAGAATATTTGGTTACATTGAGGACCTGTATATGCATAAATACACAATTGTGAATCTCAGTCCCTTGAAGCAACTCAAGATATCCTCTGTCAGCTTTTGAATCACAATTTCAGGATGAGCTGTCCTCAGATATGCTATTTATATTCTCCTGATGTTCACACAAATTGGGCTGAGGACTGATCCCTTGCTATAAAAAAAATTTTGATACTCCAGGATAGCAAGATACAATCATAGCCATTTCACTGTTAAAGTCCTAACTTCCATGGCAAACAATAAACTGTGCAGCTGGTGATAACAGCAGTACAACACATCTTCAGTTTCTTTTTTTGCTTATTTTGTTAATTTTCAAGGGAACAAAACTCATATTCAAGCTTGTACAAAAGCAGTTTTGTACCATTCATAATTTACAATTTCTGCTTCTCAGCTTTAACTGTGATTAAAAGTTTCCTGTGCCCTTCATGTTGTCTCCATTTCATGGATATTTTCTTAAATCAGCACTCTTATATAGATAAAATTTGCTAGAAGTTACACTTCAAAAAACTCACAACCCTGTAAATTAGAAACACAGTGATAAGTAGGCCTTCACTTTTTAAAGAACCTCTGTGCTTTATTCTTAGGCTTGTACGTATCTTTGCAAAACATATTTTGTAACAACTGTAGCTCCAAGATGCTGTTTAATATTATTATTTAATAGTGTTCACCATAAAATAAAACTTTGTTCATTCAGTGTATTTTAGTTATTTCTGTGTATGGCCTTTACTTGTTTACTCTTTGTTTGAATTAGATTGTGTTATTCACACATACTGATATTGCTTAATATGATATCCTGCAAGAACTACTGGTAATGGAAATATTTCAGAATAGGACACAATTTCCTGTTTTAGGATATAAATTGAATTAAAAATCTCTGGTCACTTTAAGTTTTCTAGGCCCTTGAATAGCCTGCAATTTATGAGACACACATTCATGTACTGTAATTTATTGATAATTATGTGGTCATATAACGATATCTTTCACTGCACTGGTCTGAAAGAGAAACTAGAATATTAAATACATTATATGGCAAAATAGGGCTTTGTAGGAGAAATACACTATTGTACTTGACTGCAAAGGACTGTTTTTCTGCATTTACTTGAGACAAGTTATGTTGTCTCACATCATGATGTCTCTGACTCAAACATGGAAAATAATTGGTTGAATAAGAAAACTATTTTGAAGATGTATTTTAATTTTTAGAAAAAAAAAAATCATATTTGGAAAGAAGAATTTGTCTAACAGATCTTTTCATGAGGTGATAAGAATCTCTTAATTTAATGAGAAATGTTACATACTTATATTGGCTTTCCCTCTCTGAAACTTTTTTATTTCCAAACTCTAGTATTTTTATACAAAATTACTTAATTAAAATGTCTCAAGGTGTTTTGAACTGTGGTGCAACAATAGAGCCTTTTACATAGCAAATGAACATAGCTGCACTGTTTTACAGAGGAATACATGCTGTATCATGGAGCAAGAAATTGTTAGCCTGTTTCTCTCTTTTGATTTATGAAAAAGGAGTCGAGTATTTATGGATAGTTCATGGTACTGTTGTCTTTAAGAGGCACTGAAGTAATAGAAAAAAAGATTTTTAATTGATTGGCAGAATGTGTAATAGAGTCATACTGAGATTTCCTTTTCATTAACAGAAAGATAAGAAAACCTTAAGTAATAGGACAGCATTTACTTGCAAATAACATAACATATGTTGTTCTTTTATTTATTTTCTTGTAGCTCAGGAAAACATGTGCAGCTTTGTGAAACTTTCAGTGTTTATGGCACAAAGTATTTGACTAAACATGACTGTCCTTCTGACTGGTACACTGATCTAGCTATTTCATATCCAAATTTTGAGCACACGCTTAACTATCTGACTTATATAACATGATGGACTCACAAATAAATAAAAGGAAGATCAGCTAATATGATCAACAAAATCAAAAGCAGAATAAAATTGAGTGAAGTTTGAGAATGGACTTGAAATGAGAAAACTCAGAATATGATTCAAGATAGTTTGTGGGGGAAAAACCCCAAGTACCTATTTGTCACATTGGTCTACAAATTATTAAGAAAGTCCTATACATATGTATGCACAAATTTTCTAAAGAAGTTAATCAAAATTATATGTGAGAAATATGCTCTCAGATTTAACATGGGGACTACCTTGCCAGGAAAGCACAGAGTTTCTTACCACAGTCATGTGGTCACAGCCTACAGCATCCTTTATTTGCCAAATAGCTTTGGTTTCTGGAAGGTCAATTTATCATGGTTTCCTGTTGCAGGGATCCTTAATGGTGTGAGATTATGCTATGCTTAAAATTTAAAGTCTCTACAGTTAGTATTCTACTTATTGCCAATGTCTATATCTTTTTAATCTTCCTTCTGTTGGGTGAAATTAAAACAGAAAGAAGAGGCAGTTAAAGATGTTTTCAGCTTTTGGCAATATGCATCTATACTGTTTAGGAGGTGACATTCCTACTGCCTGTAGAGTTTTTTATTGACTCAACACTTATCTGGATCTGTGGAATACCAATGGCATGATTTTTACAACCAAAACCAAAACCACACAATTCCAATATCAGGGTGAAGAATATCCACTCCTTCACTTTATACTGCCAAGGAGGTACCTAAATTCCTGAAACACAGTTTATGTGGTTTTCAGTACAGACATTTAAAGAACCTTTCTGACTTCAAGCTCTGTTTTCCATAAAATACATGTGTTCAAATTTTCTGGCTGACTTTGTTCAATGGTATGTGTCGTGTTGTGTCAGTCAAGGCAAGGTGACTGAAGCAAAGCAATGAGACTAGTTAACTACTAGAGATTTCAGCAACAAACATCAAAACCCAGATCTCACTGGCTTCTTAAAAGTAACTTCTTTTTATTCTTAGAAATAGTGTTTTCCAACCTGTTTTTATAAAGGCAGATTGTTTTCAAATGATCTTGGCACAGGATATGGATGGCTCTGACTTGTTTTTGTTTTGAAATGCTCAGCACATCTCTAATTGTACAAAAACATTATTTAAATGTTTGACTTTGCAATTCTATTTTATTTTGGCATAAAGTACAGTAGATGGTTTAGTAGCTTGTGATGGTAGAAAAGAAATTTAAAAGTAAATGTTTCAGTGTTAATGAGGAAGAACATCTTCTCATTTCAAACTGTGACTGCAAAAGAATTTTTTAACTAGGAACACGATCAGAAGAAACAGAAGAGAAAGCAGCAGAAAGAATGATCCTCAACCATAGCATCTAATCTACTTAGCACTAAACTGGGGGACAAATTCCAGAAGAACAAATTATTCATTGTTCAGAAACATGTCTGTGTTATCATAATCTAGATGTAATTAACATGTTTTAATATAGCGTACAAAATTAAGTAGTTTGGCTTTTTGGTTAATACTCTAATATAGAACTCAGGAAATCTCAGTTCATCAGATTTCTCCTTTTATTAAAGATGTAGTCATGCTTTTTTTTCCAGGTGTAGCTGAGCCAGTTGAAGAGATTGTTCTTCTCAGCTATTCTTCAGCACCTTCTGGCTGAAAGGTAACTTCCCCCCTTTCAGCCTTCAAGTGTAGACGTCCCCATTTCACTGCTGTTAAAATGATCTGATGCAACTTTTAGTGATAGCATGTTCAAACTTGACTCCCGCTGATGAAACTGGGTTAGCATTGCTCATATTCATATGTGTACACTCACCGCTGAGAAGGTAGGAAATTCTGGAGTGGTAAAGGTTAGTTGAAATTAAACTGTTTCACCCCTCAGTTGTGTTTGTTTGAAGTAGTCTATTGACTTGATTTTGTTTATCAGTTTAGAGTACAAGCTGTTGATGTGAGAATTTAGTCTATTCTGTGACTGTGAAGCACCTAGTAGGACTTTGATATGTTTTGGAGATCTTCTTCTTTTCTGTGATATAGATAATAAATTCACAGCAAATGAACACAAAATGAACAAAACCCTGATATGTGACATCTTACCACTTAAAATTAAATTATTATTTGTTTTTGGTATATCACAGCAATTATAGCACACCTTTCTTGTCAGAAGCTTGATTCCTTTTTCTTTGTTCCAACAGGCTTAACATTGGTTTTCCAAATCATATCTTTATATAATTTATGTCATTTTTTTCTGCTCCAAATACGGTAGATTCACGAGGACTTCAGCAAACAATATGTTATTGTAACTGAAAGCTGTGCAGATATAATTGAAATCTGCTATTTTTTATAGAAATAGAGATTTTTAAAAAAGAGGACTAAATTAACTAACTCCTTGAATAGACTCTGAAGACAAGATCTAAAGAATTATACCTTTTTTTAAGTCTCAAAATAAGGACAAGATTTTTGTTACAGAACATATTTTCTATAACAGCAAAAATAAGACAACTTGAGAGAGCAGAAAGTAAGAACTGTTAAGTATACTGTAAAATACTGGGGTTTGAACCAAAAAAAAACAAGGAACCAAATAACCGAGGAACAACATGAGAAGGCCTAATGTTGGATTGCCAACATATTCAGGACAAAAGAAAGCGCTTTCTTTTTTTTTTTTTTTTTTGATAACATTTTTTTATTGCATTGAAAGGGAGAAAAATTGAGATTTTCCTGAACACCTAAATATTACTTCACAAAACTAAATAGATTTAAAGTTTTGTTCTGCTTTGTACTAAATTAAGTTGGAGGTGAAGTTGACTGGAGATGTATAGTAGTATGTCTCTTTCGGTACTTATTTTAGCTCTTCTAGCTTTCTTCAAATTTAAAAAAAAATAAAAGTTGGCTTTTTTTTTGTCTAAAGCTTTTATTTTTTCACTTATTCTTGGCTGCTTGGCAACAAAGAGAATATCACAATGTAACAGATTGTATAAGTGAGATCACTACATAGTTGTATCTAAGGGAAAAATTTTTGCTGTAGTTGGTTTAAATTAAAAAATATTATGGAATTGATTTATCAATGAATTGAAGACACGTTAGTCTTCTGAGTAGTCTTGCTGTCCTCAGCTAACACCCTTATCTCACTGACATCCTTTCCCACAGCAAAACACTTTTCTGTGTAAAGAACTGTAAATTATAATGGCATGTAGCACTTTAGCTCTTCTTAGAGGTGCCTCTGGAATATTATGTAGTGATTCTTCCCTCTCACTGAAAACAGACAAGTCTATTGTGTAAATATTGAGTCTCAGTCCTGCATCTATATGTGGTTTTAAGAAAGACTTACATGAAAAAGAAATCTTGCAAAACTGAGTTAAATGATAAAA
Organism: Tyto alba; assembly: GCF_018691265.1. Classification (NCBI taxonomy): domain Eukaryota; kingdom Metazoa; phylum Chordata; class Aves; order Strigiformes; family Tytonidae; genus Tyto; species Tyto alba. The sequence goes on along the minus strand of NW_024881276.1, from coordinate 35,667,848 downwards.
TTTGAATACTGTTGGAAAAACCTAAAGCTCATCATGCAAAGCCTTGTAAATTTGTTGGTGCTTCAGTAAGCTTAGATTTTTCAGTCCTGCATTTTTTCTCATCAGTGAATGATCATGGTTTGGACTGTGTTCTTTCTATTTTAAAATCTATGTTATTGAATTGTTCTCTAAACTGCATCCACCCATAGAAGAAGTAGAAAAGAATTCTTAACTCGTTCACTTAAGCAGCTCTTCACTGTGATGTCAAAATAAGAAGGATATTGTTGAAATGGCCATATAAAAGTTGAAATAAAAATTTTATGTGAAGTGGTTACTACATGAAAAATATCAAATATCCAGAAGTGCATATTTTCTACGCTACATAATTACAACTACTCATATTCGACACAAATATTTTTAAGAATAAAATACAGAATCTTGTAAAATGCCAAAAAAAATCAGACACTTTCAAGACTTCAAAGCATGTTATGCTGCACAAAAAAAATGGTGAAAAGAGTAGATTTAGGATCTAATATTGGGTTTCCATCTACTGTCTTCATTTTTTTTTAATGATCTTATGGTTAAGGTAACCTCTAAACTTAAAATAAACTCGTGTTGTGTCACGATAGCCAGCTAGAAATTTCTCTGTGGTAGCACTACTTCTAGATATGTCTGCCATCCTGGTTTTAAGTTTATAAAATACAATACTGTGTGTGTCTAAATAGGTCCACAGAATTAGTATAATCCCTGCCTCCCCACATTGCAAAAGCACAATATGCTTATGTGATGATACTTTATTATGGCTTGATGTTCTGATGAGTCAAAAACTGTTTCCTGGGGCTTCACAGACAACCTCAATCACTTATGCATTCATGTTGAACATTTCTATAAATATTTTGTGAAGTTGTGTATTGCATGAATGGACTGCAATTTCTAAGGTGTTTCTCCATCTCAAATCTTCCACGCTCAGAAATAGTGCCATGTGTGACCATGTGCCTAATAAACCAACTGCAGAAAGACAATGTTGAATGAATCATGCTATATCTGAGGTGTAATTCTGAGATGGGACAAAACATAGTGCAGGATTTGTATTCAAATCAATAAGAAAACTGTAATGGACTGAAATTGTAAGGGACCATTTGCAGCAGTTGAATGCTCATAAATCCTGATGGGATTCATTGCAAAGCGATGAAGGATCTAGCAGGTGTTAGAGCAGGACCCCTCTCAATCATCTATTAAAGGTCTTGGGAGTCTAGAGAGGTTCCTGCTGACTGAAAGATTGCCAATGTTGCTCCAATTTACAAGATGGGTGTGAGAGAAGACACAGAAAACTACAGACCTGTTAGTCTAATCTCAATACCTAGAAAAATTATGCAGAGGATCATACTCCGTGCTATTGAAAGACATTTAAACAACAATACAATCATCAGGCACAGTCAGCATGGTGTTACACACCTAGTGTATGACAGGAAGGCAGTGGATGTACTTTATTTGACCTTTAGTAAGGATTCTGTTACTGTACATGAAAACATCCTTCTGGACAAGTTTTCCTACTGTGAGATGAGCAGGTACACGGTGCACTGAGTGAAGAACTGGCTGAAAGGCAGAGCTCAAAGGGCTATAATGAACAGGGCTACATCTGGCTGTTGGTCAGTCACCAGTGCTGTTCCTCAGGACTCAATTCTAGGGCCAATATTCTTATCAACAATCTGGATGCAGGCTTCCCTGTATTTATTAGATAATCTGGACTATGGATACTATTAATATGATTGATAATAGCTGTTTCTTGTACTTTTACTACATTGTGAAACTTTTAATTAGGATAAGAATACGTTCTTATTTCCATTAATGTGTCATCTTCCCTTTTGTTTTTCAGAAGATTTTAAATGCCACATGTTCAGGATGTTTTTTCTTGCAAAAGGCACTGTTTTTCCCATCGCTACATCTCACAGACTGCCCTAAGCTCAAAAAAGAAGTATGTTGGCTTTGAATGTTTTTATTTTTCTTTTATTTTTTCCATAGTAATACACTGTTGTGTATGAAGATGACAGAATATGGTGGAAAATGAAAATATTATTCATTGTTATTTGTTTGTCCTGTAATGTCAAGATTTATTTCCCTTCTGGAAAACAATACTCAAGCAAATAAGGTTAGAGCTTCAAACATTACATTTAAAGTGAATCTTTTTCTAAAAAAAAAAGCTAATGTTGCAAGTATATATCACATTGACAGGTATTTGCATAATATACTTCAAGAAGTAGACTACCAAAATAATCTAGTGTGGAGCTTTGTGGTCTTTACATCCTTAATTTTATTCATTTATATTTCAGGTAAATGAGTGAAAGTTGTGTTGAAGAACTAAACAAAGAATATTATTAAAAAAAAAAAAATAAAAAAATTTAAGATATAAAAACCATCTTGCTCACTATCTGTAAATGCAAATGTTTTTTTTCAAGCCATTGTTTATAAACCTACTAAGTAACAAAACCAAAGGCATTTTGAAAAGCACACCTTTTTCCTAGTAAACACCTAGTTAGGAATACATTTATTTAGGTGAATTGCATTCTTTTCCATAAATTGGAGAATTAAAAACTGCACATTTACCACAGCCATCAAAAGCAAGAGTCATAGGCAAGAAGACATAATGTTTAAAGATGACTTTCGTGGCCTGCATCGTTTAGATAATTTACACTCAAACCATCAAATATTATCTCCTACTTTTAATAGATTTTTTCTCACTTTTCTACACAAAACTTCTCAACAAAAATTTTAAATATCTTCAAATAACATATTATGAAAAGTCTTCAGTAGTTATTAAAGTGTTTCTGCATTTGAAAACCCATAATATCTGAATTTTAATAATGTATAACAAGGTTAGTATGGAAACTGATGAATACAAAACCTAAACAGCTTCCCTATCAAGGGGAGATCTTTTCTCCCACTGGGATACTTACAACTAGTATGGAAAATTTCTGTGCACCATTCTCATACAGAAATTAGAAGTTTCTATCAACATTTAGATTATGCTCCAGAAATCTTCCTCCAAAGACAATTCCTGGGCTCCTTTAGAGCATCCTGCCTTAGAAGTCAGCCCGGAAAGATACAAAAGTAGCAGTGTCTGGGTTAGTCATAGCCCAAGAGAGGGAAGAAGCTCATTCTGAAACTTCTGATTCCTACTGACATGTTCATTGGCATGTACTTGTGTAGGTAAAAACAATTTGTGCTCCTGGATCTAAAAACTGTAATAATGAATTTCAGCACTAAGTTTAATTTAGCCAATTTAGACAATTACACTTCTGAACCTCAAACAAATATAATCATAATTTGTATTCCATAATATAGCTGAAGCATTTCCCTCGTTACTGTCTACAGTGCTTTTCTCTTCATACTGGTAGACTTGCACTCAGGCTTGTGGCTACAGAGTGTGCAAGGCTGAGTATAAAAAAACAGAGCAGGTTAGAGAAAGATCTTTCCTCTCAGTGTTGAAAAGCCTTTAGAAAGTCTTATTTCTTCAAGGAACTTTGAGCAAAGAAAACTGATAGCTGGTTGTAAGGAACTGAAAGAGTTAATGCCTCAAAATTCATCAACAGAAACCCTCAAGGACAAGCTGTGGCCTTTGTGATTAGTCCAAGGAACCCTGCCCAGTGGTTGCAAAATTCCTTAGCTATGACTCAAAGAGAGAAGATGAAGATTGAATGAAACCAGATGTTCAGGTTAAAAGGCTGATAAGAGAGATAAGTAACCAGCACCAGCTGGAGCTAAAGGCTGAAGAAACAAGAACCGAGGAAAAAATAAAGGTGTGGGGGGGAGCATGACCACTGACTCAATTGGGCAAGGCGGCTGGTGCACTCCATCCCTCCTCAATGCACACATAGAACCCATGCTCCACCTTTTCCTCTTCCCTCATGGGAATGAGTTTGTGGAATGCCTGCCTCTCTGTCTACTATGCTAATCAGCTGATAAAATGAACTTAAAATGTGCCAGAAAATTTTGCTGTGTGTGCATTCACCACCCAAGATTACAGGACCTGAGACAATGCTGGAACCTCGGGTGATGATACGGATTCTCTAACTTTCTCATATTTTCTTTTATTTTCTTACCTTTTCTTTCTTATGCATTTATCAGTAAGAGACAACTTTGCTTACTATCCTTTTCCAAGTTTAAGTTGTTTCTACCACAAGTGAAATATTTTATCCGGTTGTTTGGTGTTGTTTCACCTTAATTTAATCTGAGGTGATCACAAAACCTTTATGACTCCCTTGGCTCCTAGTCCAGGTCATAACACTTGTGCCACTAAATTTCTTAGTCTTCCCTCTAAGAAGATATCCAATGAAGCTCACAAATTTGACAATGGTAATAAAACCAAGGGTGCATGTAGTTATTCAAAACTCTTCTTTAAGGTGTCTCTGCACAGTCTGTCTTCAGGTAACATTGTCAGCAAATTATTGAACAGATTGTGCTTGTTCCTGCTGTCTCCATGTGACATTATTTTTCTTTTTTTTTTTTTTTTTTTTTTTTTCATATGACACAGAACATTTTACTTGTTTATATTTAGAAGTTAGAAACAGAGACAAACACCTGAAGCTAGAAGAAGAGTTAATAACAGGTACAGTAAAAACACTGTTCAAAAAGTAATGTGGAAAGGAAAAAGACCTTTTCCTGTTCTTGAGGCCAGGATGACTGATTTCAACTACTTTTTCACATGAAGAAGGTAGAAGCATTTTTTTAACAAGGAAGTAGGTAAATACAGAGAGTGTTAGTTTCTAATGATACATTTTTTTCCCATATTCCAGACATAAAAATATTCTCTGAAGTAATAGATGAAATCCTAGAGATTAAAGACAGGATATTGAAGCAGGTAAGAAGAATATTTTTTATTAGCTTTTATTTTATAAACTATAGAATAAACTAGTCTTTTTAATTGTTTTTCTATATTGTTTAATGGAAATGTGTTCTTTCAATGTTTAAACTTATTTATTAGTAAAGTTAACTAAAGAACTGATACCAAGGACTTTCATACCTAAAATTAAAATGACTCAAAATCCCTACAATACTTACGCATTCTCATAAGTTCCTAGTTTTCCAAAATATACCTTCAGAGTATTTAAAAAGTAGCAAATTATTTCACCATATAAGCAGCATAAGCCAACTTTCAAAACAGATTTCAAAAAAGCTAGGAGAAATAGAAACACCCTCCAGAGACTTGTCATTACAGCAGCAAGGAAATGAAAAGCATTTATAAACTGTGAAAGAATTTGTGATGTTGTATAAGGCTTTGTTATCCATTTTAATAGCTTGATATGGAACATCTAAAGTAAAGGTCATATTTTTTACTGCTTTCAGTAACAATGTAGTGTTTACTGCTTTCAGTAACAATGTAGTGATTTCTTCTGTGACTGTATTTACCTGGGTAGTCCTTGTTAAAGTCAGAGCTGACTCCTCTGATTGATGTCCTTCCAAAGGTGATAGTCATTCTGTTGTCCAATGGGAATAGATGATTTTCTGACATTCCTCAGTGATATGTTATAAAAAAAAAGAGCCTCTGTTTGCACAGAATTTTTGCACCTCTGAGAAGTCATCCCATACATATGAACCAGTCACCGCTTGCAAGCAGCCTCTGAAAATGATTGCTTGAACATGGTCCCAGGAGTTTAATTAAAGTGCAGGATCTTGTCATTGGATTCCATGTCCATAGAAATCTAATGACACTTGAATTCAGTGTGGTAGAAAAGTTGCATATACTCCTAACTTGTTAGTTATATGATTTCCCTTCAGAATTATTAGTGCATTTAAGGGTCTCTAGTAAAGAAAACTATAAGTATATTGTAATTGATAGGTAAAAATAAGTTTTTTTCCCTCTTGTGTTTTTGGAAAGTCTCCTGACTCAAAGCACGTTTATATTAATATACATGCCTACACACAGGTGTACACAATGAGTAGCATATGATAAAGCGTAAAGTTTGCAGACATAGCCGCAAAATTTTGCTTACACCATAGTAACTACATGTAAGACACTAATTTTTGTCTGTTTGCATGAGAAAAAACTTATTTTGTATGTGTCTATTGTTCAAAAAAATATTTTTTAAACTTAAGAGAAAAGAGGAATATATGCAATCTTTGATTAACTTTCTGAAACCCTTGTATGTTAATCCAAGTACAAACTGAAATGTAAGATGGTCAAAATTCAGTTCCTAATGTTTTCCCGGCTCTTTCTACTATCCTTAATTTTATTTCACTCATTCTAATTCATGGTTATAGTCTACCAATTCTAAGTTGTACCAAGTCTTCTTGTACAATGCCTGGACTTCTGTGAATGAATGTTAACAAGAGTCAGAATCGATGCTTTCCTCCTTACTTTTTCTTTAAATACTGCTTAACATATTCTTAAATAAATGTCAGAGAAAAGACATTCTAGGACCAACCCATAGAATTATTGTTGTTTTTCATGTCTTTTGTATGTCTTCTTGCCACATAGACCTGGTTGGGCACCACTGTAACACTTCCGTTGTTAGCTTTGTGTCGTGGTTTGAGCCTGGTTGGCAGGCAACCACCACACAGCCACTCTCTCTCCCCTTTCTCTTCCAGCAATAAGAAGGGACAGAGAGCCAGGCTTGGGGTTCAGGATAGGACTGGGATGGGGAAAAAATCACCCTTTATGGTCATGAGCAAAAGGCAGACTTGTTAGGGGAAGAAAAAAAGAACATACATTTATTATAGACACTTAACAGAGTAGGACAGTGAGAAGCATTGCCACATCTTGAGAACACCTTCCCCCTCACCCCTCCCTTCTTCCTGGGCTCAGTTCTGCTCCCGATATCTCTACCTCTTCCCACAGTGACGCAGGGGCATGGAATGGGGAGTGCAGTCAGTGGTGCTTCATCTTCCATCTTCTGTGAGGGGAGCTCCTGGAACTTCCTCCCGCTGCTCCATCGTGGTCCCCCTCTCACAGGAGACAGTCCTCCACAAACTGTCCGTTTTGAGTTCCTCTCACAGGCCATAGCGTTCCCCACACTGCTCCATCGTGGGTCACAAACTTTCTCCGACTGGATTCCTTCCCACGGCTGCAGCCCTTCCTGAGCTGCTCTGGCGTGGGACACCCCTGCATGCTGCAATCCTCCCAGCGCTGAATTACAGCAGCAGGGTCTACCTTTTCCCATAAATGTATGTTCTTTTTTTTTTTTTTTTTTTCTTCCCCTAATGAGTCTGCCTTTGCTTGTGCCCATAAAGGGTGATTTTTTCCCCATCCCAGTCCTATCCTGAACCCCAAGCCTGGCTCTCTGTCCCTTCTCATTGCTGGAAGAGAAGGGAGAGAGAGTGGCTGTGTGGTGGTTGTTTGCCAACCAGGCTCAAACCACGACATTTTGAAATTACATCTACATGACTAAACTACATCAGCCTCATCTATTTTGACATTAATTAATTTGTTAAAAGGATCATAGAATAAAATGTGATTAAAATAACTGCTCATAGTCATGAAGAATGATGACAAGATTTCCTAAGGTTTTTGAAAATGACAGTTTACCTTGAAATGGGTTTTGTTATGGACATAATTTTTATATGTCTTTACTCAGTCTCTCATCAGTACTTGTTAGCTCAGATACCATACTTAACCAGTACGGTTATCAAAATCAGGTCTACATCTATCCTATATTGTATAGAGATAGAATTCACCTGTATCAGGGGCTACATTACTATTTTTTAGATGCATTGGAGTGGAATTCTGAACCGAATGAGATTAGTGTTCTCATTCGGTTCCCAGGGAAAACTAGGGATCTCAGAATAAGGATATCAAAAGTCTGCACAGTGATATAGAAAATGCTGGAGAAATGGCAGAAATATTGTAAAAAATATATGCCTAGTTTTCCATTTCTGGATACTTGAAAGATTTGCCCCTTCTTTTATTATCGTTGTCATTTGTCAGTACCTTAATCATGCAAGGTCATAGTGTCTTGCAGGAGTAGTTTTAAGCAACAACAGTAAAAAAATCTGGCTTCTCATTTTCTTCAACTTGGGAAGGTCACTAATTTTTGCAACATTTCTGACTGATTCTGTAGGTAGGTATTCTACAATTTGGAGAATTATTATCTAATAAAGAATTACATTTTCCCGAAGAGGATAAGTGAAAAAAATCTCATACAGTACTGAATTTCCTCACCTATCTGGTTGCTTCATCAGTAACATTTTAAAAAGTTTTTGGATGTTAAGGAAAAACAGTGTATACTACTTCATTTTTCATTTTGAACTTTCTTTGCATGTGGAAGAAGCACATGGTACAAAACACTGAGTCCTACTGAATCAGATTTCAGTCTAATTGCAAGACTGAATACAACTTCAGCAGTGACATTTCTATAGTGTGCTTAATACCTCTCTTCTGTACTCACTTTATTGGGATGCCCTCTTCATCCCCTGCCTAAACTCTGGTTTCATTTAGGAATTGAAACCATCCGTTGGCATGAAATTCTTAAATGTGTTTTTAAAGCTGTTTTATTTTGGAAGCATTTAAATTGATACTTACATGTCAGGGATATTTAGCCCTTGCACTTTTAATAATGGGATTTTAGCTAAGGAGGTCAAGTGTGGCACAACACACCATTCAATTACATTCAGCCACAGGCTGTTGCATCAACAACAGTACTGTTAACTGGATGGAATAAGCCAGTCTGCTAAACAAGAGGGAGGCCAGTGTACTGAGTGTTAAGACATTCAATAAAATGCATCCTAAAACAAAGCAAACTTGCCATTAACAACGCAGATAGTTTTGGGTTAAGGAAAAACAGGAAAACACCAAAAATATTTTAAAGAAGTGCTAAATGAGACACTGAAGTATTGGTTACAACTACACAGATATAGTTATTCAGTTCCTAGAGTATATCATACATCAAAAAGAGTTAAAGGAAAAAAAAAAAAAAAAAGTAAAATATTTTTAGAAAAAAAATGTATTAGTATATATTTTACTATTTTAAAATCACAATGTACTTAGGATATTTTTTATGAGTGTTAGATATGTACAAAATACTTAGGCATTCATACTGAACACATTGAATCAAGTAACATAGATAAATTTCAAAATATGTCTTAATTAATTGGTTAATTGCATTTTTTCAAGTGGGATCCTGCATTTATTTCCAATAGGACTAGTTTGAAAGTGTGACGTGTGATATATGAATTGGGAGAAAACATTGTTTCTTTTAAAAATATAAGACCATCACTCTCTTATCATTGAGAAATAAATTTTATCTTAAGATCAAGTATTAAGATATCAAATAATGTTTACTGTGATTTATCATGTAAAATAAGCTGCTTCATTTGGGAAATTTTGTATAGTCAAACATTTAATTTTTAAAAATATTTTTCCAGGAGCCAAAAAAAAGTCTGTACATTAAGGATGCATAGAAGTCATATTACATGTTTGGCTGCTAACTTCAAAGCAGATAAAATTTCTTTCTCATTTAGTACATAGTGCCCAAACAGTAACATTGAATGGGCTCTCTATAGGTTTATTTGCAAGTATATTTTCATTACATAGTAGGAAGCGTAATGAGCTATGTGTCTATGCTATGCATATGTTTTACTTTTTTAAACAGGGAAAAAAGAAAAACTGGAATATCTAGACAACAAAATGGTGTAAGATTTAGAAAACTCTCTTCATGAATGTGAGACTTCAAGAACTGAATCATTTTAACTCTTTCAAAATTAAACAGTGCTTGATCACGGTCTAAAACTGCCTGCAGCAGTAGAAAAATATCTGATACTGGAGAGCTCTTTAATGTTTCAGACAAAAGGAAAAAAAAGGCCGGAAGCTAAAGCCTCTGAAATCCAGACGATTACAAGTTATTTTACCATTAACCATTAAAACTACTTATTAAAGGCTATGCCATTTACTTGAGAGATTTCTTGGCTACAGCCAAGAACAGCCCTAACTCTTGCATGCCTATGTAGCCTGCTCTCATACTAGCCCCATGCATTCAGGCAGGAAGAATCCTGTGTTTTCCAGGTATCCAGGAAAAGTCTTTCAGTGGAGGAAGTGTGCACCAGAACCTGACTTTTAAAGATCATAAGCAGCAGACACAACTGACAGAAAAGGAAAGTATATGATAAAGTGCCTCTCTTAAAAACTTCCTATATATTTATCTCATAGGGTGTAGGTGACTGACCCTGGATGGTAGCAGACTTGACCTCCTTTTGCATGCCTTAGGTGTCTGGTTTGCAGTTAAAGGAAATTAATCTTTCAGGGGATGTTAGGATAGCTTCTATATTCTGGTTCCATTCTTGGTGTCCTCAGTTTCTATTCGTTTTTTTCTCCTATGCCTTCCCCTTCTTCCAAAGTAATTCAGGAATTGCAGTGATTTATTAATGTACTCAGGAAACATTTTCAATATTATTTCTCCTTATTATTGACTTCATTTACTTCTTTGGAACTGCTGCTCCTCTGACATATAAAATCTTCTCTTACTTTAATTAAACTCTTAGCAAAATATGAACCTACTGGAGAAAAATGTTCTCTCTTTCTTGGGAAGCAGTGTGTACATCTAAGGATAGAACTTTCTAATACACTGAGCTTGTATTTTATAACATATTGCTATGTAAATTAGTAGCTTGGTGCAAACAGGTTGTTAAACAATGTATTATTATGTTGAGCTAATAGGTCCCAACTGACACCAGGGATGGTGGTAATGAACCAAGAGTTATCTGAGAGTAGATTCTATACTATCTGAAAGTCTTATGTTTACAACCTTAATACCCATTCTAAATTTTCTCTATTTTAAATTGAATTAAGTAATTTAACTTTTTCTGTCTGGTTCCCAGGACAACTAACTTCACAGAAAGCAACCAGTTAGCCTGATAAAATAGCCCTGTTTGGCTGAATTGAATTGTTTCTTTGACATCAGTGAGTGGATTGACTTGTTATTCCTGTTTTACTTCTCTTAGTTGTGGAACAAGACCAGCTAATTACTATAGAGTTGATTAAGATAAAAGTAACATTTGTTAATAATTTATTTTGTTATTGCTTAGGGGGGAAGTAAAGAATAATTTTTTTAAGTATGTTTGATCAAAGTCTGCCATGGGTTTTATGCCAGTCACTGACTTTTTTTTTTTTTTTTTTCCCAATATATTTCATAAAGAGTAAAATAGGTTCACTTAGAGGAAAGATATGAAAGAAAATGACTTAGACCTACAACTTAATACAACTGCAACAGAAAGACAAGAACCTGAGAAATAAGTCTTTATAATAGTGCACACGAGTCATTTTCAGAATAATTTTTCATTACCTACATATCTTAAACAAATACAGTATAAATCCAACAATCACTGAGCAGCTATGTACTTAAAACATTAGCTTGCAGCATTAGTGTTTATCATAATATAAATTAATAGCCTTTCAAATCTCTTGCAAGATCTTGATGAAATAGTACAAATGGCCTGGTAATAAAAACATTATTACAAAAATTAAAACAAAACAAAACAAACTCATAAATGTAAAAGATATAATAAACTGCAAATTATCAATATATTTATTAATATACCATGAGATAAAAAACATGTTATGTCCTGACAATCTGAGTTCAGCTATTTAAGAGGCTCATTATCTAATTAGGAATTCTGAGTAAAGAACTACTTTTCAACAAGAGGTCAAAATGGTAAAATTTCCACAAAACTGACTTGTAATTTATTATGTGAATGTAGTTTTCTAGTTGGATTTTAATAGATTTACATAGAGTTGGCTACTGTAAACCTACCTGTTCAGGATTTCAGCATTAATCTTTGACTTCTGGTAATCAGAACTCAGGTATTCTTTTTTTAACCATTCTTTTTGGCCATTCTTATTTTATCATTCTTTTTGGCCATTCTTTATTTGACCAGCAGCTTTTTTTTGCCATGTTTTGTCTTTCCTCTTTTTTCATCTTACCTTTACTTTCTGACATTCTTTTTTTCAAATCCTGAACCATACTGTTGTGCCTAAGGTGATAAAATTATAGTCTATGAATATTTTCAATTGTCCTTATGTATGTTACTGTTGTTCTGTTAGATATCTGTTTAATAAGGTACAGAGAGGTATTGGAAAATTGCATCTAGCATAAAAATTCAGTAATAAAATCTCATTAGCCACATGGTGTATCAAGGGAGATTAATTAAACATAGAGAACAATGCTCAAATTAAATATTGTAACAGATCCATGAGTGTTGATAAACTGTATGGTTGTCACTGTTTTCCACAGGGCAGAATTTAATAAATTTATCTGAAAAGCTGAAGAATTGTCAAGAATGCTTTTTGGCAGGGAGGAGAAGAAAGTGGGGGAAGTGTGAGAAAAAATTGATTTTGTCTTCATTACTTATCAGTTTCTAGTGAGCAAAACTGTGTTCCTGAATGTGTTTTTTCAATAAAACTTTTTTCAGTTAATGTGGCAAGCAATAAAATTAGATGTCAAGAATTAAAAACTGTTTTCTTTCTGTACATTCAACTTATTATTCTCACTGTAATAATTCAATTATTTACTAATCACTCAGAGCGTAGGAGTTAACAGAGGACTACACTCATTTTGTGATTGCTCATATCATACATCACTATGCAAAACAGCCCATTTCAGGTTATTCTTATGAGATGCTGCTAAAATTGTAGTTTTTCCAACCAAATGTAACACAAATATTTACACAATCAATTCTGATGTAATAAAGAACTGTAAATACTTATAACAAAACTACTGAAAATCTTCCTTTTTTCCTGAGACACTATTTACTATTATGTGGTCTTGCACTTATCCTTCCAAATCATAATATTCAGGTGGTAGTAATTCTATCAGTTCTGATAGCAACAAATGATTGGGTTCAGACTTAGCCTGATGTGATTTTTGCATGTCTATGAGCTTTTCTGGAAAAAAAAAAAAAAAAAAAGGATATATTAGTGCCTTCCTTAACTCATTTCTTCCTTGAGTTTAAAGGAAATGCCATGATTCCCTACAGGATATGCATTTAGTTGAGCTGAAAAAATTATGTGCTTTCAAATTAGCCATTTGTGGTGCCAGAACTGAACATGGTTTTTATTTGCTGCTTGTATTCGGTATTCAGGATTATAAAGAGAGTTTTCTAATGTTTCTTACAAAATCCGCACTAACTAGTGTGAGTAAAATCAATAAAATTACATATGTAATGTTTAACAAAATGTTAAAAGTTGAAAAGGTAGAGATTCTTGGTATGTTTGCATTTAAAAGAGGTACATACGGAACAAATTCTGATATCAATGTTCTGTTTTCAGGACATAATAAATTCTCTATCACCAATTTATGGCTTAGGATAATGTTCAGGAAGTAAAAATAACAAGAGATTCGACTTGCTTAGTGTTAGACATCACATCTGAGTTACTCATCTTAGACTCAAAACACAGGTAAGGAAACAAATAGCCACTTCCAAGGAACAATTCATCTGACATGTTACAATGTTATCTGATACTAGAAACTTATATAAATTTCTATTTCTTTCCATTGACAAGATCTTATTTTATAAATCTCTCATTCTCACCATTTTTGTCTGTCTTCAGTCTGGGCCAAGCTAATTTACTCTCGGGTTTTCTTTTGGAGATAGTCAAGTAATTCCCTTAGGAAGAAAAAAAAGTATTTTTTCATTTGGCTTCAGGCAGACACTATGGATGTATAACAAGCATGGATATCTCCATCCAACATCATTATTCAACACTGTCTAGAGAGGTCACTGGCTCTCAGATGTCCACAGCTTCATACAGCCTCACGGTATGAGGTCACAAAGTCATTTTTGGTGGGCTGTGAAATTCCATCCTGTTATTTCAGGCTCCTCCAACTGAAAACAACATTATAAATAGTATTTGTGTGTCATGCTTACAAGGCTACCTCTTGGATTCAGAATAACACTCTTATGCTACAAAGCAATGGCTGCAGAGAAGGCTAGTCTGCTCCTGAGGATAAATTTGCAAAAATTACCTCAGCATTCAGTGTTCTACCCCAAGTGTAATTCAGGAAAAAAGTATAGTTGAAATGTATTGCAACTTGCTCTGATGAAAATAACTATTGTGTAGACCATTATATTTGGCAAGATGAATCCCAGACTGTATTTCTGAATTGTACAGAAACTATTTTACAATGCCACCTACTCAGTTGTGGTCCATTACCATCTTGGATGTAGCATGTAAGAAAAATTGAGTTGTTATGCATAAATGACAATCTTTTTCCACTAGTACCTTTTGAGACTATTTAGAAGACTGTATTCTCCTCAGAGCTGTCTCTAGACAACTTATCTTTTTCTTCCCTTTTAAATAAAGGAGCCTTTAAAATTAGTGATGTTAGCATCAAAAAAATTGAAACCTATGTCTGTTGGACTCATTTGCTTTTTGGCTACTGATACTAGCTACTAGATTAGACTATGATTATATGAAAGTTAAGGTTTATAACTCTATTGTACTTCTTTAGCTCTTTCCATGTTTCCAAAACCTTTCAACAGTAGTCTTCTACTACTTTTCACTAGTTTAAAATGTTATCTTCATTATGGATAGAATTTTAGGCGAGGAAGAGAGAATAAAAATGGAAACAAATGTATATAAAATCAAGGTGTATCTCTGTCATGAATGGTGAGTGTAGCTTTGGTTCTCCCATTTCAAAAGGATAAGCCTGGAAATTACTCATGAGAGAGTGACAAGGATGATCAAAGGTTGGAAAGGTTTATGTATGAGACATGACAAAATAGGCTACTAAACTAAGCTTGAAAAAGAAATAACCAAAGTAAGATTAGATAAATACCTCAAAAAATATCACTGGCAAATAGAAAGCAAACAAGGACCACTTAATCGCATTCTCTTCTAGCAGAAGATTGAGCTAGTAGTCAGAAAATGCATAAGCCCCAAACAAACAACAAAAAATCCCCAACTAATGCCAGTAGCTCTTCTTATACAATATAATAAAATGTGGAGCTCCCTAGGATGTTGAGGATATTTGACTTCTCTTGGACTCAAAAGGAGACAAGTTGATACAGTAAATCCAGTGAAATTCATTACAAAAATGCCATTTCTGACTCAGAAAGCCTCAAGGTGTTGAAGGCTGGGAGACCACTCTGCATGAGCATTACTGTATGGTTTCCGTGTTCCTGTACTCTTCCATAGTCATCTACTGTTGCCCACTGCTGGAAATAGTATACTAAGAAAAGTGCGCTTTTTAGCCTAACACATTATGACTGTTGCTGTGTAAAAGTATATTAGACTGTTTGTCAGCAGGCAGCTTGTCAAGAAATAAACTGTTTCTTACACTCCTTTCTCAATTTATATTTTGTTTGCAGTTTTATTTCTGTTTGTTTGGTTTGTTTGTTTGGTTTTGGTTTTCCCCCAATAAACTGAGCTGTAATTGCTTCTTAAATCAGGGATTACTATCACTCCAGAATTTGTATGACACATTTTTTAACCTTAATTCAACTAGTTCCATAGCTTTCACTTCTTTCTGCTCTCTCTTGTTTAAAAGTATACAATTCTATGCTTTATATTTACATGGTATGTGGTGCTCTTCAATACAGCTGCATTCTTAAGATTCCTTTAATTGAAATAACTGAAACCTATTGAAGCAGGTTTCATGAGGTGCTTCAGAATTAGTTATTGTGAAAATAATGATTAAGTTTTTGTCTGTTGTTTAGTAATACAATATGATCTATTTTTTATATTTTCCCTATGAGAACTTTAACTTCTTTTACAGGAATTTATCTGCTCTACTCTCCCGCTCAAGATAATTTTTTTTAATTTGCTTAATCTCACAACTAAGTACTATACAAAATCAGTTTGAAATATGAAGCCTGAACAGGTGTGTACTGATGCACATAGTGGAGCACAGCCATTGCATAGCACAAGGCGTCCCAGCACCTTCAGAGCACTGCTCCCTATAAGCACATGAGACTGTCCACTATCAATTGACTAATTATGCTAACATTAATAAAGAAGTATACAGCATCACTGAATACTTACTTATCTGAGGAAGAGAGATGATAACAAACGTATAATAAAAACACACAATTTAGGACATGAGGAACAGGATAATTTAATGTTATAATATTCTACATTCCGTTTTTCAAAGTCTGATCGAAATCTCCAATTAAGCACCATTACAAGAACAATTAAGCACTTGTGAACATTATACTTTAGTCAGAGTTCAGTTTAATCTTTTTATATGTGTATGTTTACACAGATACAGACATGCTTATCTCTTTTATTCTTTCCCTATTACTGTCCATTTTTCTTCTATTTTTTATAATTCTTCATACTCTGTAGATTAGCTTAGCCTTCATTACAACACTGGTAATGAGAAGAAACACATAGTTCTTTTGTAGGAATTATTATTCCTTTTATATGAAACTAATAATAATATGGCATTTCTCTCCTGTTATTACATGATCACCTGAGAACTGAGAACTCATTGAGATGACATCCATATATGTATTAACCAAGGTAACACATCAGAAAACAATAAGAAAGTAATTTAAGCAAATATGCACACATACAGACAACTGTGGGAAATGAAATCTAGGTTAACACAAGTAGATTAGCCTCATAAACATTTCCTTTGCCAAAGGCACAGAAGCATAGTATCACAAGAAGCATAGTATCACATAAAAATATTACTTATTACAAGGAGCAGCATTTCATCAGCAAAGTTCATAGCTTTCTTTAGATGTTGTAGGTGGAAAAAAAAAATAATTGAAGAACTGAGGAGTGATCTTTTTGTCAAATGAACAAACAAACAAATAAATAAATGCTCTTTATTCCCACTAGGTCTGTTCATTCTTTTTAAAATTAGAAATATAATCTTCTCTAATGAGTTCAAAAGACAAACACTGAAGTTCCCATTCATATATTTGTTTGAATAAACTGACTTGCTGAAAGCAGTCTATTTTGCTTCAATTTCAGAAGATTTTTTTTATGCTTCAGGATTTAATGAAGACCAATAGCTCTTCTGAAGTTTAAAGAGAGCTGGTGAGATACAGAAGATTTCTCTTTTCTTGCCTTCCTTCATGCTGGCTGTTGCTTGTGTATTTTTTTCATTGTGATTGCCACTAAATCTATTTTTAACAAAAAAACTTTTTCCCCTTCTTACAGTTATTCTTGCATCTATTTCAGAATATCTTCTCAAATCACAATAAAGCAGGCTTTCCTGAAGGAGATTTAATCTTGTAATTTGTATGTACTGTGCTATATCCTGGGGTTAGAGGAAGATTTAGAGCCTCAGAAGCTTGGAAAATATGATTTCACTATCATTTTCTTCTTTGAAGTAGACTTTCTCAGAAATTTCTTATTTCCCATGAAAAAAAGAATGTTAATTTATAATAAATTTTCTAAATCTATATTCATGCAATTTCAATTAAATCTTTTTCTACAAATGTATTGCCTAAAAAAATACTCTCTCCATTGTATTGAAGACTTTATAGTTCTAGAGTGTAGAAAAATACTAACACCTTGATGTAAATTCTCAGACCTGGGTTATAATTTGGGATGTGTCTATATCTGATAATTTTTCAGATATGGTGAAATCTCTGCATTTTCCATTTAAAGAATATTTAATTAACAAGTGGAATGTTGAGGAGATTGGAATTCTCAGCATTTTATATTTGTATTGGTCAAATAAAGATCTCAAAACATTTTGAATACTGAAAATGCAGAAAAATTGTTTACTCTCAAATTAATTTTAAGACCTCTTAAAAGAGTAAGAACAAGTATGAAGAATGAAAGTGCATCACTGATTGACTAGAAGCCATGCAACGTGTCAGAGAAAGTCTAAGATATGGAGTCACACAGAATCTAGAACTATCGTTCCTTTAATTCACTGCAGTAATTTTGATAAAGGGGAATTATCATTAAATAAAGAACAACTTCTTTTTCTTTTAATACTTTGCTTCCCCAAAAAGTCAATACTGAAGAAAAGCTATTTTACCCAAAATATTTCACTCACATTTTCTTTTCGCCCATCACATTTATGAAACACTGGTTCTTAATAGTGACTGGTGCTGAGAAAGCTTTTTTGTGTGTTTATCTAATGCTAGGAACACAGAAAGAATTAGGATGCCAAAAAGTTCCTTGCTAGGAAAAAGCCAGTAGTAAGCCTGGATCTAGGTGAGCAAGACATGGTAAATTGTGCTATGCTGGGGCTCAGGCTGGTTGCCCTGTGTGGCAGACAGAGTAAAGGTACTTCTCAGGCTGAGCTGCAGTTTACAAAAAAAGTCTATGACTCTATCCTACTTGTGTGGGATAGAATATACAGAATTAAGTACTTCTGCCCCTAGAGTACATGATGACAGTAGCTAGAGAAGGGATCATTCCCTTAATTCTTAGGGTTTTTTATCCCTTAAGAGACAGAAAAAGTTTCAAATGTTCCTGTGTAGACCCCAAATCCTGAGAACCTACTATTCCTGAGGAATATGTTTCCTTCAGATATTTCTATAGCTCACAGGTCCCAGTTTACATTTTCAGTTTAGGAGGTTTACTTTTGTTTAATTGACAGTCAATCACATGGGGTTTACTTTATGATTTTAGAAGGCAATACTTTACTATTTTTAAAATTATACATTTTTATATTTTGTTGCTTGGGACGTTTTGTGCTGTTTTTTGTTTGTTTGTTTTTTGTTTGGTTTGATTTGGGTTTGTTTTTGTTGTTTTGTTGTTGTTTTTTTTTGTTTTTTTTTTTTTTTTTGTCCACAAAACTGTATATTTTGAAGGGAACTTTGCTATTGAGAAGATATGTAAATTATATGCCTCTGTTTTCACATAATTTTCCATAAACAATGATAGTGTAATTTTTGCCACCATCAATATACTAAGTTATGTCTACTTTTTGTGGGTTTGTATAGACCTTTGAAGATTGATACATGGTAGGAATGTTAGCATTTTCTTCCAGGACAGTCAAGATAGGCAGCTGAATATGGAACTCTTTTATACATAATTTATATACTTTTCTCCAATTTAACACAACTTTCATTTGTAGCAATGGTCATATTTCATAGACATTAAAAGAAATATGTAATTGTTATTAATAACATCTAATTTCAATCTTCCAGTTGGTATTAAGAAAATAATTCCCAACAAATAATTCATCATGTACATTTTATTTATTTACCCAACAGTCCCAGAGATGGAATGCAGAAATTTGAAATGTATTTGTCTTTCAAAATTGACCTTAATATATTTGAGTGGCTCTTCATCCACAAGTTGCTGCATTTGAGCTTCAAGATGTAATGTAAATATATACCACTTCTTATTGTTCACTGATGGTTTGAAATATATAAATATTTATTGTACCTGTTTTATCAGTTACAATCTTGGTTGCTTTCATAAATAAGAGAATCAAATCAATTTCAAAACTCTCACTTTAATTTTCCATATCTGTAATCTCAAATTGAAATTTTAGGTGCTGAGTCACAGAGCACTATCTTTGATCCCATATAAGATAATATATGTAACTGTATACCAGATAAAAATTTATAGTCAACAGTACGGACAGTATGTTTCAGTGACTGTATGTATAATTGACATATATTTTTGAAACAACAATAATAAAAATCATAATAGTAATAGTAGTAGTAGTAGTAGTAGTAGTAGTAGTAGTAATAATAATAATAAATAATAATAATAATAATAATAATAATAATAATAATAATAATAATAATAATAATAATAATAATAATAATAATAATAATAATAATATAATTATTGCTTGTTCATGGAAAGGTTACAGGAAAAATCAGTGTATTCTGCATTTAAGGTCTGAATGAATACTGTAATCAGTATTTAACATCAATAACATTCTTCAACAAGTTTCACACAATAATAAATATAGTTAACTGGGGATTTTGGGTGTTAAATCACTTGACTGTTATTTTTCAGACACCTTGTTACTAAGGATATGTGGTGATCTTGAATCTTTAGTGTGTCAGAAACATATAAATCACAGATTTAGATATACACCTACACACAGTTTCAGTAAAATTAAAATTCCATATAAAAGGATATGAAAGATCTCCACTTTTCTATATATGATGTTGTTCCTTGTATAAATGTAGCCTTCATATGGCACATGCATAATGTATATAACAGTCCTATCCACTTATCTACTGGCCTCCTAAATCATCAGTGATGGTGAATTAATAGCTACATTAGAAAATTAAAAAAACAAACAAACAAACCCAAAAGTCAAATAGATACTTGCTAGCTTGATTCAGTTTCCAGTTACATATATTTTTAATATTGCCTAACATTGGGATTCACCAAGAAAATAGGTAGGGGCAGCTTTAATTGAAATGAGGAGCTTTGAAATTACTAGTGTATTTTCCATAATTTAATACCTCATATATACTATCCAAAACCTTTCAAATACCTGTCTGTAAGTGGACCTTATTATGTTCTGCTTTAAGAGACTTTGTGTGTATAATTCCCACTGCTAAACTGCATAATATATATGCATACTCTGAATATTTTTTTACTGTATATACACTTGAATACACTTGTTCTAAGAGAAAAATACACGGTTTATAATTGTGCATTTCTGTACTTCATCCTTACATGTCAGATGTTTGAACTCAATTTTTAGCATTCACTTCCTGTATTAATTCAATATTTTTTTCCATTCCTTTTGAAGTGACTCACTCCCTCCTTTTCTAAATAGGGATAGATTACTTTTTCTTACCTTTTGTATTCATCCTATAGGCAAAATATAACCTTTTAGATATGGAACTTTCTTAGAATGTCTACATTTACAAGTAAAAACCTGATCATAGATGGGACATTTGTCAATACTACAGTAATATAAAGGATAGGGTTTCTGCTGGATTATTATGATTTTTGTTTGTGGTTTTATTTACTTCTATAATAATTATTTTTTATTGTAATTATGTAAAATAATATTAGTAAATATTGTTAAATTTAGAAAAGTGAACTCTTGACTGTTAAAAAGTGATTCAGGTTATTCACTGAGAAAACATTACTGTAATAATATGTATCAGAGTTTAATAATCTGTTTGTTCAAAAAAACATTTATATTTCATAAATAACAGCTGGACCAAACAAAAGCAACTTATTCCATAGATGACAGACCAACATATCTTTGTTAATTAATTATTTAACTGTAAATGAATTATAAATATTTTATTAGTTGTAATATTTCATATTAATTCTAAAGAGAACAAAGCATATCAGCAAGCAAAATAGTTGAAGAGAAAATATGATGAAGTTAGTGAACAATAGGATGTCTTTCAAGATATTGAATATATTCCTTTGCTTCAGTCATTGGATTCAGGTATCTACATGGAAAATAACTTGCTTTAATTTTAAATCTAAAAATAAGACTGTTTTGTCAGGGCTCATGATTACAAGTTCTTTCCCACCTATTAAACAACAAAACTAAGTAGATTTATGAATAAAAACTTATATTCCAAAAAACACAGTTATTATGAACTCTGGTCATGTTCAATGCATGTGATCATATAACTCAGATTAATATGGTGAAGCCACATAAATATGTACAACTGAAAGTTTATGAATGCATAATCTACTGTTCAGGATATAATGAGTTCATTTTTATCAGTAACAGAGTGGTAATTTTCTTTGTTTTGGATATGAGTTTAATATACTTAACTATAATCTTATTTTTGATTATTCTCAAAGTCTCAAAAGATACCAACAAAGATCCTGGATAATTATTTTTTGTCTTTCTCTTCATTTCTGAAAAAAAGATCTAAGTAGAATCATTGGCTTGATTTTTTTTTTCCCTTACATTTCCAGAATTTTTGGAGTACCTGGAAGTAGACTTTTTTTTTTTTTTTTTTTCAGAAAAACTTGATCGATTATTGTCACAATCTGAAACTTGGAAACAATTAAAGAACAGTATTGAAGGTTTAGTATCACATTTCCAGAATGAAAGACCCTTCTTTGATACCTTGATACTCTCCTAAGTCCTTCCCAGAACAGTAGAAAATCTAGTTTGCATTATCCACTTTTTTACTCAGCCAAATTTATTGTAACATATTTTCATTCATCTGTAGAAAAATAGATATAGTCTTCCCATACTTGTTCCTTCAGTTAGACTTTATATCTGCTATGCACAGTATCATTACACAAATGCCCCCTCTGTTCCACAAAACTGTAATGATGTGTTTGAAATCTCTGAATTTTATAAATTTCTGAGTTCATTTATTCACCTCTTTGCTTTACAATAAAAAAGTTTTAGGCTGTTGGAAAGATCACACTAAACCATGATTTCAGACTAGTTTTATCTCATGAACAATTGCATCCATATCCTCAGATGGATTATGTACACTAGCACAAGATAAATAAATTTAAATTTAAACATATTTTCATTTTAGTTCTTTCCTATCATAAACCAATGTTAAGGTGCCTATGAAAACAACTGGAAGAACTGAAGCTCCATCTCTGAACATTTCACAGAATTTCTCATAGCTTACTAGTTTCTTCCATAGCTAACTTTGTTTAGTGATTTTTTGTTTGTTTTCTTAGGTATGGTGATCTATCTAAGTAGTATAATGCAGCATTCTTCTATAGTAAAAGGATTGTCTGTCTTGTTCTCATCATATTTTTTCATTATTTTTTTTCTTTTTAGTTTTGCTGTCCAGGGTATTTATGAAACCAGGAAGGAATGCGATAAAGGATGAAATATGCTTGGGTATTAACATCTCTCTTAAAACACTATTGATGTAGTGTATATTCTGGAATATATCTTCTTCATATCAAAATAATGTTATGTAAGGATAAAAATTGTTCCCAACATTAGTTTGAAAAGCAAGCTCCAAGAAATATTTTGTACTGAAAGGCAGATACATCTTAGTACAAAATTAGGATGTAACTAACTTTCTTTCTCAAATAAAATTTGCAGAGATTATGTTTTTTGAATTTGCACTGAACACCTCCATCATATGGCCATCTTATCACTCCCTTCCCATTTCATATCTGGCTGGATGAACAACCTGTTCATTGAAAAGAGATCCAGAAGCTTATTTTCACTAGTAATACTTTTCTCTGAACAATAAAATGGAAAATGAAATTAGTACAGTAGCTTTAGATATTAGCAATAAGACTATTAAAATAACAGTCCAATGTTGAGAAGGATGATGTAGTTCTCTTTCCCTTTTTTCACATTTATAGCTACAGGCTAAAACTCCAAGTACTTTATCATTGTGAGAATTATTTAAAAGATGCAATTCTTGTACCTCCTAAACTTGTATGCAGCTCACTGATATGGATGAAAGTATCAGACCAGTGCATAAACTCTGATAACTACAAGAGCGTCAGAAAATTTAAAATTTAAGTTATTCATAAAAATATTTACCTTTGAATGAAGTGCCAATCAGTGAGGCAATCTTTCCCTATAACAGTCATGTCATATCATTTCACAATAAAAGAACACCCTGAAGAACTTGTCTGCTAGACAACCTCACATAACAAAAAGTCCTGCTTTACTTTTTTTTTTTTTTTTCCAAGTTGAGAGAAATGAGTCATATCTAGTCTTACATAAGTGCAGTGAAAAAAGCTTTTATCTTCTGAAAGTTCTTCCTCTGTGTGAGGAACCTTGAATTCAGGCATTATTGATGACATTTTGTTAGATATGATTTTGTTATTTTATCCCCAAGAACTGAATACACAATATGTTTTTCCACAGACTGTATCAGAGTATCATCCATTGGTGGAGTTTGCTGATTTGGGCAATTGTCATATTTCGTGGTATATGTCTAATGCTTTCATATTAAACCACTGAGAAATGTTGTTGCTTTTGGATGTCCTTCAGTTCCCTTAGTTTTCTCTTGAAACAAAACAAAGCAAAAAACCTCAGATAGGCTTACTTTTTTTCAACAATCCATGTTTTGCAGTGTAGTGAAGTTGAAGCATTAAAGGTCTTACAGAGTGACTTAAGAGTTTACGGTAAATGATGCATACAGCACTGGTTTAATTTTAACCATTTCATATAAAAACAGATGATAAGCATCTGGGATCATACTTTCACATAATCTTTCATTATTTTAAGGCCTATTCTGTTTCAACAGTGCTCAGAATATTAGCAATACTTTTCACTCAGCTCTTCAGGCTGCCTGAGGATTTTGTTCTGTCGTAGGTGTTTTGTTTCCTAAGATAAAACTTACCCTAGTAACATATGTCAGCTTCACTAGCCTCTGCTTGTCCCAGTCTTCCTTTTATAACATCCTCCCTTTCACAGGTTACAAGTCCTCAACCCTAAATCAGTCCACTCTAAAATATTATGTCTTCACATATAGAAGGTATTACATAAACCTCATTTTTGCATGAGTTTTTTCTGACCTTATGATGCAGTATTAATCATTTTTTTTTTGTGGGAAATTTGGAGCAGAAAATAGACACAAACAAATATTTGTCTTTAAATTTATTTATTTAATTTGGTTATAAGGTAAATATACTTTACATACTGTCAAGTCTGCAATAATTAAAAATGATGAGTAGGAAAGGAAAAATCAGTGTTTTTTCTCAACCACAGAGGTACTGCTGGTCTTTTTTAATAACAAATTTGATCAAGAATGACATCCATAGCTGCAATACATATATACTTTCTTGTTATCTCCTTTGTCATATATGGGATATTTTACTTATACTGCATGTTATACTTTATTGTGCCGGAGTCAATTTCTACTTAGTGTTCAAGGTTGTTTCTATTTATTGACCTGTAATTGACATTTTATAGTTTGCATTTATACTCTTTGGGACTTTTGCTATTACTTTGTTCTCTCAGGAACTTCTGCTGTATCACCAGATTCATGCTTCCCACCCCAAAATTCAGAGTCAGGAGTTCATGGATGTAGATGTGTGTCAGCCTCAGTTCAGTACATCTACATGATGTCTCTGCCTATGAAAACATGAACATATATGGCAGCACATTTGAATTTCAGCTCTGTGAGTGCTTTCAGGGGGAAGGGGTTGACAGCCCCAGGTCATCCCTGTGGGACAAACAGACCCTTAGGGTCACGTGTGTTGTGGGAAGATTTCACCCCTTCCCTGAGAGTAGGGGGAAAAGAGAAGGTGGTAATGGGATAATGTGTAAGAACAGTCTCAAGCTGACCAAAGGCAGAGGAGGAAGAGAACCTACCTGTTGAGAAACAAAGGGACACTGATGATTTTCTAAAACATTCCCCTAACCCTCTGTTCCAGGGGGAAACTGAAACTACCAACTGTAGGACCCAGGGGGTCTTTGGTGGGGCAAGTAAGTATAACACCAGCAAAAAAGCTTTAATATTGGAACATTTGAATGCAATGTCAGAAAAATTTAACTAGGCCAAGAATAAATTCTTGGTACCCTTTGTGTATTCCCATTTACCCTTAACAAGATTTTGAATGTCACTATATGTGTTAGCTATGCACACATTATGTGAATGTTACCATCTAACATTCAACTTTTCTGCGTGACCTCAGAAGTCAGTGTGCACTTTGTCAATTCTACCTGTGGAAACAGTATTGTTAGGCAGCTATAAATGTTGTCAATCATGAGGTATTAGCAAAATGTGAAAAGGAAAGAAGTAAAGAAAATTTTGCTGCCTTGACTTCTTGTAGTTCTAGTAATCTTGAGCTTATATCTTGAAACAGTATGTTGTGGTTTGAACAGGGTCAGTAGCCAAACACCACGCAGCTGCTCGCTCACCTTTCCCCACCTGGGAATGGGGGAGGAAATAGGAGAGGTAAAGGGAGACTTGCAGATTGAGATAAAACAGATTAATAATGGTAATAAAATAAATCAGTGACAATAATAATAATAGAAATTATAAATGGCAAATGCACAATGAGATTGCTCACCACCCACTGACCAATACCCAGCCCGTTCTCAGCTAGCAATCCCAAAATACCAAGATCACATAACTGCAATCCCAGAAGTGAGAGAGAAAACCCCCGGCCACCCCTCCTCTATATACTGAGCATGATGTTACATGATATGGAATATTTCATTGGGCAATTTGGGTCTGGTGCTCTGGTTATGCTCCCTCCCCACTTCTTGTGCATTTGCGCACGGGCTGGACATGGGGAGTCGGAGAGTCCTTGAAATCTCAGCAACAGTTGAAAACATCAGTGTCCTATCAGCATTATTCTCATCCTGAACCCCATACTGAATCCCAAACAGCACTATTCTAGCTACTAAAAAGAAACATTAACTCTTTTTCTGTCCAAACCAGGACATGGTATCAGGAAAAACAGAAAACATTTCCAAATTGATTAAAAAAAAAAAAAATCTATTAAACAACATATGCTTGCTTGTTAATACTTTTTAATTCGGCCTGGTTCAGTTGCATTTGTTGCTACTTTCTGAGCAGTTGTCCAAGCTACTGAAATAGTTCAAATCACTCAGCCTGTCCCAGCCATGTTTACACCCACACTTGGCTTGGACATGATCTTTCTTTTGTCCACAAGCGTAACATTTTCATGGCATGATTCCATCATTTGATTCTTCATTCACAAAGTTAAAGAATAGTTGCTTAGATTTGCTATATTTCCTACAGAAAATGCTTTAAAAGTACTGGATAATTTTCAGATACATGAAATAAACTGGTTAAAAATCTCTCTTGTGACTTTGGAGGTGAAATTCTGCCCTTTTACAGACAAAATTCCAGAAAGATAATTTCTTGTCACTGTAATATAGGTTCATGTGTGTAATAATAGAGAAATCTGTCTCTGTAGCTTTTCATATTTCTTTAAGAAGAATATTCTTTTAAAGTAAGATTAATTTGACAAAAATAAGTTTAACAGAAAAAAAAAAAAATCTCTGAAGATAAGTCCCTCTACTTCTTACACACCATTCAAATGCTAAAGTTTCATCTATATGCACCCTACCATTTCAACAATATAGCGTACCTTTTTTATATATTAAATAGTGTACAAATGCACATTCATTTTCATTGACTTGTTACATAAGACTTTGAGTGAGATATTAGGAACTAAAATTAAATGGTTTAAGTGACAACCAAACAAGACAGAAATGCCAAAATAAAAAAAAAAGCAGCATGATAATTTAAATCACACTAATTATTCTGTACTTTCCATATAATAAAGGTGGTTTTGTTTGGGTTATTTTTTTGTTTGTTTGTTTTGGTTTTTTTGTTTGTTTGTTTGTTTTTGTTTTTTGTTTTTTTTTTTTTTTTTTTTAAATACAGTTCATACCTCTTATATTAAAAATATGGAGATATTTTTTGGAAGTTATTCTTAAAAGAATAGTACTAGAATTTATAACATACATTCTACACAGCTCATTCCATCTTAATGCTAGAAAATAAATACATATGTAGATGAGGTTTTCAGACACCATAGTATAGCTCATTCTGACAGTGGCACAGTATGGTTCATTTTTAAGCTAATGAACATATATACAGTTATAGAAAAGTCATTGGAGCTTTAAAATTCCACCTGCTTGAAAGCATATGTTACTCTGGTTTGACAAAACAGTGTTATTCAATAGAATTAGTTGTCTCCATCAGGAAATTTTAACACTTCATTATTACACATGGTAAAATCAGTGGTGTATTTACATATTCATGTGTATCTATGCACAGAGAATATGTGTTGGACATTTTAAGACTGTCTTCTAGCTTGTTACAACATTCTTAAGTAAACATTTTTGCCTCATAGTCTGAGATTGTTCAAGAGAGTTTCAGGCATGGCAGAAGGAAGATAATGTTAAGCAATAAACCCCTTCTCAGTAAGAGAAAGAAGGAGTACTGACACTGTTGGAGGTAACTGCAAAGGAAAACAGAACCAAAAAAGTATTTGGGGTAACTAAATATCCATCTCAAATTCAAACAATTAACATTCAAAATACTTTTTTTCTTTGCATTTGATTCTTGTTTCTAAATCTCTAGGTTTTGGGATGTCGTTAAAATTAACAATCCTTTCTTTATGGTTTCGAAAGAACCTGGAAATAGCAACTTGGAAAGGACCGTAAACTGAATTCCAAAGCATGGAAGAAACATTCTGAATCATTAGAATAGAACAAGAATTTTGGGAAGTAACTTGTTTAGAGGAATATAAATAGAAGGTAAAGGGAATATATTGTTAAACTGTAGACCCAAAATGATGGATGCAAACTGGAGTTTTGGAAACAACTGTTAGGAGATATTTATAGGAAATAATTCAATAAAGTTGTGAAGGTTTTATCATATGGTTTGGACACAGCAAAGGGATAGTATTAGTCACTGCTCCCAAACCTGGCCTTGACGTAAGGGGTGGAAAGCACTATAAAACCTTGAATCAGATTGTCTGCTTGAGGAATTGAAGCCAGAAGTGTGAGGAGTATGCCAGAGTTATTGCTGAAGAACAGGGTGAAAAAGAATTGCTTTTTCATGAGCTATTTTCTTTGTCATAAAATCGATAAGCAAGTTTTTTCTGTCACTGTAAGCCCAGTAAGCGTATATGGACACTGAAGGGAATATCTTTTTATAAACCTACATTTGCAATTAACCAGCTTACATACCTATGGTTAACTAATAGATCACTACAGATAAATAATTAATTTAGTCAGTAGCTGGACTTTAGCTTTCCTTTCCACCACTGTAATTTCTTAAATTCAGTCAGTGCTGCAGGTATCCTACTCTACTAAAACTATTTTGATCCTGAGCTACTGACTAAATAGTTTTAGTCCATGTTCTAATAAGCCTCTTGTACGACCTTATAACATTCAACTGGGAAAGCAGTTGCACTGAGTGCAGAACTCATGTCCCTTGCACTAGGATTTCACTCAAACGCCAAGGGAGTTGTGGAGTACCCATGTGTGCAGTGCACATGGTCATGCTTGCCCATTGTCTAGAGAAACCTGTAATTACTCCAGTAGTGTAAGAGAAAATAAAAGAGATGAGGATACCTGCAGCACTGACTTGCTGTGGCATCCCTGGGGCAGGGGCTGATGGCCCCAGGGGGCTGAAGTGGGTCCTGGGACATAGTCAGTGTGTGTGGAGTTTTGAAGGTTGGAAATTAAGTCCTCAGTAATGGGCAGGTAAGGGAAGTCCCAGAGGCATAGGCAGAAACAGTCAGGGCTAGATGGTGTCCTCAAGACCCTGGCAATGAGCGTGTAAATACTGATGCATTTGATTCATTCCAATCAAATCTCTCTTCAAAGGTGATAGCACTATTTTTTGAAAATAAACTTAAACTTGTGCACTTGGGGCTTAACCTAAGATTTAAGTGCTGCGATATTTTGAAATAGTGTTAGGTCTTGAAGGAGTTCTGTGTCATTTTTTTCTACCAAGCCACTTATTAGCAAGCAATCTGGAACTACTCAAGTCTCCTGTTGGTGAATCCTAGCATAAAGCAGCAACAATGATGCATGCCAGATTCAAATAATTTTGTCACTTCTCTGAAGAGCTGTTTATACAATAGTCTACCTCTCCAGTATATAGCTTGTATACATGATGCTTTTTATACATGATGTTATTAATTACTTAAGAACACTATTTCTACCTGACAGAATTTCATGTTTTTTGTTTTGGTCGGGGGGAGAGGAATATACATAACTTCAACTTAAAATTCTTTCTTGTTACTGTACTCTAAGGAGAAAGAGTATACCAGACTGTACAAGGAAACAAGTATTCTGGGCCAGGGTTTAGGCTGGAACAAACTGGCAGAGATTAATTCTATGCCCAGCTGTCTCTAGTCCCTGTGGGCTACCTTGACAGCTAGTCACTGGCGTAGCATGGAGATGTTCCTGTCATTCACCGCTAAGCACAGAAGATGAAGAAAGAAGTGATTGGATCATGGAAGTTAACACAGTTTTTGCAAACATTGTATCAGATATTCATGACTGATTTGATATAGGTGTTTTTTTTGGTTGGAGGCTTTTTGGACATCACGGTTATGTAGGTTTTTTGTCTGACAGAAAAGCTAAAACATGTAGCCCGATGTACATTCATGACATGCATCTCTAGCTTTTGCCACCTTGATTTCTAAATATGCACAGATTGATATATGCAAGACAAAAGCTGCTACAGTGTTGGTTTGTTTGGTTTTTTTTTTTTTTTTTGTTTTTTTTTTTTTTTTTAGTGAAAACTTGTCTATACATTATTTTGCATGTAACTAGTTAATTCAGTCATAACTTCAGAAAAGGACAAGACCAGAGCAAAGGAAGTGACAAATTGAGAACCAGATGTTACTACTACAAATGTAATTTTAGAGCTGGCTGGACAACATCATTTGCAAAAATAAATCTGGTGCTTTATGGAAGTGCAATTTAGAAGTAGGAAGACAGCTAACAAAATAGGATTATACTCTTCCACTGCTGAAATCTCATTCACTATAAATGAACTGATTTGCTCTACAGTCTTTCAGGGTGACTTTGGCTAGATAGCAAAAATGTGTTTGGGGACTGGTAAGCATTAATTTACTGCTTTGGGTTTTGTTATTGAACAAAATTAAATATGTGCTCTAACCAAATTGATTCTCTGAGGGCTCTGTTCCAAAATATTTTCATAATCGTTGTTGTGGGATTTTTTTAAATCTTCACTATAGTCTATTCCCTGTATAACACTTCTCAAGCAATGAGTCCTTCATTAGCTCTATTTAACAAAACCCAAAGTGTCAAACCATTTGTACCATATCAGCAACACTAATTCTTATAATAGGTGCCACCCCTAGGATTCTAATAGAATGAAATCCATTAGGTATTCTGTCATCTTGGAAGTTTTTTTCAATTATTTACATGGAACTGTTTATTGGTACTGTGTCACTGTCAGTTAAGTTTTAATGTCAGTGAAGTTTTAGACAATCAGAACAAAATATTATTTTAATTTCTAACCTTAATGAAAAAAACCCAAAAAGCTGTGATGTGATTTTCTAAAGATTTCTAAATAGTTATTTTTCAAAAAATTTTATTTCAATTTATGAATTATCTCATTTTTGTGAAGGGAAAATATTTACATTGACTTTTGGCTTCTTTTAATCCTTTTTTTTTATTATTATTATTATTATTTTATTCATTTCTTCTCTAAATTTTTTTTCAAAGTTTTCATTTTATTTTCTTTAAAATGTAGAGTAAGTTAGTAAAACAAAGGTTTATCTGCTTTTTTTGCTTTTTCCTTTTTTTTTTTTTTTTTTTTTCCAGCACTCCAGATATTTATGTCTACTCTCTCACATGCATTTTTTACAGAGGAAGCCATGTTCCTCCTTCTTTCATCACTACTGTCTCCTCACCTCAAGCCACTTTTGTTCAAGCAATTTTTAAACACAGTCATCCTGTAGTAGAAGCAAAATGCAAACAGCAGAACAAAACTTAAAATGTCAACAGGATTTTTTGGTTAATCAGAAATATATATGTTGCTTCATCTATAACATATTTACTACTTTTTTACAT
This sequence comes from Tyto alba, assembly GCF_018691265.1. Classification (NCBI taxonomy): domain Eukaryota; kingdom Metazoa; phylum Chordata; class Aves; order Strigiformes; family Tytonidae; genus Tyto; species Tyto alba. Next base: position 35,636,529 of record NW_024881276.1, on the reverse strand, counting down.
TTAAAAACACAATACTGATTGAAGAGAAGGGGACTGTAATAAATTCTGACACGAAAGAATGACCTAACCAAAGGAATGACATAACCAAATTGCCCAGTACAGGCTAGGACCTGTGTGGCTGGGGGGCAGCCTCGCTGAAAAGGACTGGGTGGACAAGAAGCTGAAGATAACTCAGCAGTGTGATGCTGCAGCAACAAAAGCAAATTGGCTCCTAGACTACATCCAGAGTATTACTAGCAGAGATAGAGACGTGATCATCCCACTCTACTCAGCACACTTTGGACTGTGTCTGGAGTGCTGTGTCCAGTTCTGGTCCTCACAAGTCAAAAAAGACAAGGACAGACTGGAAATGGTCCAAAGTAAGGCCATAAAGATGATCGAAGGACTGGAAAATCTGTTGTATAAGGTAAGACTGAAGGCATTAGCTCTTTTCTCCAGCTCAGGAGGGACCTCATCACAGCACTCCAGTACTTCAAGTGTGGCTACAAAGAAAATGGAGTCTCTCTTTTTCACAAGGAACCACATGAAGAAGACAAGGGGCAATGGGTACAAGCAGTACTGGGAGAGGTTTCATCTTGGTATAAGAAATAAATTCTTTACAGTGCGAACACTGGAACAACCTCCCCAGGGACGTGGTATAGTCCCCATCACTGGAGGTTTTCAAGTTGCAACTGGAGGGGGTGCTAGATAATCTCATTTAGGCTCCATTTCTCATGGAAGGTTGGACCAGAGGATATTTCAAGTTGTATTCCAACCTGGGCTATTCTATGAATTTATGATTCTATTAAATAAATTGTTTAGCTGATTTTCTTACTTATTGTCTCACAGTTCTTCCTGTCTGCCCTTTTTCTCAACTTCCTAATGAGTGTAAAAATTAAAAAATCTTGATTTAAAAAAGCTTTCTTTTTTTAAACATTTTCTTTTCAAAAATTATTTAAAGTTTCCATAATACGATGTTTTTAAGACATAACATTATTGAAAATCTATGACCCACTGAATAATGCATGATAGCGAACACTGGTCCAGCTGAAGACTAAGTTGATCAGTCGTTGTGTTAGATGAATAATGATCATCTAACTATGCAGATAATGCTCAACTCAACATAGGACAGTGTGATGCAAACTACTCCCACACCTATGTGCTATGTCCCATACTAAGAGGTAGTAGGATCATGACTTGAAGGACATGCTTCCTGCTCAAATCACTTGTTTTTCATAATTTTATAAGTAGTGACATCAATAATTTTCAAATTTCATTTCTTTTGTAAACTCAAAATATTTTCAAATATGCACTTTCAAAGAAAATAAAAGCTTTTGAAAGCCTTTATTACATGAATCAGTTATCAGCAAAAGTGAAATCTCCGGTATATTTAATAAAGTGAAATTTGGGGAACATCCTTCATTTTTATATTGGCAAGTTAAATGTGAGTTATCAATGATAATTACCTATATACTAACATAACTGCATGGAACTAAAACTTTAAAAAATTATTGTAAGGCTGAAATAAAGAAATTTGAATGAAGGAACAAAACCTTTATTGTTGTCTATATAACCTACATTTCCCTCCTTCCTTGTACATAAGTTATAAGTATTGACAGGGTTATTGGCAGCACCTTTCTCTCATTCATTGCGGAATTCATGAGGAAACAAACTGAAAGAACTTTTTTATACATGCGATTAGGGATATGATAGCAAAAAGGATGCTTGTGGCAAAGAGCAAACAAGGTCTTCATTCACCAGAAAAAAATCTATCTTGAAGTAATTATATGTGTCTTCCCTTACCTTAGTTTCTACTTTTCTTCATGCTAACTCTCAGAGGCCGAGAAAAATTATTATCCCCACTTCTGTACAAGTAGATCGTGAGGCTTACATTCTCAAAGGAAATAAGGTTCCTAAACCAAATGTAGGCCTCAGTGAAAGACAGTGCCTTAGCTCTTCAGCCATTCATTGTCTGTGTTACTCAAAACAGAGGTAGCACAGGGTGTTGCGGCTTCTTACCAAGGTTTTAACCCTTGAATCCTACCTATTTTTCCCTATCAGTCAGAACATTTGGATTACAGTTCTGATTTAGGTGAATATATGGTAGAAACATTGCTGATTTTCTTAATGAGGCATAAAGACTCAACTCCCCCTTAGTAATTCTTTAGTACATTTTCAATTCAATTATATTGGTTGTGTTTTATTGATTGTACTAATATACTTCATCTATATACATCAAAATATCAGGGGGCAAGAATTAAAAGTATTTAAAGATATCTAAACAGGGAGATATAATTAGATGTTCTGTAGGATTTTCAGATATGACTTAGCAACTAACTTATTAAAATTAACAATGATTTTGAGATTTTCATTATGTTGGTTGTTGGGGGATCCTGGTTAAGCCTTGTAATTTTCATTTAAGAAAATGCTGAGGCTATCTTCTACTGAGGAATTGCATTTCTCACAGTATCAGGAGATGTGGAGGAAAAGAAGATGATGTTTGTTCAATTAGCCATCCTATGAACTATTCCTTCATCCAATTTTAAAAGGTTCTTTTCCCTGTTGTTAAAAATGTACTGATAACATGGCAAATCTCAAAACGATCAAAAATAGTACTGTTCCCAAAACAAGCAGGTCATATTACTTTTCTCCTGAGCTGTTAATAGTGTCAGTCTAGAGTCAAAAATTTTCTAAAAAGAACAAGACTTCTATTAAACTTCACAGAGGTTGGAAAATGTAGTTTCTCAGTGGAAAAAAGAATGTGGAGGGACTTGAACATTAGTCAAACTTTTTGAAAGGTGGATAATCAAAATGGTTACTCTTTAATGTAACTTTTGATGTCAGAATGCCCAAATTTCAAAACAGTAAGAAATTTTATTTCTTTTATTTGACTTCAAAATAGTCAACATTTCAAAAAGTTCTGAATCTGTCCTGTCAGATCATTCCAACAGTAGGAAATGTAGTACTTTGTTTCTCCACTAAAGGAAAAAAAAACAAAACAAAACAAAACTGAGTTCCAACTGACTCTTCCAACAAAGACTGTTTTTCTTAATTAAGAAAGAATAACAGTAGAATGCCATTAATGTTGGCAGTGTTATCCAGATATCAGTGTTACCTTGAGGTTTTAACAGACCCCAATTTATAAACAGTATTCCAAGATACTGGTCAGTTTGGAAAAGATCATCTTAAATCTTCAGAAGTTTTAATTTGAATTTAAAGTTATAATAGCTAGGGAGGCTATTTTAATCATACACACATGACCAATTTGTCAGGAAAATCTTGCTGGTTTATGATCTTATTCAGTCAGTATCTACTGTGATTACTATGAAAAAACATAGATGACCACAGACTTCTACCTTGAGCCTTATGACATAAACCAAAGTTAAGTACAGATCAGAAATCTCAAGAAGCTCTGTTTAAATTATATTGGAATATGTCTCTAATGTGAGAAAAAAGCAAAATGTAGCATCTGCTAAGAAGCAAGAGGATTTTGCTATTTTCTGGATATGCCATAAGCGTATATAAGCAACACACCCTTCATGGTCAATTGGTCAATTGCACTTTGTAAGAGATGTTTTTCACTTTTACACCTTCAGTGAAAAAACTCAGGTGAGAACTATGTATGTAATAGCAATTTTAAATTAAACATGATAAATGGAGGAAGGATATTGGTATGTAAGGATTTTTGAGCCAAGCAGACATCATGTAGGAACATTTTTAAAAGAGGTATTTAATTTTTATTGAAAACCGTTTCTTTATTCTTGCTGTGGGCCATAAGTTTGAATACGTTTCTTTCAGTACTTTGCAACATCCTGACCAGCAGTGACAGCCTTAGAAGAAATCTGAAAATTCTGACGAGCATCTTATTTGTACCTTCTGAGGGAGTTAAAGACACTGCAGGCTATATTCTTGCCATCTCTATATATGTTATAAATGTCTATTCTTGTCTTTTTTTTTATTGAGTTTTGTGTGTGGTCTGTTTGATCGCTTAAGTCCAAATCCAAAGATACTAAATTTGAAATTTACATTTAATGTGAATGAAGTACCAAAAAGTTCAGAACATGATTCTTAGCTCATATTAAATAATTCATAAGTCTAAGGGCACTAGTGTCCATGTTTGCAAATTTATTTTGAAAGAAAAAAGTAAACTTTTTTTTTTTTTTCAGTCAGAATAGTGATTAAAAGAGACAAAAACCAGCAAAAACTGTGAGATCAACAAAAAACACAGCTATGAAAATATCCACACTTGCCTGATTGAACCTCTTTGTTTGAAGTAGGAAAGGTAGCTAGGCTTAAATATTGTTTCATGTATATTTGTTCAGTTAACAAGTTTCATTTATTATAAAATAATTTGGTTCTAAAGTTCTTCTCTATTTTCAAGTACAGACTGTTTATCTCAGATTGGTTTACTCATTTCTAATAAAATTTTAATTGGTCTCTTTCACAATCCTAAGTATTCTTTAAATAGAAGTCTTACATAGTTACATGTGTAAGTATGTACTATTGTAATTGAAATTACAGTTTCCGAATGTTGAAAACATGCTCTACAGAGTAAATAGGTTTAAAAGATCTTGTTTGTAATTTAGATGTTAGCTCTAAGTTTACTGGACCTGTGTGTCGTAAACAATTTTAAAGAGAGCCCTTTCCTGACTGCCCCTCTTCTATATAGTGAGAATGACATTACATGATATGGAATATTTCATTGGCCAATTTGGGTCTGGTGTTCTGGCCATGTTTCCTCCCAGCTTCTTGTGCACTTGTGCATGAGCAGGACATAGGGAGTTGGAGGGTCCTTGAAATCTCAGCAACAGCTTAAAACATCACTGTGCTATCAGCATTCTTCTCATACCAAACCCAATGCTGAATCTAAAACACAACATTATTCTAGTTACCAAAAAGGAACATTAACTCTATTCCAGCCCAAACCAGGACAGTATCCACCCCTTATTCCATATCATTTATGCTATGCTTAACTTCCATACTTCCTAATACATTCTAATTAATCAGTATCCTTTTCCCTGGTCTTAAGCATGTGCACATATATATCATTCCCTCAGTCTCTGGACCATCACTGCAGAATGTTTTGTGAGATCATTTGGTCCATAACTTGGGGTTCCATCTGTCATAATAGTCTTTTAAAGCAGGAGGAGTGATGCTCAGTCAGTAGGGCACAGGAGTCCTTGGACCTGCCGGGAGGAGGGCATGCAGTCCCTGTTACATTTGGAACTGGCAGCTGATGTATCTGGTGCCATCTGTATTCACAGTCTGTGGAAGTCGCTGGGCATCAGTTGCTGAAGCCAATCCTGCCTTTATCTGAGTTCATGTTTTCCTTCATGAATGTGATGCCATTATATAATATGTATCAACCATAGCAAAGCATTGATAGGGTTGTTTGGTGATTAATAGTTTATTGGCTACATTCACCTAAAGTCCCCTTGAGGTACACATTGGACTTCCCCATCCTTCTGCATTACCCACCAAGTGCACCCAGATCCTTGGGCAAAGGTAATTCCATGTATGGTTTTACCTTTACCTGAAGTAGGAATAATCCAGACAGTCTTCCCTAGCATGTTGTTAAGGTGCACTACCGGGACTCTATCTTCACCTACAGTGCACAGAATGTTTGACTGGGCAGGGCCAGCCTGGTTCGTAGATCCTCTAGTATCCTAAACCAGAACAAGGACCTATCAGCCTATCCATAGTGCCATGCTAACACTTCTAGAGACAAGCTAGTTCCAGTTGAGGGATGCTTCAAATGTGCTTAATTTTGCCTAGAGAATGGAATTTAGTAGAAACATTGAAAAAGATGGATCTTGTTATCCTCAGCTTAAAATTATTTTAGTCTTATTGATATGGGTTCTGTATATATGAAGCTTATATTGCTGCAACGTTTTATTGCAAGAATGTGTAATTTACAGTTATAACAAAGAAGCCTTGCTACCATAATATGAATGAATAGTCTACATGCTTCCCTATTTGTACATATAAATTCTGTCCTAAATCAAGTTATTATTAAAAAAACCCCCATCAGTTAAGTTAGAGTTCCTGTGGGTTTTTTCAGTTCTCTAAATGACTATTAGATGAAAATTCACTGAAAATTAGAGTCCTTTAAAGAAAACCTTTTCGGGGGGGGGGGGGGGGGGGGGGGGGGGGGGGGGGGGGGGGGGGGGGAGAATCAAAGAAAACATCTGAAAAAGAAACAAAAAAATGTTTTAGTATTTTTTAGATTCTAAGTCCTACCTCTTCTTTCCCTCAAGACAGTTGTAGTTACAGTCAGGAACTTATCAATTTTCAGTGATGAAATTAATTGCTTGGTTTGGAAGCAGTTTGCTAAAGCAGGCAAATTTAGGATGCTCACTGATTCAGAATTGTTTGCTAAATAACGGCACTCAAAAAATAAGTTTCTAACCTCTTTTCTCTTTTTTTTTTTTTTTTTGTATCATTCCTCCTGCGCCTCATTATCATATATATACTATAAGCACAATATGCTTACTTCTAGGATATTGTTGTTGTTGTTATTATTCCCATGTGGTTTGACACCTTTAACTCAGTGAGATGATCACTCAACTTGGGTGGAATTTGTGTCTAATTCATAACTGACACCTCAGACATATGTGCATTCTAACAGCTATGACCAAATTTTTGAAACAGTCTTCCTTTAACCTCCATCTCTGCCACTTAACAGTGTTCATATACTTCTACTTAAGGATTATTAGATATCCTTATTAAATAAGGATAATTCTATCAAGTTCTGTCTTGCAATATTCTGTCACTTTTTTATGTCCTACTACCTTGTTCCTCTTTCTAACTCATTCATGGCACTCTTCTTAGGAAGTGCTTCTACTCTTTTTTGCATGAGGTCTCCCAAAAGAATCTGACTGAATTATTTTGTATACAAGGACTGAAAATAATCTACTTTAGAGGCTTAAGCATTCAAAGTAGACAATCCTTAGATTTAGTAAATTGAAAACTTTGTCAGACTGAAAGGGTTTCATGATAACCTTTGTCACACATGCTTTTGAATTACTTGGTTTGTTCTGCCAGTAACTGTGTGGTTTAGTTGTAGGAAAAGTAGTAGTTACCATAGTAACTGTCATACAATCTGGTGCAGTGCTTATGTTACTGTACCTCTGAGACAATACAAAGCTGCCTTCTTAATCCCTTTAGTGTTCCTGGTTGAATGGTGTATGCCTAGTAAAGTGGCACTTGTAAGTCCCTTGGCTGTACATTCTATTTTCAATCTCTTCCTCAGTGAAGTAATGGGCCTGCTATAAGTAGTATGAGATAAAAAAATAAGCCCAACATTCAAAGACAGAAACTTAGTGTTCTGCTTGAAAAACACACAACTTCACCCCAGACTATAATAATTGTGATTTTATGAGCTTTTTTTACATCCTCCTAAAATGTTTAAACACTAACTGATGTCAATAGCGATACAATGAACCTTGTTCAAAACATAGGAGATGTTTTAGTACAGTTTAATTTTTCCTAAGATAATTTCATGTATTTAGTTTGTAGCTTGCTAGAGTCAGTGAACGTTGGGGACAAAATCAGACAATTGTCATAAAATTAAGGCTTAGGTAATTGTTTAGTAGTAGATTTTGACACATTTAACATCTGCTAGATTTCATCTAACACCATGGAATGACTGAAAGTTGTGGTCCCGGTGGGGTAGAGAGCTTCAGATAAATACAATATTTTGCAGAAACTTTGTCATTAGTTTTTATGTAATTTTTTTTTTTTTTTTATCAGTGCTTTGTATACTTCCATATGAATTTTCACAGGACTGGAGACTGGGATACGTATCATGGGAAATGCTCCAAGAATTCAGGTGTAGGGAATTCTGTGGAGGAGTTTACTAAATATCTTTTGTTATTGTATATTGGATAACACATTTAAATATTCATTCAGAAATAGGATAGATTGTAAATTTAATTAAGCCTTGAAATTATGACACTTGCTTGAAATGTGGAGCAAGGGAATATTTGCTCTACTGAAAATTCAGTTGATCTCTAGGAAGTGAAACATTATCTATAAGCACCTCCATGTTTTAAATGTTCTCACAAGAAGTATTGGTTCAAACCATTTACATCTTTTGACTGTATTATTTTTAAGGCTTCTGGGAAAAAAAAAAAAGAAAAGCTATTATTTCAGGAATTTTCATTTTCCTCCTGTGTCTGAATTATGATGTGTATACTACTTTCTCAACTGCCATTTCCCTCAGGCTTTCTTTTCTTTTTAGTTTGTTTGCATCTTAGTTTAGGAAGGTACTTTATCACAAACATAAGTTGTCTTGAATGCCTTAAATTGCATCTTGATCTTGAAAAGTTTCAGTTTCCAGCAGTATAAACTGAGAATTTTCTCCTCTTGCCCAAATGCCTCTGTAGTACTAAACAGTTGTAGATCATATCTGACTTCTAAATAACTATGAAAATGCTTCTGCAAAACCTAGATTGATGTGTCTCTAAGCAGTAGCACAAGTTAAATTATACTGATAGTATTTCAGTGTTACGAGTGTGTTATAAATAATAACTTTACAAATTTTGATCCTACAAACTATAATGATTTAAAATTTTGAACTTCCATATTTGCATACACAACATGAGTTTTAAAGGTAAAATATGGTATTTGTGAATCATCAACAATGCCTCAAAAACAGGTCCAACAAATACTTGCTTTGTTTGTGTACCACCTTCAGTACCTCCTTTTGGTTTTGAGAGTGCAATCATTGCTTTGACTTACACAGATAACAAACTATTTGAATGAATCCATGGAAGTCTATTAGAAACCATAAATAATTTTCAAAGTTAATGGGGAAAAAATACGAGATAGATATATATATATACGACATTTGTATATATTTTTAGTTCAATACTATAGTTTGCATGACTGTTCTGTATGAAATTTATTGTGAGAACAAAGGGAGGGGAGCACCTTCCCCCAGGCACCTACTCCCAGCCAAGGAGCAGGGCAGGCCACAGGGAAATGTCTGTAACTGGCTGGGCTGAAATGGGGTGCTGGGCCAAAGGGAGGTGTGGAGAGAAGCCCTGGGGGCTGGGCAGGTACAGTCAAGGTCATTATTTCCCTCAAGGACTTGATATTTATGTTGATTTAATGTGCAGATACAAAGAATATTGCTCATTAAACACATCTCATGTCTTTGGTATTGTTAGCATGGTTAGTTAATGATGTAAAGCTGACATTTTAAATAAGCAATTTTGATAGCATTAATTCTACATTTGAAATAATTTTTATTCATATGTGCTTCATGGATGCTAAAATATAAGTTTCAATATTTCTTCAAAGAGATAAATATTTTATTTTTTTCCTTTAATAAATCCTAAAGTTATAATAAATCATACATCTATACCTGAAAAAATGTAATAACTTAACCATCAATTTGACAATATGAAATTGTGAGCATAATATTTTACCAGACTACTTGAAGTGAATTTACTTTGAGGTCATCTGTGGTGTTTAGCACAACATAACAACATGTAAAATGGGATAACAGTTTTTATTCATGTGCATACCTTATTTGCATGCGTGCTTTTCCAATGGAAAAAAACAATTAAAAGCATAATGTACATCCCATAAATGAGTTCTAAACTTCTGTCATCAAAGATCTTCTGTTCATCTATCTGAGTTAATAAAAGTCAAGAAGGAATCTGAGCTGTTGATTTATTTCTTGCTTCCTCAAAGCTGGCTGAACAAAGAAGTGATGAATTTATCCATGCAGACACCAGCATACAGCTATTATTGTACTATATCATGGTAAAAGCTCTATGTGTCACTACGCTATGAAAGGATTGTAGCTTCTTCAGGTATGGCAAAGTTCTTGACATACCCAAGATTTTAAAAAGTAATATAAGAGAAGAGGAAATATGTGTGAGCACAAACAGTGAGAATTCTCCGTTACCATAACACAGCACATCTGAGAGGACAAGCACAAGTATTAACAGCACATAGAACACTGTAAAGGTCTTTCAGCCAGGGAAGATTAACTTGTTTTATAATCTGGAGACTTTTAATGAATATTATGAAATCACAATGGATTTGAATTTGGAAGAATATATATTTTTTATCACTTTAAAATAAATTAATTATCATAAGCAGTGAGATTTAAATTTTAGGTCTCATCTAAAAGAGTATATCTGCAAGAGAGTAATGCCACTACCATGATGTTGGCTTTCAAGGGTACTAGTCCAGTGGAAAAATTTCCAACTTTTTCATAACTATATCACTTACTGCAACATCTGGTGTTTCTCTAAAATTATTTTATATGGGTGTGACCTGACCTCCTATTTTCAGCATTTTAAAAGGCTTATTAATATATTGATGGTCAAAATATAATGATTCACTTTCATTTAGTGCATTATTACTGAAATTTTATAACCCTGAAATAAAATTTAATTGAATTTGTATAGAGCTAATCAAAGAAACTATGAATAACTTCATCGATGAATGATCTTGAAGATTTATATTTTATCCAAGAAAATGGATTTATTTGAACAACTGTTAATGGAATCCTCTTTATCCCTGCTTTCCTTTACATAAAAACCAGAATATCTGAAATGTGGTTATGGAAATCTAATTAATAATTTTCAAAAATAGGTTTTGGAATATCACCAAATTATATGGTATGTATTGCTATCCTATACCTCCTGTATCATAGCTTGTATGAATATGGGTTTTTTTAACTCTCTAGAGCTTTTATGTTTCTTCTTTCTGGGGGACTACTTGTACACAATTAGTAGAATTTCAATTTTGATAAACTATTTAAGATTCACCAAACATATTTTTCTGCATAATAAAGGAAAAATTAATGACATCTAAAATCAGAATGATTTAAATTTGGTATTTGAAAATTTATATTTCATATAATTTTATGTGCTTAGATATTTTCTTGAAACTATTAAATTAAATAGAGAAGAAAAAGTTAGAAGAAGCAGAAGATCTTTAAATGTTACAAATGCATTAAAAAAATAAAGGCTTTGATTCTTAAGAGGATATGAAACTTCCTAACAATATTCCATTTCTTTCTCTTAAAGAATTATTTCCTGTTGTAATGCCTTTCCAAATGTTTTTGTATGTTAGTGTGCATTGTTATGTTCATTTTCTGCTTAGATTATAACTTTTAATAGCTTCTTATTCGTAATAAATTTTGCTGATGCGAGTATACATTAATAATAGTATTATGCTAGTAGAATCTATGATACCAATAGCAAGTGGGTCATTAGTAAATTTATTGAAATTAATGTAATTGCATTAACTTAGAAGTTGTGTGAGTCTTTAATAAGTTATTTTTCTGTTATAGAATTAGTTTTTTCAGTAATATTTCATGAAGTTGTCTGTTTTGATTGTGTTTCATTCTGCCTTCAAACTGATGTAATTTTTTAAATATGTTGTGTCTTTATACCTCCCTTGTTGCAAATTTCAACTATAATATACTAAAGTTATAACCATAATTGATGTTATAATAAAAGAGAGATGTAATGCATGACACAAATGATAAAGGATATTTTGTGTTGATTTTTTAAAAGTATGCTTTCTTAAATATTTAATGTAATTATAAAACCAATTAAAAATTTATTCTTATTTTATAAGAAAATTAAAACATAAAAAAGGACTCTACTGCAGTTTTAATTAGTTTATTTTTTTCTTAATGAAATAAACTAATATTTTTACTTTTTGCCAATCGTGTTCAATATTAAGATTCTAGGTGAATTAGAAAAACTTTTCAGTCCTTCAGCACTTAACGTGATAGTCACAGATGTATCTAGAAGCCACCATTTCCCCCTATTCTGCTTAATAATCTTAAATAAAAAATGATTGCATATTTGGAACTTGAAAGATACCTGTGCCTATTTCTGAAATTCTTCCAGGTAGAATACACTCAAGTACTTATTTGATTAACAAGTTAACAAGTGGTATGGAAGGATATGAAGTGACAAGAGTTTTTACTTCTGAGAGAAACATTCAGATGATTTGACAGTGTTAGCACAAGTTTATAGTTGAGTGCAGTTTGCAAACAATCTCAAAGCTGCCTGAAGACAGCAGTGACTTTAATAAAAGTTGTAAACAGTGCAGCATTTAATCTTAATATGTCTTGTTTAGAAGGAGAAATCAAACCATGGGGCTAATTGCCATGGGCAGTAGGCTCCCAAAACCCAAACACCAGTGACAGATATTCTAACTCAAATATTTACTCTTTTGCGAAGCTCTTTGTGCATTTAGCTAGGTCAGTTTGGGACATATTTGTCTTACTATTTACAGTCTTTTACAAATAATTAACCTACAGGAGAACAAAATAGTTTTTACCTCAGACAAGTAAAAGTCAGTAAAAGGTTGCAAAGGAATATAAAAATATTGTAATTCCCAGTAAAATATTGTAAGATACATTATATTATTAAAGAGAAGAAATGGGAAAATAATTCACAAAATAAAAATAAAATTATATATAAACCATGTGACCATGATGAATTAGGGAAAACTAAAGTCTGTGAACCACTATCATAGAAAATTGCAGTCATGTAACTAACATAATTCAGATCAGTTCATCTGTAGAGCCATATTTTATCTGGAAAACTAATTTTTTAAGGATCCAAATGGAACTTTTATTTTTTTAATTTGAAACTTGCATAATTTGGATTAGTAAATGCTAAAAATATGTTCTTTTAAAATAATTTAATTATCAGATATTAATATATCTTATGTATTTTACCCATATAATAAATATTTGCAGTAAAATACAAAGAGAACAAGTTCACTCCAGTTTTGGCTACTTGGGTTTGTTGTCCCTTGAACAGGGTTCATTACCCAGTGTGCATAAAGCCAATCTTACACACAGAGCCGACATATCAGTTTATTCCATATTTGTGCAAATATGGGTGCTAGGTGGTAATTCCACAAAACTAGCACACCACACAAAACAACTTCAAGGTATTTATACGCTTCAAACTACATGAATACACATTTACTGTAATAACCATTGGTTAGTTTATATCACTTTGTCCCTCATTGGTTAGTATATAACTATCCAACTAAATTAGCCTTGCTATGTAAATAAGCATGCATGCTCATTACGGGCATGGGGGGACAAGTCTTTTCGGTCTTGAATTGAGTCAGTGGTTGCTTTCTCCCCATGCCACTTCTACCTCTCCCCCAGTTACCGCAGATTTATTGCTGTCTTCATGCTTCTTGGGCAATCGTGCAGCTTCTAGCACCTTCTGGGGCATGTTTACCTCTTATCAATCTCTCAGCTATCCTTCAATGATATAGTCCTTAGCAAGGCCAACATCGTATCAGGCTTACACAATAGAGCCGGTGATTAGTGGTCCTTGTGCTTGATGAGAAACATTTGTACTGGCTAGAGGTTCAAGGCCAGCTCTGACACTGTGCAGCCATAAAACCCTCTATCAGATTTCGGTGTAAACAGATAAATTGTGAGAACAAGCTGGTGAGGACCCAGTTGGGTCCCCATCCTGCACCCTTCAGCCAGTGCCTGAGGAGCTGTATTTATGCTCATCCCCAGCCTCCGTACCAGCTTCAACCAGCCGTGCCCATGTCCAGCCTGTTACACCCCACATAGCAGTCTTTCATCAGAATGCAGCCATTCTTTTGTCCCTTATCCTCATGAAGAAGGAGATAAATTAATAGTAAATGTATTTCTTCAAAGACTATGAATTTTCTATTTTTTTGTTTTGTTTTGTTTTTAATACCCTGATATAGCTGCCTGCTTTGGAAGGTCTCCCATCATTCTGTGAACACAATCAATGTCTGTAAAAGCAGTTCTGATTATTTACTCTGTTTGGAACATGAGGATCACTATATCTGCTCCTACCATTACTTTTTAAGATCTCAGTCATCACTGGATATAGACTTAGCACTTCTATCTACACAGTTAGGTAGACCACTCATCTATTCTATCCATAATGTTTAGTTGGAGTCTAAAAACTTTGCCCAGTGCACTGCCAGCTTGACATTAAGCCTTTTCAACTTCAGAAGTGGAGTATTCAATATATGAGAACATACAAAACCAGCAATCTCTTCTAGTGCTGGGCAAATGGAAAGCATAAATTGAAGTAACAGTAGTTTGATTGAAGTTCATGTAAATACAATTATATTTGCATTTAGAACTTAGAGATATATCTTGTCAGTCAAAAAGAATTGAAAGAATGCATTTTTCAAATCTGATATAAGTTCAGGATTCAATCTCAGTAAGGAGTATTTGCAAAGTGTTTTTAAAATAACTTTGATAGAATCATCATCTTTCTGGACATTTGTGAATTATATATTGAATGAACATACTGTACTTATAACTGATTCTAATTTCTACAGAAGTATTTGCCAAGGTGTACATATGTAAATATTTAAAGATGCATCTTCTAGGTTTTTGCATAAATAGTTTTATAGGCATCTTTCATTTCTACCTTTTATACATGTAAAAAAAATTTTTTTTTTTTTTCAGGAGAGTACATTCTTGTGTTTAACTTCAGGAATAAAATTCTATATATAATCGTGTTATTTCACATGCCAGTCAGTATACTATGGACATTGCTAGTGATGAGGGGCAGTTTTGTATCTGCAACTAATGAGTTATATGTTGTCAATCAAAATGGTTTTTTAAGCAGTTCTTAATTCCAATAATTTGAATAGATTAATTTATTTAATGCCACTTGCTTTGTTTCTATTTTGTTTAATAGCTTTTATTTTTCATGTAAGTAGTAACAATAACATTTTTAGCCTTTCTCAATAGAATAACAGGTACCCTGTATGTTTTCTTTTTTTTCTTTTTCATTTTTTTTTTAAATTGAGGACAACATTTCGTACATGCTTTGATCATTCACAGAAACCTTGTGGCTCAGTAGAAGGAATTTAGTGGCATCGTCTCCCAGATAACTTAGAGAATTCAGCATTTAGGTGTTAAGAAAATGAGAACAGCCATATTGATTTTGTATAGCTAGAAACCTGCTCCATTATCCTGTCTCCCATGAAGAACCTAGATGGATGCACATTGATGGATATTTGTATTAGAGCAAGAACAAAACAAGCATATGTAATATTCTTTCCTAACATTCTCCCAGTCTCCAGTGATTTTGAACTATTTTCTGGGCCTCTTGAAGATTTTATATTTGTAAAGTCCTTGAATCTCTCTGCCAAATATTCATCAAACTGGCTTATGAAAGCACATAAAATTCCTGCACCAAAAGATGTCCTTTAGCAATGACATCTGTAGGAATACTTTCTGTTGAAAGAATGTCCTGGGTTTGAGTGAGTGACGGGATTTTTTTGGTAGCAGGGGAGGGAGTGGTCCCCTGTGAGAAGCTTCTTGAAGCTTCCCCAGCTCCAAGTCAGATCCTCCTCTGCACCAAAAATGGGACAATCAGCTGTGCCTCTGCAATAACATATTTAAGAAGGGATGTGATGAGGAGGAGTTGGTCTTGTGAGGAGGAGTTGTGGCAGATGTGTGAACACCAAGGTCAGTGAAGGAATGGAGGAAGAAAGGAGGGGGGAGGTGTGCTGGAGCAGAGACCCCCCTGTATCCTGTGGTGAGACGGCAGGGCGGCCCCCCCTGCCACCCATGAAGATCTACAGTGGAGCAGACACTGATTTGCAGTCTGTGTTTAGCCTGGCTTATATGTCCCTTCTAATTGCTGAGAGAGAAGGGATGTGTGAGAGTCTTTATGGTGCTCAGTTGCCCTCTGAGCTCAAACCATGACAAAGAATAATCCTTTTCCGCCGCCCCTCCCCCCTTCCCCCCAGATGCGGCTCTTGTAACTAGAACAAAATATTTAGGTGCTTTGTTTGAGCATTTGCTCAAAATATTCACCTCCACTTTAGCAAATGCTTAATTGCCTTCAGCATTTTGGTTTTAGGATTTAGTTTTCTGTCACTGAAAAAGTATGGACTTCATAGTAAAATGAGTAATAATAGTATAGTAAATTGAATAAATAAGGATCTGAGATAATCTTATACAACAAAAAGAAAAGCTAATTGTGAGCTGAAATATATTCCCTCCAGTAAAATGAATGCTCTTATTGAATCATAGAATCATTTATATTGGCAAATACCTCTAAGATCATCAAGTCCAACCATTAACCTAACACTACTAAGTCCACCACTAAACCATGTCCCTAAGTGCCACATCTACAGCTCTTTTAAATACCTCCAGGGATGGTGACTCAACCACTTCCATGGATAGCCTGTTTCAACGCTTGATATACTTTTCAGTGAAGAAATTTTTCCTAATATCCAATCTAAATCTCCCCTGGCGCAACTTGAGGTATCAAGGCACTTTATCAAATTAAAATAATGTCTCACAGTTAATATTTGAAATGGCCTGTGCCTAGAACAAGTTATTTTTTAAAATTTAGAGCTAACATGGCCTTGACAGGATCTGTGTTTTTAGTACATATGGCAGGTGTAAGTGCCACCTTGTCTTGTGCACACAGTGAGGCTTAAAGTCCTACTGGTCCCTTAGCTCAGAGACCCAATGTTGTGTCATCAGGGTCAGACAGAAACCAGGATTTGGAGCTGGATTTCCAGTCTGAGCCAAATTTTACTCACTGAGTGAAATACAGTGTATGGCAAAGACACTCAGCCTCATGAATTTTAGGTATGGTGATGTGTGTGGTGGTGGTTTAAGTATTCACTCTGCTGAGAGAGGTGGGTGCAAACCACCCCCACTCCAAACCTTTGCATGTGTCTGAGTGTGGCAATGTGGCTGGTCAGATGAGTGACTTTCCTCACTGACAAGGATTTTAGATGTTGAGTTTCAACATTAATGTTACTATTGCTCATTAAGCCATATTGATTATGTCCTGTCACTTATTAAGAAGGAATATGTTGTCCATTGGAAATGTGAAGAAAATTCTAGGAAGTGGTGTGATATTTACACTGCATCATACTGTACAAAAGTTGTGATTTCTAGGATTGTGATGTCCCAGTGGGCCATCCTATCAAAATTTACAGATACACTTTTACAAATTCAAACAAACACTATGTTCTTATTGGATCCAGGGTAAAAGATATCAGGGGTAGCATTAGCCGAGTATGGAAAGATTGTTCTGATTTCTACAGCTACATAAACATATGTTGGTGGAGGTCCCCATGGTGGTGTCAGGACAGTCCCTGGCAGCCAGAGCCCATTCCAGTGCCCCAGCCAGGAGCAGAACAGCTGGGAGCTACTGAGGCAGACCCAGTCATTGGGCACCTCTCTCGGAGTGGGGTGTCCCAATCCAGTGTCAGGGGATGTTTTGATATGATACCAAGAATGAGATTAAGACAGAAACGAGGTCAAATGCCATATACTAGAAACAGCTTTTATTATCAAAAGTAAGAGAAAAAGAGGTGGTGGCAGGATAGAGTGGAAGGAAAAGGCAGAAATCAAGTAAGCAGCTAAGAGAGGGTTACAAGGATAGTCACCACTGTGGATCCACAGCATCCCAGGGGTCCAAGACTCTCACATCCCAGGTGTACGAGTCTCTCGTGTCCCAGGTGTCCAAGTTTTTCACATCCCAGGGGTTGTTCCAGGTGTTGTCCCCTGTATGTTCCAAGTCTCTCAGTGCTTTGGCGGTGGACAATTGTATGATCATGCGGGGCTTGTCCCAACAGCCCTTCTTATCCCCATTTGGGGCTGTGGTTTCTGTAACAACAACACAAACTTGCATTTCAGGATGTTCTTTGCAAGTATCTTGTAGCCATTGACATGACTTTTCTCACCAGTGATATCTCCATGGCCTTGTAGCTGTCCTTGCAAGCAGGAAATCTTTGAGATGAACAACTCAAGATAAACAGTTCATAGTTTGGTCTCTTACATGGGGGATGGGATGAGGCCAGACTGGGATGTGGGCCTGTGGGTGATTCTAGCTTAGCAGGGCCCATGGCATGACTGGGCAGGACTGTAGGGAACTGGAGAATCCCTGCTGCAGTATCGCTGCGGTGGATGGCTCTGGAGGGCTGACATGGGGTCCTGGGACATGGGCAAGTGGGGGACCAATAGGAGGGGATGTGGGCAGGGACAGTCAGGGCTAAGAGTGCACTAATAAGCCTGACAACATACAGCTCTCTATGTATTTAAGATGTAACTCTTAGGTCTTCTGTAGATACTTTTTATTCATACCAATATTTGATTGCTACCTGCAGTTTGGAGTACAGCAGGGCCTACAAAGTGATGACATGGCCAAGTTAGAGAGGGACAGCTCTCTGCTTCTTAGTTTTTCACACTCAAGTAAGTAATCTAGGCCTTTATTTTATGTTTCCTTTTAGAAATATAAGTTGTTGCATTTTTTTGTTTGTTTGTTTCCTGAACTTGAACTTACGTAAAGGAAGAAATGGTCTTTGTAACATGAAGACAAAATGATATCCCAGTGTTTTACTGCTGTTAAGTTTCACTATCAGAATTGTTTATCCAGTCTACTGCAATAGGAGATTTTTACTGTTTAAAAAATTTACCAGCTATTAGATTAATGTCAGATCTGTAGCATTCTCAATGATTGTCTCAAAATAGAACTGTTAAAAAAAGCTGGTATCTGATAAATATTTATAGGGGTTTTCTTCTTCATTCTTTTCTTCCTCAGTGAATAAATGACTGAGAAGAGAATATTATTTGCCTGTTGCCCTTGAGTCAAACTACAGAAGTACAACTTAATTAAAGAAGACTTTTGGCATTAGGACTGATTTACATGAAGGTTAGATAGGTTGGAAAGACAGAAATAACAGCTGATAAAGAATAGAGAAAGAGCTGGCTTATAAAGAAAATGTACACCGTTACAAAATGTGCCAGTATTACAGTATGTCAGAAGAAAATAAAAGTACTGGTCTGTATACTGCAAGGAAAGTAGGTCTTTCATAAATAAGTCGGAATGATCCTATGCTTTGTTAGTAATAGGGTGGCTGGTATTGTCAGATAATATAAAAGTGCTACTAATGTTGCTATTCACAAACTTTAAAAACTACTAAAAATAAAAATAATGTTTCCAAGCTATATTCCCTACTCATTACATAATCTTACAAGGTATTTATATTTACAAGATATCTCACCAATGTGCATTTATTTTTAATCCCACTCTCTCTGAAAGCTTCTTGGATAACATATCTCCTTCATAAATGCAACTAGAACTCTTGCATCAAGATCAGAATCAACTAAAATAAGAAAGAAATTATATTTTTTACATCCTGTCTGTAGGCATTAGGTGTTTCATAGTGTATTCTCAACACTCTTGGAGATCCCCTGTGTAATTTGTATTGCTCAAAGGAAGAAATGTGACCTGTATCATGCTACTGTTGAATGTCTTTGAGTTACTTATGGAGGAGATAAAAATCTTATAGGTATCCAGTGATTATTCTTTTAGGATTAAATGTGCAGCTTTGGAAGAAGGAAAAAATCCTAACGTAAATAAGTAAGGAGCATTTTAAATATCAGCTTCTAAACTTGTGTGTCAAAACTAAAAGGGAACTGGATGGGTTCATTAATTCAAAAGATTCTAGCACAGAAGTGATAATAAAAGCTTTTATTTTTTTAGAAAATATGCCCAAAACATAGAAAGTTTATCACAGACCCCCCCAAAAAAATCCCAATAAAACATCCAAATGTACAACTTTAAATTGAGTAAAAACAAAACAAAAACAAAACAAAACAAAAAAAAAAAAACAAACAAACAAAAACAAAAAAAAAAAAAAAAAAAAGCACATTTCTGTAGCCAGACAGCATACAGGGAGGAGTATTAGAATGACTATTTATCTTGAAGTAAATTGGCCCTACAGTGAGACAGAAAAGACCCAAATGACAACATGTGCATGCAGTGTTATGCTTGGAAATTGTAATAAAGTCTGTAGAAATAGTGCTATGACCCATCATTGTTAAAAATTTTACAGAAGACACCTCAATGCTATCAAGGTTTTAAGTCTGTATTGACAATGTTTGAAAGCTTAGATCTCAAAGTCAGTCTTAGTCTGGTATTTGGAACTTCTTCCTGTCAGAGAAGATATTGGTAAATTGTACACATAGCCTGCAAGAGACACAATTTAAAAAGTTTACTTCAATACAGTGATGAAAACCACGGAAGTGTGAATAGGAAGCACAAAGTAATCCACCCATTCTTTTCAGCTGGAGGGATTTCCAGGGGGATTTACCAGCCAGAGCTGAATACTATGTTGAAGTGGCTGAGAGATTCCCAAGTGATTCCAAGAAGAGCAAGCTCAGATATGTCTGCAACTGTCTGCATAGATATAGTCATAATAGAGACCTATGGCATTGCTTCTAGAAGGCTCATTGTATCATACAAAAAAGACTGTACAACTAGATTGTCATAGTGATGTATATGGATAGCACTAGACTGGGAAAAAAAACCTATAAATGTAATAAGCCACCCCTCATAAAAATAGGTATGATTAAGGATCACACTTAAATCTCTTCCTTTTTTATAATTCTGATCAGCACTATAGTTCAGGGTTCTAATGAAAAGGATCCTTGATTTTTTAAAAACCATTATATTGTGCTTCCAAGATAATCTAGAGAGAACTACATAGCCAGAACTCAAATACTAAGGAGCACTGTCTCCTAATTATGCCATTCAGATAAAAGCCATCTTGGAAGATAAACTTGCCCAGTCTAATTAGTGACCTAAATTTCTCCTTGCTTTTCCATCTTCCCTGGTTCATATCCATTTCTGAACCTTCCTTCCTGAATAACAATTCCTTCTTTAGCAGCTCACAGAAAGCAGAAATTACAATGTAGTACTTATGTCATATACAGAAACCATTTTTTTTCCCCCCATAACTAGATATGTAGGACTTGAGATGGTAAATAGCAACTTATTCTCTTCTGTCACTGAGGTGATGGGTAAATCTACTTATGATGCCCATAGAAACTAGACATATGCAACCTTCAGTATACTTGTTTGTTTAATGTGATCTCTGATATCTGCGTATCACTAGTGATTACTACCCACACAGAAGAAGTCTAATACACATAGCAACAAGATACAGTTTATGAAAATTTAATCAGAAAGTACTCAGAATTAATTACACAGATAGGAAATCAAGCAGCATATAATAATCATGGAGACCTTTTCTCTGCTACCCAGCAGAGATAGCATTGATTGGTTATAGGTATCATAACACAAGAAATGTCAATGAGATACAGAATTACTGCTAGCATTAGAAAGTTATCTAATCTGCAGACAGCTTCAGTAAAATAAATTGTAAGGTATAGATGTAAATTTAAGCATTGCCTATACAGAAATGCATATGTGTGATTATGCATTGGTTATGAGCTCAAGTACTGCACATTTGCATAAAGGATCTTCAGATGTCAGGTGGCAGTCTAGCTTAACTCTCCATTTTGTGTTTTTTTTTCTATCTGTATGGCAAATTCCTGGCAAGTATTTGTGATAGCCTATGACCTTGAAATTGTTATACACAATTTATTTTAAAAAATAACTAGCTCTCAAGCAACTGTTGCAAGCATAATTGCTATGAAAGTGTAGTATTTGTTTTACAGTTCCACCTTGAAGATGGTGAAGGGTGAAGATGAAATATTACAGAAGAAAATCAAAGACATGTCAGAATTGCAAAAGCAGTGTCAGTCCACTTCTAGTTGATTTTTTCATGGACATGTCTCTTTGCTTAATCAACGTATTGCAATACTTTAAACTTCTTAGTTTGTGTCTACCTCATGATTTACTGTTTGTGACAGAAATAATTAATAGTAAAAGAAAAGATGGTGTAAAAAAGAGAGAAAAGGACAAAGCAGCTGGCTTATGACAAAGATAAAATGTTCGTTAGAAGCAGTTCTTTAGAAGTTTTGATGCAAAATTAGGCTATGAAAATAGTTTCAGCATGCTTGTATTACTATGTGTAAAAGAAGAGAACCTCAATGCAATGTTATGGATTTGTACAATTTATCAAGAGGCCTTCATGATTTCCTGCAGATCTGAATTTAAATTGTTTCTGGACGTGGTTGCAGATTTTAAAATATTCTTTTCTGTTTCAATCAATTACTGAAAGACAGAATTGCAGCACCAGGGTTGGATAAGCAAAGCACTGATATTGGTAAGAGTGGAAGAAGGTTAAAGAGCTGTGCAAGTCTTTTTAAATGGGGAAAAAAGATAAAGTTGTGAGGTGCTAGAAACATAAGTAGCAACTTTGCAAAAAAAAAAAAAAAAACAGTTTAAAAAAACATTCAGTCATGATTAGGCAGCTTAACCATACACTCTAATATATTTTTGTTTGAGAGACTGACATTTGGAGATGTTTTATTTTGATTTTTTTTTTTATTTTTATTTTTATTTTATACATCCCTAGCTGGTTCACTGCTTTGGTAAATAATATGAATACTGAGAAACTGAGAAAACAGGCATTTTGAAATGTGTTATCCCATTCATGTCTTGTCTGACAAGTGTCACCTAACTTTCCTATTCCTGTAAATTATTGAAAGAAAAAAAAAGTTTAAAAGTTCTGCCTGCATCTAAATATAGTTATTTTTATATTAAAATTTTTTAGGTTATGTTTTATTTACATCAAACAAATAAAACTAGGTATCCAATTTTGGAGGTGTGAATCTGCTGCATTAAAGTATCTACTCTCATTATAGTTTGAATCTTGAGATTGATTGCCTTCATTTACCGTTTTTCAATACCATACATATTATTTTTCTTGTCACATTTTAAAAAGTTCTGTGTGAAATATAATTCTCTGGTGACTTTGGCTACTACTTGTCCTTCTTTCTTACCTGATTGATGTGCTAACTCTTGGTATCTTGCTTTTGGCCAAATATTTCTCTTAAGAAGAACTGTTTCCTTTAGTGAAGGAGTTCTGTTTGCCTTGGTGGGGTGACTTGCATATGCTTCTCCGCTCTCTGGTCTGGATACTGTCTTCTTTTTCTTCTGAATGACAAAATTTCTTTTGCTCTATGCATAACCCTCATAATATTTCCCAGAGGTTATTCAAAAGTGTTTTGCTGAATTCATTCCTGTCACTGATTTTTAAGTCTTCTGGTTGACTAGTCTTCCCTTTCCCTACTCAGCAGCTTCTCTTGCAGAAAATTTCTCAAGGGAAGGACTTTTACTTAGAAGTTTTTAATAACCTTTCACTCAAAGTTCCTTACAAGTAAATTTTAAAGGATCCCCTATCATAGTCCCTTATTTTTCAGAGTCCTCCAGTTAGAAAAAGAAATAACAAATAACACAAATAAAAGAGAGAAATACTGATTTTTAAAGATAAACATGGTAGAACTGTTCTTTTTCTTTTTACTGCCATAACCCTTAGAGAATTCATTAAGAAATTTTCAGTTTCTGAGAAACTAGATTGTCTGGTTTATTGTTGTGTTCCTATATATCCAAGTAAGGAATTGTTAATAGAATACTATGGCTTCTCCCAATTCCCAGCTGTTAATGGAAGGCAAAGAATAAAAATACATATTTTCAGAATGCTAAAACATAAATTATGAAAATGCTTTCAAAGAATTGTTTTATGCCTGCATGAGAAGTTATATTCTGAATGCATAAAATGGTCTGCAAATAGGCATAGGCAATGTTGTTGATAATTTAAATAGATTTTTGTATACTACTCTGAAGATCAAAAGGTATTTGCGTAGTATAATGATAGTCTGTCAGCTGACAGCTGCAGTGGTGTATATAGCGACCAGTGTACAGGCCAAAGAACCCAGGAGTTAGTTACTTTTCCCAGATGGACTCTGTGATTTTGATTTGCTCTGTCAGTAATACCTCCACTATTATTAAAGATAACTTTGAAACAGTGTATAAAATTTATGAACCTCACTCAAAAGTCTTCCAAACATTTTACATTACAAAATATAAAATCTGAAGTGTTGCTTACTTTCCCAGGATTTGCATCCTCTACCTGTCCAGATAGACCCTCCTTATAGAGCCAAAGGGCTGTTCCATATCATAGAATGTCATGCCCAGTATATATATTGGGGGTGGGGGAAGCTGGCAAAGGGGGGCCAATTGCTTATTGGGGACTGGCTGCGTGGGGCTTAATTGCTGCCTGGAGTTAAACCATGACAACTTTGGGATTCTACCAGAAATCTACCAGAAAAATTTCAACTGGAGATATTTTTCAATCCCAGAGTATCAAAAGTAAATGAGAAGTTGCAAAAACTACAAAGTAGTCAGGGAACTAGACTTCCAAATTCAGTACATAGATTTTAAAAGCACATTTTATTGAAATTTTTTATATAATGTCCAGTATTTAATCAAGATTTGAAATGAAAGACAAGAAAAACTATTAAAAATCTTTAAATTCTTTTATAAACTTCACAGAATGCCAGATTCAAAAGCTGTTTTATTCTTATTCTGGACATAGCTGACTCTTGCTATCCAGCTCTCAGTTTACACACCAACTGTAGAAATCAGCTCAGAAATATCTTTGCTTACTTAGTCAAACTGAATTTTAGCTGTTTTGTGAGATTGTGGAGTAGCTGAAAATTATATTAGTGGTACTGGGAAAGATTTTGTGAATGGGTGTATTTTTGGTATTTTATACTATATTAAAATGCTGTTTCAGACCACAGTGGAATAATCAGAGTTTCTCTGGTGTGTGAGTTGAGACTCAGGAACAGAAATGATGGATTACAATTATACATGTTGCAGAACGAGTTACAGTAAGTACATAATGAAGTGAGTTATTTCTGAATCAGTTCCAGTTTTAAGAGGCATTTTTTTCTCATGTCTAAAAAAGACAGTGCTCAAATTGATTAGGTGGGTTAATATTTCCAGGAAGATATGTGGCATGGCTAGATGCAAGCTAATATGGCAAAAGGAAGTTAAAGCATTTTTATACTCTCCTTATTCTTTGTTCATTTGAAGGTCAATGCAGTCCTTGACATGAAACAGTCTTCCTGCATTTCTTACAGCCTTAGTCTAACACAGGAACAGAAGGTCTGACAATTTGAGTTTTTCATTCTCTCCTATAGCACACAGCAAGCTTTATTCTTATATTTCTTCCATCTACTATATCTGACCCACACAGGCAGCTTTGAGAAGAGACTGATGTGAGACTATTCTTGAGGAAATGCTGAATCCTTACCCAGACTACTGTAGTAAAACATAATTCATAAAAACATATATAAAACTTTCTAAAAATAAATGCTCTTGATCAGAAAAAGGGAGAGAGATCTGTGACATAAAATAGGAAAGGAGTTCCTTCTGAAGAACTGCTTGCAAATGTTTTCACATTTTCTGAATCACAGTGTAGGTCATACTCTGTTACTGTAAAAGAAGTGCCATTTTGTTGAAGAGCAATGACAAGGTTTGTGTTGCATTCCTCAATATTGTTATAGTAAGAATAATTTGGTTCATTTCTTATGTTTTCTATCTTCAGAATATTATATTCACTCATTCAGTAGAAATTCAAGTGCTGGACTATTTCAAATTTCAAGTAATTTACTTTCTTATAAGTAAAATAGCCCAATAAAAGAAATAATTTAACCTCATGTTCTTTAAATTAGTTAAGGATTATAAAGGTTGTTTCAAAGGTAGTGTACTAGTTTACAATATATTATTGAGACAAATGGTCTTGACAGTATGTCCCATTCTGAGCAGGACATGATATGAAACCAGTATCCAAAAGAAATCTGAATTTCAGTGTATATAACTTGTTTAACCATATTTATCCTTTCTGGTTTTGTTCTAGTGTCTGTAATTCATAAGTAACCATATTGAGCAACCAAATTTATTTCAGTCCCATCAGTATTTTATTTATTTATGTTGAGGACAAAACTCAGTAGATGAATCCTCATCCTGTGAAATTAAGATTTACATGTAAAGCATGGTTTCTTTTGCTAACGTATCTGATTTCAACAACCAATGTTACTATTTATATTAAATAATATATGAATAAAAAATTATAAATTTTTATTATTTTTCATATATTATCTCCATAGAGTTCAGATAATGTTGAAGTAACAAGAGTAAAAGAAAAATACTTAAAGCAAAAGGTCAGTAAAACCTATTGAACAAAGACTATTTGTACTTGGCATTCCCCTGGAAGCAGGATTAATCCCAAAATATTCCTTGGAGGAACCACATTACTAATAATTTATGAGCCAAACCTGCTTATTAGACAGCTGAGTACTTAGGGTTATTTTATATGTGACAACGGACACTTCATAATTGACACTTTGCCTCTTCCTCTCTTTTGTCAAAAAGTGTTTGGCTTTCTTCTGGCTTAGAGCAGCAGTGCTACTGATGTTTTGTTATCTCTACTGGATCCTCAGACTCAGTGTTACAGACAAGTGAATTTTTTTGCTTTTAGACATTCACATATTTCTCATTTTTGAAAGTTATGTATATAAAAATGTTACAGGATATAAATTATCTTAGAAAAGTTACTTAAGAATGTAAAAGTATTTTTAATAATCAAAGTACTGGAGCAATGTGTGGTGCCAACATATGGTTAAAATCTTTTAGACCTACAGACACAAGGTGGTAGTATCAGCCTTTAGTAATTGTTTCTGATGGCATTGCTTTTAATTAATAGCATTTGTCATTTGTTTTGGCCTTGCTAACATTCAGTTCATATCTAGAACTACTCATGTATCAATCAAGTAGTAAACTGTTAAATTATAGAAATGAAAAAGAAATCAAAGTAAGGACCTTCATCTCTCTCAGCAAAATAGAGAAATTTTGTATTTTTCTGGTTTATCACAATTCTTCATAAATTCTGAGACTATTGAAGGGTGAAAAAAAAAAAAAAAAAAAAAGTAGATTTTTAGATAAATTGTCTTAAAGGTACTATGTTTACCATGAAATATGAATCCCATATCTCTAGCATTATGACAAATTATCAAGTCCTGCATAATTTGTGAGGAATCTGCAGGCATTTTACTCTATAGAGATCTCACAAAGAACAGTGATCCTTACTGCTGGCCCTTTTCTTTTGATAATCATGCTCTTAAGGAAAAAAAAAATAAAGTGCATGCAGTAGTCATAGAAGCATTAAGAAAAATAAAGTTTTTAATCTAATATTTGTCCTTTCTTTTTCAGGAAGCAAATTAGCATGATTTTTAAATAATTCTCCAATACTTTATGCCTTCATACTCCCGAGTAATATTTTAGGTCAAGTCATAGGCTCAACATTTAACTTGTTGCTCTGGGGAATTGTAGTATGATACCCATCATCATATTCATACAGTCACACCAAATTGTGGCAGTTCATCCCAATGATCACTTAATACACTTGTACCACCCCTAAGAAACTCCAGAACTACAGAATACTGATATTTATTCACCAGTTTGTTGTGGTGACTGTTCTTTCATCTTCAGTCATCACCTTGTGATATTATAGAAAGTTCGGTTAATTCTTTTTCAGCTCCAACCTGTAGAAGAGGAAATGATCATGTGTGTGTTACAATAGTAGGACGGTGAAATGGTCAGCTGAAGCAGGTTTTTTTAGGGCTGTGTCAAGTCAGGTTTTGGGTATTTCTAAGGATGGAGACTCCACAACCTCTGTGGGCAGACCTGTTTTAGTGTTCAACCATGTTCTCAGAAAAGAAAAAAGTTTATTCCTTATTCTTAAATGATATTTCCTGTGTTTCAGTTTGTGCTCACTGCTACTTTCCCTGTCATTGGGCACCACTCAGAAGAGTCTGGCTCCCTTTT
This sequence comes from Tyto alba, assembly GCF_018691265.1. Classification (NCBI taxonomy): domain Eukaryota; kingdom Metazoa; phylum Chordata; class Aves; order Strigiformes; family Tytonidae; genus Tyto; species Tyto alba. The sequence continues at coordinate 35,608,924 of NW_024881276.1, read as the reverse complement.
CTTTACTTCCACCATCAGGTATTTATACACATGGACAAGATCCCAGAAAGTCTTCTCTGATCCAGGCTGAACAGTTCCAGCTCTCCTAGCCTCTTAATCAGACAGAGGTTCCAAGACCTTAATCTTTGTGGCCCTTCACTGGACTTGCTGCTGTGCTCATGCATGTTTGTCTTTTACTGCGTCTGGCACTGGACCAAGCATCCAGATGTGTTTCTCCAAGGCTAAGTAGAGAAGGATCACCTTCTTTGACCTTCTGGCAGGGCTCTACCTAATGCATCCCAAGATGCTTTTGGATCTTTACACAAGGGCTCATTTCTGGCTCATGGTCAGCTTGTTGGGACTTGCCTCAACACCTTTTCTGCAAACCTGCTTTCCAGTCAGTCAACCTCCAGCCTGTACTGGTACCTGGGGTTATTCTTCCTCAGGTGCAAGACTTTGCATTTTGAACTTCTTGAGGTTCTTTTCTGTCTATTACTCTAGCCTGTCAATGACCCTCTGAAGGCCAGTACAACCATCTGGTCTACCAAACACTCCTTGTTCATCCATGCGTTGCTCCTGCTGCTTTTTCTTGATTTCATTGGCTGGACCGTTCTTGAGATCAGAGCAAGTGAGCTTTAAAAATCAACCAGATCTCCTTCTTCCCTGTTCTCCCCTGTTCTCTCCCGTGTGGTTCTTCCAAGCAGGTCCCCGAACAGGCCTGGTCTCATGAAGTCCAGGGCTGAAATAGACGTATTTGTCTCATTTACTCCTCTCAGATGGTGTATTACATCATCACTGCAGCCAAGGCTGCTGTCAACCATCACATCCTCAGCCAGTTCTTCCTTGTTGTTAAGAACCAGCTCCTACAAAGCCCTTGTTCTTGTTGGCTCCCTGATCACTTGTGTTAGGAAGTTGTTGTCAATGCACTCCAGAAACCTCCTTCACACTTTTTTAAGGCTCCATCTCCTTTAAATATCTATGTACCTAGCCCACCTGTGCTATACTATTGTGTAACATTCCTGATAATGAACCTCATACATAAGGAAAAAATTCCTTGTTTTCAGTGGATTTTTTTTTTTTTTTTTTGGCTCTTGAAATACCAGGACTGCAAGATATAACTTGAGAGTAAATGGTGTATATGGAAATTAATCTTCGGTTATAGGAAGGTCTTTTATGCTAGGCTTATCTTTTGTTATTGAACTCATGTTTCTAACAATCTGACTTTATATGGAGACATATAGTCTAATAAATACAAAATAAAGGTTATCTTTTTTATATTTAAATTATTTTTCCATAAATCAATGATGCAGGTAATGCTTAGCCAGCCACTCACTCTGTGTGTATGTGTAACATATGATACTATGGTCTAATTACTTTACTGGCATGAGTTTAGAATTCCTTCATTACTCATATGACAAGACTGCAAATCAGAAGTGCCAGGTTCTCCCAGATGAATGCCAATAAAAACCTGCTATGAGTCTCAAGGATGGTTTATCTGTGACAGGATGATTGAGCAATAGCCAGAGAATGGCTGAATACGAGTATCTCCTGGAAAATCAGCCCATCAGCTTGATGACTGAATTTTAATTAGAAAGCCCGAGTGTTTTCTCTAGGGCTTCATTTGAACTATGTATATCTTGTATGACCTGGTTTAATCAGATGAGAATTATGAAAAATATTTTTTTATCTTTGTGTTAATTTTAGTTTGATTAGAGATGAATTATGAGTATTATAATGGTAAATACTATCAAATGTAGACTCACCATTGATATGGAGTCTGAAAAAGGACTTGAATTTGAGGATTATAATACTTCAGTAGTTTTCCTGAAAGTTTATTTCTTAAGCAGGGAAAATTCTGCTATCAGAGATTTTGTTGCCTTCCCACTACGTGGGTCAAAACTAAATTTTAAGATGCTTCCAAAATAAATTCCTGCTAATTGTGAAACATAAAGAGAACTAGAAATTCCAGAAATCTGTGCCGATGTGGAGATTTAGGTCTGAAGCTAAGCTTCTTGAAATCCAGATCCAAGACTTTTGATTTAAACCATCTCTGAGCAAAGCAAAGTAACAACAGCTTTAGCTTGCAGTACTAATAATGTAAGATGAAAGAAATGCTAAGATTATAGACAAGCATTATTTCTCACCATTCAGACTTAACTGGATCAATACCGCTTTCTTAAATTACATTTTCACTATAGAGAGAGACTGCCATTTTTCATCAGTTGCATTAATACTAAGTGCTCCCAAATTTCAAAATTAAATAATTGTGTTAAACTAGTGTGTGATCAAAAATAGTTACAGTTATATTGATTTACACTGTAGCTCTGAGAATGGAATTTACAAGTTTGGCAGGTTTGTAAAATAGAACCTTTTAATAAATCTAGAAATATTAGTTATTCTATAAAGTAGAACATTTAACTATTCCATACTACATTTAGTTATTAGAGAAACAGAAGTACTGGCAGTTTAAAAATGCTCTGAATTCATAAAGATGTATTTTTTCTTTTGCAGTTTATATCCTATATATGCAGGAATATATTTCTAAGATAACATTAAAAATAGTTAAACAATTTACTTTAGATCTGAATGTAGCACCAAGATTGAATATGAGAAGAAAAATTAAATCATAAATCCTGGAACGTATGTGACACTGAGTAGATTGGATGTGGACATAGAAGAGTGGAACTGTATCTGGATTTTACTTTCTAACACCAACCATTAAGTTTTCATGTAAGGGATGCTTTTGAAATATAAAATTCGATCCAATGTGTGTTTTTTTCTTCACTTTCTCTACTCCCCTTCCTTTCTTACAATATGATCTGAAAAACTTTAAGGATTAGGGTTTCAGGGTTTTTTCAGTTGTTCTTTTGTTTCATTGTCCATTAAAAATTACTGTGGATCTCAGAGTACAACCACTCCACCTCAGTTTTGTGATTTGGCTATCCCATACTGTAAAAAGTAGTATAAATCTAGGATCAAGACTTTCCAGTACTGACATTTCATCTGATTAGGGAGATAATAAGTCTCCAGTCTGATTCATATAAATCTGAGAGACACCTCTTGTATCATTGCATTATATACATTTCTTATATTCCACCATAAAAGCAAGTGTGCATTGTAGTTCTTGTTTCTCATAAGCGTTATTTATTCTTTAGTTTCACATATAACACCCTTTCTGCTGTCCTCAAAAGGGAGATTTGATTATAGAAAGTCTTCCTCTCATGATAATCCTAGGGGCCTGGTCTGATGGTTTCAAACTCAATAGAGACACTTCTAAAATGAAAATTCAGAGATCATAGAAGTAAATACATGAATTGTAAAATGAACTGTATAGCTGTTCTACATCACTGTTAGGGTTTTAAGGACAAAAAATCAGTATTTCTTTGTTCAAAATAAATAATTCCAAATCAGATATCATACCATTTTTAAAGAGGAATAGTCAAAGTATTTATGTCTTTGTTATTTGCTATAGCTTCAACTCTTGATTTTCCAGCTTATCCTTAATAAGCAAGGGAAAGAGTAGAACATTTTTTTCTTACTGAACTACATTAACAATGGACAGATTATTTCTCCTTCATTGTTAAGGCAAGAAAGGATCCTAACCTTAGATAATTAAAGTTTAAGTCTTTTAAAGAGATGAAACCATGATTATTTGCAGCCTCTCCAAAACTCCAAGCTATTCTTCTTTACTAATAGCGTTAAGTAGTTGAAATATGGCATGAGGTTAGCTTGTCTAATGGTTTTATTCCGAAATAAAATTTGTGTTCTTTCTTTATTAAGAGTGAGGTTAGCTGGAAATTTAAATGGAGGAAAAATTCTCCATTTGACTTGCGTTATTGTCAACTATTTAAAATACTTCTAATAGTTATAATAAATATTGAGCAATTTAAATGATATTAAATGTACAAGCAATGACATACCTGCTTTTCTTAAGAACAGACAAGTAGTTTGAAACAAATGCCAGTCATACTGTTGGTTGTCAATAATGTCAAGCCATAGAAGTGGATGTCCCTGCAACGTGTAAGAACAGGAATTTAACAGCACATTCCCGTATTTGCTGTCTTATAATATCGGACCAATTAAAAGATATTGGGAAATCACAGGAAAAATCATTATTCTAGATAGCTTTTCCATTTGATGTTTTCTATTTGTCTCCGTGGTCTTGCACCTAAGGAAAAATCAGGTTCTTTTCATGTGCACAGAGAGACTGTGAAAAACCACTATAATTGCTTGGTACTGTTCAGCCCAACTTGTATGATCAGGGAGTAAATATGACTGCTTATAGTTATGTACAATGGGATTAATTTACAGACAGTCCAATATTGTACAGTTTAACAACCTATCCTCAATATTGCAAAAATCCTATCTAAATATGAAAGAGGAATGTCTATTGTGCGATCAAGTAGCAGATGAAGTATTGGAAAGATAAATGTGCAGACCTCGGAATAGATCAGAATAGAACAAATATATGGTATGAACAAAAATACTACACTGGCAAAGTGAGGCTTGAATGGAGAGCTCCACAATACCTGTAACCATTTAAGCCTAATTCCCATATATCTGTTATAATACTGAAATCTAGAAAACACACCTGGAGCTCTTACATGTATTTATTTTCCTATAGATACAGCCTAAATATTACTCCTCTGACAAATGCCAGCCTTTGTTGTATGTTTTATTTTATCCAAACAAGAAATATTTTGTTCTAAAAAACAAACAAACAAACAAACAACACAACATTGTCAGCCTTGCTTAACCTCCATTAGAAATTTCAGCAATTGTCCGTCTATCTTCTCTGAAGCCTAAAAGCTGTTACTTGGCTGTGATAAACTGGCACAGCTGATGGTCATAGCTATTGCAGTAGATAAAGGCTCGAGCTGAGAGATAAGAAGAATTACAAAAACCTTGCTGCTTGTTTTATATGTGCTGTATCCAACAGTATTCTACAGATGAAGTTTAATCTTTTGCATATGGACTTGTCATTCTATCAGTCTTCACACGCATGCCTCCAAAATGTTTAAGAGAGGAAGGCTGATTCAAAAAAATCACTTGCAGTTCTTCAAAATGTCAGGTACTATACTACTGACAATATACAATTATGATACCTCTCTCTTTTATTGAAGGAAGTGTTTATATTATCTAATGATTTTAAAGAAAGGAATGGTATGAAAAACACACAGTAACTTGTTGAAAGAGTTACAACAATAAAGATTTTGAGTGATTTCAGTGAACTCAAGTGAACTAGTTCTAATTACATGCATTCAGTTTGAATTTCAAATGTGGAAAACCACAGGAATCTAGGAGTATATTCTGGAATATATTTGGTACATTAGAGAACAGAGAAAATAAAAATCTCTCTGAGGTAAAAGTAGGCTACTAAAATATTAATCAGAGTAAGAAGTATAAAGCTGTCAGGCAAAGAAACTCTCCCCTGTCTCTGCCATTCCACTAGAGGTCTGTTTTATAAAGCACTATAACAGAAATTATATGATTAAAAGAAATAATTCTAAATATTTTACATTTGATTTAATCTGAAGTTAAAAGAAAGGAACAAGGAAGGCAAAAGAAAATTTTACTTGAATGCCTGATTTTAGGAATGTAACAGCAAACCCTGTTAAAACTTGCATTGAAATATGATGGGAAAATGCTCAGCCCTCTTCTTGGTGCCCAAAGAAGGAATTTATTGTTTGATTTCCCCCTTTTCTACTAAAAACAGTGTTGCCAGCAGGACTGGGGAATTGAGTGTCCCCTAGAACTCAGCACTGATGAGGCTGCACCTCAAATACTGTGTACCATTTGGGCCCCTCACTACAAGAAAAACATTGAGGTGCTGGAGCTCATCCAGGGAAGGGCAATGAAACTGGTGAAGGGTCTGGAGCACAAGCCTTATGAGGAACATATGAGGGAACTGGGGTTGTTTAGTCTGAAGAGAAGGAGGCTCAGGGAGCAATCTTCTCACTCTCTACAACTATCTGAAAGGAGGTTATAGTGAGGTGGGTGTTGTTCTCTTCTCCAAAGTAACAGGTGATTGCATGAGAGGAAATGGCCTCAAGTTGTGTCAAGAGAGATTTAGACTGGATATTAGGAACAATTTCTCACTGAAAGGATTGTAAAACATTGGATCAGGCTGCTGAGAGAAGTGGTTGAGTCACCATCCCTGGTGGTATTTAACAGATGTATACATGTGGCACTTAGGGCCATGGCTTAATAGTGGACTTGACAGTGTTAGGTTTACGGTTGGACACAATGAAATTAAAGGTCTTTTTCAACCTAAATGATTCTATGATTTTAAAGGGAAATCTGTTTCACTCTTAGATACTGTGCCGTTCAATGGACTGAATGTCCTTCCCTCATCTCTCCATCCAAGAGAGAATGGGAACATTCCACTTATTTTATTCACTAGGTAGAATGCTGCAGGTCTCACTTTCTCAACAGCAAAAGAGGTGCAATGCTCTACCCTGCTTTGTAGACCAAGCAGTCTTTTTCCATTTAAGCCAATCACCCTGGTCTAATCGGTTTCCTGTCTATCTGGAATCAAGAAGAGATGAGACAGCAATCATTCCTCCTGTGTGCACTCGTTTTCTGTTTTAATGTCATGCACATATGCACACAGTTTTATTGCAGTGACGTGGAAAAACGTGGTGCTCTGGAACTCTTTAAATTGAACTCTGTTCTTTACAATATGTTCTCCATGCCACATACCACCACAAAGTGAGGTACATCACCATATACAATCCCAGGGCCGTAGCAGTGCATATTCGCAAGAACAGCAGTATTCACCGGATGCCCCACAATCTTTAACTTTCAAAATAGGCTATGGGACCAGATGTTAAAAGATAAACCAGGACTGTCAGTGGTCAGAACTGTTTTGAAGCAACTATTTTTCAGGGATTTCTTAGTTTTAACATTCCCAAATCTTTCTAGTCTTATGTAACTACTGAAAAATATCTGTATTCCATTATGGGATTAAAGCAAATTTGGTACCTCAAAATTCTATTATCCAGATATCTTTCTGTTCCAGGCCCCTCATGAAACGATAGAAGGAAAAGTAATATCTGGTTTTGTTTTTAAAGCACATTTTATTTTGAAAAAAAGAAATGAATTCTCATAGACATTTCAAGTTTAGGAACCAGATAGAGTTATAGTCTAAGTAAAATCTAAATTAACAGCTCAGCAGTAACATCCATGCTCCCATTTCAGATGTGGTTGTTTTCTTTTGCTATTATTTACATTCTCTGCAGCTACTTTAAAAGTGTGTAGTTGATGAGAGCAGTATTAATAACTTTTACTTCTTTGAAGATGCTCACTGGGGAGTAGGAAACAAGAAAACCTTACTGGGAGTTTTTAAGGGAAATATATCCTCTGTAGTAAAAGGCTATTTTGTTTTTGTTGTTCCCTCTTCTCCCAATACATTAAAGTTGAGCTCTAAAAAACTTAGCAAAGCAAGTGCTTATCCTGTAACAAAGAAATATTAAATTTATTGAATAAGGGAACAGTGGCAGCTTGTCCTTGATGCATCTTTATATAGGATCTTTGCTAACTTATAAACTGGAAAAAAAATATTGCTTTTATTTTCCAGAATCTAATATAGCATTTTACTGTCTCAATAAAAAATTTCAGCCCTTTTGTGAAAGAGAACATATACCAGATTATATATATAAATGTTATTAAGTCACTATTAACTGTTCAAGATTTTTCCTTTATTTTTTTCAGTCAAAACTATGTGACTTAAAACCAAAATAATGTATAGAAACAATTCTGCTAACTTATAGATATTATGTGCAATTAACTAACTGCTAACTCATAACCATGTTGAGAATTTCCTTTCAGTGCTAGTTTAAAGGATCTTTTGTGGGGCATCTTGTCTTTCAACATATCTGTATTACTATTATAAAAATGTTCACTTTGATATAGCTTTTTTTTTTTTTTTCTTTTTTTCTTGGTGTGGCTCAAGAATTCCAATTTTGAGATGTTATATTAAGATACAGAATTCCAATTCTGCATATGGTATTAATCCAAATTAATAAAATGCAGCTGCGTGAAACCACTGACTAAATATAGGAATCTGTATAATTGGAGATATTTTAATAAAGATAATATTTAAATATAGCTATGGGAATTTGGAAATTAAATGAATGTACCTCAAGCAAGTAAATAGATGGAAAATTTCTGGAAGGTTATACATCAAAGCTGATCCTGATTTAAGGGTTTTTTCAAAGTCATTTAGCTGCCTCAAATGTTAGCACAAATATTACTAGTAGGTTTTCTCTTTTGGACTTCATATGACATTGTAGCATTGTAAGTTTTGTATATAGTAACATGTTAAAAAAACAAACCAAAACTAATCTACCAACCAGCCAACAAAAGACAATCTTCAGCCTGTACTAATACATGCTAGTTTGATCATTTGTTTTAATCGTGTTAGATGGCATTTACTCTCCATTCAGAGATGTTGTGCTGGGGGTCCATACAAACCAGGTATTTTGTTTATGCAGAGTCACTATTCACACACTGAGGAACTACTGTCTCCTCAAACTGGAGTAATAAACTGAAACACTGACAAAATAGAACATACCAAATGACAAAACAGGAACTTGTGACTGTCTAGACTCATAGTAGAGGTGTTAAGTCCATTCAAAACATGGAAGAACAAGCCAGAAGACTAACACTGATTTCAGTGGAGTGTGGGAATGGGCTTCTACTGTGAGGATGTTGTCTTGGATCATTTGGAGGGAAGAAAATTGATGTCACAGCAGACTGCTTCATTTTACGGTCATAGTGCCTAAATGCATTTATTTTATTCACTGAAGACTTTATTCAAGATATTGCCACATTCAGAGAATATTTGATGAAAGTATCATTAAATATCAAATTTGTCAAAATCTATATTATTAGAAACAAAGACAAATGAACGTGTGAGAGTACAAAGATCAGAAAACACGTGTTGTCAGTTAGTGTAATATACACTTGGCAGCTCTTTTAAATTATGTAATCTTCAGTTTTAACTACAGTATCTGCTTGAAGACAACTGAAAGCATAATTCAAAAAGACAGCACTAAGCAAACTTCTTTTTAATTTATAGATTTTTTGATTTCTTGAATACAGCAGAAATGTACTGTTAGGTCTATATCTAGATCAGGTTTTGGGTAATAAGATTCCATCACTATTGTTTGTATTAATGAAATTATATTGATTTTTATTTTTATTGTTCTAGTCATAAAAAAATGTTTTTAAGATTTTGGGAATGGTGTTTGATAGTGTTTTGAGTTACAACACGATTTACATCAACACTTACAATCAGTGTGAAATCACTGATTGCTCTTCACTGTTTTTAGCAAAAAAATCCATAAATTGATATGATGAAATAATTTCCTAGTTCTTGTGACACTGAATGCACAGTGTAGATGCATCTCTTTGCAGATTATTATTTATCAGTTGCAAAATGCTTACCATTCCTGATCCTGAGTCAATCATGTTATATACTAACTTCTTGAAAAATGCAAAACTGTCTACTGATCGCCTTATAACTACTGATCTAAGCACTAGATATAAGCAGCGTATGGCAAATAAGGAATTAAGAATGTCAAGTTAATAGAAAATGTAAAAATTATAATTTTAACAATTGTAGTTTGGTTAGGAGAGAATGATGATGATGAGTACTTTGCATTAGAAATTTTATAATTGTTGTTTGTATTTATTTATTTATTTGTTTGTTTGTTTATTTATTTATTAATCAGGAAGCTAGCATAGCTTCACATTTGGTATAATTAAGGTACGGACTCAATGAATTTGTGTTAATATCCTGACTGAAATGGTGATTGAAGACTGTAAAACTTCAAGATTTCTTAGAATCTTGTATTTTTAACACAGACTTCGACAGCAGACACACATGCCCTGCAGGAACATGTAACTGGAAAGAAGGTTGAAATTTATAGCCAGGAGAATGTTTTAACCTCATATATCAGCTCACAACCTGCTGATCTTGTTAAGAGTAATACAGACGTTATTTGCTAGGAAAAATACAAGAAACAAATGTATTTTTTTATAACTGACAGTTATGAGAGAATTTGATAGATACATATTCCACCTGTGCTTCATAGCTAGTACCTGTTAACAATGCAACTTGTAAAACAGGAAAATACATGACATGACTCATCTATTGAATTTCATTTGGTATCTGAGATCAGTGGTGTACTTAATGCATCTACAACCATAGATAACATAATTTTAATCAAAAATGCTAGCAGAGTAATTACTTTTTAAGCATAAGGCCACAGATAAGAAAATTGAATGACACATATTGGGTTTGTAAGAAAATGAATTTGCATTAAAAAGTAGCTATTAGCCATTTTAGTTGCAAAGTGGGAGATCAAGGCTACAGATCTTTTCTTTTAGGTTGAAAAACCTGTTTTATGAGAGGTTATATATTTGGGCTTTAAGGCAAATGGGGTCTCAAAGATTTTTCTCATCTCAGTTTCAGTTTAATTAGTGTCATAACACAGAGTAGCATTTGTTCATTTTTTGGATTAGCAGACAAATGGCCCCTTCTAAAATGACAGGAAGATGCCATGGTTCTATAAATAAGGCAAGTGGACAATCAAGACTAGAGATGAAGGGAATGGTTAATTTGGTTTCTGCAATTTTTAAAAAAAAGTCTAATATCAATCCAGTTAAAATTTCACTATAGTAAGGTCTGAAGGAGTATAAAATGAGCAAGAAAGCACAAGCAACTATTCCTGATGTCTCATTACATTCAAGAGTATTAATATCTTTCGGGATTTTTTTTTTTTTTTCCAAGTGAGACCTGGCCTGTTAATATCTTTTAAAATAACTTTGATTAACTTTTTCTAGAGTCAGAAATAAATTGTTCAATTTATTTTATTCATTCTTTGCTCAACTTATGTCCAAATTTTCAAAACAAGTATATGAAGATAAATTTTTATGAGGCCATATATTGAGTTTATGGGTGGCAGTTTTGGTAGCGGAAGAGGTGCTACAGAGGTGGATCCTGTGAGGAGCTGTTAGAACCTTCCCTGGCTTCAAGTTGGACTCACCTCTGGCCAATCCAGTTAGCTACAGTGCCTGTGCCTCTGTCATAACATATTTAAGAAAGCAAACCTGGTAAGAGGAGGAGGAGTTGTAAGAGAAGCACTTCTGCAAACAATGATGTCAGTGGAAGAAAAGAGGAGGAGGGGGAGGTGAGCCAGAGCAGAGACTCCCCTGCAGCACATGGTGAGAGGGCACATTGCCCCCGTATATCCCATGGAGGTCCATGGTGGAGCAGATGCCCATCTGCAGCCTATGGAAGACCCTACACCAGAGCAGGTGTCTGTGCCTGAAGAAATCTGGAACTCTGAGGGAAGCTTGTGCTGGAGCCATCTGTTGCTGGGAGGATGGGAGCCTGTGGGAGGGACCCATGCTGGAGCAGTTCATGAAGAGCTGCGGCCATGTGAGAAGGACTCATGTCATAGAGGTTTATGGTACATTGTCTCCTGTAGGAGGGACCCCATGCTCGAACAGGGGAAGAGTGAGGAGTCCTTCCCCTGAGGACAAAGGAGCGTCAGGAAAAAATGGTTGATGAACTGACCACATCCCCCATCCACTGTCCCCTTCACCTGTTGATGGGGGAAGAGGTAAGGAAATTGGGAGCAAAGTTGATCCCAGGAAGAAAGGAGGGGTGTGGGGCAGGTGTTTTTAATATGTGGTTGTATTTCTCACTGTCCTACTCTGATTGGTAAATTAGTGGTGGTGGTGGCATTCAAATTAAATTGATATTTTTTGTCCAAGTTGAGTCTGCCTTTTGCTCCTGACCATAACTGTTGAGTCATCCCTCCTTGCCCTTGCCTCTATCCCAGAGGCTTTTGTTATAGTTTCTCTTTCCCATTCCACCAGAGGGGAAGGAGTGAGTGAGCAGCTGTGTGATACTCACTTACCCTCTGGGCTTAAACCAGGGCATCAGGATGAAAATGGGATGTTACTTTTCGAAAAATACCAACTTCTATTAATTTCTACTTTCAGGAATGACTTTTCGATATACAATCTCCTAAAAATTGTAAGTGAGTAGGAGCTGAAAGTGTTTATTTTCTGCCTAAAATGTTTTTTTCTTGATAGCATTTCTCAACAGTGAATTATTTAAAAGTCCAAATTATTCTGAAGAATGTTTTTCAGCATGATTTCTGGTCTCATCCTTGTTCATATCTATATGCTGCAAGATAAGTCTTATCTTGTTCCCTTTGACAATGAGAAACAGTGCAGTCACTACACTTTCTCAAAAAAAAAAAAAAAATAGTACCAACTTTTAAAAATTAACAAAATATCCAATTTCTGTGTGTGGATGAAGAGTACTTTCCCAAAAGATTAATTTTTGACAATATCAAGCCTCTGACATGCTCGTTTCATTGGACTTTGATTTACTGGAAAGCATTCCGAAGTGGAAGATTATTCAAAGCTTATATGACAGCTGAGCATCCCAGTTGGAAGACAAAGTTGTCAGATGACATAAATATGACTATTTCAAAACACCTTTTTTTTTGTTGTTGTTGTGGTTATGTAGCCACTGATATGTTAAACTTCAACCCTTTTAGCTAGAGGACTGTTCTTGGAGGTACAGTGAATGCTATGCTGAAATTAAAACTGAAGTAATGCAAAACAAAAAAAGATACATTGCAGGAAAGGAGGCAAGAGAACTAAGACACTGGAAAAAAGCAAGCAATATTCTGATTTAAAATTACAAATCTTGTGACAACTGGATCTATCTAGAATGTTATCATAAACCTGTATAGCCCAAAAGATGCTCCTAAAGTGCTGGCAGATTTTACTTGTGTTATGAATGTGGCTGACGGGAGAATAACCATTTTATTGACAAATTTAAACATCTGTATGTGCTTCCCTATCTTCTTACTACTACATATTAAAAAAAAAAAAAAAAAAAACCAAACAAACCAACCAAACAAAAGCTAATTACATATGCTTAATTGCATATTACTTTTTAAAATCATTAGAAACAAGTTACAAGAACCTATGAATAAGATTATGTGACTTTTTTTTTTAACTTTTTTTTTCCATAATCAACTTGTGACAAATATCACAAGTGCTTTAAGCTTCTTGTAAAATTCTTGCTCCTTTTATCTTTTTAGCTTCTTACTTTTTGCTCAAATTTGTTTTATAAATTCCAACATGAAAATCCATAAATGTTTATTATTGTTGAGATTACTTTCACTAATGAGCAGTGACAATTCTGGTGCCATCTCAATAGGCTTAGGCATTTTTATGTTGCTTACCAGTAAATTTACATTTTGTTTCCTACCAAATTGAAAGGTAATTATGTGGAGCACTAGTAAATAAAACATACAATAGATCTAATGGTTGTTGGTCTGGTTCTGTATGTCTTTTTGGCTATGTTCCTGTCTTTTTAGCTGAAAATTCACAGGAAAATTAGTTTGGATTAACTTCACTGAAATCCTGAAACTACGCTGTACACAGTTTGCTTACTGGAAGTGTTGATTTGCTCTTTTAACACAGAATCAGTGTCATGAAAGTTGGAAGAAACCTCCTTTCCAGAGGTCTTCCTGTCCAGCCTCCTACTGAGAACAGGCTCATTAGTGCAAGTTGCTCAGGGCCATGTCTAGGAAAGTGGCAAAATATTCCCAAGGATGGAAACTCAACAATCTCTATAAACAGCAATAAGGTCTCTCCAGAGACACATCATCTTAAGGCTCAAAAAAATTTCTCTGAGTCTCTCCACATACCTCATGTGATCCATTCCCTGACCACTGGACTTGTTCCAGTATGTACATGTCTGTTATGTAATGGAGATCCCAGAAGTGGACAAAGAACTTCAGCCATAGCTTCTCAAGGACTGAACAGGGTGGAAGAACCATGTCCCTGGGCCTGCTGGCTACATTAATGTTAGTATTAGAAACACTAGTCCAGTATGCCTTTGTCCTTACTTGCCACAAAAGAATGCTGCTGACATGTTCAGCTTCTCCACCAGGACCCTGGGCCTTATGCAAACTTTCCTTCTATCCAGCTGACACCCAGCCTGTATGGTTGCGTGGGGTTATCCTATTACAGATGCAGGATTTATCATTTATTTACTTCATTTAATTACATGGGGTTCCTGTCAACCCATTTCTTCAGTCTGTCAAGGTCCCAAAGGGTAATAGCCCTGCCCTTATATACCCCAGTTTTGTAGTCAAGTAGAGAACATGCTCTGGACGTCTTTAGCAACTGGATATCAGTTGGATTTTTCACTGCTGATTGTAACTATTTGAGGCTGGCAGTCCTGGTAAATTCTTATATTGTCCACCTATCCAGTTCATATCTGTCCATTTGGATTATAATGGTACTATAGGAGCCAGAGCTAAGGTCTTGCTTCTGTAAACAACATTCATAGAATCATAGAATTCTTTAGGTTGGAAAAGACCTTTAAGATCATTGTTCACTGTTCTCTGTCTTCCTATACCAAGTCCTTCATCTTATCAGAGAAAACTATCATACGGGTAAGGTATGTTTTGTGTCTTAAACTAGATGTTTTGTTTTCATTTAGTGCAAGAATTCAGAATTTCTTTTACCTAGTTGATATAACTGTCATGAGTAACTGCAGATAAATATCCAAACATGTTCTGAGATTTCTCAGCAGGGTATCTTCCTTGAAATGTTTCTTTATGAGAAGTAGGGTTTCCTTTGCAACACATGAGAGCTTACCCCAGGTTACTGCAGTAACACAAGTACTTCAGATACTATTCCAAACTCAGCTTTTGTACCTATGTGAAAAATCTCAACTAAGAATAGATGTGTTTAAAAAAAGTCTAAAAACATGGCCATCATGTATTGTAGATCATGACATGAACGTTCAGAGCTGCTACTGTAATTACTCCACATGGCTCAAGCATCCTCCCTTCCAAATTGGCAAATTCAGAAGGAACTCAGCATTGCAGTAAATACAGGTTTAGTCACTTAGGGTAAAACTGATGATAGGTCTAGCAGCTTACGAAAAAAAACACTCAATGAGCATGCCTTTTTGCCTATAAAAACAGCAAATCATGACAATTGGAAGGTATTAAATTTCCCTTTGGGGAAGATTTTACTTCTCTTTTGAGTGAATTATTCACTCACATTTCACAGAGTATCAGCTCAGCACTATTCTGTGCAATCATGCTGCGCAATTGTTTTTACTTTAATGGGACACATAATAGATGGTCTAATCCCTAAGTATTGTTTTTTGTTAGCATTGAACTCATTTTATGTATTTTAATCACAGATGGAAGAATGCAGCTGTAGTAAATAGCTCTATTCAAGGACCCTTTTCTTCTTTTACTTCTACATCTCCATGCTCACCCCCTTTTTTCCCCTTGTTAGTTGCTAATGTAAGATATTCTACCCCTCAGACAGCTGAGTCTCATATTATACAATGAAATTACGGTTGAATGCTGTTAAGCATCCCAAAATAACCATTTATGAATTGAATTAGTCAATAGTGAAGATTACTTGTACAAAAGAAAAGAAAAGAAAAGACAGTTGTAGTGTAGATGTGTCATCTTCTTCCAGGAAGGATGCCAAACCTGCTGGATGCTTGTAACATTAGACTTCCAAGACAGAGTGTAAGTCAGATATAGAATAGACGTAAGAGCTCAAGCACGTCTTTGCATGTTGTGTTCCTAAGGGTTTTGTTTGCTTGCTTTCCAGATAAAAAAATCAAGAAAATTTTCAACAGGGGCTACACTGACTGGAGTATGCTTGTTTTCAATGGAAACTACAAATCAAATATTTAAGGTCTTAAATTTTTCACAAACTAAAATTATTTGAAGGGAGTAGGGAATTAGTTGATAAAGTTTTCAAGAATAAAGATAATCCATCATAATCTTTTCCTCCTTCCTCAAAGTGGGGTTAACCCATTGATTGCTCTGTTCTGTATAATGGCCTGGTCTCTTATCATTGATGTTTACTCTTTCAGGAAAGGTAGATCTTTTTAGCCTGGAAAAATAATTTTATGTGTGCTTCAGTGACTAGTGATGCTGTACTTTGTTTCCTATAGGAGCCTATCCAGAGTTTTGTTCATAGATGGAACCTCTGAGACATGTCTGGAGACAGGATTTCAAGACAGAGAAGAAAAAAGACAAATCCTATCCATCACATATGTTTCAAGGTTATCTCAAACCTCATGAGTTAAGCGGAGTAATTCTAGAATTACTGAATAATGTGGAATATTTTCACTTTTTTATGTGACAAAAGGTATGTCATATATTGTCCTCTCTCTTCCCTTAGAAGCTGATGGTAAACTTTTGTAGAAGAAATGACGTGTCCCTCTGTTACTGTGTCTTTTCTCCATAGTCAATTTGCATAATTTTGACCTCAAGTCTTCTCTAATTTACTGCAGAATATGTTTCCTTGTTCTGTAGAAAGAAGAAATCCCTTAACTGTGAAATTTACTTTAGCTTTATTGACTTCCATGGATATGTTTTAATATTTAGAAGCTGTATTTTTGGTTAACAATATACATATACATTCCTGGATTTTAAAAAATAAATCTAACTCAACATGAAATTAATAGGATTTTAAATTATGCTTTCTGAATAGTTTACAGAACTCTATCAAAATAATACTTTTGATTCTTCTCTCTAGCATTTTCTGTCTTTTAAACATTAACTACAATTAACTAAACTTTTAATAGTCTCTCTGAAAAGTTTCACACAATTTATTTGGTGATTTTAATCAAAAAAATTAGAGCAAGACAGTACTTGGAATTTCTCTAATGTGCAATCACATTCACTGCCCAGAGCAACCATTTTGTAGTTCTTTACACTAGGGAAAATATCTAATCATTAGTTTTTTTAGCTAATTCAGAGACATTTAACATTTCCTAAAATATAATTATTAAGTAGGTTAAGATTTCTGTCATTAAAATAGCCACTGTTTCTTTCATATACTATATATTCTTTTTAAAAGTATAATGCATGCTTTAAATATATTTTTTTTTTCAGCCACTATCACCTAATTCTTTTTATTAATTAGTATTTGAGCTGTGTTCTCTGTGATTTAGTTGAGTTTTGAGACAGAGGTTATAGCTGAATTTAATACCCTTGGTCTTAAATTTCATGTTCTAATATTCAGGTGTTCAAGTTATTTTTTTAATATGATGAAGTCTTGGTAGATATTCTTCCTTCTCCGTATTCCAGCAGACACTTTTCTCAGGTGTTACCATAAGTTAGTGAAGGGTTTAACAGTTCTAAAAGAATCTGATGTGGAAATCTGTGAAGTCCAGAGAATTTAGACATAAGCATAATGGTACCTATGTAGTTGTTGTCTTGTTGTCTTTGCAACATTTTATTGCATTGCAAAAAGTTGTGGGAAGTTACTAGTTTATTGATTTGAGTTCTGCAATTAGGTAGGTAGAGCAAGTTGAAGACAAGCCTTTAATCATGGAGGGGGGGGTTGTTATTTTTTGTTTGTTGGTTTTTTTTTTTTTTTCTTCTTCTTTTTTTAATAGTATTTTTCTCTGCTAGAACTTTTTTTGATCTTTCTTTTTATCCTCAGTGTAGAATTTCTGTCTGGCCTTGAAAACGTCAACAAGTGTTTGTTGCATTTAAGGTGAAGTTTTAATTTGGTAAGAGATTAATCTCTTTGAGTTCTAGCTGGTCCCCAGAGATTAGAGTGGCTAGAGGAGGCTGGATTTATCTCTTAATAGGTATGCCAATTATTGCCATAACTATAGGTGTGACACCAGATGCACAAACAGCCCATGTGCTGTAGGTCTGATTGCATTCAAAAGAAGCAGTCAGGTTCATGAATAGTACAGTTTATTCTTATGCAACATCTACAGATTCTTTGAGATTGCCTACGATAAATGCACAAACTGCAGGTTGGCTGTATAGCACTACACATAAAAATGATTGTAATCACATACTTAAATCCCGGGTAATCACTCGGCATAGCTGATGGTATAAATCTTACCAAAAGGCGTCCCTTCTGGGGGCAGGGGTGAGGAGCACAAACTCGTCAATCTGTCCCTCCAGTTTGGTGTCAGATTATCATCCCCCCGATTTAGATACAAACTCAGTGTAGTATTTATCTAAATGTGCATGTGTGAGTGGGTGGGACTGTGGTCAATCCATTGTTTCCTAAGTAATGACACATCACATTTCTTGGTAAATTTGCATGCAGTTGTTGTAGGAAAAGCAGGCAGTTGTTGTGGGAAAAGAGGAAGCATGCAAGATACTGTCTGCAGAGTTGTACAAAACGTCCCTTGGGAAAAGTGCAAGAACAGGAGATAAATCTATATAGTTGTGTCAAAACATTCTTTGAGAAAAGTGGAAGGGAAGGACCATGCGGCCTCCACCTCGCTTCACATTCCTCCCTGGTGCCATGACAACACAAATCTCCAGATCTTCATCCTGCCCTGTGTTTGTTCTGGCATCATGTGTTAAGGAAATGTATATTTTGCAGTTTCTTCACTGTTTTGTTTTTCCTACACTTCCAACAGTGTTATATATAGTATCAGGGTTTTGGAGGTCTTTGTTGGTTCATGTAAGTGTTTTTATCACATATTTATTAATAAGATAGTTAATACTTTCCATTACCAGGAATTTTGTTTCTTTGTTAGTCATCACACAAATTGACCTCTTCTGTTACTGACAGAATGTGGCTTTATGTGCCTTGATTGTGGTCTATGGATTTGAAGTTTTTCTATTTTTGACTT
Organism: Tyto alba; assembly: GCF_018691265.1. Taxonomy (NCBI): domain Eukaryota; kingdom Metazoa; phylum Chordata; class Aves; order Strigiformes; family Tytonidae; genus Tyto; species Tyto alba. Next base: position 35,590,248 of record NW_024881276.1, on the reverse strand, counting down.
GCAGTCAAACATTGCTAATTTTTTAATGTCTCTCACTGTGTGTCACAGTGGATTTGGACAATATAAATCACAGGCAATAGTCAACCTTCTGGCTTTGTTTTTTATCTTGCAGATACATTGATTAATGTCCTGGTTTGGGCTGGAATAGAGTTCATGTTCATTTTGGTAGCTGGAGGAGTTCTGATGCACGCTGAGATTCCAGAGGCTCTAGAGGTCTGAGAGCCCTTGCCTGTGTGCGGGGGCGGGGGGAGCACAGCTGGAGTGCTGGGCCTGGATTGGCCGATAGTCCATGTCATGTGACATTATGCTCACTATATAAAGGAAGGAGTGAGCCAGGAGGAGCTCTCACTTCTGGGGAGTGTGGCTGTGGTGCTTTTGTGTTTGGGATCGCCAGCTGGGAGCAGGTGGGTGTTGGTTGGCGAGCAGCTGTATTGTACATTACCCATTCATACTTCTGTCAACGTATTATTCTATTACTATTATTAAACTGTTTTTATCTCAACCCGCAAGTCTCCCTTTGCCCCTCTGATTCCCTCCCCATTCCCAAGTGGGGGGAGGGTGGGTGAGCGACTGCGTGGCATTTAGCTGCTGACCAAGCTCAAACGACGACAATTAACTAAGATTTTCAGAGATTAGGTGAATCTCTAAAAAGTTAATTTTACTGTTACCTATCATACAGATTAAGTGTAGTTATTGTTATTTTTCAGCTTCACCTGACCACTGCATTTGTCACTTTTACTAGAACCATACAATCGTTTGGTTGGAAGGGATCTTTAAAGACTTTCTTGTCCAACCCCTGCTACAAGGAGCAGGAACATCTTCAACTAGGTCAGGTTGTTCATATTTCTGTCCAATCTGACCTTGAATGTTTCCGGGAATGGGGCAGGTATCACTTCTCTGGGCAACATGTTCCAGTGTTTCAACACACTCATTGTAAAAATGTTTTTTCCTTATATCTAGTCTAGATCTACCCTCTTAGTTTCAAATCATTATCCCTTGTCCTATCTCAACAGGCCCTACTAAAATGTCTGTCCCCATCTTTCTTATAAGTCCCCCTTAAGTAGTGAAATAACTCAATAAGGTCTCCCTGGAACCTTCTATTCTCCAGTCTGAACAACCGCAACTATCTTAGCCTTTTCTCATAGAAGTGTTTCATCCCTCTGATCGTCTTTGTGGCCCTCTTCTAGATCTGCTCCAACAGGTCCATGTCTTTCCTGTGGTGAGCACCCCAGAGCTGAACACAGTACTCCAGGTACTGTGGAGTACTGGAGGGGAGTAGAGGGGCAGAATGACCTCCCTTTACCTGCTGGCCATGCTTCTTTGGATGCAGCCCAGTATATGGTTGGCTTTCTGGGCTGTGAGCACATCTTGTTGGGTCATGTCCAGCTTTTCATCTACCAGTACCCCCAGGTACTTCTCTGAAGGATTTCTCTCAAGCCCTTCATCCTTTAGACTGTATTGATAATGGGGAATGCCCTGACCCAAGTGCAGGACCTTGTACTTGGCCTTCTTGAACTTCATGATGTTCATATGGGTCCACTTCTCAAGCTTGTCCAGGTCCTTCTGGATGGCATCAGGTGTGTCAACTGCACCACTCAGCTTGGTGTTGTCTTCAAACTTGTTGAAGGTGCACCTGATCCCGCTGTTTGTCATTCATGAAGATATTAAATAATACTAGTCCCAATATGAACCCTTGAAGGAAACCACTTGTCGGTGATCTCCACCTGACATTGAGCCATTGACCTCTATCCTCTGGCTGTGACCATCCAAGAAACTCTAATTGATTTAATTACTAATCTGATATCCTTCTATTACAAGGTGATCTGCTTAATGGATGAGGGAAAGGCAGTGGATTTTGTCTACCTAGAATTTAGTAAAGTCTTTGACACCATCTTCCACAACATTCTCCTAGAGAAACTTGCTGGTCATTGTTTGCATGGGTGTACTCTTTACTGGGTAAAAAAGTGGCTAGATGGCCAAGTCCAAAGAGTTGTGGTGAATGGAGTTAAATCCAGTTGCTGGCTGGTCACAAATGGTATTCCTCAGGACTCAGTATTGGGCCCAGTTCTGTTTAATATTTTTATCATTGATCTGGACAAAGGGATCGAGTGCGCCCTCAGTAAGTTTGTAGATATAACCAGGCTAGTCAAGAGTATTGATCTGTTTGAGGATAGAAAGGCTTTACAGAGGGATCTGGACAGGCTGGATTGATGAGGCTGAGGTCAATTGTATGAGATTCAACAAGGCTACATGCCAGGTCCTGACCTTTTAAGTTCATCTTTATCAGCTGATTAGCAGAGGAGAGAGAGGCAGGTATCCCACAAACTAATTTCCATGAGAAATGAGGAAAGAGTGGAGCATGGGCTCTGCATATGCATTGAGGGGAAATGGGGTGCACCAGCCCCCTTGCCCATCTGAGTCGGTGGTCGTGCTTCTCCCTACCACATTTACTTCTTCCTCATTTTTTTGCTTCCTGGGTAAGTGTCGAGCCTTTAGCAGCCCTTCTTCAAGGGTATAGTCATAAATTAAAGTGTAGGCATTAACCCAACATCTGTTTTCACTTAGTCTATGTCTCCCCCACTTTGGGGCTTTTCTAAAGAATTTGGAAATACAGCCATGAGGGAGTGAAGCTGTGAACACTTTGAAACATTCTGTTCTTTTTAATCACAAAAGTCACAGCTCATCTTTGAGGCTTTCTGTGTTGATGAATGTTTGAGGCATCAATTCCTTCAGCTCCTTACAAAGGTCTAGAGCACAAGTCTTGTGAGGAGCAGCTGAAGGAATTGGGGCTGTTCAGCCTGGAGAAAAGGAGGCTCAGGAGACACTTTATCTCTCTCTACAACTACCTGAAAGGAGGTTGTTGCAAGGTGAGTGTTGGCCTCTTCTCCCAAGTAACAACCACTAAGACAAGAGGAAATGGCCTCAAGTCACACTAATGGATGTTTAAATTGGATATAAAAAAAAATTTCTGCACTCAAAAAGCTGTCAAGTATTGGACAAGGCTGCCCAGGGAAATGGTTGACTCACCATCCCTGGAGGTATTTAGAAGATATGTAGATGTGGTGTTAAAGGATATGGTTTAGTTGTGGACTTGGCAGTGTTAAGTTTATGGTTGGACTCAGTGGTCTTAGAGGTCTTTTCCAACTGAAATGATTCTATGATTCTATGATTCTAATTTGTCATTCATTGAACAGTCCATCCATCAAATTCCTATCTGTGTAATTTAGAGAGAAGAATGTTGGGGGGGGGCATGTCAAAGGCTTTACAGAAGTCTAGATAGATTACATCCCTAGCTTTTCCCTTGTCCACTGACGTAGTCACTCTATCATAGAAGGCCACCAGGTTGGCTAATCAAGACTTGTCCTTGGTGAATCCCTGCTGGCTGTCTCAAATCATCTCCCTGTCCTCCATGTGCATTAACAGAGCTTCTAGGACAATCTGTTCCATGATCTTCCCAGGCACAGAGGTGAGGCCCACAAGTTGGTAGTTTCCAGGGCCTTCCTTTCTACTAATTTTAAAAATGGGTGTAATTTTTACCTTTTTCCAGTCACCAGGGACTTCACTTGACTGCCATGACTTTTATAATATTATGGAGAGTGGCTTGGAGATTACATCAGCCAATTCCCTCAGGAATCTGGGATGTATCTTGTCAAATCACATAGGCATCTGTATGTTCAGGTTCCTCAGGTGGTCATGAACCTGATTTTCTCTTTCGGAAGTGACTTTGTTCCCCCAGTCCTTACTTTGAGGTCCACTCACTCAAGAGGTGTGGGAAGAGAGGTTGCCTGTGAAGCCCAAGTCAACAACGTATTTGAGTACCTCAGTCTTCTCCTTGTCCGCTGTTACCAGTTTGCCAATCTTGTTCATAAGGGGGTTTACACTTTCTTTGACCTTCTTTTTCCGGCTGACATACCTACAGAAACCGTTATTATTATTCTTTGTATCCCTTATCAATTTCATCTTCAGATGCGCCTTGGCCTTTGTAATTCTATCCCTATACAACCAATCAGTGTCCCTATGCTCTCATCAGGATACTTGATCCTGCTTCCACTGTTGTGCCTTTCCTTCTTGCTCTTTAGTTTTACCATCAGGTCTACACTCATCCATGCTGGTATCTCACCTTTCTTTCCTGATTTCTTACACCTGGAGATTGAGAGCTCTTGTGTTCTATGGAAAACATCCTTAAAGGTCTACCAGCTTGTTGTGGTTTGAGCCTGGTCGGCAGCCGAACACCACACAGACACTCTCTCTCCCTTCTCTTCCGCTAATAAGAAGGGACAGAGAGCCAGGCTTGGGGTTTGAGATAAGACTGGGATGGGGAAAAAATCACCCTTTATGGTCATGAGCAAAAGGCAGACTCGTTAGGGGAAGAAAAAAAGAACATATATTTATTACAGACACTAACAACACGTAACAGAGTAGGACAGTGAGAAACATTGCCACATCTTGAGAACACCTTCCCCCCACCCCTCCCTTCTTCCCGGGTTCAGTTCTGCTCCTGACATCTCTACTTCCTCCCCTCAGTGGCACAGGGGCAGGGAAGGGGGGGTGCAGTCAGTACTGCTGTTTATTCCATCTTTGGTGGGGGAAGCTTCTGGAACTTCTTCCCCCTGCTCCATCATGGTCTCCCTCTCACAGGAGACAGTCCTCCACAAGCCCTCTCTGACATGAGTTCCTCCCACAGGTCGCAGCGTTCCCCGCACTGCTCCATCATGGGTCACCAACTTTCTCCAACTGGAATCACTCCCGTGGGCTGCAGCCCTTCCTGAGCTACTCCAGCATGGGACACCCCCGCATGCTGCAATCCTCCCAGTGCTGAATTACAATGGCGGGGGCTACCTTTTCCCACAAGATCCTGGCCTTCTTCGGGTATAGCACCTTGATCATCCAGGAAAAAAACACAGGCCATAAATCAAGGTCTACTCCACTGTAGAACTTAGTGGGTGGCAGCAGGGGACTACCCTGCCATCTCATCACAGGATACAAGGGGTTCTCTGCTCTGGCACACTTCCCCCCCCTCCTTTCTTCCTGTTCCTCCACTGACCTTGGTGTTCATGTAGCTGCTGCAACTCCTCCTCACAAGTCCGACTCATCCTCACCATGTCCCTTATTAAATATGTTATTGCAGAGGCACAGCTGATTGGCTCAGTTTTTGAGCAGAGGTGGAGCTGACTTGGAGCTGGGGGAGCTTCAAGAAGCTTCTCACAGGGGGCCGCCCCTATAGCCCCCTCCTGCTACTAAAAAACCTCATCACTCACTCAAACCCAGTACACAGCTCTGTTCTGCTCCCTTGTCCCTGAGGAGTTTCCCAGGAGGTCCTGTTGACTAACTCCTTGAACAACTACAAGTTTTCTTTCCTAAAATTCAGGGTCCTGACTTTACTCTTCTCTTGATCCATAATCCTCAGCACCACAAACTCCACCAGTGCATGATCACTGCAGCCCAGGCTGCCTCTAATCTTGATGTCTCTGATTAACCCACTTGTGTTGGTGACCATCAAGTCCAATATCACATCTCCTCTGGGTGGTGCTGTCTATTACCTGACTTAAGAAGTTATCCTTAAAGCACTCCAGGAGTCTTCTGGATTGCCTACAGCTTGCTGTGTTGCTTTCCCAGCATATGTCAGGGTGGTTGAAGTCCCCCAGTAGGACTAGAGCCTGTGAGTGTGATGTGTCCTGTACCTGGAATAAGAAGGCTTTCTCAAAAGACTCCCCTTGATTGGGAGGCCTGTAGTAAACACCAACCACAAGGTTACTACTTAACTCCTAAAACAATGTTTTAATATGAAAAAGCCATAGTGGATATATTCTTTCTTTATCTAATCTATCTTTATATTTAAACATGGAGACACACAATCTAAATCAATCTTAACCTTAATTATACCTTTTTTTGGTTAAAAGGAAGGAAAGGTCTTGGTAACTATAAGGCTAATCTTTAACTGTTTCTTCAAATTAAAAATTATTTTATCATCTCTTTCTTACTGTAGGAAGAAATATTGTACATTATCATGATGTTGCCTTGTATGGTCCCAGATACATGCAGTAAATTTCTTCTGTTATTGAATTCAGGATGGGGTGATTTGGTGCTACTGGATTTTTGTTGTTTGTTTGTTTGTTTGTTTGTTTGTTTTTCTGTTGTGGTCGTTTTTTTTTTTAATTATTATTATTATTTAAAATTTAATTTAATTTAATTTTGTTTATTTTATTTCTCCATAGTGTCTCAGAGTTGAAGAAATAATGTAAGTCCCAGTCACTGGGTAATTACTGAAACAAACTGTGACTTAACTGTTTTGGGAAAAGGGAGAAGCTGTGAGGGTGTGGCTAATCATATATCTTGGTTGTTCCTGTATCTATCATAAACAGATTGAAGAGCCTCTGGTGCAAACATATATTTTAAAAGGGTAGTTGTACATCAGAGGGGAATAGTGAATGTACCATTCAGTTAGTGAGACTACTTGTCGTGCCCTTTTAAGGATCTTGGAGTGTCGCCTGGAGACTTTGGATCTTGCCAGTGTGCTAAAAGGGTCCAATACAAAAGCCATTAATGTCAGTGAAAGAATTCCCATAGACAAATGAACTTTAAATCAGGATAAGCAAGTGCTCATGTCAGTGTTTTATCTGAGTTATATGCGGGACCACAAAGGAGAGGAGAGGTTTGCGAGCTAGAATAAAACACTTCCAGATCCCAGAAATAAATCTCAGTATGTATGATTTGATGGTCCTAAAATGACAATGGGCTTTGTTTTATTGTGGCATTAATAAACAATATGAGCTGATATTTTCTAACAGACATGCAGAAGAAGCTTATGTGGACAGAAGGAACCCTGTCTATCAAAATAAAGTAACTTGCAGGAGTTTCCTTTCTAGCAACTTTATTGTTTTCCTACTTTTAGAAACTCTATCAGAATTTTGTCCTGTTCTATATTTGAAGCAGATTTTACAAATTACTTTTCACAGTGCAAATTCTAACAGTGAGAGACATGGATAAATCCATATTTTCAGATAGCAACAAACAGTACTTTTCAGATACAATTACAGCCATTATAATTCTCTGGCTAGATCTTTTATTTTTGATTTAGCATAATTCAGTGGTTTGTCGATAGATAAAGAAATAGGATAACCTATCATTTTGAAGAGGAGAAATTACATACTGTTGAAAACAGATGTGTTAAACTTAATTTACTTGTGTTTACCCTCACCCACATCATAGATGTGACTGAAATAGCAGTAGTGTTGTGTGGTTTCTTTTTAAACCAAGAAAATATGAACATTTTATTTTGGGAAATATCACTGTAAATGCAGACACAAAAATTCCTGTGGACTAAAGAAGATCAGTGGACACTCAGAAAACATTCACTATGGGTCAGTAACAAGAACAGTTGATGTTCAAGTGGTAGCAACCTCTCACCTGTTAACAAAAATCACATATTTCTGTGAAGGAGATAAATATACAATTGAACAGATGATGTAAATTGAAGCTCATTTTGACAGATTGGTCTTAGTGCTTCAGAAAAGATATGTATCTACTGTTACTTGATACCATTTTTCCCTCTGGTCTTTTCATTATCTAGTCCTCATTTGTCTAAAATTTGGAACCTCTGAAGACAGGCTTTAGATATAGCTGGGAATTTAGATTTCAGAGCAGCTGTACTACAACAGGAGCCTTTGTCATAGAAGAAGCCCCACCAAATGTGCAGTTTTTCAGTATTAGGGTGGAGCGGAGGAATAGGGAGAGAGGTCATGAGAAACAATGTATGTCTTTGATTTAGAATTGAAACTATTTTGTTGTATTGAAGACTGGAAGTTTATTTGCAGTTTAGCCTATAATCCCTTGTTTTTTCCAAACATTTTCTGAAAATTAAAATCTTGAAAAGGTGAAACAAATGTCCTTAGCCAAATCACAGTGAGTGTGTGAAATAGCATTTTAAGATGCTCACAAAATAGAATATTATTGTCTTACAGAAGATCTCCAAAACTGAATTGGTATTTATGATATAATCTAATACATGATTGTCTCAGTTTTAAGACTAACAGCACATCACATTTCATTGCCAGATCTACTAGTGTCCATCATGTTTCTGCATTATTACAGACAATAGAAGTGCCAAAGAATGAATAATGTGACTTACATTGACATAAGTAGTTAGGTTTGTGTGCTTACAGGAGATCAGGACACTCTTAAACATAAAAAAAAAAAAATTCAAGAGCTAAAACATACAGTGAGATCAAGAGTAACTCTGGAATAAATTTCTACCTCTTCTACCTATTTAGAGTGAGATGTGAAATTTAACAATGGGTGACATATAATAGTGGTTGATGTCTTCCACATTCCAGATGAACTCCACTGTCACCAGGTGTGGTGAAGATTCATTCTCTTTTATTGTTAATGTTCCATTTTGGAAAGCTCTTCCATTATACAGTGAAGTGGAGGAAAAAGTACATTTACATTGGAAACAAGCACCAGAGACCTGATTATGACTGGTCAATTTGCTCCCAACAATCTTACCCAGACTAAAGATATTAAAAAAAACCTAACAACCAACCAAAAAACAAAACAAAACAAAACAAAACAAAACAAACAAAAACAAACAAACAAACAAACAAACAAAAAAAAAACAAACAAAAAAACCAAACCAACAAACAAAAAAAACCCCTCAAAACAACATACAAAAAGGAACAACTGGAAAAAAAAAAAAAAAAAAACAAACAAACAAACAAAAAAAAACCACAGAACAGGAGGGGTTTTCCTTGACCACCCAGTTCAATTATCTGCTACGGTAGATTACTCACGACATAATCTCATTCATACACTCACATCTTCATTTATTAGGGTTAGTCCATGTCTGCAAGGTTATTTTATTCTTCCTTTTAGGTGCTGCTTCACAGATTCATTTTCTCATGGTTAGAAATCATCTAATATACAGTGCAATTTTCAGGTCAAATTACATACCTTTACTCTAGCACTGATATTGTCTTTTAGCTTTAATAGCCCTTCCCTCTCCTTTGTTTGTTTCTAGATGTACTTACAGAAAGAAACCATCTACCCTCTTATCTTATTTTGCTAGGTTAAAAAAACGAAGCTCTTTCAGTTCATGTAAGATTGGTTTTGTTTGCTATGCACTAATTCTCTTTCAAAAAAATTATCAGAAAACGAACTTATTGGAAAATAAAGTTTCAGTGTATGCTGTAGAGCATTCAGAAAGCCTTTCAAACTTGTTTCAGACATAAACCTAAAAGTTTGCACAGGGAACTCTTTTGAAGCTACAGCTAATTAAATCTGTAAATCAAAATTGCAGGTAATCTAAGTTCAGTAATAATGTGTTACTCTGTTTACAGGAATTTCTGGAAAATTAGACCAGTCCAATTTACTGTGCAGCACAAGCTAAGCCAGGAAGACTTTATTTTCCTTGTAGAAAGAGGAAAGGAACTGAAGTTCGAAACACTACAACCAAGAATATATCATTACCTCAACAAAAATCCATGTGTCTACTCTCCTTTTCCCACAAAATACCCTATCAAAATGAAATCTAATGCATAGGCTTGTGACTGAGATTTTACACTGGGACCATGTACTGGGCATATCTAGCAATGTTTGGGTGGCAGGCTGCTGTGAAGAGAGTACATGAGGTGCCCTGGACCAGCTTGGTAACTAGTGGAAACAACTCACTAGGCCCCAGCACTGCAACAGGCAGGATAGCCTGTGTCACTGCTGCTCAAACATGTTTAAGCAAGGGCAGAAGCAGCAACAGTCATGAGATGCAACAAGGAGATATATGAAACAACAGAAGGACATGCAAAAGTGAACACTTGAGGAGGCATGCAAGGAGATGTGTGTGAGGAAAAGGGAGGAGAAACGGAGAAGACACATATAAAGGCATACTGTTAGGGTCATGACTGGAGATGCACTCCCAGAAGGAGGTGTTTCATGACAGAGGAGGTATCTCTGAGGGATTATGGCCCATGGATGAGACCACATCAGCACATGGATGACCCTGAATGGACTTGTGGACCATAGAGAAGCCCATGCTGGTGTGATGATGCTCCAAAGAGATTGTGGCCCACAGGGTAAACCACACTGAAGTGGGGATGCCCCCAAAGGGATGGTGGACCTTAGAGGAGCCTACACTGGTTCAGAGTTACCTTTGAGGAACCATGGCCCATGGGCAAGCCCATGTTGGTACAAAGGGAACAAATCAAAAATATAAAGCAATGAAGGAAAACAAGTACAAAGCAGGGAGTGGCAGAAATAAACTATTACTAACCTCAGCCTCCTGCACCACCAGATGACTAACCAAAGGGATTGAGAGAGACTGTGTGTAACCGTTGGCAAAAACAAAGGAAGATGAGCCTAGAAAGGAGGAAAAAGAGGTATTAAACTGGATTTGAGCCAAGGAAAAGAGAAGGAAAGGTGTTTCCCTAAGTGTTTAATTCTTTTTTTCCCCTCAAAAGTTACATCAATAATTAAAAGGGTTTTTTTTTATTTGGTCATTAAGGAAATAATTTTAAATTCCCTGTGTTGAGACTGTTTTGTTCATGACAATCCGAAAAATTATTGAGTCTCATATTTGGGAACAAACTCCCAATTTAAACAGAAAATTATTATATTTAGATCCTCAGAATCTAAGCTTAGCTATCATCCTGCAGTGACCTAAAATCAGCTGCCAAGTTTTTTACAGTAAATAAGCCTGCTGGATTTTGAAGGGCACATCCATGAGGACCTTGATTCATGCAGGCCCACTTCTGTATGCGAAGCTCAGTGGCTGCAGCAGTTACAAAGAATATAAAACCATAATTCAGTTCTTTCCTCTGAATGATATTCTAAGAAAATTTGAGCTGGTTTTATTCATTTGTTATTTCATCTTCTTAACTTTAAAGCTTTGCTTCTGTGTGTTTTATCCTAACTCAACCAATGAGAGAAATGAGTGTTTCTGGATTACAGACCATCCAGCCTATTTAGGCTGTTCCTGTAAAAAGGAGTTTGTTCTTATTTGTTGATATTTATAGTGATGAGGTGAACAGAGCCAGAGGTAGAAATCTACATCTTAAAAGTTTGCTTCTCAAGTATGCTAAGGATAAAAACAAGTGTATTCAACCACATGTTATAATGCTTATAAAGAACTCTGTAATAACTACTACTAGTAGTTCTTACATTTTAAAGTGTTTTTCATGACTGCGAGGACAGCATACTCTTAAATCTGTTCTTTGTGACAGTTTTTAATCCACCTCTGTAGTCTATACTTACTAGTGCTGTTTTACTGACTCTCAAAATTTTATCATGTCTGACAATATTTGATGATACATTTATATTTAGCACAAAAATAGCTGAGCTGAAACCAGTGGAGTCATGATTATTTATTGCAACTGAGGATCTTAAAACCCAGCTCACTGAGCCACATGGTTATATAAGAATTTTTTTTTAGTGTTATTGTACATTTCTACCAATCAGTGCTGTTGTTTATGAGGACAAACTTTTATCTTTTTTTTCTTTAAATTCTAATTAAATCAACTTACAAACAAAATGTAGCCAAGGGTCTAAGTTATGTATCTGATTTCAGAAAGTGATTATATCATTATCAAGTCAGAAGAGTTTTAGTTGTAACTCAGCTAAATCATAGATTTTCTGCAGCATATAACATTTGTATTATGCATATGTATATTCTCACACACACACACACACATGTGCATACATATAGATTTTATTCCAAGCACGCAAGTAGATAGAAAATAGAAATATCTTTTAATAGTGCTCTTTTTATGTTGGATTAACCCACTCGTTTTGTGTAGCTAAATGGGAGAACTTCTGGATTAATAAATAAATTTTCATTACTACAATGAGATACTTGCAGATGCCTCTGCAAAGTTTTTAACTGATTTCATGTCCCATAAGGTATCTTATTAAAGACTGAGATGTTATGTTTTTTTTCAATGCCATTCAGTTCTTAGTTCTAGCAGTTTTTAGAATAGGTTAGGACCCTTAATTGTCTGCAGTCTTGTATTTCTTTTAATCATCAGATCTCAAGTGAGGAACAGAACAAAGCAAAAAATGAAAGAAGAATCAGTAAAAGAAGATAAAAGGAAAATACATCTTTAAAAGTTTTAAAAACATTTCAAATTTAAAAAGTCATGATTCCAAGATAAATTTAATCAAGTATACACAGCTGTCACCTGAATGGTATCTTTAAAAATCAAACAAACAAAAAAAAATAAAAACAAACCAAAGAACCCCCAAAAATGAATATAATGTTATAAACCAAACTTTTAGTTAAACATTGATAACAACCCTCTATGTAAGCTATTGAAACTTACCTAGTGTTCACTGCTGTCAGTATTTGTTCAGTCAGAGGGCAAGCTGTGTACTAGAGTTGATGCCTAACCCAGTATACTCTGCTATTGAACTAGACAACTAAAGCTATCCAGGAAAAGGTGCAGATGTAAGAGTAAACCTTTTTTTTTTTTTTTTTTTTTTTCCCCAGGATGACTTAATACTGTTTGTCTATCAATCAATTATACAGTACTGAATGTTCAATTCAGTATTGCCAGACAAAATTGTCAACAACCAGCAATTGCCAACAACACAGCACTTTGTTGAAGTTAAGTCACCTGAAGTTACATATCAGTTGACTATTTCAATAGTAAATATAATACAGGGATTGTCTTGATTCTATAGAAACAAAATGTGGCACTGTATAAATTTTTATCTCCTTTCCTCTTTGGTGCTCTCAACACACAGGGTAGTTAGTACATGAGTGAATCTGGCTTATCCCCCTCACTGCCAGAGCCTTCCTTCTCAATGTTGAGACAAAGAAAGGGAGCAAATATTGACCTTGTGAACCGTTTGACATCTTCTTCACTGAACAAGAGAAGATTTTAGTCTGTAAAGCAGTCTGTGTATTACCTTGTATAATGTCAAATTTATATAACTTTGTATGCATTATCTTTTTTTAACTTTATGCTTTGGCCAGAGGAAGTACAGCAAGAATCAGAATTCAAAAAGAGGCTAAGTTTGAATGAAGAGATGAAAGATCAATGAGGCTAGATTGAAACTGATTCACTCTTCCTTTCCTACTGAGGCCAAGCTGATATCCCCTACCTTGACAAAATGAAATTTAAGATCTGCTTGACTTATCAGGGTTATTTGCATTTTATCACCTACTGGTGATGACTGGCTGGTAATAAAGCTTCAGACTTCATATCTCAATAAAATTCATGTTCCTGCAGTTGCTACTGCTTGATTATATCAGGCCTAGGCATTCAGACATCAATCCATATAACTGGGTTTTCCTTCTGGATAAAAAAATTAAGGAGGATGACCTAGAGACTATGTTAATCTTGAATAAACTCTTGAGTTGGTTGTACTGATAAAATGCACAAGAAAAAAATCAATGGAATTAAGTATATAGACAATATAAATTTTTTTTAAAAAGTAAAATATGTTTACAAATTGTTTCCAATCTGATCAAATAGCTAAACATTCTTCATAATAACAATAATGAATGAGACTGGAAATTATGTGCTATCTTATGTTTTGCATGCGGTAGGATCATTGGTATGCACTTTGTATGATAATAAAGCTGCAGTAGATATCTAAATTGATCCCCTTGTCACTTTCTTAACAAATAAAAGAAATATCAGCTTAAAATGTTTCTGAGAAGTATTTTCAAAATATCCAAAAATTCTTCTACAGTTTATGTATATAAACATAATATGAAGACTCCTGAACATTCCTGCTAAAGCAAATAATAGAACGGTTTAGGATTTTCAGTTAAAATGTTTATTCCCCTACTGAAATGTCAAACTTTGACAAAATAAGCTTCTTTAAAGTTAAGAACTTTAATGATTTTTAACCTAAATATGTAAAATACTTTGAAGAAAATGGAAGAGGGGTCTTGTTTGTTTCTTTTGGGGTTTTATTTTAAGAAAGTATGCTCAAACTTTAATCTAAAGATAATTTAAAAACATGTTATAGCAATAAAAAAATACTTTAGGGACAGAAAGTTATTTTTTACTTTTATAATTGGTAGCTGGATATAGTGAAATTCAATGAAATTCTTAAAGTTATGCATATGATAAACTTTGCTGAAACTTACAAGGTGGACATAAAATAAGAGGCAAATGCAAGAGTTGAAACTATTCACTGAGGTAGGAAGTGGAAAAGTAAGTGATATAAAATCTTAGATGATGCCATAAAAATGATATAGTAACACGAATTCAAAGATAAATTGTAGAAAGAGGTACAAAATGGAATTTTTTACACACAGGCCTTGACAAGTCATGTTGGCTTAATTTGGTAATCAAAAACATTCATGAGATTGAGGGCAAGTTAGAAAATGTCTAAATGAATATCAGAAGTAGCTTTGCCACTGTAAAATACACTGTTAAACGCTTGTTGCAGAAAATGCTACAAGAGAAACATTTAATAATGAGCAAGGACAAATAGGAGAAACAAATATAACTGGCAAATGATATATTTCTCTTAAGCGGCCTAAATGTATGCAACAGAAAAGAAAAACAAGAAAAAGAATGTAAATGTAAAACCAAATGAAAACAAAACAAAAACAACAACAAAATAAACAGAAAAATCCACAAGAGATCCTGCGATGTAATGGGGACATTAGCTATTTCTGTAAGTTTAATTCTATTCAGGGGGCCTATAAAAGCAAAACATAAGGAGTTTTGATCAATGTCAATAAAGAGGAACTGAAAAAGCTTCTTCCGAAGTTTTTCAGCACCTCTAAAGTGGAACTACCTTTAAAGCAACAAACAGCTGTCTAATTAAGCAGTTATTCATGATGTAAAGGTTAGCTGCCTGAAGCAAATAGACAAATTTTACACTGTAAAATGTACCCATACATTTGTAGACTGATAAATAATTGATAGTAACGTGAGTTAGATTAAATGTTAATATCCATTTAATAAATACATCACACTCATCAGGGTAAGAATTTATGCCCAATTACAGGACAGTTTAATGCTCCCATTCTCTTCTAACAAATAGAGATAATAGGAACCTAACTTTTGTCACCTTGTGAAGAGTAACATTTTAGTCAATGTATTAAGGAGAAGAAAAATAAATATTAATATTAATCTGCTCATACATATGTCTGACACATTCATCTTGTCTCCCTTTGTTGGATGGAAAGGGGGCAGAGGGAAAGCTGTTTTGAGGACATGGTACTTTACACCCTAAGGTAATTAAAATAGGGAAGGTTAATAACCTCTGTAAAATGATGCTATATCACTGAGAGAGGTGTTCATTGTGTCTTTTCTTACAAACAAAATTAGGTGAAATCAGCAGTGAGTCTAGAACCACTTCAGTTGCTGGGATAACACCCCTGCCTGAAGGCTTCAGTACAGGTACCATGTACTTCTGGTTCCAGTCTGGACCCTCCTGGTGTGGACAGGCTTAACATGTGTATACTGCTGCATGCAGCACAGGAGGGATACAAGACTCAGAAAGAGTCAGAAAGCTATACAGATTTGCCAGAGGTAGATTTCATCGTCCTCAGTGTAAAAGCTGCCATGGGTGAGAATAAACTCACTCCAGTGATATCACAGCTGGTTGTCTAAAATGAGGACTAAAGCAGAACATAAGAAGGCTGTTTTAAGGAATTTCTTCTTAACATATAGGGGCTGCTCTTATGGAAGCTTGAAATTGGGAACAGTTCAATGAAGTTAGAATAAACAAAGGTTACAACTTTGTGGATATAAGAAGAAAGTAAGTGCAATATTAACTTCAGCTTTTTTTTTTTTTTTTTTTTTTTTTTTTTTAAATAAAACCATCAATATCATGCGCATCTTAGTCTTTGAAGAAAACTAAATGTCCAAAAAAATGCACTTCAGGATTAAAGACAATTAATTATTTTTAAAATTGGAAGAATTGAGAAACAAAATATAAACAAACATGCAAAACTGTTGGGCTTTTTTAAAAATTAAAGTATATTGTTCTTCTTGCATGAGATGTAAGTTCAGTGCTTCCCTTGATACAGAAAACGTAGGAGGTGTTGCATTTAGTCCAAGAGTGAGTCAGCATGTACTCAGATTTTCCAAAAATAGTACCATCATCAGCTTCTGCATAATGTTGTAGGAAACAAACACGAAAACAAACCAAAAAACAGTCTGATAAATCATCCTTGACAAATACATGGAAAGTAGCTTAACAGACAACAGATTGATGGAGAGGAGGCAACACTGGAAAAAATAAATGATGCTCATATCTCTGAGAGTTGCATTTCATAATTTCCCCAAATGCATGTTAGGTATTTATTAAATACACTGGATCTTCTGTACTACACGTTGTACTTCTGTGAGTGCATATATAACATATAAATAAGGAAAGTTTCTAAAACTTCTAACTGTTCTATCTTTCCAATTAAATACCAAATGTATTTGGTTAGAGGGAATATTTTTCTTGGTTTTCTCCTATTGATGTGTTAACTTCACTGTTACAAAAAAGTTGGCAACTGAGCAATGGGAGAGGCTGAAGAGCAAGGGAGAGAAAAATACTGATTTTGTGTAAAAGTCCTGCTGCAATTCCTTCTTCCTTGCCCTCCAGTCACCTGTATGTTTACTCCATTTGCTTCCATCCAGGTGTGGCAGTCAGGTGGTTACTGTGTGGCAGCTAGCAAGTGTTTTTCCAGCATGTGTGGGATCAGGAATTAATGACAGTATAGGCAGTGGGACAGCTAGCAGGCTTGTCACACTGCTGTGTTCAAGTCTGAGCAAATAAGAAGTTACTGAAAATGAAATTTGTCTGCAAAGATGCCTCCCATTTTGAAAGGAAACCAATACTGTTTGCACATGGAAAGTTAAGAGATGCATTTTGTGCTGTACCAGTGAAGTGCTACTATTCAGAAAAGCACATTAGAAGAAAAGTAATCCTGTCTGGCAAAAATTGTTTTTATGTAGTGAAAGTCAAATTATATTAAGAGCATTCAGACACAATTGAAGTTATACCTTTATTTGAACAATGTGATAATACCTGTGTGTTTTTATCTACAGTCAGAAATTATATAGTTTAAACTCCATTGAAGAATGAAATAATTCAACCTAAGGTTTAGAAAAATCAGTCCATTGAAATAAAAAAGGGTAATTCATACTTATTTGATTGTTTGTATAATAACAGAGACTCTGTGTCTGAAACATAATACATTAAAGAAATTTGATCTTAATAAACATGTCTACATAAAGGCAGTTAAATTAACAGATCTTAATGCAATTTCAGAGCCATTCAGAATTTTTTGCCATATGTAGTCTTGAAGGTGGACTCCCTTACACTTTTATGTACTAAAATTTACTTTCCTAAATAAAGAGTAGGTGCATGAGTAAGGTCTGTCATAATTTGGGATAAATAATATATTTGACATTTAACTAAGATCTATTAGGTTTTTTATAAATGGACTTAAGCTTTGATTTTGCAGATTATGTGTTTTATTGTATATGCTGTATCAGTGGGACTTCTCACTAGTGAAAATTTGGAATACGCATAGTGTTAGGACTGCATAAGAAAAGAAAAAGGGTTATACTCTCTGTATATTCTGTACCCACTTGTGTCAAACTCTGTAAAACCTCCTAGTTGCTTGTACGTAGCAACTATTTTAGATGGAACCAAAAGACTTTCTTTTCCTTACATTGTGCTTTCTTTGCATCTATCCTCTCTGAACACATAGAAAGGCTGGCAGAAGCTTTCTTAGAGTGCGTACAGAAAATGTGAATGTGTTATTAACTATTCTCTTACACACTCACACCAGATGATAGCTCAATTATTGTAGCTTTTGATCATTTTTCATAACTACTTATCTATGTGCAAATATTGTTTGTCAGATCGTATTGCCAATCAATGGGGGAAAAAATAAATTAACTTAATTGTGGTAAATGGATACTTGACATTCACACAAACATTAGGTTGCCAGGAGATTGATTGGTATTTTATTATTAAAAATAGACATAAAAAGAAGTTTGAGTTACTTAAAAGAAATCTTCTGTTAATTCAATCAATAAAAAAGTGTACATTTTTAACAGTAACATGAAATTTAATTGTAAAGTACATTTACAGAAATGTAACATTGTTCTGAGATACTTTCAATAAACACTGTAATAGAGAAGTTCGATATAAAATAGATAAACTGGCTTAAAGGCATTGCAGAATTTTTCTTTTTACATTGGAGTGTATGATCTTCAAATTATGCCAGACCTTCCTGTGGGTTCAATCTGTAATCGCTCCCAAGTGAACATAAAATTTCTCATAATTTTTTCACACTTTACTAATTTTGCAAGCTACCTATGTGATGGTATGTCATGCCTGCTTTCAAAGCCTAGATTGTATATTCAAGCTTTTGTGTAGGTTGTTATAAAATGAGAGAAGGCAAGACTGAAAGAGCTACACGATTACATATAGCCACCTGAATTGTCCAAAAGCATGACCAGCTGTGCTCATTCTTAAACAATGTTTCTCTAATCTGTTCTTAAAAGACTTCCAGTCACAGAGGCTCTATCCAGTCTCCAACCAATCTACTCCACAGTTTCCCTACCTTTCTAATGCCCAGCTTGACTCTTTCTTGCTGCAATTGAAAACTCTTGCTAGACAGGACAAGAAAACAGAGAGAAAATGTTTGTTCAATTTACAGATGACACCGAGGCGAGAAGGGTTGAAAATATATTGAAGCTGGTGATTAGAATTCAAAATAGCTGGTGAAGTGGCTTGGGAAAAAATCAAATGAAGTGCTGTAAGTAGAAAAGTATAGTAGTACAATGAACTATGAGCAATAGTGAAATGGCTTGGGAAAAAAATTGAATGAAGTGCTGTAAGGAGAAAAGTATAGTAACACATTGAACTATGAGCAATAGCATTGTCTCACTATTCAATAATTTGTAGCCATCCCATAGTATTTTCATCATAAGTGTGTTCCCTACCTTCTTCCTGAGATCATTACATAAGTCTTCCTCTTCTAGGAATTTTCAAAACATTCAGTTGCCTTCTGGGAAAGGCAGGTACCTATGCACAGAATCACAAGCAATGATGTTGACAACAAGGAGTCTGAAGTACACCAAAGGAAGTAGGAATTCTGCTGTGGGTTCCAAAGAGCTGACTACAATACCATTTCTGATAGTAAGACTAGCTAAACATTAATTTTCATTGTATCTCAGTACATTGTTCAATGTAAGAAAAATTTGCTTTGACTGCATCAAGAGAAAAGTGTCAATAACAACACAATTTTATGTGTGGTTATACAGAATTATATTCCTGAGGTAAAAAATCAAGCTCATTTTCCATTAGGCCACATGAGAAACTCACTCATTCTGTGGATCTACACATCATAATACAGAAGGCTAACAAATTTACCACATATTTGTGGGTGCCTGAAATGCAAGGCTGCTGTGTAGGAGAATGAAATTTCCAGAGCTTACATTATTTTCTATTTGTTTTTTAAATGTTCTGCTAACATAGTTCATTTAATATTGTGAATTAATATTATATCCATACAACTATTGCACTATAGCAAGTTATGATGTTTGACTTTTTTATCTGAAACAGGTGAGCCTATTGAGACAAATATAATTATTAAAAGCAATCTGTGATTATACACACATTGTATTTATAAGACATAACTGTCACAGGCTTAATCATTTGACATTGTATTCTAATCACGTTATTAGTGTGCATAACTTTTTTTTTGTATGTTTTATAAGGTTAGAAAGGAGTAAAGAAACTAGTTGTCACTGCCCAACTTCTTATTTTCTTAGATCTGTGTACTTCAGATTTCATTTGTTACGACTGCTATGTCTGAAAAGATAACATCCAAAATACTAGCCTAGAAAATGTTTGTTCTCAGATATAGTGTTTTCTTGAGCATGATAAATGAAAAGAGGAGATGCAAATGTATTTCTCAATAACGATATTTATTTTTATGAAGGAAACTGTTGTGTATATTAAGATAATTATATATGAAATTATTGCTATATGTTAAAATATTGGTTAAGGAAATGTGAAATTTTACATTATCTTACATACCTTTTAGCTGCCACTCATCTTCACCCTAAATTTCTCAGGTCTCACTGGAAAATTGTGCATGAAATTATCTCTCTATCAGCAGAAGTGAACAGACATTTTCCCATGGTAGAAACTGTAGGTTAATTAATGTGATAATAAAGGGAAATTCTACTTTCTAAAAATAACAAGAGAATATTTTCATATTGACAAGATGTTGAACATCACTCTTTAATAGTTTTAGTCACCATCACATTTCAAAAGAATTTTCTTTTAGATACAAATATATAGAAGATTGAAAACAGATTGAAAACAGCTAAGTGGGGTATAATATTTCTGAATGCATGTTAAAATAATGTGAACAATTTAACTCAATTTACAATAAATAAATATATAACTAAATCAGGGCCTGCCTTAAATATTATGCAATGAAAAACCCAGCACTTGATGTGCAGTTGTAATTGGTTGTCTGAGAGAATTTTTATTATTATGCCAAACATTGTTACAGAATATAGTATGTCGTATAAGGAATTATTTATAAAAACATTTAGAAGGTCAAAAAGTAGGGGAATAGATATAATAAAATTGACTGGTTTTTTTACTCTATCTAAGTATTGTAACAAAGAAAGATTAAGTTCATCAGCTCACCCTTTACAACTTAAAATCTAATGGAAAACCATTATATTAAAACCTATACATTCTTTGGATTTTTTCACAAAAGACACTTCATATATGAAATGTCTATTGTCTTACGTTTGAGTGAGTAGTGAAGATTTTTGGTAGCAGGTGACAGGGCTATAGTGATGCCCCCCTGTGAGAAGCTTCTCGAAGCTCCCCCAGCTACAAATCAGCTTCAACTCTGCACCAAAACTGAGCCAATCAGCTGCACCTCTGCGATAACGTGTTTAAGAAGGGACGTGGTAAGCAGTGGGACTTGTGAGGAGGAGTTGTGGCAGCTGCATGAACACCAAGATCAGTGGAGGAACGGAGGAAGAAAGGAGGGGGGAGGTGTGCCGGAGCAGAGACCCCCCTGTATCCTGTGGTGAGACGGCAGGGCGGCCCCCCCCGCCACCCATGAAGGTCAAAGGTGGAGCAGACATTGATTTATGGCCTGTGTTTCATTTCATATGGATGATCAGGGTGCTATGCCCAAAGAAGTCCAGGGTCTTGTGGGAATAGGTAGCCCTGCTGTTGTAGTTCAGCACTGGGAGGATTGCAGCATGCGGGGGTGTCCCACGCTGGAGCAGTGTAAGGAAATGTTGCGGCCTGTGGGAGGGACTCATGTCAGATAAAGTTTGTGGGGGACTGCCTCCTGTGAGTGGGGGACCATAATGGAGCAGGGGGAGAAGTTGCAGAAGCTCCCCCCACAGAAGATGGAAGAAGTGACAGCACTGACTGCACCCCCTATTCCCTGCCCCTGCACTGCTGGGGGAGGAAGTAGAGATATTGGTAGCAGAGCTGAGCCCAGGAAGAAGGGAGGAGTGGGGGGAAGGTTTTCTCAAGATGTGGTAAGGCTTCTCACAGTCCTACTCTGTTAAGTGTTGTTGTTAGTATCTGTAATAAATATATGTTCTTTTTTGATTCCCTTAACGAGCCTGCTTTTTGCCCATGACCATAATATGTCCTTCCTGGTCCTAACTCAAACCCCAAGCCTGGCTCATTTGACCCTTCTCATTGCTGGAAGAGAAGGGAAGAGTGAGTGGCCGTGTGGTGTTTGGCTGCTGACCAGGCTCAAAATACGACTTATATTGAATGAAAATAGCCACAATAATAGTATCCTTTTGAAATAAAAACTTTTTAAATGTATTTGTAATTCTTCTAGTTTCATGGCCTTTTGTTGATAGCCTTAGAGTTGTCTGAAGTCACTGAACAAAATGTCATTCAAAACAGAAGTCCATCAGTGTTTAATTCTCTGATGTTTATATTTACTTGTATTTCATTTTTACCCCACACAAAGTAAAAGCATTTAATTTTCAAAATAGAAGATGAAAATGATAAATTTTAGCATCAAAGAAAGAATTGCATGTGTGAAGTACAAGGTATTGCCAACTGGAATGCACAACATGGTTAAGTAGAAAACATTCACACTGTGATCTGTAATGATTATTTCAAATTTCAAAGTAGATAGGAACATATTGATAACCTCCAAATAATTTTGGAATCATTGGGGAGTTTGTGATGAAAAATAAAATTATCTATTTGTTTACCTTTTATAAGAAATTGTTGAAATGTTTAACTTTTTTTTTCTCCATCTAAATAAGTGTCATGAAAAATATCAAAGTTTTTTAACCACATGTATGAACTATAAAGAAGAATGAATTTAAAGATTAAATCCTATTTCAAAAACCAAACTGGAGTTACGTTGGTACTAGATACTTGAGAAACTGCTGGGGAGAAACTGTAGACCATTTTGAATTGTCTATAACTGCTGAATATTTACAACAAAAGATAAAACATATATACAAAAAGGGAGGGTAAATGAGCTAGACATGGACTCAGTTTGGAACAATAATATTCACAATGCTTATCTGTGGAAAACATTTTTTTGTCATGAAATATATGTTTAATTTGATAAAGTATAATTCAAAATCAGCTGACGTATGTTTATAGGTTCAAATTTAAAGTACTGATTATTTAAAAGACTAGTTTTGACCAATTTTGTTTACTTTTATAAAAATATTTGTAGACTAGTGTACTTTATATAAGCTGCATGAAGGAAACCAACTGATTTCTTATTGTGTGAAGAGTTGAGAAGGATGCTTTAATATTTCAGTGAAATCACATTATAGTGAAAACCACAAACTGAGCTATGTGCCTATCTTTACTAATGTGGGTGGTCTTGCTACTGTCTGTGGTAGTCACTCAAATGATTAATGTTAATCATAAGATTAAAAGAGGATACTTTCACTGAAAAACGTAATCTTAGAAAAAGATATATTTTTCTACATGATATAGACTGAAATATTGTAATTCTATCCAAATCAAAAGCATAAAATATTCCCTTATTAACCCATTCTGGTTTGGGATGTGCATGCTGATTTATGCAGTATATTTAGATCTGGGTGTCACATAACCAGAGCATGAGCTGCTTACAAATACAGTGTTTCTTTCCAGAAACTGTTAGTGGAGGAAGTTTGTTTGCCTGACATTATGAAATTTATGCTACAAAGGCCAAGTATTTCCTCAGGGACTCTTCAGTCATGATTCACATCATTTTGAAGCCAAAGATGTGGTATACTGTTTTATTTTTCCAGGGAAATTTCAATCTCTGTACTGTAATGAAGTCTTAAGACATTCCCTAGAAGACTTTACTTTGAAACCCACATATCCTTAATGTTTTCTTAATGATTGTGACTTGACAACTCTGAGTTGTGTTTTATTGCTTTTTAGCTTTGAGGTATAAAATTCATTCAGCTGGATATTATTTGGTATTCATCAATGTATTAAACCAATATCACACTGTTGTCCCCTGAAATGGGTATGAATCTGATTGCCAAAAATTTTTTTTCTAATTCACTAACATTAGTTATGTATAGAAGCAGTAAAACGGACTCGATGTTGCCAGAATGGATGTGTTAGCTTGACAGCCCTTACGAGAAACTTTTCCACTGGCTCAAATTGCTCTTCAGCTCTTGAATAACACAGATTATTTCTTTCAAATTTTATTAAACCCACCAACAGCTAACATATTCAGTATAGATTCAATCTGAAGCAATTTTTCTACTATCTCAAGCATGACTTTTTCACTGAAACATTAATGGGGTAAAATAGCTGCATAAATATAAATCCATAATGATATAATTCATGCAAGCAACCCTACCTATGTTTTATTATGATGTCTGTCATTGTTACAGACTCTTTAAAGAACTGTAAGAAAGGTTAAAAAAATAAAGGAAAACATTAATTCATTATATGTAATTTTTCAGTACAATACTATGAAATTAAATGTTGCTTCTTTCTTTCTAAACTTTCCAAAGAAATTTTCACTTAACTGTCTGAAAATCTTCTTAGGGAAAAGTATTTCATATTTTTCTGTATTGTTTTGAGGTTTTATCATAATATTTATTTAAATAAAATATTTATTTATATGCACTAGATTCAGATGGAAATTAAATTGCACATTAGACTGTACATCTCTTTTCTTGAAAAATACACACTCCAGACTAACAGTTGTGCGTATATGCGAGATTACAGGCATCAAAAGAACGGCTGAAATATGTACAGTACAGCTTCTTTACATTGAGAACCATGAAGTCCCGCATTACTTAGAACAAGATTTCCCTTTTGTTCCACAACATTTAATTGCATCGCAGATGCAACGTGATGCAATGAACAGATGTAATGAAGGCTTTTATATACCTGGAAAAACCTTTATAGTACTTCCTAGGAATTTGAAGGTAGGATATTAATGTTTGAAAGCCTTCAGTACATGAGATTTTGGTCTGGAACACTTCATTGTATAGACAGAACAACAGAAATATTTGGATTCCATGCATTTAATTTTCTGGCAGTATGGTCATATATTGTTCTTCACAGTATTAATATAATTGATAGTGAAGAGAAAGGAAGTCCTAAACTTAGCAAAGCTTTGGGAAGAAGTGCACTTCATGCAGAATCCATCTTAAATTTTAGAGAGAATATTTGTGTGATTGCCTGAGCTCTATCTCATCATAACATTTTCTTAGGTTGTTAGAGACACATTGCTCTATCTTCTTTAATATTGCTTGGCAGAGTACAAAGAATACAACTTGATTTGAGTTGTCACAGTGCAATATGTCCTCAAGACAATTTTGAAAACCAAAGAACAAAGTACCATGAAATAGACTGTGGCTTTCCAGTGGGAAATAGTTCTTGTGTGTTTTGTTTTGTTTCTTTTTTTTTTTTTTTTTCCTTAATAAGCAGTGGAAAGCATACATTGGAACAAGTTCTCCTTGCTGTCTTCCTGTTTGCTTGTTTGCTTTTTTGTTTTACAGTAAACAGTGGCAGATCCCTTCAACTTCAGTGAAACGGTACCAATGCAGCCTGAAAGAGTCTCTGTAGTTCACAAAATATGTTTGGGCAACCTCTTAAAATGGAGGAAAAAGTAGAAATCAGAGCATGTAATTCTTTTGCTGGTTTTGTTAGATAAAGAGTAGTGAGCATGTGGAGGTTTTGAAAGAGCTTAGATGCTGTTGACAGTCAATGGCAGTTGGGTGCCATATACCCTACACACCTTTTGAAATTTTAATTTATAATAATTATGGAAGCTATGAAACTGAGAAACTGAGAAAATGACAGATGCTAGTCAGTAGTACTGAAGAAAAGTGGCTACCATTAACAGTTCAATATTAAAATTGGATAAATAAAAAGTCTTTCTACACAAGGCAGAAGAAGGAAGTGTACATTCTGCAAGCAGGAAAAAAAAAAAAAAAAAACAAACATTGAAAAACTAAAAAATCTAGATGTCAGGTGCAGACAACTAAATGTCACTGCTTGTTTTAATCTTATTATTTGAATTTACAAGTTATTGGTGAAGAAAATACACTGTCTTTCAGGGTCAAGGAGGATAGATCATTCCACTATAAAGACATTTTCATCATTAGTGGTTTTACTAAGGATCTATGAAGGTACTTAATGTTGTAGACTCACTGGTCTAATACTTTCTGTTTCCATTGAATGTGCTATAATTTTTATAAAAAATCAAAGTTGTTTCATAGCCAACATCTTAGTCACTGTTTATAATAGAAATTGTATTTTCTACTTTTAAAGATCCTTTTCCCTTTCAAGTGAGATTTTTTTTCATTCCTTGTCACATGCCATATAAGATATACTTACTTGTTTTTCTTGCATCACTTTACCTTATAAAGAATCACAATTAGGCTTAGTGCAAGGAAAGAAGTCTTTCATTCCAAAGGACGACTACATGGCGGTCAAGTAATAAAAAAACATTATCCTTCTGGCTTTTCTCTGTCAATATTCATATTCTGCAGATGCCTTAGTTTCTTTGGGTTACTCAGAAAGTGGTCACTCTCTGATGGTTGATGGTTCTACTAAATCATTATTAAATTATGCAATAATTTCATCTGAGTACTGAAATTATTTGGTTCCGTATTCCAGAAAAAAAAAAAAAAAAAAACACATTGCAAGAAGAAAGTTATTTTTCATGATCAGACATTTTTCATGCTTAAACTGCAATATTTTTCATGATAAACTGCAACACATAATATTATCAGGAAAAGAAAAAAAAAAAAAAAAGATTTACAAAATCCTCTTTCCCATTTCTTTAGTTTTTTTTTTTTTTTTTTTTTCCTTTCTGAAAATTATGGTATAAGCTAACTAAATGAAATTTAACAAAAAACTTTTTTGGGACTAGATCCTGCTCAGCAAATTACATTCTAAGAAAATGTCAACTGCACCATATATATAAGGAAGGAATTGCTGATCAGAAAAAAAAAAAAAAACGTGTACTGAATTTGATGTCTTTTCTTTCAATACAAGATTTTATGTACTAATCTTTCTACTCTTGACAGTCAGAAAAAAAAGTCAGCTTGTTTTTTGTTGAGCTAGTAGTATTATTTTTTACTCTGTCAGTTTTATATTTCTCTTGTTATTTGTTTCTAAGGAGACATATCCCAAGCAAGATGTCCAAGCATGACTTCTGTGTTTCAAGAGACAGCAGACTAAGGCTTATCTGTCAAAGAAGAGTTTTATTTAACAGAAGTAATGAATTATATTTATTCAGCAATACCTCAAATATCCAAAACAGTTACCCTATCAATCAGCAGTTCTCTAGATCTCACTGATATGTCCATCTTTGGGAACATATTTCCTCTCTGATAGTTTATTGCTGCCCTTCTGGCAAAACAAACTCATTGTATGATTTCACTGTGTGCTTACTGATCATTAAATTTGCTAACTTGGACAAAAATAATGATTAGACATAAACCGTCATTACTATTTCAAGAAGTTAAAACACTTTCAAAAGTTTCAAACAACTGGTTTTGTCTTATAACCCAGATTCTTCCATCCTCAAGGCCAGATCCTCAGTTACCTTTGGAGAGCATTCAGAAAAGCTCAGGAGTAAATGAACCCCTTCTGCTACTCTGTGGTTAGGGGTATGTGTTACTCTTTGGTAAAGGTAAGAGACTTGTTTCAGTTAATCCTCCCTACTGAGGTGATTATAAAAGTTGGGGTAAGATTGCTATTAGGCCACTTTTTACTGGTCTGATATTGTAAAACTGTTAACACAGCCATGGAGCAAAACCTGTCAGTCTATTACAGCTTACCTGAAGAAAATATTCTGCTGCAATGGAATGATTTCTGTTACAACTCTGGGCTTGAGAATATAACAATATCAACAAGAATAAAATTAGTTTAGCCACACTGATATTTAATGAAAGGAAGGGTCACTTCCTGTCCTGGTTTGGGCTGGAATAGAGTTCATGTTCGTTTTGGTAGCTGGAGGAGTTCTGATGCACACTGAGATTCCAGAGGCTCTCCAGCTCCGAGTGCCCTTGTCTATGTGCGGGGGCAGGGGGAGCACAGCTGGCGTGCTGGGCCTGGATTGGCCGATATTCCATGTAATGTGACGTTATGCTCACTATATAAAGGAAGAAGTGGGTCAGGAGGGGCTGCCACTTCTGGGAGAGTGGCTGTAGGGCCTTTGTGTTTGGGATCACCAGCCGGGAGCAGACAGGTGTTGGTCGGCAGGTGGTAAGCAGCTGTATTGTACATTACCCATTGGTACTGCTGTTGTATTATTCTGTTACAGTTATCAAACATTGTATTATTCTGTTACTGTTATTAAACTGTTTTTATCTCAACCGGTGAGTCTCCTTTGCCCCTCTGATTCCCTCCCCATTCCCAAGTGGGGGGAGGGTGGGTGAACGGTTGCATGGCATTTAGCTGCTGACCACGATCAAACCATGACAGTCCTTGGGAATTGGATTAAGATTTTTGCCTTGCTGTATTATGTAACACTAATCTATGGCATGATAAAATCATCGGTCCTGGGAGTACTGGAGCATTTGTACTCAGCATGGTCGTTGTCTGTGTACACTGGGGGGAACCTAGTGGAATGGGCTAGTAACTACACCCTGCACCTTTTCTCCTCGGAGAGCCCACCCAAAGGGGAGATATCTTTTTCCCTCTTCGTCTTCTCCAGGCTACTTGCAAGTATGCTTGAGAATGCTGAGAACTCTGAATATCCATGGAATGCTCATATTAACATTGGTGTCTTGTTGCTGGAAGCTGTAGTGTTCCTGAATGTGGTTCAGGTTCTGTTTTGGGTTAAGCAACTGTTTCTGAATACCACTCAGATGCCTACCCCAAGGTTGAAGAATTTTGAGTGGCTGGGAGTGTGGGGTAGCATGGGCAAGTACCTAGGACAGTGGGGACCTCCAATGTTTTGGAACTTCACCCCTGAACAAGTGCAAGATCCTGAGAAACTAGTAAAATATTTAGAAAAGGTGTGTTGTTATCCTGACACCTCAAGAGAGACACAGATCATTGCAACATGCTGGGGCCTGGACCTTGCCTACGGAACACTTCTCACCACTATGCAGTATCCTCAAAAGAGGCTCTGCATCTGCTAGCAAAACAACCGGCACTGCAACCACTCTGACACCTCCACCAGACACTGCAGCCACTCCAACTTGGGCAACAGACACTGCAGCCACTCCAACTCGGGCAAAAGACGCTGCAGCCTATCCGACCCCTATGATAAGTAGTGCAGGTGAACCGGCTAATCAATCCACCATGGTGTCAGTTGCTCCCATACAAAAGAAGAAATATACAAAAAAATCCCCTTGTATTATAAAAGATGATGGTGAACCAGGGCCATCACAAGAACAGGAGGAGGAGGCAGAGCCAGTGGTAATCACCCGATCTCTATCCCTGAGTGAACTACAAGACATGCGAAAGGATTTCAGTCGTCATCCAGGTGAACACCTCCTTACCTGGCTGCTCCGATGCTGGGATAGCGGTGCCAACAGTGTGGAATTAGAAAGTAGGGAATCCAGGGGACTGGGATCCGTGTCCAGGGATGCAGGCATTGACAAGATTATTGGAAGAAAGACACAAACGCTCAGCCTTTGGAGACGACTACTGTCAGGCGTGAGGGACAGATATCCCTTCAAGGAAGATCTTATATGTCATCCAAGTAAGTGGACCACCATGGAGAGAGGCATCCAATACCTAAGGGAACTGGCTGTGCAGGAGATGGTTTATTTTGACCTGGACGATGCACAGCTACCCATAGACCCAGGTGAAGTAATATGCACCCAGCCCATGTGGCGGAAATTTATACGGAGTGATCCATCATCGCATTCCAATGCATTGGACTGGAGAGAGGAAGAGGGACCAACTATGGACGACTTGACTCACCGACTCCAGCACTACGAAGACAGTCTCTCTTCTTCCATCATCGTGGCTGTGGTGAAAGTATCACAAGAAGTCCAACAACTCAAAGAGGACATGTCCTACTCTCCACATGCACAGACCAAGGTCTCAGCTATCAGGAGCAAATGGTTCCCTACTCAAGCGAGACGATATACACCATTGGGGAACCTATGTTATTACCTGCGCAACCATGGAGAAGACATGAGGAAATGAGATGGGAAACCCACTTACCTTCTAAGAGAGTAGGTTCAAGAGTTGGAAGGAAGAATGTCTACAAATCAAGGTTCTTCCAGGAGAAGTGCTGCTCCAGTCTCCACTAATCAGTTACCGTGTAGAAGAGTTGAATTTGCTCCTAATCCTATGAAGACAACTTCCGAGTCGTACTTACAAGAAGTGAGTAACCAGGATGAGACCGAGATCTGCACAGACCGCACTAAACCCTTCATTGATAATAAATACTATGACCAGCATTAGAGAGGCCTTGCCTCCAGCCAGGTGGAGGAGAGGGACAACCGTGTTTACTGGACTGTGTGGGTCCGATGGCCTGGCACATCTGACCCCCAGGAGTATAAGGTTCTGGTGGACATTGGTGCCCAGTTCACCCTGATGCCGTCAAATTTCCAAGGAACAGAGCCTATTTGTATTTCAGGAGTGACAGGGGGGTCTCAACAGCTGACTGTGTTGGAGGCTGAGGTGAGCCTAACTGGAAATGAGTGGCAAAAGCATCCCATCACGACTGGCCTGGAAGCTCCCTGTATTCTTGGAATAGATTAACTCCGGAGAGGGTATTTTAAGGACCCAAAAGGGTACAGGTGGACTTTCGGTATAGCTGCCTTGCAGACGGAGGAAATCAAACAGCTGTCCACTCTGTCAGGGCTCTCAGAGGATACTTCTCCTGTGGGACTACTGAGGGTTGAAGAACAACAGGTTCCAGTTGCTACCAGAACTGTGCACCGATAGCAATATTGCACCAACAGAGACTCTGTAGTTCCCATCCACCAACTGATTTGTCAACTAAAGATCCAAGAGGAGATCAGCAGGACCCGCTCACCCTTTAAGAGCCCTATATGGCCAGTGCGGAAGTCTAATGGAGAGTGGAGACTGACAGTGGACTATCGGGGCCTGAACGAAGTCACGCCACCCCTAAGTGCTGCTGTGCCAGACATGCTACAGCTTCAATATGAATTGGAGTCAAAGGTAGCCGAGTGGTACACCACCACTGATATTGACAATGCCTTTTTCTCAATCCCTTTGGCAGCAGAGTGAAGGCCACAGTTTGATTTCACCTGGAGGGGTGTCCAATACACCTGGAACAGACTGCCCCCGGGGTGGAAGCACAGTCCCACTATTTGCCATGGACTGATCCACACTGCACTGGAACAGGGTGAAGCTCCAGAACATTTACAATACATTGATGACATCATTGTATGGGGGAATACAGCAGAAGAGGTTTTTGAGAAGGGAGAGAAAATAGTTAAAATTATTTTGAGAGCTGGCTTCACCATAAAAAGGTGTAAAGTCAAGGGCCCTGCACAGGAGATTCAGTTTTTAGGAATCAAATGGCAAGATGGACGTCGTCAGATTCCAATGGATGTGATTAATAAAATAACGCCTATGTCTCCACCAACCAGCAGAAAGGAAGTACAAGCTTTCTTAGGTGTGGTAGGCTTCTGGAGAATGCATATTCCAAATTACAGTCAGATTGTAAACCCTCTTTATCAAGTGACTTGGAAGAAAAATGACTTTTTATGGGGCCCTGAGCAAAAGTAAACTTTTGAACAAATTAAACAAGAAATAGTTCATGCTGTAGCCCTTGAGCCAGTTCAGGCAGGACATGATGTTAAAAATGTGCTCTACACTGTGGCTGGGGAGAATGGCCCTACCTGGAGTCTTTGGCAGAGGGCACCAGGGGAGACCCGGGGTTGACCCCTGGGATTCTGGAGTCAAGGATATGGAGGGTCCAAAGCCCATTATACTCCCACTGAAAGAGAGATATTGGCAGCCTACGAAGGAGTTAGAGCTGCTTGAAAAGTGATTGGTACAGAAGCACAGCTCCTCTTGGCACCCCGACTGCTGGTACTGGGCTGGATGTTCAAAGGGAAGGTCCCCTCAACACATCATGCAACTGATGCTACGTGGAGTAAGTGGGTCGCACTCATCACACAGCGGTCTCGAATAGGGAACACCAATCGCCCAGGAATATTGGAAGTAATTACAAATTGGCCAGAAAACAGTCTTTGTAATGTCACCAGAGGAAGAGGTGACCCGAGCTGTAGATGCACCGTCATATAATGAACTACCAGATAATGAGAAGCCATATGCCTTATTTACCGATGGGTTCTGTCGCATTGTAGGGAAACATCAGAAGTGGAAGGCTGCTGTGTGGAGCCTCACATGATGGGTTGCCGAAGCTGCTGAAGGAGAAGGTGAATCCAGTCAATTTGCAGAAGTGAAAGCCATCCAGATGACCTTAAATATCACCAAGCGAGAAAAGTGGCCAGTCCTCTACCTCTACACTGACTCATGGATGGTGGCAAATGCCTTGTGAGAGTGGCTGCAGCAGTGGAAACAAAGTGGCTGGCAGCGTAGAGTCAAACCCATCTGGGCTTTTGATTTGTGGCAAGATATTGCTGTTCAGATAGAGAACTTGGTTGTGAAAGTACGCCACTTAGATGCTCATATACCCAAAAATCGAGCAACGGAAGAACATCAAAACAACCACCAGGTGGACCAAGCTGCAAAGATTAAGGTGGCCCAAGTAGATCTGGACTGGCAGCATAAGGGCGAGAAATTTATGGCTCGCTGGGCCCATGACTCCTCAGGCCATCAAGGAAGAGATGCAACATATAGATGGACTCGTGACCGAGGGGTGGAATTAACAATGGACACTATCTCACAGATTATCCATGAATGTGAGACATGTGCTACAATCAGTCAGGCCAGGTGGTTAAAACCTCTTTGGTATGGAGGGAGATGGTTAAAGTATAGATATGGGGCGGCTTGTAAGATTGATTACATTACGCTCCCACAAAGTCGGCATGGCAAATATTATGTGTTCACCATGGTGTAAGTAACTACCGGATGACTGGAAACATATGCTGTGCCCCATGCCACTGCCCGGAACACTATTCTGTGCCATGAAAAACAAGTCCTGTGGCGGCATGGCACCCCAAATAGAATTGAGTCAGATAATGGCACTCATTTTCATAATAATTTTATAAACACCTGGGCAAAAGAACATGGCATTGAGTGGATATATCATATCCCCTATCATGTTCCAGACTCTGGGAAAACTAAGAGGTACAATGGGCTACTAAAGACCATGCTGAGAGCAATGGGAAGAGGAAATTTATGCATTGGGACACACATTTATCAAAGGCCACCTGGTTAGTCAATACTAGAGGATTTGCCAACCAGGCTGGCCCTGAGCAGTCAAACCTTCTACTTACTGTAGATGGAGATAGAGTCCCAGTAGTGCACTCTAAAAACATGCTGGGGAAGACTGTCTTGGTTATTCCTACTTCAGGTCAAGGTAAGCCCATACGTGGAATTACCTTTGTCCAAGGACTTGGGTGCACTTTGTGAGTAATGCAGAGGAAGGGGAAATCCAATGTGTACCTCAAGGGGACTTAATGTTAGGTGAAAATAGCCAATAATCTAGATTAAATTAATCACCACCCTATCAATGCTTTGCTACGGTTGACACATATTATGCTAATGGCATCATATTCATGAAGGAAAACAAGATCTTGCATAAAGTCAGGATTGGCTTCAGCAACTGATGCCCAGCGACTGCCGCAGACTGTGAATACAGACAGCATCAGATGCATCAGTCACCAGCTCCAGATGCAACAGACTGCATGCCATCCTCCTGTCAGGTCCAAGGACTCCTGTGCCCTACTGACTGAGCATTGTTCCCCCTGCCTTCAGGGACTGTTATGACAGATGGAACCTGAAGCTATGGACCAAAAGAACTCATGATACATTCTGCAGTGTTGGCCCATGGACTGAGGGAATGTTATCTGTGTGAACATGTCTATGACCAAGCAATAGGATAGTAATTAATTAGAATGTATATAGAAATATGGAACCTGAGCATAATGTAAAATGATATGGAATAAGGGGTGGATACTGTCCTGGTTGGGGCTGGACTAGAGTTCCTGTTGGTTTGGCAGCAGAAGGAATGTTGCAGCACACTGAGACCCCAGGGGCTCCCCAGGTCCTAGTGTCCTCACCTGTGTGCGGGGGCGGGGGGAGCACAGCTGGAGGGCTGGGCCCTGATTGGCCAATAGTCCATGTCATGTGACATTGTGCTCACTATATAAAGGCAGGAGTGGGTTGGGAGGGGCTCTCACTTCTGGGAATGTGGCTGTGGTGTCTTTGTGTTCAGGATCACTAGCCGGGAGAAGGCAGGTGGTGAGCAACTGTATTGTACGTTACTTGTTTATACTGTCACCATATTATTCTGTTATTTTTATACACCGTAAATTACTGTTATTAAACTCTTTTTATCTCTACCTGTGAGTACCCCTTTGCCCCTCCAATTCCCTCCCCTTTCCCAAGTGGGGGAAGGGTGGGTGAGTGACTGCGTGGCATTTAGCTGCTGACCAAGCCCAAACCACAACACTTCCACGTAGGGGAGCCCTGTGTTTATTTTTTTTCCTATGAGCAAACTGCTTTAAAAGTATGTGTTGAAAGGATCTACAATTTTGGAGAAGGTACGTGAATTATCTATAAGACAAAAATCATTTAGATGAGAAAACAGAAAATATCACAAAAGCTAAAATTAACCTTTTTAATCATTAGATTGCAACTGCCATTAGTAGCTTTTCTTACAGAGAAAACTAAAATTTGATTTCAAGAAGAAAAATGAATGCTTTAAATAACTATCCTGAAATCTTTCCAAAACTGTTTGAACAAATAACTTATCTTTTAAATTTTTGGAGCTACAAGGACTCTATTTAACTCTTATTATGGAAATACAAGCCCAATTATTCCACAGTTTGAGTGTTTCTCCATTGCATTTGGGATGTGATAGAGAGAGCATGCACAAGAAGTGATAAAATATGGTGAGTAAGGGAAACAAATTATTTCCTAAAAGAGGAGGAAGTGCCTCCTCTGTCTGTCTGACTTAAATAAAACAACAACAAAAAGCAAAAAAATCCCTCAAACTGAATAGGCTTTCCAGACCTCCCTTTTTTTGGCTGACATAATGGGATTTCTTCTTTCTATTTCAACATATTCTATCCTCTGCAATGAGCCATTTGGAAATTCTTTCTAGCCTCAAAGGAAATCCCGCAGTGCTGAAAGCAGTTGAATGTTCATGAGAAAGTGAGTAACTTTTGTTGTTCCGTTGAAGTTCTTTGGGATGTTTAGAAAACCTTGTATGATTATATTTTTTCCCATAGAACAAAACAAAAAACTGGTGAAATATAAAAATAAATATATATAAACATATGTCTGTGCATATATAAGAGTATTTGGGAGAATGATGGATGCAGGGAAACTTTGACATTTTAACTAGTAGGAGAAATAAATCTTCAAAATTACGTAGCTAAAACTGTGACAGCCTCTCTTTGCTCATTTGTATAAAATTACTGGATCACAATGAACAATCAATTTAGTATGATAATCAAATAGGAATCACATGATTTGTCAGAACCACTCTACAAGCAACACTTTTTTTCCTTCATCAGTGCTTACTTCATTGAAAAAGCTGATTTAAGCAATCCTGCTTTTTTTTTTTTTTTTAATATTTTCACTGAACTTGAAAATTTTAGAGAACTAAAATATTGCAAGAATTTTCATAGGATTTATTCAGTAGTGTCTTTTAGGAAAAAGAACTACCTTAAATTTTTTAAAAGTTCTTTTAGAGAACAGTAAGCTTTGGTTTTTTTTTTTTTGTCTAGAAACAATCCGATATTTATCCATTTCTTTTATGACTAAACAAAATGATTCATTTATGCACAGTTCATTTTTCTATTAGTACTATATTTTATTTATATCCAAATAATGGATTTAGATATTTTAAAAATAATATAGTTTTATAATATTCATTTTTTTATTTAATTAAAAGTCAATGCCAATTATTCTGATTAACCCACCCCAAAAAATAGATTAAAAATAATATATATAGACATGGGAAAATATAAAATACAAATGGACTGGGATAGCCCAAAACTTTGTGAAGATACCATTTAGAAATCAACTGAAAATGTTTTTTTCATCTCAGATGTAACATATTTTTGTTCTTCAAGTATATATAATCATATTTAAATAGTTATTGGAAATTTATAAGTAATTGAATTAATTACTGAAATTAATTTTCCTTTATTTGTTCTCACTTAATTGTTGGAGTCTTGTTTTTGATGGCAATGGATAATCTTCAAATTAGTTAAGATTTTAGACTTGTGAAACTCACTATTTTCCCTCTCAAATGATAATTCACACTCAAAAAAATATATTAATTGTATAAAATAATTTTTAAAGCTTTTTGCTACCCTTTCTAACCTCATTGCTCTCTTCTCAAAGCTGACAGTTATTATCATACTGTGTCTGAAAGAATGAACAAGGATCTTATTTATTACCAATATGCAATATTAAGACTACTTTCTCTTTGATTAAAAACATTCCCCAAATAGAATTCAATCCTAGGTAAAATCGAAAAGAAAAAAAAGTTTCTAAATAACTGAAATTGACAACTGCAACTCAGGAATGCATCCTAATTCAGGCAGCATGCTGCAGCCTTTGTAATTTAAATATTTGCTAAGAGTTAAACAATTACCAAAGTGTTTTTCCCTGCTAAGGGAGATACCCATAATCAAAAATCGTGATAGAAAGAGTACTGATATCAAGCTGAGTTTTTCACAGGGTTCAAATGTTTGCCACAAGAGCCTGCAGTCAGAGCTTACAAGCTACTTTCTTAAAGCTTTGCTACTCAGGCATCAACATGGTACATTTTATCATTTAGGGACCTAATAATCTAAAATATTTGTAGTTATATTATTTTCATGAACATAGACTGAAATGTTCAACAAGCCTTACCCAGTCAAAAAACCAAACCCCTAACAATATTTGACTTACAGATGAATTGTCCCTTGAAATATGATGTCTTTGTGTCAAAACTTTATGGGTTAGAATTACTTCAGACATTTTCCTAGAAAAATCAGTTTTATCTGGTTTCTCTCATTCTTCAGAATTTTAATGAGAGAAAACCAGTGAATCTCTACGTGGATAATCAGGTGAAACCTTTTATCTCACAGTTTTTTAGGACAGAGTTGAAACTGTGAAATGACACCCTCTAATTTCCTCATGGTTTATTGCTATTAGAGCTGTTAATTACAGGACTGATGTCAGTTATGTGTACTTATTTTTTTCAATTTTAATCATAAATTCATTACTGCCAATTCTAAATTCACAGAATATGTTAAGAACACAAAGTAAAATAATTCTAAAATACATAAAAACATTAGTTACAGATTTACATTACTATTAATGAGAGTATCTGTAGCTTTCATCATTTTTGAGGGAAACACATTCAGAAAACTAAATGGTTTTCAGGCTGTGACTCAAGAATGGAATAGATGCAGAGACCAATTCTGAGATGCTTGAGTCAAAACTAAAATCAGAAGGATTAGATCAGCAACACTGTTCACCCAAATATAGCATCTGTGGTTTTAAGGTCTGTGGTAGAACATTTTTTGAGCTTCTGTGAGAAGTAATTAAATGATGTATATGACAGAGATGATTTAGGTTCTTTGTTTATCTTTGGTTACAGAACAAAACCAACAACTTCACTTTTGTTTGACTGAACTGTTGTGATTTTTTTTTTCAGTCTATTTGCCTATAGAAATGGCTATGTTATAACTAAAAGCTGTATAGTCCTTTCACATCATTCAAAATATTTGTATAAAATTTTTGAAAGAACTACACTGACTTCATTTTCTTTCCATTACAAATCTATGGAAGGTTTTCTTCTTTTTTTCCCTATTTAATTAAATGGAAGCAGGTAATGAATATATTTGGGAGTTGCAGCCTTTAAATGACAACTCAAGGACATTTTCAAGTAATGTATCTAATCCTTTGAATAGTTCTTTTCCATATATAAACACAACGAAAAAAAAGTCTTTGCTTTAAAGACCTTTGTCTACTTCAATCATTGTCACAGGCAATCAGTTCAGAAAAATTTTCTTCCCTGTTTTTTGTTTTTTGTGTGTGTTGTTTGTTTTATTTTTTTTCTATATCATAAATGATTTAGCAGGTGGTGTGTGTTCTGTTTTGTTTTTCAAAATGGAGCAATTGAATAGAACCAGGTCCCACATTTTCTAAGAGGTT
Source organism: Tyto alba (assembly GCF_018691265.1). Lineage (NCBI taxonomy): Eukaryota > Metazoa > Chordata > Aves > Strigiformes > Tytonidae > Tyto > Tyto alba. The sequence goes on along the minus strand of NW_024881276.1, from coordinate 35,552,553 downwards.
TTACAAAGAGCAGCATGTTTCAGTCAGAATTTTTCAATAACAGTAGGATATCTATCTTAAAATTTCTTTTAGAATGCTCTGATAGTTTACAAATTAAATGAAAAAAAGACAGTCCTAAAACTGAATATGTTTTCACAAGGTTTTATAATGTGTTTTGAAAAATCTTATCAGAAACCACAAACTCACACTGAAAAATCTTCCAAAGTATGCTCAGAGAAGATTTTTTTTTTTTAAATAATGTACTCTTTAACTTTTATGTTTTGTAGATGTCTAAGATATAAACACAAATTAAAAATAATGGTTTCACTCTCTGTAAGTTAAGAAACAATCTTTCTAAGGCATAACTAGAATGTAGTAAATCATTTATAATTTCAATGTAATTTTATTAATTAATAGTAAGTTCATTTCAATTAGTGTGAGAATAAAATTGAGATCTCAGTATGCCTGACCTTTATCTTTACATACAAGGCTTGAGAAGCATTGGCAAAGTGAGTTCACTTTCTTAAACTGTAATATCTGGAGGAGAGTTGAAGTGCACTTGCAAGACATAATAATGCATTCAAAATTTTCTTCTTTCTCTTGACATTTGTAATACCAAGAGTACTACATAATCACTTCCGTCTCCTTTTCCTAGAGGTTCTTGACATATCTCCAAAGTATGAAAGGTGATAATGCATGCAGTTGAAGACTAAAACTGAAACAACCTCATTCCACTCCATGCCAGCTGAGTAACAGATTACTGCAGTTTGAACTATAGTCCTTTGCAATATCCTATTTCCAATTCTTCAGGGGGTTTAGGATTTTGCAGTAAAACGAATGAGTTGAAAATTTATTTTGTTTTAATTATTACAAATAGAATACAAGGAAAATTTCTGTCTCATTGTCACGATACTAGCTGTTACTGCAAAAAATCTACATACAGGACTAAATATTTACTCTCATGACTTTCATGTTAATGCTCATAATTTCAATAATGGACAGCATTTTGGCTTGTCTAAGCTCTATGTTAACTTTCAGTATGCTTAAAGATAATAGAACTCTCAAATGCTATCTTGAAAGAAACCTATAGAAGCACAAACTTTTTTGAATTCTCTTCTGGGTTGAAATTATTGCTCTAGAGCAGTGCTTGCTTCTTGCGTTTCAATTTCTACTACTTTTAACTTTCTCTCTGCCTATGCTGGTGATGAAAACTGACAAAACTTTCACTACCAGTACACAGGGTATAGTGTGCGAGAAGGCAACATCAACCTGATTCAGGGAAAAAAACCTTAGTGGGAGTGTCAGGAGAAGGCTGGAAGAGTGCTCTGAGTTTTACAAAGTGCTTTCTTTGATAGAGCATAAATATTCCTTTTATTCAGAAACAATCCTGCTTATAACAAGTTTCTTTTGAACTACTTTATCTTCTTTCTCTTTTTGAACTACCAAGCATATGGAATTTTCAGCTGAAATGTTTTGAGCATCTTCAGTATTTGAGATGGTTGTCTCAACTTGTTCGGTATGATATGTAGCCATATGATCATTTCTTAGTTCTTATCGAGCCATCACCAAATTTTAAAAAATCACCCTACAGTGCTGAGTGAATTCGTGAAGTCACTCTTACACTGTTTTAAATGAACAGTGCTGTGAGTGATAAGAAATCCAAAGTCTTCTCCAAAAGAAACTGTTGTTTTCTTTCACTGGTCTAGATGTCCACGAACGTTGAGACTTGGTACTTACAAACTATTTAAAATAACAAACCTAAAAACTATTGATGGTCTATGTCAAGAATTACATAAGACACCGTTCTAATGGGTGTAAAAGGCAGTTCACTTTGTGTATAACAAAAGGGAAAACACCTGTAAGGAAAACCAAGCATGCTTGCTAGTGTTATTTGGGATAATACTGGGAGTAAGCCAGTCACTTCAGATGACATTTTGGATGTCATGGTCATAGACAATACATATGGTCTCATGCATTTTCTAAGAAAAGAATCTACTTTGAAGCCACAGTTTAGAATAATAAGAGCATTTCATTTCTTGCCAGTTCCCATAGAAACATATTTTGATTTTGGGTTGGTTTGTTTGTTTTTGGTGATTTGTTTGGTGTTTTTTTGTTGTTGTTTTGTTTTCTTTTTTTTTTTCCCCGCACTATCTTGCAGCTTAAACACTTCATATTAATTTTATGAATTCCTTAAAATAAATATACAAATAAAAACTTTGATGCTAAACTCACAACATTTTTCTTTGCATTTTGGATAGATCCATTTTTGTGTTGTCTTCAGTGGAGAAACACAGACAATTTCAGTGCAAAACAAATAAGAAACACGTCACTAAACGTGCAGTAGCAGGTATGTTATCAGTAGGCCTACTCAGAAAAGTTAAATTATCATAAAATTAGTAACCTGAAGTAGAAGGATTGAAATGAAGATGCATTTGTAACATAGTTGTGAGATTTTCAGTTGTGATGGGAAATTGTGTGAGCAGCTTCCATTTTGATTGGTCAAAATTCAGATAGATGAAAAGACCTATAAAGTAATTATAATACTATGTGCATAAATTAAAGCATGAAAGTCTCAAGTCATTTGTTTCTGATGACAATAATGTTTTTTGTGACTTTTTACTAGAAGTAAAAATGTCTTTGGAAGTGTCTGGATGCAGTATCCCAAAAGGGAAAAACTAACTCTCAGAAGATGCATGATTTTAGAGTGAAATTAGTGTCCACTTATAGACTCTTCAGCACAAGAGGTACATGGGCATACTGAAGACAGTCCAATGAAGGGCCACAAAGATGATTAAGGAACTAGAGAGGCTGTTTCAGATGGGACTGTTAGCATAGAGAGGAGAAGGCTCGGGAAGATCTTACTAATATGTATAAGTACCTGAAGGGACAGTGCAAAGAGGATGGAGTCAGTCTCTTTTCAGTGGTGCCAAATGACAGGAAAAGAGGCAATGGGCACAAAAGGAAACACGTGAGACTTCATCTGAACATCAGAAAACACTTTTTTTAATGTATTGACTGTGCACTGGAACAGGTTGCCCATACAGTTTGTGATGTCCATCCTTGGTGTTAATACAAAGCTGTCTGGACACAGTCCTGGGCTATAAATGGACATGCTTGAGCAGGGGGTTTGGGCCAGATGACTTCCAAAAGTCCCTTCCAACAACCATTCTCTGATTCTGTAACTCTGTGAATCAAGTTCAGGTACAGTATAGTATTAACATAATAAATCACTATAACAAAAAACTTTCATTTTGAAGTAAAAATTTTTATATTTAAAAATACACAACACAAAAGCATGGAAATACATATTATTTGTATATATTTACTTTGTGTCCTCTAAACCAGTCATCAACTCAGAACTCACCACTTTAGCACCAGTTTTCTATGGGACACACTTCTGCGCTCAAGAGACTGAAGTCCATTCGTGATGCAAATTAATACCCAGCTATAAAACTTACTCTGTAATACAGCACAATGAAGGCTGCCAACTGTCAAGAATGGTTACATAAAATAAAACTGCAACGTACTATTTATGTGCATGGAAATGACTGAGATAAAGACAACCATACATTTGTCTTCTGATACCTCAGGATGACATGAGGATGACATAAACAGCCCAGTACAGGCTAGGGAGAAGACTTGCTGAACAGGACCTGAGGGTCCTGGTAGACAGCAAGATGAGCATGAGTGTACTGGTTTCCACTGATATAGAGCTAATTTTCTTCTTTGTAGCTAGAATAGTGCTGTGTTTTGAATTTAATACTGAGTTTTGTATGAGAAGAATGTTGATAATATACCAGTGGTTTTAGTTGTTGCTAAGAAATCAAGGACTCTTCAACTTCCCATGTCTTGCTAGTGTGCAGGTGCACAAGAATTTGGGAGGGAGAATAGACAAAGTAATGGACCCAAACTGGCCAATGAAATATTCCATATCATACAAAATCATTGCGTTGGATTTGTGTGTGTGGTGGGTTTTATTTCTCGACATTATAAATCATATATCTGCTCCCTTACTCAGTAGTTCTATTGGTAATTAAACTTACTTGATTCAAGCTAAAATTAAGTGGAACTGATGAATGTTTTCTGCAGATCTTTTGATCTGCTCATCAAAGAGATATTCATCTGTCATCAAGATTTAAGCAAATAAATATGTTATTTCCTTAGACCTTCAAATTACTGGTTATGAAAGTTGCTAAAGTGAGGATCTACAGTTCTGGAACAGATTTTAGAAAGTATTCTAAGGAGTTAAAGATCCTGTAGGTCTCTCATTAAAGACTGTGTTTTCACTCATGTTCTTACTGGAAAAATTAGGAAGGAATACATTGCTGACTGGAGCATGCTGCTTGGAGTTAATAATCTACAGAAAGAGGAGCAGAGATCTACTAGTCAATGAATCCTGCTGCAGAGCCGTAGAGAGGACTCTGTGTGGAGTGATGAGTAGGTGATACTTAATTGTCAATAAGCCATAATAGAGAGGGGCAGGAGCATTAACTCTTGGTGCCTACCTCAAAGAATCATAACACTGAAGGCTAAGTGCCTTCAGATTCCAAGAAGAACAGAAAAGCTCACTAATACATGTCCTGAAGACGCTTATTTATGAATGGTTCATTAATTTTTAATTTTACATGAAAAATCCCAGTTTTCAAAAAAATTCTATGACTGTCAGAATCATAGAATGGTTTGAGTTGGAAGGGACCTTTAAAGGACATCTAGTCCAACCCCTATGCAAATAGCAAGGACATCTTAAACTAGATCAGATTGTTCAGATCTTAGTCTAACCTCACCTTGAAACCCTTGCAGGGATGGAGCATCTACCACCTCTCTAAGCAACTTGCTCCACTGTTCCATCACCCTCATTGTAAAAAATTTCTTCCTTATATGTAGTCTCAATCTACCCTATTTTAGTTTCAAACCATTACCCCTTGTCCTATCACTAGCGGCCTTACTAAATAGTTTGTCCCCATCTTTCTTATGAGCCCCCCTTTAAGTACTGAAAGGTGACAATAAGGTCTCCTCACATCTTTATCTTCTCTGGGCTGAACAAGCCCAACTCTCAACCTTTCTTCATAGGAGATGTGTTCTTATAAGAGAGACTGTCCTCATGGGAGAAAGTGTCTTCCACTGTGGCAGCTTCTCATATTAAAGTGATAAAAGCAATATGGAGTGGGTATAAATTCAGTTCTCTGCTGCTTAAGTACATTAATTTTTTTAACTACCCCTTTTGCTATGAGGCTATTAGGATGGAAGAACAGGGGGTCATACTCCACAGGGAATTTAAAATATCCATTTACATTTTCAAGTAGAAGCCCACCATGTGACTTCTTTTAATAAAAATTAAACACTGTAATTCATCACTTAACTTGTATTCAATAATGACTTAAAATGTATGAAAAAGACAAAGGTTATAACTGTGGGGAAATCTTGACACTTTTTTCCTCTCATTTAAGTTCTAATTTTTTCTGTCACTCCACTAGAGATGAGGCATTATTAAGTAATAGTTGGGAATCTTGCTTTTAATAGGTTTCTCTGTGCTATAAAGACAAAGGTAAGAAAGGATCGATATTTATCTTTAGTGTAACATGCTTAAAAACATGCGTCCATCTTTATTTTGATCTGGCAGTCCCTGATCATGTCCCTGGGAGCAAGATGTCTAAAAGGTACTGCCCGTTGTTCTGCAAATATGTATCTTTGTTTTTTTCCACAACACTATCAGAGGGTGATGGCTAAGAACTCCATTTACTTTCAACAGAGAAAAGACCCTTATCCAGGCTTTAGGAGGAACTAATTATGTAATCAGAGTTGATTCTAGTTGTCTACTCATGCAGGAAATGAGCTCAGGTATTAGAATACTCTGAGAGAGTTTCATTCTGGCCATCTGCTTAAAATAGCTGAAATATTTAAATATTTTCTGAGGAAAAGAGAGAGTGACAACCTGGCCTTGTGGTTAGGACACACTCAGATAGTCTGAATATTTAATCACAGATGCAAAATGAACAGAGTTAAGATGAGAATCTGAGGTGGAATCAAACATGCCTTTGGAAATAACCTGAGAGAATATACTGTTCTACATTTGATTAACACTCCCTTTGCAAAGTCATAATTGATTTTTCCCTGTGCAAGGTAAGCTGAAGTTTACCTAACCTAGACTATTTTTCCTTGATTTAGATCAAATCTATTAATGTCTTAACTGAGGAATGTTTACTTTTTGTGAACTCTCACACAAGGGCATAGTTGTCTGAACCCTGAAAATACTTTCCCAGAATATCCTATACTCAGCTAAATAGGTAAGAAATGCTGCTTCATATTCTCTTAACCTGAGGAAAAATTTAAAGTGAGTTTTGAATTGTTGTTTAAACAAAGATAACAACAGCACCATCTTCAACATAAAGTGTTATTTGTTTGGGGGAGGGTGTTTTTATGTCTAGATGCTTACTTTCTGAAACTACTCAATGACTTTTAACTGAGATGAGTTTTTGGATACTACATTCTTAGCTAGAAAATTTCTTCCACTTCTGATGAACCTGTAACTGGTAGAGAAGCCATGTACGGAGAAATCATATTGTTATCTGGCATATAGGTTATACCATGAAATAGTATTCACTCAGTGCTTTGTCTTTCCAGGATCTTCAGATGTTAATTCAATAATCTTCTCAAATTCCCTAAGAAGAGAGTAAATAGTTTTATGCCACTTTATAGATTGAAAGAGTAAAGAAGATTATATGTCAAACCACAAAGTCTGTGCAATCACAGCAAAGAGGTATATTCAGGAAAAACAAACAAACAAAAAAAAAACAAAAAAAAAAAAGGCAATTACAACTTTGCACTTTTTATTTGCTAAAATATGTTATTTTATAATAATTACTTCCTTTATTATCTTAGCCCTATGTGTCTTCTGTAAACTTTGCTTGAACCAGAATCAGTCTGGAATTTCACATTATAAGCATTTCTTGGTTTAATTTTAAGATTCTACCAAGTTTACTACAGACGAGATACTATAAAAGTATACCTCAGTAAAATATTAGCTGACTGTAGAGGACTATGTTTTGAACACTTCCTATATTTATTGGTCCATGTGCATTTATATAGTAGGTCCAGCTTTGTGGACCTACTCTATGACATCTTTTATGCCACTGAAACAATATTTCCCATTGCAATGTGAAACTTGGCATGCAGGTATTTAGCAACATTTTTGAATTAATTACTCTCTTTATCCAAATTGCTTTTTATTAATTAGTAAAACCTACTGATTAAGACTACCTTCTGAACAAGTCTCACACAGAAACTATTTATTAGTTTGATCGTTTGGTACACAGTGTTTGAGTATTTTTCCATGCAGTGGTGAACTTATTCCTCCTTCACCTTGTTCACTAGGTCAGTATTTGAGTAAATCCCACCTGATGTCTAAAAAACCCACCACATTTGTACCCTTACCTTGCTAAATCATGTCTGGGACCATCCCATGGAGAAAGAAATAGCATGAAGCTGTTTTCTAATAATACAGCATTCTATTTGTGATAATAGCTATTTCATGTAAAAAAGTTTGTTCTAAGCCTAGAAACAAAATATTAGCAAGCCATTATTGAGAATACATTATGTGTAGGAATGGAAGGAGGAACAAACACAAATGTGATGTAATATACGTGGAAGCAGGGGGTTAAAATGTACACAGCCCTGGCTTTGCTGGGTGCTATTTACTTTTGCAGTGACACTTTCAGCTTGAGATAGGGCAATTATGGATAGATTTCATAACAAAGTCAGGTTTTACTATTCAGCACGTTAATTATATATTGCTCCTTTTTGTTACCTTCTAGTGTTATTTAAATTATGATTAAAACAGAGACGCTTTTATGGCTATTTGCAATGAACATTATTTATTAAGAATAATTATAATAAATTACACTGAAAATTGATGTGATTGGAATACAGAATGCTGCAGCCAAACCCAGATGTAACCAAAAAGCCTAAAGACTCAGCTTTTACACTGGAATAAAGATGATGCCTAAGTGACCAGCTTTGTAATAGTAAGCATCAGTAAAAAGAATATTGCATATTTTATCTTAACTTCAGGAACGATATTTGACTTCTTATCAATGCCATTAAATGAACTCTCTGTTATTAACATCTGATAGCCTGTCCATATGCAATGAACCAGTTTTCTCAGTTAACTCTGTGACGCAGCATCTCTCAAAGAAATCCGACATAACGAATGGGCAACTAATATGTACACTAACCAAAGTAATTTTAACTCCACAAATCCTGAAAACAAACCCTCTGAATGTGAAAACAACATATCATATCAGTGTGTATTTTGAATTATTACATTCAAAGTTGAATATCAAAGAAGTCAGGCAGCCAGTTCATCCATATTTTAAGTCCTTGCTCTCAAAGAGCAGAAGTGGTGAAATGCTATTATTTATGTATTTAAATGTGTATGCATTAATAACTTTAAAATACTTGTCTGAGATGACTCAGAAGTCAATGATCAGGTACATCTGAATCTCTTAATTTCTTAAGACTTCTTTCAATTTTGTTAATTTTGAGCTGTATTTGAATATTGCAGTTTTTATTATGTCTAATACTTAACAAACCATAGTTGAATCCGATGCTTAATAGCTAAAATATATGTATATAAGCTCAAGAATTTACAGACACCTTGGTAAAGAATGGATATCAGGTTATCTGACAAACTGTTTTTAACAATAGTATTCTTAAAGAAGGTTTAGCAATATACTCACAAATATGGTAGAATTTTTTAAACTATTGTGAAGTTGCTAAACAACCTCCTTTAGTCAATATATTTCTTCTGTCTAAAGATATAATTAGTACTTTGAATACTAAGAGTCTACTAAAAAGACCCTTAAACGGTTACATGCTGATTTTTTTAAAACATTTGTCTTTCCTCTCTGTACGGCCTTTTATCTCATTTTTCCACCAATATTTATCTACTACAGTCTACCTAGTCCTCACAAATACATATGCCTAAGTTTCCCAGAAGCAGGCTGTGATACAAATGCTTATTTTTTTCAGTGCCTTGCCTTAGAGATTGTCTTTGCACAGGAACAAGTCTTCCCCAAAAATTTAGGATGAGGAGTTGAGGGACTGCTTAACTCTTTGAAGGAGTTCCTAAGCAATTGTTGTTTAACAATGGATTCTTGAACAGAATGTTTAATGCTAAGGTTGCGTTTATGAGATTAAGAAATTTTTTCTTATGAGGTCTGAAATTAATGATTCCTTATCCACTCAAGACAAAAATAACAAAAATCTTTTCTTGTCTTTCTCAGTATTTAATTCACATGCTCAAACTTTCATATCAGTTTTCTGTCATAATCTTTTAATACTTGCTAATGTTTCATTATATTATTTGGCAATAGGGAACAAGAGTGAAAAAAAACACTATAAAGGGTGGAAGTGTTCTGTGAGAATTCAAGGATATAGTAAATATTAGATTTTTTATTGTTCTTTTCCCATTTCATTTTTCACAGCTCTTAATTTATCCTTTTCATTAACTGATTTATTTATCATTAAATTCAGTATTAGCAGTTTTAGAATTCACTAGAAGGGAATCACATTATTAACTAGATTACATGCAAATATATAGACTGGCCTAATTAATACCATGTAGAGTACTGATGTTGTTTTTCCTACTTTAATTCAATAAATTAAAATACATAAAGATTTCCTTTCTTATCCAATTTTATGTTCTCTATAACATTAATAATTAGAATATCAAACAGCAAAACTTCATCTGTAACTATTTGAGTGAAAATGGGTTGAGTTAGAAGAGCAATGGACTATATGACTTCATATCTCAGTGAGTGTCTATCCTGGGTTTGAGTGAGCGGTGGGGTTTTTTGGTAGTAGAGAAGGGGTATACAGCTGTGACCCCCTGTGAGAAGCTTCTCGAAGCTCCCCAGGCTCCAAGCTGGCCCCACCTCTGCACCGAGGCGGAGCCGATCAGCTGCACCTCCACGATAACATATTTAAGAAGAGACCTGGTGAGGAGGATTGGACTTGTGAGGAGGAGTTGCAGCAGCTGCGTGAACACAAAGGTCAGTGGAGGAATGGACAAAGAAAGGAGGAGGGAGGTGTACTGGATCAGAGACACCCCTGTATCCTGTGGTGAGACAACAGGGTGCCCCCCCCCCGACACCCATGAAGGTCTACAGTGGAGCAGACTGTCATTTATGGCCTGTGAGGGGCCTCATATGGAAAACTAAGGTGGCTGCACCTGAAGGAGGTGGAAAGAAACAGCCCATACTGTTGTAGTTCAGCGCTGGGAGGATTGCAGCATGTAGGGGTGTCCCACACCAGAGCAGCTCAGGAAGGTCTGCAGCCCGTGAGAGGGACTCATGTTGGAGAAAGTTGGTGTCCCATGTCAGAGCAGCTAGGGAAATGCTATAGCCTGTGTGAGGGACTCCAGTTGGAGAAAAGTTTTTGAGGACTGTCTCCTGTGAGAGGGGGACCGCTCTGGAATAAGGGGAAGAAGTTCCAGAAGCTCCCCCCGCAGAAGATAGAAGAAGTGGCAGCTTTATACACTGATCAGAACAACTTGGGAATTACATTTTCTTCTTATTATTTTTATATCTGCTGACATTAAATAATAAAAAAAAAAAAGGCAGATGTAATGTTCTGACACTAAAAATTGGAATGTTAAGGGAGTCAGGAGACTTTGAACATAAATGGAAAGGTGTTTATAAAGGAATTTACACATCAACCCTAACAGTCTTTCTTTTTCTCTTTAGATATATATATATATGATTATGATATATCAGTATATCACATAAAAATTCAGCTTTAGTTACTTTATAACCCAACCATATAAAAATCTTCTGCATATTAACATGCTAACATAAAGACTAACTTTGTTATCTATTATATAAAAAAAAAACTATGGTAATTTAATTCTTCTGCAAATGGCTTGATTTTCATGCAGTAATATTAAATTTTCAGATAAATGTAGATTTTAATTCTAGTATAGACATCACATAGAATTTTTAAAGTTAGAGTCCCCCACCTGTTATTGCTTATTGCTGTGCTGTGGTCTGCAGAATCAATGCAGACACCAGTGGTGTCAAATATTGTCAATCTCAAAAAATAAGCTATCATGACTGTAAAAGGCAACAGGTTTAAATTCATAAGTGAGGTTGCTTAAAAATATGCAGGCAATTTTTCATATGTTAAGTGTGAACTGAACCTGTTTCCTGTAGATTTTGCACACATAGCTGTCCTTAAATAAGTTTTCTCTTTGCTTGGGATTTCTTTAAATCTGAATTTCAAAAAGTAGTTTGCTAAAGTCAGCAGCACTAAAGTTGTAGTCCTCCACCTCGCCTTACTCAAAAAACAAATAATAATAAATTTTACATTCCTTCTTACTAGGGACTATTTCAACATGTATTTCATTAACAAATTACAATTGCACTTTTTTTTTTTTTTTCTTGAATCCTGTTATATTCTGAACAGCAACCATTTTAAATTTCTCACAAATCTCACACGAAATAAAACAATGACAAAACCAAGTAATATTGTTCAACGTTAAAACTAAGAATAATTAAATCAAGTTTCTCTCTGGGCTTTGTGGTGTTTTAAAGCAGAAACAAAATGAAAAGCACAGAAATTAGTATTTCAATGAACAATACTGATAATTAATATTATTAACCCTTCTCTTTTAAAATCTTGTTACAGTTCCCACCACCACAGTCTCTTGGAGACATTTCATTAAGGATTGTTTCTGTACTTGATATTATTCACTGAAGTTTTATGAAGGTCTTTGAAATTGAAACTGGAACCAAGGTCTCCTTCTTTCTAAGTGATTGGTATGATCTCTTTCGTAGTGTGTTTGTCCTTTCTGGTTCAATGAACCATTAACTCCTTTATGCAAAATGAATTAGGACAGAAGTAATGATACCTTGTTATAAGACTTTATAATCTGCTGGCTTGGATATCTGTACTGGATAGGTAGTTTTCAATAATCTCCTCAGGTGGTATGAGTGGTGAAGAGGGAGGAATAAAAATCCTTGGTGTGTATTCAGCAATTGATTTGTCAAATAAAATGGGATTAAGGAGGTGATAAAGAGGAAAAATTGAAGTAGTACAACTTTTTTTCCTAGCACTGTACTTTAAGGTAAGGGGTTACTCCTTGTTTTTTGTTTTTTTGTTTTTTTTTTTTTTTTCCCTTGGTGGGGTTGGAAATACAAGTGTCTGTGTATATATAGTGTTGATAATTAGCAAGAAATTTGAGAAGTTTTTAATTCTTCAATCTTTGTATCTTCAACACTGAGTTGCAATAGTACGGGGAAGGCTTTGTTAGGAAGGGATAAAAAGAAGGAGAAAGGTTGTAAGGAAGGAGAATGGTCTATAAACTAGTTCACTCATATTGCTTTTGCCACACTTTCATTAAATCCTAGTGTATCCCAGAGATTTCAGGGGTGCTGTATTTTGCACAAGACCATAGTAAAAATTGGAAATGCTTAATTCAGAAGAGGATTCTGGGATCTTTATATGAAGGGAAGAAGGATGGGTGTATGTGATTCAGAAGAATAATTTTTCCTACCCCTCGAATTTAAGGTACACAATTCCCTTTATTCAGTAGTGTAGGTTTGTTCAATCAGAATGGTGGCTTTTGTGGCAAGTTTACCAAGACACTTAATCCCAATCAGTTGTCTTACATGTGGTCCAGTGCTTATTTTAAGACTGCGGATTTTTCTAGAGATCAGGTTTTTAACTATGTAGGAGTTTCATGCATTCACTGTTGCAATCAGTAATTTCTTTTGCAGTTGTAAGACTTAGTTGTCCTTACTGAAGATTATTCAAGATTGACAATCTGGCACCTATCCCAAACGTTGCTTGTATATTACAACTGTAGTTGTACATTTACAATAATGTACTGAATGCAGTTCTGTCTCTTCCATCTCACTAAGAAGGTCTATATCATGACAAAGCAGTTAGACCATAACTGATTATTATATTGACAATATGTTTTTTAGCTAACCGTGTTGTTATTAAATAGTATGTTGTTATGCCATTGTATTTTTTAAAACCAGGATTTTAAAGTATTCATAAAAAAGGGAATTGTCTCAGTGTGTGTCAAATTAGTCTTAATTACTTGTATTGGGTTTGTGTGTGGTGGGGTTTTGGTAGTGAGGGAGGGGCTACAGAGGTGGTTCCTGTGAGAAGCTTCTAGAAACTCCCCTGGATCCAAGTCAGACCTGCCCTCCAGCTAAGGCCAAGCCAATTAACTATGGTAGCTGTGCCTCTGTGATAATTTATTTAAGAAGGGGAACCAACAGAGGAGGATGAGTTGTGAGGGAGATACCTATGCAAACACTGAGGTCAGTGTAAGAAGGAGGAGGAGGAAGAGATGTGCCAATAGAGAGACTTCCCCTCAGCCCACGGAGGTCCACGGTGGAGCAGATGCCCATCTTCAGACCATGGAGGGGGTTAATATCGTCCAAGCAAAAGGATAGCCAAGTATGAATAAAATCTATGCCATTGCATTTGAAAAATAGCTTCTGATTTATACCTCTTATTCCCCAAGTGGGAAACTTGAATATTAGACCTACTTAAGCTTATGTGGAGCACTGCCTGGGACCACTTCCTTCCAGTGGTATTGGACCATAATATAGCCAAAAGTGTAATAAAGGGAGGTTATTTTTCTAACCATGGAAGAAACATGTTTTAACAAAATGTTCAAATTTTTGATTCAGACCTGTACTTTGGACTTTTCAGATAACATACTGATTATCTAATACGCAAATAACTAATGAGTCTACTTTCAAAATATAGAATTACTTGCCTATCATTCTTCCAAAACTTATTTAGTTTCATTATTGTTGTGATCTTTAAGACAATCCTCAAAACAGTTAACATGAAATAGGTTTCTTGTAAAGATCTTGAATATATTTCTTACCTCTAAACTTGTAACACATTTTCTTACGTTTTTTTTTTCTTTTAAGTTCAGAAATTTTGATACAAAATGACAATAGAATGAAAATAAAATCATTGTTGCAGCATCCAATCAGCTGACAATTAAGAAAATCTAAAACTGTACATCGAAGAGAACAAATATTACTGAATCTATTTTCTGCATTTCATTCCCTTTCTGCTTGTTTTATCATAAAAACCAGACATATATTTTTAGCTCAAAATAATCACAGACTTCTTTCCTTTCTCCTTTTATATCACCACTTTTTATTTTTTTTCTCTCTGTAGAAATGCATAATCCCAAAGAAAAAAAAAATCTCTTGTAGATACAGTCTACTGAAATTATTTGAAAAGGTCATCTTTGGAAAGTGGTGAATGTCTTTTGAAAAAACCTAAAGCTTAAATATGCTAGCATCTCTTTATTTTTTTTTTTTTTTTTTTTTGTTGGTTGGTTGGTTTTTGGTTTTGGTTTGGTTTCTGTTTTTGTTTTTTGTTTTTTTTGGGGTTTTTTTTGTGTGTGTGTGTGTACAATTCTATTGCATTAGAGACTTTGTCAGTATATATTCAACAAAGTAAACAAAAATTAATTAGAATTATTTTTTCCTAGAGTCAATGTTATCATCACATATTTTAGTCTGTATTGTTTTTTCATGACCATTATCTTCCTCTGGGTCCAACAAAAAATAAAATACAGTTAAGATATTCATGTGGAAACCTTTTATTATCTTATACATTGAAGCATTTCCAGCACTTTAGGGTTTTTATTGTTCCTCCAATGTATATGCATACATAGCAAGCTATTTATTATACTTTTCCTTCTACTGCATATGCTCTGGGTGTTATCAGACATATTTTTCAATCAGACTGATCAAAGTGTGTTCAGAATATAAGTGTATTTCTGTACAAATTGTGGGTGCCTCTTTGTGTTTATATAAAATGTGGAACAATATATACATTTTTCTTTCAATACATCTGCTTCCTGACTACCTTCATTTACACATAATTCATCCTGCTGACTGAAGGACAGCAGTACAACCTCTTTTTTTTTTTTTTTTCCAGATAATTCTTGTTTCATTTTTGTTTTTGTGTTGTTTGTTTGTTTTGTTTTGTTTTTTTTTTTCTTTTTTTTTTTTTTTTCTTTTTCTCCCTGCTTCAAAGCTTTAAAATTACAGGAAGTGCATAGGTTAGTACAGATTACTAGAAAACTGGATCTTTACCTGTCGTAGTCTGAGCCTGGTCATCAGCCAAACATCACACAGCCTCTCGCCCACTGTCCCCCACCTGGGAATGGGGAAGGAATCAGAGGGGCAAAGAGGGACTCACAGGTTGAGATAGAAACAGTTTAATAATAGTAATAAAATAAACTGGTGGCATTATAAATGAGTACTGTACAATGCAATTGTTCATCACCTGCTGACAAACACCCAACCTGTTCCCAGCTAGAGATCCTGAAACACAAAGATGCTGCAATCGCAATCCCAGAAGTGAGAGTGCGCCCCTTCCCGCCCACCCCTCCTTTACATGGTGAGCATACCATCACATGACATGGAATATCAGACAATCTGGTCCCAGGGATCTGGCCATGTTCCCTCCCTGCTTCTTGTGTGCCTGCACACAGGCAGGTCACGGGGAGTTGGAGAGTCCATGAAATCTCAGTGTGTCATCAGCATTCTTCTAGCTACCAAAATCAAACATGAACTCTATTCCAGCCCAAACCAGGAAAATCTCCACCCCTTATTCCATACCATTTATGTTATGCTCAGGTTCCATATTTCTAATACATTCTAATTAATTATTATCCTCTTCCCTGGTCATAGACATGTGCACAAAGATATCATTCCCTTAGTCCATGGGCCATCACTGCAGAATGTATCATGAGTTCATTTGATCCATAGGTTCATGAACTCTATTCTAGCCTGAACCAGGACATTACCACATATGGAAAACATCTAGAAGTCTGATATAGTAAATGGAGCTATATCAAGGATGACATGGAAAATAGGCAAAGACAAACTGCAACCACTTCAGCTCCTGTAGGTCAGTAGCTGAAACTTTGTAAGTTGTAAAAAACTCCTGATAAATATTTTGAAATTAATTACAGGTAATTTCATAAAATATCAGTCTAGTAAAAAACATTATTAGAGATTCCTCTTTCTCAGTTTTTTATTTGATGAAGTGTAAAAGCATATCTGAATTGGTAGATGCATCTAAAAAAAAAAACAGTAGTATTTTTAAACCAGTGATGGTGTCTCCAATTTACAGATGAAGGAGCTCTGTCAAGTTGTTTCCTGCTTAAAGATTTTCATATATCTGAATGGTTTTCAACTTTCAGATGGATACTGTACATAAGGTAATTTTTCTGCATAGTTAATATGTATAGCAAAGTTTCTGTTATAAACATCAGTGACTTATTGACAATATACATAACTGAAATTATCAACAGATAGAATTAACAGAAAATGATTAAATGATGGAATTATGTGCCAGTAGTTTTGCAAAGTAAATTACTGAAGCATAATGGCATAACTCTTTATTCTAAAGTTCAAGAAACTTAAATGTTATTGAATTATGCATGCATTCACGGAATTGTGCATGTCAAAGGCAAATTTGCAGAAAACACAAAAACACAATAAAGAAGATGAAGGAGGAGGAAAAGTAAAGAAGAGCTTTAACTTGGACTGAAAGGAATTCCTTCAACTCATCATTCCATGAGACAACACACATATAAAAAGATAAAAGCAATGTAGAATCATATAGAAACAGAATGATGCTTTGAGTTTTTGAAACATAAACTGTCACAGTCTCCCAAATACTCTCTATATTCTAATAAATTCACTCAACAGAAAATATGAGTACTGTATTTGTAGCTCTGGTGATTTTTTTTTTTTTTTTTTAATTTCTGTTTTTCTTTCCTTGATTGCTTATCTGCTGGGAACTGGACTTTCCACTTAACTCATTTCTGAAAGGTCACAGCTCATTCTGATATGAAAATTACTTTGTTCTACTTAAGTGGCATAATTTTAGTAGTAATTTCTCTGTGAAATATAATGTTATTTTAAGGGATTTGAGTTTCAGTGTAAAATTTGACCTTAACTGTAAATCATTCATCAGCCTTCTGAAGTCTATTGGTGTTGGGGCCATTTTTTAAAGGTAGAAATTCTGTTTGAAATCACTGTCTTCTTTTTTTTTTCCACAGATTATTCTTATTGAAAAGGTTATTCTTAGAGAGACTTGATGAAATTATACTTGCTCTGACTTCTAATTTTATTTCAAAGACTTAGTTTTTAATTTTGTTGGATTGATTTTTGGTGAGACCTATGGATTAGGTCATAAAGCTACTAAAAATGCAGTGTTACTTTCAGTTTGAATGTTTGCAGTATGTGGATTTGGAGGTGGAAAGAAAAAAGTAAAAGTACACTTTTGTTTTCAAAAAATCTTAGCTTTAAAAAATTAAAATAAAAAAAAAATCATAATACTGTTTTTTTTTGTTTTGTTTTGTTTTTTTCTGAATTTCTTAGTAATTTCATTATCTTTTGTATTTGGTCATACTTTTGTTTTGTAATCCATAGTTTTGAAGCTGGGTAAATTTACAAAGTAAACTAGCAATTTAGAATCCAAGAGCTCAAATCCCTCAAAGTCCTTTAGGAGACCTGGTGTGCCTCAGCTACAAATACATGCTTCAGTCAACCACTTTGATAGATACTGTCAAACACAGTATAAAAAACTGTGAAATACTAAGGACAATAATGTCAAAATGAGTTGGTAAGTGAAAGAATGTTCAATTAACATTTCTGTATTCTGCTCGCTACTCAGTTATGCTTGGGAAAAAAAAATAAAAAAAAATAATAGCACATAAATTGAAAAGAGGTTATTAGGTTTGTTGTTAAAAGGGAAGGAGTAACGTAAAAATCTGACTTGTACAGGATTATTTATTGTACATTAAAATGCTAATTGTACTAAATCTGTGTTAGTGATGATGCCAGAAGGGCATGAGTTTAAATTAAACTAATTAAATATATCCTAAAGGAAAAAAGTAAGAAGAAATTGAACTTCTCTAAAGCTGAATATATATAATTAAAATGAGAAGTAATGGTACAATGTAAATACAATATTATGCCAATCTATAATGGAGACATTGTGCTGTAAGACATTTAACGTATTAGATTTATGTTTTAGAAGGTACAATAATTGATTCTATAATGTTTGGGGCACATAAATTTACATAATTTCATACCTAAGTACAAAAACATCAGTGAATGTTGCTAATATAGAAAGTAAATATAACTACACTACACAAAGTTTAGGAAAAACAGTCCTTTTCCTTTTCTTGTATCCTGTTGTGAGACCCCCATGAATAATCCTTTGGATCCTTATTGTGGACAAAGCAAAGTTGATCTCAGTTTAGACAAAACTCTCTATAAGATCCAATAAACTGTACTTGTTGAAAAGGAACTTGGAATAATTCCTTATGATAAATGTGTTTAGATGATAAAATAGAGTGAAGAAGTAGTATGACTGTCACAAAGTTACAATACAGAATATATTAAAGTAAAAGTTTATTTTGCCTTCTGGCATTGTATATGGTGCATAATATTTGTGGAGATAAGCTTTTTATTGAGTCTATAGATGTGGTCAATAATTTCTGACTTCTAATTAATGCAAATCAGATATCATTAATGGTCTTGTTTTCAGCTAGTTTGTTAATTTGCAGAACTTTGCAATGGAGCCAAATTTTGCTTCTTCTTAAGATGCATGAAATGAAACACCAAACAGAGTAAAAATTTATCTAGAAAAGGATGTTGAAAGAAACCCACCTAACAACAGTTTGAGGAAAATAAGATTCATGACTAGCAAAGGAAGAAAAGAAGAGCTCACTTGAAAGCATTTGTGTTTATTTTTTTCATAAATGAAAATTTAGATATTTGTGCTAACTGGGAATTGATAAGATGATCTATTTGGGGAAGAAATAATCTGAAAGAAAATACCCTCTTTGGGGATCCATTGACTTAATAGGAATTCGGTATTTGACTCTGTCTGTGCTTTCAAGTTACCATGCACCACAAGGAGCTTGAGGTAGCTGTGGTGTGATGTCAACAAGTTAAACTCAAGGGTTGGACAGAAATGTTTGAGGGAGTGTCCTGGTTTGGGCTGAAATAGAGTTAATATTCCTTTTCCGGGACTAGATGAGTGCTGTGTTTTGGATTTAGCTTTGGGTTTGGTATGAGAAGAATGCTGATAGCACACTGATGTTTTCAGCTGCTACCGAGACTTCAAGGACTCTCAGACTCCTCATGTTCTGCCCGTGTGCAAGGGCACAGGGAGCAGGGAGGGAGCACAGACAGAGTACCAGACCCAAACTGGCCAGTGAAATATTCCATATCATGGAACGTCATGCTCACTATATAAAGGAGGGGTGGTTGGGAAGGAGCTCTCTCTCTCGCTTCTGGGATTGTGATTGCGGGATCTTGGTATCTCAGGGTCGCTGGCCGGGAATGGGCTGGGTATTGGTTAGCAGGTGGTGAGCAATTACGCTGTACATTGCCTGTTTATATATATATATATATATATATATTTTTTTTCCCCTATCATCGTCATTATTCTTGTTTTATTGTCATTATTAAACTGTTCCTATCTCAGCCTGCGAGGCTCCCTTCACCCCTCTAATTCCCTCCCCCATTCACAGGTGGGGAGGGGGAAGGGAGAGTGACCAGCTGCAGTGGTTGGTTGCCGACCAGGACCAAACCACGACAGGGAGATTCATACCTTTTTTTTTTAAAAAAAAAAATGCTGCAGATCCAGGTGTTTCATCAACTGTGTGCAACTAAGTCAAATCTGCTGGTGTTCTCCATTGCACTCTTAAAATAATGTTACGTTCTTATACATTGCTTTGTGATTGAGTTTGTATGCTTCGTTCACTGTTTTGGAGTAGGCTTTGGCAGTTTCCTTTGGAAGAAACTACAGTTTGGTTCTTAGAAGTTTTACATAGTATTTGTGGGGCATTTTGTGAAGTGAAGTAGCAAGGCAGAGAAAAGGAAAACAATCTTACCACTGAAGAACCCAAAATTTTATTATTTAGTTTCACAGAGGGTTTTTGTATTCAAGGAAAACAAAACAAAACAAACAAAACTGAACATCTACTATTTTATAGCGTCCAGCAATTCAGAATGACTGAATTTCTCAGTTGAAACTGAAAAATAATGCAGAACTTGAGACAGAGTATAGATTTGGTTTGGAAAAGAGATAGGAGCTACTTTGCAAAGAAGATGTATTATTTTTATTCCAAACAGATTTGCAGCTAGACCTCTGGACCCCTCAAGTGCTTATAAATCTTCAAATTCGCCATGAAGTAATATTCTGTTGTAATCATGTTTTGCATTTAGGGTGAAAATTTGATAGCCTCATTTAAAAAAAAAAAAAGAAAACAAACCAGGACATGTAGAAAAGATAGAATGACTTTTAAAATAATCTTGTAAAATTGTTAGTTTCACTGTATGAAACTTGTTTAAAAATTCCATATTAAGTTTTAATGTTTTGGGATCAGCATGGGCTATCAGAATTTGCTGTCCTTTCTATGCATATTTTATTGTCTTTGCCTGGCTTGTGATAGTCATGATGATACATGATCTGCAAAGAGGAACATTTATCTTATTACTGAAGATTTAAGTGTTTCCACTTGTTTAACATCTGTGAAACATTTTCTGTAGAGGAATCAACAGCAGGGTGGTGGCCATAAAAAGGGTTCCTAGGTTCTAGAATATGCACCCTCAGGATATCTTATCTTTAATATTTACTTAAAAGTTGTCTTCTACTTCTAGGTCTTATTTATAGAACTCAGGTGACACTACTCTAAAAAAAAAAAAAAAAAAAAAAAAAAAAAGGAATATTATAAACTGTGCTTGAAATGAAACACTCCAACAAGAGTGAAGTACTCCACTAAATATTTCTAAAGGTTACATGTTCACTGCTTCTGTACATATCCCTGCTATTTTAAGCAAAATAAGTGCAGTGCCCCCTCAGACAACTGAGGTATAGTTCATTTACACTTTTTTAGGATAAAGGGTTAGACCAGAGGGGAGAAACAGAGAACTGGAAACTGAAGCAGATGAAAATAGATATCAACAGAAACTGCCTGGAGGAAACTCTAAGTGATGTAATAAAAAGTCCTTAGAGGAGTATAAGGTTCCTTAAGAAGTCTCACAGCAGTGAGAAAGATCATTTTGAGGGTAGGGCAGAGAAGTGACTCTTGAAGCTGGATTGCAGGAAGATTGATTTTGTTGTATAATGTTAATTTAGTGACCATCTCCTCTTGGAGAGCCTAAACTTGAAGGGACAGCAGAGTGACATCACCATTTGTCAACAGACAGGTGAGAGACAGGAATAACTTATCCAAAGCAGTATTTAGTTTTTGTCATTGAAAAAATGAAAGGACAGAGTGGGAGAACCAAAGAGTCTGTCCTGGATTAGTCAGTAGGGAAAGGACTAGTGCATGGGGGGAGTCCATGAAATCACAGCTAGCTAAATCCTTCCTCCCACTCTCCCTTCATGGATTATTATAAATTTTGAAAAGGATACATGAGTGGTAGAGAGTGTTCAATCAAATGTTTTCTGCTTAAAACTGAAAGAAGCAAATCAGTTCTAGAGTTGTCAAGAAATTAAGTCAATTTGGTCCTCTGCCACTGTTAGAAACAGAAATCACACATCTGTGCATGAATCCACTGATCATATCTACTATGGAAAAGCTAAGAATAATTCCTTGTTGCATATACACAGCTCTGAGTGTCATGTTGGCTGAAATGCGTGCTGGTTTATGCTACTGAAGAGAGGAAGACATGAGAAATAATCTGATGGTCTCACTCCAAAAACAGTTGCAACAGCATACCTTTCAGGAACAATACTTTCTCAGAATATTAGGATATGGTCCTAGAAATGTTGAATCTTGGATGATCTTGACTGAAGTATGTGGGTATCTGCCAACTGAAGTGCATGTTTGTATACTTTACAACTGTTTTCAGCCTTAGATCATTGTAAATCTGGGCAGAAGGACTTGCTAGGCACTGACTCCTTACCCACTTCCACCAACTAGCAAAGGCCAGCCCAGGAAGTAACATCAATTTAATGGATTGCTTGCATCAAGGGTATGAGGCTGTTTTACTCAAATCTTGTTGTGGACAGGGGCAAGCACACTACCTGTATGGAGACAGGAATTTTATTTTTAACCAAATTAATGTTTTAACAGTCTGATATGCCAAGTTATGAGTACAATTAAAGTAATACTAGTTCTCACAATCTAAATTAAATCAGGAAAACCTCATTAATAATACCTTTGAAAGTGCTTTACAAAACAATTTATTTATTCTTGCTCCCTTTTCACTAGTGTTATATTCATCCTTCCAGTGAATATAACAGATCGTCAAAATCCCAAAGTTGGCAAGTTCAGGCTTCCTCAGGAAGGAAGAGGAACTGAGGAAATAAGATATGTTGGCAACATCTCAAGGCCTTTGCCAGGAGGAGCCAGAGGTTCATAGTGAGAATTACTTTCTATTCTTTGCTACAGCAAGCATGATATTGGTGTCTTCTACTGTTTCAGTCTTGAGGTCCATTCGGCATTCTTTTTTATACATTTTCCAGTTCCTGCCTGCTCCTTTTCCTCTGTCTGCAGAGAAGGGGTGAAAGCTGCTTCACAGCTCCCCTGCACTCAGTGGCAGAGCTGGAGCTCAGACAGGCTGGGCAATGGGCACTTGGCCACGGGGCGACTGGTGACCCCAGCTCAGCCCCGCTCAGGACAAGGGCAGCCCAGACACCCCCAGGACCCAGCACAGCATGATGATTGTTCCCAGAAGTGGCAATTATATCCATGTTTACTGGCCTGCAAGATAATGAAGTATGTACAGTAGTGTGTAGGGATAATAATGTCAGTTGTCTGTTGAAACCTGACATGGATCCTATCATTTCTCCAGTTAAAGAAGTAAAGTGACTTGGGCTTTTTCAAGGTTGTTGTGGCATAATTAGTCATTTATATCCCAGAGTTAATGTGGTGCAGTGCACACAAGAACTTGCTCAGCCTCTAGCAAGGTATATGAGGTAACACATTCCTACCATATTTACACTGCATCTTCAGAGAGTCACTCCAGGATTATTGCCCAAGGACCTGCAGTGTGGATACAGATGTGGTCATCAAGGTTTGAATAATAGCGTGGGGGTTTTCCAACAAAGGGATAAGTGCTCAGTAGTTGTAAAAGCAACTATTTATCCCTGCTTTTATAAATTTTCAGGATAAAGATATTGGATAAAATAAGGCCCCAAGGGCATCTGTGGGGAACAGTGCTGGACATTATTTCCTCATCTAGATGGAGGTACTATTTATAATTACCCTCTCCTGAGTTAGACAGACAGCTTTTGATTCATTTAATTGTATTTCTCTCCAAACCAATTTGATTTAATTTCCCCATAGGATATGCTGTAACATAGCATCAAATACATTTTGAGTAACCCAGATAGATCTCCTGCATGCCTTTCTCATAGTTCTGCGATTGTATCAGCACCAGAAAAGTGATCAAGATGTCTTGGGACTTTCAGTCTCTATAAATACATTTATGATTTTATTTTGAATTATGATTCCACTCTTTTCCAAATATCGGCTACATTCATTAACAAATAAAGTTGTGTGAATGGTATTAAGTGCTAACATCATTTCTATTTCACATTTTTGTATTTTAAGATTGCAGCTTACTAGCTCTAAAGGCTGAGAAAGTTATTCCATACACTGCAGCTTGTTTTTTGTGGTTCCTTCTCTGTTCATATTCATCAGGTATAACATAAACAGGTCTTGATCACAGTTAACATTTGTGGAAAGTTTTTAGTTGGTTGATTTTAATCTAAATTGTGCTTTGTTTGCTTCTGGTTTTGTCTCATACCTACTAATTTAGCCTTCAATTTTGGAATGCTCAAATCACCTCCTTGTAGTCTGGTCTTCCCATTTAAGATTTTTCTTAACTTCAAGATGTACTCACCAAGTTCTTGAATATCTTGGTATATGGTTCTTTCATTAATTTATTGTTTTCTGACATATAACCCAGTTGCAATCCTCTTTTTTTTTTTTTTTTTTTTTTTTTTTCCCCTTTATTCTTTTTCCTGTATGCTTCCTTCAGCCTTTAGCAAATTTACCATCTAGCAGCAACACTGAGAACATAAAAAATAATTCCTACGTTCGATCCATCTTGACTGGTCTACGTTCTCTGACAGAGACCAATATCTGAAACTGCAAAGAAAGAATGCAAAATGATGGACCAAGTTCTATTTCCAGGGAAGTAAAATTTGAAGGATTACAAACCAGTGGGAATAAATAATCCTTCATAATCTATTTCAACTATTTTTCTATCTTCATGAAAAAAGATTACACCATTTTATGATTTAGAATAATTAATTTTTTTGTGCTTATTCTTTCTAATAATTCATCAGGACAGACAGATGCACCTTTATATTTTTAAATGTCCTTTGCAAGACATTTAACTGTTAATTTCTGAAGAGACAAAGGTTTAAAAAGGCACATAATTTATCACCTAAAACAGGTATGGACATAGATGTATTTGAAATACCACAGAAGCTTCTAGTTTAAGCGAAAACATTTAGGCTTATTTTAAAAAATATATATTTTATCTAACATTTCCAGTAGTCTGTTAGATTTTAAAACTTTTAAAATAAACATTTTTTTCTATCCTTTATATACTGATTTAAACTGCTTTTATTGTACAGAAGATGACTAGTTTCTAGCATCTGTTTTTTAAAGAAAATGGAAAAGCTAACAACATTTAAAATTTTTGCTATGTTTAACAAAATTTTGGAGAATCAGAGATGGTTATGTATGTAAGATGGACATTTCATGCAACAGACATTATCAATTGTTTATTGCCTATTATTTTGAAAATAAACTAAAATATTTCTTATCTCTTATATCATTATTATTTATCACAGAGATATTTTTTTTCTGACAAATTTAAACACTGTAAGATTTGTAATTGCTTATTTAATAAGATAATGAAGTTATGGTTTTTCTATTTTCTCAGCTACAAGCTGTACCCACAAAGGAACATTAATAATACAAACATAATTTTTCAGTTCTTCATCTAGAACTCAGAAAATAAAATAATTTTGTTTTATGAAACACTGTTTATAGCAACCTGTAATGACCATTGTTCTGGGTGCAGCATATGCATGTCTGTAAACAATATTTTGTGTTGCAGGGTTAAAAAATAGCTAGAAACACATCAGAGTTTTGATCTTTATTTTATGACTTTTCTGTTCTGTAACATAAACATAGAAATATAGTATTGGTCAAGGTTCTATTCTAGGATTAAGGCTTTTCATCAATGTATATAATTGTTCAGATATGTTCTTGTTAATTGTTCAAAGTTTTTTCCTTAGATCAATCCGGAACACACATAAAAAAATTCTTGATAAAAGAAAACACCAAAAAATGTTTCTAGGTAAATAAAATACTTCACATGGTACACACTTCTGCTTTCAGACAGTTGCAGTAGAAAGGAACAAAATGTTTCAGCAAAGGCATAGCTTCCAACTTCTATCAGTTTAGTCATATGCTAGTGTTATTTTGAATATCTATTATGTTTGACATTTTGAGTGCTTAGCATCTGGTATATCTAGAAACTATATCCGCCTCATGTGACTGAATTAATTGGATCACAAAACTAATCATTCACAGAGGTCTGTTTGCTAGATTAGGCTCCTAGTTAGTTTAGTTACAGGTATTTTTAAAAGTTTAACCTTGAATTGTATTGATGTGGTTGGTGGCAAGCCCTACAAAAGCTTGATGAAATTTGAAAAGCAAATTTTGCTTGATCCTCAATCTGTAAACAGTAAGTCTTTTTATATTTAAGGATTGCTCTATAAAGCAATAAAATCTTCAAAGAATTTTTGATGTCTAGGATTATAAAAAGACTTTATATGACAGAATATTTACACGTTCAAGTGACCAATTGAGTCCATTTTATCCCATTTCCCTAGGAATTTAAATTATATTTGATTATGTGTATATAAGGTGATCATCAATAATTCCACTTCTTAATAATGAAATTCTAAAGAGTTTAATATGCTGTCATAATTTACATTTCACATATTCTTAATATTAAATGTCAGGGAAGTTGTATGCTTACACCCAAGTAGTAGTATCTGGACAACCTCTCACAGGTGTATGGAAAATAAGAAAAATCTAATGGAAATTCTTTTCAGTACTGAAGAACAGTTCTGAGTGGCTAATAATAATTGTAATCATTTTGGTTGAAAAGATAAGGACAACTTTACAACTACTTTGCCACTTTTTTTATTCTGAAAGTATGTGTTTAATTTCCTAGGGCAAGATGAAGAAAGATGACCTCTTGACCTCTTCTCCTCCACACAGAGAACAGTGTTTTCCAGGAGCACTTTAACTGAATTTGTACCATATTATTATCATTCCTGTATGAAAAATACTATAAGAGAAAATAAGAATCAAGGACATACATGCACAGTAAAGCTTTATTTTGAGGGGGGTAAGACTTTGTGAAGAATAAGGAGATAATAAATTCTAAATTAAACAAACAAACAAAAAGCATATATATTTGTGTATGTATGAGGAAGATGTGAGACTTGGAAAAGAAGTGCTAAACCATTTTCACATTCTTAATTTGAAGAATGGAAATACAGTTGTGGAGGTACTTATAATGAAAGCTAAGGAAACAAGAATTAGATGTAAAAATATATAAAGTATTAGATCTGAATATAACGACTCTTGGGGTTCAATTGTAAGGAAAAAATACTAATGTATATTAAAAGTAGTTTTATAACCGTAACATTAATTTGGCCATAGATTTAGTGACTGATGACATGCATACTGATAGTGGTCAGTACTTACTGTCATTCATATTTACATGCAAATATCCTTTTACACTGTTTAAGGGGTTAGTGTTATTGCTTGCTTGTTTGTTTGCTTGTTTTGGTGTGGCTGCTTTTGCACTTTTTTTTTTTTTTTTTTTTTAATGACATCTACCATTGTTTTAAGCTGTTACCTAAATTGGTCCATAAACAGCAAAACAGAGAACTTTCATCTTACAAAGCTACTGTTGTCAAGATGGAACCTAGTGCAAAGTAAAAAAAAAAAAAAATAAGCATAAGCAAAGGCTTCTTGAGAGAGCTTAGAAAATGACTTGCTGAAGAGGCTGCTGAATACCAAAAAAAAGAAAAAAATCAACCAAAAAAAAGGTCTAAGTGAGGCCAGAGGAAGTAAGAACCAAGTACCTGAGAGAACTTGTATGAACCAGTTTTGTAATTTTCTTAAATAGTACACTATAACTCAGTATCAGAGTAAAGTGCAAACTCTTTTGTAAGGACACTAGAAAGGTTTGACTTTGAGACTAATAATGTGATTTTATGCTAATGGATTTGGAAGCCAAATTTAATAGATGAGAATTGCAATTATTTTTCTGAAACAATCTGAGTTAGTTAAATATAGTCAGTGACAGCAGGGAGATAATGTTTAAGTCCCAAGACTAGAATACAATAATTCTTGTGTATCCAAAGCATTACCTAGTGAAAAGCAAGAACGATAAATATTTACCATTTGTTTAAAAGAATAAGGACATAAACAAATAACTACTTTGAATGACCCATGTGTAACTTTTTGCTTAGGAAATGAATAAAGGAAATTATGAGAAAAAAAAAATTAAAAGAACATAAATAAATTTTAAGCTCTTTTTTGAAATAAAATGAATCATAAATATAATCTCATGTTTGGGTAGTTGATTAATCCACACTTGTCAAGTCCCCTACAGAGTTGCAATTTTGTTAAGTTTGATAATGATCCTGTGAAATAACTTAAAGCTCTAGTTGACAAACAAGTGTTATTGTTGTAAGTGAATTTGTGACTTTCTTAGTTTGCAAAATAGCTGCAAAATACAGAATTTGAATATATTATTGCTTCTCACTATCATTTTTCAGGAAGAATTTTTATAGCTGTGATTGACTGCAGCTGAACAGTGCCTTCAATTCATTCATTGACTTCAGCTGAGCTGTTGACTTTTTAGATATGTCATGGGATAACATGCTAAACATCCTGCCTTTTCTCAGGGGAAGAATATTAACATTTTTCAATTCCGCTGAAGCCCATTTATTTTTTAAATTTTAAGCTTTCTTTTCAAGTAAAATACATGTGAATTTGTACGCACATCTGCTTTAAGACTAGAGATTTCTCCTTGATTTTTTTCTCTTTTCTGTTATGTCAAAACTCAGTGCCTTGTATCTTCTTGGGCCTTTTTTCTATCAAATTAAAAATTGAGAAGAGAGAGAGCAGAATATATGTTCAGGATTAACTCCCTCTGACGACCAAATGTCTCATTTCTGATAAAGTGTGTTTTTTAATCGATATATTTTTCTAGTTAGACTTACAAACAACTATTTCTTCCGAGTCTAAACTCCATTGTATTGAATATCAGAGCTTTAGACGTAACAAATGTAAAAAAGTTGTATTGCTTTTAATAACTGAATTAATTTTTCTGAGTGGCCATTCTTTGACATACCTCCATGGAATTATCCAAACACCTTTTCTACAACAGAAGGGCGAATGCTTGATTTTTATTTTTTCTTTTTTTCCCCCATATAAAATGAGTTCAGAAAGGATTTTGGCAATGCTGGGAAAAAAATTCTAGAGATTACAGATGAAAATATTTTTCCAGTTTTAGACTTTCATTTAAACTTATAAGCAAGGGGAACCTGTAGAGTTATTTCACTTGACTTTATTCTAATATTTTTAAACAAATGAAACTTAAATGTTCTTGTGTAAATTTAGTTGCTTTGAATGACCCAGAAAAATCACTTTTGCATCACATCTCCTGCAAAATCAATAACGCTTATGAATACCTTGAGAATCATTCATCAAAACAATTACATTTTTACATAGTCCATGAAAAATACGGATAGAATTTCTCCCATTAAATTTTGATGGACTACTCTATAAAAGCATAATAAATTAGAGGTTTCCATTTTATTTAGTTAGGACATTAATATGTTTGACCTTACTCCAGTCAGTCACCATTAAAAATATTTTTAGGATCATAATAGTGATTTTAAGGTAGCAGTGTATATTATAGTATTTTCAATACAGGATTATATTTTTCATTTTCTTTAACAGCTGCATGAAGACATCTGACACCTTTATTGCATAGGATTAGTAACTTCAGCAAGGAATCTTACTAAAGAACAAAACTGTTCTGTTCATATAATATGGGTTTTCCCTTGTGCCAGTAATAAACTCAGCAAAAATATTTCCAATTCTGAAAACTGTTCAGATTATATGGAGTAACTTTACTGTAAAATAAAAATTTCACTAACACAGGTTCATTAATGAACCCTATACAAAATCTGAACACACTACTATTTTTGAAAATCGTATTTTCCATGACCGAGGTTTTTGCAACAAATTTATGTTCGTTAATCTCATACTTCAGGTAGCCTGCTGTCTGTTTTCAGGGACCAGAAAAGAATAATTCCAGTTAAGAGGAAAAATAACATGACTGATGTCCTTTAATATGCTTCTGAATAGAAATCAACCATACCTGGACATAAAAGGTAGAGAAGATTGTACTCCTATTTTTATGACTACTTAAAAAAGAAAAATGAAGTTGGTGATTCTTGTTCTACTGCTGATAAGATTTGAAGGTGAGACTTAAGTCAGGTGTAAATTGTACATTGCCTCTGTCTTGAGAGTATGTTGGGTTGATCTCTTTTTCTTCCTCTGTCAAGTGCAGAGATGTCTGTTCTGTCTGTTATTTGGACAACAAGACTTAACAAAGCAGAGGAAAACTGTGTTGTAGAAACAGAGAAAATTAAATCTTATGTTCTACTCTTTTCATAGGTTACACTTATTTATAAGGTTTTGATCTTTCCTATAGTACTATGTTTTGTTTTTTTTTTTTTTTTTTTTGTTTGTTTTTTTTTTTTTTTTTTTTTTTTTTCCATAGGGTATTCAAAAAGATTGTTTTGCTTTGTGTGGAACAGGCATTGAAGTAGATGTTTTAGAAACCTTTCAAGACTGGACATCTTTTGAGCTGTCAGAGATGCTAAGGGTCTATATTTGATTGCTCAAGGTTACTAAATCTGGACCTGAGTTTTTTGTCAGCCTGGAGAAGAGAAAGCTTGGGGAAAGCTAGTTTGCAGCCTTTCACTATTTAATAGATGAATAGATGAGGTGGTGTCAAACCTTTTTTAGAGGTGAACAGTGAGAGGATATAATGCAACAGTCACAAGTGGTTGCAAGGGAAACACAAAGGTAAAAAAATCCTATTATGAGGGTCATTAAGCACTAGAACACACTGTTTAGAGATGTTGGGGAATATCCATTCTTGGAGTTTTCAGAACTTAAGTGGATATAGCCCTGAGAAAGACAACCTAACTTCCAGTTAGCCTACCTGGAAGTTAGGCTTTGAGAAGGAGGATGAATGAGATGACTTCCAGAAATCCCTTCCAAAAGAGACTATTCTTTGAATCCATGTAAAAAACTACTTAATGGAATATATAGACTTTGCTGGAGGTTTGTTAAATTATTTGGGGTTTTTTCTACAAATAATGTACTACTGTGAAATGTATTGACTGCATGTGGTGTTCAAACTCTGATTTTTTTCTTGTTATGGTCACACAAAATTGCATGTATAGTTGTAATAACATTGGATTCACTCAGAAATATCTGGCTCATTTAATTACCTCTTTATTATGGCTCTGATGAATAGCTGAGGTTACAGTGTATTAATAAGCGCAAAAATAATTGTCACATATGCTGTTCTTCTTTTGTTATGACCACTGCAGCTAACATGAATTGACTAATATTCATGTTTGAATCCCAGAAGCAGGGTGAACAATTTGATATGTGTTCAGATCACAAAATTCCATTTTGTCCCAAGCCATGTTGCAAGCATATATTGATGATGAATCTGTTTCTTACATAGGTGCTTGTTTCATTACAGACAACAAGCATGTAATTTCAAATGCAAGTATTGTTGTATTTGTGTCTAATGCTTATTTTATGCAAGTATTCACGTATAACAAGCTTTCAGTGGCAGCAGAAAATGTGAGCTCAGTCTACTAAGTACTACATATTTTGCAATTTGTTTGACACCTTTCACTTGTACCTTTATCTCGAATCTTATTTTAACTGCTGCTGATGGCAAATTAAAAGAAGACCTCTCTAATCACATTTTGTATGTGGTTAGAGTGGTCTTTTCACTTGCCATCAGTGGTAGTGGTCTGGTATATGAGCATTCTAACACTTAAAAGCATACTCTAGAAGTGTGGTGTTGAGTGAAATAAAAAAGGGATTCAACAGTAGTGAGCTATAAATTGCCTTATTTAGCACAGTCATTATTTCACAAGTCTTATAGCACTGGTTCATTGAAATTCCCAGCTATTGCCACCATTAGCAGAGAAAATTTATCCAATACAAGTTTGGTACTAATTCTTTCCAGTTTTCACCAAGGTTGTATTTTGACAACTGGATTTAATTTTAGCAACTTGTTAAAACCAAAAGAAGATGAAAGGAATCCTTATTTTAGTATGATTTTGTAGCTTTAACATGCTGCCATTATTTTATGCTTTCAAAGTAGAGGAGAAACTAAAAGCTCTTATTTTAAGATATAATTTATCTACAGACAAATAAAAGGAAGGATTGAAACAACTGCTAAATTTTAAACCTAATTTTTATACCCTCTGATAAAGGTATTTTGAATGTCATTCTACAGTTGAGTTATAAATTAAATTATCTTGGAACCATTTTCAGTAGTATTTTTAGAAATAAGCTGCAAGATTATATGTAATTTTTATTATTATTATGTTTTGTTTTGTTTTGTTTTGTTTTGTTTTGTTTTGTTTTTGAGAATGTGACTTACATATGGCAAGCAAAGAAAATACTGAATGTTAGTATTTTATATGCCGTGTTCCAGTTACCTAGCATCAGCCTGCCATGAGTAATCTTATTAACTCTGGGCTTTTGTCTGAACATTGTGATTCATACTCTGCCAGTTAAGTTTGATTAAAATTTATTCTCCTCCTGTTCTCAGTCTTAACTGAGCTACTGACAGAAAACTTCGTGGGTTATTTTCTAACATCACGTTTTCATTAATGCTCTCTTTCCTTCTTGCAAACAGACTGACAAGAACACATAAATCAGAAAGCCTTCTAGTATAACCTCCTAGTTCTCAAATCCAACAGACTCATTCCTTTATGTGCTTTCCAATTACAGTAAAATAAATAATCCCACTGTATTAATTTATTAAATTTTTATACTGATTTTAAAAGACAATAGGTACTAGCCTACTGTTTAAATATTTTATGTGTATGCACTTCCCAGAAACACTGAAGAGAAATGAATGGCATGTGTGGCACCACACAAAACAGAAAACAGAGGAAAAGAGGTATTGTAATCACTTATATTTTCCTTTGTTGATTGTGACTGGTCAGAGTTGTTTAAATTTATGTCCGTTGTAATCTTTTAAATAAAATTGGGTAAGACATAAAGTCAATTTTTTGTGAATTTTGCATGACATATTTTGATGGGGATATTCTTTCCCTATAGTTTCAAAATCTGTATGTTGACAATCTCAGTTATCATTATCAGATTAATAGCACACTTACTCCAGTCACTCATGTCCATCAGTGCTTGATGACAGCCAGAGCTGGCTCAGAGCTTTACAACAGAGTAGGTAAAACCCATGTTTGTGTTCAGTGGATTTTGGGAATATAAGAGGAAAAAATCTAAGGAGATGATAGCAGTAGTTTTGAAAGGCCAGAATATTGGGTCATGTGTAACTTCAGCTCTGAGCAGGACAAGGAGAGTTGTGGGGCTCAGTGGGGTATAGAGAAGCTATACACAGTTCTCTTATTGAACTGAAATTATTTTAGGGATTGTATCTTAACTTTTTGAAGCACTGTTCTGTTTTTAGTATCTGCTGATTTTGGGTTTGTTGTTGGACTGAACAGGTAGGTGAGGTAGTAGAAGAGAACAGTGACAGCAGCTGATCCAGGGAAGGGTGGCCTCCTTTATGCAGCAGCAATGAGGCCGTGACTCTAAAAGGAGTCCAGACAAGACTGAGATTAGTTGTTTTGGTAACACCATGGTGATTTTTTTCTTTTCTTTTTTTTTTTTTTTTTTTTTTTTTTCTTTCTTTTCCCCCCCTCTTTATTTTTTATTTTTTTTTTCCCTTCTAATCTCCTATGGATTTTAATCTCTGGAATCTGACTTTTATTAATTTATATCTTTATTGGGGATGTCCACTGAAAAGGGACATGGAAAAAAAGGAGTTTAATTAGCCTGCAAATTTCCAAACATTTACTCAGTATTCACTTCCCTTTTCCAGCATTGAAGTTATTAGGAGTTAAAATCTCAAAGATCTGCTCTTTGTGCAGATTCTTTAACTGTGTTAGAACTACAATATTGTATACATTTTCTGAGCCCATATTTGCTGTTCTGTTATCTGAACACATTTCTTCCAACTCTTTTATTCCTTATTTTGCTCATCCTACTAACCTGTGTCTTATACTATGTATCACTGATGACAGAGCAAGCTCTGTACAGATCGAAGTCCTGGAAATGGTTGAATTTCTGGAGAAATCACTAAAGAGAACACTGGGGACCAGACATAGACATGTGCCAGCTGGGAAGTGGCACCTTGCTCCTGTGCAAGGAAAACATTTTTCTACTTATTTGCTTGTACGTGCATGTACCTTGCTGTCGAACTTAGAACAGGACTGTTTTGGAGCTCAATCTGTACAGCTGGCAAGTCAACAGAACTGTCTGTGAGTTACAATTTGGCTACTTGTGCATAGTTTTTTTTCCAGGGAAATCTTCCAGCATTTTCATGATCATCTGAAACAAGCTCTTTTGTTTGTTCATCATAATTTGTGTAGCTCTTTCCACCATCTCAGCAGCTCTTCCTAAAGTAAACTGGGCTAATCAGTCTTTTATTTCTTTTTCTTTTTTTTTTTTTTTTTTTATTTTTTTTTTTTTTTTTTTTTTTTTTATTTTTTTTTTTATTTTGAAATCAGTATTAGAAATCAGAACATTCACTTTGTCATTAAACAGGGCAAATTTTTTGGCAAGACCTCCTCTTCAGGCTGTTCTCTGAGTGGCTCGCTGGTCAGTTAAGACAGTATTAAGGCCATGAGCCCAAATAACATGGACAGCAACAGTGAAACTGATGCTAACTATTGATGTACCTATTTTAAACTTATACATGTCATTAAAGGAATGTAATTAGGTAAATGCCAGTGTGCATGTTTGTATAAGAAATAAATTGTTATGTATACATGAGAATTTTGAATTCATCATTCAAAACAATTTGAGAGTAAAAGAAATACATTGTGGAACCTTTTATTTCTTCACAGCAGCAGCCTGGTTACACACATGCACATGCAAGCATATCCTCAAAAGTTACTTTTATGACCTTTTCAACAGACTGGGGGCTAATTAATTGTTAAAGAATAGTTCTCTGACCATATTTGAAGGTGAACTGTCTTTTCTTGTACCTCAGACCAACTTGTGATATTATGAAGCACTGCATCTGGTTTTTAATAGTCAAGTCATGTTGTATTAAGTCATACAATAATATCCTGAAAAGACTGATGCAATGATTTTATGGCATATCATATCTTGATGTGTCAGCCAAGGAAGTAGAGCATATACAGATGGATCTCGTGTAAATAGTTTGTATACATGGAGTTTTAAGAAAAATAAGAATACTTTTCATGAAAAACACAGATCATAAGAAAAATTATCTTTATATAAACCTATAATGTTTAGAACTATCTATTAGACTGCCATCTTAGACACTTCAGAACTGTGAATACTGGTAAACTTGTGTGAAAAAGGGCAATGGGTTACATATGACAAACAATCCCTGTTGTAGAAAAAAACTATTATGGATCCATTCTGAGCAATACAAAACAGAAATCTTCTTCATAGTAATGTTTGAGGCCCTAATGAAGTCTAACATCTCAAAATTAAAAAAAAAAAATAAGATCCAAACCAAAACTGCATTTCGATGTATTTTTTCTTGTATGGTATTCCTGGTGTCGATGTTAAAAGATATTCACTGATACACATAGAAAATGAGAGCAAAACCTGAAAGTTTTCTTTTAAAAATTCATCTACAAGATGAGCAGCAGGAAAAGTTATCCTGGCACAAACTAATTAAACCCCATCTGTTAGGTACTGGCTACCTTAAAGGTACAAAAACTCATTTCTGTTAGAAGATTATAATTTTTTAGGCTCATTTATATGACTAAGGAACTGTTTCTTCAATGTACCTAAGTATGTGATCAATGAACACTGAGGACATTGTAGGTAAGGATAGTTGGAATTTGATGGATTTGTCTTTTGCTTCTGAGCTAGAAGATTTTATGGTAAGTAATTAGTTAGTCATATAGATTGAATACATTGTTTGATGGTGTCCATCACCTCCAGCTCTCTTAAGAGCTTTTGAGCCCAGAAGAAGCAGTAACTGCTTAATGCAAATATCTAAAATTGTATTTTAAACAAGAATGGCTGCAAGATGGTAAAGCCACAATTAGCTACTTGCTTTAATGCCATGTCCTAGGTTTTTGAAGGACGTTGTTCATAATGAATACTTATTTCCCCGTTCTAGTACCATTTCTTCTAGTTATACATTAGGTTTTCTGTAACATTACAGTACTTCTTAAAGAATTAAAATAGCTGCTTGTGTTCAAGGTAAAAATGTTCTCAATTGTATGTTTTCTTAGAAGATATCTGGAAGATAATAATGGCTGAAGGCAATGAGGTTGATGGAACTCCTGGTTAATGTGTCGTTCTTCTAATTAATTTAACTAAAACATAGTAATTTACAAGGACCTGTTTATAAATACCCTATATTACAGATGAAATTCCTGGAATTAAGAAGAAGAGGCTCTTAGCAAGATTTTAGTCCTTTCTAAGAAAACAAACTGTCCTTGATGATTAGGGGGGAATTTGCTCATAATAGAATGTTAATTTTTATGTACCTCTATAGAAGTAATGTGGTAATACTACATTTTTAATATTTTCTGTTCTGTCTATTATCCTGCCCTGGATTTTATAATATCATACAATTAGAAGATTACCCTTGTTTCCATGTTCTATTTTTGCATCAAATGGTAATGCATTCTTTTTACTAAAAGAAACATTAGAAACAATGTTTTAGAACATCACAACTACAGTGAGAAATGTGCTTTTAAATTAAACTAACATTAAACCAAGTAAGTGGAAGTATTGTCCATACTTAGTTTTTCAGAAAACAACAGCAGGGAGACAGGAACATGGGAAGAAAATCTCCTTCTGTATAGCTTGCTTCGCCCTCCCTCTCCCTTTCCTTTCCCTCCTCAGAAAAAAAAAAAAAAAAAGAGCTTTTCCTCTGACAACTGTTGAAGAACAAAATCCTTTGTGTTTGGAAACATCAGTATGTTGTGTTTGTTCACCTATTATAAACTTATGAATTTTCACATCATGAGTTTTCACTAATGAGACAGTTTGCAATTAGAATTCTACACTGGATAGAAGGTCTGGTCTTAAATTATGTTTTTACCATGGAAATATCTGATTTATTTATATGTACTATCCCCAATTTTATGAAAGTATTGTTCAGTTTTTCTTGAACAGCATGTTTCCTACATTCTTCCAAATTTAAGTCACCTAGAAAATGCAAGCCCCGATCTTGAAAATGTATCTCAGACCATCTGTCCTTGTACCTGTAAGACACATGGATTTCTGTTTTCCTTTGAGAAAAACCTATAGAATCAGCCGATGAGTGTGGAGTGGCTGGAAGAAAATAGGCATATTACGAGTGATCCAGACTGAGGGGCCTCACTACTGCAGCTGTTGTGAAGGACATAAGCAAGGTCGAAAGAGATAAGGAAGTTGTGGTTTTGAGGAACTACCTATGTTGTGAAGAGGTAAGGAGGTTGGAATGTAAAAAACAAGATAACAAGATGTAGAAACAGAATGTAGGTACGGCAGAGCAAGGTGCGTGAACAAGCAGCTTTAACCTACTAGCAACCAAAACATAACACACGCGCTTTGTGCTAGTGTTTAAATTGCTGTGTATCCTTTAATAAAGTGGAATTAACTTGATCACATTTATCGTGTATGTTGTGTCCGAGACTTCCACGTCAGATGAGCTTGCTTCCAAGAAAGGATCCTATTTTTATTAAATGCTCTCATTGTCATTTGGACACAGCGGAATCATATGTGATGATGGTATTTGAATGAATACCAGTCCAAAATTGGTGATGATGTCACAACCTCATAATAGGTCACTTTTCATACTTCACCACTTCACTCTGACAGTGTTATTGGGACCACTTGCAGAATGTAAGACCAGTACAATATGTAGGCTTTATAGGTTAGCACAGAAAATAATTGTTTACAGTAGTTTTATCTCATGAAATATTCATCATATCATTAACTTTGCTTTTCCCAGAATATGCTTATCTGGCATGGTTACACATGGCAAGTGCATGTCACAAGGGGCACAGTGAAGGGATTTCTTTAAGAGTAGAAACTGGATACTGTTGGAAATTTTTTAAATTGGTTGGTTGGTTGATTGTTTTTTCCATTCTTCCTATGCAAAGTTTTCTTCAAAAAAAAAGAGAGTACTCACTAAGAATGCAATAATATTTGATTTAATATGTGAAAGCATACTTACCAAAGAATATTTTTCTCTACATTGATATAATTTTTGATGGTATATTAATTCATTATTAAGAAAATTGATTCATTATTAAGATAAAATACAGCAAAGAGAACAGCTTGAAAAATCTATCTAACAACTGGGATTTTAAAACTGACTTGAGTGGAAGCTACAGAATTGCACTAAAAGGCCTTTTTGAAATATTTATTTTTAAAAATTTTCAAATGGCTAACTCATCAAACTGAATAGTTCTGGCTTGTTACACTATTCCATGTGAGGCCAAATTTCAAGTTACTATTAGAACAGATTCCTGATTAAGTGGCTCTGTACATGTTTCTTTTTTCTTTCAAGACATGCAGGTTTGCAAATGCTGCATTTTAGGCTAAAATGAATTTGAGATCTTACAAAATATAGGTCTCACCCCTTCATTTAGTGGTCAAGTATGTTGAAAAATCATGAAGACTCCTTGAATTTATACGAACACAATAAAACTTTCATTGATTTGCTAATCTTGTTCAGCATCAGAATGAGGATATTGAAAATAAAGTAACTTCTCAAATTTACCTAGAAGTCTTATTTCTTTGTTCTGGCTTTCTTGATTATGGACCTTTATGTTTTCACAGAGTAAGCTTGTAAATCTCAATAATATTTTTGCTACGTATGGTTGCACATCAAGTTTGTAATAACAAAATCTTGAAGCAGATTATCTTTATGTGATTTAATGTTTCCCTTTGTCTATTTAATATGGTTTTGATAATAGAGTTCATTAACTTCATTGGCTCTTGAGATTCCTAGCAGCATAAATCTTACTGCCAGTTGGATAAATCTTACATTCTACCTACCCTATAAGCTGTTACATGATCTAGTATTTTTAATACAGATCTACAAAAAACTTAATTTTGTAATTTCATTAACACTGAGTTATACTTTCCTGCATTTACCTCAAAAGATGTAATGGTTCATAGGTCCTTTGGTTAACCTTTCCTGGATTTGTACTGAAATAAGAATGTATCACAGAAGCAGATAACAACTAATAACCATCTATGAAATTTAGACCTGTTTTGGTTTGGGTTGGGTTGAGTTGTGCTGATTTTTTTTTTTTTTTTTTTTTTTTTTTTTTTTTTTTTTTTTGCCTGTAGTAGGCTGTTGTGGTTTGAGCCTACTCAGCAGCTAAATGCCACACAGTCGCTCACCCACCCTTCCCCCACTTGGGAATGGGGAGGGAATCGGAGGGGCAAAGGGAGACTCGCGGGTTGAGATAAAAACAATTTAATAACAGTAACAGAATAATACACTGACAGCAATATCAGCAGGTAATGTGCAATACAGCTTCTCACCACCCGCTGACCGACACCCACCTGCTCCCGGCCAGCAATCCCAAACACAAAGGCACCACAGCAACACTCCTGGAAGTGGCAGCCTCTCCTAGCCCTCTCCTGCCTTTATATGGTGAGCATAATGTCACATGACATGGAATATCAGCCAATCCTGGCTCAGCCCTCCAGCTGTGCTCCCCCCGCCCCCGCACACAGGTGAGGGCACTAGGACTTGGAGAGCCCCTGGGGTCTCAGTGTGCTGCAGCACTCCTCCAGCTACTAAAACAAACAGGAACTCTATTCCAGCCCGAACCAGGACAGTATCCACCCCTTATTCCATACCTTTTTACATTATGCTCACGTTCCATATTTCTAATACATTATTGTTATTTACAATCCTCTTTCCTGGTCAAAGACATACTCATACAGATGTCATTTCCTCAGTCCATGGTCCATCGTTGCAGGATGTATCATGAGTTGACTTGGTCCATAGCTTCAGGTTCCAGCTGTCATAACAGTCCCTTCAGGAAGGAGGAGCAATGCTCAGTCAGTAGGGCAGAGGTGTCCTTGGACTTGACAGGAGGATGGCATGCAGTCTGTTGCATCTGGAGCTGGTGACTGATGCATCTGATGCTGTCTGTATTCACAGTCTGCGGCAGTCGCTGGGCATCAGTTGCTGGAACCAGTCCTATTTTCATCCAAGTTCATGTTTGCCATAACAAAGCATTGGTAGGGTGGTGTGGTGACTAATCTAATACAGCTTATTGGCTATTTTTGCCTAACATTAAGTCCCCTTGAGGTACACATCGGACTTCCCCATCCTTCTGCATTACCCACCAAGTGCACCCAGGTCCTTGGGCAAAGGTAATCCCACTTATGGGCTTACCTTTACCTGAAGGAGGTATAACCCAGACGGTCTTCCCCAGCATGTTTTTAGGGTGCACTACCGGGACTCTGTCTCCATCTACAATATGCAGAATGTTTGACTGCGCAGGGCCAGCCTGGTTGGCAGATCCTCTAGTATTGACTAACCAGGTGACCTTTGCTAAATGTGTGTCCCAATGCTTAAAAGTTCCACCTCCCATTGCTCTCAGCATGGTCTTTAGTAGCCCATTATACCACTCAATTTTCCCGGAGGCCGGGGCACGATAAGGGATATGATATATCCACTCAATGCCATGTTCTTTTGCCCAGGTGTTTATAAGATTATTTCGAAAATGAGTACCATTATCTGACTCAATTCTATCTGGGGTGCCATGCTGCCACAGGACTTGTTTTTCAAGGCCCAGAATAGTGTTCCGGGCAGTGGCATGGGGCACAGCATATGTTTCCAGCCATCCGGTAGTTGCTTCTACCATTGTGAGCACATAACGCTTACCATGCCGAGTTTGTGGGAGCGAGATGTAATCAAACTGCCAGGCTTCCCCATATCTATACTTTAACCACCTCCCTCCATACCAAAGAGGTTTTAACCACTTGGCCTGCCTGATTGCCGCACATGTCTCACATTCATGGATAACCTGTGATATAATGTCCATAGTTAGGTCCACTCCTCAGTCACAAGCCCATCTATATGTTGCGTCTCTTCCTTGATGGCCTGAGGAGTCATGGGCCCAACGAGCCATAAATTTTTCGCCCTTATGCTGCCAGTCCAGATCTACTTGGGCCACCTTAATCTTTGCAGCTTGGTCCACCTGGTGGTTGTTTTGATGTTCTTCCGTTGCTTGATTTTTGGGTATATGAGCATCTACGTGGCGTACTTTCACAACCAAGTTCTCTATCTGAACAGCAATATCTTGCCACAAATCAGCAGCCCAGATGGGTTTGCCTCTATGCTGCCATCCACTCTGTTTCCACTGCCACAACCACCCCCTCAGGGCATTTGCCACCATCCATGAATCAGTGTACAGATAAAGGACTGGCCATTTTTCTTGCTCAGCAATACTTAAGGCCAGCTGGACGGCTTTCACCTCTGCAAATTGACTGGATTCACCCTCTCCTTCAACAGCTTCTGCGACCCATCGTGTGGGGCTGCACACAGCAGCCTTCCACTTCCGATGTTTCCCTACAATGCGACAGGACCCATCGGTAAATAAGGCATATCGCTTCTCATTATCTGGTAGCTCATTATATGGCGGTGCCTCTTCAGCTCGGATCACCTCTTCCTCTGGTGACATTCCAAAGTCTTTGTTCTCTGGCCAATTTGTAATTACTTCTAGTATTCCTGGGCAGTTGGCGTTTCCTATTCGAGCCCACAGTGTGATGAGTGCGACCCACTTACTCCACGTAGCATCAGTTGCATGATGTGTTGAGGGGACCTTCCCTTTGAACATCCAGCCCAGTACCAGCAGTCGGGGTGCCAAGAGGAGCTGTGCTTCTGTACCAATCACTTCTGAAGCAGCTCAGACCCCTTCATATGCTGCCAGTATCTCTTTTTCAGCTGGAGTATAACGGGCTTCAGATCCTCTATATCCTTGACTCCAGAATCCCAGGGGTCGACCCCGGGTCTCCCGTGGTGCCCTCTGCCAAAGACTCCAGGTGGGGCCATTCTCCCCGGCTGCAGTGTAGAGCACATTTTTAACATCATGTCCTGCCCAAACTGGCCCAAGGGCTACAGCATGAACGATTTCTTGTTTAATTTGTTCAAAAGCTTGCTTTTGCTCAGGGCCCCATAAAAAGTCATTTTTCTTTCAGGTCACTTGATAAAGAGGGCTTACCATCTGACTGTAATTTGGAATATGCATTCTCCAGAAGCCTACCATACCTAAGAAAGCTTGTGTTTCCTTTCTGCTGGTTGGTGGAGACATAGCCGTTATTTTATTAATCACATCCATTGGAATCTGACGACGTCCATCTTGTCATTTGATTCCTAAAAACTGAATCTCCTGTGCAGGGCCCTTGACTTTACCCCATTTTATGGCAAAGCCAGCTCTCAAAAGAATTTTAACTATTTTCTCTCCCTTCTCAAAAACCTCTTCTGCTGTATTCCCCCATATAATGATGTCATCAATGTATTGTAAATGTTCTGGAGCTTCACCCTGTTCCAGTGCAGTGTGGATCAGTCCATGGCAAATAGTGGGACTGTGCTTCCACCCCGGGGGAAGTCTGTTCCAGGTGTATTGGACACCCCTCCAGGTGAAATCAAACTGTGGCCTGCATTCTGCTGCCAGAGGGATGGAGAAAAAGGCATTGGCGATATCAGTTGTGGCGTACCACTTGTCTGCCTTTGACTCCAATTCATACTGAAGCTGTAGCATGTCTGGCACAGCAGCACTTAACGGTGGTGTGACTTCATTCAGGCCCCGATAGTCCACTGTCAGTCTCCACTCTCCATTAGACTTCCGCGCTGGCCATATAGGGCTGTTGAAGGGTGAGCGAGTCTTGCTGATCACCCCTTGGCTCTAGAGTTGATGAATCAGTTGGTGGATGGGAACTACAGAGTCTCTGTTGGTGCGATATTGCCGTCGGTGCACAGTCGTGGTAGCAATCGGCACCTGTTGCTCTTCAACCTTCAGTAGTCCCACAGCAGAAGGATCCTCTGAGAGCCCTGGCAGAGCAGACAGCTGTTTAATTTCTTCTGTCTCCAAGGTAGCTATACCAAAAGCCCACCGGTACCCTTTTGGGTCCTTAAAATACCCTCTCCGGAGATAATCTATTCCAAGAATACAGGGAGCTTCTGGGCCAGTTACAACAGGGTGCTTTTGCCACTCATTTCCAGTTAGGCTCACCTCAGCCTCCAACACAGTCAGCTGTTGAGAACCTCCTGTCACTCCTGAGATACAGATAGCCTCTGTTCCTTGGAAATTCGAGGGCATCAGGGTGCACTGGGCACCAGTGTCTACCAAAGCCTTATACTCCTGGGGATCCGATGTGCCAGGCCATCGAATCCACACAGTCCAGTAAACACGATTGTCCCTCTCCTCCACCTGGCTGGAGGCAGGGCCTCTCTAATTCTGCTCATAGTATCCACTGTTGATGAAGGGGTTAGTGCGGTCTGTGCGAACCTCGGTCTCATCCTGGTTACTCACTTCTTGTAAGTATGACTTGGAAGTTGTCTTCATAGGATTAGGAGCAAAGTCAACTCTTCTACACGGTAACTGATTAGTGGAGACTGGAGCAGCACTTCTCCTGGAAGAACCTTGATTTGTAGCCATTCTTCCTTCCAACTCTCGGACACACTCTCTTAGAACATAGGTGGGTTTCCCATCCCATTTCC
Organism: Tyto alba; assembly: GCF_018691265.1. Taxonomy (NCBI): domain Eukaryota; kingdom Metazoa; phylum Chordata; class Aves; order Strigiformes; family Tytonidae; genus Tyto; species Tyto alba. The sequence continues at coordinate 35,509,408 of NW_024881276.1, read as the reverse complement.
TCATATCTTCTCCATGGTCGCGCAGGTAATACCATAGGTTCGCCCGTGGTGTATACCTGTTGGAGAATGGCTCAGAGACAAGGGTCCTGAGCCCACTGAGCAATTGTACGATCAGAGCCTGTTCTAGGGGCTGATGCTGCCTTGCTGATGCTGGGCCCCACTAGGGTTTGCCTGCAGCTGCTCGCAGCTGCTGATACATGAAGAATGTCAAAGACGCTTCAGCCCTGTGTACCGTGGTGTGTCGAAAACAGGTTAAGGAGAATTAGGAATAGTGGTCTGAGAAACCTAGTGTTATGGTAACAGTGGTCTGAGAAACATTGTGTTATGGTACTGTTGTGTGTCAAAAACAAGTCAAGAGGAATTAGAAATAGTAGCATGAGAAACTTAGTGTTATGAGAAGCTTGTGCTGTTAGCTAACTGCAAGTAGGTGAACCGTGCGAATACGACCTTTAGAGCTTAAGCCAATCAGCTAGTGACTAGTAGGCATAATAATTATCATTGTCTGTATAAATATATGTACCCTGGACCAATAAACACACACGTTGATTGATGCTCTATCACCCACACTGAACCCGTCTCGGTGTGTCGTTTGTCCGCGGCTCCGCAAGATGGTGCCTGAACAGGGACCTGCATAGAAGAATAACACGGACAGAGCGGCGGACCCGGAGAAAATAGCAACGACCGAGGAATTCGAGAACGGACCCGGAGAAACACCAAGTACAGCAGCATCCGGGGTCCACAAGCTGAGACGGAGAGGCGCCGGCCCTGGCAGCCCCGGGAGAGCACGGGGAGAGAAGCCGGCTGGACCGGCCCCGGAGAGTGGAGGTGGACCGGCCCCGGAGAGCGGACGCGGACCGGCCCCGAAGCATGGAAGTGACCAGCCCCGGAGAGCGGAGGCGGACCGGCCCCAAGACCAGAAATGATCAGCCCCAAGAACGGAAGTGAGTGGCCCCGCGAGCAGAAGTGAGCAGCCCAGAGAGCGGAAGCGGAGAGGTGCCGGAACTGACGTGGTAAGGAGCCGACTGCGGCAGCCCCAGGAGAGGACGCGAAGGGACGCCAGAGGCGGACGCTGAGCGGCCCCAGGGGCAAACGCAAGGGGGCGCTGGAGGCTACCGCATGGTGGCCCCTGAAGTGGAAGCGGGGAGGCGCCGGAACTGATGCAGAGGGGCGACGGAAGCTGACGCAGAAAGGCGCCGCATACAGCGGTGGCAGAAACAAACGCGGGGAAACATCAGATACAGCAGCGCCTAGCTGAATCAAGAACGATCGGACAGTGGGCCTCCAACAGGTCGTTCCGAGGACCTGAACCAAGATAGAGGGTCGCTCTCTGCAAGGGCTGCTGGCAAGAGCTGCAACTGGTGCCTTAATCACGGAGCATCAGAAACATATCAAAGTAAGGGGGTAATTCTGTGCCTTAAGCAGGGAGCACAGGCCTGGGGGAGTATTTTTTGTGCCTTAAGCAGGGAGCACAGGCCGGCAGGGGTATTTTTTGTGCCTTAAGCAGGGAGCACAGGCCGGCAGGAGTATTTTTTGTGCCTTAAGCAAGGAGCACAGGCCGGAGGGAGTATTTTTTTTGTGCCTTCAGCAGGGAGCACAGGCTGGCGGGAGTATTTTTGTGCCTTAGTCAAGGAGCAAAGGGCCGAAAGTGCCTTAATCAGGGGTGGGTCGGCAGTAACGGTACTGTGCCTTATCCAGGGAGCACAGGACCGGAGGTGCCTTAATCAAGGAGCACCAGTTTGACGAGATGGAATAGGAGGTAGCCCTGGATTTATTACAGCGCTTTTTAGAAAGGTGGGGAGTGGACTGCATAAAATCACTCGCAGGTTTAGTACCATTAGGACGGGTCAAAGGATGTTTTCAAGATCCTAATTCTCTTTTTGATGTCGAGGAGTGGAGACGATTAGGTGATATTTTGTGGGATATGGTAATTGACAAGGATAAAGATGCAAGGAAAATGATGAAACCGTGTCGGGACGTGGTGAATACTATTAAGCGGTATCAGCTTGAAAAGAACCTTGCAGCTGTGGCAACTACAAAGTTGGGGGGGGAAAGTTCCACTGTTACCCCAGATAATGAGGCATCCGGATCTATGCTTTTTGACAATGATCGTATTCTTGTAACATCAACAGGAGTGCCAGTTACAGTTAATGTGAATAGGGAAAGTCCGGAGGCCAGCCCCCCCCAGTATCTTTAAAGTTATGCCCCCCCCCCACCCCCCCCTACCTCAGAGGTGGAGGGGCAGAGGGACAATGGCCCCTCGTTAATATTTAGCCAACAGGAGTGGCACGAAGTAGGTGATTTATTGTGGGACGAGACTATCACTGGAGGCAGTAAAGGCAGTGAAACACGACAGCAAGGGGCGGTCTGGCAAACGATCATAAAAGCCCTGAGGGAGATGCAAGCAGAAAAGAAAGTAGCTGCTGCTGCTATGGCGGCTATTGGCGCTATACCATCTCCACCAGTTACTGACGAAACCAACCGTCCGTCACGATTAGCCACCTTCTTCGAGGTTAATCAGCAGTTCCACTCTATTAAGGGCATGTCACCAAGTATTCCTGTTTGCTCCACCGCACAAGAAGCCGCAGAGAAATCAGGTGGCGCGGGAGAACAGGGGGGAGCGGCGTGCCACCATAAACTCTGCCCGCCCCCCCCCCCCTGCTTCATATGGTTCCGCCCCTAACAGCGCGTCAGCGTCTGACTCGGAGAGAAAAATGGCGGCTATGTCCAAATTAAAGCAACAGGGTCACACATCTGTAAAGGACAGTGACAAAGTCCAAGAACTTGAAAGAAAATTACAGAAGTTGAGCTACAGAACAGAACTCTGCATTTACAATTACAAGAAAAGGAAGTGCTGCCGGCAGCCCTGCCACACCCACTCCCATCACCCTTATCAGAACCAGCTCTGCTTTTAGCTCAGACCCGATGGAGTGGGGTGATTCATGATGCCTTGTTAAAAGGGGACTGGCATGCTGCTGGAGCATTGGCCTGCCCAGTAGTGACAACGAATGGGGGACACCTGGGAACTCAAGATCACAAGATTCTCCTCGGGGGGCCTGGAGACTCCTTACGAACTTTAGAACTCTGAACCGTCATTGTATGTTGTTCAACATCAACACTGGTATCAAAAACTTGTTCATGTAGTATCAGATTCATTTTATGTTGTGGGTTCATTGCAATATTTAAAACATAGCAAGGTGAAACCTGTATTAAATTCTGTATTGCATACGCTGTTGTTACAATTGCTGACACTTTTAAAACTGTAAGGATGGTTTTCTTGCTACATAAGACTGGAACATGGACTGACAGAATGGTTACAAAACTTGGGAATTTGGAAAATGGACTGACAGAATGGTTATAAATCTACAAAACTTGGAAATTACTGGGTGGCTGAAAGCTTTGTTGATGAATGGACTGGTAAAGCTGATTGTCATTATGATAGTCATGATGGTATTGGGGTCTGTGTGGAAATGCTTTATGAATGCTATGATTCAAACGTTAAAAGGAGTCTGGATTGTCCAAAAAATAAAAAGGGGGAAAACCTGGTAGGAATTTTTTTTGGGGGGGGATCAGGGTCACACACTGGTCCTACGGGGTTTGGACAATCCAGGCTGGGTCTCTGATCAGAAAACTGCCACATGAAGTCACCTGGAAGGGCAAGAATGAGGAAGTCAAGCTAGTGCTTCCTTCCTGTTTGAATGCCTGGATGCACTAACCGCAAAGTAGATTTAGTTTGTTCACGCGTGCTAACGATGCAGACCTATCACAGCACTTCCGGGTGTGTGATAAGTGCCTTTAGCCAATAGATTGTAAGCTTGCATGCTTAAGTTGTGCCTTGTCATGTATTAAGAAAATATTTGAATGAACATTAGGGCAGGCTCTGCTCATACAAAAAGAAAAAGGGGGAATTGTTGGAGAATGACTCAGAGACAACGGTCCTGAGCCCACCGAGCAATTGTACAATCAGAGCCTGTTCTAAGGTCTGATGCTGCCTCACTGATGCTGGGCCCCACTAGGGTTTGCCTGCAGCTGCTGATACATGAATGTCAAGGACACTTCAGCCCTGTGTACCATGGTGTGTCGAAAACAGTTTAAGGGGAATTAGGAATAGTGGTCTGAGAAACCTAGTGTTATGGTAACAGTGGTCTGAGAAACATTGTGTTATGGTACTGTTGTGTGTCGAAAACAAGTCAAGAGGAATTAGAAATAGTAGCGTGAGAAACTTAGTGTTATGAGAAGCTTGTGCTGTTAGCTAACTGCAAGTAGGTGGACCGTGTGAATACGACCTTTAGAGCTTAAGCCAATCAGCTAGTGACTAGTAGGCATAATAATTATCATTGTCGGTATAAATATATGTACCTTGGACCAATAAAGACACACGTTGATTGATGCTCTATCATCCACATTGAACCTGTCTCGGCATGTTGTTCGTCCGCGGCTCCGCATATACCGTCTCGCTTGAGTAGGGAGTTGTTTGCTCCTGATAGCCAAGACCTTAGTATGTGGAGGTGGAGAGTAGGAAATGTCCTCTTTGAGTTGTCAGACTTCTTGTGACAGTTTCTCCACAGCCGCAACGATGGAAGAAGAGAGACTTTCTTTGTAGTGCCGGAGTCGGCGAGCCAAGTCATCCATAGTTGGTCCCTCTTCCTCTCTCCAGTCAAAAACTGCTAGTGCATTCGAATGTGATGATGGAGCACTCCATATAAACTTCCGCCACATGGGCCGGCTGCATTGGACTTCATCTGGGTCTGTGGGTAACCGTGCATCGTTTGGATCATAATAAACCATCTCCCGCACAGCCAGTTCCTCAGGTATTGGGTACATCTCTCCATGGCAGTCAACTTACTTAGATGACATGTAAGATCTTCCTTGAAGGGATATCCGTCCCTCACGCCTGACAGTAGTCATCTCCAAAGGCTGAGCGTTTGTGTCTTTCTTCCAATAATCTTGTCAATGCCTGCATCCCTGGACAGGGATCCCAGTTGCCTGGCTTCTCTACCTTCTAATTCCACACTGTTGGCACCGCTATCCCAGCATTGGAGCAGCCAGGTAAGGAGGTGTTCACCTGGATGGCGGCTGAAATCCTTTCTCATGTCTCGTAGTTCACTCAGGGATAGAGATTGGGTGATTACCACTGGCTCTGCCTCCTCCTCCTGTTCTTGTGAGGGCCCTGGTTCATCATCATCTTTTACAATGTGAGGGGATTTTTTAATGTATTTCTTTTTCTGTATGGGAGCAACTGATACTGTTGTAGACTGATGCTCCAGTTGACCCGCAGTACTTATCATAGGGGTCAGATTGGCTGCAGTGTCTGTCGCCTGAGTTGGAGTGGCTGCAGTGCCTGGTGGGGGTGTCAGAGTGGTTGCAGTGCCAGTTGTTTTGCTAGCAGATGCCAAGACGTCTTCCTTTTGAGGATACTGCATAGTGGCAAGCAGGGTTCGGTAGGCATGGGCCAGGCCCCAGCACGTTGCAATGATCTGCGTCTCTCTTGAGGTGTCAGGATGACAGCACACATTTTCTAAATATTTTACTAATTTCTCAGGATCCCACACTTGTTCAGGGGTGAAACTCCAAAACATTGGAGGTCCCCACTGTCCTAGGTACTTGCCCATGCTACCCCACACTCCCAACCACTCGTAACTCTGCAACCCTGGGGTAGACCTCTGGGTGATATTCAGAAACAGTTGCTTAACCCAAAACAGAACCTGAACCACATTCAGGAACACTACAGCTTCCAGAAACAAGACAACAACGTTAATATGTGCATTCCATGGATATTCAGAGTTCTCAGCATTCTCAAGTATACTTGCAAGTAGCTTGGAGAAGGGGAAGATGGAAAAAGGTATCTCCCCCTTGGGTGGGCTTTCTGAGGAGAAAAGGTGGAGGGTATAGTTACTAACCCACTCCAGTAGGTGCCCCATAACTCCCAGGACCAAAGATTTTATCATGCCATATATTAGAGTTACATAATACAGCAAGGCAAAAATCTTAATCCAATTCCCACGGGTAATAAGCAACAACATGGGGACTACATATGGTAAGTAATGCGATGTATAACACAACTGCAGAAACAAAATCCATGATTTTAGGAGCCAAGCAAATGACATTATAACAGGATGGGCAGTTGGCATTGTAACAAACTTGATAGTACCCACAGATCAAATCTGTTATTATCTCAACCCTTCGTGCCCCACGTTGGGCGCTAAAAAGGACTGTTGTGGTTTGAGTCTACTCAGCAGCTAAATGCCACACAGTCACTCACCCACCCTTCCCCCCACTTGGGAATGGGGAGGAAATCAGAGGGGCAAAGGGAGACTCGCGGGTTGAGATAAAAACAGTTTAATAACAGTAACAGAATAATACACTGACAGCAGTATCAGCAGGCAATGTACAATACAACTGCTCACCACCCACCGACTGACACCCACCTGCTCCCAGCCAACAATCCCAAACACAAAGGCACCACAGCAACACTCCCAGAAATGGCAGCCTCTCCCAGCCCTCTCCTGCCTTTATATGGTGAGCATAATGTCACATGACATGGAATATCAGCCAATCCTGGCTCAGCCCTCCAGCTGTGCTCCCCCCACCCCCGCACACAGGTGAGGGCACTAGGACCTGGGGAGCCCCTGGGGTCTCTGTGCTGCATCACTCCTCCAGCTACTAAAATGAACAGGAACTCTATTCCAGCCCCAACCAGGACATAGGCTTAATTCCATTTCAGTCCCCCTTTTGATCATAGAGAAGCCAATACAGTCATGTGTGGAAAGCTGATGTTTCATAGCTTGTGGACAATTGCTATATTTCATTTGTTACTTCTCCTCGAAAGACCTTTTGGAAGCTAATCCCCCTGGGGTTTTTACAGTTTGAAACTATAAGAGAAAACCTAGAAAACAATACTTAGATGATCTCCACTGATGTTCTGGCAAAATATAGGTGCTTACTTCTGGTTATGTCAGTGAAGCTAAGAGAATCCACATACTTTCAGAATTGCACTTTGGGTGCAAAACTGAGCCTTCAGAAGCTGTATGTCTCCTAGAAACTTATGCCATCATCTAGATATTCAGAACTGAATTAAAAAAAAAAAAAAAACAACTAAAAACAAAAAACAAAACAAACAAAACAAACAAACAAACAAACAAAAAACACAAACAAAATACCCAATCCAGAAAGCGACAATGAAAAAGGCTTTTAAGAGGAGAGCCCTGTGACAGCGTGATTCTCTCAAGAAGAGTGCCAGTGTGGGTGGTGGAGAGCTGAAAAACTAACTGCTAGCTATACTGTGAAAATTGCAGCTCAACTTAAGCTCAGATTTAGTGTGAAAACCAAACAAGATTGTAATGAGATGTTTATGTTTGTTGTTGTCATAACCAAGTTTAGCAATTAATATCAATAAAAAATAAATTATTTTCTCTTAATTTCTTTTATTAAGTAGATCAGATTCAAAACCAATGCTATAATATATAACTATGTCTGGAAAGAGGAATAGCATACAAAGGCAAGGGGTGTGACAAGTTGGTCATAAAGACCTAAGAACCTTGTTGCCTCCAGTCAAATGAGCTGAACTCAGAACAATATTGCCCAACTAATAAAAAATGTCTAAACATTAGAAAATTGTGTGCTATGAGGGTTAGCTTCCCAATTTAAGTTGTATGGTTGTGGGTGCAAGAGTAATATACTTGGAAAATAAGGAATACTGGCTTAACTTTGACAGTATGTTCATGGCAAGACACAGACTTTGTAACTCATTAATGCAAAGCAGTCTTAAGTTTAATGTCTGATGACTTATGTGGTAGGTGTTACTTTGTAGTTTACTTGATCACAAAGGAAATATTTTGGAAGGAAGGGAGTATCATGATATATTAGGCCAATTGCTGCTCTTATGTAACTTGTTTCAGGGAGTAGTTGAAGTCAAGAGCAGAATTTGACCCTGTAACTGGCATTAAAATATGCTTTGATTTTGTATAGTTGAGAGTCTCTAATCTCTGAACATACCTGATGTTTAGAGGGTTGAAATCCTTTTATTAAGTCTGGCAGACTAATTTATCCTATTCAAAGACAAATACATCAGAATAATAAGCTTCCTCACCCCTCTGTCATCAGTAGTTGCATTAGGTTGTTATGCTTTTGCTGGAATCTGCCGTTAGTGTTTTTGCAAAAAAAAGTGCCATGTATCTGCTGTTTACAAGTTCAAAATATTTGCCATTCTAATATGTGGAATATTAGCTTTACTCTGCAAGTTTGCAAAAAGTAATTAAATGAAGATAAATAAAAAAAAAAAAATAGCAATTACAACAACTCTGTTTTGAAATTGTTTTGAATAGACATTTTATATACTACTCTGAATTCAGAAGAACAAATGTTGGTCTCCGCCTCTCTGAAGTAGAAAACTGTACCTAAGAGACAGTCATACATATGTGACCACAATTATACATGATATATAGGCTCATATTCTACCTCTGAACATTTTTAACTCCATCAGTAACCAGACTGTCCTTATAAAGCATGAGTGTTTAGTCCTTTTTTTTTTTTTTTTTAATTTCATTACAAAAATACCCCCCTGTCTCTACCTTAAGTAATCTCTTCATAGATCAATCTATCAGACTTTTTATTTGTAAATTTGGAACTTGCTTACACTTTGGAAGTCAAATATTTGAAAATTGTCACTTATTAAAGGTTTATATAGTATTTGAAGCCGGAAAATACATCACTTCTTGAAAAATTTAATTGTATTTATTTTAAAAAACTGAAAATCCTAAACATTTGCTAAAATAATTTTTAGAAAAAGGATTTTTTTTTTCCAAAGGGAACAAATAGCCAAAATTTCCAGCAATACTCTTTAATTTTCAAAGACAGAAAGGGTTACCCAGTTCTTCAGAATGTTCTTCAGAAAGATAAAGCAGAATAGTTTTGTGAAGTACTTGTAATGAGATTAAGTGATTCTAATACTATTTTTTTTTCTACTAATCTTACAATCTATTTAACACTTAACCACAGAAGCACAAATCTATCTGGATTTTTATATAATATGAATGTTAGATTAATCAAATAGGCAATTATGTGTTAGCTTTGAATTCTCACAAGATTTTTTTTTAGGAAATATATTCAAATAGTGAAATAAAGAGGCAACACGTAGGTGAAGATACACAAGAATTGCCTGCAGTCATCCAATATGTTTTTTTTTAGATTATTTTCTTACATTTTTATGTGATCTGACTAAAATACTAACCAACTTGTCTCCTTCATTGTGTTAAATTTAGCCTGAAACCTTTCTGGTAAGATCTTGAAGCCATATGGTCTTCTTAGTATTTAAATAAAAGACTTCCCAAGGAAACTCAGATGCTACCGAATATGGCTGTTTCAGCTTCCTTCCTTCTTCTTTTTCTCAAATTAATCCTTCTTTTGAATGAAGGTACTGGCAGTACTTCCTTCAATAATATTCCAATGGAGTTTCAAATCATATGAGATTTAGACCTGCAGCAGAATAGTTTGTAACCTGAGTGTTATTCCTTTCACTTCCTGAAATCTGACTGGTCTTAATAGAATGATGTTATTTTCTCAATTCTGTGAATTTTTGTTTGTTTGTTAGAGACTTTAAATCCATATTGATAATTGTTATATATAGGTGTTGATGAAGGGTTTAACTTTTCTGAGATCGTTCAAATTCTTTGGCAAAATGTTTGTCTGAACATGGAGCAGAGGAGGCAATAGATGGAGGAAAAACTTGTATGAATTGGGCAGAAATTACTGCAATAATTTTCTATATAATTAAGTAAAATATATTTATATTTTGCAACCCATCTTTAGTAAAATATTAATAATTTTCTATTAATCTTTAAAAGATAGAGGCTGGTCTTAACGAAATTCTGATTCTCAACAAATTCTGTATTTGGTAGAATAGATTTTAGTAACTTTTAGAACACTATGATAAAATGAACAAGCTATATTGAAGCAGACCATAAAGTATTGGGAGGGAGTGTGTAAAAGGAGACAGCTGCACATGTAAAATCTTTATCCACTTCAGTCTTCTTTTGTTGATGTTTATTGATAAAAGACCTGTATGGATGACACTTGGCTTTGAGGATTTGAGATCTGGCTTCAGGTGTGGCACTTTTTGGCCTGAGCATCACTGGTGATACCCCAAAAGAAGCTGAACACCTGATCAGAGTAAAGCTTCCAAGTCCCTTAGCTCCTTTGAAATGCAGCTAAAGATCTTGTTTTTTCAATATCTACACAGGTATTCAAAGAACTGGTTGGTTTGTTTGTTTTTAAGTCTAGCAAAAATTATCTAACTATTAGTGGAAAAAATATAAATTTTCAAAGAAATACTAGGCTTAAGTAAGGGTTAATCTTTTGCTTTTTAAATACCATTAATGATTTCAATCAAAAATTAACAATTTAAGGGCATAGAAAGAAAACTGAAAGAGGTGTTTCGAGCCTCCAGTTTAAAGATTTCAGATTCTTGTATGCTGATGAAATTAAATAGCTTAATCCTGTCTTAAAATAGAAATGTACTTTTCAATCACATTATAATTAGATTAACTGAGACAGCTTTGTTTTCTCTGCTAACTTCTAATGAAAAAAAAAAAAAAAAGTATTAACTGTGATCTCTAAGATTTATACTGAATATTTACACATTGTGCAACAAACTGAAAAAATACCGGACTTCTAAGAGATCCATTTAAATGAGTAAGTGATTCAACTTCTGAACAAGATAAGAAGATTAATCTGTTTCCCAAAAGACAAACTTTTATACAATGTCTCACTTTTATTTCCTGTATAGGGTCAGACTCTTCTACATTAAATGCATTGAACAGAAGTCTACAAATCAGTAGAAGAATTCTATGTGTTTGTTTTTATTTTTTTTATTACGGATACTATTTCTTACCTGTTTACTAATAGCCACAATTATTTAATTTGTTGAATTTATTTTTAAAAAGACTTGAATGGTAAGAGGGCAGTGTCCTTACAATTCCTTAGAAGAAGCAAAAGACAGAAAGAAAAAAATGTAGCTGGAGGCAATACCAATACAGGGAGCAGAGGTGAGAAATGACAGCAGTAAGAACTATGTTCTGACTATAAAGTGTGCTGTGTTGTCCTTGGCCAGCTGCCAGGTGCCCACCCACCTGCTCTCTCATTCCCTGTCCTCTGCAGAACAAGAGGAGAAAATATGGTGGAAAAGCTTGTGGGTTGAGATAAAGAGGGAGATCACCTACCAATTACCATCATGGACAAACAAGACCTCACTTGGGGAAAATTAGTTTAATTTATTGCAAATTAAAATAGATTTGGACAGTGAAAAACAAAGACAATACCTAAATCACAGTTCCCTTACTCCCTCCTTTTTCCCAGGCTCAACTTTAATCCCTCATTCCCACCTCCTCTATCTCCTTCCCTTTAGTGGTGCAGGGGGATGGGGAATGGGGGGTTGTGGTCAGATCACAACAGTTTTTCTCTGTCATTCCTTATTCTTCACACTTTTCCCATGGTCTAGCATGGGTCCTTCCAACAAGATGCAGTTTCTCTCAGGAAATATCCATCTTCTCTAGTGTTGTTTCCTCCATGGGCTGCAGTGCATCTGCTTGAGCATCATCCTCTCCATGGGCTGCAAGGCAAGACCTGCTCCTCCTTGGTCTCCCCAGGGTCTGCAGGGGTATCTATGCTCTGGTATCTGGAATACTTCCTTCCTCTCGTCCTTCTCTAACTTTATTTTTTACAATGAGCAAATAATTTAATTAGTTTCTTTCACTAATTTCATTATAAGTTAGGAGAAACACACCTACCATGAAATTTATTTTCTTATCAGAAAATTAGAAGTTCTGGAATCTTCCCCAATAATATAGATGTACAGTCTTTGGAAGGGTAAAATGAATAAAATCATAATTAATAATAATAAAAACATCAAATTAAAAATAAATTCTTAATGTATGATTTTTTCAGAGTAGTCATTTATTTAAGGATCCAGATATTTTTGGCACCAGTGTTTGCTATCTAAACAGATTTCCAGAAAGTATTTTGCTGACAGGTCTCTGGCAGGTGAAAAAGTGAAGCCCTGTCTATCAAATATGACATTTCTTGTGATTACCCTTTTAAATGCCATCTTTTCATAAAAAGCATTTCACAATTTCTATTTGTGCTGTGTCTACATTGTTTGTGAAAAGCATCCTCTGATCTTGTCTAATTTTGCAAGGGTGGTTGGTAGGGAGGCCATGATATGCCTCCAGTGGTCGCTGACCTCCATGTGACTGATAAGCATTGGTAAGTCAGCACACTGCCAGCAGACAATTGTCTTGGGAGAAATGTGAACAAAAAGTCGCTAGGTCATAACATGCTTAGAACTTTACAGTCTTAATTTCTTCTCTTTGGAACACAAGTACCAGCTTAGTGACAGTGTTTTGCTTTTTTAGGGTCTCCTCTTCAGCCCTCCCTTGGCCTCTCCCAGGGGAAGGATGTTGGGTTCTATCTCTCCAGTTGACTCACGGAGTCTGCCAAATGCAGCGTCAATTTTCTGAAGCTTCTACAATTTTCTGAGGTGTTTACTTTTTCTACTTTTTCTCAAAACTGCCATGTAAGTGAAAAGTCTAACCCAGCGTTTAAGTCCCTCCTATCGTGTACGTGAGTTTAATTTTCTATTAGATTAGCATTTTTCCAGTTCTAATGAGTTTGGATTGTACGTCTGTTTAAGCAACAAGGTTTATCAAATGCTACTTTGTTTTACCTTCTCACCAATCATTATTAAAAACAGAACAAAAAAAAAAAATACCCCTTAATTTTAAGGGTGAGTAAATAGCTATATCCCAGTTACTGATATTACTCAAGTACAGCTTCTAATATCTACGCTCTTTTAGAAAAGAAAGGCATAAAATGTTAGCGTGTCTGCCATTAATTTATATCTTTCTAAATAAATCAGTACTCTAAAGAAATTATGAATTAATAATTTATTTTTAATTTGGTGGTGTTATTATTATTTTTATGTATTTAATCTTGAAACACTTTAATTAAGTTCCTCTTTAAATATTAACGTGAATAAGAATGAACAACAATAATAAACAGTGAAAAAATCACTATAGGAGCATGGAAAAATGAAACAGTAAGTATAATATTCTTTGATTCTCTATTTGAAAAATTAAAAAACCAGTATATCTTCTTAAAAAAAATACGCACAAAGGACTTGAAATGATTTCAAGCTTAGAGTTGAGCTTTTTATCAGCCATAGATCCTTTGCCCATGTTAATTACTTTCCTAATGTGTCTGTGTCTGGATCTCTATATGATATTACTCAATTCATGTCTCTTTTTCAGCTATGTCTGCAAGTGACAATAATACTCTTTAGCAAACTATATCACATCTTCACATCCAAAGCTGTTTGGCTGCCTTTATAGATTTCCCATTTGAAGTATTTGTGATGTTAAAATTGTGGTGACTTGTGAGAATCTCTTCAAAACAAAATACTTACCTGGCAGAACATAAAAGCAGAGGAAAACTGATAAAAAGACATGCCATCAGTCAAAAAAGTGTCTGTTTTTCATTACGTGTATGTTTTTCATTACTTTGCTCTTAGTCTTCCACAACAGTGAAATTATATTTAAATTTCCTGGTTTTATTCCTCTTACTAACTAGCTAATGTGTTTTAAGTCTCTTTTCACTTGGTTTACTCTACAGGACATATTATATTACATGCTCTTGAATAGCATAGGTCTGTACCTGATTATTTGTTTACTTTTGACACTTTTTCTAAGTTTTCAGAGTTAAATTCCTCTGCCTCTCCATCAGGCACACACGAGAGGCTCACCTGGCTGTAATGTCAGCTAATAATTCTGAGACTTGAAGCTTATTATTTTAAATAAAACATTCCTTCTCCAACTTAGAAATAACAAAGAAAAAGAACAATATAATTATTGTCAACAACATATATAGTAGAACATTTTAGAAATGTGTGGCAAGCCAGATTATGACTTTGTGTTGAAACATAAAGTATGGTTCAGATTGTCTTTCTGTCAAGTGGGCTGAGTGATAAATTTCTACAAAGATACCGGCTTCATCATTGTCAGAGAGCTTTCCATTGCGCTGCAGTTGCAGTCAATGAGTAGTGTGGCTTTATGGCTGTTTATTTTACATTTCAGTGTAGGACCCATCCTCACTTTCACTAAAAGATGACTATTATTATTGACTTTGATACCAGGGCTACTGAAGCTACTTACTGTGCTGCAATCCCTCTGCCATGCTCTTTGTGTATGCTGGAATACCTGGTATGAGAATAGGAAAAAGTTCCCCCAAATATATTAATTAAAAACTCTGGAATTAATCACATATTTGGTTACAGGTGGCTAAAGTGATTCAAATCACTGAAATGCTAAAATGACATGCATGGTAATGGATGAAATTACCATATTGTGTCTGTTGGAAACTAGTGGGAGGTAATAAAATCAAAGTAATATCTGGTCACACTGACGTTTTATTCCTATGGTAGTTTTGTATATTGCATGGCAAAAGGACAGAACAAATTATGTTCTTAACATTAGCCAAATATGTTATTTAAATATATATATATATATATTAATTTTTCAATCCTAAACATATAGGCTTTAAAAAAAACTGATGAATAATTTTGGTAGTTTATTACAGTAACATTGAAGAGTAGGGGCGTTTTCTGCTTGTAGTAGAGTATGGGACAAGATTCATATCCTAAACAGAAACAAGCTATAATTTTTGGGGAAAAAACATGTACTATATGTCATGTTCAAAATAAATGTGCACAGCTTCCAATTCTGTGGCAAATACTTTTAGAATATTAGCTTCCAGCTTCATACAGCCTGATTCATTGCCTTAATTTTAGCTTTAAACTGAATGCTGAAAATGTTCAGATCCTTTTCTCACAGGAGTTTCCAAAAGAATTAATTAAAATATAATGAAATAAAGTGAGCAGTTGAATGAGTTTCTGAACTAGTTTTATTTTTACTATGGAGAGAAGCCTAGCGGGGTGTGCATGGTACGTTCCAGAGGACCAGCAGCAATATAGGAGAGCTCTGCGGACGGTGCTAATTTTAGCTCCAAGATGCTGTACGTCAGAGGTTATACTGCTGAAGAAATTTGCCAAATGCTGATTGCTTCTTCTGAGACAAGAGAGTCAAGATGACTTCACAGACTTCTTACAAGAAATTTAGCACTATGGGGTTTAAAACCAGGCACCCCCATTCTCGGCTGTGATATCTTGTCTCCTGTGTTGGGGAGGGGGAGTCCCACCACCTGGTGCATCTTTTCCTGTTCCAAAGCAGCCCTCTCTCTGCCTCCAGTTCGAGATCCCACAGGATCACGTGTGCTACATTATGCAGAATGTCTTACTGGATATATACTCTTTCTAATTACAGCTGAATGACCTGAAAATTTAGGTTTAAGAAATTTGTATAACAATTTTCCAAGCTACTACAGGTTCAGAACTGCTTGTTCAGCATGACAGTAGGTCTTGATCTCACATGAAATAGTGGGAATTTTAGGTTTTTCAATGTCAGGGTCGTGAGGGCACTATCAGACCCACATCATTGCACTGAGCAACATCACCTGGGACAACTCTCTGCCCCAGTCCTCCCTGCCCAGGAGACCTATTTCAGATCTGGCCTCATCATTAGCCCTTCTCTTGCTGGTTCCTGGTATTTAAAACTTTGAAAAAGTATCAGTTTTCTTCTCCTGAAGAAGAAAATCATTCTCATGATTTTAGGATGCTCAAATCTATCAGGAGTCTTACTTCTCCAAGAGACTGTGTATTCCCTGGTTTATATTAGCATATTTCTATGGAAAGCAGGAGAACTATGCTTTATTTAACCTAAGCAAGGGTCTGGTCTAGTATTTCAGGCCCTGTTTAATCAACTTTTTTTTTTTTTTTCAGAAGTTATATTAACAAAGAGTTACATTCCTTGGATCAGAAGTTTAAAATATCTTAGATAACTGATTGAAACATAACACATGGAAAGCTATACCACATGAATGTAAAGATCAAGCTACCTCATTATCCTGTTTCTGGGTATGTAATGTAGTGGATACTTAGGAAAAAGAGATGGTATATATTGATTTATTTGTGTTTTTTTTTTTTTTCTTCTCAAATCATTCCAATTTATAACAAGACTCAGTGTTGAGACTACATCAATATACATATCAAAAAATAAAAATAATAGCAGAAGTCCATATTTTCTCATTTTAATAGATGGCATATAGAAAAAGACAAAAATGATGAAAAGATTTTACAGAAACTTATGGAACAGTCCCTAATAAATTTGTCTTGTCCTTTTTGAACCTATTTATGCTTCTGTCTTTTAAATCCTATGATAATAAACTCCCCAGTTTACCTATGTGGTGCCTGGGGAAAAGTGTTCTTGCTGTTAGTTTTGAATTACTGCCTGATTATTTAACTGAGTGTTCCCTGCTCCTTGCATTGGGAGCCAATTCATTAGGAACAATTCTTTATAGCTCTTCATGGCATATGTGTTTCTCTCTGCAGAGAAGCTATCTTGGACATCTACTGAAATTCTTTTAGCATGTTTTTGTTTTTTTTTCTTTGATGCTCCAGTCTGTTTTCAATTCCCTCTGTTACTGAGCTTTAAACTGCTGTTCTGACAACCATCAACTATTTTTTTCAAAGGAACATGGTGAAATGTGAATTTTCTCTGAGAAGTCTAAGTGTCTACCTCTTTTCCCAGTTAGTTCACATTTTGCTGTTGTACCTTCCAGGTTGAGAAGTTGTGCTTGTCTCTATTCTTGTTTGGAAGAGCTCACTAATTGTATACATTAAAATATTCAGATAACTTGAAAAAAAAAAAAGAAGTTATATGATAAAGGTATCTATAAATATTGTCATGTTAAAGATAGGTAGGACATGGAAGAAAAGATCATTCCTTTGTTAAAAGTGTGATTTATTTCACACCATGCTTTTCCCAAAAGAAGATATTTCCATTTTGGTAATTTACACTTGCCTTACTGCAATACAGTGGATGTTATGAAAGCATATGGTATTTTGGATATCCCTACTGACATTGTTACTTGTCCACTTCAAAATAAATAAATAAATATAACCCTCTAGAAACTCTACTATGATTGTCCTTTAAAACATACAAAGAAGGGTAGAAGAAAGAGAAACAATCGTTCCTCTTCTCATGAGATAGGAAATGAGAAATTATATTCAAATATTACTCAGGACTCTGTGCTATAGTCTTTAGTAGTCTTTATAGTCTGTATTTTGTCCTGGTTGGGGCTGGACTAGAGTTCCCGTTGGTTTGGCAGCGGGAGGAGTGCTGCAGCACCCTGAGACCCCAGGGGCTCCCCAGGTCCCAATGCCCTCACCTGTGTGCGGGGGAGGGGGGAGCACAGCTGGAGGGCTGGGCCCGGATTGGCCGATATTCCATGTCATGTGATATTATGCTCACTATATAAAAGCAGGAGTGGGTTGGAGGGGCTGCCACTTCTGGGATTGTGGCCTTTGTGTTTGATATCGCCAGCCAGGAGCAGACAGGGGTGGGTGGTGAGCAGCTGTATTGTACGTTACCCGTTGATACTGCTGTCATTGTATTGTTCTGTTACTGTTATTAAACTGTTTTTATCTCAACCCACGAGTCTCCCTTTGCCCCTCCAATTCCCTCCCCGTTACCAAGTGGGGGGAGGGTGGGTGAGCGACTGTGTGGCATTTAGCTGCTGAGTAGGCTCAAACCACGACATTCACCTAAGACTTTTACTGAACTGAGATTAGCCATTCACTCTTTCATCATCTTGACTCATGTTTTACAATTCTCTCTTCCCCCACTCAATCTTCTTATTTTCAGGAAAAAAAAAAAAAAAAAAAAAAATCTATGGGCAATAGAGTACACAATGCTTCTTTTCTACCTCTCCAATAGAAATCATTTGTCTCTAATAAGCCTTTCCTAGACAGTGCCATCTTTAGCTGATTTGTACATTACTATTTGCTCCTGGCTGGCTGGCTGCAACTATTTGTACATCTAAAAAAGTTTTTCTTTGCTTTCTTATGGCTGTGGGTGAAAGCCTGTGTGACATAAGAAAAACAGAGCAGGAGGAAATAAATTCATGCCTTTCTGATTATTGGAGAAAAAATGAGGGAAGCTGTGCTGCTTTTGGTCAGGGTAGAGTTAATTTTCTTCATAGTAGCTAGTATGGGGCTACAGTTTGGATTTGTGCTGAAAACTGTGTAGATAACACGGGGTTATTTCAGATGTTGCTGAGCGGTGTTTGCACAGTGCCAAGGCATCTTTTGCTCCTCGCACGGCCCCACCAACAAGGAGGCTGGGGTTTACAGGGAGTTTGGAGGGGACACAGCTGGGACAGCTGACTCCAGCTAACCAAAGGAATATTTCATACCATATGACATCATGCTCAACAATAAAACTAGGGGGAAGGTTGGAGGGGAGGCCACTGATTGGGGACTGGCTGGGCATCGGTTGATTTAATTTACATCACTTGTCTCTCTTGGGTTTTATTTCTCTCTCTTTGTTATTTTTATTTTCATTTAATAATAATAATAATAATAATAATAATAATAATAATAATAATAATAATAATAATAATAATAAAAAATGTTTGTTTTATTATTAACATATAATAATAATAAATTTGTTATTGTTATTATTAAACTGTATTTATCTTAATCCATGAGTTTTCTCTCTTTTACCTCTACAATTCTCTTCCCCCCATCCCTTTGGTGGGGGGAGTGAGTGAATGGCTGTGGTTAGTTGCCAGCTGGGGTTAAACTACAACAGAAACCATAGATCATGACCTCAGCTTTTCCTTGGAAGGTGAAGATTCAGTTGCAATGGAAATAACTTCTGGGTAAAAGATGAGAGTGCAATTGATAAATGAAGTGATAAAGCAGGATACAGGAGAGATTAGCAACTTTAGTTTTCTTCAATAGACAGCAAATTCTTAAAGTATCTGTTTTGCCTGTCAAAAAAACCCTAAATTCCTAGCAGTCTTTTCCAGTTGGTGCCATTAATTCTTCTCATCGTGTTTAAAAAAAATCTAAATAGCAAAGGAAATAAAGGAGAAATAGTTTAAAAATATTAGTTCTGCCAAAAGCCTTCTGTAGTATGTCTTCATGATTTAATGATTATTTCTTCTGTTTATTCCTTCCTCTCACACTCACAAAAATGAAGCTGTTTTGACAGTTATTAGTTACTGTTGATGTAAGGACACAACACATTTCCAATATTTTTTCTCATTTGATCACAAAAAGCTGTCATTTGTAAAAACAATTGTAACAGATGCAGCTGCTCTGACGCTTCCCCACAGCATTCTGAAGCAAAAGCTAACAGTGCCATGCTCAGGAACAGGCTGCCAAGAGGGCAAAATCCTGGTGTTAGCTCTCTAATAATTAGGTAAATGTACACTTGAGGTTACATTTAGACCATCCATTCGCATCAGTATCTCAAATTTAGTAGTATAGTCACTATGTCTCATAGCTACTTTGAAGGCAATTATTTTGACAATTATTAGGAGACATTATAAATAATTCAGGGAATAATAAAGCAAAATAAATCTATTAAGACAAAAGCCCTGGGGCAGAAAGCCTGGCTCTCGTGAATTCATGAACAAAACACTTTTCCTGGAGGCCCAGTTTCCTACCACGTGGCTACCTATAAGAAGAACAGCCAAAACAGGTTATAGAATGCGTAATGTTATAATGCTGACATAGTAAATCCTAACACTTAACCAATGCAAATAAGTGATCTGTCATTCCAACACACTCTGTAAACGGAAATATTGTTTTGGAAGCTTTCAGGTAAGGTTGATGATGTTCCCATGTCAAGACTGAAGCCTCAGAAGAGATTGGAGGAAGGGCTGAAAGAGGCATAGGTTACCCTCAGAAGACAGCTGTTCACTGTGTTTGAAGCAGGATGGTCCAGAGTCCTCAGCCTGCTCTGTAACAACTAGCAGAGAATTACAGTTTTCTGGATATATGTGGAGTGATCATTTAAATATTATTTCAAGTAGTTTTAGGCTGCTGATTTTTAAATATTTAAATAAAAATAATGAAACCCAAGAGGAAAAACAGCACCTGCAATGCAGCCTCCAGAATATTACAGTATTTTATTTCAAAGCATTCAATGTGGTGATCAAGTCAGGCTCTGTTTAGTTCACAGTTTCGAAGGATTCAGTGTAAAACATTATATCTGTGGACAGCACACTACACAAGAAGACTATTCTAGATGGAATTGGATTTCCTAATAATATAGAGCATGTTTGTTTATGTGTTTTAGGAAGCTTATGTTTTTCTATAATAAAGTTGAGTAATACACTCAAAATACATTTTAATTGTTTGAGAAATAGTCTGATTAATGTAATAGCCAAGTCTTAATGATATGTGTAAGATTCACAGTTGTTTCCATGATGTCTGCAAAATCTTTGCAGCCAAAATATTATCATATCCTTTTCTTTCCTTTCCTATTTTTATGAATAAGCTTGTGCCGTTGCAATCCATCTGTGCCTCTTGGCTCTTATCCAAAGGCTGTCCATGCTCCATTGCCAGTACCTATGTGTTCTATTATAAGATAAGTGGACTCATATAGATACTGATTAATATGTGGCATGATTCCATTAAAAATTATATATTAGAGAAATTATTCATCAAAGACTGGCAAAGCATGGTTTCTAAAAAAAAAAACACAGACAACCCACTAAAGCCATTTACACTTTTTTAAGGTATGAAAAAAACAGTGCTACACTTTCCTGAGAGATATTAGAAAGGCTGATTTTATTACTATTCGTCAATATTGTATTGTCAAAAATAGATGAGGATTGTGACCAAATCCTAAATAAGAATTATTAATTAAGTAGTATTCAATTGTACATTGAGAATTTAGTTGTTGGTTGGATAAATTTGACTTTCTAAGCCTCAATAGCAATCATGAGTTCTGCATGCTGAATGTCAAATAAATGATAAGTCATTTGCTCCTCTTTACCACAAAAAAAGGTGAAAAATATTATTTTTAAATTGTATGTCATCATTAGTGTAAAAAGAAATAGTGTTTTGTTTATCATAATTTCTACTACTTAACATCTACTCTTTTTTTTTTTTCTTTTTTTTTTTTTTTTTTCAGTGTATCTCTAGGCACAGGAAGGACAAGAAGGTAAAAGAATACAGCCAGCTGGAGCTATCAAAAGCAAATTGTGTCTGGCTAATCCAGTTGCATATTTTACTGAGATGACTAGTTTTGTTGACAGGGACAGAGCAGTGGATGTTATGTGTCTTGACTTTAGCAAGACCATCAACAAGGTCTATGGTATTCTTATAGCCAAATTGGGGATACTGGATAAGTAGACAGTAAGGTGGGTGGAAAGATGGCTGGACCATCAGGTTTAAAAGGTTAGATCACCGGCAAAAAGTCCACATGGCAGTTTGTGACAAGTGGTGTCCTTCAGTTATTAATATAGAAGGCAGTACTGTTTAATGTCTTGATTAATGACCTAGACGATGGGACAGAGTGCCCACTCAACAAGTCTGTGAACTATGCCAAATAGAGGGAGAGGATTTCTGCCCAGAAGGTGTTTAAGGGGCTGGAGAAATGGGCTGATGAAAACCACAGGAAGATGATCAAAGCAAAGGTGAAGTCATGCAGCTGGGATGGACGAAGTTCATGTAACAAGCAGGGTGCCAACACAGCACCATGTCCAGTTTTGGGCTTATCATTACAAGAAAGACAGGGACATACTGGAAAAAGTCATTTGGAGCACCACTAAGATTGTCAGAGGGCTGGAGTACATGGCATATGTGGAGAGGCTGAAATAGTTGAGTTTGTTCATTCTCAAGTGAAGACAAAAGGTGGGGAGGCCCTAATTGCTGCCTTGTGGCTGCCTACTAGAAAGAATGAAGATTAATTCAGACTTTTACTAGAAATTTCAATTAAATATAAGTAAAAACTTGGTCATCATAAATGTGTCTAGAATTAAATGTCCAGAGAAATTATGAGATCTCTGTTCAAGATTTTCAAAATTTGACTGGTGATTGGATCAGATATCTTCTGGAAGGCCCCTTCAGGCCCGTTTAGGCCCCTTTAGGCCCTTTAGACCCATTACTCTGTGACTGTACCATTCTAGAAGACAGAATCCAGAGAAATATGAAAACTTTTGTTCCTCTATCTTAACTCCATTAAAAATATGAACATCAGAAATTCTTAATGTCAAAAATTATGTCTGTGTTCATCACTCTGCTGACCTCAGAAAATCTTATTACATGGTAGGGAGCTAAGAGGGATGGCTTATTTACTCTGTTGCAATACTTGCTGTTGCAATAGTAAAAGATGAGAAACTATACTTAGCAAATTCTAAAATACCTACTGTTTTCTAATATATTTTTTAAAGTTTGTATCTCAAAATGTCATTCAGATTTGGTATTCATCCATGCCATCTCTTACATGCAATAGTCCTCAAATCTTTATTCTTTAATCCTTTGTTATATCTAATCAGGATTTATCTTTGACATTGTTAAGAATCCCCATTTTAGAGGCCACACTAGTTAACACTTATCAGTTTTGCAAGAAGAATTTGTTGTATGTACTGCAATTAAGTGGCCAATGATAATTCAGAATCAGATTTTAAGTTGTGCAATAAAGCCTAAACTTTTGCAATATGTACATATTTCAACTTGTATTTTCCTTACAACTAACTGACAATATTACACTTGTTAGTCCATAAATTAAATGTATTTAAAGACAAATTTGTACCAACTTTCAAGAAAGGAACACTGCAAAATAAACAAAGTAATCTTGTATTGTGTGAAGAAGTCTGTATTCTAAAAAATATCTGGAAAAGTAGTCTAAAATATATTAAAATTAACAGGATTCCTCTAATGACTGTTTGTTCATTTAAAATGGAATTAATCCAAATTTGACTCGACTCTGAAGAGATTATAAATGGAAGGAAAATATCTTAATGTCATTCTTCTGTAATGTTTGAAATTAATTTATCATATGGCTTTTACTTTGATTAAACTTTATATATGTTTCATTTGATTTCTTACCATAACAGTTTAGTTATAAGCAAAAATAAACACACACACAAAAAAAAAAAAGGCAAATGGACAGCTTTCTCACTTTCTAAATGTGAGAACATTAGAATAAAAACAAGTGGGTTTAACTGCAATAGTTAATTTCAATTAGAAAGAAAAACAAAACTGAAATAAAATTGTCTAAATGAAAAGGTCTTACGCAATTACTTAATGAGAGTTTCAGGATAATTTGGTCTTTAGCTCCTATACTACCTCCAGGATTTAGACAATGAGTTCTTTATTTGCTGTTGACTTTTACAAGCCAGAGTTAATCTCTTACTTTACAATAAAATGAGAGAAAACTGTTCAGCAAAACTAATGACAAATTCATCACCATGTATTGATCTATTTTCCTCATGTCACAGCAAATTTTAAAATCATGAAGAAAAATAAATATATGTTGTATAGAAGAAGTTATTTTTCCCAAAATGGGAGAAACAGAAGCAGAAATTAAACAGAACAGCAAACTTAAGAGCCCCAAATAGTAGAGAAAAGAAATGTACTTACGTAGTATATTCATGAATCAGCATCAGAAGTTCCCCTTTTTTTCAGTCCTGAGAGGTTATGAGTTATTATACACACCAGTGTTATAAAGTCAGAATAAGTACATCTGGAAATATTACTAAATTTAAGGGACCTCCATTTTTATTTCTTTGGATTCAGATATTCTATTTTATTTCAGTGGCTGAAAGGAGGAGTCACAAAACTGTCCAGCTGATCTAAGAGACCTAGTTTAGAATCATTAAAAAATACTTTCATTTAAATTATTGACCTGTTCTTATTCAAGTGTACCTATTCTTGAACACTTGTTGGTCCTTAGGCTCATAAGACTTTCCAGTAGGAATGCTTTCTCGGTTGGATTTAGCAAATGAAAAATAGCTTTATAACTACAAAGAGAACCACATCATGGGCTAAGAAGGAATAACGTACAAAGAATTGATTTTTAAAACAAAAGAAAGGTTTTTAAGGTGGATTTTTTTTTTTACTTTGTTAATGTTGAAAGAAAAAAAAAATGAATTTTCTTACCATATCCGTATCACTGTCTTTTTCTCATTTTTGTTATGAATAGGTTTCATAATAAAACTGAGAGTTTGGGTTTTTTCTCTCAAATAAGTTGAGTTGAAAAATGATTAGGGTTACAATTTTGAACTGCTTCACAAAAAACTCTGAATTAAATAAATTTTTTGGATGGGTTTAAGTGGTGTATATATATATGTATATCCATGTAAAGACAGACAGTCTTTTATAGGTGCATGTTACTCTGATGCTGAGATGGTGCTGTATCTATATTAGAATAGTGAACAATATATCATCTTGTTTTCCCTTCCATGCAAATGATGTTGCTTGTTCTTAATTCTATTGTGGAAATGATGAATCATCATTTACATAGACATACACTGAGAACTTGACCTCAACAATTTATTTTTTGCCTAATTAAATATTAATTAAGTCAAGAGAGATTTTCCCATTAACTTAAATAGGTGCTGGACTTCAAGCCCTGAAGAAAGTTTTATATTTGATATAGGATTTATGCCACTATAAATTTGGAAGTAAAGAAAGTGAATGTATATCATATGCATTCAAACAACAACTTCAAATAAAGCTTGAAACATTACTTTATTTATTGCTGCTGATAAAGTATTTCAGGAAGAAACTGGCATTTATTTTCATGTTTCCTAGCAGCATGAACAAGTTCTGAAATTATGAATTAAAATTCAAGTCAACCCGTATTCAAGCATTGCAAAAGATTAAGGGGAAAACACATTCAAATTTGGCTAGACTAGGTCAAGTACTGAGCTAAGTGTGTGTAATGTCATTTGCAATGCACAGTGATAAATAGGTATTGAATGTTGAAAAAAATCTATTCAGTCAGTTATGGCTGCAAAATTTGTATTTGCATTTCTGATTGAAATTTGTCCATATGTACCAGTGTCTAAAATGGGACATTATGCCAGAAAGGATCTTGCAATCACCTAGTTTGAATCTTCATTTATTTAATCTGGAGTATTTGATTTCCATAACAAAACCTCTCATAAGAGCACTAATTTCTTAAAAATTACAATGAGAGTCTGGGTGACTTCTATAACAATAATGTAAACCTATGTGGGATTATTTTTTGATGATGAGGGCTACTGAACTCTCTCTAGTCTGTGCTACTATAGTTGTTGTTTCCCAGAATAAGCTGAGTGTCCCAGCTGCAAGCTGTTGTCCGTGGTCTTATTACAGAAAACACCCCAGAAGCCTTTTCATCCTCTCAAATATGTACCTCAGGCACTGTATAGACACACCATGTTCCTCTCTCATCTGCCCTATTCAGGGCATGTCATTGTGGCTGCAGCTGCTTTATAAAGGGATTCAACTCCACACAATTTCAGACTGTGGTACTGGCTACTTTCCAGCCACCACACCTATCACGTTTGTGCTCCTGCACTGCATCTTAGGATGTTCAGGCTTCTGGGGTTCCTGCTGTTCCTGCTCATGTCCACACTGTGATATTTCTCATGCAATGTGAGGTCTATTCCATTTCCCCAGCTTGAGGCTACAAGATTGATGTTCAATACCAAGACAGAAAGTATACTTTTCTGATTGAAGACATTGCACTTATAAGTGTGTCATCCCATAGGAGCTGGTGCTGAACACCAGATGCAAGAAAATCCTTCTCTCTGAGCACCACTTACATAAACCTTTCCTTATGGAGATGAGAGTTGCCATTGTTCTCTGAAGCTTTGCTATCTCTGACTCTCAGTAGTCAGTGGGTAACTGGTTTTGGGTCTTCAGGTCTATGATGGGAGGACAATAGTGGCAGACAGAGAAATGATAGCAAGATTGTTGACTCATGATTAGTGTCAGCAATTTTTATTAGGCCTCTAGTCCTCTTTGGCTATTGCAGCCCCCTAATGGGATAGGAGAATTTGCTGTAATATGAATTCTTCTTTTGGAGTTCTCTGTGAGTGCATCAGCACTAGTAGCTGTCATTCCTTCCTGTGAACCACCATGGACACAGGACACCAACTAACTGTACCCTGAGTATGTTTGTTCTTCATGAGCAATCCAGAAGAACATTGTCTTCCTGACCATGGGTGTCAGTTTGCAGAGGGGCACACTGCCCTTCTGGGAGGGTGCCACTTCCCAGATACAGTCCTGACTGACCACAAACAGAAACATCATACTCACTTCTGTTGGTCCCTTCAGGGTCTCACTGAAAATTGTATTCAGTTGTGTGTCAATAATCACATAAACTACTGACTTTAAAATATAATATTTTTACTTATTGCTGTCATACAGTGAGGAGAATCACAGGCTCCAGCAACTCTATAAGAGTCAGAAATCGAAATTTTTTTATCGCCAATACAAGTGCATTTATAAATCTTCCTAGCAACTGATCACACATAAACAGAAGGCTTGATTGGTTACATGCATTCTTCACACACTGTTCACATGCCTAAAACTAATATTTGATTGGTTATTGCCCCTTGTCCATAATACAGCCGACAACTCATTGGCTACAAGTTAGTTACTGCTATCCTAAAGCCTATAGGTTAATTAAATCTTACAAGCACAAACACAATGTTCTATACACTTTTATCTCAAGGTAGAAAACTTTCCACTGTTTAAGAAACGACCAGATGTTTCCCATCAACCGTAACCTGGTATGTTTTCTTCAGGAAGGTCTCAGCACCCTTATCTTGTTTTTCTGCATTCCTATTTGCTACTCCCAAGGCTTCTGGCCAATGAAGGTCAAAATGTTCTCATCATTCACCAGCTGTGCAGCACCATCAGTTCTTCCTCCTCTTTTCACATCCCTTCTGTGATGCAGCCAAAGTCTTGCTCTTGTCTGACGTGGCCATTGTCCTCCAAACATGATCCCACAATACAGGCAAAACACAAAAATTTAATGTTATTGAAAGTCTTTTATCAATGCAATATTCTGTATTTTCTTATAAAGTTATGCTGAAACAAAGTATGATGGGAAAATAAAAAATAGACTGGTATTGCTATTCACTGTAGCCTGGTAATTTCTGTAGAAACTTTTTTTTTCAGTGAATTAGACTTTCCATCTCTCTTTATATTTGTCAGAATTAATTCACTTCTGAGCAATTCTTTATTTAAAGTAAATGGTTATAATCTCTTCCTATCATATAAGACATATTCAGTGATTTCTCAGGTTAAACCTTACAAGAATGGGCATTTGACCCTAGTCTACACATTTAAGTATGTCAAACACTTTCAGGTCCTTGGGAAGTTAAATGATCAGTCCTGTTCTAGCTAGGCTATGAGACCAGAAAAGCAGAGCAGTACCTTATCTTAGTTTTTGTCATTACTTTATATATTATGAATCACCTTTAGGAAATTATCACGTTAAATCACTGTACTTTTAGCAAGTTGCTTTTCTTTCTGTGTTTATAACATGTACAATTTTTAAAAGGGATCAGTGCCAACTGCAATTTAAAATTAATATTAGAAACCTATAGGAGAGTGATAACAATTATTAGGAACAGAGAAATGTTTGGAAGGTGTAAAATGAAAAATACTCCAATTTTACTGTGGGCCACTTCATAAAAAGCTATTCTTGGCAGCAAAACTGTTGAATTAAACAAAAAAAAAAATCTTATTGATTTTTTTTTTCAGATTTAAAAGGAAATTTATATCTTTGGGTTGTTCTACAAATTTCCAGTGAAATGCTTAGGAAAAGAAAAATATCAAACTTCTGTTTAAATAACTGTTAATAATAACAGATCTAGAACTGTAAAAAAAAAAAAAAAAATCATAATGAAAGGAGGAATCTGACAGTGATCCCAACTGGTAATAAGTTTTAGTCTGTGGACCAATAAATATAAAATTATATATGTCTATATAATAACATATATGTTATTATAGGGAAGTGTTGGCTTTTTTTTTTGCTCGTTTGTTTGTTTGTTTTAAATAAAAAAATCCCAAAGTGTTTAAACATTTTGATTCAACAGCATTCATGGATATTTTATGTTCTGAAAAAGTTTT
This sequence comes from Tyto alba, assembly GCF_018691265.1. Classification (NCBI taxonomy): domain Eukaryota; kingdom Metazoa; phylum Chordata; class Aves; order Strigiformes; family Tytonidae; genus Tyto; species Tyto alba. The sequence continues at coordinate 35,481,375 of NW_024881276.1, read as the reverse complement.
GTTTGAGAAAAAGGTGTATCCATATATATATGAGCAATATATATACGGGGCTTCCCTCAACAGATAAGGTTTCTTACTTAAGCTTTAAGAAGTTGTGATTCCTATTTATCTCTTCACCTGAGGAGATGCAAATGCCCAGCTGTATGCCCTGTGTGAGAGATCAGGGGTGCACTGTTCTCAGCTTCTCATCATTTTATTTTCTATTGTGCTGAACTATTCAGCGAAGTAGGGGTAGGTATACTGATTTTTTTCCTAACCATCAGACTAAACTGATAACTGACGCAGCTTTACAGACAGAGCTCCAGCAGGAACAGGCTGCTAACCCAGTGCCATGATGCAGGGTGGGCCCTGCTCTGTGACAGTATGGATGAACTCTCCTGTGGGAGCTACAACCAGGGAGAGGAGCTTCTCTGCTTAGTGACAGAGCTCTGGGAGGAGGTAACAGGGTTGAGGAGTATCAAGGGAGTCTGAAAAAGAGAGAGACTGCTGGAACCACACCCCACCTTCCCTGGGACAGGCCTGACAGGCAGACAGGACACACAGTATAGAGGATTCCCTATTATTGCTCCACCTGGCTGAATGTGGTGACTTAAGGGATAGAGGGGAACGGCGACAAGTTCCTTCCCCATGAAGTAGACGTGTCTCCTCTGTGACTACCCCACCCTCCCAGGTGCCCTCACATAATAGATAGGAGGCTCTACAAGTGGAACCAAACAATAACAAGGACAATGGTTCATCTAGCTTGTAGGTGTCTCCAAGGTTACGTCAGCTTACCGTTATAGTAGCTCAAACTGAATCCATTGTATCACATTAACAGAAAAACTCACTAAAGCCTTAGGCCACAAGCAGTGAATTTATGCTGAATTTACGTACATGTAACTTAGTTACATGGAGGGAGGCCCCAAGATCAGTGCATCCTGTGAAAAATAAGGTACCCACATCCATCAACAGAAGCTGCATCCTCGAGATAAGAAAAGGAACAGCCAGCCTAGAGATGGAGAAGGGAGCAACCCCAGACCCCAAAATTACTATTGGATCAAACTGTCACATGAGGGGAGGGGAACTTAGATTGTAAGGGTATAATTGGCCAAGGATTTCTTTGTTCAGGGTCCCTCTCTGGAGACACTCACCTCGAGCTGTTTTTCCACTGTACCATGTGAATAAATTATTTTTATAAGGTTCAGTTCCTGAGACTCTGCTATAGGAAATCTAGGGTAAAGAAATTTCTTTAACAGCTTAGTGATCCAGATGGGATCCTGGGCCACCCACCTCCAGATTTCCTTGTCTCCAAACATCCAACTGCCTGCAGCAGGTGAGTTCACCTGGGTCCTTTGGAGTGAGAGGAACTGAAGGCTGAGCAGAGTTAGTAGAAATAGAGAGGGAAAGGGTTTTTTCTGCAGCTTTTGGTAGTACATGGCCTGATCAGTGTAAAATGCACACAAGTAAGATCCTGATACTAAGAAAAAGAAATGGGGAGTGTACTCAGCATAGAAACGGGGATGCCCTTGGCTGAGGTCTTAAAGAATTTGGTGAAAATTTATAGTACAGTAGAATTATCTAAAATACATGCAATCAAATTATTCCAGAAAGATTGGCCATTTTTGACAATGTATGATAGTTCATCAGAATGGTGGCCACTGCAGGAGACATTTGAGAAGTAAAAGCTCACCTTTTTACAGCATAATCTAGAGAAATAAATCCCCAGGACAGATGGATTATTGGTATGTGTGGGATAATTTGGGCATATGACCGCCCAAATATGAATACGAGGAATACGAAAACCTTGAGGGAGAATTTTAGCAGCAGCAGTTGTGAGTAATTTAATAGAGGCAGTCTCTGTACCACCCTATACTCTTCCCTCTGTATCATTTGTTGCTTCTGCTGGGCTTTACCCTGTGGTTTCTAACGTTATCCCTAATTCTCTTGTAATGCAGTCAGCAGCAGTGGGGTGCCGGTATGGGTGTGGATGTGTGGGGGGTATGTGTGAAATGTTCCACACCTACCTCCAATGGTGTTATTGAGAAGATTTGTTTGGTCCAGACAGAAAGACAAGGTGATTGGAAAGAATGGGGAATTAATCCCACAGTCAGGAGGAAATCAGAATCCCTGGCCTCAAGTTGATCCTAATTGGGATTATAATAATCCAGTGATAGAGATAATTGGTGAACAGTGGTTAAAAATCTCTATAACATGTCCCCACTAGCTCAACTGGCTTACTCACATATTAAAAATCTTTCTCACCCTGTCCAAGAACTTCAGGGTTATTTTCCTCCAGTCATTGTGGTTGCATATTCTTGTGAGTTAGTTTTTCTGGGTGATAGTTCCCTTCTCTTGCTGTTTCCTGTGGATGGAGAGGGCATTCCCACCTTATGCATCTTAACTTTCCACAGCAGCACTTTCTCCAATTATTTCTTCTCGTTTCTCTTTCTCTTTTCCCTAGTTTTGACCCATTCCCTGTCCCTCGTCTCTTCTCCCCTCAGCCTCTGCTCTCACTTGTAAATTTCTTGTTAATGTCACATTCAAGAGGTTTGTTTCTTGTTCTTTTACTTTTTTTTTTTCTTAATTTTAATTTCTTTGTTTGTTTGTTTGTTTATTTATTTATTTATTTATTTATTTATTTATTTATTTATTTTTACCTTTCCTCATGCCCATCATTTACAAAGACAACAACATGCAAAACCTTTTGCAAATTCTCTCACTGCCACCTGGCACATGTTCCTTAAAAATAGTTGCAGACATTAGAGGAAGTTTGGTCCACAAAAAACACTTGCTGTAAATTCATTATTAAAATTCTGGAGGGTCATTCCCTGGTACATTAGCAAAGCCTGTTGCAATTTTCCCCAGTAACCACTGAGGTGATCCTCTAGCTTCTATATATATATATGCTTTGGTTCAATTTACTCTTATCTTCTTGTAAACTTTAATCATATAGTGTTTGACAGGCACTTAGCTGTACCTGGGACCTTTGTCCCCGCTAGGAGCAGCCTTTTATATAACAGTTGACCCAATACTTTCTCTATACACAGAAAAAGTTTGAGAACAACAGGAAATATGCTCAATAGTATCAACCCATACCATCTGAAATACGTGTACATGATATACATCTGGGACATGGAGTTTTGATTTAAAGTACTTGAATAAAAATCAAAATTAGAACCTAAATGGGAAGGCTTATATACTATTTTACTAGATTCTTAGTTTTTCTGGTAAGGTTTTAGAAAGAGAAAATTGGATACACCATTCTCATGTCAAAAGAGTAATGGATAACCAACAACCCAATGGATGAAAGATTCCTGAAAAGCAACAGAGAATGAAGGGGGATATTTTACTATGTAAAATTATGGAGAATGATCATGTTTTGAAAAATTTAATAAATTTTGTCTAATATATTAAGCTATTTTTCTGCTGTACCGTATGAATAAATTATTTTTATAAAATTTAATGTCTGAGATTCTGCTATGGGAAACCTAGGGTAAAGAAATTTCTTTACCACTACATCCTGCATCAAAACCACTTTCATAAAGAAAACCAGACAGATCACTGTCATAGGAGGATCTCTCCTGAGGGGAACAGAAGACCTAATATGCAGACCTAACCCACTTCTTAGGGAAGTCTGCTGCCTCCCTAGGGCCTGGGTTAAAGATGTGAAGAGAAAACTTCCTACCCTTGTACAGCCCTCAGATTATTATCCATTACTGATTTTTTAGGTAAGAAGTGATGGAATTCCAACAAGAAGTATGAGGGCAATCAAGAGAGACTTCAGGGTTTTGGGACAACTGGTTAGGGGATCAGGAGCATAAGCAGTGTTCTCTTCTATCCTTCCAGTTGGAGCGAATGATGAGGGAAGAAACAGGAATAGCCACCAGATCGATACCTGATTCTGAGCCTGGTGTCACTGGCAGAATTTGGATTTTTTTGATCATGGGTTTGTCTACAGAATACCAGGCCTGCTGGCGACAGAGGGTACAGGAGGAAATAACCTCAAATTGTGCCAGAGGACGTTTAAATTGGATATTAGGAAAAATTTATTCACTGAAAGGATTCTCAAGCATTGGAGCAGGCTGCCCAGGGAAATGGCTGAGTCACCACCCCTGGAGGTATTTAAAAGACATGTAGATGTGGCACTTAGGGACATGGTTTAGCAGTGGACTTGGCAGTGTTAGTTTAACAGTTGGACTCTATGATCTTAAAGTTTTTTTCCAACCTAAATGATTCTACAATTATATGATTTTAAATTATCTGCTCTGAGATCAGTCTGACTGTGAACTCCAAAGTTCATAAAGTAACTTGTTTTCCTGATCTGCCTTTCCCACAGACCCCATTCCCCAATCACTATTTGCATTTTTTCAAAGAAGTGCATCTATAATTGTATATTGTTTATGTAATACTTGTGTGAAATATTTGTCACTATAGTCTATCACTTCAGTGCTTATCATGCTAAATCAAAGTTACATCTTAACACATTGGGTCTAACAATATTGAATGCTTTGTGCTGTTTAGATTATTTGGTTTTCAGGAGCTCCATAAAATGCTTCCAAACATGGATTCTATTATGTTTATTTTTATACATCCCAAATTGTTATTTTTTTTCATTCAAGCATTTTTTTTTGTGGATGTTACTAGTAAGAGCTTTTCTTTTTCTTATGTGATCTGTTACTCATTCAGCTAAACTTTATATATCTTTATGTCTTTCATTTTGTTAGCCAACACTTAGTGCATCCCTTATTAGGTCAGTAAAAAATTCCCATCAAAAGAGGGAATAGAATTTCAATAGAAAATTTTAGTTTTAATATAATGAAAAGTTTTAATGAGTAATACCTTTTGTCTTTAAAAAATATCTCTTGTTGGTGTTGCAAAGAAGAAAAGTCTTCGAACTAAAATATTTCAGCAGAATAAATGAATTTTGAATTGGATAGGCTTCCATGGGAATTGTAATTCAGTTGCTTTTATATACTTGTTTTTCTTGGTCTAGCTTTATAATGTGGACAACACTTCCTATAGTGTACAGTTCTGATAATTCACCATAATCTTTTTTCCAGGTGAAAATATGAGAGTACCCTTTGGGAAATAGAATAAAATCTAAGAATATGGCCTGAAGAGGAATGTGAGAGTCAAACGAATCAAATTGTAATCCTAATAAGGCATAGCAGGATCTTTTAATTCTTTTTTTTTTTTTTTAATTATTAATAATATATTTTTGTATATAGCATTTAGCCAAAAATAACAGGGCTATCTGGGGAAAAATTAGACAAAAACATAATTTAGTTTTGATAAAAAATATTTTTATTTGTCTGTTGACACTAACAGTTTTCAAGGAAAAAAGCTATAGTAGTTATAATAGTACAGTGAATCCTAATCCAGTTGCTTTATAAAGCTCTGAGAAAGAGCTGAAAAGTGCCTTTTTGTTCCAGATCTGTAAAAAAAACATAAAAGGTGAAGCATTCCTGTTGTCTACCTAAATTTCCCTTGGTGCATGATGCATGGAGGACTTATATCAATTACAGACATTCCCAGAGTGTGATGCGAGTTTAGACAACAAAAAAATCTGCTAGGTTAGCTCATGGGATTTTCTGTGCTGCAGGAGCATTTGATGCTTTCCAGGTTTTCCAGTATACCAGCTATCAGATATTTAACTTAAATAATTATTTATTTGGTTTTAATGACTTATTTGCTGTCTTTGAAGAATAAAAGGAAGTTAAACATCCTTTTTTTTTTTTCTTTCTTTCCTTTTTTTTTTTTTAAATTCTAGTTAAAAGTTTTCTTTCAAATCAAATGAGATATTTTTATGTCGTTATTAAAATGTCAAAAGAGAGAAAAAACTATTTTTGTTGATTATAGTTACCAGAAAGATTTGAATTTGAGATGTAATCTTTCTGTGAATGAGTACTCTGTTGTAAGAAACCTGCTAGCATATGGCGGTTAGATTTAGTCAGCTACATCTGTCAACTTCAGTGTCAAAAAAATATGTTATCACCACTTTTTCCATAGGAAAGGAAAGCTATCACAGATTATTTTAGTGAAGTGGATTCCACTATGGTCTGTTGTGCAACTTTGCTAAGATTTAGTTACCTTCTCCTGAGCACTGGACTAAAGGCAGCACATTGGCCCAGATGGAAGTGCAACCTTATACCTGGCCTAGTGATGACAAATAAGGAGGAAAGACCACAGCTGGACACAGGCTGAGTTACGTATAAACTTCCTGATTTTTCTCTGTTCTTGATATTTAAGACACTGAAAACCACTAGTATTCAACTCTACCACAGCATTCAAAAAAATATTTTTTTCCAAACAAGAGATATACTTCAATATGTTTGTAAACTTAGGTCATTTTTTTATTTGACTGCAAATGGTATTGCATTTTAAATAGGGATAAAAGTGCTACATCTCTGTTTGAGATAACCTACCATTCCAATTCAATCTCATACCTTACTGATTTTTCTAAAGAAATACTAATATGATGTAAGACCAGTGATGAGTGGTGTTCTTCAGGAGTTGTTATTGGGACCGGCACAGCTTAACATCTTTGTTGGCAACATGGACAGTGGGATTGAGTTCACGCTCAGAAAGTTTGCTGATGACACCAAGTTGTGTGGTGTGGTTGACACACTGGAGGGAAGGGATGTCATCCAGAGGGACCTAGACAGGCCTGAGAGGTGGGCCCGTGAAAACCTCATGAAGTTCAACATGGCCAAGTGCAAGGTCCTGTACATGGGTAGGGGCAACCTCAAGCACAAATACGGGCTGGGTAATGAGTGGATTGAGAACAGCACTGCAGAGAAGGACTTGGGTGTGGTGGTTGTCAAGAAGCATAACATGACCCATCAGTCTGTGCTTGCAGCCTAGAAAGACGACTGTATCCTGGGCTTCATTAAGAAAAGTGCGGCCAGCAGGTCGGGGGAGGTGATTCTCCCCCTCTATTCAGTTCTTGTGAAACCTCTGCTGGATTCCTGTGTTCAGCTCTGGGGCCCCAGTATGAAAAGGACATGGACCTGTTGGAGAGCTTCCAGAGGAGGGCCATGATGATCAGGGGGCTGGATCACCTCCCGTATGAGGACAGGCTGAGAGAGTTGGGGGTGTTCAGACTGGAGAAGGCTTCGGGGAGACCTTATAGTGGGCTCTCAGTACTTAAAGGGGGCCTACAGGAAAGATGGGGAGAGGGTCTCTGTCAGAGAGTAGTGATAGGATGAGGGGTAATGGTTTTAAACTGAAAGAGGGTAGATATAGGTTAGGTATAAGGAAGAAATTCTTTACTGTGAGGGTGGTGAGGCACTGGAACAGGTTGCCCAGAGAAGCTGTGTGTGTCCCACCCCCCTTCCTGGAAGTGTTCAAAGCCATGAGCAACCTGATCTAGTGAAAGGTGTGCCAGGGCAGTTGGGACTAGATGATCTTTAAGGACCCTTCCAGCCCAAACCATTCTATGATTTTATGACTTAATGAGTCACTGTCTGGGTTACTATACTTATTGTTCCATTAGGTTACATTTAATAGAAGCAAATAAGAAAAGAAGGTAAACATGGTAATTGATGTCTCAGTAAAAAATAAATCAACCTATGTAGTTTTTCAGTTAGTTTTCAGAAGCAAGGTGCTATTCTGTATAAATATGTGTGTTCTGAAGTACACATGAAGTACTTAAGTATATATATCTTAATATTTTGCTTAAACACATTTCATTGAACTTTTTATCAGTGGTTCACAGATCTATTTAAAAAATTGTTCTTGTCTGTTGATACTTTCACCATTCTTTGTGTCATACCAGTTTCTTTTCCTTTCTTACTGTTACAATGCAAGTTGTATAAATTGGAGGATATGCACATAGAATTGGTTTTGTTTAGAAAGCGTTAGGATTAATAACAAACTGTGGTATATTGGGATTTTCTTAAAAAGGAAACATCTTCGGTTACTAGAGTGGATGATGTTGTTCCTTCGTCCTCTGTGCTCTGCTTGGACTACTAAAGCAGACTGTTAAAATGATCCAAGTGAGTGCAGAAGATATCACCTTAATAAATATTTGAATTGAACTTTGACATAGGATTAGCTGGAATCTCAGAATGTATAAGTTTTTAAACAGCGTGTTCTGTTGTCTAAAAGTAATGGGTTTTTGTTTGTTTGTTTGTTTTTTAGGAATCCAAGAAACTTGCAGTTATCATATTTTTTAGAGAAAAACAAGATTGACATCTTTCACAGGGAAATATCATATACAGAGAAAATACTCAGGGCATCACAAGAAAATTATTCTTATGCACATATGAAGAATGCATTATGTACAGTTTTAGTCAAGGGGCTCCTAATCTTTACTAAAACATGTACATACTATAAAAAACTCAGAGTTCATTCAATTAATTTGTAGCAATAATGCAAAATTCAAACAAAGTAATATGCTTTAGAGAACACACTTTGTCTCCAAAATGATTACTTATTGTGTGATTTCCATAGAGCAGGCCTCAATAATAAAACTTTTTGATTTTTTTAATTAAAAAGTGGGGGATCTGTTTGTCTTTTTTTATTGCTTTTTTTTTTTCTGTCATTTTAATTTTGTTCTTCATACAATTTCATATCTGCATCCACTCATTTAAACTCAGTGAAATTATAACAGTCATGCTACCAATTTGCTTGAGTTCCCTTAATGCTACTTGAGATGTTCTTGAAGAAACAAGATCAGACTTATTGAAGCTATATTGGTACTAGTTTAGGAGATTTTATTATTTCTACCATATGATAGAATTTTAATACTTTAAGAAGAAGAAGAAGAAGAACAATGGCAGTAAGAATAACAACAAGAATTTTGTGTGGTTTTTATAAATCATGGCTCTTGCAAACAAACCATATCATGAAGCTATAATAATATGATAATTTGGACTCAAATGCTCCGTGATGGGAGGAATCTTTTTTATTTATTTTTTTCCTTTAAGATCATTAGGATACTAATAATAAGTCTCCTATTCTTTCTCTTGTTTAAATATTTATCAAAACTAACCAAAATCATTATGTGAAGAAGTGTGACCTAGAAATAAGAACTTTTCCTGGAGCTGGTTTAGAAGTATCAACATGGGTTTTCTGTCAGTACTGAAAAACTTTAGTGTTTAGTCAGTTCTAGGGAGGGGTGTTCAGAAAAATACCCCAGTTCTTATGACATTCCATTTACAAAATTCAAAAAGTATTTGATAATGAAACATCTAGCATTGGACATTTCAAGATAAAACAGTATTTTTATTTGGAAGTGTTTTCTTTATGAAGCTGATATTTCAATATAAAAGGTATTTCTGAACTGCCAATGGTAAATTTCAGTTTTAAAAATGTGGAGGCTTTCAATAAAACAAGTTTGGTTTAACATATTTTTTAAGTACATTTTACTTTGGTTGTCTCCATACTTCTTAAAAAAATTCAGAATTCCCTGAAAATTAATTCTTACTCAGATTTTACAAAGTAATTGAAAAGGGCTGATAATAGCTATGTTTCCTTTTAAAATCTTACCACCTGCAAGACAGCCAAATGTTTGTTTAGATCAAGATTTTTCACATTATTTCAATAGTCTCTGGTGTTCTCATATTGTCTCTATTCAAAGTGCTAGAAAACAAATAAGCACGTGATGAAAATATGGTATTGCTAGTAGATGACTATTACCTGATCTTGTGAGCTGACCTAATGCCTGACATCCTCAACTGAATTCAAACACAGATTAAGAACCATAAAAAACTCTTACTTAGTCACTTTTCACAGAGAGGAAGAATGGGCCAATAATTAGAGCACTAGTCATGAATTTAAGAAAATAAGATTCAATTAAATATGCTACCATTCATATATGACCTTAGATAAATTACTTAGGTTAAATTTTCCACAGTATTTGGTAGGCAATGTGGAATTCATCTCACTTAAATTTAACTGTCAAAAATGAAAGCATTTAACCTAAGTAGTTGTATCAGATCTCTTTATAGGCAATGAAGTAGAACGATATGTCCCTCTAGAGCAAATGTCATCCCACTTATCTTTTTCTGCCTTAGAGAGAACCTATATAATTAGCTTAAACTAAATGCTTTGTTCTTATAACTTTATCCAAAATGAACCGGTGATTTCTAATACTAAGTTCTCTAGTGAGTGGTACTTTTCCTACACCAGCGATAACCTGAGTATAACTGTATTATGTGAGATAAACCAACAAATTAGTAACAGATGACATGGTTGTCCTAAAATAAAATTGCATTTTTAACATTCAAGTATGTAAGACACAATCAGCATTCTGAAACAGTGTGATAGGTCACTTAAAATACACTGTCTCTTTTGAAGACAGATGGTTATGTAAGTAACGTGTGTATGGAAAAATATACATCCACATACACATATACACAAGAATGTAAAAATAATACGACTAATATAAATACATTGATTTTCCTCTTGAACACCTGCTGCATTTGACTATCTTTGCCACTGCAAGAGAAAGACATCACAGGATATTTCTCCTTAAGCATATAGCAAGAGACTCTGAATGTTGACTCTATACATGTGCTTCAATACAAATATTTTAGGTATTCAGCATGGACATAATAGAACTAATAACTAAGTCAGGGCAACAGGAAGGATGGGATTATAGAGCCTTACATAACATAATGTAGTACTTGATAAATTATATGCTGAGTACTTAATTATGCAAATAGAAACTCTGCAAGAATATGATCACAAGATTCACCAGAGTGTACATCAGAAAATTAACAAAAGGACAATTAGAAATGCAACATGTATACTGTTTACTATCAGAAATGGATCACTTCTCTCAGTCATTTAATCATATTTTGTGTTTTACAGTCAGTAAAATTAATTTTATGAACATATTTCAAGTTAGCAATATTTCATTATTGATCTGCAAATCCTACTTCTGTATTGACATTGTAATTCCCACTTTATATTCTACTTTTTTGTTCTGTTTGCTTAAGTAATTTTGGTTCAGTCTCTTCAGCCTAATTAAACACGGTGAAAAAATTAAAACTATAAAAGAAAAACAATATTTCTTTTTTACAAAAATTTTTAGATTTTTTACAAAAAATTTTAGGTCCTTTCTAACCTAAATGATTCTATGATTCTATGTGTTAATTTTTTTTCTCCAGTATTTCAAATACTGAATATTTTGAAGTATAAGAAAAGCACATCCCAAGATTCCAATACTTCTGATAATACTTTCAAAGAAATAGGATTTTTAGAAGCATGGTTAAATATTTGCTGGCCTAAGTCCTTTTCCGAGTTCATCTGTAATTCTTATGGCTGTTATTTATTATTCCTATCTTTAAGGATCTAAGTAGTCATTAACTTTGTGTTCAAAGCAACAAATTTTTAGGATAGTGTCATTAAAAATTAAAAAGAAATATCTGTATTTTTGACACATGCTGTTTCATTTGATAAAACTGCAAGATTTTCTATCATTATTGGCTAAAATTCAATTGTTAACAAACAGGCTTTGGTTCAGTAACAAAAATAGTTTATTTTTTTATCTTTTATTTGTTAGTGTTTCTATTATTATAACTCATGCTGTGTTAATGAGTGTCACATCAATAGGCACAAGATGATGTACTGAAAACACTTTGAGATTTCTTTGAATTTAACTCCATAGGAAAAATACAAAAGATTTATAGTTGCAGTTTTTTTATAGAAACTTCAACCAGTCTTTTATTGTGTTATTATTTATGTACCAGTGTATGTATATAGATGCTAAATTTCCTGTACCAGTGTGACTGATCAACATGTCCCCACAATGGAAGAAGGCTCAGAGAATGGCATGAGTGATCTGCTCAAGAAGTTCAGGGAAGTGACCTCAGAGATGAAGTGACCACAGATGCTGTAAAGAAAGCTGAACATGTCTCAACCCAAAAGGGAAAAGGGATTGGCTGTATCAGTTGAGTGGATCAATTGGTTGTATGAACAGCCTTCTCTGAGTCAATAAAAAAGGTGTAAATATCTTTTTGAGCTAGAGAGACCAGATGACCACTCTTCTTCATTCTATGATGGAGTTGAAGTGTTATGTTTCAAGAGTTCTAGGTTAACATGCCTTAAAATATGGAGGATAAATTGTCAAGAACGCTAAAGGGAACAAAACAATAGACTAAGTTTTAGTCCCAAAACTTCCACTATCATGATGTGTGTCTATGAGCATATTTGTTTTTGTCTCAGTTTTCACAAAACAAAATTCCCCATTTTGGAAAGTTCTTTGAATTCCTGAGTCAGCTGATGCGACATATTTTTGTCTCTGTTATTTGATTTAGCTGTCTATATCTTGAGATAGAGATGAAAAGTAGAGGTACTCTGGGTCAGAGAGAGCTGCAATGCCCAACCATGTGAGTGGTGCTGCATGGTCCTGTAAAGAGGCAGAGAGGATACAATCCTGTCCTTCCTGTCCCCACCCGCCCCAAGAAATTTCTGTGTTGTCTCTACATCTCACACTTTAATTATATATGCTTCACACTGGACAGAATGTTTTCACTTGGTTTGTTTATTTATTTTAAAAGTTTAGCAGGAAAGTGTCCTGGTCTCTACGAATCTTTGTGCAATGCTGTAATCAAAATAAGAGCTATTTTCTAAGTCCAGCATTCTTATTAATTAATTTATAGATACACAGTTCTTTGTGACTATAAAAGGCATGACTGGCAGATTTACATATATATATATGATTAAATTAGCAGTTATATGTTAACATCTCTAAGTTCCTTTTTTGTTTTCTCTTCATGTAATTTACTTTTACATACATGACTCTGCCTTCAGTCATAATACATCCTCTGCCGTGTTGTTTTAAAACACCTTGTTTCTTGCAAGAACTAGAGAAAATAAATTTGCATAAGGACCTACTAACAGTAGGTAGGAGAATACCTGTGGATAGATGAGTGTTTAAAAGCTTCTGGGCTACTTTGAGCTGTCCTGAGAACCTGCCTGACTCTCCTTTGTTCACCCTTTGTCAAGTAGGATGGAAATCCAGAAAGTGCCTATCTTATCTGTAGGAGCAGCTTCAGCCAGTTAACCACTTTACACATTCTCCTATTGTTTGGATCATTGAATTATTTGATCTGTTGAGGCTTCATTTTTTTCTTATTTGTGTCCAGTGATTCTCTTAGAATCTCACTTAATACTATTTAATGATTGTCTTTTTAAGCTTGCTAGATGGTTTCACTTCCCACACAGCCTGTTATTCCTCATTGCTGTCCTTGTTGCAAGGGGAAATGAGAACATGGTGAAGAGGATAAATTAAAAAGTCATGGTCTTGAAACTTGACAGAGACACTCTGGAATGATACCAGTCAATCAGGTAGCATTTGCAAATTGTCAGCACTTACAAAATTTTGGCATACACCAGAATTAATTGCTTCACTGCAAAAAAAAAAAAAAAAAAACATCCCAAAACCAAGAAACAAGCACCAAAAAAAAAACTAAAGAAAACAAACCAAAACAATTTTTTCTTTCTTTTCTAAACAGTTCCTTACAATATTAATGTAATTTAAAAGTACCTGTGATTTTTATAGCTCGTCATGACAGAGGATAAATCTCTGAAACTGAAATTTGTCCATATTTAACATTACACTTCTCTCTGGATGAAAGAATGACTTATCTCCCCTTTCAGTACCTTTAGGTGTATCTGGTTCCTAAGACTGGTTTTGGAACCATGCATCTGTATGCAATAACTGGTATACAAAAATTGACTTTTATAGCAGCTGGAGACATGAATGTTAGTAACAGGTCAGAAAATCTCAATACCACAAGACCACTGAGAAGACAACCTGTCTTTTCAGGTTCACAATTGTTTTACAATGGCTGAGCATAGACAGTCTTAAATCAACTACTTTTTCATTACCTCACTATGTATTTTCACATTTATTTTTCTTCAACTGTTATTAGATAGTGAAAGAATAATTTCTTCCTCTAGTAAAGAAATACAATCATAATCTTACAGCATATTAAGACTTATTAAAGAATATTTTTATTTAAAAAATTAGCCTTGGCAATTAAATAAATACCTATTTTATTAGAGGGGAAAAAAAAATAAGTGTGATGTACTTTAGGGACATAAAACCAATTCTCATAAGGAGCAAAATCAATGGATAGAGGATGATCTGAAGGTTGCTTTCATACAAGTTTGGAGTCTGTTGATTATATATTATTCTTTAAAGAATGTCTTTACTGTTCTTTAGAATGTTCCACACATTGTGTAAATTTACTTAGCCTCTAGACAAACAATACTTTCGATTTTCAGTTGTAATATAGGTAATCCTTCACTTTTCCTGCAGAATAGTGTTTCCTACTTCCCTCTGTAGTGTGGTCAGATCACCTTTCAGCTGACCACCAGAGATAAAACACCGGTTATTTTAATCTCGTCTCCTTATATAGAATCAAATCTGATTAAGTGGGTCTATTTTAAATGGTTTTCCTTCTGTTCTATATTTCCTTACTTATCTATAAGCATGTAAGGTGTTCTATGCCACCTTACTTAATTTCTTAGAATATTTGTTTGACTATGGAAACTGCAGTAAATTTTTACTTTAATTTAATAAATTGTTCATTTTAGCAATGTAGAAGACAGAGACTGAGTGTAAGCTTATATCCCACTTGTATAACTTGGAATTGTTACTAAATGTGTGAAAGTGCATAAAAAAAAAAGAGGATAGAAAATAAATGTTAAATGTTAATGTTGTACTGTCTGAAAAGATTTCAAAGTGTGCTTTTGAGGTAAATCAACAGCAACTTCCCCACTTCAGAATTGCTACTAACTTTTAGTACTTAAGTAGAGTTCTTGTGTTTTAAATGATTAATCATTATTAGCTTTTAAACATCTTTTACCTTGACATATATAACAAGCCTAACAGTTTTGGTGATAATAATTCTGTTGAGCTATTAGCCATGTCTGAGTTTAATTTTAGTGTTGATTACTGTAGTTATATTATTATGCTTGGGAAAAACTGGTTTTATTTTTAGACTCTATCTTTCTTTATATAGATGTGTACACGTATCTAGCAATAAACACTAGAGACTGTTACGCAGAAATTTTAATATATGTGGTACAAGACCTATTGATAGCTTTTGTCTTATCCTGTGTGTTCAGTTTGTGTGGCAGGGCTTTAGTAGCAGAGTAGGAGCTACAGAGGTGGGTCCTTTGAGAATCTGCTAGATGCTCCCCTGGCTCCAAGTTGGACTCACCTGTGGAGAAGGCCAAGGCAATTAGTAGTGCTGGAAGCACCTCTGTGAGTAACATATTTAGGAGGGGAAGAACCTGCTGGGCAAGTGAGAAGAAGAGAGGAGTGAGATGTGAGAGAAATACCTATGCAGATACCAAGGTCAGTGTTGAAGGAGTGGGAGGAGGTGCTTCAGGTGTTAGATCAGAGATTCCCATGCAGCCTTTGATGAAGACCATAGTGAGGTAGGCTATCCCCCTGCAGCCATGGAAGTTAGTGGTGGAACAGACATCCACCTGCACCCCATGGAAGACCCCATGTTGGAGCAGGTGGCTGCACCCAAAGAAGGCTGGGACTCTTAGGGAAGCCCATGCTGGAGCGGTTTGTTACTGGGAGAACTGCAACATATGGGAGGGATCCACACTGGAGAAGTTTGTGAAGAGCTGCAGCCTGTAGGAAGGATTCATATCAGAGAATTTCATGGAGGACTGTCTCCTGTGGGAAGGACCCCACACTGGAACAGTGGAAGAGTGTGAGGAGTCCTCCCCTTGAGGAGGAAGGAGCAACAGAAACAACAGGTGATTAACTGACTGCAACCCCCATTGCCCATCCCCCTGTGTCACTGGGGATGAAGAGGTAGAGAAACTGGGAGCAAAGCAGAGACAGGGAAGAAGGGAGGGGTGAGGGGGAAGATGTTATTAAGATGTGGTTGTATTTTCTCACTATCCTACTCTGATTTGATTGGTAAATTAGTAGTGGTGGTGGCATTCAAATTAAATTGATGGGTTTTTTTTTGTCAGAGTCTGCCTTTTGCCCGTGACTGTAACCAGTGAGTGAGCCCTCTCTGTCTCAACTCCTGAGCTTTTTGTTATACTTTTATCTTCCCCATCCCATGGGGCAAGAGGAGTAAATTAGTGGCTATGTGATGTTTAGTTACCAGTTGAGCCTATCCTGATAAAAGTAAATGAGTATCTCTTGTTTCCACACTTCTTATTTGTGGCTTCTGAATTTTTTTTTTTTTTTAATTTAATTAAATTTCTCTGGCGTCAGTTAAGATAATCAAATGTTGTTTAATATAATCCTGCAGATAGCAAATTAACTATATGGTACATGGATAAACTTTTCTCCTATCCCTTATGTAAGATTATGAAATGGTTTTCTGTTTATAACTGTCTTAATCTGATTAAGATCAGTGCTTTTATTACTGCAAGGATGCATTGATGGAAACACTAAAGAAAACTTAGCACACATCTCTGTATGTTTGATTGCTTGGTAGAACTATCAGTAATTCACATTGGTATGTGTCATGAAAAGTTAATGACTAAAGTACGTTTCATCCACTCTTCAAATGTTATTAAATAATGTGCTTGCATTTAAAAAAATGAGTTTTGGAATAATCCTCTGATATTTTGTTTTTCATGAATGATTTACCAGATTGTATTTGGTGATGCTCTAATTAAACAACATGCTCTTGAAGTTTTATTGGTGCATTCTGCTGAATCTCTGGAATTGTACTAAAATAAAGACAATGACAAATTGTGTCCATAGTGGTAATGTGGTAATCTTACTGTCAAATACTGTGTTTCTTATCTTTCTGCTTATATTTATAATACACCAGTACTGAAGACTAGGCTTACTCAAAATGGTTTAGGGATGCTTTCTGCTTTGTTTGTATATTAAATACTTAGAAAATAATTTTTACTTTCTTCAAAAATTGTGATAATCGCATTATAATAGTGGAAAGATCCTGAAGAGGAAGATAGCTTGATGACTCTAACTATACAAGTACAAAAATAAGACATTGGTATCTGTGTTGTTTGTAAAGTATGCCTCATGTTCTAGGAAAAGACCTGTTTATGTTTTTAACAACCAAAATATTCAGATGTATATGCACTGGGGAAAACATGTAGATTTTGTGGAAGGAAACAGGAGAGGAAAAATTATCCAGGTGTTTTCAATACAGTTTACCATTATGTCTTTTCTGTTTGCTCACATCTGGCAGCCCACAGGATTTTAAAGTGTCAAAGTAATTAGGAACAAATTTAGCAAGTTTGTAAAATTGACTTTTAGTATTTGGAATCCTTAAATATCTTTCAAATCATTGATGATTGGTGTGATTTATCACTAGCTGGCAACTTAGCACTATGCAGCTGCTCACTCTCCCCCTTTCCAGTGCAGGGGGAGTTAGAGTTGGAAGGGTAGAAGTGAGAAAACTTGGAGGTTGAAATAAAAAACTTTCAATAGGTAAAACAAAAACTGTGCACACAAGCAAATCAAGGAATTCATTCACCACTTCCCATGAACAGGCATGTGTTCAGCCATCTTCAGGAGAGCTGGGCTCCATCGCATGTAATGGTGACTTGAGAAGACAAATGCTATCATGCTAAATGTCCCCCCACTTCCTCCTTCTTCCCCTGGTTTTTTATTGCTGAATGTGATGTCACATGATATGGAATATCCCTTTAATCAGTTGGGGTCAGCTGTCCCAGTGCTATCCTCTCCCAGCTTCTTGTGCACTCCCATCTCACTTGGTGGGGTGGTGCAAGAAGCAGAAAAGGCCTTGACTCTCTCAGCACTGCTCACCAAAAACTAAAACATCTCTGTGTTGTCAATGCTCTTTTCATCACAAATCCAAAACATATCTACATGCCAGCTACTATGAAGAAAAATAGCCCTACCACAGTCAAAGCCAGCATGTTCTCCGCCCCTTATTCTATACTGTTTATGTCAAGTTCGAGTCCCATGCTATCCAATATATCCTTGTTAACCACCAGCTCCTTCTCATTCTTTGATATAATACACAGATATCATTCCCTTAGTCTATGGACCACCCCTGTAAAATGTCCATAAATGACAACAAAATGTTCATTGAGTCCACGGCTTTGGGCTCCATCTGTTATGGTGGTCACTCAGGACAGGAGAGCTGTTGTGTTGCATGGAGTTATTTGACAGTAAAACCAGTTCATGTCATGGTACTGCTGCACTTGCACTGCTTCTTGTAAGGCTTGTCCTCCACTGGTTCAGGTGGTTCCTGCTGTAATAATTCCTATAACATGCAACTCAAATCATGGGTTACAACAGTTTAAAAGTATATTCATGACAGTCTCCACCCCTGGTCCCTTTGGTCCAGGTTACAGGGTTCAATATTGCAGTGAACTCCTCCCCTTGCCCCTGTTCTGGCTTGGACTTATCCACAGATTACAGTCCCTTAGGGTTGTGCCTGCTCCAAGTGGAGTCTTATCTCCACAGTCTCTTCAGGGTGTACCTGCTGAGGCATTTTCTTAACCACAGTTACAGTCACTTTGAGATGCGCCTGCTCCAATGTGGTCTTCTCCAGGGGCCACAATGACTTTAGAGATATACTTGCTCTAGCGTAGCCTTACCCAAGCCACAGTCCCCTCAGAAGTAAACTTGTTCCAACATGGCCTTACCCATGGCTGCAGTCCCTCCAGCGATGTTCCTGCTCTGTTGTGGGCTTATCCATGGCCACATACTTTGAGGTGCTCCGGTATGGACTTATTCACAGCTACTGATGCTTCAAGGTGTACCTGCTTCAGCATGGACTTATCCTTGGGCCACAATCCCTTCAGAGATATACCTGCTGCAGCACAGACATAACCACAGCCACAGATACTTCAAGGTGTACCTGCTCTGGTGTGGATTTATTCACGGCCATAGATGTTTTGGGGTATCCTTCTCCTGTATGGACTCATCCATAAGCTACAGACTCTTTGACTCAAGTTCACACTGGAGTTCCAGCCTGTCCAGTGCAGCAGCACAGAAACAGCAGCAATGCCTTGGCCATCTGCCAGTCTAGGCACATCACCATTACTGTTATCAAAATGTTCCCAGGCACAGCAGAGTAAGATGATAAGCAGTTCAGCAGTACAGCAAGCAAGCACTGAAAATAAAAAGCAGCCACTAATGAGCACTATACTCTAATATACAGTAAGACAAGCAAGCACCATGGCAAGCACAGGAGACTGTCAATTAATAGGTAAACAACAATAATTGTTATAAATTTAACTGAGCACATTCCCATCAAACCAGTTGTTACCTCAAACTTTCCAGCTTTTCCAAGAGGGGAAAAACCTTTCTTATTCCTGGCCAGGTGTATAATCTGTATACAAAACTAAACACTGTGACAGTTATTGGTAATGTAAGTTAATCATATATTATAAGAAGTCACATGAAGGACAATGTCTTTTATTCTGTTCTTTGGTTTGGTTTTGTTTTCTTTTCTAGTTTAAGTGTCACTGTTTTTGAAAGAAAATCCTTTGCTAGTTGAGATTAGCTCAGGGAAAACAAAGCAAAACAAGATTCTTTGCAAAACAAAAACTGAAATTCAATTATTTCATGGGGCTTTATATACATATAGAAACTTTTATTTCCTTGTATTGCATGGCATTTTTTTCTAATGTATGTCTGTGTAGTTTTGAAAGTTGCTATTTTCAGCATCTTTTGAAAATATTAGATAACAGCAGCCTCTTTGCTCCTTTCCCTTCAACATTCATTTACTGTCTATCTCTCAACATGGATTCAGCTCATCTATCATCCTCAGCAGCAGTTAAAGTTATTTTAGGCTCTATCTGTCAGCTGGGGACTCACAAGGCAAGCAGACTAGTCAAGGCTTTCTTAAGTGATTTCTAATTTATATGTGGACTTTATGCTTCCTGACCTATTTTTGCAAATACTTGTTTCTGAGTTAATGATCAAATGTTAATTTTTATATCTTGTGAATTTATATTATATGTAATACTTTTATGCAATAAATACTTTAGATAATAGAATTTCTCTGTGAATATCTATGTCAATATGACCATCTAACACTAGTAAAAGTGGTAAATGGATCAATCCTAAAATATAAATTATTTTTTCAGGATTGGCTTATACATTATTATTTTAAATGCTTTGATATTGACATTGTTCTCTGTTGAGCTCATTTCCAAATGTATTTTATAATGCATACAAAATTAATATTCATAAAATTTAGTAGTTTTACAAATGTACTGGAATAAGTTGCAGTAATAGCTATATGTTTAAGGTTAAGTTAGTTGAAAACTCAAGTGGAAAGCACTAATTAAAAACAAAAGTAGAAATAAATACTTTTAAATGAAATTATGATTAGTTCATTGGTAAATATTAATAATAACTGTACTATAATTATATATCTAATAGGGTTTTAATGTGCTACAAGGTACCTTATGATTCAAAATATCTTTAGTTAGGGCCTGGAGCAGATTTTCACAGCTACACCTAATCTTCAGCTTAGGTTTTTTCTGAGGCCTGTGTTGATGATCATCTTATTCAAATAGATGTCCTTGCCCTCATAACAAACAGGAAGCTCAACAATCATTTTATCTCCATCTTGTCATGAAGTTTAGAGAAACAAACTTCTCAGAAAAAACAAACAAACAAACAAAAGCCAAAATGCAACCTCCAACCCCCAAAAAACAAATATAAAAACCCGTGTTAAAAATACCTGTGAGAAAAAAGGGCCAGGGCTTTGAAGAAATGATGGGAGCTACACTGCTGTTCATCTGTTGCTATCTTTATCCTTGGGTGTCTTTTTTCCTGACTTACCCAGCATAACAGGCTTTTGAGTGACTGCCATGAAGTTTAACCAGGATTGCCTCCTATAATTTTCTAATGGTTTGAAGATTTATTTACTTCTTACTTGCAATGCTATATATAATAATAGATAGTGCATCTTCTTCAGAAAAACACACAACAAATGTATACCTCTCATTGTAAGTATCACAGGGGTTTCTGGTCAACATGGATGGACAGCTCTGATTCAAGACTTTTATTTCTGATTTCCATGTTTATAGAGGATAAAGATAAGCTATATTGAGAAATGCTCCATTTTTTCCCATGTCAGCAGGAAGAGGGATACTTATTTGGGGAGTATTTTTGTCAGTGGAAACTCTTGTGGTGATTCATATAGAGATATTATTATTGGGATGATTCAGAGACTTGACAACTGAGAAGTAACATAAAAAAGATAGGCCCAGTATTTTCTCCATCATGGAAGCCATAGATTCTGACTAAAGGGAAAAATTCTGACTGAGATGTCCATTGCTCAGGTAAAAGAAAGAGGAAAAAGATTATGTTTTTCTTGTTTCTCAGTGGTACAGTGTACAGATATTTTGTGTATTGACACCTTTTAAATACTTAGATGAATGACTGTTTCTTAAAAAAAAAAAAAAAAGAATGCCTGCCATGTGTAAATAAGTTCTTTAACTTTTTGATAAAGTAGAAGGTATTTTGCTACCACTCCTGTATAGAAGCAGGAAAAACTGTAGCAGAAGATGAGCATGAAGTAATAGGATGGCTCTTGTCTGCATGGTATCTTCTGTAGGTTAAGTTGACAAAAGCTAGTGCCACTGCCAACCTTGATAAAAAATTTAATACACTGCAAAATTAAATTAAAATAAATGCTATATTTTCTCAATCAATATAGTGAGGTAGTGAGACTGAGATGCACAGTCACGACTTTGTCCTTCAGAAACAACAAACAAAAAGTATTATTTGAATATGATATTTTCTCAGTTACTGTTTTGCACAGATAAAAATCCCAACAGTTTGAAATGCAGAAAACCATTGCTAATTTATCATGTAAAATAGATTTATTTTTTCTAAGAGATGTAACAAGGTTTAAAAGATAAAAGTTGGATAACCATGTTGGTTTCCCTGTATGTTTTTATAGCCTATATTCCAAGACCATTAAAATTTAATTATTAATTTGAAATTATTTAAAATTAAATTAGAAACAACATGAATAATTATAATGTGCACACTGTTCTAATTACTAAAGTTTTGATGGGGGTAAATCAATTGACCTTTTATATCAAAATTATTCAAAGTTTCTTTTTTCACTAAATAAGTACCAGAAAGGGATAATGCCTATAATAGTTATTGTCATTGCAATTGACAGGAAAATGGCTGGTTTGAGAGTTAGGTGGAAGGCTGTGAACTTCTTGGCTAATTTCCTCTCTGGTATTCATTTTATAAAAGAGTGGGAGGAAAGAAGGATGGAAAATATTCTCTTCACTTTAATGTCCACAGGTGTCAAAGCCTTGAGCCCATAATGAGAAAGTAATGTAAGCCACTAGGTTCCCAGGTAGGCTTCAATAATTACTCCCTGAAATTATCATCAAAACTACTTTATTAGCATTAATATTGCTATTGTATGATATAAAAAAAAAAAAAAAAAAGTCAAACAAAATTCACAGACAGCACACAGAAAAGGAAAGGCAAGGAAAAAGAGAATAAAATGTTTGTTAGCTTTCTTCTCTTCTTGCTGAATTTTCATGTTTATTGTAACCTGGAAGTATAGATCAACGTGACTTTCTGCTGTCTATCAGACCATCACATACGTGTCACCAGTTCGGCAAAAGGTAGATATATAAAGTCCTGTAGATATACAAAGTGTGTCATGTATGTATGACACATAGCCCATAATCATGCATCTTGATTGTGCAGTAACAGATTTTGACAAATTATTGCCTTGAAGGAAGACATGGTAGTAGGATGAGGATTGAGGCCGGATTAGGTTACATTGCTCTCATATTTGATCATGGGTGCAAGATAACATCAAATATCTACTGTATTTTATTTCTCATGTAAATATAGTTTAATTAAAACAAAACTTTATTTTCAAACAAGATATGTCTCAAGGTAAAAAGTCATCTAAACTTCTAATAACAATATCTTTAGACAGTTGGTCAGAATTTCCAGGTCAGCTAGGGCACGCTGACCTCTTTTGTTTTGTTGGGGTTTTTTTCCGCATCATTTTCGGGACAGTGAGGAACTGTTCTCTTTTTAAAGTATTATAGTGTGGAAAAAAGCACCTAAGCCTTCATTTGTAGAACATGAGGGTTTTCATTAAGAGCTTTAAAAAAAACTAAAAATTTTTTGAAAAAAAATATTTTATTCTGTAAGTGAATTTTTGTGCAAAACACACTAGTATATTTATCAGTTGTAAAAGAAGAGAGTGATGTATAAATTTAAAGCACTAAATTTAAGGTGACTTGGATCTTTTCACAACCATTATAAACTCAAATCCATTTTAGAAATACTGCCAATCAAGAACACCTGATGCTATCAAGCAAGTGGGTTTCCTAGCACTACTGATTAGGATTATTCCATGTACTTCTCCCCAGTCCCATAATGATGTGTGAATAAAACATTTCACTTTAGTAGAAGGCAAATGGGCATGAAGCAAGTGTTAAATGTTGCCTGTTTGTTTTCCTGATTTTTACTATATCCAAGTTATTGTTCTGAAATAAGTTTAAAAATATATAGACTTCCTCTATTTGTCTTTTCAACAAAGTGTCTAGATTTTGGACAACAGTAGGAATGATAACGATATCAAGGCAGACACCAGGGGAAATGTCATGTTTAAAGGCATACTTTTCTACACTTTTATTTCACTGTTTCCTTATTCATTTACTTTACTGACCTTTCCTCTTGAGAAAAGGGAAGTATTGCAGCTGTTACTTATGTCCACGTGGGGTCAGACTTCTATATCTGTCATGAATAGTTAATGTATAATTTAAAAAGTATCTATATGCTCTTCCAGACTGTCATGGCACTTAGCTCTAAGCAGATGAAGTTGAATTTTGCCAAAAATCAGAAAAAATAATAATGCTGTTGTAATAACACTATTAGTTAAGCAGGTTTGATTTACTTTTCTGTGTCAAAATCTTCGAAACCCAGTCAGGAATATATTCAGTTATACTTAGAAGCAGAATAAGGAAAGTAATCAGGACAGTAATTTATATACACAGATCAACACAGCTTTCCTCATCGTTACAAAATTCAGAAAAACTCAGACATAGAGTTCTGTATTTTTTTTTGTGATAATGGACTGTAATAGTTGCTTAGTTAATGAATAAAAGAATGAAGTAATTACATCTCTTCCCTGGCAGTCTTCTGGTTCTGATAACTGTCAGCATATCATTACTTGAGATGGAAGTTTTATTCACATCTGTTTTCTGTGAATTTTTATTAATTTTTAACCGATGTGTATGTTCCCTATCCAAAGTACCCTGTTATAAGAAGCTCAAACTTATTATACATTGTGTGGGAAAAAACAAACTCCCCTTGACTGTCTCTTCATTACATGTGATATCCTTTAGTTTTTCTATGATAAATAATAATAAAGACTGATTTTCTATTAATATTTTCCTGCAATTTAATTTCTGTTATTGACCCTTCTAGTTACCAGGGTTTTAAATTGATAAGTCCTGTTTTCTTTATCATAACACTGTAAGGAATTTAATAATTTCTTCATGCTCTTCTTTGCACTTTTTCAGTTCACAATAAATTTTAGAGATTAGGATGGTAGATACACTGCAGTTTTCAAGGCAACAGGTTACAATTTCTGGGATGATTATGTTTTTAATGTTATTCTTTATTCCTCAATTCCCATCATTTCTAGTTAACTTTTTCATCATTTATATGAGTTGACAAAGAATCATCCTTAGTGACTTTTTTTTTGTTTAACTGTGTTATTTAATTAAGTGGCAGAGAGTGCATCTTTCTCTTTTTTCTTTTTTCTTTTTTTTTTTTTTTTTTCCAGGATTATCTTCTTCTTATTGCTGCTGTTTTGTATTTGTTTTTCTCTCAGGAAATGAAGAAGAATGGTTCCATACTCAGCATTATTAGTTTTTTTTGCATCCCATTTATCTTTAATATGATAAATGAATGACTCAGTAATTCTGGTATTTTTTTCATGAAAAATAAGTTCATTTTCCTTGACTGTGAACTCTGAACACTTGTTTTTATAAAAGATTTATATAATTATTTTTAAATAGTATTTCTATTGGTAGTTGAAACTTTAGATTGGCAATGAGTTTGGCCAGAAGAATATACATAGTTTGCACATTTCAGAGTTTGCCTGCTTCCATGAAAATGGTGCAGAAAAATCAAGCTGCAATTATGCAAAACCTACTAAGATTCATCATAGCTTGATGCATTTTTCATGTGCTATTTTTCTCTTTTAGGAAATAAGACAAACTTTTCAAGATCAGCATGACATATAATCACATAAAAACAGTAGAGGAAAAAATATCTAGTGTATTACCTTGTTACAAATAAGGATTAATTCAGTATATGCCCTGTCTTTCAGATATTCATTTAGCCTGTTCTTAATACAGGTACACTGATATAACTTCAAAACCTCCCAAGTTGTCTTCTTTGCTCCTCTCCATTCTTCCCTTCTAACCTCAAAAGTTTTAACCTTTAGCTTGTGGCTTCTTTTCTGCAGACTTCAGATCACTCTTGTTGATCTGTGGACTTTGACTACCGCCAAAATTGATTGCTGTTCAGCTTATCTCTGTGTCAAGCAGAACAGAACATAATTATGTTTCTTCCATGCCATATTTCTCTACTTTCTCATTAATAGGACTCTTCACTCAACACTATAGCACCGTTGTGATTTCCAAGAAACCTGGAAAATTTTCTGGAGTTTAACCCTACTAGTATTTAAGAAGCTGATTACTGTTGCCCAATGTCTTAATGGCATTCCATACTATTTTTTGGCCTTTTTTTTTTTTTTTTTTTTTTTTTTCAGTTTATAGAGATAAATTTGAATTTCAGTTAATATTTTCCATAATATTTGCATCTCTTTATTCTGTGTTGATCAAAATCAAACCCATATTTTCCACAAAATTTTAATTTCTGTTCTGTGGGGGAAACCCCATTCAGTATGTCTTGCTAGTGTGTTACTGATAGCTGTTTTCTGGTTACAGTTCTCTCATTAGTTTTTGGTTACCTACCATATGGGTAATCTTGAGTATATTTCTCTTACTGCTTATGTGAATGTCATGTAAGACACTACAGAAAGTAAACCAAAGGTGAAAGAGACTATGTCCATTATTTATCTTCTACCTACAAAGTTATTATTCTGCTGTGGAAGAAATTTATGACTGCTTTGACAAAATTTCTTCATGACAAGCCCACCTTAACTAGTACTTAAATTCTTGTTATCTCCCAAATATTAATTTCATTGACTATTTATTTCACAGATTTTCTGGTGAGGGGTGTTAAACCAGGTGCATCCCTGACTGTTGTTCCCTGTTCTCCTTTGAAAGATACATGTATGACTTACAGTGTTTTTATATTTCAGCCATCATTTATAATTCATCAAACTTTACTGAGATCTATTTGTAGAATAAACATTGGACCTAGAAAAAATGGGCTTTATAAGTTCTTAAACAGTTACATATTTCTGGCCTTTTTTTTTAAAAAAAAAAAAAAGGGAAAATCTTGAATATCTGTTCTAAGTGAATCTTGAAGACTTAAAAGGCACAAAGAGCAACAAAAAGAAAAAGAAAGTCAAAGATTATCAAGGTCTGTTTACTAGATGAAATATCATAAATTATTTGGCTGTTCTTATGAGTATTTTTGGTTTGGTGTTGATAGCCTTAAGCTTCCCTTTCCCTTTCTTTTCTCTTTGTATCACACACTGTGAACTCCCCATCTATCTTTTGTATTGTTTGAGTTTTAAAGTCTCTTTGCTAGAAAATTTATTTTTAAATAAAGTTCCATCATTTTTAACAGAAAATTTTCAGTGATAGGCCTGCTATTATATCTTAATTAAATATAATTTATTTATTTATATTAATAATAATAATGATTATATTTATAAATATAATTAAATACCTTTAAATAAAAAAGGCAAAAAAGTTATTTATTGAAATGCTGTGAATACAATAGAAGATATTAAAATATCTTTTTACTTTTTGGAAAATGATAATTTTCATGTTTGATACTTAATTTTCACTGCTAAACAGTGTCACTTTCAGAGTCCATTTAAACGGACTTATTTGAAATTAATGAATAATATAGGGGGAAAGGGTAGAGACTGTAGATGACTTTGCAAAGAACTGAAAGCATGAAAATATTTCTCTATCTAGGTTTGGAAAGTTGTTTTGACTAAAACTGGAAACCATCAAAAAATCAAATTATTTGTTTCCTAAAAAGTTTTCAATCTATTACAAATCAAAAGTGAAATTTTATTTTATTTCAAATCAGTTCCTCAATGATTAGATTATTTTCCTAACTTACAGTGGCTGATTGTCCACTCTTTCTGTGCAGAGTATGTTAATCTGTTTATACTATAAAGATACTTCAAAATCTTCGTACTTTGCAGAATCGAATTTAACATATCAGGTAGATTTCTTTCTTTTTAAAGATTTTACTTTAAGTTTTAACTGGTTAAATCTTGACAATTAATTACTACAGCTTTCAAAGCAACAAGATAAACAATCAAGTCTCACTGGAGATACAGTATAAAATATTCTTCTAGTAGCATGTTAGGCAAATAAAGAATTTCATAATTCTTACCTTGTAAGAATTAATACAATTACATTTATATTTAAGCTTTCATTTCCTTATAAATTCATTTTTATTCTAGATTTAGACTCCCTGCTTAAAGAAATTTCAGGAGTAAAATATCTCATCACTAACAAAATTCTCAACAGTAAATTAAGATATCTTTGATAGAACCAAGTGTGTAGCTGCTCATAATTTACCTACTGTCTGCCATTAAAAACACTGAGGGAATGTTTTCTATATATCCAGCACTGACTTTTTTTCAAAAGGTTTTATGTACTCCATACTCACATAGAGTAACAAAATCCTTGCTTGAATAACATTTACTTTTAAACTTTCATATTTCAGCTACCTATGTAGTTTCTGCAAGTAACACTTCCCCGCATATTTATACAAATGATCTATAAATTAAAAATTGATATTAATGGAGATATAAAGATACAGTTTAGATGAGCAATTATTAGTCATTGTAAATGTGAAAATGTCCAATTACAATTGACTTTATGTGTCACCATTAACTTTGTAGGACATTCAGACAGAGATTAATGAAAGTGTTGCTATAATCACATTTTTGTGTATTAGTTGGAAAATGTAAGGCCAACTATCTTTGTTATTAATCTCTTTTAATTCATTACATACTTTAATTTTATTTCCATTCTTTTTTTTTTTTCTCACTGTGGATGTAATCCTGTCTTTCACTGAAACTCAGTCAGGTCTTCATGTAAGATATTTTTTTCTCCTGTGTGTATAACTGTATTGATAACTGTAATGACTAGAAATTAGTAATCTTCACTGAAAATTTCTCTGGTTTATGAATCCTAAAAATCTGATTTGTTTAGAAGTATGATATACAGTTGGATGACTTACCACTTACTGAATATAAAAAATTGAGGTAAATCAGAACAGAGTACTTATTTCTGAGGTATTTTGCTGTATGTTGTTGCTGCAAGATAAAAAATTGGAACTATTTAGGAATCTGGTTTAAGTTGTGTTTTGCATCTGTGGAACTTTTTTTTTATAAAAACAAGTCTCTCTTTCAGCATTCTTTGGAAGATTTTGAGCAATTTGAGTATAAGATAGCTAGCTATTTCATATTTTGCTTTTCTGTTTTTGTGTTTTTTTTTTTTTTTTTTGTTTTGTTTTTGTTTTTGTTTTGTTTTTTTTTTTTTCTTTCCTACTTCTTTTGGGTGTCTATGATGTAGAAAGAGAAGAAAAATTAAGAGGACTTTTTCATGTGGCAGGAAATTAAGCTTTTTTATTCCACTGTAATGGAGAATTATCAACAAACATAATGCAGGAAAAGAGCATTTATAGAAGAGAACTAAAACTGTTCACTGTTTAAAAAATGTCTGTTGGAATTATAATACACATATGGCAACAGGTAGTAGGAGACTGAAGAACAAAGTCGTAATATGTTTCTTCAAAATCAAAATATACTGTCCTGGTTCAGGCTGCAATAAAGTTCATGTTTGTTTTTGGTAGCTGGAGGAATGCTGATGGCACATTGAGATTTCAGGGACTCTCCAGCTGCGCGTGCCCTGACTGCGTGCAGGCACACAAGAAGCAGGGAGGGAACACAGCTGGAGCACTGGGACTGGATTGGCCGCTATTCCATGTCATGTGACATTATGCTCACCATATAAAGGAAGGAGTGGGCAGGAAGGGGCATGCTCTCACTTCTGGGATTGTTGCTGCAGCGTCTTTGTGTTTCAGGATCTCTAGCTGGGAACGGGCAGGGTGTCAGTCAGTGGGTGGTGAGCAACTGTATTGTGCATTACCCATTTATACCGTCACTGTATTATTTTACTACTCTTTTTAAACTGTTTTTATCTCAGCCCGCAAGTCTCCCTTTGCTCCTTCGATTCTCTCCCCATTCCTAAGTGGGGGAGGGTGGAGGAGCGGCTGCATGGTATTTGGCTGCCAAACAGGGTCAAACCATGATTTATGTGCATATTAATAGTAGAAGAAATTTCCATTAATAAAATGATACTTTATATACCCAGTATAAAGCAGCAGGGAATCTGCTAAAGAAGTGCGAAGAGTATTTTTCTGTCTTCATCCCATTAGAATCTAAAACATGGAGATAATACAAATTCACCAGTACACATATTCACAAAGAGTAGTATAAATATGGGTATCTATTCGTGTCAATCAGGAGATGGGTATTTTTATAGCTTTAAATTGTGAAGCAATATCCTTCAAATGTCTTGTGAAACATTTATTTCATTGTCTTTTTAAACATAGATCATACAATGCATGTTGAAATATTTCAGAAAAAAGAAAAAAACAAACCCACAATATTTTTCTCTGGCCAAAATCATTATTAACAATGTCTTTACAAATTAAAACAGATGTAGTTAAAATATTAATTACCACCTTCCAAAATCCTTAAATCTTTTGATACAGGTTACCAGAAAATCCCACCTAATTCTTTAGATATATAAGATGATGACAGCTCTGTAAGTTTAACTTCATCAGATATAATTTAAGGTCCAGGTCATAGTTAATGATTAGTACTTCACTCAATTATACTGGCAGAAAATTGTGAGATTTAACTCTGGATACAGGTATCAAGTTAATGATATAGGGGTGGACTTGCCAATGTTAGGTTTATGGTTGGACTTCATGATCGTAAGGGTCTTTTCCAACATAAATGATTCTACAATTCTATAGTGATTTAGTGATTTTGTTGTTGTGGTATTTGTTTGTTTGGTTGGTTGTTTTCTTAATTAAGAAAAGAGGATGAGAGCTGAGGGTGGGAGTAATGAAAGGAAATGTAGAAAACACATAATTAGTCACAGAAATACCCACTAACTATTAAGCAAACACTTTCTGAAGAACAACTGTTAAAGTATGACATTTTTGAAGAAATGTCAAGAATTAAAAATATGTTTTTATTTAAGTAGGGAATTTATGTTGCTACTAAATAAATTTGCATGAAAAAGAAACCCAAAAAATAGGTATTACAAAATTATACAAGTAAAATGATTGTGCAAAATTGAAAACCAGAGGCTAAGAGGAGATAATCATATGTTAGCCTGTAAATGTGTCTCTAAATGCACCTTTGTATCCTCAATATTTTATCTACAAATGCAAGACAAATCAAGTTAAAAATAATATGAAGTAATTTATTACACTAATTCCAGCATGAAGCAATTATGTTTAAACAAAATCCTTTTAGGTTACTAATAAATTCTATTTTTCTTCTTGAAATTGTTCACGTCAGGCCTGCAGACACACATTTATAGATATTACTAAAACGAATTTTTCACTTATTGTAGAAGTTAAAGTACTATAAATAATAGAGTTTATTCACTCCAATCATACAAGTTGTTGCTGGTTTTTATATATTTAGTATTTCTAAGAATCTATGTATTTGGTTTGGCAAGGTTTTGATAGTGGGGTGGGCTACAGTGGTGACTTCTGTGAGGAGCTGCCAGAAGCTTCCCTAATGTCTGACAGAGCCAACGCAGCTGACTTCAAGATGAACCCACTGCTGGCTAAGGCTGAGACTGTCAATTACGGTGGTAGCACCTCTGGAATAGCATATTTTAGAAGGCGGAAAAACTGCTGTGCAAGAGCAACTACAACCAGAGAGAGGAGTGAGAATATGTGAGAGAAACAACTCTGCAGACACCAAGGTCAGTGAAGAAGGAGGGGGAGGAGGTGCTCCAGGCACCAGAGCAGATATTCCCCTGCAGCCTGTGGTGAAGACCATGGTGAGGGACCTCACGCTGGAGCAGGGGAAGAGTGTGAGGATTCCTCCCCCTGAGAAGGAAGGAATGGCAGAAACAGCATGTGATGAACTGACCACAACCCCCATCCCCCTGCACCACTGTCAGGGAGGAAGCAGAGAAAATTGGGAGTGAAGTTGACCCCAGGAAGACGGGAGGGTCAGGGTGAAGGCGTTTTATGATTTAATTTTTATTTCTCATTATACTACTTTCATTTAGTTGGTAATAAATTGAACAAATTTCCTCAAGTTGAATCTGTTTTGTCCATGATGGTAATTGCTGTGTGATCTCCCTGTCCTTATCTGACCCACGAATATTTCATTGTATTCTCTGTCCACCATCGAGTTGAGGAGGGAAATGATACGGTGGCTTTGGTGGGCACC
Organism: Tyto alba; assembly: GCF_018691265.1. NCBI lineage: Eukaryota > Metazoa > Chordata > Aves > Strigiformes > Tytonidae > Tyto > Tyto alba. The sequence continues at coordinate 35,449,780 of NW_024881276.1, read as the reverse complement.
TGGTATCCAGCCAGGGTCAACCCACTAAAATCTACAAGTAAATCTTCTGGGAAGCTTGAAGTAAAAACAATTTATCAAGTGGTTCCTGTACTGGGTTTTGTGTTGGTTGGGTTTTTTCCTTTCTTTTTAATCCACATACTACTTAATGTAGACTAAGAATCTTTTTAATGGTACTCATGGTAGGACAGATTTAAAAAAAAAACAAAACTCAGCTACATATTTATTATAAATTAACAGATGTCAAAATAGAGCCTACACAGAACTAAACACTAACATCAGAGGTATCTGATCATGCTTCATTTCTACTTAGCTACTTCACATTCTACAATTTTTCGCTGAAATGAATCCACAGTGTAAGCAAAACTATATATAGCAAGAGCGTTCTTCTTTGTGAGCCTACAAAATTTGTGTCATCTAGATTTTGTAAGTTTAATCACACATGTAGCAGGGTAGCTACTGTAACTTGAGTGGAATTTATTAATATTTCAGACACCCTCACTTAGTTACCAGTGATTGTCCTCCAAAGACTCTGTTTTATTTGGAATTTTTTTTTTTTTTCCTACGTACTAAATCTCTTCCTCCACTAATCACCATTCAGAGTTTACATGTACTCACGTATGGAAGACATATAATTTATTTTCCACATCTCTATTCTTGTACCTCTGTTTAATAAACAGATATAATTTTCCACAACAAATACTTCCCTTCCAGTCCAGATACATCCTTATCCTTGTGTTTCTCAAGACTTCCATTAATGCCACCTGTCATTCTCAGACTGGTTCACTATTCCACTGATCCTTCCTCATCTTAAAGAATCTGAAGGGTGAATCACAAAAAGTGAAAACAATTCAGTCAATTTGAAATTTATGTGCAGTAAATCAGTATTTGTCTTGTTATTGGAAAAAATATTTTAACTCACATAAGAAGGATAATAAATTTAATGGGACTATTAAAAAAAAAAAAAAAAGTAATAGTAAATTTCCATCTATTACAACTAGGTCCTCATTTTGGGGAGTGGAATTGAAAATAAAATTCACTTTAAGATCCCCTGCACAGCAAATAATATATTTGGTACCCAAGAATATGATTCATATCTGATAGGCACGTTGACTGAGATGATATTTAAACTAACCAGCAGGAGACACTGAACATTTGAAATGTCGTGCTCTTTTTTTTTTTTTTTTTTTTTATTTCCCCCTCTAAATCACATCCTTAGCCTTTCAGTCAGTTATACAAGTTAGTCATAGATATTGGAAGCACTCTCTTGTAATTATTTCAGTGGTAAATTTCAAGTATGCTGTTCTTTAGATTCCTTTGTCCTGTACCAATTATACATGCACCATCAATCTTATTTCCTTCCCCTGAAGTTTTAGGGTTACAGTTGACAAGAAAGTTGCTAAAGATAAAGATATAAAGGATAAAAATACTATTTAGGACCTGAAGTACTATTTAGCTCTTTGAGTATCTGTTCCAGAGAATGTCTTTGTATCCTGTAAGAGATGTTTATTGTGCTAAAGAAGGAAACTGTTGATTATGTTCTTCAATCCTGTCATTCAGGCCTATGAATACCTTAATTTTTGTACTTCTTATTTGATGTTTAGATGTCAGGATAACTGCATGGTTTTCTTTTCCTACAAGTAGTCATTGTAACAAGAACAAGATTTTGTTAAAGATGGCCAAGTGAGGGGTTTGATAACCTTTCCAAATACTCTCTGATCTCAATGAGAAAATGTCCATTATGACCAGAAAATGCTGTAGGAATAGAAGGCAGTTCATGAAAAGTGAGGCTATGGCAGTAATATAAAATAACTTTTTAATGTCAAATAAGTGCTTTACCAGAAGTTTCTACAGGTTTCTGGTGTTCCATTTCTAATGAGATAATGAGATACAGCAAAGTCATAATTTTTATAAGAAATATATGACAGATGAAGAACTGAATTTTGTCTGCCTTGAGGCTTACATCAAGAGCAATTTTAGTGAGGATCTAGGGAGAGGATGGCATTTATGCACATGTCATAGAACTAAAGAGCAGAGAATTTAAAGGCTTAATAAATAGAGGACATGGGTGCTATTCTACTCAGTAATTAGGGAGGGGAAGGTGAGAATGAACAGGAAAATGATGACGTGGCTGCACTTCATGCTTATTAGAATGTCCTTCCAATGATCTCTGCCTCGATAAGGTGTGGAAGTTGCTCCATCAAATATGATGATACTGCAGAGAGTATCTTTGACCCTGAAGGCATCAGGAAGTACTGTACAATGAATGAAAAAATGCCATGCAAATAGTTCAAAAACTGTTCTCTGCATGTGTTTTATTTTCTGTAAAGTTTATGAATATAAGTCTGAAAATACTGAGTAATTTCTGAACTCTTTTTCCAAGGATTTCCTAAAATGTTGGTGTGCTGAAGAAAGGACTAGGAAGTCTGAAGTGGCTTTGAATATATGAAGTATTGTTACTAGTATATTTATTTTTCACTGTGTTCAACAAATTGCAATCTATTGAAGTCAATATAAAGCCTCTAATAGATTGAGATATGCTTTGGATAAAATGTGAAGAAATTTTCTTTTACTCACCACCCCATTGTTCTGAACTGATCTGGTTCAGGTGGATTAGTCTGGATAGATCTATGATTGGAAAGGGAGTAGCTTGTCCTGTGACAACTGATCAAATTCCTCTTCAGCAACCTAGATGTTACTGACATACGATGGCAGATGCTATTTTTAACATTGTAGAGTGGCTTGGAGCTTGGGAAAAGCATCATAAAATCTGGGAAAATACACATTATCCTTCAGATTTTCAACAGCCATCAGTTTAGGAACCCTCTAAGTCATTGTATTTACTCTGTACTTCTTTTTCTAAACATATTTTGAACTCATGTATTCCTGTTAGTTTGGAAAGTTGTATGAAATATTTTAATTGTGTATGCAAAAAGAGACTTCCTTTCCTGTTTGTAAACTCTTTATTTCCCCAAGTGTTTGGGCTGTTACGAAAAATGAACAGTAATTCCCTACTTATCTTCTTTCTTCTCACTGTGATTTAGGATAACTCCTCTCTCCTCAATGTGTCTTAAATGAATTACCCTTTATAGATGTAAAAGTGCTAGTGAAGATAAATGACACACCAGAACTGTTAAAGAAATACTTTAGATCAACAATCACTACAGTGGTCGTCACAGAGGTTTTTATTTTATACCCATTATTGTGATAGAATGTCCAAGAACTGTGTCAAACTAAAATGTGTTAATTACTGGAATTAGTAAGTTAACTGTCCTACAACGCTTTGTCTGTAATAGGTCTGAGACTTGTGCCTCTCTTTTTAGAGATGTGGCTTCCCAAGAAGGGTCAGGAGTTTTCCTGCCTGTCACCCCTGTTATCAGGGATCCTCAATGCACAGACCAGTGGATATACCTCATGGTGGTCTGTAAAGCATCTGTTCAATACTTTATGAATCTTGTTCATCTTTGCATATGTCAGCCATGATAGGTCTTCCTGGTCAATTGTCTGGGTTCTAAATAGACAGTTTTCCTACCCAGACTATAAAAACTCTTTTATTATCTACATCTTGAAGAAGCTTTTTTGCTGTTTTGTAAAAAGGTCATCATGTCTTGTGAGGGTGGGAACATTCCCTTACCACCAGACTGACTCTCACTGGATGAAATCTTTTCTGCTTTCATCACGATTTCTGATACAGATTTAATAAACTCCTTTTGACTCAGATTTTGAAAATTCAGCATATTTCTTTCATCAATTTTCAACCTAAAAATTGGCATTTAAAAAAAAAAAAAAAATTTCCTCAAAATTCCATCCAGTTAGTTTTGTGATTTATGGAGGGAATAGGGGAAGAAGAAATATTAACTTCTATCTTATCTAAATTATCTGTAATTTGACTGGACCTTAATAGATTGCATTGGCAGCATATTTATTATATTTGTCAAAATTTCCCAGAGTATTTGTCCTGGGTTGAGTGAGTGGTGGGGTTTTTTGGTAGCAGGAGAGGGGGCTATAGGGGTGGCCCCCTGTGAGAAACTTCTTGAAGCTCCCCCATCTCCAAGTCAGCTCCACCTCTGCTCAAAAACTGAGCCAATCATCTGTGCCTCTGTGATAATGTATTTAAGGGACACGCTGAAGAGTAGTGGGACTTGTGAGGAGGAGTTGTGGCAGCTGCGTGAACACAAAGGTCAGTGGAGGAATGGAGGAAGAAAGGAGCGGGGAGGTGTGCTGGAGCAGAGACCCCCCTGTATCCTGCGGTGAGATGGCAAGGTGGCCACCCCCTGCCACCCCTGAAGATCTACAGTGGAGCAGATGCTGATTTACGGCCTGTGTTTCACATGGATGATCAAGCTGTCTGTGCCTGAAAACGGCCAGAATCTTGTGGGAAAAAGTAGACTCTGCTGTTGTAGTTCGGCACTGTAAGGATTGCAATATGCAGGGGTGTCCCATGCTGGAGCAGCTCGGGAAGGGCTGCAGCCCGTGGAAGGGACTCCAGTTGGAGAAAGTTGGTGTCCCATGCTGGAGAAGTGTAAGGAAATGTTGCAGCCTGTGGGAGGGACTCACGTTGGAGGAAGTTGGTGGAGGACTGTCTCCTGTGAGAGGGGGACCACGATGGATCAGGGGGAACAAGTTCCAGAAGCTTCCCCCACTGAAGATTGAAGAAGAGGCAGAACTAACTGCACCCCCCATTCCCTGCCCCTCTGCCGCTGAGGGGAGGAGGTAGAGATATTGGGAGCAGAACTGAGCCAGGGAAGAAGGGAGGGGTGGGGAGAAGGTGTTCTCAAGATGTGACAATGCTTCTCACTGTCCTACTCTGTTAAGTGTTGCTGTTAGTGTCTGTAATAAATGTATCTTCTTTTTTTTCTTCTCCTAGCGAGTCTGCCTTTTGCCCGGGATCATAATGGATTATTTGCCCCTCCCTGTCCTATCTTGAATCTGAATCCTGGCTCATTTGTCCCTTCTCATCACTGTAAAAGAAGGGAGGAGTGACCAGCTCTTTGGTGCTCAGTTGCCCTCTGAGCTCAAACCACAACAGTACTGCATAAGTTTTTTTAGTACCAGAATAAAACAGTAATGTTCAAGTGTTATATCAATATATTGGAAATATTTACTTGCCTCACAAATCTAATCAATAACCTAATTTTAGTCAAGTCAATATGACAAACAATGAGAATGAACAGAAGTGACTGATTACAAAATATAATACTGGCAAAGAGGAACAATAAATCAAACTCTCATCAAAAGCATGAAAGATGATCAATCGGTATTTTCATTAATTTCAAAAGAAGTACTTGTGAGAAATAATGATAGTACCATGACAGAACATTGGATATAATTCCCTTTCAGAATATTTCTGAGGATTCCAATGGAAAAAAGAAAGCAATTAAAACCTGGGTTTAGTTACCAGTGTTGTCTCCACGTTCAGCTGCTTATCATTGCAAAATCATTTTCTGACCTTTCCAAGACACAAGATTGCTTCAGATTAGAAACACAGGTCCAAGGACCTTTTCAACCCTACAAGGATACAGGTTTCCAGATGCAGAACTTCATCATTTTCTCATTCTACAGTAACTCCTCTGAAGTCAATGGAAGCCAATGATAAACCAGCTTGATATACTGGAGTGCTTTAAGCTGGATGGCCTACATACTCATTATTCCATAGGCCAATGTAACATAATCCAATATTCATAGATAGTGAGCAATTAATCTTAAAATACATTAAATTACACTGTTCATAGCAGCCACTAAGCTGTTTCACCTACTGGACAAATTATTTGTAAATCTAGGGAAGTTGCTTAATTGCACACTTGTGCCACTTTGCTGTCATGTCCATAATGCATACAACAGTACTTAATTTCTTGTTATGTCATCAAAGACTCTATTTCATGTATGAGATTGTACAACTTTCATAACCACAGTACCATTTAAAATTTTGTGGCTTGCTTCATCTGAATTGCGCTTGTACTTTGAAATGAAAAACCTGATAAATGAATCCAACTCCTGCTTTACCCAGTTATTTTGATTTCTCTGTGGTAGGTATATTGCAGTATAGATGGTTGCACTTTAAAATAAAATAAGTAATCTCCAAAGCATTTACATGCAAAGATATTTTACTGCACCTGTGACACAGTACAGAAAGTTGTAATATATCTGATTTGGGTCCTATTTCTTCACCTTCCATGTATATCTGCATGTAGACCAGCCCTAAAATTCTTTCCCTATTGTCCTGGTTCGGGCTGGACTAGAGTTCCTGTTTGTTTTAGTAGCTGGAGGAGTGCTGCAGCACACTGAGACCCCAGGGGCTCCCCATGTCCTAGTGCCCTCACCTGTGTGCAGGGGCGGGAGGAGCACAGCTGGAGGGCTGAGCCAGGATTGGCTGATATTCCATGTCATGTGACATTATGCTCACCATATAAAGGCAGGAGAGGGCTGGGAGAGGCTGCTGCTTCCAGGAGTGTTGCTGTGGTGCCTTTGTGTTTGGGATTGTTGGCTGGGAGCAGGTGGGTGGTGAGCAGCTGTATTGTACATTACCTACTGATACTGCTGTCAGTGTATTATTCTGTTACTATTATTAAACTGTTTTTATCTCAACACCTGAGTCTCCCTTTGCCCCTCTGATTCCCTCCCCATTCCCAAGTGGGGGGAGGGTGGGTGAGCGGCTGTGTGGCATTTAGCTGCTGAGTAGGCTCGAACCACAACACCTATTAAGACCTTTTTACAGTGACATGATGCAAAGATGTCCTGCCTATTAAGCATTTATTGCACCAATACAAGATTTATCATTGCTCACAGCCATTTCCACTTCTTATCACTACAGTGTTAAGGTATTCTGCCTCTTCAAATGCTTAACTTGTAGGGAAAAGTCCCCAAGGCATTCAGCCTCAGCTTCCTTACTGTAGCTATGTGACAATGGAAAGTTTTCAGTCTGAGAATTGAAGGGGAAAAATTTAATAGAATATTCCTTGTGATTTCGTTTTGGGAAAGGTCAGATTGCAGAGGGGAGAGGAGAGGAGGGAAGGGGAGGGGAGGATATTTCAAAGCTTCATAGTAGTTTTTATCAATCAACATTAATATAACATGCAGGCCACCCATTTTATTGTCAGCCACAGTTCTTGGCACAATAAAAGTCAGGTTTTGACATGTATTGCTTGCCAGGCCAGAGAATAAGGAAAGGCATTGTTTTGTATTCTTGGGTTGTTAGAAAATATACTTCTGAATCCACATTGATAATTGTATGTTCAGCTTCAAGGGAGAAGCTGTCTTATTGTGAGGAATATTGGATGCCTTTTTGATATTATCTCACAACTAGCCTACCAGCCACACAAAGTAGAATCAAATGAACATGAGTAATAATGAGTAACAATAATAATTTGCAACCACAAAAAAAACTTTAAAAAGTTTTGACACAGTGAGAGCATTGATGAAGAAATACTACGGTTCATTGGTGCTACTTGTAGTTCCACCCACAATCAGAGATAAATTTCCTTTTTTTCAAAAAAATTAGATTGCATGGTAAATTCACATTTAACACCAGGGATCATCATACAGGCAATGTCATGTTTGCATTTGTGATTTAAAGGAGGTATAAGAAGCAAATGAAGTCAAGGATAGCTGGTTCGTGAAGTAGGTTGCCTCATCTTGTTCTCGTCAGGTGTCAACATGTTTTCCTGTGTCCTCATTGAAAGGTTGCTGACGGCAGCAAATGATAAATAATATCACATTTCATCCATGGTGTATCAAGATCACTGCAGGGAAAGGTACCATGGCCTGGTCAAGTCTTTGGGCCTATTTTCTTCAGTACAATTTCACTAAAAATATAGATAAAATGAAGATATGCAAGCAGTGTTATTAAAAGCCTTTTATTTTTTCTTTTATTTAATTAACTTTTATGCAGAATCATACATTAAAGCTCTGAATACTACATTTAGTTCAGTAATAGTTCACATTATTGTACTTCATTATGTATATTAATATGTGTATGTGAAATGAGCAAGCAGTCTTTGTATGACAATCAAATAAGAGTATGTATGAGTAAGGAGTTATTATTATTACCTGTAGAAAAATAGATAATGCCCTGGTGATAGGGAAGCTCACAGTGTTTAACTTTTTCATTATACATTTCATGGTCATTTATTAGACTAAGTTAGATGGGTTTCTCATGCTTTTCTGTATTTCCTTACAAATTCTCTTTCAGTAGGAAAATACATTTAACCTGAAATCCCATCTTTTAACTCCAGTATCAACAGGATTACTGACTGAAATTTCAACCATCTATTGTTAATATCAAAAATAATATAAAAAAAATCTAAACAAATTATTTTAGGAAGAAAAGCATGCTTGTTTTATATATGGATATTATAAAAATTGTGATGTGAATTTGAAAAAATCTGTCAGATTTCATATTTCTACCTATTCTTCATACTTAATAGTACAGTAACTATATATTTTTTATTTTTCTTTCTTAGAACCAAATCTGATCGGTATAAATTGAGCCCAAGTAATCTGTATCAGAAACATTTATTGTTTTTTGTTACACATTGATAACATAACCTTAAAGATGAAAAGAATAACGTAAAGAGAAAAAGTTTTCTAAAAAGACCTGATTAGCCACTTCAAATAGGAAGAAAAATCACATAGAAAAGCATCAGAAATGCAGCTAAACTAAAAAAAAAAATACAATAAATATAATATGCATAGTGTTTTCAAGGGGATTAAGACAAAACACTGAAGGCAATGTTTGCATCCCAGAACTACTCTGGTGATCCCAACAGTCAAACTGCTTATTAATCAACTACTGACATATACAGTGAACTGACAGGTATATGATGAACTCCCTCATGATTTTATTCTGTATTATCTATTGAAATAAATGGAGTACATGATGTATTTATGCCGAAAGGTATTTGATAAATTCCTGTGTAACATTAAGACCCAGGATACACATCAATATCATAATTTAAGAACAATTAATATGCTTTTGAGTTATCCAGAATCATATGTGTAGAATAAAGAAAAAACCTAAAGAATGCCTTATGTATAATTATATATATATACACTATATAAAATATATATAAAATATGGAGGATTGTTTGGTATCAAGATCAGAAACTAAATAGGAGAACAAGAGGCAAAATTAGTTGGTTGTGTAATTCTAAGTGAAATGATGTTATCAAAGTAATTAGATCAAGTGGTCATTTGAAATATTTTAATTCTATTCTGCAGATTTAGAAATTTGTAAATATATTTACAATAGAGCCACATCAATCAGCTCACCAGAGATTAAGACTTTGTCAAATGGACTTGTCTTAAAAATCTAAACTTAATTACAGTTTGATTCAAATTTTAGGCTTTGGTCTGGATAGACTAATTTAGGTGAAGTCTAGGCTGGATTTCCTGTCTTCTGTGTTTTTTAAAATGCAAAAGCACATAATAGATACCAAAACATGCATATACACATCTGTTAAACTAAGGAAAATATTCTGGAAATACAGAAAACTAAAAAAATGTGAACACAGATTAGATGACAATGGCATCACCAGATGGTTCAGAAGATAGATACAACAGAAGAGTAATTAACTCTGGTTTTCTGGTTCAGAACCATAAACCAAAACAACTTCTTCCAATTCAATCATGCTTACTTGATATAGGATGGAATAAAGGAATGGAGGAATGGGTGGATGGGAGGTGGAGGGGAGCTGTAGTCATTGAGAAAAGCATATTGCTTGAACCTCATAAAGAATCTCTATAAAAGTTTTATGTCTTGAGTAAATAAACAAGTTAAGCTAAAGAATACAAGAAATGCAATGAACTTTGGGTACCTGTTGCAATACCAAGACATCTACAATTCACAGAGTTTTAATACAGAGGTTAATGAAAGATGTTTTGACCAAACAGCAATAAACATGAATATGAGTAAAATAAAAAATTTTAGTGAAAATGTTCTAATCTGTTTTCTACATAATCTACCAAGATGCATAGAACAAATAATATACTTTCTGTTCATAATTTCAACTGGCTCCAACAAACGTGTTTAAATGAGTTTGAACTAGAGTTATCAAGTTTCAATTTAAAACTCACCACAGTGGTACCTGGGTTATTTTCTTATTTTGATGGAAATATCCATGTCACCTGTCTTCATAGAGCAGCTAGAAAAACCAGCAATACTAAAAAGTATTTAAAAAATGAAACACTTAGTAGTGAGGACAGAACATACTAGTGTCTTCATACAGAATACTGGCAGATCCTCCTATCGCCTTATTTTTGAAAAGTCAACACATTGCATGAGGATAGAAGCCAATATGGATCCAAAAAGAGTTGGAAGTCAATGTATGAAAATAATTAATGACATAAAAAGTTAAACTGTGCATATCTTCTCTTTTCTATATACATATCTTCCTTCTTTTATTACAAGGAAGACAACAGAGACATCAGTGAAATTAAAAAATAATCAACAATTTTTAAATGAACAGGTAGATTCAGGGACAGAATATACTCCTGAGGTCAAAGCTTTTAAAAAACAATTAAAAATCTTCATGACCAGTAACAGAGTTGACATCTAAATATGATGATGACTTAGCTTGAAGTAAACATCTGTACATTTTCTTAACAGGAATTAATCCTGCAACAAAGTTTAAGAGGAAGCTTCTGATATGGAAGCCATCTGAGTTCTTTCTGTTTTCTTCTGAAGCAGCTGGTACTTGTCATTATAGGCATCTGAACACCTGACAAATTGTTGGCAGCTCTGACCAAGTCTGGCAATTTCTATTACTTTGTATTACTGTCAAATACGTTTTCAAGAACCTACAGCTCAGTTATCACAAAAGGACACTATAGGAATGCCTGCTAAAGAGTACCCAAACATCCATCTGAGCATGTAGGTTACTTTTTCCTTTTTCATTTTCTCCTTCCATAAAAGTGAAATAAACAATAAAAATGCTAAGAGCTTTACCAAGATCTCACAGTTTGTTAATAAAATCTAATATTCCTCTGGTGAAGATGCTCAAGAATTTATACTATATAGTCAAAGCACTATGTTATCAGATTATTAATAGTTACCAGTCTTTACAGGGCCAGTTCTCTGTTCTAAAACATTTCTTCTACCCCTATCTTGACCATACCATCTTTTTCATGAGCAAGTGTTCATTTTACATGTTTAATTATACGATTAATCGCCCAGCTAAAGTGCCTCTATACCAATACACGTAGCATAGATAACAAGCTGAAAGCCACTGTGCAGATAGAAATCTATAATCTAATCATTATTGCTGAAACATGATGGGAATAATCATTTGACTGGAGTGCTGCAATTCATGGCAATAAACTGTTCAGAAGGAACAAGCAGAAAGGAGGCACAGAGGGTGGAATTTTCCCTCTATGTAAAAGAATGGTTTAACTGCACAGAGCTCTCTTTGAAAAACAGTGACGAACAGGTTGAGAATTTATGGGTAAAAATTAGGGGTCAGGACAAAAAAGGAAATTTCATGTTTGGTGTTTACTACAGGCAGTCCAACCAAGGGGAGCCTCTTGATGGAGAGTTCTTACTTCAACTACAGGAAGCATAATGCTCACAGGCTCTGATCCTGACATCTGCTGGAAAAACAGCACATCAAGATGTAAGCATTCCAGGAGACTCTTGGAGTGCATTGAGGATAATTTCTTAATCCAGGTGATAGACAGGCCTACCAGAGGAGACATTACTAGACCTGTTGCTTGCAAACATGGATGAACTAATTAGAGATGTAAAGATTGCTGACAGCCTGGAATGGAGTGATTGGACCAAGACCAATGTCTTGGTGGAATTCACACTCCTGAGACATATGGGCCAACTGAGGAGTAGAGTCGTGACACCAAATTTCAGAACAAACTTTCAATTATTTAAGGAATTAGGAGATGAGACCCCCCATGGAAAACTGCCCTCAAGAACAAAGGAGACAAACAGAGTTGACAGTTCTTTAAGGAAGTTTTTCTTAGAATGCAAGAGCTCTTGATTCCTGTATGTAAGAAAACAGACAAGAATGGCAGGAGACCAGCATGACTCAGTAAGGACCTAATGATCAAACTAAAGTGTAAGAGGGAAATTCACAGGCAGTGGAACCAGGAACGTGTGTCCTGGGAAGCTGTCCACGTGTGTAGGCATGGAATCAGGAAAGCTGAGGCACAGTTGGAGTTCAATTTGGCAAGGAATGCAAAAAATAACAAGGACTTTTACAGGTATGTTGGCCAGAAAAGGAAGATTAAAGAAAATGTACTCATCCTGACAGGTGACAACCAACATGCAGAAGGCTGAGGTACTCTGTGCACACCTATATTTCAAAGGGCTCTTTTCTTTCTAAAAGAGACTACAGAAGTTATAAGATCTGCTTTGGTGTCTGAGCAAGGTTATGCTTTGCTTCTAGATTGATTTTCTGTAACAGCGTACAGGCATCATCTTTTTTCAAGTTATATACACTCAATCTGTCTCAAAATAAGCTATGAACTGCATCTTTAAAATAAACTATATACATATATATGTATGTCAGTACTCAGAACCAAGAATCCCTGTTAATGCAGATAGACAACAGTTAGAAGACTTTTTTCCCCCAAATGTAACTTAAACCTCATGACCAACAATATTCTCATGAAATTAAATATTTTGAAACTGTAATTCTTAACCTTTGATAAGGTCCTAACATTCTGGGTTTTTACTTCATTTCACCACTACAATCTTTGCTATAATAATACCATTAGTTTTACAAACACAAATTCAAAATGAAAAATTCTGGTCTTATTTTTTTTTTTTTTTAATTTTATCTTGTATTTGATTCCACCAAATTGATATTTTAAAGAGGAAATACATTGCATCAGTAATATGTTGACTAGTTTTGATTACCAATATCACCTTATTGGAAACTTCCTGAACCCTGTGAAATACAAGGTTTTTTTCCGGGTTTATTTTTCCTTTATGTCACCTTGCCTTTGGCATACCCTTACTGAATAGAGACTATCTGCATGAGTAAGGACAGTTTTTATTTTCTGTGGATGAGCTGATGGCTTCTGGCTACTTTATGTTGCACAAAAAATACAGTCTGTATCCCCGTGTTCTAGATATCAAAAGAATTCAGGTATCTTACCAATATAAGCTAGCTAAAAAAGACAGAATTGCCCTTTTGTGAGCATAAACTAAAATTTAATCTGCCTTCAGACATACAAGTCCTTTTTTGTATATCTTAAGTTTGTAACTTCAGGGCTTCTTCACAGTTAAAGGAAATCAAGACTTTGTAACTGATTAATACTATTCTCTTAAAAACTAGATGTAGAACAAGTCTGTGTGTCTCTCTGATACTATATAAAGTGGCAGGGAAATATGGTTCAGGTTAGGCATATCAATACATTCATTTGAGATGACTTCACCATTTTTCAAAATGAGATAATCCAAGATAGGCTTTAAAAAGCAGCACAGTTCTGGTAAGCTTCTTAAGAATAGTAAAATAAATCTAGATTTAAGAAACTGCTGGAAATTCACATCATAAAAATAATCTTTTGAAGACAAGGAAACAACTAGCTTGTGATTTCAAAATAGAAAAAAAATCAAATTTCCCAGTAGTACATATTCATGAACTATCTTTTTGTTTTTCTGTCAGCTGCAGCAGATGCATAATATACATTGTCTATGCACATATTATTTTGCCAGATCAGTGGTTAAAAAATGGCTTGTATTGTACTAAAATTCATCACATTTCAAATGCGCATTTGTCTTCCAACTATGAAGAACCATATTATAAACCCTTTGATCAAATTGTGGCTTCAGCAACTTTCTTTTCTTACATGGGTCCTTTGATTGCAAAAGGTCTTCCTCTTTCAAACCTTCTTTGCTGTGTCAGGATTTTGGAATGTGTGTTTCTCTCAAGCCACAGGAAATTCTGCAAGTGGGCATATGCAATAATTTAAAAGATTGTATTATTAGTGGGGAAATCTTTATCAGTGTAATGGATAAAAATCTAGTTTTGCAAACACCTTGAATCATTTACCAAGGTGGAATTGATGAAAACTGAGCACTATCCTTTTAATTCTTTACAAATGTTCACACAGATTTGTTTGATATCCTGGGAGTTTGAATTGATTTCCTCCTTTTCGATCCATTTAAAAGGACTTGCCACCTAAGCATTAACTGAATGGTAGACTGGTGGTTGCTATAGTATCTTTCTAGCTGTCTGCATTCTAGTATTGAACTACAGTTTCAGACACTGAGGTGTTTTCACTACAGTTTGGCTCTCAACAGTCTCCTAACAGCACTATGACATGGAAATTCTTCCTTTCTTGGTAAGAACTTTACTTTCACAAACATGATATTTCTTCTGAAGTTAGAGGAGGAAAAAAAGCAGCATAAAGTCTGATAGATTCCTGTAAAATATACTTGATCATTTTGGACACTGAAAGCCAGGTGTTTTTTCCCACTATCACAGGCAGAAATACTCTGTAGTTTCTGAGACATGTAAAATGGGTTGCAAGTGAGAACATTCAAGTTGAAAATTCCTCTGGTGTACTAACAGAAATTTTCTAATGAAAAAAGACAAAATAGTCTGTCTATAAGATCACGGAGGAAAATTCTGGTCTTTACATTGAATGTCCTAGTGTGGACTATTTTAATAGTAACAAGTTTTTTACAGTAAATTTTTCAAAAGATAAGACATGTAGAAAGGGTTGATAACACACAGAAATTAAGGTAAATAAAATATATCCTTTATATATGCTGCTGCTTTTCCTTGTAAATATCTTACTCAGTAAACTATGATAATGTTTGAAATGCTATTACACCTTCTAGAAATACTGCAACAGTCTGGTAACCCCACCAAATTTTAAAAATGGGAGCTGATTAACATAGGCAGTGTTGTTACACATTGGTTTTATGAATTTTAATGTACGTACAGAAAAAAATGTATAAGGGATATTAAGAATTTAATTCCTAACCTCTGGATTATCTGCTGTGGCAATAAAGAAGATAACAAATAAGAACATAAGTTTTATAAAAGTTATGGTTGATAGCTTTACAGTGAATGTATTGGGATATACACATATATTATTAGAATTGTTCAAAAATAATTTAATGACCTTGAAAATATCACTTAAGTTTGGAATAAACAAGGCATATAATATTACTTACTTGAAGAAACTGTTAGGCTCTCTTGGCAAGGTTCTCTGCAAGCTTGAAGGCAGCATGAAACCTGCCAATACTGGCACAACACTGCACTAATAAATAGCATGGGAAACCGGTATAAATCAACCAGCTGGTGCAGACCTTACTTTTCTTTCTACAAGGAAGCAGGACATTTTTTCCTCTGCTGAAAAAAAAAAAAAATAATGCTCTGCTATATTTTATTGTAACAGATATTTGAGGTTGAACAGGTGTACACCATATTACTGAGTTTATAATACTTCTCAATATAAACTGTTACCTGCTATTTTTGCACCAGCTTCTAGCTTTCTTAAATTTTAACCATGTAGTCTTGGTTTTGCTGTCAGATGTTTTAGTATAGACTACTATTATTATCTAATGTTTATTTTTAAAAAGTAAGTCACTACCCTCCAACCCCTCACCCCCAAATCTTGAAATAATTTGAAACAAACTTGTACCCTTATAATCGGAAGTAGAGCCTTAACACTGATTTTACACAGTTTGCAGATGCTCATTACCAATTTTTTAGAACTTTATTACTTAATTCCTCAAATATTTCCTTTGAACTGACCATAATACAAGAGCAGCTTTTCCCTGCAGTTAGTGATCCTTGATGTTGAAACAATGTTAGCCTGAGGTCCTGAGCTGGCGAGTAGAAAAGTCTGTGTGACTTGTCTTCTCTGTGATTCCTGTTCTCTCTTTTCCACATTTCCCATTGAAGGAAGAATCAAGAGACAGAATAAAAGTTTTGTCCTGAGTAAAAGTTTTATCCACCAAGGTATGGATGACATAATGGGTCATTAAAAGGAAATATTTGGTCCTGAGTGTGGGAAAGTGGGTAAAAATGGGGAACTGGAACATGGATTACAGTGGCTTTGAAGGTTGATATTGGCTGGGAAAATAAATTAGTTTGGCCAAAAGAGACTTTGACAGACCTGCCAAGGCAAAAGAACTAAGAATATGTGGTATGTGGATGCATGATTACATCATCATATGGTGTTGCCAGCAAAACGGTCTCAAGTAGGGTAATTTTCTTTGACTTAATTCCTTGCCAGTTGACACAAACTTTTGATCCCTGATTCAGACAGTGAGAAAAAGAATAACAAACAATTAAAGAAATATTTATATAACATCTATCTTCCTCCCTCCATAGCCTCTATTTTCCATATGTTCATTGTGAGTTACACTCTCTCCACCAAAATTCTTTCAGGGAAACATTGAATGGCATGGCAGATGGAGGTGATCTGCATAACTATGTTTTTTTTGGTTTTTTTTTTTTTTTTTTTTTTTTACATGAGATGATGTTTGGCTACTCTGGACATAATAGTTCCTTTCTGCCACCCTACACTTAATGGTTTCCAGCCACCCTGTTCTTTTGTATCTCTGCTCTGGTCTAGGTTGCCCAGAGACTGTGGTGCCTCGGGTCTGTTTCTACCCTGGCATGCTTTGCCCACAGGCTGCAGTTCTTCAGGGGTGTCCCTGCTTGGGCATGGTTCACCCACAGGTCATGGTACCTCATGGGCATCCCTGTTCTTGTGCAGGTCACCCATGGACAACAATCCTTCACTGTTGTCCCAGTCTTGGCATAGGTGACCCACAGTCACAGTCACTCAGGGGAGTCCCTGCTTTAGCATGTGTCACCCTTTGTGACCAGCACATGGTTGCTTATGGCCTTTTCCCATGCAGAGTACCACTGTAACCCCCTTCTACTTACACCTTGTCACTTCTGGCCATTACAAACAGGTGCTACAAATGGGAAGACTGTCCAAGTGACTTGATGTTGGCTATCCACCAGGCTAATACCAGAGAAATTAACACTGAGATGGGACTGGGAAGAGGAGAAGGACATCAGAAATATTTTGGTGTGGTACTAGTGGGGACAACTGCAAGTGACTGGGTGAAAAGTCTACTATGGGCAGGATAAAGGAGGCTGAGACTGTGGTGGAGAGTCTGAACATGTTACATTACAAATTGCTAGGAAAGATGGCACTGTTGTTCACCAACACATAGCAGGTGTCCCAGCAAACCTATTCAGTCATTAAAAATTCTGTGTGTGCTCAGTTCCTTTTCCAGGCTCAGGAAATCTCTGTATCACTTATTTTCCTTGCACATGTTATAAAGAATTTGTTTGTTACCACCCTGGTGCACAAGTACAGTGAAGTGTCTGTGGATGTAAAAGTATGTGTAAAGATGTTTCTCTGGCCTTGCAGGTAAATGAGACACAGTATTCCTGGAGTATTCCTAGAGCAAACAAGAGGGACCTTCACAGTGTGACTTCCTGTTGTGAGCCAGACACAGAGAATAACATCTACTCAGGATACTAAGAGAGATTCAGGTATCACAAGGGTATTTCAGTCTGGATATTTCTTACTCTGCTGGGTTTCTATTTTCTTTCATCCTTTTTCAGCAGCAGCATCAATTGGAAAAAGAAGAAAAAGAAGAAAAAGAAGCAAAAGAAGAAGCAACTGTCTGGAGATATTTGTCCATATGTGGTATTCTTTTTCATTTTTGCTTTAGTATATTCCATGTTGTTAAAAACAATGGTAAAGCTTGGTCTGTTCCTTGTGTTCCTCTGAACCTTCAGGAAAAGTTCTCACTCAGATAAAAATTATACCATTTCAATCTCAGAGCAAAGGTGCATTCTGCTGTAACTAAATCAGACAAAAAGCCCCAGCCAAACAAGAACCAGCAGATGGTATGCATCATAGTACAATCTTTAGGAGTCACTTTGAAGTAGTGCTCTTTGTAATATGACCTGTCACAGTATAGTATAGTAACAACTCCAGATTTTTAGTTTTCAGAAGTGTTTTGCATAATGTGAAATAACACATATTTGTCTGCATTTTTTAATCTAATCTTCATTTATATTGAGTATTGATCAGGGAACCACCATTTACATCCAGAATTGAATGCACAGAGCAAGCTGAAAATCTGGATAAAAGTATTGCTGAACCCAGACCACCCAGACATATTCTGAAATTTATTTTCTGGTGTTTTCCAGACTACAGGATCTTAGCAGACTAAGTTCAGAAAGAATCAGCATCATATAGTAGATATTTTTTTTATTAAAATGAAGTTACTGATGCATTTAACTACTCTCTGATTAATAACACATTAAAACAAATGGAATAAAAGTTTTTTCAGATAAATATTATGGCTTTTGTTTTAGTGATCAGTGATAGTGCACGGGATTCCCTTCTGGGTTTGTATATGTCTTGCCATACCCCATTACTTGTTTCTGACAATTAACACCCACTTCTTATGCAAAACTTGCCTTGAACTTTTGCCTTCAAGGAAAATCTTACTTTTTTAATACCATATTTGATTCTATTTGTCATTCTTGTCATATTGCTTAAATGTCACTCTGAAGAAAATAATATAGTAATTAGCTGTGATTTGTTCAGGATGTTTGCTCTGGGTCTAGTCCTTCAGAACAGCAGTCCTCTAGCTTTTGTATTGGGGGATTACACTTCTTGCTTCCTCTAATAGTCTACGTTCTTTCTTTTTTACTTCTTCACCACAGAGAGGTACATGAATATTTGTCTGTGTATACATGTTCTTAGACACACATATATGTATGCACAATCACTTTTCTGGTCTTCTGCAAGCTCTCACGTGTCCATTTCCAGTACCCTATTGAATGTAACAAAACACCACCCCAGAGAAAGGGTTCTAGCTCTCAGGAATCATCTTGCTTTGTTTAGTCTACTCAGGGCAATGCAGGGATTTTCTGCACTGTCTTAAATTTAAATCATCTTAGTTCTGTTCTCTTTCTAAAATTCTCACATTCTAGAGGTCACTGTGAATCACTCCCTTTTTGCTTAAGAATGCCTTCTCTAGCATTAAATCTGTTCTGTAGAATATTTGAAAATATCTTACTCTGAAGAGGAACTATCTATTGTGGTGGTGGAATTTAACAAAGCTAAAGATTCTGATTTAAGGAATTAATTTTAAACAACAGTGTGTCCTGAGTAGAGCTGTTCACCCTTTAAGAACAGAGACAATAAAATAGGATAAAATCAGATATAGCTGCATTTTGTTACAAGACAAAAATTGCAGTAGATAGTTTACTTATTGAAGATATTTAAAATAATTATCCTGAAATTCTAGATGTGAATGAATGAAATCCAGATTATTTAAAAACCAACAAAATACTGCAATCACTGAATATAAACAAGAAATAGTTAAACTTATCTGTCCAAGGTTTTACAGGCCTTTTTTTGTTATTATATGAATTAGATGTGAAGTAAGACTATTACAAACTGCAATACAGGGTGTTCCCAACGAAGTTTAGCTTTTATATTTCACTTTCATTTACAAATAATAAATACATAATTTTTTTGTTACAGATTTAGAAAATATTTTGAAGTTGTAAACCTGTAGATATATAAGTTGGTGACAGAATTAATCACATTTTCATCATTTGGAAGCTGTATACCACAAATACATTAGCAAATAATTTCAGTGAAGGAAAGTCTTTTGGTAGATTCTCATATTTCAGTTTCAAAAGTAGACCAGAATATAGACTTGCTAACATTTTAAGGATTAAAAACATATTTTGTAGAATATGAAATAATAAACAGTTTTAAGAGAAAGCAACATAATATAATTCAAGATGATAGCCATGCCAAATGAAAGATTCCTCTAATCAATATGAGTGAATATATCTTGCTGTATTTTCAAATAACATATTTCTTGCATTATCTGTGGTATAGCACCATATATAACAACCATATTTTTTCCATTTCATGGACCCAGTTCTGAAGTGAAATAGTTGAGATTAATAGCTCACTGGAATTTCTTCTTTTTTTTTTTTTTTTTTTCCCCACATCAAAATACAGTGCTCTTGTCCTTCATTTTTCTAATGTTTTGAAGCTCACTTCTTTGTTTATATTTTTTCAAGAATGTGTATAGAAAGTTTAATGAAAAACCTATAATATATTATACTAGATACTTTGTGCATTGTAAATGACTGTCTCTGGATGAAAATTAAGCAAATGTCTATTTCAGTGTGTCTTTTTGCTGCTATGCTGTGTTACACTTTCCTTTATAATCCATCAACACTGTATTGTTTAAAATAATTTCTTTGGTACGCTAGGATCTCTTTTTAAGGTTCAATTGTTCCAATGATTTGGAAACAGGGACTTGACTTCTGTGAGATATTAACAGCTTTAGATATCTGCACTGTTTCTTAAGGTCATTTTAGATGTTTTCCTTCATATTTATACCGCAGATAGAATCTTATTCTTTCAGATGTTATCTATACATATATTCCTAGCTTCAAATGTGGAAAAGCAATGCATTTTTTCAGTTTAATAGTAGAGACAAATACTCTGGAGAGGAAAGAGAATGGCAATTTGTTTCAGCTGAAATGAAACAGAGGTCTTTTGATGAAACCAAAAATTATTATCTTCTCAAAGTTTATCCTCTTTCTCCTTTTCTGAATGAAAACTTAGTCAAATTCAACTTAATCTTGCAGATAGTTTTGCTTCCTCTGCATCCTTTTTTAGATTAATTTCTCATATGTAAAAGAAAAGAAAGAAGAAGAAAAAAGAAGAGTATACAGCCCAAGAGACAAACTACAGCTGACAGCAAGGTCTTAAGCTTTTTATTGCCTGAAGTCAAAACTTAAGGCATACAGTCTTCAGCATTTTTCTGTGCAGTGGACTACTGTGCACAGCCATCAGTGCATTGCAGTACAGCTGCAAGTCAGTTTTCGTGAGGGCAGCTGAGAGGATGACAAACAGCTTACTGTCTCAGAGAGGCTGAGTCAAAATTTGGTTGATTTTTGGAAAATGAATTTTCCTTAAATAAAATTGCTGCCATTCCTAGAGCTTCAAGGCAAATAACGCATCCTTCCATTCAACTAATCCAAATATTATATTTTGGCTGAAGGAATGTAATTAACATTGGCTTATAATCAGTTGTTAGCATTAGTAAGCTTTTAAACAATTTCTTATTCAAATCATTTTTCATGCTGCTAATATAAAGCATCACAATATGACATCAGCATAAAATTTTTTGTACAGAGGTAAGGGGTTCTTAGTGCATAAGCTTTTGATTCTGTATGCCTTTACCACACCTGATCACCAAAGTTTTAACAAACAAGCAACAGTTAACATAATTCTTGTAACTCTTGAAAGGACTTAGGCTTCAGTACTTTCAAAGAAGATCTTGGTAATTCCTTTGTCCTATCAAAGTATTCAACAAGTATTCAACATCCAGGTTTAGATTCTAGGCTCAATGATAAATGTACATTTTCTTTAAAACATCACACAGTTCAGAAGCCAAGATGTTAGATAATTTGCATATGAACCAAAATGATTACATATACATGCACAGATAGCACAGGTAAGTTAATATGCATGTTTTATGGAAAAGATGGTGAAAATTCACAGAGCTCCACCGACATATGTGCACTCATTGCAACAATAGTACATACTGTGATGAACAAACATTCTCTCTCTCTCTCTCCATATAGGTACATATGCTTAAATACACTTTTTTATTATTAGTTCACAAGATGAATACATTTGTAATTGATTAAGTTAGCCATGAAATGCCAGCTGGGTGTTTGTCTCCCTTTCATCCTCTTCTTCACGCTATATTGGAAGATAGAAGTGGAAACCCAGATTTTCTGTTTGTTCTCAGGGTGCCATTTGTCCTGGTTGGGGCTGGACTAGAGTTCCTGTTTGTTTTAGTAGCTGGAGGAGTGCTGCAGCACACTGAGACCCCAGGGGCTCCCCATGTCCTAGTGCCCTCACCTGTGTGCAGGGGCGGGGGGAGCACAGCTGGAGGGCTGGACCCGGATTGGCCGATATCCCATGTCATGTGACATTGTGCTCACTATATAAAGGCAGGAGTGGGGGGGAGGGGCTCTCACTTCCAGGAGTGTTGTTGTGGTGCCTTTGTGTTCGGGATTGCCAGGTGGGTGTTGGTTGGTGGGTGGGTGGGTGGTTGGTTGGTGAGCAGTTGTATTGTACATTACCGGTTGATACTGCTGTCAGTGTATTGTTCTGTTACTGTTATTAAACTGTTTTTATCTCAACCCACGAGTCTCCCTTTGCCCCTCTGATTCCCTCCCCATTGCCAAGTAGGGGGAGGGTGGGTGAGCGACTGTGTGGCATTTAGCTGCTGAGTAGGCTCAAACCACAACACCATTATTTAGATTCTAGCAAGGAGGAAGCTGCAGGTTGTGGTATCTTCTGGTTCCTAGACTGAGCTCAGACTGATTTTGGTAAACCATTTCTGTTGGGTGGTGTTACAGTACTCAGTGTTCACTATGAAAATATTTTGTGTTAATCAATACAGGTAAATACCCCTTTATCCAAAACCAGCATGTGCTCCCTCCATTGAATAACCAGCATGTTTATATTATATCATAACTGATGATAAATCAAGGACATTTTTTTTTAACTGGGGGAGATGAAGAAGTAATATTATTTTTCTTGGAGTTAGGCAAAGTCAAAATGACCTTTTGACCTGTGGAAATTTCATAGGTTGTAAGTATGCACAGATGTATGTTCATAGCCTGTCTATGCTAAAATGGGTCTTTATTCCTTCTTTTATAAATTCTTTAGACAGGAAAAAAATTATACTTCATGATCATAAAAAGTAATCTGAAATATTAAAGAACTGAGAAAAATAATCTGATATTTGATCTGTATAGAAGAATATCCTGGTCAAAAAAAGCAAATAAAAAAATCAAAAGGCAAGAATGAAGAAATCCTTGGGTCTCACTGAGTTTATGCTAATATGACTGAAATAACTTCATTAAATTCAACCATACAAGACAACATAGAATTGATGACATGTGTTATTAGGAGCCAAACCTTTTTAAAATTTTTATATTTTTATCCATTTGCTTAAGATGTGCCAGTCAAAATATGTATTTTGATGGGGTTACATCAGACTGGTGGCCAGTCACTAGTGGGGTAACCCAGGGCTCAATTTTAGGGCCAGTGAGCAAAGCCTGTCAGAGTTCAAGTTCAAGGAGAGACTGGACAATGTCCTTAGTCATGTGGTTTAGTTTTAGGTAGTCCTGAGAGGAGCAGGGAGATGGACTTGATGAACCTTATGTGTCCCAATTCAAGATATTCTATGATTCTGTGATTAAAAATAGGATAAGTAGTACCTGAATTAATCTACAGTTCTGAGGAATTTGATCTATAGATGCATTTGAAATGCTGGATAAACTCCCTTACTTAAAGAATTCTATCACAAAACACTCATCTCCTGCAACCAGGGAAATATTCGAACAATAATTGATAGACACAATTTAGCTGAGGTATAGGCAAGATCTTATTATTCAGAAACTTATGTTTAAATAATCAAAAAATTCAACATCTGCACACTTCCGTTAAGTATATCAAATTTTCATTTGTTAAACAGAGCAATATTATAATTTATACATAATAGATTATATAATGTAATTGCAATAGCATTTTTTATACTAGAAGTTATTGTGCTAGAATAATCAAATATCCATTGCTTATAGAAAAATGTCAATAACATCGTGTTATTTTCCAGATATATTTGACTTGTATATTAGACATGTCACAGAGTGAAAATATAAAGGAAAGTAAGATGAAAATATTTAATTATTTTCTTGGTGATCAGTATTAATTATAAACTCATTTCTTTTGTCTCAATTTTATACATTTAAATTAATCTGAGCAAAATTATTATTTAATTTCAGAATTTTGATTTCCCTTCCCCCTTCTGTGAATCTATTGATTTAAGATGTAGATATTCTCCCTCTCTATAGTATAATTAACAAAGGTATTTCTGCTTTTACTTAAGATTTTTAGCCGTTTCCTTCAGATTAAGAACATTTTAGAAGTTGTTTGTATAATGTAATTGTTTGCTGTGTAATGTGTCCAAGTTAAATCTGTCTCTTTAAAAAAAAAAAAAAAATTCTTTAAATATGTTTAATGATAACTCTGATGTTTATGTGAATTAGCCTAGGAAAAACAGCTTTTTACATTTATTAAAGTAGTCTCATTTTGTGGCAAAGTTGCAAACTGCCTGTTTTATAACAGACAATTAATTATAATAGAGGATGAAGAGGTGAGGCTTTGCCTCAAGGCAAGGAGGTGTGTTTGTTTCAGACTTTAAAAATATCACTATTTATGTATGTTTTCAAAAATTCTTGGTGTTTAACAGGCAAACTTTTTCTTGTGCCACATTTGTTCCACCCTGTCAGAAATCCTCCATATCATGAAGGTAGGGATGCTTTTGTATCATCCTCAAAGTGTAATAGTTATAACTCTTTCCAGAAGCTGAAGAGATTAAGTAGAGTTTGCATGTGGTTACACCTCCAAGCCACGAATGCAGCAGCAGTAGTATCAAAGTCCCGTCAGCTTCTGTTGCCCACATTTTCCATATTTTACATAGGCAGTCATAGTTTTGTCATACTTTATCTAGCATTTCCTTGTGTGTTTCCTACCTTACTTTTGTATGAAACATTTTAAAATGAAATTACAATCTTACTCTTTTTCTTTAGGATTCTGGAGGTATTTTGTTTAAATTTAGCTAGTGAATAAAGCACTAACTTCAATATCATAGACTCATAGAATAGTTTGGATTGGAAGGGACCTTTAAAGGTCATCTAGTCCAAACCCTCTGCAATAAGCAGGGACATATTCAACTAGATCAGGTTGCTCAGAGACCCATCCAACTTGACCTTGAATGTTTCCAGGGATGGGGTATCTACCACCTCTCTGGGAAAACTGTTCCAGTGTTCCACCACCTATGTTGCAAAAAATTTCTTCCTTATATCTAGTCTAGATCTACCCTCTCTTAGTCTAAAACCATTACCCCTTGTCCCATCTCAACAGGCTCTACTAAAAAGTCTGTCCCCATATTTCTTATAAGCCCCCTTTAAGTATTAAAAGGTTTCAACAAGGACTCCCCAGAGCCTTCTCTTCTCCAGGCTGAACAACCCCAACTCTCTCAGACTTTCCTCATAGAAGAGGTGCTCCAGGCCCCTTATCAATTTTGTGGCCCTCCTCTGGACCTGTTCTGACAGGTCCATGTCCCACCTGTGCTGAGGATTCCAGAGCTGGATCCAGTGTTCAACACATAAGACAGATATAGATAATTGATATGTGTTTTTGTTCAGTTCTCTGTAAAGCTAAAAATCTGATAAAGTGGCAAGGAAAGAAGAGTCTGCATTGCTAATGTCCCTTTGCTCATGTGTACAGAAGAGATTTAGTATAAAAGCCTAATAATACACTTGTACTTTCAGTACCAAATTAATATTCTTATTGTAAATTAATACTTTCCTGTAGTGTTTGTATATATACACAATATTCATGCATATATATAACAATTCTGTTTGTGTTTGTTTAGCTTTCTAGTCCACCAATTAATGATTTATTGAAATTGAATTATTCTTTATAGGAATAAACTTTGCAGGAAAAAATAAAATCCCCTTAACCAATTTAAATTCCTTCTGCCTTTGGGGAAGGAACAGCAGATGATACCAACACCTACACATCAGTGCACAGATGCATGAAGGTTATAAGGGTTAAATTCTGTTATTAAGGAAAAGTTATCTTGTTCATACTACATTAAGCTGTTTATGGAAAGAATATCCTGAGTACAAATTGCTGTCCCAGCAAATGCAGCCTTTTTATGGGGCAGCTGCATTCCTTGATCCTACATGATTGAATAGGTTAAACCACAAGTAATCCCTGAAGATACTGAAGAAGCTCACAAAATCTGTCCTTAGCTTTTCATCTCCTCTTTCAAAATTCATCTTACATATTAACATGAATAAAAAGAAAGAAGCGTGAGTTTTCTTTCACAGTAAATATAAATAACAGGATGCTTCACCTATTGCATAATCTTGATGAAATCACTTAGAGCCAAATCTCTGATCACCTGTGTTTTTCCTATCTTCAGTACAAAAAATTTTCTTCAGTTTGAAGAGTTTTAAGTCTCATATTCTCTGGAAGGATAAAGACATACTCTTGAATCTTCTTCTCTGAGAGTGACTAAATAACTGTACTTGATGTATTTGATCACACCTTTACCCCCGAGCAACTCTGATGATAATACTAGGGCTTTATCATTTGAAATTTCTCAGCTTTGTGAGGCACTTCTGACTTCAGTGCTAAAGAGAATGTCCTTAAATTGCTAAGTGGTCTGTTGTGAGAGGGGAGAATCCTTTCTATTGTTTATAACAAAAAACAACTTTAAATTATTTGAATTTATTTCCCTGGTAAGCACTTATTCCTTTTAAAAATTAGATGTTCTGGAAATTTAATTAAGATAGTTTTTTTTTTTGTTGTTGTTGTTGTGTTTTTTTTTTTTTTTTTCATTCAATAAGATGTACTACTATGAGAGAAACATCAGTTTTCAAGCAATGCATTAATCTGGAATCTGCATCTTAATTGAACACAAGCTTTTCTATTATTCTTGCTTAGTCAGTTTTACAATTCTAGCTTTGATGTACATCTTTCACAATAAGACTAAAGGAACAATTTAAAAGGAAAGCTGCATATGACAGAATACAGTGGAATCTAAAAAAAAAAAAAAAAAGTAGTTTACATAACAGAAAGAGCACACAAGGTGACAGAAGACTACATAAAATGTATTGATTCTTATGGGGTGAAAATGCCACATCTGAGCATATGCAAACTATAAGTATTTTTTTCCGAGGATAAGAAAGAATCCAGCTACACTGCAGCTTCACCTGTTATATGCTCAAATATGCAGTGAGAACACAAACCTGTCACGGATTTATACTGCTGCAAATTGGACTGGAAAGCCCAATCTAATGCTTGACATCTGTCTTACAATAGCTCAGTGAAGTCTTATCAAAATACAGTATATCATTGCAAAGCTGTAAGTACTGTCTTGGGTCTTTCTTCCCTTTCTCTGTCATTTCCATGCTACATCAATATTTTAATTTATTTTGCAGCAATACCTCCACTTCTCCTTGAAAACTTTCAGTTACCTTTTGTTCATTCCTTGCTATTGAAAAAAAGAGAACTCTCATTTCCTTATGAGAGTTCTAAATGAAAAGCAGAGAGACAGCTTGATCCTTATTTCCTTCTTTCTAAAAATGAATGTGATTTTTTTTTTTTACTTCCCTGAGCCTCTGTCATGGTTTAACTCCAGCCGGCAACCAAGCCCCACACAGCTGCTCATTCACTCTCCCTGCTGGTGAGATGAGGGAGAGAATCAGGAAGTCAAAAGTGAGAAAACTTGTTGGTTGGGATAAAATCAATTTAATAGGTAAAGTAAAATCTGTGTGCACAAGCAAAGCAAAACAAGGAATTAACTCATGACTCCCCACCAGCAGGCAGGTGCTCAGCAATCCCCAGTACAGCCGGGCTCCATCATGTGTAATGGTGACTCGGGAACATAAATGCCATCATGACAAACATCCCCCTACTTTCTCCTTGCCCCAGCTTTAAATTGCTAAGAATGATGCCATATGGTATGGAATATCCCTTTGGTCATCGGGGTCAACTGTCCTCTCCCAGCTTCTTGTGCACCCCCAGCCTCCTCACTGGTGGTGTGGGGTGAGAAGCAGAAAAGGCCTTGGGGCTGTGAAAACACTGCTCAGCAACAGCTATCACATCCCTGTGTTATATACACTGTTTCTAGCACAAATCCAAAATATAGACCCATACTAGCTCCTATGAAGGAAATTAACTCTATCCCAGCAAAACCCAGCACAGCCTCCCCAATCCCAGAAGCCTCTGCTGCTTCTCAATGAACTCTTTTTCCTCCTGAGAGCTACACCATCCACTCATCACCTACCTTCAAGCTATGTCTGTCAGTCTCAGAGCAAGAAATGCCTTGTCCTAACACCAAACTGATATTAGTTTGGCATTATTTCTCTGCCTGTATATTTTTATTTTCAAAGTTGACTAGTCCCAGGAGAAATGATTCCTTTGATACTTCCTTGTTTCTTCAAATCTCATATATGTACCTTCTCTGTAAAACACAGTTTGAGAATATCCTATATTCTTGCTTCTAGTTGCTTCCAAAGATGATTTTTTTAGAAGCCTACATATTCTAATCCTGATAAGTTTATTATTGTTATGGGGAGAATATTTAGAATATTGACTGAAGACATCTCCATTTTAATGTCTGTAAGTATGTGAATAGAAAAACTACTTTTCTCTACTACTTATAGCATAAAAACTTCTTTACAGTAAAATATTTCTCAGTTAATTGTGTCCAATTATATAAACCTATTGGAAAGATAAGTGTAAAGTTTTAAAATAATCAAAGAACATAGTTTAATTGCTAGTTATTAAATATAAAATTATAGATATGAATCTGCCTTATTTGTTTAATAGATAACCAAATGTAGAAAGGAATAGAGTATCCCAGGGGAATAATTCTCAGAGATTCTGAGAGAGTCCAGCATTATCTCCCTGAATATAACTGTTCAACTGCACAGGAAATAACTGCACCAGATTCCTGTAGACCTGCTGATAGGTACAAAAGATACATATTTTTTTTACTTTGTCTTTAATCTACAGTAATCCATTGAAGTTAAGCAGGTACCACTGTAGACACAATTGTCTATGAATGGATATACAAGATGGATGAATGGATATAAAAATGTATATGGATAGACAGCATACAAAGTTGATTGCTACATCAGAACATAAGAGAAAAAGAAAGGGAAATTAAAAATTTGGTTAGGAATTGGCTGCTGGGATGCTTTTATAATACATTTCCAATGATTGTGTATCTTTTTGTTCATTCTTTTGATTGTTTCTTTTCATAAAATAGTAAAAATATTCAAAAATAATACCTGTGAAAATCTTAGACCTTCTATTTCCAGAACATCCTTTCTCCAGTTCCAATTAATTATTTTACCTCAAGATTTGACCTTACAAATTTTTGCCCAGGTTTGAATTAGAATTTGCCTAATTCCTACCAACATTCTAGTTACATGTTTATTACTCCAAACCAGTCTCTGCTCAAGCAGTGACAAACCACCTGTGGGAATATATCAGGCAAACATGAATACCGGCCAGCTGTAACTATAGCAGACAAATCCAGGTTCACTGGAATAGTCTACCTTTATTTATTTATCCATGTCCTGGTTTCATCTGAGATAGAGTTAGTTTTCTTCCTAGTACCTAGTACAGTGCTATATTTGGGATTTAGTGTGAGAATAATATTAATAACACACTGATGTTTTAGTTGTTGCTAAGTAGTGCTATAAGGAACTGAAGGAATTAATGCCTCAAACATTCGACTATGCAGAAAACCTCAAGGACGAGTTGTGGCCTTCATGGCTAGCCCACGGAAGCATAGAGTATATTGAAGGATGCAGGGCTTCACTTCCTTGAAGATTGCCAAATTCCTTACATAAGCCTCAAAGCAAGGAAACGTAGCCTGAGTGAAACTATATGTTTGGACTGAGTGAAACTATATGTTCAGGCTAAAAGATGTAAGAGAGATAAACACCAAGCAACAGATCTGCCTCTTTTTGTGTAATATGAAGATCAACTGATAAGACAAACTTAAAAGGCAACAGAAAACTTTGATGTGTGTGCACCCACCACACAAGATTACGGGACCTGGGGCAACGCCTCGTTGATATGGATACTTTGACTCTTTCTGTCCTTCCCTTTTCTTTCCTTTCTTTTCTTTCTTATAGATTTATCAATAAGACACCACATTGCTTACTATCCTTTTCCAAGTTCAAGCTCTTTCTACCACAAGTAAAATATTTTAACTGGTTATCTGGTGTCATTTCACCTTAATTTAATCAAAAGGAACCACAGAACTGTTACGAGTCCCTGGGTTCCTAGTCCAGGTCATAACCAGTACTTATCATAAATCAAGGATTTTTCAGTTTCCCATGCTCTGCCAGAGAGCAGGTGCACAAGAAACTGGGAGGGAGCATGGCCAGGACAGCTCACCCCAGCTAGCCAAGGGGCTATTCCATACCATAGAATGACAAGCTCAGTATACAAAGTGGGGGGAGTGAGTGTGCGGCTGCATGGAACTTAATTGCTGGCTAGGGTTAAACCATGATAAACCCTAATTATAATACAAGGATTTTAGAAAATGAAATTTAACTGTTATCTGCAAGGACAACCTTTCCCAGCAGAATAAGTTCAAACTGATAGAAAAAGTTTATTTAAAGCAAAACTGTATCTGTTAAAATTAACCTTCATCTCTGTAGATTGTCAATAAAATGTTATTTAGAATTGTAATTCAAGAAGTATAAAAAGGAAAAAAAATCCCAGGAGAAGGAAATGTTCAGACTTCTACCTTTAAAATAAATGATCCAGACAGGAGAGAGACTTTTGAATGCAAGCTTATTGTACATTATATTAAATGAATTCTTGCCATATACAATCTTATGGATGAAAGGTTTATTTGAATAGCTTTATTCAATTTGAAATAGGTCATTGTAACATTTTAACATCGTAAAAATGGGCTTTTACAGTGTTTAATACTTGTAAAATGAGTGGGCTCTTCAACATCCATTCTGAAATATTTACAAAATTCCCCTATTAAATTTTAACATTGTGCTTTGAAGTATTCTACACAGTGTAATAATAAAAAATCCTTGTATATTTTATTTCATTCAAATCTCACATCTCTATAGAGAGCTTTCTGATGAAAAACCCTTTTAGGTCTTTCTGTTGAAGATAGAAAATATTGTATAGACCATGATTTGAAACAATTGTACTGAAAATCTCTAATTACATATAAATAAATGCAACTTCATCTGCTGTGACAGATATTTAAGTTATAGGAAAAATATAAAATAAAAAATATGAAAGAACTACCAGTATCTTATAGAACAATTTAAAAATTCTTCGCATCAAAATTTTCTACCCAGTTTTTTTTTCCTAATACTATGTATTTTGTTCTTGGTTCTTCTGGTTCTTGTTTTTTTTTTTTTGTTTTTTTTTTTTTTTGTTTGTTTTTTTTTTGTTGTTGTTGTTTGGGTTTTTTTTGTTTTTTTTTTTTTTTTAATAAAAAGGCTAACTAGAAGAAGTTCAATCCTACAATCAGAACAATATACTTTTTCTTGTGGTTATTGTGCATGACTGCATAATAAACTATACTCTCAGTTCTGCCATATTTACTATAATTTTTAAGTCAGAACCACTAATCAGTCTCCACCTCATTTATTCAGCCTCTGAAACTGGGATGATAATGAGATTGAGATCTGACTTTTTTGTCTTCCTGTTTGATAAAATAGTTTTCTACTGGTGAAGTGGATTAACTGAAACTGCAGTAACTTATGACAACATTACAGTCTAGGTAATATTTTAGTCAAGGAAAAAAACACTATCACGGACCAAGAAAGAACTCAAAACCAGAAGAGTTAACAAGTTCATGTGTAGAGCCCTATCTCAGCTGTCAGAGGTTTGAGTTGCCTAAGATGGAGTAATTAACATACTTTTTGCTATTTGTATACATAGTTAGCTACTGAAAGAAATTGACAACCAAGGAAAATCTATAGTCAAAGACTTAGAACGAAAAGAGTTAGAGAAGACCTAAAATCCTTGTAGAGACCTTAAAGTTACTAGTGGAATTAGAAAATCCATTTGAAGAACAGAATTCTATCATTTTTCTTGTTACTGTTTTTCCTATAAGAGGTCTGCAACTTCCTTTCCAGTTATTACCAAAAATCACATTTCATTAAATGGTTTGTTTAGCTAGTATTGTTTTAACTCTACTTCAGTACAAATTAAATCAAGACCATGAACTACTTACTGGATTTCTTTTTTTTTTTTTTTTTTTTTTTTTTTCATTTGGGCTTTATTTTAATTTACAACACTGTTATTAAGAAAAGAATTGGAAAAGGAGGAATAAATTATTACCTTCAGACAGTGAAGCACATTGAATTCTTAAATTATTGTCCCTATATATTCTGTAAATCTGTAGCAGTTCCACTGTCATGAACACTGGCTTAATCTCCAATTAGTTCTTACCAGTGTTAATGACTAGTTACTAAAGAAATTATATTTCTGCACTGTTGTAATGATTACGGACTGCTTTAACAATGAACAAACAAACAAAAGAAATTTTAACCTCCACAGATAAGAAGCTGTTATTTAACTGTCTTATTTTAAACAGTAAGACTTCTGATGTAGTCAATGATTTCTTTTATTGGTTTTATTAGCTGTTTCTGCAATGATTTAATTATATTCACTGATGACAAAATAAAACAACATTGACATGTAGGTTGAACAAACTTCTGATGCAAATTCTATTCAATTTATTTTTCAGCTTGAAGATAATATTGCTGCAAATTGTTAATTTGTTCCCTTGGACATTACATCAACACATATGCTAACAAAAAAAATGTTAGAGTTATTAACTGAAGTATATATGAACTGAACTTTGTAAAAGTAGATAGACTTTTCAACATTATAAAAAAATGCTAGAAGTAATATGTTAGTAGGCATGGTCAACAATGACTATGTGTTTTGGTAATGAATTCAGTTCCTACGGTCATTTAGTGATGAAAATTGTTGCTTCATTCTTCCAGATATAAAGTAATAAAGAAATATTGTACTTTGTGATTTTTGTTCAAGAAATATCTGATATACTGAATATTGGAGGGTATTCAAAGTGTAAGTATATGCTTTCCCTCTTCATAACCAGAAATCTCTGATTTGCTTATTACATCTTGAATGTTATTTGCAGTTTTATTTCCTGGGTATAGTATAACTGAGAAGATTCAGGAAAGGGCAAGAAGGATGAACAAGTATGCAATATGTGCTTTACAAAGAGTAAATAAGCCAGGAGTCTTCAGTCCAGGAAAAAAGATCTGGGGGAAGGGAATGAGATAGAGGAGTATTTTAGAAGTCTATTATATGACATTCTTATAGCAGATAAATTGGGAATCATTTCTCGATGAATGTAGCTACGTTAGTGGTTTTGATTTTAATAAGATAAGGCTTGTTTGAAGTTAAGATTGTGTCTCCTTAAATCTTTGTTTTCAATCACAGCACATGCAAACTGCACTTCCGTCAGGTGAAAGCAACCTGAAAGATGTACTGCAGGAGTCCAGTTTATAATGAATGTTCATTAAGTGGACCCAGACTAGAGATGGCCTGAAGTAAAATCTCAGGATACACATATAATTTGAATGTTGTGATCAGCACCCATTATGTTGCTCCAGAGTCCCAATACTTGATAGTGATAAATAGTCATTGACACTTTCTGTGGAGTAGGAGCCAGGTTTAACAAATATAGCTGAATCACCTGGGAACATATAGATAAACTTTGAAATTCATTACTGCAGGATGTTATGGATACTAATTTTTACAGGGAGTCCAAAGGAAGGCTGAATAAATTAATGAAAGCGCAGTCCAGTGAGTGCTCTAAATACAAACAACATTCAGTTTATGAAATCTTGGGCTCCCTCAGAGCTGGACCACTTGTACTTGCACTAATACACACTTCACCTTGACAACTGCTGTTGTCACTAGTCTTAGTGGAGTTTCAACAGTCATTCTAATCTGTAATAGGTATTTTTCCTTGACAAATGTTTACTTACAAAAAAAAAAAAAAATAAGTAGCACTAACAGCTAGAGACATGCTGTCAGAACCCTGAGTGCAGCAGCAGATTTTAATGACTCTGTCCAGCCTTACCTGAGACATCCACCCACACCCTCTGATCATGGACTAGAAACACCACCTCAGCTCAGACTTATGTATCCAGTCCTGCTCTGAGCTGTGTTGCAGGTAGTGTGTGTTCAGCAGGGCTCCTTGATTGCTCTATCTTCTTTGCTGGATTTTCTGTATTGTCCTTGTGCCTGATGTGAGGCCTTGTATTTGGCTGATGGTCAATAGACAGTTGGCAGAACCTGTTGCTGCTATGGGACCTGCTCTTCCCATCCTTCTTAGGTGCTGTAGGACAGTGCCTGGGTCAGTGGGCACTACCCTGTCTGTACTAGAGTTGTTCTGAGCTCCCAGGTTGTTTTTGCTCATGGAATAGCATTGCTGTTGCTTCTGCCTGGGACGTGTGCTCTTTTTAGCTCTGATTGGCAGTTGCTAGTTTTAGAAACCCTCTTTTCCCTTTTTTATTTCCTTCTATTCGGAGGGTGTGTGGGGTTTGTTTTGTTTTATTATTCAGATATCTAACAGGATCTTTACAGAAAGGGAAACACTGGAAATAAGTAAAACCCTGCCCTGGGTTTGAGTGAGTGGTAGGGTTTTTCAGTAGCAGGGGAGGGGGATATATGGGTGGCCCCCTGTGAGAAGTTTCTTGAAGCTCCCCCAGATTCAAGACAGCTCCACCTCTGCACCAAAAATAAGCCAATTGGCTGTGCCTCTGCGATAATGTATTTAAGAAGGGTCATGGTGAGGAGGAGTCAGACTTGTGAGGAGGAGTTGAGGCAGCTGCATGAACACCAAGTTCAGTGGAGGAACGGAGGAAGAAAAGAGGGGGGAGGTGTGCCGGAGCAGAGACCCCCCTGTATCCTGTGGTGATATAGCAGGGTGGCCCCTCCCCTGCCACCCATGAAGCTCTACGGTGGAGCAGACATTGATTTATGGCTTGTGTTTTGCATGGTTGATCAAGGTGACTGTGCCCGAAGATGGCCAGGATCTTGTGGGAAAAGGTAGATCCCACTGTTTTAGTTCAGCACTGGGAAGATTGCAGCATGCAGGGGTGTCCCACGCTGGAGCAGCTCAGGAAGGGCTGCAGCCCATGGAAGGGACTCCAGATGGAGAAAGTTGGTGTCCCACTCCAGAGAAGTGTAAAGAAATGCTGCATCCCATGGGAGGGACTCATGTCAGAGAAAGTTTGTGAAGGACTGTCTCCTGTGAGAGGGGCACCATGATGGAGCAGGGGGAGAAGTTCCAGAAGCTCCCCCAATCGAAGATGGAAGAAGCAGCAGCACTGACTGCACCCCCCATTCCCTGCCCCCTGTGCCGCTGAGGGGAGGAGGTAGAGATATTGGGAGCAGAGCAGAGCTTATCCAGGGAAGAACGGAGGGGTAGGGGGAAGGTGTTCTCAAGATGTGGCAACGCTTCTCACTGTCCTACTCTGTTAAGTGTTGTTGTTAGTGTATGTTCTTTTTTTTTCTTCCCCTAACGAGTCTGCCTTTTGCCCATGACCATAATAGATTATTTGCTCCTCCAAGTCCTATCTTGAATCTGAATCCTGGCTTATTTGTCCCTTCTCATCACTCAGTTGCCCTCTGAGCTCAAACGACAACAAACCCTTTAAGATTTTTCAGGTACAACCAGCAAGCGATGAAAATTGAGAAAAATAATTTCTCTTTTATTTCCATTCTTTCTTCTCTTGTCCTTTTCTAAATTAAGCATTGGTTTCTGGGAAGACTCTCATTGTTATGAAAAACCTGTAGGTGGTAACAAAAATGAAATGGGAATTATTTTGCCTTTGATGTTGATGCTGAAGACTAAGTAATATGTAAAACCTAAATAGTCTGGTGACTACACTAGAGAGGGAATGGACTTTAGCTATGCTGGGACAATATGGTAGATGTTATATGAAAAAAATTAGTTCATTTTAGGTTCTTGGCCAAGAAAAATAAAAAGTACGAGGTGAAAATGGATCACAGCATCATTGGATTTAGGCCCGTATGGAGCAAAGAGTTTGTATAGAAAGACCTGTGAAAATTAATAGTCTGCACTACACAGTATTGATGATACTGACATCAGGTGTCCAGTTGGTAGTTATTTGCAGAATCAAGTAATATAAGGTAGTATGAGATCAAGTGAAGTATTAAGTCCTAATATAAGATGACATTGTGGATATTTTCCCAGGAGAGGGTAGATGTGTAAGAGGAGTCTAGCAACTGTGATATTAGAGCAGAAGCATCAGCAGGTGCAAAGAAAAGTGACAAATATTATCACCTCCTTATTGATCACTTTGTATATTTATATTAATTCAGCTGACATCCAGTACAGTCTTTCCAAATTATTTCAGTTCCCAATCAGCCTACCTATCATATAGAGTAACAGTTGATCTTTGGGAAAAGATATTGAGGAACACAAGAGTGGGCACTCGCCTCAGAATTAAAATCAGAGTTTCTACAGAGAAAGCCCCTGAGAAAGCTTACAGCCTCCTCATAGAGAACCTGATGTGTTACAGGCTAGACAAGTGGTTTGTGCAGTAGGTGGAGAACTGGCAACCAGGCTGCACCCAGAGGGTGGTAGTAAATAGCTCCTTTTCAAACTGGAAACCTGACACAGCTGGGATCCTGCAGAGATAGATATTGGGCCCAATGCTGTTTAATACCTTTATAAGTGATCTGGGTGATGGGATCAAGTGTACCCTGATGAAGTTTGCTAATGATGCCAAACTGAATGGGGAAGTAGACACTTCAGAAGGGACAGCCACCCTGCAGGAATACCTGAAGAGGCTGGAAGAGAAGGCTAACAAGAACCTGATGAAGTTGAACAAGGACAAGTCTAAGGTCTTGTACCTGAGAAAACATATTCCAGGAGTGCAGCACGGGCTGGGAACTACCCAGCTGGGGAGCAGCTCTGTGGAAAGGAACCTGGGGGTCCTGGTGGTCAACAAGCTCAATGTGAGTGACCAGTGTGCTGCTGTGGCAAAGCAAGACAACAGGGTGCTGGTCTGCATCAAGGGCATCACCAGCAGCAATAAATAAGTCATCATCCCACTCTACTCAGAGCTTGTCAGGCCACATCTGGAATATGGTGTTCAGTTTTGGTCCCTGCTATACAAAAAAAGATGTGGATAGGCTGGAGAGGGTCCAAAGGAGGGCCACAAGGGTGATCAGGGGACTGGGAAGCCTGCCATGTGAAGAAAGGCTGAAAGAACTGTGTTTGTTCAGCCTTGAGAAGAGAAGTCCTAGAGGGCGTGACAATCTGACAAAATCACAGTTGATGTCTCAAACATCCAATAAAGAACTCTGGTAAAGGAAATAGTCTCTATGGAAACACTGGGGCTGTGATGGGAAGATGTGGTAAGAAGAGAGGGTCCCACAGAAGTGGGACTGCAGTTTTCTGAGGCTGGACTTCCCTATCTTGAGCTACTCTGTAAAGAACCAATAGAGAAACTGTTTCCATGATGCATGTGCTAAGAAGAAAGGTCAGACACCTGTCATACCTGCAGGGAGGGGGAAGTAACGTCCCAATGACCCCCAAGCCCACTGACCAATTTCCAGAAGACTCTGAATGTAGAAACTATGCATGCACAAAAGCCAAGAGAACTCTAGAAGCACAGACTACTTAATTAGCCTAATGAGTCTGAGTACCTGCCCGGAGAAGGGGCAAGGGATTATAAAAGGATGCTAATTGAAGACCTGAGCAGCAGTGTCCCTACAGAACAGGACCTTTAGGATGGCTGAACATAGTGGAACCAGGACTAGTGAAATCTTTCCTTTTTGGCTCTCTCCTTTATTCCCTCACCCTCTTTTTCACTCTCCTTTTCTCTCCCATTCTTTACCCCTGCATATATGGCAAAGCTTGTCGGTGCATGTTCAAGGCTTGTCATGGTATGTTAACTTTGGGGCTTGCTGGTGAGCATTGTAAAATTTGCAGTTTGTTGGTGTAGGTTGTGGGGCTTACTGCTTGTTGCAGAGGTTGCAACGCTTACTGACAAAGTTTCAAGCCAATATCTGTTGTGAACAAATAAAAGCTGAGGCTATTGAATTGAAGAATCCCTGGTGTCCTTTCACCTTAATCCTGACCTGGGAGTAAGTGAATCTGAGTTGCTGTCCTAAGAAATTGGAACATGACAGGGGAGAGACCTTATCACCATGTTCCAGTATTTAAAGGGTGGCTACAAAGAAGATGGAGACTCCCTTTTAACAAGGAGCCAGATGAAAAAGACAAAGGGTAATGTGTACAAGTTACTTCTGGGGAGATTCTGATTGGACACAAAAGGAAAATTTTTCAGTGAGAACAATCAGCCATTGGAATAATCTCCCCAAGGAAATGGTGTATTCCCCAATGTTGGGCACTTTTAAGGTTCAGCTGGACAGAGTGCTGGACCATCTTGTCTAGACCTTGCTTTTACCAAGAAAGGTTGGACCAGATGATCCTTGCAGTCCCTTTCAACCTGGTGTTCTATGATTCTATGAACACATTAAAATATTCAATGGCCTGTGAAGAGATGAGTATAACTCTGTCTTTTAGCTCTAAAAGAACTAGCTCTGCATCACAAATATCAAATTGGAACTAAACAAAACTCAGTTATACATAAATTTCGGGGATATTCTTCTATGTTTGAGGAGCCCTACAGAATGTTGTATCTAAAATAAAGATAAAATCTGTCTTAATATTTGCATTGATGAATTAGAATTAGAATCACAAGTTAAAATGACAAGGGTGATTAATAATTCTGCAGAGAAATTATGTGAATTATTTTCCTGTTATGTTAAAAAAAATCTATTGAGAATATTTATTTTTAGTCATTTGATAACTTGGTTTTGACTGAAGACTGGTCTTTTATATGTATTATTATTTTTTTTTAATATAGATTTATTTTACAGTTGAGATTTCTGTGGGTTTTTTTGATTCCACTGGGAATTAACTACTTAATTATTATTTTTAGTCACCTCATTTAGAAGTATCTTCTGTATGCTTCTAAATGTTTTGAAAATGTGCTGTAGCTTTTTAATGGGTTATTTCTTTATACGGATATAATTCACTTTGTTGCTTCTAAGTCTCTGTCACTGGTTGTTTCACTCCTACCTTCCTGTTAACTCTGACATTGTGCAGTCTGCTGATCTTTTGTTTTTGGTGTTATAATTGGAAATGTGCTGAATAACAAGTGGATAATTCTCCATGGAAGCTCTTACACAAAGTAGAAATTTGAAGATTACCTAAAGAGAGGAAAAGTTGATTTGAAAATTTTTAAGAGTGTGTATCCAGTAACCATTGTTATTGATTTGGGGTTTTATGTTGTATTTGTGCATATTTTAGTAATAGATGCCTCAGATTTTTCTTCTTCAATAATTTAGGTCTTTTTGTGGTGACTGGAAAGAATACAAAGGACTTAATGTTTTGTAATTACAAGAAGTAACTCAGACTAATTTTTTCAGGAGCTATTTGAACCACAATATAAAACTTAGAACACCAGAACAAACTTGTGGTTTTCAGCTCATTTTTAACTAAACAAACAATAGTAACATCAATTAATATATGTTTTTATGTCTGCAATTTTTAGGTTTATTGTGATTATAGAATTTGTATTGAGGGTTATCTCTTTATGGGAAGATTTATTTGCACCGATTCATTCAAATATATGCTATAAAAACTGTTTATAGATATATTTGATATTTATATGACCAATAAATGCACTCAGAGTTGTCACAGTAAAATTTCACTGTGAGAAACCTATGGATACACACTGTAGCAGTGATTCTACTTATATACGTTTGTTTTTACTGGGACAAAATACCCAACTATTTCAAGTTATCTTTATGAATCAACAACTGAGTTCACAATCCACATATCAACATGTACTGTAACAAAACTCTTATTTTAGATGATTATTGGTGATCTGTTTGCTAATTAACATATTCAAAATGTCTTCCAATCTAGTTCCTTTGACCTGAAAAATCAACTTTTCCAATTTTATTATTATTTTATTGAGAGCAACTGTTTCATTTTTCCTGGTATATTAAACAGTATGTTCTTCTCTGGCTTCTTTTTCTTTTTTCTTTTTTTTTTTTTTTTTTTTCCCCATATTCATACTTACTATTTCTTACCATTTTCTGAAAACCATTATTCATTTGATACTGAACTGACTTTTCCTTTAAGTAACTTCTCATTGCGCTTTTTTTTTCCTGAACTTCACTTCAAAACAGACTGTTTCATATCTTTCTTTTACAGACCTTCTCTTTCAGTTGTTCTTTTTAGAAAATAAAGTTTTCAGACTTAAATCTAATTCCATACATACAGTGGACTGTCCTACATGTTTTTTATTATCCATAATGACAAGTGCTTGTATGTTAAAATAATTTTAATTAATTTTTTTTTTTTTTTGTAGAAATAAATGCTTTGGACATATTTCAAAGGTTATAGAATAAATGGAAAGTAAACAAAATAATAAATAATGTTTAATCAATTCAATTAAAAATCACAGTATTATATTATGAAAGGTCCCTGTTAATAAAGTATGGATACACAGAAAAAATCCTAACTAAAACATGGAACAAAAAAGAATTTTGTTTATTTTCCAATCTGTTTCAGGCTATGATGGCACAAGAATGATACTACTCCATTCCTTCATGAAAACAACTACAGAAACAGTTATCCTATTTGGGTAGGCAATGATTTCCTTTTACACAGAGCTCATCAAGTCTTAAATGTTGGCATATATCCAGAAATATATTTTTTTCTATGCCTACATGAAAGTTGAAATGAGCTTCAGACATACTGTCTTGTCTAAAGACACAAAAAAAATGGGGGTGGATGAGAAAGAGAACCAAAACCCTTTTGTTCCACTGTTTAAATAAAGTATATAAAAAGGTAGGGTTTAATGAGTGGTGAAGATTTACTTTATATAGTAAATGTTTCCTGGTTAACATACTCTTGCTTCTTTAAGAAGTTGTACAGCTATAGGATTTTATCAAACTATCCTGTACTGCCATATATTGACTTAAATAGTGTGAATATAGCCTACAGTGACCCACGTATTGGGTTAGAGCAAAGTGTCAATAAAAAGGCAAATAAAATCTTTCCTTTATCTCTTTGTGTCTCTACATGTACAGGAGTAGATATATTTTTATTATTATTTTTTAGATGGAATTACTTTATGCAGCTTTCAGTTAAAATGGCCTTTGACATCTATAGTTTGAGGCCTTAATTTCATATCAATAGCTTTAAGGGTGTCCTTAGTATTGTTAAATACTTTCATAGTGACACTGTGCTTGTAATTGGGTTTGCTGCTGTGGTTGAAGTTGTAACTGGACTGAACCATATACCTGTCTTGCTCTTATGTCTGACAAGGACTGAAAGCATAATGAAAAGGGTCCAGTTATGTTACCTGTGCTCAACAGAAGACCTAAATGTTGAATGATACCTGTTAGGTCAATGTACCCAGCCTGATAAGCTCTTGTAGCTTTCTTCCTTTTCCAAGGCCTTTGAGGAATATATATCAGGTCAGATAAATTGTTCTGATGTTTACAGTATTCTCAGATCCACTGTCTTCCTTCAGGGCCTGGTAACCCTCCCTGGTCATCCCATGCTAATAACATTAGTAACATCCCATATGAAATAACTCTTCTGCTTCCTTCATGTGTCCGAAATAACAGCCATCATTAATATAAATGACATCTGCATGCAAAGTAAATCTAGTGCTTCAAGAATGTGGGAAAACGTACATGAGCATAGGACATGAGACTTGGGACCAAAATTCTTTTTACGTCATTGACAGAAAGTTTAAAAGATTGGTGTTCTTGGGTTAGCCTATGAATAAAAGGATCCTTTGAATAAGCTGCTGTATCCTACCTTGCTCTCCATCAGAAGAAGAGTAATTTTCTGAATTACATATTTCAAGATGTTGACTATTCCTTTAGTTTAAGGAACAATAGGAAATACTTATTATTGACACTATTATAAAAACTGTAGTATTTTAGATCTTTAAACTTAATTGTCACCATTAAATTTTCCATTAAAAAAAAAAAAAAAAACCACTATATAATAATATACATTGTTCTATAAACCACTTAAAAAATACTTAATGGAATAAATTCTCTGGAACCAAAGTTAATAGTTGCCTAGTTAAATTCTGAGGAAAAAAAAAAAAATGCATCTAGGTTCCTAAATCCTATAGGTCTTTATTAAATGGCAGCTACTTAATCCTTGTAAACATTTTTCTGACTTTAGCAAGGCACCTCTGTTTTTTCTCATATATATGAAATGTTATCTTAAATCTGTCACTAATTGACTGAGGGTATGTTTAACACTGTCTTAATACTTGAGAAAAAAATACAAAATGGAAAATGTAGTGTATTGTGACATGGGAAAAAAACATCAAACACTTTAAAAGACTACAAAAACACTGTTTGAATTACAGAACAGATATCATACCTTCCATTAAAATCAGTTACAGATTCATAACATTCCTATAAATCAAGTGCATGATTTCTTATAACTGCATCATTAAAATGTTTCGTGTTGCTTACAGGTAAGTGTTTTAGAAAAAAACCCAAACCCACACATGCATATACAATTAAATAAAAGACTGGGCAATTATCAAAGCTCTAGCTTCTTACTGAAGCAGTGAGACACAGAATAAATACCCTGAGTTTGAGAGAACTCCTGTTGGAACTATTGAGCTAGTAATAGTTCCCTGAAAAACATCAGAAGGAGAAATAAAGGGTTTCAAATGTGACTGAATTGAAATGATTAAAGTACGTATTCTGTTGAGAAAATCATAATAATAAGAAGAAATAGTTTGCTTTTCAAAAGAAAGATCAGCTATCAAGAAAGCCAATATACTTTCCAGAAAATTTCTCTACTTTAGTGGAAGATATAATTTACATAAAAACCTGGAAAAAGCCCAAAACCTGTTGTAGTAAATAAATAAAATATTGCAGAAAGCTTACAATGAGAGATTTTTTCTTAAAAGAAGCATAAACAAGTTCAAAGGATGAAAGAATGCAATTTTTATTATGTACTATTACAGTAGCTTTTTCTGTATCATCAGAAGATGACTTTAATTATTTGGTATCTTGAAGGCCATGTATCTTTCTTAGTTCAATCATTTGAAAATTACTTTAATTCAGATTTGAATAGCTTATCTTTATACAAATATATACAATTATATTGTTATTTTCCATTGAACTAACAAGGTTTCAGTCTTCTCTCTGTACATTTATTCCTAATACTTTGATTCTTTTGCATCTTAGTAGCTCTGTCATCTGTTGTGTAAGTGAACTTGAGAATATACAGATGTCTGACTGTGGTTGAAAATGCCTCAGTTTACCTCAAACTTTATCCCTGTAATGATCAAACCAACATTCACCTTCACATGATTATTTTGGGCTAAAATATGAACAAGACTGCCCTGCTATGTTCTGGTTCCCTAAGGTTTAAAATAATCCACTGAATGCTTCTCTCTTTCACAGTCTGATTTTGCATCATTCTCATCAAAGACATAGTTCTTTGCCAGTAGGTTTCATGGGTTCCATATTTCCACATTTCCATGAAAAAAACAGTGAAAAGCATACTGCCATAATGCTTCTGTTTATTCTTAAGAATATTTTTTTTTCTTCCCTGTGCAAAATACCTTGTAGGAGTCGGATATGCTACCCTGCTAAGCATGAAAAAGAAAGTATGAGGGCTGTTCCAAAGACCTCTGAAACCAATGAGAGTGTGGAATTCTGTATACTGGTTATATCATCTATTTCAAGTGTTATAGGTCTAAAATTTTTGAACTCTTCTGTAGCGTATCACGCCCATATCCTGTATAAATACTTCTTTAGTGATGCATGTTTAAATTTTATTGATTCATTGTTGTTGTTATTATTATTATTATTATTATACATTTAATAGGGTTACAAGACCAACTGTATAATAATTTTACTTAATTTTAACTTTTACATTTTTAATAAAAATTTTATCATTATGACTTTTTTAAAGATAAGCACTGAACATAACTGAAATTCACACATTTTTCTCCCTGGCAGCTGTCAGACTACTATTCCAGCCTTTTTTCAAGTTGTACATAAGTCTTGTTGTGCATCTTCACCTTCAAATGTTAAGTATTG
Organism: Tyto alba; assembly: GCF_018691265.1. Classification (NCBI taxonomy): domain Eukaryota; kingdom Metazoa; phylum Chordata; class Aves; order Strigiformes; family Tytonidae; genus Tyto; species Tyto alba. The sequence goes on along the minus strand of NW_024881276.1, from coordinate 35,405,959 downwards.
AGTATTGTACTTAAATGCACAAAACCCATTAGGAATATTTACTTTGAATCTAAGGATTTAAACCCAGGGAACTTTGAAGATAAGAAACTCAGTTGTGATAAGTGGTAAGCTATATAACATATTTAAGAATATTCACTGTTTTACTTTGGCTGTAATCTTTATATTAAAAGATTCATAAACAATAGAATGCTATATACATTCACTGAGTTTTGATGTGGCATAGTGAAAGAGAAGTCTGGTAATATATAAATTTTTACATACAAGAAATGATACATTTTACTCTGGTATGTCTGCATCCTTGGATATTATACAAATATTCCAAAATGTTCTAATACAGCTGTCTCACAATAGCTGCAAGAGCCCTGGACTACAAAATTAATTTGCATTGTCTTCATCTTACCAAAATTATATAAATAACATCTATCCCTTTAATGAACAATTGCATATTTCTTTGTAAAGACGTACATGATATAGTATGCTATAACTTTTCATCATATATTTGAATATGTTGTACATCCTGTACTCCATGAATGCAAAAATCTCTTCCAAGCAAATCTCATATATTTCTCCTACTACTCATCAGACTGCTTGTAACACTCTTAGGAAGAAGCAAGACTGGGAACACAGGCAATCAGAAGAAAAGATTTATTGCTTTTCTTCACTTATTATGTAGACTTTTGATCATTAAATTAATTAGAGCATCTGGTTGTCCTACCTTACTCTTGAGGTAGTCAGGATGGTCATGTAGCAGAAAGGAAGTACTTCAATATGTATTCCCAAAGACAAATTTTTCAATGACCCTTCCAAAGACATTGACTGCCCTTCCCCTTTCATAAAGAATATTTTCAAACTAAGGAGTTACCTTAAGTGTCAGGAAGCTCCCTTTGCAAAACTGTTAGTCCTTGTCCTAGTAGAAAATCAGGCCTTTGGAAGGGAGGAGGCTTCAAAGGTTCATGTGAGTTGGTGTTGGAACCAATGTTTTTAAAAAAGTGGAATTGTCATGGGAGGGCAGGACATTAACGATTTTAGCTAATCAACATTGGATGGCACCTCATTTCTTTCCAGATTCAATGTCATCAGCTGTTCATCCTCATGTTCCTTATGAAGCTTTACCTTTATTCTTATTTTTCCTCATTCTTTTATCCCATGTGACAGTGTTTGAAAACCAGTACTAGCTGCAACTCAGCTGCCAAGCTCATCACTCATTTTTACGAATCTATCAGAACAAGGTAAAAAAATATTTTGCCTATTCTGCCAATTTGCTGAATACACATATATATGTATATATTCTTTTTTTTTTTACCAAAAACTGTTTTCCATTCTATTGGGTAGATATGACTTAGAGGAGATCAGAAAAGAGAAAAGCAGGCTGGAATTAACTTATAGGAAATCGTAGAGTTGAATGTATAGAAACAAAATTGTTGAGGTGAATTTTGGTAATGGATAACAAAGTTTTTTAGGTGTTTTCCACTCAATATTTCATTAATTCATACAAATTATTTTTATACAAGTGCACACACATTCAGTTATTTGTGTCATTCCTGATTAACCATTGAATTGGTCACTCCTTTTGTCTTTCTGTTTATCCCCCAATTATCCATCTAACTGGTATATATCACAGTTTATCCTTGCTAAAATATATTTGAGGTAATAATTTACATTTTTTTTCTGATGATCATTAAGCAACAAATGTGGTTTTTAAATTAGCAGACACCCTTGAAACACACTAACAACACCTCACACAAATTAAGCCATCAAGTAAGAAAACTACAAGGAATCTTAAAAATCAAAGATAATGGTATATCTGATTTGCACTGGTCTGAATATTTCTTTAATCATTTATATCCTTAAAATCATCATGAGACAGGCACTACCTCTACTTGTTGACTGATGGTTCATTAACATTCTAAGCAGAGAATCTGGCCATGCAAGGGACTCACTGAGGTAAGTACTGATGTAGATAAAGGAACTAATCAAACTGAACATAGGTAATTTTAAATAACCTGTGGAAACTGTTTCCACAGCTTCAGAAATGCTGGTGGATTATAGTATTTTGCACACAGTTAAGACAGATAAATGTTTTTTGTACATAGTTTAAAGTAATCAATAGCAATGGTCATGCATGTGCTGGAGCAATCATGTGGGACCATACAGAAGCTGGACTATAAAAATATAACAGAACAATCTGAGTAATCTCACCTGATGTGGCCATTTGTACACAGTTGTAAAGACTATTTCAACAGAGACTTGTGTCAGAATCTGGACAGCAGCTGACCATCCTGTTGGAGAGATTCAATTCCCTATATGAGTATTATTTTTTGCAAAAGATTCCACAGTTTATTTTTTTTAAATGCTTTAAATGTGAAGATCTATGCAACACTCCCTATGTTAAAACCACCAACATAAAGACAACAATAATTCTTGTTCCTGTGAGATCCTGATGACTGTTCAGAGTCATCCTACTTTTTTGTCTCTGCTCTTCAGAGCTCCAGTTTGTACTGGTGATATATTAATACTATAAAAGAACTTTCATCTTGTTAAAAGTCAGAGCACACTACATAGAACACAGATTTAACTCAAGTCACCTTGGAGACAGCACCTTTTCCTGTGTTCTCTTACAAAAATTTCTCTGGGACATACTTGTTAACTCCTTCAATCTTAAGACTGGGTTACAGAAGACCCAGAAGACAATTTGATTTTCTTTTGTTGCTGTTCTGCAAAGTGAATCAAAATTTTGTTTTTTTTTAGAAGCTTGAATCTTCAGATTACCCTTTTTAACCCTTTTTTTTTTTTTTTTTTTTTTAAGATATCTTCATCACTTCATCACCTAATTGGTTAGTCATTCATTTATAAGGCTTAGATATCATCGTGTGCTCAGATGTTACAGGGAATACCAGAACACAGTCTATCCAAGAAGATGCATAAAATACTTGTGAAATTCCCAACAGTGACTTCCACATAGAATGATCTCCTTTATCTGCATAATACGATTCTTTGTTGTTTTTTTTTTTTACATATTTTTACAAATTTGTTGAAATATTTTTTAAAACTTTCTGAGTTTCACACTAACAAGGAAAATATTGTAATCTTTGTATTTCATAATACATAATTAATATGCTTTATAGTACTAAAACTGGTCTAGTTGCAACTAGTTCCTACTTTTAAAATAGCTTTTTGGTTTATTCTTTAGCAAGTAATTTCCTCAGAGAATAAAAAGACAGAGATAGATACACTCAGATGAGCAACAGTATATGTAGGTGTTCAAATGTATTGTTATCTAGTTATTTGAAATAATTGATTGAAAATATCTGTTAGTATATTTAGCTCAATTTTTGTTGTAAAGAGTAATAATAGAAGTCAAATATAGTGAGTAGAGCTGATACTTTGTTTTAGTAATAATATTCACATCTATTGTAGTCTCTGCCACGTCTCATTTCTCAAACTAAACTGAGTTTGGGGGGAAAAAAAAAAAAAAAAGAAAAGAGAAGAAACAAATAGAAACATAAGTTGAAAAAGTTTTGGAGAATCCTGAACAGCACTGAGTTTTGCTTCAAATTTATATTCTGATATAGAATGTTTTAAGAATATTAGTAGGTTAGGTATCTCAGGTAACATAATAGATACATAGTAGTTAAGTCAATAATACAATTCATTACTAGCATGTGTATTTTATTAAAGAATTACGTGACCTTTGACTTGACAGGATTATAAAAAAATTCTTTTGTGATCTCAGATCTGGTAGACAGATATACCAATGTAATTAATTGCTTGCTAGCTTGGGTTTTGTTTGGTGATGTTTTAAGTTATTGTCATTAGCCAAAAAAAAAAAAAATATTAAGTCTTACTTCTGAGACATTTACTCTTACTTCTATATTTATCCTATTTTTTAACAAAAATCTAAGTCAGGGAAAATATACATCACTCCTTACTCAATTAGACTTCAGTGAGAAATAATAGAAGATTATCTTCTCAAGTAGAAACTGTCAATATTGGAAATGAAATATCAGAGTATATGCAAAAGGGTGACATTCTCTTTCACAGATGTAGAAATTAAAATTTATACCTGTCTATGTTTGTATGACAGATCCACTCGTATCTCAAAAGGTGAATATAGTTTCTGGCATTTGTGACATCTTTTCCAATGAAAACTGTTTATTTTACAGAAAACCACAGTAATTTTTTCCTCTGTATTGGGAAAACTTAGTCACAGCACTATGCATGTGTGACTGCATGTTCAACATTCTATTATTTCTCTTCTAAACCATTCTTCTGTTAAGAATTTTCTATAACTACAGTATTAATATAAATGTGTTCAAAATAGTTATGATTTCCATAGTACTTGACTAAAAACAGTTGCTGAAATCTCCTGATGGAGAGGTGAACTGGTCAAATGGATCTGGGCTCGGACCGAAAGACATTTGACAGTTCTCATCATTCCAGTTCCCAAAACAGTGAATGAAAATATTCTTCAGTATTTGGTATCCCAAGCACAGTTAGTTGTGTCAGCATTTCAGATAAGAACATGGTTCTGTAGAAGTTTTTTTTTTTTTTTCATTTTTTCTGTTTTTGAAAAAGCAGGGATAATTCCTAACAAAATCTTACTGACTCAGAAGAAAATAATTTTATAGAACTAAAGATACAAATCAGTCTTGTTTTATTCAATGTACAAGAACTATTTTTTTTTTTTTTTGTGTGTGTGTGATTTGAGAATACTCTACATCTAAGATAAACATTAAGAAGGAGTTAAGGCTTTTAAATATAAAAGCAGATGCTACATGTATTTATGGATAATTTTAAGGAGAAAGTTTTTCTGAGCACATAGGTAATTCAAATACATTTTTGATTCTTAAAGAGAGGCAGAGAAAATTTTTGTTTACTTTTATTATTTATAAATTGATGATAGACTTCAGTGGAATTTCATATGAAGTTTTTCAGAACTGAACTGAGGATAAAATCTTCTGCTGGGAAATAAAAGAAGTTAGAGTCCTCTGAGGAAACAGCAGCTTGTATTGTGCCCTATCCATTGTCACTTCTGATGTCTACAGAGTTTAGGACAGTCTTTTGCTCTCCTAAGTATAGACAATTAGAATTTATTCTAATTTGTTGCTATTTCATGCTGTGAACTCCCAGTGAGTTCAGCTGCTCACATTCCAGGACTGTAGTTGCTTCTGCTGCTCTGTGCTTTTTGAAATTAGCTTTATGTCTTCAGGTACATTAGGGGCTTTCTCAGCTCATACCTCCTCATGTGCCACACAGCAGCAAACCAAATTCAAAGACAAAGAGCACTACCGAATTCCCCTGCTAGCACCAACCGTCATAACAAAATGCCACCACTTTTTGCTACTGCCTTTGCCACCCTTCAACACCACCTCTTAAGAAGATCTGAAGATGTAAATTCTGCGTATTTTCCAGCTAGATCTGTGTATCAGTGGGATATTCATATATGCCTAAGGGCTTCAGCAAAGGTATATTTTAAAACCTGTTTTTCTGATGAGTATTTCTAGATAGGTCAGTTGCATCTTTTGTGTTTTATAAAATAATGAATTCTAATACATTTTTTAGTATCAGATAAGATATGAGATAGTTAAAGTAAAACAAACAAATGATTTATAAATAAGCACCATTTTACACAGGGCATGATGATAATATTTTGCTACTTTAAATACCCATGAAACTAAACCAAAACAAAATAACACCTCATGTAGCTTTGACACTACAATGAATTCAGCTTGGTAACAGAACTAATTTAAACCATGAGCAGTTGATGGTGTGTCTTTTTGGATTTGTTTTTACTTTTATGAAGTACATTTTGATCATTTTACTTTGAAAATGGCATCCTTGAACAATTTCAACATCCATTTTTCAGTGGTTAGTTTTTCTGCGAATAATCTCACTAAGGCTATCCGTTTAACTAGGTTTGTGGAAGATCGTAACAATATGTACACATGGCAAAGTAGCTTTTTGTCCATACTAACATTTTTTATATGAAAAAAACCACACTCATTTGGAATAAGGTTTTAACAGGAATAATTGGCATTTGACAGGGCTGGTGATGTTTTTGAATAAGAACAAAGTTATCTAATAATAAATAGCTTTGGTACATACTCAGATTCTTGGATTTTCTGCATTTGTTAATTGTCCCTTAAGGTAACAATTTTTCTGGAAAGCCAAGTATTACCATCTGTATATGAGAGATAATTCACTTAGACATCTTCAACTCATTTTGTTAGTATATGAATTACATCTGTAGCAGTGCATTTGTAATTGTATGTTCTGTTATCAGCAAAATACATGTCCACCTGACTAGTATATACCGAGCTCAAAGCTTCTTTTAGACACACATAAGTCAGACATAGAAGCATCTTGTAGCAAGCCACCACACAACTGCAAAGTAATCAGCCAACAGTGCTCAGCTCTAACATATAAATTACTGCTATTTTGCAGAACAAAAAAAAATTAAAGGATGTGCATACACACAGACATATGCACAATGCATACATGCGGGATTTGCATGTTCTGCATCAATGCTCTACTATGTCAGCTGTCTGCTATAGAATTGACCACAGAAAATTAAAAATATTGATTTTTTGTTTATTTTTCCTTAATAACACATACATGATCTACGTTTAATACTGCAGCAGAATATGGAATAGAAAAATGTTGTAATAATTTCTTGCAGAAGGTCTAAGATAAGCTAATAAGTGAACTGTGAGGAAAAGGGTCAGTGGGTTAGTAGAAATTTATCATGAATGGAAATAAAATGAATGTATGTTTTATATAACATAGTTTGCTATTAAGGATACAAAAAAGCTTATACTGTCTCTTATAGTACAGTACCATGACATTTTGTCCATTTTTCAGGCTAGATTTCTAAAACGTACCTATGAAATTTGGCACAATACAAGTACAAGTAATTATAGTATCAGGATTATTATTTTATGCTCTCTGAAAATTCAAAAAGAACAACTAGCTATAATACACTACTAGTTACGTACCATCTTATTTTACCACAATTACTTGGTACTGTAAATTACTATCGTTTTTATTGTAGAATTTACAGGTACCAATCAAGACAGGTTTCACTGAATAGGTGTCGATAAAATAAAGATGAACCATGTGGCAAGAAATATATATATATATATTAAAAAGATGTCATAGGTGAGCATTGGAAAAGCTTGTAGAGGACCTGTAAACCAGATCTCTCAGCATCATTTTATATGTTATATATTTACAATGGAAATATTATTTGGAAGGAAGGAGATTTTTATAGGGTTTACCCGTTGTGTCCTGAGTACTATGGGCTCATTGGCTATTCATAGATGATTGTATCAATGATGTTATTAGTATTTTTATTTCCCTCAATCATTTGATGTATTTTCTGGGAATCATTATATTCAAGACACAAATAATTCTCATTCCCAATTCTCTCCTTCAGATTTTATTCCTGAGGAAATAAAATTGATTCTTATTTGTCTGGAGGTAAACACCTTGTATATCACATAATGGCAAAGCCCCTTAAATGTGATAGGAGAATTTCTGATAAGGGACATACTTTCATCCACTTGAATCCTATTCTCAAACAGCAGTTGGAAATCAGAGTAAGAAGATGAAGGAAAGTGAAGGAAGCTAAATCTCTTCTACCAGCTTTCACAACTATTTCCACTTTATCCTCTCATCTCACATGGTATTGTCCCCTTGCTCCTTTCATTCCTTGATTATGCTTGGATATATATAAATATACATAATTGGTTTGAGACAGGTTTTCCTCTAGAATATTTTTGTTGTTCATTAATATTGTAATTTATGAAAACAAATTCTGGTTAATTGTGTTACTAAATCTGTTAATTTTATAAGTATTATGCCCTGTTATTAAATTTTATTTATAATAATAACTCTGCTATTATCAAAGACAGACCCGTTAGGGGAAGAAAAAGAACATCAATTTAATTTAAACAACACCACCATTTAATTTGCCAATTAAACAGAGTAGTACAATGAGAAATACACCCCCATCTTAAAAACACCTTTCCCCCTGTAAGAAATTGAAGGAATTAATACCTCAAACATTCATCGACACATAAATCCTCAAGGTCAAGTTGTGGCCTTTGTGGTTAGACCAAGGAAGTACATAGTGTATCGAAGGATACATGTCTCCATTCTGTTGTGGTTGTATTGCCAAATTCCTTTAAAAAGCCTCAGAAGGGGGAGACATAGACTGAGTGAAACCATGTGCCGGGTTAAAGCCTACACTTTACAACTGTACCCTTGAAGAAGGGCTAAAAAGATTGATAAGAGAAAGGCTGGATAATTGCCCACTAAGCAAAAACTGAGGAAGAATTAAAGGTGTGGGGGGGAGCACAACCACGGACTCAATTGCATGAGTGGGTTGGTGCACCCCATCTCCCCTTAATGCACATGCAGAACCCATGTTCTACCTTTTCCTTATCTCTCATGGAAATAAGTTCATGGAATATCTGAGTATCTGTCTGGTATGCTAATCAGCTGATAAGATCAACTTAAAAGACAGAAGAAAACATTGCTGTGTGTGCACCCACCATCTAAGATTATGGGACCTGAGACAACACTGGAACCTGGGGTAGTGATCTGGATTCTTTGACTTTCTTTCTCTCACTTCCTTTTCTTTCTTTTCTTTTTTTTTTTTTTTTTTTCTTATAAATTTATCAATAAGAGACCACATAGTTTACTATCTTTTTCCAAGGATAAGTTGTTTCTACCACATGTAAAATATTTTAACCAGTTGTTTGGTGTCATTTTACCTTGATTTAACCCAAGGGGATCACAGAATCTCTATGACTCCCTGGGCCCCCAGTCTGGGATATAAAACTCCCACCACTCCCTTCTTCCCAAGCTCAGCTTTGCTCCCATTTTCTCTACCTCCTCTCTTACCAGCAGTGCAAGGGGTCAGGGAATGGGGGTTGTGGTCAGTTCATCACCTGTTGTTTCTGCCATTCCTTCCTCCTCGGGGTGAGGACTCCTCACATTCTTCCTATGTCCAGCGTGGGTTCCTTCCCACAGGAGACAGTCCTCCACAAACTATCTCGGATGTGGCTCTCTCCCACAGGGCTGCATCTCTTCATGGACTGCTCCAGTGTGGGTTCCTTCCACGGGCTGCAGTCCTTCCAAAAACTGCTCTAGCGTGGGCTTCCCTCAGAGTCCTGGCCATCTTTGGGTGCAGCCACCTGCTCTGTCATGGGGTCCTCCAAGAGCTGCAGATGGGCATCTACTCCACCATGGACCTCCATGGGCTGCACAGGGACAGCCTGCCCTGTCACCGTGGGCTGCAGGGGAATGTATGCTCTGGAACACTTCCTCCCCTCCTCCTCCTTTCTTTCTTTCACTAACTTTGGTGTTTGCAAAGTTATTTCCCTTACAACTCACACTCCTTTGTTGGTTGCCCTTCTTAAATATGTTATTGCAGAGGCATGGCCACCATTGCTAACTGGCTTGGCCTTGGCCAGAGGCAGGTCCAACTTGGAGGCAGGGGAGCTTCTAGAAGCCTCTCACAGGAGCCACCACTGCAGTCCCTTCCCCTGCTACCAAAATCGTACCACACACAAACTCAACACATGTTCATATTCTAATTACCCAGGAAATGAGCAGGTTTCCTTTTCCCCATCAAAACATTTATCATGTCTCTTCTTCCCATGGAACTATGCCAAATTAATCAATGTACAGATATTTCAAATTAGCAGTACATTCCTCAAAGTTTTTGAATCATATTGTGAAGAAGGAATACTGAAGGGTTTTGGTAGTGTTTTCTCACTCTAATATATATTTCTAATGTAAAAGTGGGGAAGCTGTACTCTTTCGTGTGCTCCTAGCATTTAATGTGATCATTTACAAAACCTAGAGTAACAAATGTTTTCTTCTCCAGCTTGGGTACCATAGAAAACTTGTAATTGTGTAAGACAAGCTTATATCTTCTACAGATAGGGAACAAAAATAACTGTATTTTAATTGAAGTTTATTCTGCTAAACGTAAATGTTAAAGTATGTGTGTGTGTATATATATGTATAAAAATATATTCAGTTAAGACTTTGTTAGTGTAATACTGTAATAGCCTAATCAGATAAGGAGTTTTATATCCAGTTATATCACTAACACTTGAATTCCAGATCTATACAGACAGTTGTCAATGATAATATCCTTGAGTTTTTTATACAGGAAAAATTATGAATACCTCTCCTCTTTTTTCTGGCACTACACTCACACTTCTGCAGCTTCTCTGGATCTGACGGTGAACAGTTTCAGCCGTCTCCAAGCAACGAGGCTGGGGATCTTGCAGTGTGCCACCAATGTCCCCAGATCTCTCTGGAAGGATTGTGATGCTGCTGTTGGTGTCTCCTCTTCCTCAGTCCTGGTGTTCCCTGATCTATCTTTTAATGTATTTTTCTCATTCCAACCTTCTCCCTTCCCCATGTTCCCATGGAAGGAGTGAAAGATGCATTGCGGACCCCAGGGGCTGTTTGCCCAGCAGGGACAGGCTGGGGCTGCCAGTCTCTTCCCTGCAGCAGCACTAATAAAATTAAAGCTCAGACAGGTTAGTAAATAGGCACTTGGCATTGGAATGCCTAATACACTGCATTAACATTCCTACATGTTTTGTTTAAAGCTTACCAGCTAGTTGTCATTATGATAAAAAAAAAAAAATAAAATTACATTTTCAGAATTGGAAAATGTTGATTTAATGTTTTTTTAAAAAAAAACAACATTCCCAGGAAATCTCTGTGTGTTTGGATATTAGCTTTCACGTCACTGGGAGGAGAAACAGAGGGAGAAAGAAGGAGAGGGAGAATGAAAACAATGGGATGAAAACTTGATCTTTCAAGCCATTTGTTTTAGAGTCTTGTAAAGGCTTTTACTCTTGATGCCATTGTTGAAAAAAAATACATTTCAATTATGTTAAAACAGAGTTGTCATGACCACTCAGGTACTTATATAAGATACATAAATCATTTCAATTGCATAAACTCCTTTACCTTATAGATCTTGTTACCTTACACTGTTTTTTTTTTGTTTGTTTGTTTTTTTTTTTTTTTTTTCATATCAGGTTTTCCTGTCACAAACCTTGATAAAAACTGTAGTTTCCACCAAAAGGGGCTAAATGAACTCAATTACTTTGGCTTCTTAGAAGAAACTCTCTGTCTTCTATTATATCCTGTGCCTATTTAACATAAGCCATAAGGTTGGAGAAACTATTTGGGTTATCAAGTACTGTCTGTACAACAGAAAACCTGGGTGCTTTCCAACAGTCTGGAGTTTATACATTAGCTTCAGATATGAAAATCTATAAAATGCTGTCGGAAAATCTATGTACAGTACATGCTATATAATACATTGTTTAGTGACTGCATTAAAAATATCCTCAAAGCAATCCAATTGTTTAATGAGGCATAGAGGTGTCATCTTAAATCAAAATAACTATTATTTAATTAGCTAGAATTCTCATTTCCAGAATATGCTCCTCCTCTTTAAAATTATTCTAAAGTTGTCTTGTGCAACAAGTGGCATGTCCTTCTGATTGTGTATAAACATCAATTGATTGTTAATCAAAATTGGCATTTGGTTCCTAACCCATTGTTGCATCCACCCAGATAACTCTTTACCCCACTTTAATTTTTTAGACAGGCATCCATTCTTCTTCACAGCTTTGTCACTGATCAATCCACAAAGCCTTAGGCTTTCTATCTTTTCTGATTTGCTCTAAGTAGTTGAGCACCAAGGAAGACCTATAAGAGGTAGAAATTTTTGAATGCATTATACAGGATCTGGACAGTTATAAATTGCCTTATAACAATATACGATTAGAAAGTTTAATTTTCAACTGAAATGTTAGAAATTGGTTGATAATCACTAGTATTTCATATTGGAGTGTCACCCTCCAAATTTCTAAAAAAAAAAAAAAAAAAAATTAATTGCAGTTTGATATTAAGAACTGAAACAAAATAGTAGAAATAGTCTTAGTTATGCAATACCTTGTTAACTCTAGTTTGGGCACTCTGATTTGTCAGTTTTATTAAGATTTTAAATATATAAATATATATATAAAACTTTTACCTGCATCAAGAATATTTAGAAGAAATGCAAATATAAACCTTGACATGTAGTTCTAGTATGCATTGTTAACTGCCAATGCCCTGTTAGCTTGCAAACTTAAATAGTGATTATCACTCTTCTTTTCTAAACATTGTTGCCTAAGTACTACATAAACATCTTGAAATACAAATTTTTTAAAGATATTTAAATATAATTAATGGAACAGCTAGTATGCTAGAGAAAGTAAAATGGTTAATTGTTATGGTTTGAGCCTAATTGGCAGCCAACCACCTGGCAGCCAATTAACCACCCTTCCCCCCCCAACCTGGGAATGGGGGAGGGAATAAGAGGGGTAAAGGGAGACTGTTAGGTTGAGATAGAAACAGTTTAATAACGGTAATAAAATGAGAACAATGACAGTAATAGAAAATGTAAATTAGCAATGCACAATATAATTGCTTACCACCCACTGACCAATACCCAGTCCATTCCTGGCTAGCGATCCCAAAATACCAAGATCCCACAGTTGCAATCCCGGAAGTGAGAGAGAGCGAGCCCCTTCCCAACCACCCCTCCTCTATATAGTGAGCATGATGTTACATGATATAGAATATGTCATTAGACAATTTGGGTCTGGTGCTCTGTCCGTGCTCCCTCCCAGCTTCTTGTGCACTTGTGCACGGGCAGGACATGGGGAGTTGGAGAGTCCTTGAAATCTCAGTAACAGCTGAAAACATCAGTGTGTTATCAGCATTCTTCTCATACCAAACCCAATGCTGAATCTAAACCACAGCACTATTCTAGTTACCAACAAGGAATATTAACTCTATTTCAGCCCAAATCAGGACATTAATCTAATTAGTTACATCTCTACCCACAAACTGTACCCTTAAGAGTACCACATTGCAATAATACCTCTGTGGTAAAACTAATATTGCAGACAACAGAAACAAATATTGTACTTAATGTGGAGTTAATTAAAAATTAAACAAGTAAACAAAACAAAACCAAGCAAATCTGTAAGCTTTTGTATTCACAGGCTAGGAAAACGAATGATGTCAGTTCTCACTTCTGTAACTGTGGCAGCAAGTGAACATATAACTTTAACAAAAAACCAAGGCACTTTTATTTAAAAAAATCATGCTAAGTATTACCATAGCTGATGATAACTTGGTTTATTCCTTCAGCATACACATTTTGGAGCAAGATTCTTCAGCTCAACTCGCTGCCATTGTTTGTTTCCTTAAATCAGTTGTCAGGGGATTCCCCTTTGGCCCGCTTTACGTGATTCTTTGTTATTTGGCTGTAAGTCCACTTTCCCCCTTCTTTCCTTCTTTTCCTTTTCCTTTTCCCCCCTTTAGAACTGTTGTGTTAACTATGTTTTCAGAGTTCTGGAACATTTCAAATTCTGTATATATAAATGTTGCCTTCAGTAATTTAAGATAGACTTTGTTTCTCCTGCAAACAGTGAGTATTACTGGCTACTGTATATCATTCTATCTTGGTCTTTCTCATGGATAAGGCATTGCTAAGGAAGAACTATGTGGCTCTAGGTTATTTTGATTACCAAGTACAAGGCAACTCATTAAATTGTATACTAAGAATATCTCTCCTTTCCGCAGTTATTCTTTAACTCTTCCAAAAGTCCATGCAGAATTTAGTTTTATTAAATTGTCAGATTTTTACAAGCCTCTAATATTTTAAGAATCATTTTCAAAGTTACCTTCTGGTTTCCTAATTCATCATTTCTGTCTCTTGGTATTTGATTCCTAAATTATGTAGATATCATTCTTTTCATCTGAAAAAGTATCTGAACAGGACAGCTTAGTATTATTGCTATTTCTTTATCTCCTTTCTGTAAATTCTAGTAGATTTCCTAGGAGGGATGCTCTTTCTCTTCCCTTTGACATTTGTCTGTTCTGTTCATGCTTACATGCTTTTTCTTTATTCTTTTATACTTCGTATTTTTTGATTTCATTTTCATTTTAATCTCAAGAGGATAGCCATGTATTGAGGCACATGCTGGAGCTATAGTACTTGTTAAAGCTTCAGTGTAGCATTTCTCAAACTGAGGTTCACAAAAGCAAATAAAAGGGGAAATAAAATTAGATGGCAGAAGTCAGCAGCCATTCAGTGCTATCTGAATCAGCAACCACTTTAGAGTGGGAAACTAAGAGCAGAACTTTTGGCAACAAATGATTACATGATCAGCCTACCATTAATTGTTGGCAGCAATGCAGTTTCACCAGTAATTGTAGTGAGCGTAAACATCTGCATTTAGTAATTACAGTGTATTTTCACTTCAGGGCCTTAGAAGGAAATTCATAACATTCCTTCAGAAAATGTAAGCTGCTGCCAGCTAAGTGTCACATCGTAGATGAGGATGAGAGTGTCAACATTTTAAAAAACTATGAATTACAGGTAGCTTTGCAATCAATGTCAAACTCATCAGATTACTGCAGTGTTAGAAGAAATGTTCTAGAAATCTGTAAGATTTAACTAACATCCAAAGACAGAAGCATATTTATCCCATACTTCATGCAGGAAATGTGTTTTCTGCAGATGAAGATGGCATTTGTACATAAATCAGATGAAGACTGACAGTGATATTACCCAAGGACATCATGATCTCCCTCAAGATGGCAATAAGATATTTTGTTGCCCCTAGTCTTTGTGAGTCAAGAGGTTCATCTGGATTTGCAAGAAAGGGTTATTCACAACACACATATATGTCAACTAGGCTTCATTTACAATTTAGATCAAGACCATGGAGATCTGACTATTCCTTAGAGCAGACCTTCAAGTAGCCACTTGTCCATATTCTTGAACTGCAGGCCCAGCTGAACCACTGAAGGGGTTTGGTAAAGGCTGTTGCTAAATTAATCTCACCTGAGTCAGTCTTTGATTTGATGCTTACTTCAACCTTCTGAAGATTAATATGGCCATTTTTTCCTATTCTTTCCCAAACATTTATTCCTTTCATGAAATAATGGATACGCTACTGAGGGAAATACAGGAATCAGGGATGAGATGGAAACTTACATACAGTCAGTAAGCTAACATGACTTTCTATTGTTGTTGGAGTGGATTTCCAGTAGAACAGTTTAATTAAACTGAAACATAATAAAGCATGATGAGATACTATATTTTAAGGAATAATGAATCCCTACAATATGGAAAAAAAAATGTTATCAGGATAGCAAAAATGGGAGAAGTAAGAGAGAAAAAGAAGTTATAAATCTTGCCATCTACAGTTTTTCTTTTCTTTCCAACTTGAACAAAGAAACAATGACTGATTCTCTTAGGGCACTGCCCTTTTTAGATGAAGAGACTAAATAATAGACAGATGAAGCTATTCCATGCTCTCAGAGGAAGAAGAATGCGGGTCACCTACAGCAGAAGGAAAGCAAATCATTTCAAATGTGGTAAACGGAAGCAAATCTGCAAGTTAAATACAAACCCAATCTTTTATGCTCACAATATTTTCAATGCTCACAGATGAGTTTGTTCTCCTTTCCACATTTGCCAATAAGACTTTAAAAGAGGATGAACTGAAATTTCTCCCTCTATAAACATTCCATTACTCTGTTTCCCTGGCTTATATTTTAATTAATCCACGGGGAGGATAACATTCTAATTAAATAGCACATATGTAGGCCTTCTTTATTACTTTACAGGTATCAAAATTTCCTAAGCAAATGTTCTAGCTTTACCTTTGTCATCAAGAATACTTCTCAGCCTATCAAAAAATTAAAAATACATGCCAGGTATTATAAAACAAAATGGTCCAAGCAGACTTTATTCCTTAGTTTATTTAAAGATGTTCCTTTTTTTCATATTTCTTATCATTGTTATAACATGTGCCCATGGACATAGAATCATAGACCCATAGAATCACTTAGATTACAAAAGACCTCTAAGATCATTGAGTCCAACTGTAAACCTAACACTGCTAAGTCCACCACTAAACCATGTCCCTAAGCAACACATCTACACATCTTTTAAATACTTCCAGGGATGGTGAGTCAACCCCTTCCCTCAGCAGCCTATTCCAATGTTTGACAACTCTTTTGGTGAAGGAATTTTTTCTAATATCTAATCTAAGCCTCCTCTGGTGCAACTTGAGGCTGTTTCTTATCATTCTATCACTTGTTACTTGTAAGAAGAGACCAACACCCACCTGGCTCTAACCTCCTTTCATGTAGTTGTAGAGAGTGAGAAGGTCACCTCCTGAGCCTCCTTTTCTCCAGGCTAAACAACCTCAGTTCCCTCAGCTGCTCCTCATAAGACTTCTTCTTCCATACCTTTCACCAGCTTCGTTGCCCTTCTTTGGATGAGCTCCAGCACCTCAAAGTCTTTCTGGTAGTGAGGGGACCAAAACTGAACACAGTATTCGAGGTGCAGTCTCTCCAATGCTGAGTACAGGGGGACATCACTTCACCAGTCCGGCTGGCCACACTATTTCTGACAAGCCAGGATGCCATTGGCCTTCTTGGCCACCTGAGCACACTGCTGGCTCATATTCAGTCAGCTCTTGACCAACACCTCCAGGTTCTTTTCTGCCAGACAGTTTTCCTGCCACTCTTCCCCAAGCCTGTAGTGTTGTGTGGGGTTGTTGTGACACAAGTTCAGGACCCAGCACTTGGTCTTGTTGAACATCATACAACTGGCCTTGTCCCATTAATCCAATCTGTCCAGATCCCTCTGTAAAACCTTCCCATCTGCAAGCAGATTAACACTCCTGCATGGCCTGGTCACATCTGCAATTTTACTGAGGGTGCACTCAATCCCCTCATCCAAAACACTGATAAAGATATTAAACAGAAATGTTCCCAATATTAAGCCCTAGGGAACACCTCTTGTGACCGACCACCAACTGGATTTAACTTCATTCACCACAACTCTTTGGGCTTGGCCATACATCCACTTTTTTACCCAGTGAAGAGTATACACATCTAAACCATGATCAGCCAGTTTCTCCAGGAGAATATTGTGGGAAATGGTGTCAAAGGCTTCATTCTGCTCCCTGTCTCTGTCTTCTATCTCAGAGGGCTGGGTACCCACAGAACGACTTGTCTTACTATTAAAGATTGAGGCAAAGAAGGCATGAAGTACCTCAGACTTTTCCTCGTCCTTTGTCATTGTTTCTCCCCTCATCCAAGAAAGGATGGAGATTCTCCTTAGCCTTCCTTTTGTTGCTAATGTATTTATAGAAACATTTTTTACTGTTTTTTATAGCAGTAGCCAGATTAAGTTCTAGGTGGGCTATGGCCCTTCTCATTTTCTCCCTGCATAATCTTATGACATCTTTGTAGTCCTCTTGGCTTGTCTACCCCTTCTTCCAATGGTCATAAACTCTATTTATTTTCTCCTGAGTTCCAGCCAAAGCTCTCTGTTCATCCAGGCTGGTCTTCTATCCTGGGTGCTCATCTTTCAGCACATGGGGATGGCCTGCTCCTGTGCCTTTAAAATACTATTATTGAAGAACTTCAAGACTTCCTGGACTCCACTGACTTTCAGGATTGCCTCCCAAGGGACTCTTTCAACCAGGTCCCTAAGCAGGACTAAGTCTGCCCTCCGGAAGTCAAAGGTAACAGTTCTGTTGACCCCACTCCTTACTTCTCCAGCAATCGAAAACTATCATTTCATGATCATTGTGCCAAAGATGGCCTCTGTTTTGCCAATTGACGGAGTTAACACAAAGGACACAGACACTAAGCTAAAGAAATAGGCTTATTTTACTTTAGTTTAAAGCAGCAGAAAGAATAAGCAAGGTAATGCACCTGGTCATTACTACATAAAGCTAGCTATAGTGATTAAGAAAGATACATCACCAATTGCCCTCATACTTTACCATCACCCAGACCCGTGCATCAGCTGGGGAGCCCCGTCACAGCGAAGGGTCGGAGAGCCTTTCCCGGCAGCTGGGAAGTCCTACGCAGTGCGTCCGCTCGTAGGTGAGATCTCCGTCCGTGCTGTGACAGGGTCCGGCTTTATACAGGTTAACAAACAAATCTATACAAAATGCATGGGAGATATCTGGTAGATAGACATGCCTCACTCAGGTGTGTCTGGATCTGGCCAGGATCTGGGCACATCTGAGGAGTTTCTGTTTTTCTTTACATTTGGGATTTATAGTTACTTCCTGTTGTTTACTTATAGTTTCAGGGATTGTTCCCAGGGTTGCATTTTACGCTGATAAGATGCTGGTTGCTTCATGCTGCTGATAAGATGCTGGTTGCTGGTCGGGGAATTCACTCAGAAGTCAACTTTGGTTTGAGGCCTATTTTTTGGGCCTTTTTTGTTTCAGCCTCCAACCATCACATCACCTATGAGTTCTTCTCTGTTCACAAATGACAGGTCCAACAGGGCTCCTTCCCTAGTTGGCTCACTCACCATCTGTGTCAGGAAGTTATCTTACACACATTCCAGGAACCTCCTACACTGTTTCCTCTCCACTGTATTGTATTTCCAGTAGACATCTGGTAAGTTGAAGCCATCCATGAGAGCAAGGGCTAGAAATTGTGAGGCTTCTCCCAGTTGCTTATAGAGTATTTTTTCTGCCTCTTCATCCCTGTTGGGTCATCTATAACAGACTCCCACCATGGTATCTGCCTTGTTGTCCTTCCCCCTGATTCTTACCCATAAACACTCAACCTTATTGTCACCATCATCAAGCTCTAGATGGTCAAAACTCTCCCTGATATACAGGGCTGCCCCACTGCCTCTCCTTCCTTGCCTAGCCCTTCTGAAGAGTTTATAGCCATCCATTGCATCACTCCAGTTGTGTGAGTCATTGCACTATGTTTCTGTGATAGCAAATATATCACAGTGTTCCCACTGCACAATGGCTTCCAGGTCCCGTCTGTTCCCCATGATGCATTCATTGCTGTAGATGTACTTCAGCTGGGCCATTGATTGCACCATCTCTTTGCAGGGAGAAGCCCTAATTTCTATGTCACCATTCTCTGGTGCTTCAATGTTTTCTAACACATCAAAACCCTTATGTCTTTGCACTGCATGGATCTCTCCTGCCAAACTCCATTAACATGGTAAACTAAGGGACCTTGCTAGCACACCCTTCCTCAAACACTGATGTGCTGCCCCCAAGCTTATCTCTAGAGACCTGTATTTTATTCCTTTGCTCCTTCAAATCTAGCTTAAAGCTCTTTCAATGAATCCTGCTAACTCTTGTGCAAAGATTTTTTTTCCCCTTTGAGACAGGTGTAGTTCAACTGTCACCAGAAGGCCTGGTGTCATATAGACCAACCCATAATAAAAAAACCCCAAATTCTGCTGGTGACACCAGGATTGGAGTCAGGTATCAATCTTCTGGCTCTTCACTTGTCATTCCCTTCAACTGGAAGCTTAAAGCACACTACTTGTGCTCCTGATCCCTTAAACACTCATCCCAAGACCCTGAAGTCTCTCTTGACTGCTCTTCTTGTAAGTTGTTGCAAACAGTACCTACATGAAAAAATCAATAATGGATAATAATCTGAGGTCTGTACCAGGGTAGGAAGCTTTCTCTTCACATCTTTAACCCAGGCCCCAGGGAGACAGCAGACTTCCCTAAGAAGTGGGTCCAGTCTGCATATGGGGACTTCTGTTTGCCTCAAGAGAGAGTCTCATATGACAATGACCTGTCTTTTTCTTGTTGAAAATGATTTTGACACGGAGCATAGTCTCACTTAACCTTGGAGACACCTCCAAGCTAGATGAACCATTGTCTTCATTACTGTTTGGTTCCACTTGCAGACACTCGTACCTATTATGTGAGAGCACTTGGGAGGGTGGGGTAGTCACAGAGGAGACATGTCTACTGCATGGGGAAGGAACTTGTTGCCATTCCCTTCTATCACTTAAGTCACCACGTTCAGCCAGGTGGAGAAAGGATAGAGAATCCTCCATACTGTGTATCCTGTCTGCCTTTCAGGCCTGTCGCAGGGAAGGTGGGGTGTGGTTCCACCAGTCTCTCTCTTTTTCAGACTCCCTTGATATTCCTCAACCCTGTTACCTCCTCCCAGAGCTCTGTCACTAAGCAGAGAAGCTCCTCTCCCTGGTTGTAGCTCCCACAGGAGAGTTCATCCATACTGTCACAGAGCAGGGCCCACCCTGCAGCATGGCACTGGGTTAGAAGCGTGTTCCCGCTGGAGCTCTGTCTGCAAAACTTCATCAGTCGTGGTGGGTACAGAGCTTAGAGAGGCCATGGCTTTCTGTTGGATGGATATTGCGCCCTGGTCCAGCTGGCAGAGCTTCAGTGCCTTTTCAGCACACCCTTCCACATGAACTGCCATGCAAACTGATGTGCAACACCTTTGCTGATACACCACAGGCTGTTTGCCCATTCTGTTCGTGTCACTCCTGGTCACTATCGTGTCCTAGGGGTTTCTTTTGTACATGGCAGAGGGGTGCTTGTCCGCTGTTGCTCCTGGCTCTGCCCAAGTCCTGTCAGCCACTGTGGCATGAGCTGCAGGCTCCCATCAGCTCTCTCAGCTTGCCCTGACGTTCCCACCACCTTGTGTACCACACTAGAGCATTCTGCTGCAGACTGTGTCAGCACCAGAGCTGCTCACCTCTGTCACCAAGTGATAGTTTCAGTTACACATAAATCACATACATAAATCACATTTTATTTAAGATTTTCTATTCTGAATATCCTTATTTCCAGAAGTATTGTCTGAATAAGTGCTTGGGTGGGGTTCTGTTATGTCTTTCAGTATTTCAGAATCACAATAGCTAAGCGACATCTGTAACCACTGTCTCTGTTCAGATTATATGTATTGCACTCTTACGATATCCTCAAGAAAACTTTCAGAATCTCATTTGTTTCTAGCCTTGTTGTAAGATGTGAATGATTATGCTACTTACTGAACACTTTATGTGAGGGAAAAAAATTCTAATTAGCCTTTTTTTTTATTAATCATGTGGATTGCTTATTACAGAGGTTTATAATTTTGTTTTGTTGTGTTTCCTACTGATAGTTTTAGGGGCTTTCCTTTAAAGGTTACTTCATGTTTCTAAAACAATAATAAACATCATAAGGAACTAAATATCTGTTTTTACATCAGGGACACCAAGTCTGAATCAGTTCACAGTCCTGTTAATATCATGTCACTACATTTCATATTAGGATTTTTTTCATTTTCTAGCCAAGGTCATAAACATCATGAAGACAGACATACAAAACACTGGAGAATAATAAAATTAAATCTTTCCTCATAGAATGGATGGTAAAAACTTACAAATTATACTACAAGTAAATTATTACAATCACACTCCTCTTTGATCACTGTGGTGGTGTGCTCCTCCCTCCCTGTCCCTTTCTGCTTAAGCGATAGCCACCAGTGATAGTCATGATGGCTGCATCTGGCTTAATTTACATTGTGGGAAGACAGATAACAACACAATAGCTAAGGACCATAAATCTTGCTCAGAAGCTGAGGGTTAGATGAGCATGTACCAACTGAAATATGGTTGTTATGCAAATATAAGTCAATCATCTTACTCCATATATAGTGGACAGCCCAAGGCCCATTGAGTTCACCTGTACTGCAGCAAGCTGCATGCCAGGATGTCCCCTTGAGCAGGGACGCCAATCAAGGTTACTCATTGAGGTTGAGAGAATCCTTATTACATCAAGAAACTTGGTAAGTGAATTGGAAATAAGAGTGCTGTAACTTTGAAATCTTAGCTAAGTGATATAAATGACTGATTGCACATATATAATCCTTTAGACATAAACCACTGACCAAGTCTGAGACTAATTCTGGATCCAACTGCACTTAGACTTTTTTCTGAGAAGGAGTTTAGAACTTGAAGGGGTCCTCCTTGAACCTCATGACTCAATGGGAGGGTCTCCCTGACAGTTTTGTCTGACACAGTTCTCTGTGCAGTAAATAATCAAGTGCACCATGCTATTGGATTTTGTTAAACCACTGTCACATTTACTGTCAAACTTTGTTAAATCACAATTTCAGATCAATAAAATTATTGCTGCTTATCTCTTATGAATGAAGTGCATGACTTCATCCATGACAATCATACAAAGAAAGGCAGCAGAGACAGTTTTTCATATTAAGAGCTATAACTTCTGTTAAAAAATTTACACTATGATCAAAATTTTAGAATATAGGAACAAATGGACACTCATAGTATATAATCTATATCATGTTGCCTTGTCAGACTTCATCGACAGATTATAGCTGTGTTTGTTGTTAAAAAGCATTTAATAAGGATACAGGTTATGGTTTACAGTTTTAAGTACTAATGTTTCATTGAAACCTTGGGTTTGCTTATTCTGAGAATCCTAGTACTAAGTATCACATATTTGAAAGTCAGTACAAAAATATATCTATATAAATAGATTTAATAAAAATTAAAGAAAAAATGTGACATTCTGGGTCCTGTTAAAATCCGTGTCAGCTTCACCAATGACTTTAACAGAACCAAGAGTTTACACTCTATTTAAAATATATATGGATCTCTGCCTTGTGATACCTGCCTTATGTATAGAGCCCTATGTTATATAGGGCTTTTTTCCCACAGAAGTTTGTATCCAAAGTCAGTAACTGAATTTACAGTTGTTTTACTGTTGCTTTTATTCTAACTTTTCTTTTAAGTCATGTGATAGCAGTACAAAACTTACTAAATAACACTCCTGTGGTTTTTTTCTCCCTTGTAATTATTAGTAGAAAATAACATCAGTAAAATCTGAGACATGACACATTTATGTCAAAATAATCCCCCAAACTGAATAGAATTTAGTAAAATGCCTAAAAGCATTTCCAGATCAGAGACCATTGGAAAACATCAGCAGTTATCAAGTGAGTTCTACACACCACGCAATATCATCAGCAATACTTCAGCTGAAAACACTATGCAAGATGTACAATTACAATACACATTGTTTGAACTGTGCACAGACAAGAGGCAGGATAGGCATATAGCATTACCTTAATCAAATTGCCTTGCCTTTGTTGAATTAAGTAATATTCTTAACATTACTTACAGTAATTTATAGTAGTTTAATAGCAATAAGTCAATCTATTCAAGGCACATTTTCTGGTTTCTTATGCAAAACACCACTTGGATTAATTCTGGTCATTTCATTTTACATGATAGTTCAAATGTTGCTGACTTTAATTGGAAATGTCATACATACAATATACAAGACCAAATACATTTTAATTTTCAGAATTAAAATTGTGAACTGGATCTACATTTGTTACTTTTATTTGAATGGCAAATAAGAAAAGTTTGTCTTAAAAATATAGTTTTCTCTCACAGTGTTTCCCTTAGCTTTACTGAAAACTAGCAGGACATCACTATTGCAATGTAAACACCAAACACTTCTAAAGGAAAAGAGGGATGAATTCTGCACTGAGTTACATGACATTTCAGTAGGGTTATAATTTATAGAAGCCTAAGAGAAACTATTTGTATTTCACATACTTAAAATGAGAGAGTTCAAGGTGGAAAATTGCCCTTATCTGCTTTAGTGTGTCGAGTTGTTTTAGTTCCCTCATACCAAACTTCTGTTTTAAATAGACCAAGCTCACTGAAGGCTCTAGGAGTTCTGGCTGCATGAATACTTAAAGGTCAAGCCTGTGTGATGTGCTGTATGAGATTTTGCACTGCTGTGACAGCTCTTCTAAAAAGTTATGAAAACATAAATCAATAATTGAAAAGCCACCTAGGACTTTACTCCCTAAAAAATAAAATAAATTTAGAAAAAGTCCCATATTTACTACTTCAGATTCATTAGGTTAATCCATGTGGAATTTCTTTAGATTCACATTATTTGCTCCTCTGGAGTTTTTACAGTTTTATAAATCAATATTAAGGTATGCTTTGACCCACCAGACAGTAAGAGCTGCTTTGAACCTACTGCAATCTATTCCACCAATGAGTATCAAGAGGCTTTTAAAGCTCTTGATTATATGTCTTCTGAGAATACACGCAACGATGAAGAGTTTTGAATTTTATGAAATGTTTACTGAAAAACAGTGCAGGTTTATTTGCAATAATTCTGTAAATGAAATAAGATAACTTTATGAGTTTTTCCCTCTCACAAACATATATAAGCCTTTACCCATAGTGCAAACTGCAGACCCTGCAGTTCAGTCTCATCCAGCTATGCCAACAGTTTCCAGTAGAAAACTTCTGTTAGGAGAGTGGAATCAGGTGGCAGCGCAGAGCTCATGTTCTACACTGCTCTGTTTTCCAGCTATTTCTCTGTGGAATATAACACCCTTAGCACTCTATGTAATGTTTTCTATCTTGCTGGATCTTTACTTATCTAAGTTCAAGATTGAACATACAATCGAGAAAAAAAGAATCAGGAGAAGTAAAAGATAATCTCCACTCTATCTTACTGCAATTTCCTGCAGCTGTTCTGGTATATTTGCATAATATCCTTTTTCATAAAAATTTGCAAAAATACATATTTATTATTCACTGTAGAAATGTACAAGTGTGCAGAAGTACAACGTGTGTTTGGAATAACTGGATCTTACCCTTGTTAACTAATCCTTACAGAAAATGAACTTTATTATGACTACTAGGGTTAATGCTTTTTTTGGCATGCTTAACATAAAATAATTTTATCTGCTATTCCACAAGGAGAAAAATATATTGACAATTATAGTTTAATTTTTATTTGCAAGTTTAAACTTTAATATGTATTTTCATAATTCATATTGCTAAGAAGATACCAGTAAATCCTCTAGATATCAAATAACTGTTGAAGAAACACCATTTTCATTACTAACCTGTTTCTACTATCCTACTATGACCTCATTTTTGTTCATCAAGTTTGAGATATAATGTCAGAAAGAAGAAATATCTCTATGTAAGAAAAAGTGTCTCTATGTACACATCGTGGTTTGAACCCAGAGGGCAACAGAGCACCACGCAGCTATTAACTCACCCCTTCCCCTCCCAGGAATGGGAAGGAGAAAATAAAGTAAAAAAAAAAAAAAAAAAAAAAAAAAAAAAAGGCTCAGGAATCCAGATAAAGACAGGGAGGGCAGCTCAATGATTACAGTCAAGGCAAAAGACAGACTCCTTAGGGGAAGAAGAAAAAGAACATCACTTTAATTCAAAAACTAACAAAAGCAACAGTTACTATACAAGGTGGGTCAGTGAGAAGCGCCAACCACATCCTAAAACCACCTCCCTGTATCCCTCCCTTCTTTCTGGGCTCAGCTCTGCTCCCCGTCTCTCTACCTATTCCCCCAGCAGTGCAGGGGGCAGGGGATAGGAGTTACAGTCATCTTGTCACTCCTTCCTTCTCAGGAGGTGGGGGAAACACTGCACATTCCTTCCCTGCTCCATGTGGTTCCCCTCTCACTGGAGACAGTCCTCCACAAACCTGATCTGGAGTGAGTCCTCCCACATAGGATGCAGACATTCCTATGCTGTCAGCCCTATGTGTTGCAGCCCTCTCAGTGCTGAACTACAACACCAGGGGCTGCTTTCCCCCTCAGGGTCCTGGCTTCCTTTAAGCATTGTGTCCTGCTCTGGTGTGGGCTCTTCCACAGGCTTCAGGTCGGCCTCTGCTCCACCATGGACGTCTATGAGTGGCAGGGGGCAAGCCCTACTTGTCTCACCATAAGATACAAGGGTTTCTGCTCCGGTGCACATCCCCCCTTCCTCCTTGTTCCTTCCACTGACCTCAGTGTTCATCCTGTTTGTTACTCCTCCTCACAAGTTCCTACACCCTCCCAGGTACCCCTTCTTAAATATGTTATCGCAGAGGCGCAGCCACCATCACTAATTGGCTCGGCCCTGGCCAGAGGCAGGTCTGACTTGGAGCTGGAGGAGCTTCGAGAAGCTTCTCACAGAAGCCACTGCTGTAGCCCCCTCCCCTGTTACCAAAAACTCCACCACGGAAACCCAGCACAGTACATCTTAAGAGATCTATTTTTGAAATTAGAAAACCTATCCCAAATTTGATTTCCCCTATGAGACTGTCTCTGTTTCTGATTCATAATATTTAAACATTAAAAGAGAGGGTAGTTAATATAATGCGTCAAAATTATTTTCAATATTGCATAATAAACAAACACAATGGATAATGGTAAATTGTATTTAATAATTTTTCTCCTGCAAAGATTATTCAAACTCCTTACATTTTAACATATGATTTGATTGTGTTTGTTAAGTTACCTGTTGGAGAATGGCTCAGAGACAAGGGTCATGAGCCCACCGAGCAGTTGTACGATTAGAGCCTGTTCTAGGGACTGATGCTGGGCCTCGCCGATGCTGGGCCTCACTAGGGTTTGCCTGCAGCTGCTCGCAGCTGCTGATACATGAAGAATGTCAAGGACGCTTCGGCCTTGTGTACCATGGTGTGTCGAAAACAGGTTAAGAGGAATTAGAAATAGTGGCCTGAGGAACTTAGTGTTATGGTAACATTGGCCTGAGAAACTTAGTGTTATGGTACCGTTGTGTATCGAAAACAAGTTAATAGGAATTAGAAATAGTGGCATTGTCGTGGTTTAGGCCTGGTTGGCAACCAACCACAATGCAGCAGCTCTCTCTCCCATCCCCCCCAGCAATGAGAAGGGACAGAGAGCCAGACTTGGGGTTCAAGATAGGACTGGGATGGGGAAAAATTCCCCTTATGATCACGAGCAAAAGGTAAACTCATTAGGGGAAGAAAAAAAAGAACATACATTTATTACAGACACTAACAACACATAACAGAGTAGGACAGTGAGAAGCATTGCCACATCTTGAGAACACCTTCCCCCCACCCCTCCTTTCTTCCCGGGCTCAGTTCTGCTCCCGATATCTCTATGCGGCACAGGGGCAGGGAATGGGGGGTGCAGTCAACGCTGCCACTTCCCTTATCTTTGGTGAGGGGAGTGTCCGGAACTTGTTCCTCCTGCTCCATCGTGGTCCCCCTCTCACAGGAGACAGTCCTCCACAAACTTTCTCCAACTTGAATTCCTCCCATGGGCCGCAGCGTTCCCCACGCTGCTCCGTTATGGGTCACTAACTTCCTCTGACTGGATTCTCTCCCACGGCTGCAGCCCTTCCCGAGATGCTCCAGCGTGGGACACCCCCGCATGCTGCAATCCTCCCAGAACTGAATTACAGCAGTGGGGCTACCTTTTCCCATGAGACCCCGGCCTTCTTCGGGCACAGAACCTTGATTATACCGAGCAGGAGCCACAGGCCATAAATCAATGTCCGTTCCACTGTAGATCTTCATGGGTGGCAGGGGGGGGCCTCCCTGCTGTCTCACCACAGGATACAGGGGAGTCTCTGCTCCAGCACACGTCCCCGCTCCTTTCTTCCTCTGTTCCTCCACTGACCTTGGTGTTCACGCAGCTGCAGCAACTCCTCCTCACAAATCCAACTGCTCATTACCACGTCCCTTCTTAAATACGTTATCACAGAGGCACAGCTGATTGGTTCAATTTCCCAAACAGAAGTGGAGCTGACGTGGAGCTGGGGGAGCTTCGAGAAGCTTCTCACAGGGGGCCGCCCCGATAGCCCCCTTCCCCTGCCACCAAAAAAACTCCACCATTCACTCAACCCAGGACAGCATGAGAAACTTAGTGTTATGAGAAGCTTGTGCTGTTAGCTAACCGCAAGGAGGTGGACCGTGCAAATACGACCTTTAGAGCTTAAGCCAATCAGCTAGTGACTAGTAGGCATAATAATTAGTGTTGTCTGTATAAATATATGTACGCTGGACCAATAAAGCAGAACAATGCTTTATCTCCCACATTGAACCCATCTTGGTGTGTCATTCCTCCGTCGCCTGCAGTTACCTAAAAATATTTTAATTTTCTATATTTTGTTCCCAAGCCCTGGAAATTTTTAGCATTTTCACTCCAACAAAATAAGGTAAATAGCACATTTAACCCATTATTTCTGTGACAAAGTCTAGGTTTTTTTACCATATATCATGTTTTTAACTCTAGATATGGAATTTGTATGACCAATAAAGATCTTCAAGTACAATTTCCTTATAAAAGTAACTGAATTGATGAAACATTGGAATGGAATTTAGCAGGCAGAAGACTGTTAATAAGTCAAGTCTTCCTTTCTTTCTGCTTATTTCTCATCGTTCTTCCTCTTCTTGTAATTCAGGTCTATGGATGGAAAATGCCATTTAAACATAAGGAATTATTATTCTCAGTGGGAATACTATAACCTGCTGTAGCTGCCATAAAACATGCTGTTCTTTTTCATTTCACAAACATTTTCATATAAAACAGTAATATTTTCCAGAAGTAGATAGAAGTTATGTGTACTACTCAGCAAATCCTACTATAAGGATTTAAATACCTTGATGCATGTATCCTCTGTGAAAAGGTAAAAAAGTATAAATACTTCTTTCATGAAAATATGTGTTTTGACATTTTATTGTGTTTAATGGCCTCCTTTCTTTAAAATCTATTTGTTGGGAAAAAAAAAATAGACCAGCAGTGATTGTTATGTTATGTAGCAAATACCTTTGTTACCCCTTCATCTCTGGCCAATAAATGTCAAAGAACAGTTACCCAATTTTGACTGAAAATAGCCAATTGTTGTTATAATACCCATCTCCTCCAGATTAAAATACTTTACTGTTTTCAGTTTATTTTACATCAAAGTTCTTAATCCTGTAATCAAGTGAATAGTCAATATTCTTTTTGATGAGTACACCGAATATATTTAATGTAGTCAATATATTTAAATATGTTGCTTTAAAACACCTTTAAAAGACATTTCTGTGTGTTTCTTTCATATTATCTCAAATTTTTAAAATGTTCTTCTTTTCAATAAGAAAACTAGAATTACATTCAGTGACCAGTTCTAGCCTTACCACCTTTGCATATAGAGGTAAACTCATCTCCTTAGCTTGTTTATTCTGTTAAAAGTGTTAAAAGAATTAAAGAACTAATATGCACTAAAATGAGGTAGCTGTGCAAGGAGATAAATGACAGCTATATATTAAATTATAATTCTTCGGGGATAACTTATAGTGATTTGATTAAGTTAATGGAGCCTGTGAGAAAAGAATGAGAGAACCTAACTTCATAGAATTAATGTTTTACCAGTGTTAGGAACTGAGTAAATTTGCTGATTATTATCTTTAATCTGTGGCAGTTCTATAGCATCTATTGGACTCAAATCTCTTCAGAGAATGAACTGTCTTATTCCAGATCTAAATAAAGATATTGTATATCTGTAGTACTGTATGAAGACTTAAAATCACACAAATGCAAGTTCTTCCTAATGACAGTCTGTTAAAATTAGATTTTATTTTAAGAATATCAGAATTAAATTACTCTGAATTTCATACATACATGATTCTGAAGAGGGAAGATGACATTTTCAATCATTATTTTAATGGCATTATTAATAAAGTGGTTTCATTATAAAGGACTACAGGTTTTAAAATGTGCATGAAACTTATTAGGAAATGTGTCATAAACACTCAGTGAGGAGGGCACAGCAACTGAGTTGATGAATGTAGGCATAAACTACATAATTTAGTCAAGGTGTTTATATGGAATTCCCAGAATCTCTAAAACATTGCAGGTGCTTTTCTCTGATGTTCCTATATTACACTTCATATATTTGATTACAGATTTAATATTCTGAGTTTTGCTTGTGAGTCAGGAAATATAAAGAAGCTCCATTTGGAAGAGTGCTTACTATATAAAACTGAATGCATATTTGGTTATTTTGTGAGAAGACTACATTATCTAACTGGAAAACCAATGTAAAGTTTTTTCTCAAGATTATAGTTTCTTTTCCACTAATATTATGTCTGAATGCAAAACCATTAATGTGGTATTGAACACAAGCATGAAAGCAGATTTAAAAGTATAGTAAACAGAGATTAGCTTCTCCATGCACTCTTATGCCAAAAGAAATATAGGATTTGGTTTATTTTCATTCCTCATAATTGTTTTAGAATTTTATTTTTTGCAGCCACAACATAAGCCAACATGTTTTAGCTTTATATTTTCATTCCAATGTTATTATTAGAGGGCTAGGAGAGGACATGAAAATAACAGGGCTGGTTTTATCTAGAGTATAATAATAAAAAATATACATTAAAAAAAAAAAAATATGCCCTTTAGAATTAAAGGTACTCAGCAACTTAACTTAACTCAAAGTTAAAATGAAGGAAATGTGTCTATCATTCTCGCAGTGTCATATTTGTCAATTACATCATCACATACTTCTTTTCCTCACAAATGTTTCTTATCAAACTCGTTGCAGTAGACAGGGATTGCTGTAGTAAAACTGTATCATATTGCACACAGGCAGTGACATATTGCATCTGTGAAAAAGGTAGATGTGATGCTGGAGTATACAGGTTTTAGTTCTTTATATATACAAAACTGCACTTTTTTCAAGGAACTATGGAGTCTTTGTGTAGAATATTGATTTCAAGTTTAGTCCACCTATTTTCAAGAGAGATAAATTTGAGACAGAAAGAATGATTAAGGCAATGTGGATTTTTTTTTTTTTTTAATGACAAATGATTGAAAATGCTTGACTTGTTTATGCTATCACACTGCAATCTCATGAAGGATATGATTTTGTTCTATAAATATATGGGAGAAAAGTTGAATATAGAACAAGGAAAAAATGTTCTTGGTTGACAGGTATTTTAGGTACAAAAGCAAATCAGTGTAAAATTGTGCTCAGTTCATGATTCTAAAGTGTTAGACTTTATGGTTTTCTCTTATAGGGACAGAATTAGATAAATTAGGTGGTCTCTCCAACCTTATGGCTTGCAGGGTTTTATTAAAAAACAAAAAGTATAGGAATAAATTTTCCTTTGTTTTTGTCCTCTAATACCCTAATTCATGCCCACTGTCTTCTCTCCTAGTCTTTTGCCCCAGTTCCTGCTCATCTCAAACCATGTCCCCTTCCCCCTTGATTTCTGTTCCTTCTCTACCCTGTATGTATCAAATGCCCATTTTAGGTTCTGGTCTCTGTATTGCTTCACCCATCTGTGCTTCCCAATGATTCTCCAATATGCTTCTGCCCTCTCCTCCTACTCATTTCCTATTTCCTGCTCCTCTGTCTCCTATGCCCTTGCACTACCTGGCTTCTATCATAGGTGTCTTCACATTCCCACTGTTCAGCTTCTAGATTTCTGTATTTCAAAGTTTCTGTTTAGTCCTTTTTGTTCCCTAAAACCCTTGCAACTGGTCACCAGACAGGGGTGAAGGATCACTGCTGAGAACACAAGAGAGAATGTCTTTCTGCTTTTCCATGTGCCCAGCGCCATAACCAGCAAGAAGCACAACAAATATTATTCACATCCTTCATCTCTGAAAATCCTAGTTCAGAATAATTCTCTAGCTGCAGAACTTCAAATGGTGATGAACATGTATGAAGTCTTCTGTGTTGTTCTGGATTTTTTTGATGCTCATTCTTTGGGTAGCACTAATGCAGTGTTTCACTGGTATGAACAAAATTACAACCTTGATCCCAGGACTGAACACTTTTCCAAACTCCCATCATTGCTTGAAGAATATAAGTCAGCATTCCTTCAGAGAGCAATGAAACTTACTCCTTGCTCCCCCTCACTACCACCTTTTAAAAATACTACTAAAGCATTTGTTTCCTCTCATCTTGTACTAGAAATAGCCAAATCATTTTAAAGAAGCTTTTGTAAAATTACCCTTGGTCCAGACACTCAAACTGGAAAACACAGCTGAGCAGGTGGAATCTGATAAACATGTTAGTGTTTTTAGTGTAGAAGACAAGCTCATCAAGGAACAGGAAGTTTCAGGCAATCTGAAGTACAAGCACTGTTACCAGCAAATTATATAGTAACAATTATAACAGTAATATCACATATATTCTGCTTAAAGTGATTAATACCTTTTAAATGACTCTCAAAACTATAAAGCTATATGAAGGGTCATCAATGATCATATTAATTTTGTTTTGTTTTTTGTTGTTTTTCTAGTGGATATCACTAACATAGGTCAACAGATTAGACTGAGAGTTTTCCTTTCAGAACCTGCAGAGGGGGAAATTTGTTAAAGGATATTAAGCATTACCAAAATTCTGTGTATTGAAGGAACACAGTGTAGATAAACACAAAAAGTTTGTACTGTATGGCACTAAAATATGAGTCACAGTACATAATGCTACTTCCATTGATCAATTTTTTATAGCCAAGGAAGATTTTATTTTACACAACATTTTAATGGAAGAAAAGGAAGCAAATCAATAACCAATTCATCTTTGAAGGAATGCTAATGTTAATTATATATAAATTCACTTCAATAATTGGGAAAAGTCACATGTACTTTACTTTGACAGTTACAGTAATGAGCTATAAGAAAATATCAGCAGTTCTTTAAGTGAAAGATATTTTAATCATTCTATCAAACACAGAACCCTGCCTTAAAATGGATATTCTAGTCTTGACCTCAGCAGGAAGATACAACTCACATTGATTATGTGGAAGCCTATAGGAAGCAACAGTAATTACACTGATTTGCATACCTAAATTAACATAATTGTTTTTAAATACTAACGGTTTAAAATCCCAAGCGAGTTTTGGACTGTAATTGTAATGGGTGTGGGTTACAGGAAAAGGCAACAGTTCAGCTTCCCCACTGATCCATCTTACTAAGGATATAATTTTAATTTTGCATGTAATTACTGTTTAAAGGATATGCCACACAAGTGTCATTGTACATCTCTAGTTCTCTGAGGAGTAAGGAAATTTTATATCATTGGAAAGACTACCTAAATCTTTGCTTACCAGCTTACTGAAACACAACTGTTTATGTTTACAAGGAGTACACACTGCATTTGAATATATCTTTTGAGTGGCTGAGTGATTTGGCAGGAAGTGTTTGGAATCTGTGTAATGCTATTGTTTGGAGTCACCTTACCTAACTTCAAACATCTGCATCTGATCTAGCTCCCCTCGTCTTCCTTGGTACTTAGTATAGAAAGATCGAGAGGGCTGTAGATTTTGCATCATGTGGCAGAAAATATCTGACTAATACTTCAGGTGTGCCTATCTTTCTCCATTAAGGGAGCCTCAAGGGATTTGTTCAGATGAAGAAATAGTCTGAACAAACCTTGGATGAATCCTACCCTGTATTCCCAAACACTGTCCATCATATTTAAATCCTATGTGTTCTGTTCTTCCTCTCTCAGCAAATCATACCTAGATTCTGAAGCTAAGTAATGTAAAGAAAATACTTACAAATCAGATGTGTGTATACATGCACATTAGCAGGCAGTATAGAAGCAGACGGTACTTGAGTACTATGCATGATAAATGTCACTGCTTCTATACACTGATACAGAGATTCAGTCTAGATACTACAGGTTGGTAACAGTCACTAGTGTCTGATGTTAGTGGTCTGTTCGTGGGTGTTGTGGTTGGTTGACATTGGTTGGATGCCAGGTGCCCACCAAGCTGCTCTATCACTCCTGTCCTCAGCAGGGTGAGAGGGGATAAAATCAGATGGAAAAAAAATGTGGGTCAAGATAAAGGCAGTTTAATAAAACAAAAGCAAAGGTTGTATGCAGAAGCAAAGGAAAACAAAAGATGCATTCTCTACTTCCCAGCAGCAGGTGAGGTCCAGCCACTCTCCAGAAAGCAGGGCTTAAGTGTGCGTTCTGTAAGACAAACACCGTAATAACAATTCCCTTCCCTCCCCTCTGCCCTCACTCCTTTCTCTTAGCTTTTATTGTTGAGCAGACATCATATGGTATGGAATATCCCTTTGGTCAGTTTGGATCAGCTGTCCTGGCTATGCCACTTCCCAAGATCTTGCCCATCCCCAGCCTACTGGCCTTTCTGGGGAGAACACTGGAGAGACAGTCTTGATGCAGTGTGAGCGTTGCTCAGCAGTAGCCAAAACACTGGCTGTAGTGGCACCTCTCTAGCTGCCAATACAAAGCACAGGGCTATGAGGGCTGCTATGGGGAAAATTAACTCCATCTCAGCCAGACCCAATATCACTGTTAAGTCTGCATTTCACTGGGATGTTTGTTCTTAGCCAAGAGAAGATGAGAAATTATTTGAGCTTGCTACATCTTTTTAACTGAAGAAACAAATCATTTTAGTTCTATAAAACAATACACACATCTTTGATGTTAGTTAGGGGAATTTTAAAAGACTTTTTTGTTAAGGTGTTGTATACAACAGTGGGTCCAATGAAAAATCTCCCAAATCACTAATGAAAATACACTTTCTGTCCTCATCAATTATGACAATAAGTTACCAGTTGTTATTACAATAATAGCATAAATTATTAGGAGAGTACTCATAAAATATCTTCATGATGATACTAGTTTGCACAAACTAGAAACATTATATTTTGATGGAAAAATTTCAGAGACTATCTGATATCTAAAATCATGATTAAGTAGAGTAAGTGTATCAGGAAACTTCAAATAAAAAAATGTTTGGATTTTTGGTCTCTAAACCTGTTTGCTCAGTCCCTCATTAAACTTCCACAAAACAGATTAGTTTTTCCTTCAGCCACCTTCATCTTTATTCATCAATATAGATATATTTTTTATTATTAAAAATTCTGTGACTTATTAAAAAGTACTTACAGTTTAATGAATATTTACAGCTACTTACAAACTGCTTTATTCCTTTGATCTTACTTTCTCTTTAAGTCTAGATGTGTAGACTTTTACATACCCACAGAGGAATTCACTGCAGTTTGTCACCTCTCCATGCATATTGTTCTCAACATTGCAGCATTTTTCTGCATTCTCCAAGTTCGTAAAACATCTTAGAGTAAAAGTTAATTATATTAAAATATTTTAAGAAAATAGGATATCTGCTCTCATAGTTGAGAAGAGAGGAATTATTTTCCTTGTCTGTTAAGAGTATGGGGGAAATATATGTATAAAGGAGTCTGTATAACCATTAAGAAAATGTGATATTATCTGCTGTCCAAGGAAATGTATGGGATGTACTGTACAGTAGAAATCATTAATGACATTTTATTTTGGTTTTGTTTTACTTAAAATCCCTTCAATCTTATGTTAATTAAAAACACTTTTTATACTTTTATAATGTACTAAAAAAACCTAATGCTGAAACCCTTATCCGCTTTGGTGAAGTTCAAGAATCTCAGAATACAATATTACTGTGCGATGTAATGGGAGTCAGTGTTTATTGATTAAGTAAGTCTTGCTGTCAGCAAGTGCTTATTAAAGGAAGGAAAAGGCAAAATCTTTATATGTCAATGTCTAAATAGTATTAATAGTGAAATAGTAACTGAATACTCAAAACCACCAAAAGCCTCAAAAGTTCTTTCATTTACAGTGTTTGTTTTATTTTTAGGTTTTGAAATAATTCATGGCACAAAAAAGATCTCAGAAGATGCTCAAATGAAAAAAAATATGAGAAGGTATAGTTTCTCTGTATTAACACTCATAGATCCTTATCCAAGGCAATATTCAAGGTAGAAATTATATGGACAGAATGAGGCCAGGGACTACAAATATTTTTTATTGAGTTTTACTGGGCACGTCCGATGGAAGAAGTTCCACTGAGATAAGTCTTATTTCTGACTGCTTACCTAAGATTCTGATGATGAGGAATCAGAGAGAGACACCTGAGGCCCATCCATATCCCAATCATATGAACTATAGAGATGGGCAGCAAGAGCCTCTTGGCCAGTTCAGCTCCACTGCACATGATAACAACGTCAGTATTCAGTTAAGTACAGGTACACTCAAGTCTTTAGTCTCTTAGTGGTCTGCAAGGTAGTTTATTACTCTTTAAAAAAGAAGGCATCACCACATGAAATATGTCTTTATAATGTTTTCATCTTTATTTGGAAAGTTAACATGAAAGTAGTTTACGTGCAGAAGTATAACAATATTTTTTCTTGATGTGAATTTATAGAATTATGCAAAATTGTCTTTAAGGCAAAGAATTTGTGTGACAAAGTGACTTTCCTAGAAAAAGATTAAGTGATGCATAGCTCAGTCTTCCTTCCATCTCCTTCCTTTATTTAGTTCA
The DNA here is from genome assembly GCF_018691265.1 of Tyto alba. Classification (NCBI taxonomy): domain Eukaryota; kingdom Metazoa; phylum Chordata; class Aves; order Strigiformes; family Tytonidae; genus Tyto; species Tyto alba. Next base: position 35,369,906 of record NW_024881276.1, on the reverse strand, counting down.
TGTTAGAATTTGACTATTACTTACTAGAGTATTTCTAAATAGTTGTTAGCTGTCACCATTAGCAAAGTGGAATGCCCCTAATATTTCACAGATAGCTTCTCTTCCTAAAGTGACTTCCAGACTTCTAAAATTGCCATGAAACAGAGAAATCATGTGTGAGTGGGATATTTTTGGAAATAGAAAATAAACTTGAGAGATGGAAAAGTTATTTATTTATAAGAACTCTTTGCTCCTTTCCAGACATTTTTTCCTGCTTTCTCTAATCCACTGTAGGAAGCTAAGTCTTCATGTTTTGAAGAGCTGCTTGATTTCTTAGTTGTAATTGAAAATATTTCTATATTCTTGATGGTAATGGGAATTATAAGAAAACTGCAAAGTGCTTCAAACACATGATAGTAAAGAAAAAGCTTATTCATCATTTTACTTAACTATTTTTTCAAGGTTCTATGACAAATGCATTTAATTCTTCAACGAAGTTTCCTGAAAATTAATTTAAATGATGATCAAATTAAGTAAGTTGCTGTATGTATTCCCTGACCTCTACGATAATTATGAAAGAAAGAAGGAAAAAATCAATTCACTTCACCTAACTAATTAACCTCTAACAGAATGATTTTATACAATTTTTAAACAAATCCTGTTACACTTAGATTTCTACAACATAATAAGATAGTAGATAAATTACAAGACTGTAATACACTTTCTTCAGTTCTAAACCCCACTTTAGACCAAGTAAACATCTTTGAATTTAGTAATTTGCATATTTCAATCACTGACTTAATTTGAAAGATGTTACAATTGAGTAGAACAATAAACTACTAACTATGGCTTATTCTCTCTTTTCCCTTTTGTCTTTTGTTCAATCACCTACCCTCTTTCTATGGACTGCAGTACATTGTAACAAATTGTATCTTGCTAGTGACAACAGACTAATAATTTCAATTCCTCTCTTTGGCTAATAAGCCCTTGATTCATAAACATCTGCTACATTTTATTCTCTATTTCTTCTTTCTCAAAAAGACTTTTCTTATTTTCTTTGATATCGAGAGCTTTCTCTGTCCAATTTCTTCTGAGTTTGACTTTCATGTCATGTCTGTCTCAGAGTAAATGTCCTCTATGTTGATGATGACAGCTGGGCAAAACTATGGATTCTTTTAATGTATCTTTTTTTTCTTCTATTCCTTTCTATCTCACCAATTTTTGCTTTTAAAAATAATTTTGTACATTTTCAGACAACATCCAACTGTAGCAGCCAGTGCAAAGGAAAGAATTTTCATTACTGATACTGATGCTTATGACTTATGTAACAAAAGAAAATGAGAATGATTCAGACCAGTCTTATATTATGAATGCATATGAATTTCCCAAAGAAATAATGAAATTCACAACTGATTAATCCCTTCACATACTAATATCTTAATGGAAAAATAGTTACAAAGTCCACAGAAAAATACAAAGTTTTCATGATCACTTAAAGAAATTAGGATAACTTTCTATAACAGTGAACCAATGCAGTAGAATGAACTGTAACAAGGAAAAATGTGTACAATGTCAACTTTATTACATAACATCAACTTGAAGCCATTAGAATTAATTTCACAAGACTTTTTCTTTATAAGCCCTGATTACAATAATCTGATAAATTACAGAAGCATTCACAACCTGTTCCCTGAAAAATGTATTTTTGAAAAGAAGAATCCTTTAGCCATATTTTTTAAAAGTGTATGTAATGCTAGCTATTTTGTTTTCAAGCATTTTAAAGACTTACTTTTTTACTAGTTAGGTTAAAAGGAAAATTATTCTCTGGGTTCAGGTAGTATTAAATTGCCGGCATCTTTTTCTAATTTTGGCAGATGAAAATTAGTAAATCACAGATTTTTGCTGGTCCAGTATGCATGAGGAAAAAAAAGTAAATTTGTGATTGAAACTTACTGGCAATATTCTCTAGTATTTGCATCAAGGAGGGCAAAACATAGAAAATAACTTAAAGGACTCTTTATATTTTTATCATAGTCCAGAGTGTTCTCCTAAATCTTTAACTTAGAAAAATTGATATGATTATTTGTTCAGCTGTGAAAGTACCATCATTACAACATAAAGAGATGCTGTATTGATGCTCTCAGTGGGAATCCTTCTCCTCCTAACATTTCACTTAATCTGTAAAAGAATTCCAAAGTCCAAGAGTAAAAATGGATACCACTCATTTGCACTATGAAAAATTATTCTCCCCACCACTAGACAGTAAAAGAGTGTTTGCAAGACAAAGCAGTCTCAAGGTTACCTTCTCTCCAGTCTTGATTTACAAGGAAGACATGCATGGCTTCTCCAGACCACCAGTTAGATAAAACAACTTGATTTGTTAATGAAAGTGCAACATTTTTGTACAGTGGGTCTCTTCCTGTCAAAGTCATTGTCAGCAAGATAAGTGTTCATGGAAGTATTGCTAATGTGACAAAACTCTAAAATCCATCAATATACAGTCAATACTAGCATTACCTATGACAATTTTCCCACTGGAACTCCAAAGTGATATAAACTTTATTTTTAACATAGTGTCATAATCCATGAAGTATTCAGTGATGGAAATCAATATCCATACACTTGAATTCAGAGCCCTATAATACACATGGACAACTCTCAGGTTGTAATATATCCCCTCCTTTTGTTTATAAATCTTAACAGGCTCTGATCGAGGGAAAAGAGTTCCAAGTAAATGGAGGTTTTTCTCTACTTTTAGGCCAGATGCTGGAATATTTTCAGTGAGCATCATTGGTTTACAAAATCTGGGTAGCAGAGTAATTGAGAGGAAGGTATATAGATTATCTGTTTGACTTCTTTATCTATTATGAATCATTCTTACAGGTGTGTGTGGGTGTATTCTTTTCATTTTTTTCTTGCATTTACAAGTTTATATGTTTATTACATGTCCTATTTAAAGTGCTTTAATAATATCATAAGCTTAGATATAATAAAACACTAAATTTATTATGGGGAGCTATACATTCCACAAATTTTTATAACTGGTACAGTATATATATTCAGTGACATCTAAAAGAGGTCTTAAATCTGGGAGATATTAAAATGTGTCATAAAAAGAAAAACAAAATAAACATGAACTAAACAATGCATTACATATATAAGTAATCTTAATATCTCTTTACCAGACTAATGGTAAAGATTAATTATTGGAGCAGTTATGATAATGTAACAAGTAGGCCTTCATATCTTTATGCAGTTTTTCACAAGAATCTAAATCTTTTCTCAACTTCTCTAAGCAGTTTAAGTTCTGTTTGGTCATGAAGAAAATATGGCCAACTATCAAAACCAACAGTTTACATTTGGCTCTCAGATGGGAGAACCACCCTGCAGGAAGACCTGGAGAGGCTGGAAGAGAAGGCTAACAAGAACCTGATGAAGTTGAACAAGGACAAGTGCAAGGTCTTGCACCTGAGAAAACATAATCCAGGAGCGCAGCACAGGCTGGGATCTACCCAGCTAGGAGCAGCTCTGTGGAAAGGAACCTGGGGGTCCTGGTGGGCAACAAGCTCAACATGAGTGAATAATGTGATTCAGTGACAAAATAAGCCAACAGGGTGCTAGGCTGCATCAACAAGGGCGTCACCATCAGAGATAAAGAAGTCATCATCCCACTGTACTCAGAGCTTGTCAGGCCATACCTGCAATACGGTGTTCAGTTTTGGTCCCTGCTGTACAAAAAAGATGTGAACAGGCTGGAGACGGTCCAGAAGAGAACTACAAAGATGACTGGGGGACTGGGAAGCCTGCCACATGAGGAAGGGTTGAGAGAACTGAGTTTGTTCAGCCCTGAGAAGGCTTAGGGGAGACCTTATCACCATGTTCCAGTATTTAAAGGGTGTCTACAAAGAAGATGGAGACTCCCCTTTTACAAGGAGACACATAGAAAAGACTAAGGGTAATGGGTTGTCCTGGGTTTGAGTGAGTGGGTGAGGATTTTGGGTATCAAGGGAGGGGGCTACAGTGGTGGCCCCCTGTGAGAAGCTTCTCGAAACTCCCCTGGCTCCAGGTTGGACCCACTTCTGCACCAAGGCCAAGACAATTAGCGATGGTAGCTGTATCTCTGTGATAACATATTTAATAAGAGATCTGTGAGGAGGAGTTGGAGTTGTGAGGAGGAGTTGTGACATCTATGTACACACCAAGGTCAGTGGTGGAATGGAAGAAGAAAGGTGTGGAGGTGTGACAGAGCAGAGACCCCCTAGATCCTGTGGTAAGACAGCAGAGTGGCCCCCCCATGCCACCCATGAAGGCCTACTGTGGAGCAGACACTGATGGTGCCTGTGGGGGACCCCATACAAACAATTAAGTTGGTTGTACCCAAAACCAGCCAGGATCCTGTGGGAAGAAGCATCCCCTGCTGTTGTAGTTCATCTCTGGGAGGATTGTAGCATGCGGGCATGTCCCATGCTGGAGCAGCTTGGGAAGGGCTGCATCCCATGGGAGGGACTCAAGTTGGAAAAAGTTGGTGTCCCACATCAGCTCACCTAGGGAAACACTGTGGCCCATGGGAGTGACTCAAGTTGGAGAAAAGTTGTGGAGGACTGTCTCCTGTGAGAGAGGGATCATCCTGGAGCAGTGGAAAAAGTTCCAGAATTTCCGCCCACCAAGATAGAAGAAGAAGAAGCACTGACTGTACCCCCCATTCCCTGCCCCAGCACCACTCCAGGGAAGAGGTAGAAATATCTGGAGCAAAGCTGAGCCCATGAAGGAGGGAGGAGTGGTGGGAAGGTGTTCTCAAGATATGGTAATGCTTCTCACTGTCCTACTCAGTCTGTTAAGTGTTGTTGTTATTAATGTCTGTATTAAATTTATGGGGTTTTCTTCCCCTAATGAGTCTGTCTTTTGCCTATGACCGTAATGGGTGATTCTTCCCTCCCTGTCCTTCTCTCAAATCCTAAGCCTCTGCTTTTTTCCTCTTTTTCAGCACTGCTGGAGAGGGGAAGATTGAGCAGCTGCGTGGTGTTCAGTTGCCCTCTGAGTTCAAACCACAACATGGGTACAAGTTACTTCTGGGGAGATTCTGACTGGACACAAGAGAAAAATTTTTCACAATGAGAACAATTAGCCATTGGAATAATCTCCCCAGAGAAGTGGTGGATTTCCCAACATTGGGCACTTTTAAGAATCAGCTAGACAGGGTGCTGGGCCATCTTATCTAGACCATACTTTTGCCAAGAAAGGTTGGATCATATGATCCTTGCAGTCTCTTCCTAGGATTCTATGATTCTATGATCATATATTTACAATATTTGGCACAAAATGTTATTACTGGATTTGTGGTATTTCTGCCTTCCCAATTACAGCAGTCTCATGAGAAAGTAATTACATAACTACTTTCTCCTTCCTTGGACAAAATTAACTGCTTAAGAGTGTATGTTTGAAGATTATTTCTGGTTGACAGAAAAATAACCAAATAATAATGTTATTAGTACATAAAATCTGGGCTGAAATTTCTAAGGCCAAATATTCTTTGAGATTCATGAGTAGCCTAGGAGTTTGGAATAGTGAAATATCAGCATAATAAGTATTATTTCAACATGTTTTTAAAAAAATATTATAGCTGTGATTTAGGGCCAGTTTCAGTTAAGGCAGATAAAATGTCAATAACAATACAGAAAATTGGAAGCAATCAAATAAATACATATGTTCCTTTTAATGCAGATAAGTTTGTCTATTTTATTTCTTCTTCTTTTTTTTTTCCCCTTCTTGACCTATGAAGATAAGATTGAAATTTTGCACCTAGTCAGTGCAATTCTGTGTCATTACACAGAATATTCCTCTAAATGCAATACAATCAACTGATAGCAGGCTGTAGTCTGCTCAGAAATGTAATTTGATTTCTTGTGACTTCCCCTATATTTTCCAAAATCCTTGTCTTTCTTTTATACAGTCAGACAGCTTCAGAAGAATGACACAACTATCATTGTGCTTCCATTCAGTTGGAAAGAAAACGATTCTTTCAGGAAATCTATTTCATGATCAGCTTTAACATTATCACTCTCCTCCTGAGCTAATGCTTTACAGTCTGATGTTATGCTGTTTCTATTGAAAAATATAATGCAACTAAACACTCCTTTCCTCCACTTAGCCTCACACAAAGGCCTGTTTAATGACAGCTTTTAGTGTTTTATTGTAAAAACAAATTAAATTGTATTTATCTATAAACATATTAAAGAGTAACTTATTCAAATTTAAGAAGTCCCCAGTCTTGGCCTGAATTGATTTTTAAAACTGGCCTAGAAGCACTCTGTGACACAGATTGCATCTCTAAATGTGTTTTAAAACCATTGGAAAGACTCCAACAGTGCAGAATAAGTTAATCCTCATATTTCAAAGTAAATGTGAGATGACTTAGGCAACATTTAAACTAGTTAGCATGACACAAATCCTGGACAAAGTTGATAAGGGACATAATTGGTAAAGTATTAAAAGATTGTAACTTAATGGTAATTAAAATAGCTTTATGGAAATTAGATATTTTAAGACAAAACTCATACATTATTTTAGGAGATTATAACTTGGTTACCATGGAACTCTAGTAAATTTAAGGCTTCTGATAGACAATTTACTTCATGCAGCATGATGTGATTAGAAGTTAGATTGTATAAAAACAAAGTACTTTGAGTTTAGAAGTGGTCAATCACAGAAAGAAAACAAAAATAACAATTCCTTCACTTATGAAATGTGTACTGTTTTACTACATTTTCATATAAAAACATGATTGCCTGCTTTATTGCAATGTATTAGGTGAGATGATTTAAACAGCCTACCATACTTACTTTCACTAAAAGGACATTAACTATGATCTCCAGGTTCCCACTTGTACCAATTAAAGTTGAAAGCACTTTGTTCTAGCACAGAAATTTAATTGGATGAGATCCAAATGACTAGAAGATGGGACAAGAAGAATTAAAATCCCACATTTTCAGCTAGACAAGTAATTACCCATTTTATCAACTCAGTTGGGGACATCATGCCATTTTAATCTATTCTAAAAACTTTCAACCCAGGTATTTCATTCAAGAATCATTTGTGATAATTATATTGTTTCAACTACCTAACACAAAATATAAAAAATTACCACTATGGGGTACCATAAGATTAAAACATTATAGAATCATAAAGGTTATATATTTTCCTTTTTTGTTGTTGTTTGTTTGGTTGGTTGTTTTTGTTGTTTTGTTCTTTTTTTTTAAGACACTTATGTTTTTCTTGTCTTATGTTGTTTTTCATCTCACCATGTTGCTTCCTCTTCATTTTTCACACCTTATAAATTTAAAAGAAAAACCTCTGCTTTTTTACTTCTCTTTCCAGTTAGGACCACAAATAAGCATCTTTTCAATGACCTTGTTGTCATTAAAAACTCCATCAAACTATTCAAAGAAATAACAGTGTTAGAACTTCAGTGTGTTGTCTAGACACCAATTCAAGCAATTACACTCTGCCTACTTAAATTTCCCCCCATGTGTTATTTGGAATAGTATGTTCATCATTTCCTATGCTAAACATGATCCTGATTATGAAAACACCGGTTCATGTCAGCAACTCAACTGACCTTAAGGGAACTGCCCATATGTTTGCAGCACTGGGTTCCTGACTTGTTTTCTGTCTCATTCCCAAGTTCAGTGGTACTTTGGGTTGAGATACAGGGCTGATAGCAGTAGCTACACCTGACAGATCATAGCAAAGAATCGCATTTCTGCTGTTGCTGTGGAAGCTGTCCGGAATATCAGGCCATGTGAGAAAAATAGAGGATTTCTCTTGCAATGAACCACAGAAAGGAAGAAGCTCTGCCACAGGACTGAAGTTGTTAAATGTCCAAGAATGGCACCATCAAAGGTGCCAACTGTAGCAGTGGATTTCTGAGCATAGGGCCTGCCTAAAATTGCCTTAGTAATTAAAAGATGCAGATGTAAGGTGATTTCTATTCAACTCTCCCTTTCTCGATAGTTACCTTTGGGCTCTGTATACTTAAATTCCTGGATTCCATCTATTAGAAAAACATAGCAAAAGTAGGCTAGCATTAGAAAATAGTTTTTAAAAACTTAATTTATCAAGAATTTATATCTTTGTTCACGTTTATTTATCAGTATTTATTTTCTCTTACAAAATAATTAAGTACAAAGTAAACTATTTTTTTCTTGGTTTTGTAACAGAAAGCTAAGAGTCTCATTTAGTATTTAGGAAATCAGACATCCACAAAGACAAATGTAGGTCATTTGTTGAAAATGATGTAAAAGTCAATTATATGTAATACTTCAAAAAGCACTTTCTTTCCTTTATGTATTTTCCCTACACTGGGTCCGGAATACATATTTTTAATTAAACAAGGGATACTGAGAAAGCATTACAATTTAGAAAGAGAACATCTGTCATCTCCTATATTTTCTATAGTGATTTTGCTGACTACCCTGTTTCTCTATTATTTTGAATCTGTTCTTCCACTGCTAAAATTAGACTTACCATAATGACAGATTTGAACTCTTATTCGACACTAGGCCTGTAAGAATGGATCCTATCTAAAAAGAGTAGGATTCTTGAGGTCAGTTCTGTGATACCATCAGCTTCAAAATGCTTCTGAGTTTTGCAATTTTCTTTAACATTTTCACTGTTAAAAACAAGTTAAGTATCATTTGATGGTATTTGACTCTTAGGAGACAGTAATAGGACTTTAAAAAATAAAACACCAGCAGCTACAGAGAGAAGAGCCTACAAACACAATCTAGAAAAAAAATCATATAACTTCTCCATTAATTATAAACTTTTCTTCATCCAGACCTGAGAGAGGTATTTAAAAAAAATGTTCCCACATTTATTACTGTAATCTAGAAAAATTCTTCGCAGCTATTATCAGGAGACACTTTATTTTTCCAAAAATATTTTATCCATAGCTTAAAGTTTTCCCTCTAGAAACACATCAAAACAACTGAGTCTTGTTAAGATTGAGCATTGAAAGTATTTGTTGCCTAAATCTGACTATCAAAGATGCAGAACTGAGCTGAAAAGAGATGCAAGTTACAGCTTCTGTTTTTAGAAGAAATAGAGGCGATTCTGCTGCTTTCCACCTCTCTCTTACCCCTACATGCAACATCTTGTCAGGTATCTTTTTAAGGATTAAAAGTACTTGGGTTTAATCCTCCCTCTGCCCATGGAATATTACTTCCCTTTCAGAAGAGAGCCATCACCACCTAACTCACAGTTTTGAGAATACAGATCACAGGATTAAGTGTCATAAGGCCACAGACAGAAAGCATGCATGGCATGTCACAGTATTAAGCTATAAGTCAAAGTACATCCATTTAGATTATGATTTCTTGTTGCATTGAGCACTGCCTGGAGCTTGGAATGTCCTCTGCCACATGAGGGGGGACATGGTCAGTCACCTCCCTCCCAAGGGGCTCATGGCTTTGAGACACTTTATTTTTCCAAAAATATTTTATCCATAGCTTAAAGTTTTCCCTCTAGAAACACATCAAAACAACTGAGTCTTGTTAAGATTGAGCATGCAAAGTATTTGTTGCCTAAATCTGACTATCAAAGATGCAGAACTGAGCTGAAAAGAGATGCAAGTTACAGCTTCTGTTTTTAGAAGAAATAGAGGCGATTCTGCTGCTTTCCACCTCTCTCTTACCCCTACATGCAACATCTTGTCAGGTATCTTTTTAAGGATTAAAAGTACTTGGGTTTAATCCTCCCTCTGCCCATGGAATATTACTTCCCTTTCAGAAGAGAGCCATCACCACCTAACTCACAGTTTTGAGAATACAGATCACAGGATTAAGTGTCATAAGGCCACAGACAGAAAGCATGCATGGCATGTCACAGTATTAAGCTATAAGTCAAAGTACATCCATTTAGATTATGATTTCTTGTTGCATTGAGCACTGCCTGGAGCTTGGAATGTCCTCTGCCACATGAGGGGGGACATGGTCAGTCACCTCCCTCCCAAGGGGCTCATGGCTTTGAGGTTGTGTTGTGTACTGGTTTTAACATTTCAAGGTGCAGGCAGCAGGGGCTGGCGGGCGGGGGCTGTGGGGGGAAGCTGGGGCTGCCCCGGGCCGGACACAGCCCGTTCCAGCCGGCTCCAACCCACCCCCCGCAGGGCACGGCTGGGGCCCGCAGCCACAGAAAAAGCCTGGGTGAGGAAGGGTGAGGCTGCCCGGCAGCCAGGGGTGAGAGGAAAAGTGTGAGAAATAGCCCTGAGAGCCCCGAGGGGAGAGGAGGAGGAGGAGGTTAACGAGGTGCCCCAGTAGGGATTCCCATGCAGACTGTGGAGAAGACCATGGTGGAACACTCCACGGAGGGTCACAATGAAGCAGAGATCCATACTGCAGCCTGTGGAGCACCACACACAGGAGCAGGCTCCTGGTAGTAACTATGGCCAGTGGATAGGAGTCTGGGCAGGATCAAGGTTTCTGGAAGGATCTGTGACCTATGAGGGACTCACGCTGGAGCAGTCCATTCCTGGACTGCACTCCATGGAAAGGTCCCATACTGGAGCAGTTAGTGAAGAACTGCAACCTGTGGGAAGGACTCATACTGGAGAAGGTTGTGAAGGACTGCCTCCTGTGGGAGAGATGACACACTGGGGCAGGGGAAGAGCATGAGGAGGAAGGAGTGGCAGAGACAAAGCATTATGAACTAATCACAACCCCCATTCTCCATCCCCCTGTGCTGCTCAGGGGGAAGGAATTAGAAGAGTTAGGAGTGAAATTGAGCCTGGGAAGAAAAAGGGGTTGGGGGAAGGTGGTTTTAGTTATGTTTTATTTACTATTGTAATCTATTATTAATTGAAAATAAATTAAATTAATTTCCCCAACTGGAGTCTGATTTGCCTGTGAGGGTAATTGGTAACTAATCTCCTGTCCATACCTCAACCCATGAGCTTTTCCATCATATTTTCTCACCTTGTCCTGCTGAGGAGGGGGGTGATAGAATATCTGTGTGGGTGTCTGGCAGTCAGCTAAATTCAACACACTGCAACTGAGAAGCATTATGATCTGATTACAATGAATGACATTTCTGGAGACATCCAATCTTTTATTTGCTTGAAAAATTAGACTGATGAATACAAAGTGTCTGAAAACTGAGTGGAACATCTTAGATGAATTTGAGAATTGTTACTAGAAGTTGCAAATTGGAAGATGTCACAGAAAAGGATTTTAAAGTAAATATTGCAAATCCCATAACTTCTTCTTCAGAATCAGTTTCAATTTGAAGAGTGTTTAACTGTGTGAACTTTGCATGTCTGCTACACTAGCTAAGTGACTTTTAATTAGAACAGAAATCCTACAGATGTCTGTCATTCACTTACAGGGATGTAAGTATAGCAGGTGTAAATATACCTCATCTCTGCATGAAGAAGTAAGTGACTACATTTTAATGGTCAAAATTCCTTGGCTTTCCGTGTGTGTCACTACACTTTAAAATACGTTTTACATGTTTATCTTTACCAGTAAGATTTTCTATATTCTGGGTTTGCAAAATATTTCTTTACACTGCAATTCAATAGTAATTTGCAACTAATTCAGCAAGAAATGTGCACACATCCTCAGGGTTTCAAAGATCTTCCCCCCAGAGAAAACAAGTCTGTCCCAAACACCACCCCTGAAACTGGAGCAGCACCCGAGGCTATGCAGTGAGGCACAGCAGAACCATGTGTGGTTTGTCAGGGTGTTACTCTTTAATGCTGCCAGAGCTGCCCACTGCAGATCCACGTGGTGCCACTGGGGCTCTCTGGCCCGGCACCGACGGTGGGGAGTTGCCATGGGCCTGGCTGTACTCTTTGTGCACTGTGCCTTTTCTGTAAGGACCTATTTAATCTCCCTTTTGGCTCTTCATGATGCTCTTAGTGCTGACTGGAGTATGGTGATCAGGTGCAAATATTGTACATTAGTTGTTAAGCTTCAATAATGTACACTATTGAAAAATAATGATTAGGTAATTATAATTATTCTAATTTAAAAAACAATTTTTAAATGTTTTATAATTAATTACATTATAATGAACTGGATTCTAATTCACTTAATAAAATAATTAAAAATAATAAAATCATTAATTAGCTGATCATAGATAATGATAAAATAATGATAAAATAAATAATGACTCAGTAACTATTCTGTTGCACAATGTGATTGTCTTTTGTCAACATAAACTAAGATGTACAAAACAAAGTAATGAAGTGAAGGAAAGGAGGTTTTGTCCCCATTGTTTCCCCCATACACATCCTGCAAACAATTGTTCCTTCCCATGAAAACTTCCCATAACAGCACTAATGGGGTTTAAAGGTGCAAGACTGTGAGAACAACAGTATGAAAATAATGGCATGAGAAAACCAAAGGAGAAATATTGCAGAGGCTTTGGGAAACACTGCCTCAACAGCTTCAGAGAAAGGTTATAACAATGCTAAGTGCTTGCTATTTGCAGCTTTAAGGTATGCAAATAGCTGTGCTGCACAAGTACTAGAGGCACCAAATGGGGTGATAAAATTATGGAAGAACTGATCAGGGATATTAACAGAAATCATGGCTGTACAGACCATGATATAGTGGGAGCTCATGACCCTTAGGAACATGGAGTAGGCAGCAGCAGCGTTGTTTCTCCACTGGCTGGCCAGAGAATAAGGAAGAGAGAGTACTGCCTGGCTGGCTAGTGAAATAGGTTCTGACTAGCCACCTGAGAGAAGGCTCTGTCTGACTGTCTGGAGGGGAGAGAGCTCTGGCTGGCTGGCCAGTGGAGAGGGCTCTGGTTGGTCAGCCGGGAAATTTTGTGTCCTGGCAGGCTAGAGAGGGAATTGGGTCCTGGCTTGCCAGGCAGGGAAAAAGGGTTCTGCCTGGCTAGTCAGGGAAGAGAAAGCTCTGGCTAGCCAGCCTAAGAGAGAAAGTTCTGACTAACTGGCCAGGTAAACTGGGTCCTGGCTGGACTGCCAGGGAAAAAAAAGCTCAGGTTGAGTTGCTGGAGGAAAAAGGGCCCTGGCTGGCCAGCAGGGCAATTGGGCCTTTACATGGCTAGCTGGCCAAGTAAAGAGGGCTCAGTTTGTCCAGCCAGAGCAAAGAGGGTTGTTGCTAACTGGCTAGGGGACAGGGACTCTGGCTGGCTGGGCAGGAAAAAGAGCTCTGGCTGGCTGGCCATCTAGAGGAAAGAGGGCTCTGTCTGGCCAGCCGCAGAAAGAAGGCTTTGGCTGGCTAGGGAATTGGGCTCTGGCTGGCCATCAGGTTTAGAGACTGTGGCTGAAAAACTGGGGACAGAGAGTCTGTCTCTCTGTCTCACCAGCCAGGTAGAGTGACTCTGATTCATCAGCGGAGGGAAAGAAGCTGGCCAGCTGGGGTAGAGGCTCAAGTGCTGGATTGATCAATTCTGTTAATCAGCTGCTCGCTGGGGTGTGGCTGGCCAGCCATGTGATTGAGGTTATGTCTGTCTGGCCATGGAAACAGGTTCTGGCTGGCTGGCTGTGAGGAGCAGCTCTGGGTGTCCATGACCAAGTGTTTGCTGTTGGGTGGCTGCAGAGTCACCTCTGTGAGATGTTAGGTCTGTCTGTTGTCAGAAACAGATAGTGACAACCTGCTCCAACAGGCCTACCCACAGGACACAGCTGAGCCTCTCAGCCAAGGTGGTGGTGGTGCATCAGGGAACATGTGTGTAAGAAAGGGTGAAAAGATGCTGAGGAATGAGGGAAGAAGTGTAAGAAACAGCCCTGTAATCATGGAGGTGAGAGGAGGAAGAGATGCTTCAGGCACCAGAACAGAGATTTCACAGCCCCTGGAAAGACCACAGTAGAGTAGATATCCACACTGCACCTGTGGAAGACTCCGTGCCAGAGCAAGATATGCCCTGATGGAACTGCAGCCTGTGGGAAGGACGCAAACTGGAGCAGATTCATCTTGAAGGACTGCAGCCTTTGAAGATCCTGTGTTGGAGCAGGGGAAATGTGTGACGAGGAAAGAGAAGCAGAGAGCAGCTGTTATGGGTTAACCACAAGCCCTCATTCTTCATCCCCATGCATTGCTTGGACAGTGAAGGAGTTAAATGTCACCTGTGAAAAATCAGGGGTAGGAAGAAAGTGGTTTAGCTTTTATCTTTGTTTCTTACCATTCAAACCTATTCTAATTGACAATAGATTAAGTTAACGTTTTCCAAGTAGAGTCTGTTTTGCCTCTGATGGCAAGTGATCTCCCTAACTTTATCCTGACTGATGAGCTGCTTCATTCTATTTTCTCCCCATGTCCTGTTCTGAGGGAAAATGAGAGAGCAGCTGAGTAGGCGTCAAGCAGCCAGCGAAGGTCAACCTACCATGTGGCTTCAGGGAGAGGAAAACATGAGCTGAAGTCCTAGAGATGGAAAATAAATGTGATACAGTTCTCTCACCAGATGAATTCTCTGTAGTCAGTCCTTCAAGATCTCACTGCTGTCTAGAGATTGAAACCGAAATCATTCGGTTCCTCTTCCAAATAGATCTTTAAAGAAAAAAACATCCTTTTTCAGTTTTTGAGAGAAAGGATGCATTTTTGGGAGAGGCCTAGAACAAAATTAAGTAGAAGATCTAGATCTCTGTTGATTAGTCCTCTCTATAGGAAAAAAGCAGCTGTGTTTTATCCCATGCTATTTATTCTATTTAACTGTTCCCACATTCAGGGTCCTAATTCTGTTTTAGAAGCTGCATTGATGGGAGTAAATAAAAGTATCAAATTCCCCAGATAAATGAGAGACATTGTGTAAATACTTTGTAGTTATTAAATATAGAATTAGTATTTATAATGGGCACCAAGGGATGTGCTAGCTAATGAAAACTTTCTAACACAACCTGATTTTTCCTTTTAGTTAAAAAGCAGTATTTTCCTTTCTAAAAAAAATCTGATTTATCTGCCTGTGTTTTCATACTGTAACATTGACTTAGAATTCCATATATTTAAGCAAAACTGTCCATTTCACAATCCGAGGATTTAAATAGAACACAAGAAATTATCTTCTGATGCATTATACCATTAAATTCACTTATGTCTTGCTGTAATATATTGATACTTTTTAATTATTTTGGGATGAAGCTATATATTCCATCTTCTTCATCTGACATTTCTACATGGTGAGTACTCATCATAGATCAGAAAATATTGTTATTAGTTCCAGTGCATAAATACATGTCCTTGTACATTACACTTTATTCCATTGCTGTTACTACAGGATTCAAGGTGTTCCTACCTTCTTGTATTTTGATCCTTCTGTGTACTGATCATGCTTTCTGTTGGCACATTTTATTGCTCTGTGTGCAGGGGGTGGGGTGGGGGTTGGGGAGAGTAAGCAGACACACAAC
Source organism: Tyto alba (assembly GCF_018691265.1). Classification (NCBI taxonomy): domain Eukaryota; kingdom Metazoa; phylum Chordata; class Aves; order Strigiformes; family Tytonidae; genus Tyto; species Tyto alba. Next base: position 35,354,560 of record NW_024881276.1, on the reverse strand, counting down.
ACACGCACACACACACCCTGCATATATTTATTTTTTATGTCAAGGAACCTAATTATAATATAAGTCACGATAGCTTCTCAGGAAATTGTACTAACAATCTCCAACTTCTATGACAGTTCTCCTTCCAACTTGCTAGAACTTTTTGCTAGCAGCTTCTCCAACTTCCTATCAATTTCTGTTTTCTCCAGTTTGCCTAATAATACACTATGTAGTGTAATTTTTTTATGAATTATTGACTTTTAGATTGGTTAAGTAAACAAGATTTTCTATTCCTAGAAAAAGGTAGTAATTAAAAAAATGTTTTGCAATGGTCTGGCATGTTAACTTTTGTTTAACTTTTCTAAAACTTTGTTGAGTTTTTCCATAGTTTCATAGTTTCCTACACTATTCCTTCATTTTTCTGTTTCAATTTTCCTGTCTGAAGTTCTTCAATCTTTCACACGTGTAATGTTAAGTTAATGTGGCTTTAATTTCTTCCCCATCTTCAGTTCTATGTTCATTTCCTTTCTCAAAAAATGAGAAACTAACTTTGCAATATTATGTGTCAGTTCTTTTGCTGCATTACATGTTTGATCAGCATGTCAAAATTCAGTTTTGAGTTTTGTTTCCAATTCAAATGTGTTAAATCTGTGTATTCATTTAGTATCTGTGCAAAGTCTTGTTATCTTTAATACTATCCAACCTCACATGTAGAAGTTCTGTGGCATTTTTTTTACATTATTTTATTGGGGGGAAAAAAAAAAAAAAACAAACACAAAACAACCTTTTAGTTTTTTGTTTATAATATTTTTGCATTGCATGATATAGTTTTGTGTTTGGATTTTTTTTTGTTGTTGTTGGTTGGTTTGGTTGGTTGGTTTTGTTGTTTTATTTTTCTAATTTTGACAAAAGATTTTTAAACTAATAAGAGGCCTGGGATAAGAAAAGCAATCACTACCATTTCTGATTTTGTTACTAAAGAATGCAGCAATATAAAATGTCTATAGTTTCCCAAGTAACAAGAATGCTTAAATATATTTTCTTTCCAAGTTAGCTTTCTATACTGCATATGCTAAGTGATGTTTTGCTAAGCTGGACATCTAGCACACTGTTCATAAGAAGCCATTCTGCTGGTGATTCATCTGAAGATATTTGACCAATATAGGATCACCAAATGTTATTTAAAAACTTAACTAAGATTTAAGAAGCTGTTCAGTGTTAATACATGCAACAAGCTAATCTGTCATGCTGAAAGAGAACATAGCTACAGAATGACAAAGCTGCCACAATGTGCTATTTGCCACCTGAATTCAAATTCCAACTGCAAATTACCAGGAATGACTAAACTAGTTATACATAAATCTAAATTTATGAATGGCTTAATTATGGATTAAGCTTATTTCTGCAGTGAGAAGCACAAAGTCTATGTACCGATTAAGTCCTATTCTGTACCATAACTACAATTTGCTAAAAAAACACATCTTTGAAGGTCTTGAGGTTTTTTATTTGTTTCTTGTGGCAGATGTTCTTGTGATTTCAATCATTCTGGAGCTAATTCCTCTTATCACTTGCACAATTGCACTGAAGTCATGCACACAATGATTACAACTTGCCTGTCAAATACTGTTCATGTTCATCTTGTCTGTTTTCCATAGTTTATAATTTATCCCTCTTTAATTTTGATAAGTGTTGTGACCTACTGTTTGACATCTCTGGCCCTTGCCAACAAAACTGTTTTGTCCTTATAACCACTAGCTCAATGCTCAATTAACACAGGCGGGTGAGAGGCCAGCAACAACAGAAGGCTGATGTGACTGCTAAATCCCAGCAATCTTTTCTTTACTTTTAAATATATTTTTTCTTCAGATGTTTGAGAACATTGCTAATAGAGGTGATATTAACTCAAACTAAAAGTTGACATGAAACCAGTTTATGACTGCAGCCTGTTCTGCTTTGCTTGCCATGTAAAGATGTTTCAAAATATATTGAAGGTCAAGCATGAAGATAAACGTCAAACAGAACAGAGAACAATTCTGCTAAAAATGGTAACATTTGGTTTGCTGAGTTAGACAAGATTCAGATTTGTCTCAGTGATGATAAAGTTGCTTTTTTCCACGCTAAAAAGCAACCTATAATCACTGGAAAAAAAGTATTTAGATGAATGGAATTACACAGAGCAAAATTAGAAATAGTATCTGCTTTTTTTTTTTTTTTTTCAGTCCTGTGGTATAGATGTGAGTTAATTAAATGCCCTCTAAATGGGTATCATTTTTTTGAAGTGATGCTTTGGAAGAGTCTCCCAAATGTCTTACTCAATCAAATACAATTGAATCTGTCTCCATTTGTGAAAGAGAGAATGTTGGGAATGTCTGTAACAACTGGGATCATCAGCATCCTGAAACTTCCAGAGGGTGCATGGTTGAAATATACGTAGAAATGGACATGGAGGGAAGGTCTTCAGTTTTCTCTGTGTGATTTTTTTGTGTTCTTTTTGTCGTTGTTGTTGCTGTTTTTTTGTTGGTGGTGTTGGTTTGGTTTGTTGTTTTTTTGTTTTGTTTTGTTTTGGTTTTTTGCCAAACAGGTGAAAAATAATAATCCATTCATTCTTTGTATGACTCAGAATAAAACATAATATGCATGAATATTTATTTTCCTCTCTCTGTCTCCTGCTCTCTCTTGTTTTTTCACTCTGCAACTCACTACCATGACCTCAATGTCTGTGAGGGGCCATAGGTTAAGTGTAGTGAAAAAAAGGTATTTTAACATTCCTTAAATTAATCATAGGGCTTCCATTATCACTTCTATCAAGCTGTAGTAATAGAATAAGGGGATATTGCTGTTTAAATTTCGAAGTCTACTACCACCCAAAGTGTTTTAAGGATTGGTAACATTTTTCTTTATGGCACCAATAAATAACACTTGCAATGGAGTTGAAAGGACCTAGTCTAAAAAGTGACATATTGTGTTCAAAAACTCCAAACAAAATTATACATTTTAGAAAGCACAGATATTTGTGTAATTATTTTGTTACTGACAATCATGTACATGAGAAAATAACAGTTTTCAGTTCTAGTCAATCACAATTACTTAGAAATTTCAGTGCAAAAGCTTGGGGGTTTTGACACTGTATAAATAGACTGCTATCTCATTATCATGGAGTGGAAAAGAGAAAGCAGACGTTGAAAAGAAGACCAGTTAGAAAGGATGGAAACTGCTTTAATGTGCTCCCGACAAGCAATAGGTTTTAGTTTGTATGTTCCCAAAATATGAAAACAGATTATAAAATGATGCTATTTATTCTTTATGTTTGCAAGGGAGTATAATCATTATAATATATAATTACAAATTTTGCTTGGCTTTATTTGCCAAGAGAAATAGTATAATTTCAGTCAAATGTTTTAAAAAGCATTTAAACTAGAGTTATTAGAAATATGGGAAAGTGATTGAAAAGGGATTTTAAACTGATGTTTTTCTGATATAAACAGTGTAATCTATCCAAGGACATTTTTATTAAACTATATATTAGGACAGTCCATTAGTAATTTCCTTACAAATACCTGACCTATGCCAACTGTTTCCTCATACTGTAAGTTTGTACACTTTGGTTAATGCTCTGTAATATAAATAATTGGCCACTTCCTACCACTTATGGCAAGAGATGTAAATCTATATTACAGTCTTTGGCTGTAAGTTAAGAATATATTTAAGTCAACAAAATGAGGTTTCAGTCCTCTCCAAAAATTAAATTGAAATATTGAAAAATTTTAAGCAAGAGGATTGCAGAACAGTTAATTTTTAAACTAACATTTGAATTAAAAATCAATATGTAGTATCATTACTAAATGTAATCAACATTTAGTAACTAACATCTGGCTCTTGGGGAGTAGGAAATGCACATCCTTTTAAATTTCATCCATCTTAGCTTGGCTTCTTACATTGGTTTGACTGCTATTGCACTGGATTACTGTCCATATTGATTTGGGTCTATCAGGTTCTGAATTCTGGTCATGGTTCGAAGAAACATATGGCTGAACTTAAGAATTATTGAAAAAGAACCACTGTCCTTCTGAATTAGTAAGTTTATGGAAAATACATTGTAAAATATCTGACTAATTCCTATAATTTTCTTTGGGTCAAAAGGAATAGAGTTTTGTACCATTTTTAATTTTTCGGTTATATAAAATATCATGTAACTGATATTAATTATGGGCCCTGGTTCAGGAAAGACTAAAGCAGGAAAGCCCGTACTAAGTACATTCCCAGTCATGATAGTGCTTAGATTGATGCCCTTCAGACCTAAAGGTCTTGATGCCTCTATGAGAAGTCATATTTTGTTGGTGAGGTTTTTTTGCTTCCCAAATAAAATAAAAAGAAGGATGAGGAGGAAAAACAGCTGGCACTATATTCTCTACTTATTGTTCCCTTCAGGAGTGGAGAGCTACAACACCTGTGAAGAGCATGGTCTGGCCACCAAGAGCAAGAGGAAAGTTGCAGGGGCTGAGAGCAAGGAGGAGTTCTAATCAGTCAGTAAAGATTAAGGAGTGAGAACCTGTCCATGAAGGAAGCAGATAATGTAATCTCTGAAAGACCTACAGGGAGTAATAGTTGCAGGGGAAAAAAAATTCTTAAAGTTCCAGAGTAGTTGGTTATAAATCTCTTGTTGGCTTCTCTTTGTCACACTCCAGTTTAACCACAGCAGTGTTAAGCATCTGGTAGTGAAATTATATGCTCTTAATCAAGCTTCGCTTAAAAGGATTGCTACAAGCATGTGTAACTTGATCATATCTGATGAAGTTTTAACATAATATATTTTAACATATTATACTGACATAAAGTATTTGTTAATATAAAAATGTTTGTATTGATTTAAAGTACTTATTGATATAAAATACTTATTGATATAAATTTTACTTATTGACTTAAAGTCTTCAGAAAAGCTCACAGCCCTTGTGACCCCAGCATATTTAGAAGATGAGGATAATATAGTGAAGAAGGATTTTGCCAAATATGGTTCCAAGAAGCTCTCAATTGTAATGGTAAAAATAACCTTTCCAGGGGCCAAAGTCCTTTTCACAATCACAAATTAATCTGAAGAGGAACTGAAAATTCTTAGGGCATAGCCTCCTGCAGGACTTTTGTTTTGAGACTTGCTCTGTGTAATCAAGTTTGCAAGACAAGTATTAAAACCCAATCAAAAATCTCCACAGTTCTCTCACTAAAATTTACAAAACAGAAAGACTACAAGCATCCTTCTCTATACTGTAGCATATGTGATTCATGTGTTTTCATTCTATCAGATGTTAACAAGCACGCTTCTTATTGAAGATATCAACATTCTCCAATGATATTTTTATGAGCGGTAGGTGTGCTAAGGTTTTCTTACTGCTAACACTCTGTAAATACAAGTGCTACTCAGCTCTGAGGGAAAAACAAGCAAGCCATGGTAAATTAAATAGCATATAAGTAGCTGGATTGCCATGAAATGTCCTTGAAGAACTGTATAGAGCTATCTTTCTGAAAAGTACTGCAGTGATGGCAGAACTGAAACATTCAATTTTAATGATCAGTAACCACAGAGGTGAGAAGAATTTAGGTGTTTTGTAGTGCAGAATTCAAACAGAATCTCCTGAACTTTATTGCTTATTGGTCCTACTATGTTGCTGATATAAACTCTGTCTTATGATATTGATCGAATAAGTGTAAGAACTCTGAAGGCTGTAAACTAGTTCTTGTTTAGTTTACTGACCCAACTAATAGCCAGATTGTTTATCTAGAAATTGATTAGATGGGATTCTTGATTCTCTAATTTAATTGTTCTCCTTTAAAATGAAGTCTCTCTCTGTATGGATTGCAGTTACTTTAGATTCACTTCTGGGATGGAAAAGAAAATTATGCTGACCATGCAAAGTCCATGTCTTGGAAGTAGAAATGCCATCAAATTTGCCTATATAAAAATGCTCAGGCCAATTTAAAGGAATATTCAATGGCATGGAATAGAGACTGAGCCTTTATCAAAGCCTATGACAATGCAACTATTTTTAATCTACAATCTGTATATGTCATACTGCCAGGGAATGACACCACAAGCTCAAGGAGTGATTTCCAGAAGATGTAGTGACCTGTAGCAATGAGTAGTCACAGTATCCATGCTTTATTTTTTGACTGTGCCATATTATGTAGCATTATTATAGCTTAAGGAGAAAAAACAAACAAAGGAAAAGCTTTCAAATAAAATCTGTCTTTAATTAGAGATTGGGTGAAACTATGATAAAAAAATTGAGAATTTTTTCCAGTGCTTTATGTAAGAAAATAAAATTTCATAGGTGTCCATGTTTTAAATTTATGTGTGATTTTCCTTTTATTTTCTTAAATTATGCAGTCTTTCATTATATTTGAAGATGAACCCATAAATGTATAAAATATTAGCATCAACCTTTATGTATAGCCTGTACAAGTATTTTCTACATACTTTATAAAATGTTGACCAATAATTTATGTCCTTTAGCCACAATATAGATATGCATATTATGCAAGATAGAGTATAATTGTATGTACAGAAGGTGCTGCAAGAAATTATAGTGATAGCTAAAATTTAACTTCGACATTGATCTAAAAGATGCATAATTACTATATGACAGAAAATGGTAAGTAATTTATATAATCTTTATAATCTATAAACATGACATTGCTAGAAGAACAGTTCCTCTAACTCAAAAGCTAAATGGACTATATTGTCTTAATCTATTGGTTAGTAGAGTTATTTCAAATAAATTATCATAACCAAGGGCACATTAAAAACTAAGGACAAAAAGCAAGGGAAACTGAAATACAAAAGGTTGATCAAGCTAGACTTGATTTTGACCCTTTTCAAAATCAAAATGCATTTAGAAAATACAGTCCCAATCTGATAACTCTTTTTATGAATGAATCAAGTGGAGTTAATGATGTCATGCCGGTACATGTGAAGCCAAATGCCATGAATATCCATAAAAACACTTGCTTCTTTGAAAACAACAATATCTGATGTTGACCAGTTGGTTAGTTGTTTGGTTATTTCATTAATTTTCTAACAGTCTTTCTTACTTACACAAGAGGAGAACACAAAATCATCTTCATTGTATCTAAACAATTGTATGTGATATTTTACCATCAGTTGCTTACATTAGAACTCTAAGCCTTCAGTTACAGGTCTTCACTGGGGCATAGTGTGGCTTTTATTGCAGTATTATTTAACTGTCCTAGTCACAGGTAAGGCACAATATACTTAGAGTGTACACAGATGAAGGACATTTTTTTTTTCTTTCCTTGTGGAATTCACAGTACAAGTACAAAAATATTAGGTGTTTGTAATAAAATGGTAGCTGCATTTGAAATCAATATGAGTTCTGCAGTGCAAAGGGTAGAATTTAACATTCAAAGTTTGTATCCAAGATTTTCATCAAACCTTGTCAGTTATTTTCAGAACTTTCTCCAAAATAATGTGACTTCAAATATAAGATATTTAAATGATGCTTTAAAGCTTTTTTTAACTCTGTCACTTGTATATAATTGCATTGCTATAGCAAGACTCAGAAGCATATATTCTTCACGTTATTCATATTATTATTTATACTTCAGGAGGATATCGATTTTTAGAGTAATTTTACTTTAGTTGGTAATCAGTCATATTAGTAGACCAACAAATAATTATATTCAATGTCTAATACCTACATACAGGCTTAAATCTCAGTTGAAATCTGTGAAATGTGGACACTTAAATACTTTCCTTTAGATATCCCCAACACATATTTGTGACACAGGATAAGATTCTTGAAGATTTTTAAATAACTGTCATTAAGTTTCCTTTGAGTTCGTAAACAACAGACAGTCTCTTGGAAAAAAAAAATAATACTCTCAAACTTATGAGAAAGAAAACATGTATGCCTGAGGAAGAAAGGGACCGATAGCTGATAAATTTACCGATCATGAAAATCCACACAATTACTGAATTTGACAAGAAATACAGATATTAATATCCTTAAACAAAGAAGAACAGAAGTAATCTTTTTTCTCTTCCTATTCAGCAGAAAATACCTTACTTTAAAGGAATGTGGTTTTTTTTTTTTTTTTTACCTAGAGATAAAACTACCTGGTATTCAGAGGTTCATAAACCTCTGAAATTCTCACTACAACTTTTACATCTAAGCTGTTAACAATTTCCCACATGGAAAATTGGATTCCAAATATAGAAAACTTTTTTCCTTTCCTGTTTTTTTTTTTTTGTTTTGTTTTGTTTTTTTTTTTTTAGAAGTGGGGACAGATGAGTACTAATCAATGGTTAATAGATAATAGTGTCCATTCTGTTTAGCTTAATACTGAAATTACTCCCATCAGTGTAGGATCTCAGAATCTCTCCACTTTTATCAACACAGATATAGCAATATATTTTCTTTCCCAGTTTTCAGAAGAGACAAACTGACATTTTTATAGCATGTTTGTTAGTCTAAGGAAAACACTGATGGCAAGGAAAATTGTGGAAATAAGTTTTACTTTCATCTTGGAGCTGTGACCTGAAGTCCATAGTTCCTGTCTACCACAGTAATAAAAATTATCCATCTAAACTTTCCAGAGGAATATTATTATCACTGGTTGCATATCAAGAAGACCTGTCTTCTCGTTGTTATTTTTTGGGTCAAACAAATACAGGTATTGTTAACGATGTTGGTTTTAAGGTAACCTTTATATTCAGAAATTCTGTTTAATACACTAATAGGTACAATTAATTAATGAAAAAGCGAATACTGTGTTTATTTATGGATTTATGAGAGTATCAGTCTTGGTGTCAGCTGCATAGTACTGCTGCTTCTACATCGAAATCAACTGTATTATCAGTAGTTTAATAAAATAAAGAAAAAGAGTCTTGATAAATTCCACAACTCTCAGCCTATGAGAAATGTTCCCCATACTGATTCCAGTGGTTCCATTTTGAAAGAACCTCCCTGAAATTCAGAGCACTTCTGCTCACATTTTTGGCTTTTTGGAATTAGAATTATTTGTCTATACTGTCAAATGCTGGGTTCTCCCAAAACACTGAGTAATGCTGAATTTATATTTTTACATTGAGAAAAAAGTCACACTTTAGAATAGGTTAACAATCTGTTTTAATTTCTGTATCCCATCACTCCTCAGTTACTTCTTAAATATTTTTTTAATTGCAGGTTTCCCAGAAGTGAGAGCTTCTCCAGCAACACTGAAAATGATAGCTGGGAAGAGGATGAAGAAAGTATATTCATAAGGTACTGACTGTAGTTTCATTTGATGATTTTGACTCAAATATCATAGGTCCATCATCACTGTATCATACTATTAGTAGTTACATCTGTCTGAAACATTAAATTTTCAGTGGATAATTATCAAGGCTTCTCTGTTTACCAAAGATTTTTGGTGGAGAAATTAACTATGTATTAAAAAAAAAAAAAAAAAAAAAAAAAAAAAAAACAAATAACAAAAAAACACAATTAATTGGAAAGATTTATTTCTGTGTCACACATGCGTTTATCATGCTCCAGTGAAGATTCAGTGAATATTTCCAGTAATAGCTTCTAACATTCTGATCATAACACCAGAAAAAACATTGACAATGTTAAAGTTGTCATCATTTGATCCTACTCAGCAGCTAAACGCCATCTAGTCCCTCACCCACCCTCCCCCCACTTGGGAATGGGGAGGGAATTGGACGGGCAAAGGGAGACTCACGGGTTGAGATAAAAAGTTTAATAACAGTAACAGAACAATACACTGACAGCAGTATCAACCGCTAATGTACAATACAACTGCTCACCACCCACCCACCAACACCCAGCCAGCGATCCCAAACACAAAGGCACCACAGCAACACTCCCAGAAGTGCCAGCCCCTCCTGGTCCACTCCTGCCTTTATATAGTAAGCACAATGTCACATGACATGGAATATCAGCCAATCCGGGCCCAGCCCTCCAGCTGTGCTCCCCCCACCCCCGCACACAGGTGAGGGCACTGGGCCCTGGGGAGCCCCTGGGGTCTCAGGGTGCTGCAGCTCCTCCCACTGCCGAACCAACGGGAACTCTAGTCCAGCCTGACCCAGGACAAAAGTGAACTTAGAAAAGAACAACAAAAATGATTAATGACATGATGAGACTGATAGAGAAAAAAATTTAAAAGTTCATTTTGAAATCTTGGGTAAACAGTTACTGTGTAAAAGAAACAGTTCTTCAGATGCTTTTGTGGTGTGAACATTGAATCAACTGTAAATTCTCCTTTTACTACCAGAGAACTTACTCTTTTATGAAGGCAGCATATGGTTGAAGGGAAAGTAGTGTCCCACTGCTTCTTTCATTTTAAAGTAGGTTTAATGAAGACATATAAATGCAATCTGGGCAACTTTAGATTAGTACCTTTTGTCTGTATAATATTTAGGGATTGTTTTATCTATTTTTGTATAGCTTCTGTCCTGGAAAAAAGCCCTAAAATAGACATGATTATCCTGTAGAGCATGTAAGCAATGATTTTATGTTTATAGCTAATTTTGCCCAAATAACTTGCAGAATCTCAAACAGATATTCGGGGATGAGGGGGTTGGAAGGGCAGTATTTGTTGTTTCTACTATATTTATCTTTACATATGTAGCCACAGACAATCTAGAATAAACAAGGATTCTAAACATCCAAAACAAAGTACTCCAAAGAGCAACACTTTATGCTTTATATGATTTTATTAATTGAAAATATATATTTTTTTTAACTTATATTACTCAGGTGCTGAATCTTATGTAAGTTCTCAGAGAGAGAAATTATATTATAGACTCTGAAATATATTTTTCCATTTGATAAATTCTATGATTCTATGGTAATTTTGAATATTAGTGATTATAAAATTAAGCTTATTTGCTTTTTCATTAGATCTGAAAGGTTCTTTTGAGAATGGTCACTCAGGAGACAAAAAGACCAAAACTAGCACCTCAAATGTAGAACAACCACTTAGTATACTCTGGGAAAAAAACAAAACAAATAAACACAACAACAACAACAACCACCAACCAAACAAACCAACCAAAAAAAAAAAAAAAAAAAAAAACAAACAAAAGAAACCCAAACAAACAACCTAACCTTTTTAGTTACCACTATTTCTTTCTAAGAAAGTAACTTCTTTAGTTTTGTAGCATCGAATAGGGTCATATATTAAACATTTCTTCTAGTAAACATTTGTTCTGAGTTCTACAAGGATCCTAATGTTTTTGTAATTATATCTGAATGTAAAAATTGTATGACTCTTAGATGTCTTCATTGACATATATTCTGTTAAATGATATTTCTGTAGTTTACTTCTTGCTGTTTCACATACTGGAAGTTTCATTTTGACTTCAGTATTTTATCTTCCTTAATTTTTCATTAAGTATGTGTCCTGTGTTGAGTAAGTGGTGGAGTTTTTTGGTGGCAGGGGAGGGGGCTATGGGGGCAGCCCCCTGTGAGAAGCTTCTCGAAGCTCCCCCAGCTCCATGTCAGCTCCACTTCTGTTTGGGATATTGAGACAATCGGCTGCGCCTCTGCGATAACGTATTTAAGAAGGGACGTGGTGATGGGCAGGGGGACTTGTGAGGAGGAGTTGCTGCAGCTGCATGAACACCAAGGTCAGTGGAGGAACAGAGGAAGAAAGGAGGGGGGAGGTGTGCCAGAGCAGAGACCCCCCTGTATCCTGTGGTGAGACGGCAGGGCGCCCCCCCCCTGCCACCCATGAAGATCTACGGTGGAACGGACATTGATTTATGGCCTGTTGCTCCTGCTCGGTATAATCAAGGTTCTGTGCCCGAAGAAGGCCGGGGTCTCATGGGAAAAGGTAGCCCCACTGCTGTAATTCAGTGCTGGGAGGATTGCAGCATGCGGGGGTGTCCCACGCCGGAGCAGCTCGGGAAGGGCTGCAGCCGTGGGAGAGAATCCAGTCGGAGGAAGTTAGTGACCCATAACGGAGCAGTGTGGGGAACGCTGCGGCCCATGGGAGGAATTCAAGTTGGAGAAAGTTTGTGGAGGACTGTCTCCTGTGAGAGGGGGACCACGATGGAGCAAGAAGAACAAGTTTTGGACACTCCCCTCACCAAAGATGAAGGAAGTGGCAGCGCTGACTGCACCCCCCATTCCCTGCCCTTGCGCCATTGGGGGAGGAGGTAGAGATATCGGGAGCAGAACTGAGCCCAGGAAGAAGGGAGGGGTGGGGGGAAGGTGTTCTCAAGATGTGGCAATGCTTCTCACTGTCCTACTCTGTGTTGTTAGTGTCTGTAATAAATGTATGTTCTTTTTTTCTTCCACTAACGAGTCTGACTTTTGCTCGTGATCATAAAAGGGGGATTTTTCCCCATCCCAGTCCTATCTTGAACCCCAAGACTGGCTCTCTGTCCCTTCTCATTGCCGGTGGGGAAGGGAGAGAGAGCTGCTGCATTGTGGTTGGCTGCCAATCAGGCCTAAACCACAACAGTATGTTGAAGTGAATGGGACATCCCCAAAACTTGATTTTTTCCCATGTTTTCTCTGTGATGCTTTGCAGTGAGTTTAAGTATCTAACTACTGGCAGCTGAACAGAAATTTACTGACTGTAGGTTAGTGCTAGTTCTTTCAGATCTGCTTTTAGAAAATTGTCTCATGATGTTCTGTGTCCTTCATTTGCAGACTACTATGATTTTCCTGTCTTGCCCCAATGGAGAATTAAAATGCCCTTTCTCATAATCTAATTTAGCAAAGTAGAGTTTACTTGCTCCTAAAAAGACAACAAAAGTAGAGTTCTAAATTACTAATGTGCAAAGATCTTCAGTATAGGTAATTCTGTCAGTCCTTTGCACTGGTGTCACTTTGGCTGCTTTGAAACACAGTTGTTCAATGCCTTTAACAATCCCATAGATAGTATGCCTCCACAAGTACCTGAGGTGATACCAAAGCCTCAAAGATTTCTGGGTTGAAGGAAGTAAAAATTGGTCTTTATTCAATCTACATTAATCAAAGCATATTTTTTTTCATGTTACTCTTGATACCGTAAAGTGAGAAATTAAAGGAGACTTAGTCTATTCAGTTAGCAGTTTAGGAATTCCAATAATAAATTTGACTTTCATTGTTTGTATGTATTTTAAATTGTGTTGCCTTCTTTTTTTTTTTCTGGTAGTTTCAAAGGTCTCAAAACCTTTAACTATAACATAAAATTTATTTTCTTACCTTTTCCCATAATGTACAGTATATTTCTATAATTAACCCTGAAATAAAAATATTTATTAAATATTCTTTCTGTTCAAATAGGAACACAAAACTGCACATAGAAACGCAGATAATATAAAGATCTCAACACACTTAACTCCCTTACTTTATATTGATCCGTAACTCTAGCATCAGCACAATACTGGTGATGGAATAAAAAAATATATTTATCTATATAGAGAGTTATATCAAAAGGGTGAAATTTTGATAGCATTTTCATTTGCTTTTAGTCTTGCAAAGCTCCATAGCTGCAAGGTAAAGTGCTGGCTGTAATATTTATAAAATTGACGTTACAGCAAAATGCAACACAAAGAGGATTACTGTTGAAACATGGTTTTGTAGATGATAAGACTTAGCTGCCTGAGGCTTCCGCTGAACACTCCAGTGTGCTATAAGTGGTAGGATCATCTTCATTTTTTTGTAGGCCAACAATAACAACACAATAAAAAGCCACTCTAAATCTGTGTATCAATATTACACATGAAGTCCAATGGAAATCATATGGACGATCATGCTGATAATAGTCATACATTCAGTGACACTTGACATTATCATTGATTTTAATTTCATAAATTCATAGCTGGAGAGTCTCAATATTTTTCAGCTTTCTAGCTTGGTACATATACCAACAAAATGTTGGTGGATCATTTTCTGTTTGCAGAGCATCCCATTTTACTGGATGACAGTAAAAAAAAAATTTAGACAGTTTTGGGTTTTTTTGCTTGGGTTGAGTGTTGAGTAGTCAAGGAATATTCCAAGGGAGTGTAAACAAGATGACTAGAAAATGTGGATGACTGAGGGCTAAGATGTTAGGAAGGCAGAACACAAAATCTTTTTTTTTTTTTTTTTTTTTTTTTTTTTTTCACGATAGAGCTATAAATCAATATGCAATCACCACTGATTGTGCCAGCTGACATTCTGGATATTACTGACCACAACTGTTCCTGATTTTTTATTTAAAGGCTACAAGAGATAGGGAACATATCCAACCCCGAGGTAAAATACTCCGTATTAAATACCATGATAGTAATCAGGATCCATGATAGTGATCTGATTCCAGATTCCTTTTCTCTCTCTTTCTCTTTCCTTTTCCCCCTTTCCTTTTCCCCCTTTCCTTTTCCCCCTTTCCTTTTTCCCTTTTCCTTTTCCCCCTTTCCCTTTTCCCCTTTCCTTTTCCCCCTTTCCTTTTCCCCCTTTCCTTTTTCCCCTTTCCTTCAAATATTTTGTTTTGGTATGCATGTAAATATCTTTTTTTTTGTTCCCAGAAATCTGGATTGTTCTATAAGTAGCTAGTTTCAGAGTAACATATTAGTTTTTTCATAAAATACTCTTGAAGAAATATAATAGACTATTCTATTTTAATTTTTTCACAGCAGGTAGATTTTCCAGACCTCAGACCTCTCTTGCAGTCATATTTCTGAATCATTTTAATATTTTAATATCTTTTAAGGTGTGTGAATACCATACTTCTATTTGAATGATTCCTTTATTGTCTTACAGAAACATAAGGACCAGAGGGGATAACTTTGTAAGGAGAGATTATATTATATATTCTTTTGTTATCAAAATAAGGTTTATGTTGTTTTCTCTTATGACACAATTTTTTCAGTCTGTTTTTTTTGTGTACTATGAATCGAACTGACAAATGAAAATGATAGATTTATGGCCATCCCCCTCCTCCCTCAAAAATGTAAAGCTTTGCAGTACATTTTAAAATTTATGACATTTCACTGTGTTTCAGTTTAAAAATTAAGTAAAAACATGTAAAGCCTTGGAAAATGAACATTTTGATTCAGTAACTCTTCTACATACCTGGTGTTGCAGCCCCGAAGAGGACATGTGCCATGACAGCCGGGGCCTTGTCAAGCATGCAGACAGCCTTGTCTTGTCCTCATGTTCCCACTGGCTCTCCCGGCCCAGAGCCCAGGTGCCCCACCTCAGATCTGGACTAGTCAGCAGACTGTGTCCAGATCTGACCCTGGACCCAGCCCCAGTCCAACCCCTCATTGCTCCTGGAGCCACTGAAGGGTCTGCTGATGCCCTTGCCCTTGCCCACTCACCATGTCCAGGAGCTGGAGAGAGAGGGCAGGGCCTTGCCTGTGCCCAGGTCACCCTGGCTGCCGGTCCTATTCCCATCCTCAGGGCACCCCCCATTCTGCCATGTTTAAAATGCTCATGATCCCTAAGCCCTAAAGCTCCAAACAAGGAAAGGAGACTTGCTAGGTTCCCACAACCACTGCTGTACTGCCCCAGTACATCAGTATTCCCTTTTCTCCTCCTCCCTCACCCTCCACCAGTCATCATCATCCACCTCACGTAGACCTTGGGTATGAAAATACACAGGTGGATGACCAAATCCTGGCCCGAGGTTTCAGCTCCTGCAACACACAGGAATCGCCGTGTGAGAGTGAGAGGCTGACATGTTACAGCAGTGCCATGAGGAGTGGCTGGATGTTACAGGCATTTAATCTGTAGCTATGAAACAAGCAACAGGGCTTCGGGGGTAATTGCAGGGAAGTCTTGGAGACCTCTGGAGAGCACTGCCATACAAGGCCAGTAGTGCCTCAGTAACTCTATCAGTTGTACCATATAAGGCCAAGGTCACCCAGGTGGTGATATCATAAGTAATAAAGTGGGGTACAGATGGAGCAAAATGGGGACCAGTGGGGCAAGCTGTTTATTTGAAACAAGGCAAAGTCAGAGAAAACAAGTGATCAAGGTGGGTTGGGGAAGAACAGACACAACAGTGGAGAGAATGGGGTATAGACAGGGACAGCTGCAAGTAAGCAAGTTGCTGGGTGGTACTCCTTTCTGGCTGAGCCCTGTGCCTGATCACCACTGTTTATCTCATCTTCATATTAAACTCTATTATTAAATATTTTACTGGGATCTCACTCTGTATTCAGGATGTGTGGGGGGGAGTTATGTACATATTCATTAGCTAGTGGACTTTGAAGTAGAGTAGCTGGTGAATAGAAGGACAACTGAACCCTGAAATTGTAGAGATATAAGCTGATGACTAGGTAAGGGTCCTGGAATCTGGGCACAGGTATTAAGTAGACATAAAGACAATGCTAATATTTAAGGGATACATAGTTGTGTGGTTTTTTTGTGAATCAAGAGTGAAGGTGTATGCGCATGTCATCAGTGAATTTCCAGTCTGATTAGTTGGAAAAGAGGTACAGGGCTAGGCCATCTTTGTTGTTCCATGTTTACATGAGTGAGATTTGTTTTTATCTGGATGTCAGTCACTTGGGACTCTAAGACCACCAAATCTGACTTTCTTTCAGTATTATCATTCCTTCCTGGCAACTCACACATTGTTTTGCATCTGTGTTATCTTCTCCTCCTCCCAGACTGTATATTGCATGAGAAGAGACACAGGCACCATGGTTCAGTGGAAAAGAGGAATAATGTACCTGCAGCCTAAACTACAGAGTTTCCCTCCACTCCCCGCTCATCCAGGCAGAATAGGCTCCAGACAGAAGAGGCAATGGACAGTGAGAAAGGATACTCCTTCAGCTGGCAATAAAATCATGTACCACTCTATGACCTAGCTTGCCTTTACAAGTTTTATTTTCAGTGTCTGGACTGAAACACTTTAAGTAATAAGCTCTAGATAAAGATCTGAGAACTTAATTGCTCTGAAGTACTATTTCCCTGTTGAAAATCATGGAAGTGAGAAATTACTTTGTTTCCTAGGTTTTTTAAGATCATATTAACGTTTATAGCTTTTGTTCCTGGAATTAGTTTTCAAGTTTTGCTGGCTCTGCTGGACATTATGTAATTATGTTAAGAGTTCCTGTGGTTCTCATTATTCTTTCTTGCTTGCTGTTGGTGCATATAAATAAATTTCACCCTTCCCTTGTGGCCTACCCTGTTTACAGCCAATACAGTCTTGGCAGGACTACATTAGGAAGGATACAATGAGTCCTGTTCTAGTGAGGGCGTGCAGAAGGCAGCTGTATTTTACTAGATGTTCTCAAGGGATAGCAAAATGTGCATTGAGCACTGCTGTTAATTTCTATGACTTCAGTGAGACCATGGGTGGGCACGGTGTAACTATGATCTCAGCTTTCTGTAGCTAGGATCCCACAGTGGTATTTCACCAAGACAATAACAAAACCCATTGTGAAAGTTATATATTTAAATTATTTTGGTTGGAAAAATGTGCTTCTCGTGGTCTTGGTGACATTAGGAATACTAATCATTGTGTCTCCACTTGCGCACCTCAGAACAAGTTTTTTTCTTCACCAAACACTACACAGTACACAACCATTTGTTGTTATAAGCAGCAAGAAGGAAATATGATGGAAATCCCCCTTGAAATCCTAATACAGTTAACCATATGGAATAGAGGGTTTGATCTTGTGTCTCAAAATAAGAGGGATTGGGGGGTTTCTGTTATTATTATTTTTTCTCATACACCTAAAAGTCAAAGCCAAAAGAAGAGCACACTGAAGTGGCTTAATTTATTTCAGTGAATATGGAAAGCTTCATCTAACAGTAAATGGATTTCTTTAGTAGACATCTCTGGCCAAACATTTTAATCTTTTTTTTTTAGAATGACTGCAAAGTCAAAAGAGCAATGTAAAGGAGAGCAGAAACAGTCTCAAACATGCAAGTGAATGGAAGAAAAAGAGGAGTCAAATGTCTTTAAGCAACCCTAAATAATCATGACCTTACCTAGAAATCTGACAAGTCACTGGAAAGACTTTGGTGAGGTGTATAAAAAAGATTGTCACCTATCTCTACCTTGTTGAAATTACTTATAAAATAAATAGAAGATTAAATGAAGGAAAGATCTGTGATAAAAACTAATGCATTGACTGAGTAGAATGTTGTGCTGGATTGTATTACATATTAAATCTGACAACATTTTTACAGTATGAGAGTGTTACAGGATTAATTTTGGAATACATTGTTGTTCATATATGGCTCAGTATGCAAATAATCATAAGTAGCTTAGTACAAGGTGTACTCATTATAGGCATGATTATTCATGTTTGTAATGATAACATCAAGGTTATAATCATGGATATAATGAAAAAATAACATTTTAAATAATATTTTTACTATGGAATCTTGCACTGTTTTTGGCTGGAATAGAGTTAATTTTCATCACAGTAGCTGGTATGGGGCCATGTTTTGGATTTGTGCTGAAAACAGTGTTGATAACACAGGGATGTTTTCATTACTGCTGAGCAGTGCTTGCACAGCACCAAGGCCTTTTCTGCTTCTCAACCCACCGCACCAGTGAGGAGGCTGGGAGTGCACAAGAAACTGGGAGACGACACAGCCGGGACAGCTGACCTCATCTAACCAAAGGGATATTCCATACCATATGACATCATGCTCAGCAATAAAAACTGGAGGAAGAAGAAGGAAGGGGATGACACTGGGAGTGATGGCGTTTGTCTTCCCAAGTAACCATTATGTGTGATGAAGCCCTGCTTTCATGGAGGTGGTTGAACATCTGCCTGTCAATTGGAAATAGTGAATTAATTTATTATGTTGATTTGTTTGCATATGCACCTTTTACTTTACCTATTAAACTGTCTTTATCTCAACCTAGGAGTTTTCACACTTTTTACCCTTCCAGTTCTCTCCCCATCCTGTGAGTGAGCGGCTGGTCTGGTCTCAGCTGCTTACCGGACTTAAACCACAACATATCTAAATAGCAACAGGTTTATAGCAACTTTAAGGTTTATTTTTTTTAACAAGAGACATTCTTCTAGAACTCTAGGACTTTGGAAGAGGTTTGACTTATGAGCATAAATTCACCATTTATTTTTCCAAATTACATTCATTTTCACCTTTAGAGATTAGTAGGGAACATACATTACTATTTGCTCCTAAATAATTAAAATTTGTCATGCACATGTTGTTCTTTAATTAAAATTTTAACATTTTTTAATGTGAAACTGAAGTTGCTGCTAAACATAATGCAAGTAAGAATACCTATCAATAAAATAGCAGAGATGCTTTTATTATCACTGAACTTGCTTACTCTTCTTCCTTTTCCAAAATAGTACATTCTTGTGAAGTTATTTTTCAAACACTGTTCTTTGCTGCTACTCTCCATATATGACTGAGGCTTTTTAACTATTTATTTAAAAAGAATCTAACAAAAACCAAACACAAAACAAAGCACAATACATTGTAATATTGTATAATCCTAATTTATTTCCATAGCAATTATAATGCAAACTCATAAGTGAAATAGATTTTTCTATTGTTCTGAGTCATTTATTTAGGTAGTAAACAAACAAGCTCAGGTAATAATTACTACAGCCTTGAAATGAATCCAGATCACATAAGACTGATGCAATACTTGTCAAATTTTAAGTTTGTTTTTCAGCACAAACAGAACTAAGAAATGTTGTCAGAAAACGTTGTCTTCATAGCATTTCCAGTCTACTGCCAAAAGCTTAATGAGAGGGCTTATATCCAGTTCAATTTCCTAGACAAGGAGACATATCATTTGTTAAATGTCTTTCTCCAATTTGATTGATTATCCAAACCAAACAAATTTCTACTTCTTCCCATCATTTTCTTTAGAATATGGAGATAACTTCAGACAGATTTTCATGGAAGGGAGAAGCTAAAATACCAAGGAAGACATTTCAGGCCTGTTTTGGATCAGGACTGATCAGGTTGTAGGAGTCTGAATTAGAAATTATCAATCAGAGATTTATTATTTGAATATTTTGGTATGTATCATAATTTTCTCTTCTCTTACAGGCAGCAATCTTTTCTTATTGGTAGACATAAATGTTGATGGGATGATGAGTCTCATTTTTGGTGATTAGTCATGTTGTATCATGAAGCCATCAAATATGTCTTTAGCTGGTGAATACGAAATTATGATGGAAGTGGTCAAGCTTAGACTAGAGATAGGCAGGATTCTTACTTGAGACTCTTCTGGTGTTAGGAAACCAAATCATGCAAATCTTTCTTTCCATTTCTTCATCAAAGCACACTTATGATACTGCAAATATTCATGTGCTTCATGATTAAGGCCCTATCCCTTGAGATGTTCAAGGAAGGTTGAAGTTCACATGGAATATTATCTCAAGCAGGACCAACTGGACCCAAATTCACATCATGAATACCACAATACTATAGTAATATCAGCGACTAACATATTACAGATATTTCAAATTACATTGCTGCAGGGAATTTTACAGTTTTAAGTGGTTCTTCACCATTCATTGGACCATGCTGTTCATTTTTTTCTTGTTTACATGTCATTTCATTTTTCACCTATATTCTGTTTGTGTTGAATCAGATGCAGAAAAAGGCAATTTTATGGTTTTCCTCCAGTCACCTGGTTTTTGAGAAATTGCTTTCCCTCTAAAAAGTAAAATATGTTAAAATTTGTTGAAAGTGAAACTATGCAGGAAAGAAAATCAGTAGGAGAAATCTTGTTGTCTTTCAGTCTTAATCCCTTAGAACTAATTAGGCAGAAATTATACTTCAAAGCAATTAACTGTAAATTTCTATCTCTATTTGTACTATTACAAGATTCTAGTTCAATTCAGTAATGACAGAATAACCTAATAATTCCAAAACCCCATACCATACTTGTTTTATAATTCTATTATGTAGCTGTTGCTCCCCACAGATATAACAAAAAAACAAAACAGCAATATCTTATTGGCTGAGAAACAAAGTTAATATGTTTATATCTGTAAAATATCAGGCTGTGCCTTGTATTTATAAAATTATATTTGGTGCCATCCTCCTCTTTCTTGACATAATTTTCTCCTTCATTTCTTCTTTCTACTTTCAAAGTGCTCACTAGACTAATTTTTTGTCTCATATGTTTCCATCCTCATTCCAAGGCCAACATATATGAAATTTCCTCTAGAAACACCAAATTCAAATGAAAGACAAAGGTGTAAATCAAATAATGCTTCAAAATCAGCCATGCTTAAAACCAAGCACGAACATAACAGGAACTCGTCACTGCTCAAATTCATTTACACATCTAAAAATTTGTAAGTATTAATTAATTATTGCTGTAGTTACAATTTTAAAATTATATCTATGCAATCAAAACAAAAATACAAAATACTAATCATGATTAATGTAGAACTGAAGCCTAATGAGCTTACAAAAGGTAAACTGATTAATTTAAATATAAGTGAATAAATTACTTTGCTAATCATGAATTTATTGTAAAATGTTTGTATTTTGAAAAATGTCATAGCTTGAGAATGCTAATGTGTTGCTAGCCTTCTGGGTATATATTATAGTTTAAAAATTAAAATGAAAAACTGTTTTACTCTTGGGGAGGCCTTATTCTTTTGTTTTTCTAGAAATAAGACACTTTCTTCTTAAAAGCTGTTTCTGTTGTAGCACTAAGAGAATGTATTTTCCTGAAATATTAATTTCACATTAATTTTAAAAAGCAAAAATAAAGAAGTTGTGCAAAAACCTCTGAGAATATGTGATGACCCAGTAATGGGTAGGAAAAAGTTTGTTAATACACATATTTTTTTTTATACCTTTGGGCCCTCGAAGTAGCTTTAACGAAATGCTCTAGACACATTATTGTCCACACTGAATAGCTAGCTACCTGTACTTTTCAGTCCCTGTTTAAATGATATCTCTCATGAGAACCCACCTGAAGTACTGTGTCCAGCTCTGGGGCCCCCAACATAGG
Organism: Tyto alba; assembly: GCF_018691265.1. Lineage (NCBI taxonomy): Eukaryota > Metazoa > Chordata > Aves > Strigiformes > Tytonidae > Tyto > Tyto alba. Next base: position 35,332,660 of record NW_024881276.1, on the reverse strand, counting down.
AAGGACATGGACCTGCTTAAGCAAGTCAAGACACCACGAAGATGATCAGGGGGCTGGAGAACCTCCCCTGTGAGGACATACTGAGAGAATTGGGTTTGTTCAGCCTGGAGAAGGCTCTGGTTCTGGGGAGACCTTGTAGCGGCCTTCCAGTACTTAAAGGGGGCCTACAGGAAAGAAGAGGAGGAACTGGTCATCAGGGAGTGTAGGAATAAGACAAAGGGTAACAGTTTTAAACTGAAAGAGGGTAGATTTAGATTAGATGTAATGAAGAAATTCTATACTGTGATGTTGGAGAATGGCTCAGAGACAAGGGTCCTGAACCCACCGAGCAGTTGTACGATCAGAGCCTGTTCTAGGGGCTGATGCTGCCTCGCTGATGCTGGGCCTCACTAGGGTTTGCCTGCAGCTGCTCGCAGCTGCTGATACATGAAGAATGTCAAGGACGCTTCAGCCTTGTGTACCGTGGTGTGTCGAAAACAGGTTAAGAGGAATTAGGAATAGTGGTCTAAGAAACCTAGTGTTATGGTTACGGTGGTCTGAGAAACATTGTGTTGTGGTACCGTTGTGTATTGAAAACAAGTCAAGAGGAATTAGAAATAGTGGCATGAGAAACTTAGTGTTATGAGAAGCTTGTGCTGTTAGCTAACTGCAAGTAGGTGGACCGTGCGAACACGACCTTTAGAGCTTAAGCCAATCAGCTAGTGACTAGTAGGCACAATAATTATCATTGTCTGTATAAATATACGTACCCCGGACCAATAAAGACACACGTAGATTGATGCTCTATCTCCCACATTGAACCCATCTCGGCGTGTCGTTCCTCCGTAGCTCCGCACTGTGAGGGTGGTGAGACACTGGAACAGGTTGCCCAGAGAGGCTGTGGCTGCCCCCTCCCTGGAAGGGTTCAAGGACAGGTTGGACGGGGCTTGGAGCAACCTGGTCTGGTGGAAGGTGTCCCTGCCCGTGGCAGGGGAGTTGGAACTAGGAGATCTTTAAGGTCCCTTCCAACCCAAACCATTCTTATTCTATGTGAGTCCATATTTTGGACATCTGATATTAAAGCTACCACACTTGAAATTTGATCTCTTTTCACAACTTTCCAAGCACCTTGTCTGACTGTCAGCAAAGATCTTTATGTCTTGTTTTCTCTATTGCAATATTTGATTATATAAGTAAGTTTAAAATGGCACTTGTAAATTCTTGTAAATACAAGAATTATTGCAGATATTTGATTATTAATTGCAATATGTTTTATAATTATAGCCTATTTTTATTTGAGTAATGGATTTGCTGAACTTGTGCTAGATATTTTCGAAGGTTTATGTTTTCCAGACATTGTTCTGATACTGGAGCAAACATCAGAACACCATCTGCTTAGGATGTTTTGTCTGGAACCTGTCTGACCACCTGAATCACTTGATTATTATGGTACTACTGTGAATTACTGACATTTAAAAGGGACTGGAAGAAAAATGGTGATAAGAATCTATGAACAGCAAATTATATTTGCTTACATCATATTTAATTTCCTATATTATATTTTGGGGAATAATAACTATGTTCATTAATATCCAAACCCATCAGATTCTTTCATATAGAAAAATCAAGCAATAAATATTCTGTTGTTTGTATTTCTCCAAAATCATTTATGTATCTGTATTTTAGATATGTTTTTAACTGCTCTAAATTATTCTTAATTTTGTTTTCATTTTGCAGTAGAACCTATCTTCACTAATACTAAACCAGGCCTTGACCTTGTAAATCTGCATTTATGGTTGTTTTCCTAAACTATGAGGGAACTGAGTTTTGGTTTTAGCATTTGTCTCCCAATTGAGAACTACATTATTTAAATGATTACAGAAAAAAACAAACCCCAAAATTTTTCCTTGTCACTGTTACCTTATTTACATTAGATGTTTATGTTAAAAACAAAATTATAGTATTTGAACTGAATTCTAAATCAGCGTGGAACTTGCCAAATTTGTTTAATAAGCAATTGTTCTTACGCTCTCATGATTACATATATATCTAAAATTGGAATTATTTGCAAAATAGATGCCTAAAAGATGTTTTAGGACTACACTTGAGTAGAAAGAAAACCTGAAATAATTTATTATTGTACTTTAATGCTCTGCCAGTGCTGACCTGACTTTATTTATAGCCACTCACACCTTTTTGTATACAGAAACTACTTCAAGAAACCCTAAACTGAGAACACTGCTGTCGTTTAGGCCTGGTTGGCAACCAACCACAATGCAGCAGCTCTCTCTCCCATCCCCCCCAGCAATGAGAAGGGACAGAGAGCCAGACTTGGGGTTCGAGATAGGACTGGGATGGGGAAAAATTCCCCTTATGATCACGAGCAAAAGGTAAACTCATTAGGGGAAGAAAAAAAAGAACATACATTTATTACAGACACTAACAACACATAACAGAGGAGGACAGTGAGAAGCATTGCCACATCTTGAGAACACCTTCCCCCCACCCCTCCTTTCTTCCCGGGCTCAGTTCTGCTCCCGATATCTCTACCTCCTCCCCCAGTGGCGCAGGGGCAGGGAATGGGGGGTGCAGTCAGCGCTGCCACTTCCCTTCATCTTCGGTGAGGGGAGTGTCCGGAACTTTTTCCTCCTGCTCCATCGTGGTCCCCCTCTCACAGGAGACAGTCCTCCACATGAGTTCCGACATGAGTTCCTCCCATGGGCCGCAGCGTTCCCCACACTGCTCCATCGTGGGTTACTAACTTTCTCCAACTGCAATCCCTCCCAAGGGCTGCAGCCCTTCCCGAGCTGCTCCGGTGTGGGACTCCCCCGCATGCTGCAATCCTCCCAGAACTGAATTACAGCAGCGGGGCTGCCTTTTCCCATGAGACCCCGGCCTTCTTAGGGCACAGAACCTTGATCAGGCAAGCAGAAGCCACAGGCCATAAATCAATGTCTGCTCCACTGTAGATCTTCATGGGTGGCGGGGGAGGGGACGCCCTGCTGTCTCACCACAGGATACAGGGGGGTCTCTGCTCTGGCACACCTCCCCCCTCCTTTCTTCCTCTGTTCACACACTGACCTTGGTGTTCATGCAGCTGCAGCAACTCCTCCTCACAAGTCTGACTGCCCGTCACCATGTCCCTTCTTAAATACGTTATCGCAGAGGAGCAGCTGATTGGCTCAATTTCCCAAACAGAAGTGGAGCTGACATGGAGCTGGGGAAGCTTCAAGAAGCTTCTCACAGGGGGCCGCCCCGATAGCCCCCTCCCCTGCCACCAAAAAAACTCCACCATTCACTCAACCCAGGACAACTGCTACCTACATTTTAAAGTGGGATAGAATCCTGAAAGATTTATTTTTCAGATCATCTAAATACATGTTCATCTTGCATACACATATATGAAGGATTATGTGAGACAGTTTGAATATTTGGGACTAGAACTTGGGTCAGGCAGGAGATCATAAATGGAAACTTAAGGAAGGTAAGAGAACTTCAGAATTTTTGATAGTGGGATTAATAGGTGCTATGGAGTAAGGTTTATTGCAGTTGTAAGTACGTAGAGGATACTGTTGACTTACCTTTGTTCCTGCCAGTGTCACTGTATTTTTTTTTTTCCACTTTATGGTTTCAATTTTCATCCTTCCTTTGTTCTACTGCTTATAAAATAAATTATTTGCTTCTTAGTTGTTTTTCTTTGCTTTGTAAAAGCCACTTAATATTTTTTCTAGAATGACTGGCAGCTGTAGTAGTCCTCCAAAAGAAAACATTTAGTCATTATCCCTTCCTGTAACTATTTTGCAGCAAAACATCTATACCTTAACTTTTGAGATAGAGTGCAGTGTTTATCAGATACAGAGTTTCACATCAGCAAGTTACTGTGTGTTTTGTCTTTCTTATCCTCAGAGACTTGTTCTTTCTTGCAGGACTTGAAAAAAAGTCAGATATCTTTTATCAGATATATTGTCATATGAAGACTCACATTAGCATTATAAGTGTTTTTTTCTAGTAGAGGATAGTAAGTAGAAATAGCACATTCTCTCTAGTCATGCAGCATACATGTATACATGTCTCGCATTGACTTCAATTACCTCTTGAGCTTAAACGTCATTTTTCCCTGCAGTTGGTAACATATGATAAGCATTGGTTAATCGGCGTGTTACATTGATGCTTCTGAGAAATCAGACAACATCTTAAACTGATTGTTGAATCAACCTGGTATTTATGACAAAAATATTGACTAAGTAAATTTCTTCTGGATGTAGGAGAGCCAAGAGATTTATTGTAGATGTTTGGAATGAAAGCAATCACATATTCTTATAATTTATTGATACTTGGTTTCTGTCATGCCACCACACTTTCTTTTTCCACTTCTTGTTAAGAATTTCAGTGGGGGAAGATATTGCTCTGCTTTTATAGAACTTCACTTGAAGCATCAGAAATCTGTACTCTTCTATAACATGATCATGGTCTTGCAAAAGTCTCATTAAAATCTGTCATTCAGTTACGTGCATGAAAGTATTAGCTTTCTTGTCATTTATAAATGCAGTATCTTAAATGAACTGTACATAAAAAAGCACTAGATACTTTATTGACTGCTTTAAGAAAAAAAATTTAGAGCTGCTGCTTGTAATATGGTACTAGAATACATCACACGGCTGTTAAACTCACTTAATCTCACTTGTATTAAGAGATGGTTCACATTAATATAACTGAATCCTCAAAGTCTGGACATCTGCAATTAACTCTGAAACTAAGGAACTTGTGCTATTATTGTAATCCTTTGACTACCAATGAGTATTCCCCTTGACCTCTTCCTTTTTGACTGCACAATCTACGTAATTGTGCAAAGATATTTTGAATGCCTGTTTTTAATTTAAAATATATATATATTAATTTAAAAAGCTCTCTTAATTTTGCAACTTTGTTGTCTAAATTTGCTGTTAATTTTGCAACTTTTATACCTATAGAACCATGAGAAATTTCTTTTCCTTTTTTACGTCTTTGCTAGAAGAGAGGAAGGAAGAAAGGGATATGGAATCTTTCCTTCTGGAAGAGTCACTGTAACCCTTTCACTTAATTTTGGAAATTTCAGAGCATAACAAGTAACTGCTTCATATCCCAGTGTTGGAAGCTACTGTATGAATGAAAGGATTATGACTGTAGCCTTACTTTATGTGAATAAATCTTATCCAAGTAATCCCACTGAGAAACAGTTACAGGTAAATTCTTCATAATTATAGCAAGGTAAGATGATCACTATAATTTCAAAAAACTCTTTATGAGACAGCAGTTGAATGTAAGGACATTTTGACCACATTGCAGTTCAACTTCCAACATGCTTCATGCCTGGTCATTGCCAGAGGATTACACTTGTCATCGTAGCAGCTTTCAAGTGTTTTTTTCCATGTTCGTTATGTTTCCTAGTCATTAACTTTAACTCCAACCTTAGTTTCCTGATAAGCTGTGAAGTCTGGAAGTTCTCTACATGATGATTCAGTCTGAACAACCACCATCCAGTGTGATTTCCATGCTGAGCAGAGCATAGTTTTGCTTGTTCTTTAACTACATCAGATGCAGCTGAAAGGCAAAGTATAGTTCCCAAAAAATTCAAAGTCAGCAAAGGATAATTAAGTCAATGGATCTAGTATCAAACCCAATTATCAATTTTCAATTAAAATGAAGGTTCTGTATATACAGACATATATACCTTTATATAATATAGGGTTGTTAAATTCCTAATTTGTCAACAAGAGAAAAATAAAGCTTTCAATCCCAGGAGCTAGAAAGCACGAGAAAAAATTAAACAAAAAGGTTTTTTTTCTTTAAAAAATAAAGTAACTTGCTGTGCCCATGGAAACAATTTAAAGCAGTGCACAGCATGAAAAACACAGCTAGATACTAATAATAAATGTCTATTGTGGGTTGCAGATTTCTTTCTCAGTCTTTTTTCTGCTATAGTGGAAGTCTTCTTCAAAAATATGAATGCTATCTCCTCAGAAGAGTACCCTGCTTTTACCCTTGCCCTGCTGGTTTTGCAGTGGCTCTGCTTCACTTGCCAATTTTGATGTGGAAATCATATAGTTCAGAAGTCAGAAGGCGGAACAGAATCAATGGAGACACTTGGACACCAGCAAAAATTTAAAATAACAACATAAAGGCTAAAGAAAGTTTTGTATAACAAACACTGTGAGTCACTAACACTTTCAGTTTCCTTAAACACTCTTAAGATCTTAGGATCTCAGGATTTGGTTTTGCAAGTGTATATCAAGTGATCACTACTGTAAATTGCTGAAGTATTTCAGGTTTTTAGATAATAGACTCAGATACAACAGAAAATATGTTGTTCGTCTATAATTTATGCTTTTTTGTACAAGTTTCCTATGTTTGTGTTTTACAAATAAGTTCAAAGTTTTACAGGTAAGTAATGCTTGATTTACTGTCTAAAAATGGTTACTAATGAAAGCTTTTTTTTTTTTTTTTTTTTTTTTGTATTTTTAGGAAAAAAGGAAGGTAAGAAGAAAAGAAAAGAAAAAAAATAAAGGTGAATTTTTTTATTTAGATAAATTGTCCATAGCACTGAACTAGTTATATTGTGCAAAGTAGCATTCAACTGAATAAGAACCCTACAGTTAATTTTACATTAAAAACACCAGAAAAAGATTAAATATATCTTATTAACATATTTTGAGAATAGAGCATTTAGCAAAGCATTAAGTAGTGGGTTTATTAGTTAATAAAAATGTGGAAGTATTCAGTTTAAGTATATTAAAATAAAATATATTAGTTTCAAACCATGGGATGATATAGTAAGAAACAATATATCATATGAAGCATTCCAAATATTTTAAAGAATACCTTGCAGTAGTACGTTTTATGTAATTAACACATAATAAAACAGAATCAGGGAATCAGGTTTGAATTTAAAGTATGTAATCTGAAGAGCATGAAATGAAATTCCTTTCAGCAAACAGTATATCTGACATTCAGACACTGAGTGGAGCGTGCCATAGATTTCAGCCAAGACATATGCAGTGTCAGCCCCATCACTGTTCTGGAATAACTGCAATATTCTCAAAATCTACACTCAGCAGAAGTAGCCGGTAAGTCAGTAAAAGACACTGTTAGTACTATCTGTGGGAAACTCAACAGAGTTTTTCAGATAATACAGACAAAACTCAAATTTTTGTATGAAGAGTGTTTATTGACTGAATTTTGAGTGAGTTATTGAAATCTGGATAAGCTTCTTAAAAAAGACAACTGAGTGCCTTTCTACCAAGTCTTCACGGTATCATCAGTTCACTCAGCTAAGCTCTATTTGCTCTAAAGAAAACAGCAGAGCATACAAAATAAAAACCTGTTGAGGAAGGGGGAAATATTGCTGATGTGGAGTATGTTCCCAGAGGTCTGGCTAGGAGAGTTCAAAATGCATGATGCTGGTTAACTTAGCTGAGTAAGAAAGCTATGGATTATTTAGAGTTGTTTAATTCTTCCTTATCAGTTTACATATATTATGCTGGGTTCTATTGGTTAGTTATCTCACATCTGCCTCAGGAAGAAGGCTTGGACAATTTTCTAACAAAATGAGTGCTTCATCCAGTGATTTCTCCACTTAGTTTTATTGAAACGTTTCAATAATAAACCACATACTGCAGCTATCAGGTTAGAATAGCATTTTAAAGTCAAAGTGAGGTGTTTCACTAATGTTGACAGATTCAGAATCAAGTATGTGGTGGTGTCTTCTCCAGACACCATTTATACGTTTATAAATTGTCATAGGATCATAGAATAACTCTGATTGGAAGAGACCTTGAGAAATCTCCAGTCCAAACTTCTGATCAAAGCAGGATCAACTCTGGGATCAGACCAAGTTTCCCAGAGCTTTAACCTATTGGGTTGTGAAAACCTCCCAGGACAGATATTGCACAACATCACTAGGCAACCTGCTCTACTGTTTGCCTGTCTTTATAGGGAAAAAATATTTTACTTATGTCCAGCTCAAACCTCTCTTGTTTCAGCTTATGCAAATTTGGCAAGCATGTGCTCTGACACCTCTTCCCGATAATGATCTTAAATGAAACAGGTGCCAAATTAGATTAATTCAATACTGCATTTGTTAATGCCTTCCAGTAGAGTATGACACACTAGCCAGTAACTCTCCAATCAGGTTTTTTACCCATCTAGTTTGTCTGTGCATCAAAACTGTAAAGTCAACTTGATACAAGAATATATCAAGAGGTAGTATCAAGAGCATTGTCAAAATCATGGTAAATGACATTCATTGCCTGTCCTCTCATCCACTAAATACAGTCATTATATCCTAGAAAGCAGTCAGGTTGGTCAGGAATGATTTATCTTAGGCCAATCCCTGTTGTCTCTTGTCAGTCACTGCCTTCTCCCACATGATCTGAGAAAAGTTTCCCCAAGGGGACTCACTCAGTGATTTTCCCAAGGGACTGAAGCTAAGTCCACCAGCTTGCACTTTGCTGGGTCACCCTTTTGGACTTTTCTGAAAATGCGTAAAAATCTACCTTTCTCCTGTCATTAGCTCATCTCAAATCACCTTCAGTTTTCCTGACCTTTCAAAGGTGATAAGAGTGGAAAGGACATTGGCATTTGTCTTCACACCCTATGATGCAGCCTGTTTGGTTCTATAGACTTTTACAGATTGAGTTCTCAAAAGTAGTCCTTGACTTGGTCCTCATCCATTGCAGGTAATTCTCCTCCTACTTCAAACTCATCTCTAGGTACAGAGGTCCAGAAGATGTTGTTGGTGAAGACTGAGGCAAAGGCAGCTTTATATGTGCCTGCTGTGACTAAATCACCAGTCCCATTTGGCAACTGACCCATACTTTCCTTCTTCAATCTCTCACTTCTAATATAGCAATAGCAGCTCTTGTTGACCTTTACTTACCTTGCAGGTCTCATATGCAACTGAGCTTTGACTATTATAGCATCACCCTTTCAGACCCATGCGTTGTTCCTAAATTCCTAATTTTTACTTATTTCTGCTTCTGCCTTCTCTATCCTGCTTTTTTGCACTGGAACTCTGACAAGAGTTGTCTGTTTTGCCAAGCCAGCCTCCTGGTACATCTACTTATTTTCCTGACTGTTGAGATGAGATGCTATTGTAACTGGGGCATGCAATCTTTAAAGAGCTGCCAGTTTTCTTGAGTTCTTTTGTGTTTCAGAGCTATTTCCCATGGGATCCCACCTACCAGTTTCCTGATGGCAACTGCAATTACATTTATGATTGTCTAATATGGGAAAACAAAGTTGTAAAACAGATGCTTAGATGTGGAGACAGATGGAACCCTGTAGTAGTATACCTATTTCTTCTGTTTTAGAAATACCGCTTTTTTTTTTTTTTTTTTTCCCTGTATTATAAACTTCAGTTTTCAGGTGCAATTTTATATTTTACAATATTAATTATATTTTTAAAAGAATTCTTTTTCTCCAAATAAAATAAATTTGTATTTAGCCCAGCTTCAGTTAATGCATGAATAAACTGAAGATACCCTATTCATCTAGTTGCTGCTAGTTGAACATTTTCTGTTTATCCACGTATCAACATACATAGTTATAATATTCCCACACCATATTGAGATAACTTGCTTCCTCTCAATTATCTAGTTTGTGCTAGATTGTGCTCTGATTTGGCTTCCAGTGAATGTGTATGTTTTGCTGTTTATGTATGTTTTATGCCTTGAACCATCTTAACAGCTTTTCAGAGACTGACTATTAGAAAAGGTATTATTTTTATTTTTAGTATTTTAACATCTTTCTTGCATGTTTGTTTTTTCTGGGTAATGGAGGTGACCACATTATGCTATTCACTATTCCCCCTGCCTGTGCTCCACCCCACCATATGCTTCTTCTCCCTCTTTCGCAGTGGAGATCTGTAACAGATAATCCTACTGTATCTGAAAGTTACAGGCATATTATGTGTTGTAAATGTTGTCTCAACGAGATCACTTTTGTCTGTTACCATTACCCTGCTGCAGCTATCTTGATCCATTTGTATTTGTTAATCATCTGTCATGTATTAAATATACCACTTCCTCTTTCACTATGCTTAGCATAGTTAGATCTAATGTAGCCAAACTGTATGTACTCGCCAGCATGTGAAACTCATGTAATAACAGAGATGGAGGAGTTACATAAAAAGAGAGAAGAGTATATACTACATCACTATACCATAGTCAAGATAAATCTCAGGAAACGGTCATTCTATTTGTGAAGTTTACCCAGACTTTGTCTACATCTTGTATCTTAAGAGACGTTCAAGCAGTCCTTGAGCTCGTAATCACTGTATGTGTAGTTTCTTATTTCATGCCTCCAAAATGTATTACTAACACAAGCAGGAGAGACTAGAGAAAATTTTTTGTTCTGTCCTTTAAGTCAGAATGTTCTTATATTCATAAAGAGGAAAGAATCATTCATTTGACAATTAAACATTTTAAATCTCAGTTACTGGAAATATTTGTTGACTATTTATTCACACACTTACAGCAGTACAAAGAAAAAAGAAAGATGACCAGAAAACCACTACTCTTTTCTGCAGTAACTTCTAAGGTTTTGGATTCATTCTCCATGAAGTAGATAATAATGTTTGCTTGACCCTACCATTAAAAAAATCTTGATAAGCATTTTCCCAAAAATGTTTAAAAATATCAACTGCAGATTAAAAACTAGTTCAGTAAGTACTTGAGGGACTTAAATATTCTTGTCAAGGCAGATATCCTAACCTTTAAAAATCATAATATAGTGATTAACTTGATGAGATGGATATTTAGAAAACATGCTGAAACCTGAGAAGCTCACACAAAGTAAAATTGTTACAGTACCTGAAGGACCATCTCTATGAAAAGCAATGAAATCACCTAATATTCCTCTGCAATATAAATCATGCAGCTCCACTGTCTTAACTGATTTTCCATTTCTATATCTGAACATGTGTTATGCTTCCCTAGACAAAATATTCCAGTATCCATTTCATTGCTAGTTCTGCTCACTTGCTTAATGTTAAACATCCAATAAATGTTACACTAATAGAGTCCTTGTTGCATTTGGAAAATAAAATAAAATAAAACCCCCCATTCTTTATTCTTCTGTGCTAAAGGTTATATCACCTTGCGCAGCAGTACTTTTGCAACACATAGGATGAAAATGGATTCTGTCAGCGTAGGGTGAGTAAACTTAGTTACCTTTAAAATGTTAATGTTAGAATTCTGTCTTTTCTTACAATTGTTAAAAAGTTGAAGTAAAATATGATAGCAGCTCAGCTGTTCTGGCTTTAGTTTTACTGTGAACAAGAGATACGGTGGATAATATTACAGATAGGCTACTATACAGCAAAGCTGAACAGATTTCTGCCTCTGCAGGAAGTGTTTCTGTTAGTGCTCATGATGTAATCATGACATTGGTGATGTTTCCAGATTCCTACAGTGCTGCTTTTTTCCCCTCTTCCTTTGTTTGATTTCCCCCAAGGAGACCTTGTTCTGGATGGCAAGTTATGTCATTAATCTTTTTTTTTCCTCCATGACCACTGTATTTCTCTATTACCTCTTCTTATAACAATGACACCACCGCAGATGTCATCTCACCCCATCTCACCCCTAGGGATATGATGTGCTTTCAAACTGAAATGACAGTCACTATCAATTTGACTTAATATCCAGCAAAATGTAGGAGGATGAGGAAGTCATCATACACTGCATCTCACACAATGAAGTGGAAAATAGGCTCGTTATATTAATTCATATGACATTACAAATATACACACCTAAAATTCTGTAATGTGTAGTATCAGATCAGAACAATAATACAGATAAGGAAAGAAAGCTCTTTGGAAAAATAGGAAGGAATTGCTGAGGCTGAATGAAAGTGGGTTTTAAAACTCTCTGCAAATGGCTACCAAATCAAACATTATTATATGGTACTTTTGAAATTCAAACTCTGAAGTTGGCACAGAATCAATCATCACAAGTCCAGGCCTATCTTATATCTGAACTCTATCCAGATGGCAGGCAATATTTCTTGTCTTCCTATCTCCATAATCAATTGTTGATATGTCTTCCTGATGTACTTTTGAAGAAAAAGATATCAAATACTGCATGCAGTTTTGATGCAGGCCATGACATCTGAACATCAAATTTTCCGGCATTACAAACAGTTTTGTTTCCTCTCTCAGAAGAACAGATAAACTTGTTCTCAGTGTTTTTTAGAGAAAAAAAGTTGTTTTCTGTAAGCATGTAAACTCACTGTGTAAATTAAAAAATCAATAGCTATTTTGCTGACTTCCAGATGACCACAGTAAATTCACTACAATACAGTCCAGCACAAGGCATGTTTATTTTCACTTAAATTTCAAAATATGTAATAACAAAGTTTTGACCCTGATCATTGTCTTCAGCATTCTTGAAAAAATCTAAGCTAGGATGCTGATCTCCTGATTTAATAAAATTAGAGAGCTTTATCATACATAAGCAAAATAACTTACATCATTTTTAGGATTTTGAGGATGTAAAGTGATGGTGTAGATATAGGTTATTTGATAACCTAACCAGGATAAATTAATGCTCACGTATTTTGCTGTGACTTTATTCAGTAGAAATTCCTTTGTCAACTGGGGGAAAAAAAAAAAAAAAAAAAAAAAAAAAGACTGGTAATGCTCACAGCACCTTTTCTATTAGTGAGCAGTACTTTTCCAAATTGATGAAATCATAGGTTAGTCCTGGCACACAAGTTTACTAGTACATCTCCTCTCCCAGAACATGGACAGATGTGTCCAGAAAAATCTTCACTTATTTGTGCAGATGTGCCTGAAGTTGGAAATGATTCATCAGAAAGACACTAGAAGAAATAGACTCACAGATTTAAGATAAAGATATTTAAAGATAAGGTCAAAACAGCATTTTGGCCAAATTCTGTTAAAATTCGTGAACCTGATTGATAACTCCTAGACTCTGACACTCGTCTATTGTATGAATGTCATCAGACAACTTATTTTTCTGACTTAGAACCCATCATGTTTAACGTACATTGTACTACACTGCTGAGTTCAACATAGTTTCCTGTTACACACTGCAAGAAAGATGACTAGATTTAGGTCTTCACAAGCAACTCAAGGAACTCCCACTGCTACAAAAAGAGAAATCCCTGAAAAGGAAAGTAGTTTAAAAACAACTGACAAACTATAGTCATTTTATAAAGACAGTTTTACACTTTTCCAAATAATAGACATTTTGTAGCAATGAGAATAACATGGCTGTATAAAGTTTAACTTCGCATATCTGTATCTAAAATTTATCAGATTGTTAAATTAACTTCTTTATTAATAGATTTACACAACTGATTCAAAACCAATAAAGTAGTACATCATGTGAAGGAGGACAATCCCAAGTGGGTAAACCAGTAAAGATGCAATTTACATTTATGTAACAACTGTTTTCACATGATTTTATAAGGGTAGGTCTGCAGGCTCCTGTGTGCACTAAAGCCCAGCCAAATCCATACAATGAAAACAAAGTTAAACAACTTCACAAAAGACAGAAATAGCCTTTTAAAGATTCACGGGAATACTTTTTCTGTGTTTAATCTAAGCAGCCATCATGGTGAGATTGATGGGCACTGGCAGAGATGCATTTTATGAGTCGACTGTCTGCTCAATGGTATTAGAATGGAGCTATCTGTCTTCATTGTGCTCCATTAACATGCCCCTCAGATCTATCAGGAAAATGTCTACAGTCTTATTTTATAAATTATTATATCCGACAGCTAAATATTTTAGACCATATTTCGGAATATTGCTCACTGATAGTTGTTCATTTGCCTACATATTTTTACAGTTTAATTTCCATATATATTTAAAAAAATAAAAAAAAATATGTTTATAGTTTTCTTCCTAATGTAAGGGTATTTCTAGTCTGTGTGTGGTAAAAATGATTATCCACTTACTTGATTTCAACTGTGTAATGTATAGAAACGTGTTCCGTGTCAGATGAAGATAGGTGTTCACTAACCAGGAGAACAATCAGTATATAGAAATTATGTTTATGATTGCTTTCAGTGCTGGACATAAAGCAGACATTTGACTCAGTCATTTTGTTAGCATTTGCTCAACTTTCTGAGGTCTTCAATTCTGTTGGTTTTTTTTTTTTTTTGTTCTCATCAATTACGTTCTATTAATCAAGTTTGAAAAATAATGGCATATGCCAGTTTCATACAGAAGAAAGATTTTAAAGAAACCACAGTATTAGAGTTTGTTATCTTTGTCCTGAAGACCAAATAGGACTTCATAATATGGAATGTTATTCTTTTTATGTTTACTTCAATGTCCTGTTAAGCTGTATAGCCAGCAGTTTGCAGTGTATTTCTGAAGGGAGAAAAGAGAAGTAGAAAAGGGTGCTATGTTTAATAATGATCAAGCTAATTAATTTGCTATCCAAGCTAAGTAGGTTTTTGTCTGAAATGTTTTAGTCTGGCTTACTAAATAAATAATTCTTCTGTTATGTACTTTTTTTGTCTAAAGTCCCTCTGGGAGATGATTTACTGTATGGAGTAAAATGAGTGTATGTAACAGTAAAACAGTCCTTTATTTTTTGAATTATGATAATTAACTAATATATAACAATGTTTGGTAATGTAGAGGAGAAATTAAATGTCCCAGATGCCTTCAGCAAGAGACCACTAACACTGTCATTACAGTGTCCCTTCTGTATGACAGTGACAGTGTTCCAGGCGGGATTTCAAAAATAGCCCGAAATGCTCACAGATATACAGGTGTTTCCTTAGAAGTCTCACTTAGATAACCTAGTTTCTTTTTTGTTAATACTGCTTTCTAGCCTATTTCATAAAGCATTAAAAAATACAAGAAAAACATGAACGGTATGATGTAGATGAGTTCCAAACCAAAAGGTTATCAACTTATCTGCACTGATCAGATACAAGGGACAGTAGCTAGGAGGAGGATATCTAATAAGCAGAAGGATTTAAACAATGAGAACTTTATAAGGAAAAAATATAACTTGATAATTTAGAGAGGTATAACCAAATAATTTAGTTCTAATACAGCTGAAGAAACAAAGAAAACATAGAAAAATAATCACAGAAACACTATTAAGATATTATGAACAGATATCTGTAAGATATGCTTTCAGGAGAAAACCTAACTTAACCTAAATGACTGATTTTTGAATACCAGGTGATTAGCGAGTTCTACTCTAAGATATACACCACATAGATTGCAGCTGTGGAAAGCTAAAATACTGAAAAAGTGAAAAGAATGTGTTACTTAGATGAGGGAGTGTGTTAAAATCTTGTATTCATAACACCAACAGATCTTCCTAGTCACTTCTATTTGTTCCTGCACCTAAGAAGGATAGAAATTAAAGAAACTTTCCTCACCTTGATTTTTAAAGCTTTGAAGCCATGATCAACTTCCCTTTGAGTGCATTTCCTAACAAATTGTCATGGTTTGAGCTCAGAGGGCAACTGAGAACCACACAGTCGCTCACACATCCCTTCTCTCCCAGCGATGAGAAGGGACAAATAAGCCAGGCTAGGGATTTGAGATAGGACAGGGAGGAGCAAGTCACCCATTATGGTCATGGGCAAAAGCTAGACTCATTAGGAGAAGAAAAAAAAAAAGAACATAGATCTATTACAGACACTAACAACAACACTGAACAGATTAGGACAGTGAGAAGCATTTCCACACCATGAGAACACCTTCCCCCCACCCCTCCCTTCATCTCAGTCTCAGCTCTGCTCCCTATATCTCTACCTCCTCCCTCCAGTGGCACAAGGGCAGGGAATGGGGGGGGTGCAGTCAGTGCTGCCACTTCTTCCAGCTTCGGTGGGGGGAGCTTCTGGAACTTCTTCCCCCTGCTCCATCATGGTCCCCCTCTCAGGAGACAGTCCTCCACCAACTTCCTCCAAGGTGAGTCCCTCCCACAGGCTGCAGCATTTCCCTAGCTGCTTCAGTGTGGGACACCAACTTTCTCCAACTGGAGTCCGTTCCATGGGCTGTAGCCCTTCCCGAGCTGATCCAGCGTGGGATACCCCCACATGCTGCAATCCTCCCAGTGCCGAACTACAACAGTGAGGTCTACCTTTTCCCACAACAATCCAGCCTTCTTCAGGCACAGACCGCTTGGTCAACCATGTAAAACACAGGCCGTAAATCACTGTCTGATGCACCGTAGATCTTCATGGGTTGCAGTGGGGCTGCCCTGTCGTCTCACCACCGGATACAATGTCTCTGCTCCGGTACACCTCCCACCTCTTTTCTTCCTCTGTTCCTCCACTGACCTTGGTGTTCATGCAGTTGATGTAACTCCTCCTCACAAGTCTGACTTCTCCTCACCACATCCCTTCTTAAATACATTATCACAGAAGCACAGCTGATTGGCTCAGTTTTTGAGCAGAAGTGGAGCTGACTTGGAGCTGTGGGAGATTCAAGAAGTTTCTCACAGGGGGGCCACCTCTAGAGCCTCACTCCCCTGCTACCAAAAAATCCCCACCACTCACTCAAACCCAAGACACAAATATATTCTATTGGTATATATAAGGCTAACTCACATGAAGGACAGGGAGGTAATTAAAAAAAAAAAAAAAAACAAAAAAAAAAACAG
The DNA here is from genome assembly GCF_018691265.1 of Tyto alba. NCBI lineage: Eukaryota > Metazoa > Chordata > Aves > Strigiformes > Tytonidae > Tyto > Tyto alba. The sequence goes on along the minus strand of NW_024881276.1, from coordinate 35,316,044 downwards.
CATGGCTTCACCAAAGAAAAATCTTGCCTAACCAACATAGTGACCTTCTATGATGGAGTGACTACATTAGTGGTCAAGAGAAGGCTACCGATGTTGTCTTTCTGGACTTCTGTCAGGCCTTTGACATGGTCCCCCACAACATATTTCTCTCTAAATTGGAGAGATGTGGATTTGATAGGTGGATTGTTTAGTGGATGAGGAATTGGTTGGATGGTCACATCCAGAGGGTAGTGGTAAATAGCTCAATATCCAGGTGGAGATGGGTGATGAGTGGCATCCCTCAGGGTTCCATACTGGGACCAGTACTATTTAATATCTTCATCAGTGACACAGACAGTGGGATTGAGTACACCCTCAGCAGGCTTGCAGACAACAACAAGCTGAGTGGTGCGGCTGATACACCTGAGGGATGGGAGGACCTGAGGTCCTGTTCAGAGGGACCTGGACAAGCTCAGGAAGTGGGCCCATGTGAACATCATGAGGTTCAACAGGCCAAGTGCAAGGTCCTGCATGGGGATGAAGTGATTGAAAGCAGCTGTGCGAAGGACTTCAGGGTTCTTGTGCATGAAAAGCTGGACATGAACAGGAAATGTATGCTGACAGCCCAGAATGCCAACCATATCCTGGGCTGCATCAAGAGAAGCATGACAAGCAGGTGAAGGGAGGCGATTCTCCCCCTCTACTCTGCTCTAGTGAAATCTCACCCAGAGTCCTGCATCCAGCTCTGGACCTTTCAGATCAGGAAGGTCATGGGCCTGTTGGAGTGGTCCAAAGGAGGGCCACAAAAATGCTCAAAGGGATGAAACACTCTCCTGTCAGAAAAGGCTGAGAGAGTTGGGGCTGTTCAGCCTGGAGAAGAGAAGGCTCTGGGGAGACCTTATTAAAACCTTTCAGTACTTAAAGGGATCCTATAAGAAAGATTGGCACAAACTTTAGGGGGGTAGATTTAGACTATATAGAAGGAAGATTTTTTTTTATGATGATGGTGATGAAACACTGGAACAGGTTTCCCAGGGAGGTTGTAGATGCCCCATCCCTGGAAACATTTAAGGTCAGATTGGACAGGTCTCTGAGCAACCTGATAGAGCTGAAGATGTCCCTGCTCATTGCAGGAGAGTTTGGATGACCTTTAAAGGTTCCTTCCAACCCAAATTATTCTATGATTCCATGATTTTATGAATCCTTATAATTCATCAGCGTACAGTTTAGTTGGGTGGTACTGAATGTTAAGCATTCTGAAAGCCTTAACTTTTTAATGTATGACTCCAGCTTATTATGCACTGTAACACTAAAGTAAAAAACACCAAATACTTTCTTCCTTCTTTATACTGTAAGTTATATCTAAATTTAGTTCCTTATTAAGACATTTTTTTTGCTTCTGGAATAGCACCACTTGTAAAATTAAGCATATATAGCATTTAGAAAAGGCCTCACAGAAGTAGGTGCCTTCATTTTACCAATCATCATTATGTAAACTCATGTAAGCCAGTGAAGATGTTGATAGCATGCATGAACATAAGTTTGATTAATCTTGAGAATCTGGTAAAAATGAATTGATAGATGACCTTATTGCCTTTTCACAGAAAAGTCTGTTGCTAATGTTTTTAAATAATTTTTTGTTCAGGCTTATTTCAAAGAATTTTTTAAAATAGCAATTTCAAGATGGATAGGTGAATTTCATGACACAAAAAGGAAGAGTTCCAAATGAGGGTAGATGCCATATTTTGATTACCAAAAAAAAAAAAAAAAAAAAGTCTAGATTAAATCAAAGGAATGGCAATTTTTTGTTGTGTTTTGTGTTTTTTTTTTTTTGTTTTTTTTTTTTTGTTTGTTTTGTTTTGGTTTTTTTTTGTTTTTTTTCATTGCTTAAAAAAGGTCTACCAACAAAATATAAAAAATCACTGGTATTGATTAGTTATTAACAATTAATTTGGGACAATGGAGATTTCAGTCTTCATATCAGGTCATAATTAACCTTGAATGCTAAGCCATAAGAAAGAGGAGAAGCACAACCTGCATACACTTATCTTCAACAGCTATTTTAACTCTATTTTCAACTCTGCTTCAAAAGCTATTCACTATTTGTTTCAGTGGAAAGCTAGAATCTGTATTTTGTTAAAACTGAACCTACATGATCTGAGTCTTTCCAGTTTATTAAAAGAATGTTATCCAAACTCTTTGCCACCCTAGGATTCACATCTTCTCTTCTTGCCTCAGCAAGCTGCTTGAAAAGGAACAGGAGGAGTATAATCAATCTGTATAAGAACTGAGCACTGACTATACCAGAACAGGATACACACAGGTCATCAGCATCTTGCTTTAGAAATCAGACAATACTTACACCAAGGGTTGGTTATACATTACTGAGCATGAGAGCAAGTCAAGAAATTCCACAAAAATCTCACACTGCTTCCAGTCATATATCACAAAGCTGACATGTTCTTACCGTGTGAAATATAATGGGTATAAAAAAACCAAACCCTTTTTGTTTTTTCCCCTATATAGCTTAATGAGAACCTTAACAAATGACTACAACAAACAGTGGCATCCTTTTGCCCTGTGTCTGAGGGACTTTGAGTGTGATGATAGTGAGTGCTGGGCTGTGGACAGGTGGATTGTCCTCCTGGATTTGTCACAAAAAAAAAAATTAAAAAAAAAAAAAAAAATCATGTCTAATTAACTACCTAATACAAAAAATCTAATTCAACTTAATGCCACATTGGCAGAAGAAGAGGATATTTAACTGGAGCAATGTTGATTGTGAATTGTGTTAGGCTTGTGAAAATCAATAAGAATTTAGGATCTTAAAAAAGAGGTGTAGGCATCTGAATACTTTAAACTATGCCTTGATAAGCAACTTTAAGGGAAATAGTGTTCACATTTCATGCTTTGTGTCCTGTAAGGTCTACAAGTCTTCAATAAATTGAGGCTAATTGTATGTCATATTTGTTTAAACAGATGACCAGATCAAGTAACCATGAGATGACACTTTGGTGTTTCAACAAGGCAGTGATATTATTAAATTCCCAGAATTAGTCCTAGTTTCAAGATCAACATCAGAAAACTGCCAATTGGTGAGAAATGCTATTTCCTGTTCAAAAGGTGTAGAAAGGAGTTGAATTTTGCTGTGATGACACACAGGAATTCCAAACCAAGTTTGTAGGCATTGCTGTAAGAGTGCTGTAAGAGCAAATTAAAAAAAAAAACAACTTTGCCTCAGATGGCTTACAATATGGATTGTGGAGAATATACAATGAGAGACTATTCAACTCCAGAAAAACTAAGGCAATAATTTAGCTACATGAAGAAAATATTCAGTCTTGGGAAACTTAAGGTAACTATTAAATCAGAGGGGACAATCCTAGTGAATTTAACTATTGCTAACCTGTATCAGCTGAAGAATTAAGGGTAAGAGTATTGAGGTTTGGAAGGAGAGTGTGGGTTTTCATATATTCCAGTTCCACATTTTACATTTATGGAAATCACTAATACCTAAGGTGGCTGAAAATGTTTTCTTGAGCAAATCCCAGTGTTATATACTCTGGAATACCAGAGACATACTACATTTTTTTGAGGATTTAAGTAAAACAAGTCATTAAGCTGTCAAGAGAATACCACTAATTGGGAAATCAAGATGAGATAAAGATAGGCAAATACTGCAGCTTAGATGTTCAAAAGCAGACTAGCAGGCAGCAGTCACAGGTAGCGATTTGCTGTTACAAGATGAACAGATGCAGAAATGTAAAATAAAAATGAGAACAGGGTAAATGTGGTTAGGAAAACTGTTTTAATTGCATGTGCACTTACGATGTCACTGACTATTATAGGTACTTCTATTTTTAGAGCCCTTTTCATATACTCTGGGGAAAGCATGTAAGTACTTACATATTAAATTGTTGAGATACTGTGAATGATAACATGACCCCATGAAATCACTGCCAACCAAACTTTGCTCTATTACAGAAATGTTGAATGTGTGTTTTCTTATTCAACCAGCCCAGTCTAAAATTCTTGATTCCACTCTTCTAGTTGTTAAGAAAAACTGACCATATTTTATTATATACAAGTATTGCCCAATTGAGTAATTCAATGAAAAATCTCTGTAACTGCCAGGATGCTTCAGAACTGCAATATGAACAAATATGGAATAATCTTTCACAGGCAGGATTCCTCCCACTGGATTATGGCATATATTACTTTTCAGGGAGAAGAAAGAGCAAGTAAATACAAAGTTGTGATAACTTGTGCAGGACAAATGTGTGTTAATGTTTCCTAAAGCTGATGCTGAAGACTTGAACACTTATGTACAAATCTGAAAAGAAAATGCAAAGGAAGAAAAAAGTCTTTAAAAATTAGGTTAAAAAAATGGAAAAATTATTATCCCTTTTGAACAGCTGTAGGTGTATATTTTCTGCCTGAAGACAGAGTGGGAGAGGATGATTTATTATTTTCTAGTAGTGTACTGTCGTGTATTTTTTTTTCAGCTGGTATTTGCACACATTTATACTACATATATCATATATACAAGCTTATTAATATGCAAACATATGCATGCATACTTTCTTGTGATGCTAAAAAGACTCTGGACTAGTGAAAAGCTATGTTATTACTTCCTTACTGGAATATAAATGTTGCTTGCAGTTTCGATATTAAATGAGGATGAGTACTTGGAGGTTCAACTCATTCTAAACTATTATTATTGAGACACTGTACTCCTAATGTCTGTGAGCCTGTGCAACTAAGCATAAGAAAACTGGAAGAAAAGTATGTCATGCAAACTGTGATATTTTAAAGGTAAGTATTGCAGCAATGGGTTTACATGATAAGCAAGGTTTAAGATTATAACCATCTGACTTGTGCAGTTACGTTAATTTTTTAGAATTATTTGGTGAAGTCTGATGAACATAAATAACAGCAAACAACTCATTACCACATTATTCTATGGACACTAATGTATAGGGTGTATGGTGTGTATGGGGTGCGGGTGCCCCAGGGCGGGCGGGGGCTGGCGGGCGGGGGCTGTGAGGGGAGGCCAGGGCTGCCCCGGGCCGGACACAGCCGGTTCCAGCCGGCTCCAACCCACCCACCACAGGGCACGTCTGGGGCCCATGGCTACAGTGGTGGCACCTCAGCCAGAACCGGGGTGAGGAAGGGCAGAACGCTGCTCGGCAGCCAGGCATGAGGGGAGAAGTGTGAGAAACAGCCCTGGGAGCCCCAAGGGGAGAGGGGGAGGAGGAAGGGGAAGAGCAGGTAGAGAGGGAGGAGCAGAGATTCACTTCCAGTCCAGGGGAAAACTAAGGTGGAGAAGATATTCACACTGCAGCCCCTGGAGGACTCCACGCCGGAGCAGGTTTATCCTGAAAGACTCTAGCCATGCTGGAACAGGGGAAGAATGTGCGGAGAAAGGCATGGCAGACAGGAGCTGTTATAGACTGACCACAACCCCCAATTTGCCATCTCCCTGTGTCTCAGGAAGGGGAGACAAGGCAGAAGAATTAGGAATGAAGGAGAGAAGTTGAGCCTGGGAAAAGGTGTGGGGGCTGGGAGAAAGATGGTTTAGCTTTTGTCTTTCTCATAATCCAAATTGGTTTCAACTGATGTCCGTGTCTCAAGCTTGACCCACAGGCTTTTCTATCTTATTTTCTCACCCTGTCCTGTTGAGAATGGGGGTGAGAGAACAGCTGGGTGGGTGTCTGGTAGCTGGCCAAGGGCAATCTACAAAACCTGTTAGAAGTCAATGACCTGTAGTCTGACTACAGGATGACTACAGGGCATTATACACAGGAAAGACAGTGAAATTTAGACCTTAGACCCTGGCAACGCTTTGCTCTGAGCATCCACAGCAAAAGGTGTCCTGAACATCTGGGAATCTGTATCGGTTATTAACCTTTAGAATATATCAGCTTTATAGAATTAATATTTTCCAGAAATAGACCCAGAATAAATGTAGCAAAGAGAAATGTTCTGCAAAATTAAATTTATAAAACACGTACTCCAGCCAACTCTAGTTCATTTTCATAAGTTTTGTTCCATATTAAAATACCTCCTCATTGCTAGTTATTTCTTTTCTCAAGAGAAGAATTCTGCCCTGCTAGTACTGGTAAGAAGATACAATCCTTCATCTTTGGATGTACGGAGGTATATAAAGATTCTGAAGATGATAACTTACAACTTTTTTTTATATGTAAGATCAAACAGCAAAGTGACAAAAACAAGTAGCTAGGCAATTCATCTTCTCCAAAATACAAAAAAAAAAAAAAAAATTACAACTATACTTTTGAAAATGAGAGAGGGAAAGGAAGTGCAAATGCTTGCTGGATTCCTTTCCTTCTAGGAATATTTTCAATCTTTTTGTTATGGTTCTGCTGCTCTATTCTACTCTTACATCCTTACCAAAGAAGTGTAATATTTAGAATCAAATCTTCTATTTTTGTCACTACTGGTTATATCAGAGGTGCCCTCTCACTTTTTTTTTTTTTAATATATACTTTCAAAACAGAAAGATCTCATTTCTGAAGGGAAAGGTCATGGCTGGTTCACATTAAGGCAGTTAAAGAAAACTGTTGTCTTAGGTATGTCCCAAAATATGGAAGATTGAAATCTTTATTTTCATTCTCAGTACTAATCTTCAACAAACATAACAAACATCTTAAAATATGCAGCTACTTTAAATCTTATTTTCTATCAATATACAATTTTAATTACATGTTTTGCTGGAAATTTTTATATGTTGTAGCCATTCTAAGGAAAATTGCATTAGCAAATGGACTTTTGTTATTTCAAGTAAGGAGTGTTCATGTATAAAATAAAGTGTAGGCAGTGAAAACAAGTTATGAAAAAGATAGTTGGCCTTAATGTTTTAGGTTTTCTCCAGCAGTAGAAAATGACCTGCTAGAATATCTAGAAATCAATTGTTCTAGTGATGGATAGACAATCTTTCTAAGCAGACTTATTGTTTTATATCACTTCTAGTTTTATAGACTCCTGGTTTATGTCACACATAAAAGATATAAGCTACAAGCAATAGTTTAAGTTGGAATTTCCAACAGTAATTGAAAGTCTGGAAGCTTAATTCATATTTAAATAATGGTAATTAGTATCTAAATTTCCATGACATGATTTGAGGATATCAACATTACAGAAAACCTTCAGTGCCAGTTTAATTACTGCAGCATTACTTATGATATTATCTCGAGGACTACCCTTTCAGAAAACTGAGTGTGATAAACTTCAAAGGTGAAAGTTCTAGTGATTCAATAAGACTGGTATATGTCGATTCTCAGTTCCACCATTTTCTGTTTCATTTTAAGAATACATTTATATCATAATTGGACAAAAGTTTCTGAAAAATAATAATTATTTTAGAAGTAATATTTTTAGAGTTGTTTTGTACTTTTCTAATAAATTGGGGGGGCTGACTAGTTTTTTTTTCCCTTGCTTTTACTGACCTCCAAGATTCCTATGCTACCAAACAAATCACATTCTTATCACCAAAAAAAAAAAAAAAAAAAAAAAAAACAAATAAACAAAAAAAAACAGAGGAATGCAAAATGGTGTGGGTTATTTCCAGTGCTTTATGTTTGCACACAGTGCTTCAGAGATACAACTATGACAAAAAATAATTGAAAATTCTCTGGAGTTCCTTATGTATTTCTGAGTTCTTGAGGCTCCATGCAGAAATTTCTTTCTGTTAGTCCCCTTGGGAAAACTAAAACACACCAGTATTGCAAACTATTGTTTCTAGCAAGCAGTCGACATTTTAATCATAGCCAATCCATACTTATTATGATCCTATATTCATTTGCATCATCTTGAATATTCCACAGCAATTACCGTAGTAACCTTTGACAACTTTGTTTATATTAGCAATGTACTTGCACTTGCTATTATTTTAGTTAAAGCATCCTCCTTATATATATTCTTAATGGAAAAGAAATACTGTAAGTAAAGCAGAACACTCATAAAATCTATACTTGTTAGAAAGTACCAAATATACAAACTTGTGGGCAAAATAATCTATCCAACATTCAAGGATTTATCTTTTATCATTCTACTTCTTAAGTGGACCTGTGGACAGGAATGGATGGCATTGTGTTAGATAAAGATAACAGAAAAGTAACCTGATTGCAATTTATGTTCATAATACACTCCCTTCCTTCACTTTCCTCCTCTTTCTGCCTGAGTGTTTGTTACAGACAATTAAACAGGTGATAGATGAACCCTTGGTTCTTGGCTTTTACTGCAAACTATACAAAGTTTGAAAACACCAATATGTAATATGAATGATGAGCCCTTACTGACTAGTTTGCATTTCAATTGGCCTTGAAGAGTTTTACATGTGTGAGTAATAAACAACTGATGATAATAACTGAATCTGAAGAAAATAAAAATCTTTTATTAACAGACTAAAAATAGGATGTTACACCAACCCTTAGCCTATTTTTCTTTTGGAATATCCAAATGCTGTGCACTATTTAGTACATGTGTCACTGCAAGTCAGAATGGCAAAAGAGGTTATACATATCTTAATTCACAACTGTTGCTACTGTGTTAAGGAACAGAACCAGCTCCTATAAGATATAACTCTTTTGCAGATAAGTTTGTTATATCAAGTGTATGATTTGCTTATTATGAGGTGCACAACCATAATAGCTTGTCTGTGGTGCAATGGGTGAACTGACTTGATTCATACCTGCATTAAGGACATCTCTTACCATGCTTGAAATTATTGCACCACTTGTTGATGATAGGGTAAAAGAAGTTGATGAGTGTTTTCTGCTCTTTATGTTACCACAAAAATACAGAAAAACAGATTCCAGATATGTAAGAGAGAAGCTGGAGTTTTATTTGTTTCTTTTTGATTCCATGCTTTAGGGGAGTAAACCAAACTAAAATACAAACACTGTAAAATTTGATGGGTAGTTAATTTTCTTGCCTAAACTAAAGACTAAAATTCTGCCTCCAGAGTGCTCAGGAAACACTTTTACAAAACCTTACTTAGTCTAATCCAACCTCTATCAAGAATAACTGCTGATTTTCTGGATAAGCAGTCCTTCTAAAAGGAAATCACAGTTCCATTGAAGTTGGTTTTCCACTAAAAGACACAGGGCCAAAATTCCTCTCTTCGGCACATTTGGGATTTGTGAACTCATAGTATAACTAGGCTGTTATTTGAATTTTAGTGGTTTGGGCTTTTAATTTAACTTTTAAACTAATTCCAATCCTAATATATTGAGGTTTAATTTAGCTTACTCTATTCTTAATGGTACTTAAGAATAAGTAGAAGTTACAAAATAAAATCTTTGAAAGGTGTGGAAAAATGAAAGCATTTAATTGTTTTTTGCCACTCATGAATTATGTTAATTACTTGTAAATAAATCCATTAAATAAGACAAATATTTATTTGCTACTAAATTCCTGCTAGCAGCTGTGCTATATGAATATTTGTGTAACATTTGTCTGCTCTCTCTAGTAAGGCATAGCAGTGGGATATAATGTATTTAATATACTTCAGAATGTCAACTGATATTCTTTAAAACTTAATTTCTGATATTTTTTATATTAATTCATTTTTAAATGCCCTGCAAATACATAATGTAACTAGGATTCAGAATAGAGCACCAAATAATTATTAGTACTTATTTTATGTAAATATAACCAAGGAGTAATTCTTCCAAGTACTCTAGTTGCTTTAGAGATTCTGTTATAAACTATTTATTTTTCTGAAATGAATGAAACAATTCATTAGCATTATAAATTAATCTCCTAATAAGTGTGAAAACTAAACACAAACTGTACAGAAGTCTTAATATTACAGGAGTTAAACATTTTGTAAAAGAAAACATGTTCCGATCTTAAAACACCGTACAGCAAAAATGTCTCTTCGTGGTACAGACAAATATTTAAAACCAAGTGCCAGTTGGTTATGAAGTTCTTCTGCAATATTATTAAACAGAAACATGGGGCAGAATCTTGGCCCAATGGGAGACAAAGAGGTTTCCCTGATTGATTTCAGTGGAATCATGGTTTAAGCCACCAAGTCTCCCATATAACACATATGGAAATTCTGCCTCATAGTCAAAGGGGAACTCATTACTCAGTCTAAAGTGTGATTCTAGCACAATTTTTTTTCTCTGTGAAGAAGTATTAAACATGTTCATCTTCACTCTAATAAGATGCTAAACGCTATCATTTAGTACCACAGAGGTATAAAATTAAATGTCTCTATACACTGTTATGTAAGGCTACATTTCAAAATTCAGAAGTCTGGGGCCATTCACTCTCTTTGCTAAGAATACTTTTACCCATGATGCTAATAATTTTATTTTTATTGATATAATCCTTTGTGTAATCAAATTTAGAGCTTGTTCCTTTGTTTATTGCAGGACTGGAGACAAAGAATATATCTGTCTATTCTTAGATTTCATCCTGGTGTTTTTATTTTGGTTAAGGGTACAATTTTCTACACAAGCTGCTCATTTTCCAGTAAAACCAGTAATATGAAATAATTTATAGAATTTGTCACATAGCAATGCCTAAAGAAACATCTCTACTGGCTTATATGTATAGAAGAACAGCTGTACCAATTCGAAGGAACTGAAGTGTGCTAACTATATCCATGTAATTATATAACTATTATTTTTGTATGAAAATAAGGCTTAAAGAAGCTAACAGTTTGGCATAAGGAAAGGTTTACGAAGCTTCAAAGGAACAAGCTAATGAAGTGTTTCTGGAATGCACAAAGAGGAAAATTAACAGGAAATCAATTAAAATACCAGTAAGAATACTAGTGATGACAGAAAGCTTGAAGAGTGTTTTCAGAAAGGTAAAAAAAAAAAAAAAAAAAAAAAAAAAAAAGAACCCAAACCAACCAACCAAAACAAACATTAGAACTTGAGCCTGCATTTTCCTTACAGGGATTTGTGACCCAGGTATATAAGAAAATTCACTGACATCAATAAAATTTGCAAATAATTTAGAGGTACAGAACTGAAATTTAAATTTGTAAGAATATCATTTCTTCATAAGATTAATAGTATACAAAATGAGTTGAAAAGGAAGTCATTGACTTTTTCGCTCTGATGTTGTAGATGACAGATCATATATCTTTGTTCATTCTTCACATGATATATCAATTCTGTCATAAACAGTTAGATTTTTCCAGTAAAACTGTGCAAGAATTCTATGAAAATTCTTATATGTAAATATGCGTATATATGTATGTATGATAGTGATACATATTCCATATGTTCAGTTGCATCTCCACCTATGGTTTCTGCTGACTTGTTTCACCACATCAGGCTATTTTTGAATGTAATATAAAAGAATCTGAAAGGAACTGGGTCCTAGAAAAAGAACTGCTTTGGGAATACGTCAGTAAGTCAGCCAAATAAGTCCATATTATGTTTTATGGTGCCATATGACAGTTTCACAGGCAATTTAAAGCATAGCAGAATCTTGTTTGGCAGTTATGAAGTGCATACAAATATGTGAACATGTCTGTATGTAATTATGCATGCATATACACTAAAGGAATCCTCTTTTTCCATTATAACAAATTTTATAAGGGACTGTATGTCTTAAATCCAAAACATTAGAAGAATTAATAATTTCTTGCATTCAAGCTGGGTTCATCTATGAAGAGTCAAATAGCATTCCCACTAGTATGTGGTACAAGAGAGAATGTTTTGGAACTGTATGCCAGGAATGCAGTGGATGGATTAAACAAAACTCACTCAAAATGCTCATTGCATATATCCTAGGTGTGACAACACCAATGCAGGTATATTTTGTAGAAAAGACATATGTAAGGGGAAACAGATGAGGGGCAAAGTCCTGACCCATAATGTGTGCTACATTTAATATGTAAAGCTTCATTTCTTACTAAGACTGTATTATAATTATTAGTATAAGATAAATCAGTATCTAATTATTACAGAAAATCCCCATTACACACTTAAAAACCCTATAACACTCTTAATGTTGATATGCATTGTCGTGGTTTGAGCCTGGTCAGCAGCCAACCACCACATAGCCACTATCTCTCCCTTCTCTTTCAGCAATAATAAGGGACAGAGAGCCAGGCTTGAGGTTCGAGATAGGACTGGGATGGGGAAAAATTCACCCTTTATGGGCACAAGGAAAAGGCAGATTCGTTTGGGGAAATAAAAAAAGAACATACATTTATTACAACACTAACAACATGTAACAGAGTAGGACAGTTAAAAGCATTGCCACATCTTGAGAACAACTTCCCCCCACCCCTCCCTTCTTCCCGGGCTCAGTTCTGCTCCCAATATCTCTACTTCCTTCCCCTAGCAGTACAGGGACAGGAAATGGAGGTGCAGTCATTACTGCCATTTATTCCATCTTCGGTGGGGGGAGCTTCTGGAACTTCTTCCCCCTGCTCCATTGTGGTCCCCCTCTCACAGGAGACAGTCCTCCACAAACTTTCTCCAATGCGAGTCCCTCCCATGGGCCGCAGCGTTCCCCACACTGCTCCGTCATGGGTCACCAACTTTCTCCAACTGGAGTCCCTCCCACGGCTGCAGCCCTTCCCGAGCTGCTCTGGCGTGGGACACCCCCACATGCTGCAATCCTCCCAGCGCTGAATTACAGCAGTGGGGCTACCTTTTCCCACAAGACCCCGGCCTTCTTCGGGCACAGAACCTTGATCAACCATGTGAAAAACACAGGCCATAAATCACTGTCTACTCCATCGTAGATCATCATTTGAAATAAATGCTGGCTTGACTACCTGAAGATAATGGTTTTCCTGGACTTACAAAAAAAAAAGACAAAAATATTTGTTGTCCTATTTCCAGTGAGCAATTTGTCTCCATTATCAGGGAAAGTTCTACTATTGGTATTCAACTATATCTCAGTCTTCCTGACAAAGAATATTATGTAGAAATCAATAATGTTGAATGTATTAAAGATGTATTACATTTGTTTTGTGAGTAAATTGGCAGTTTCAAGTGCTCTAGAAGTCCATAAAACCTCTAATTTTGCAAATGAAAACACTTTTTTTGCATATTTTTATTGAAATACTTAACCAGAAGCTAAAAAAAAAAAATAATTCTCCTTGTCTTTATAAATTCCTTTCAGAAAATAAATTACTCTCCAAAGACTGTACACTTATTTTTTACAAAAATGCTTACGGAATTGTCACTTCAGTTCTGTTAAAAGCAAGATCAGGTGTTAATCCAGCAAATGAATGTACACACTGGCTCTGATCCAGCTCAGCAATTACTTACATTGATATATATATATATGTACACACACACATATATATATGCACACATATTCTTATTCATCTTTTACATATATACTCAAATGTTTTGGTGGCCTAGGAAAAGAAAAAATAAAAGTAGAGATTCAAAAAGATCTTCTAGCTTCCAGAAATATTGTCGAGCTGCAATGTCAGCTTGATAATTACTATCAGGCTAAAGAAGAATCAGAGCTCCAGGCAGGCCAAAATGCCAAGGGTAAAATTATAACAACGGAGGAATAAACTATGACTTTTCAGTTGTTATGTTGTTATAGTTCTTTTAAGGTCAGTTTTGCATTTCCTTTTTTCTTGATGTTGTTTCTGATGTTGAATTTGTATATCATTATAAATATCTGTTTATCTTATACTCTTAAACAGAGACACCGGAATAGTACAGCTACTCTTACTTGTATTCCTGGCTGCAGATTTGCTCTTCCTGTCCTCATAGTTAGCATTGAACTGTGCCTCATTTGGTATTAAAATATCATATTCTACATCAATGAAGTATGTAGTTAATATTTTGTAATAGTAATTTGACATTTTTTTCTGAATGTTTTATATTCTAAACAAAGGTTTTAAAAGTTATTTGGTTGTTTCTTGGTAGCCAGTCAAGAAGGCTGCCCTAGAATTGTTTACAATTGTGTTTATGGTTGCAACTGTGAGCAATCCCAGAAGCTACTTGTTCTCAGGTGTGTGTAGGAGGGCTCTTGTTGGAGAATGGCTCAGAGACAAGGGTCCTGAGCCCACCGAGCAATTGTATGATCAGAGCCTGCTCTAGCTGCTGATGCTGGGCCTCACTAGGGTTTGCCTGTAGCTGCTCGCAGTTGCAGATACATGAAGAATGTCAAAGACGCTTCAGCCCTGTGTACCGTGGTGTGTCGAAAACAGGTTAAGGGGAATTAAGAATAGTGATCTGAGAAACCTAGTGTTATGGTAACGGTGGTCTGAGAAACATTGTGTTATGGTACTGTTGTGTATTGAAAACAAGTCAAGAGGAATCAGAAATAGTAGCATGAGAAACTTAGTGTTATGAGAAGCTTGTGCTGCTAGCTAACTGCAAGTAGGTGGACCGTGTGAATACGACCTTTAGAGCTTAAGCCAATCAGCTAGTGACTAGTAGGCATAATAATTATCATTGTCGGTATAAATATATGTACCCTGGACCAATAAACACACGTTGATTGATGCTCTATCTTCCACACTGAACCCGTCTCAGCGTGTCGTTCGTCCATGGCTCCGCAGGCTCTAACTGATATAATAGAAGGAAATAATAAATAATATATTTGCATTTGACTCTAGTCCTTCCATAAAACTTTATAATATATTGTCTACCACAGAACATAATGCTAACAGTTATGTTGATGTATTTTTTAGAAGAATTAATAATTTTTAGGTTTTTATTTATGTCTTCAGTTAGGTTACCTTAACTAAATCCAGTATATTTTTTAAATTTGTGTTAAATTTTGGAAACAAAACACTGAGTAACATTATCTTCTGCTTCTGTCTCAAAAACCCTTAAGAAAATAAAAGATTAATAAACTATTTTAAAGGATAAATTTTGGGGTTTTTTTTATGCACAAAGATGCGGCTTAATTTCACAACCACTGTGTGGGTACAGTAAATGATATGCTAACTTGTTTATCAGATCGGATGATCATTCAGCTAATCATTGGATGATTAGCTGAAATAGTAGAAACCTGTCTTCTTTAGCCAGATGTAATGTAATGTGCTTATACCAGACAAGTAAATACATATTCCTTCAAACATATTTTGTGTAAATATATCAGGACCTTCAAGTCTATCTGCAATGACAGAGAGGTACACTTGGAAACCTGCCATATCACTCTTAGTAAGCTTGATTTAATTTATACTTAACAGGTATATTTATTCAAAAATGCCACAGAAAGTAATGACTGTAGACACATCTTTCTGAAATGTCTTCTTTTTTTTTCCCCCAAAGTACTAAATTGTGGGTTTCCTGTAAATAACATCAGCAAACATTTCAGATTTTCGTAAGTATAAACTTCAAAGAATAACAAGGCGACCAAACCCATAGGGGAGATATCCTGAAGCTGCACTATGTGAATAAATTGCTATATAGATTTTGATGTGATTATTTCACTTCATCTCACCTCTCACTATAAGTTTTTAGCTAATCAAGTCATCCAGGCTTCTTCTATACTTAGGAATGTGTCTGCAAAGGATATTCTGTTGCACCTACTGTAGGTTGCTAAACTAAAAAGGGTACATTTCTTCACTGACCATAGAGGATACCTTAGACTAGTCACTAGATAACCTAATGACTAACTTTGACCCCAAATCTAGCTCTTAAATAGCCAAAATTAGATCATCTTATTTTTACCTTCTGTTTACATTAAAAATAGGTTGTTTTACAATCACATTCTGTTCTCATTTCAGACATGGAGTGTTTTTCTGTTCTTAGCATTATTATTTATGAAATAAATGTAATGACAGAAATGTTTTTCTCTGTAATTTCTATATACAATTCTTGTTATAAGACCAGAATGATAAGCAGTTTTTCTGTTCTCATCACATATTTCATCTAGATTCTGACACTATATAGGAGAAAGAAACCACACGAGACACAGAAACCTTTAAATATTCTCTTTGATAAAAAGAAGTTTAAGAATATTGGGGCAGATTGAGAAACAACGAAGCAAAGTTAATTTGACATTTTTTATAGATTTTGAGATATTGGAATTCACTTAGAAATATATCAGGGGGTAGAAATACTTTTGGAAATCACTAGACATCTTAAATTGATTTCCAATAGTCATTTATTGCATGTGTTTGTCAAAACTTTGTGTTTTGCACTTGTTTGCAGGTCATTTTCATCATCTGAAAAAATAAATAAACCCCATGCACATTGAAACCAAACAAGCAGAAAGCAATCTACACAGCATTTGGGTCCCTGAATTAATTTATTTCTATAGTTATTTTCTCACCTCATAATTCTTAACAGCTACCACTATTTTCATATGGCTTCTTATGAAGGCAAACAATCTAGAGTTTCTAGAGTAGAAAAGGTCTCCTGGATTTATGGTTGAATTATAGTTCCTTGGATTTATGATTAGTTTATAATTCACTGCAGATGGTATAATGAAGTTAGGCAGAAATCAAAGTCTGTTCGAGTGAGAGGACATGTAAACATGTTGGTGTTACATCCATTTTGGAAGTAGTTTTGATTCAGCACTTGGACAACAAGGGTAGGAGGCAAGACATGGGGTGTCATCAGTGAAAGAACTTGGGTCAGGAGGAGTGGATGGCCAGGGGGCAACATGATAAGCAGCTGCAGTAAGTAGCCTAAGGTAAGAAGTGTAAGGTTGTACATGTCAGTCACAGCAAAAGATTATCTGCCAAGCAGTAAAGCGTATGGGTTGCTTAAAAGGTGATCTGAAGAAAAAAGGTAAAAGCTGAAGGTGATGGCAGTAAAGAAGTAACTCTGTGAAAAGGAAAAAGAACAACAAAATCCCAAACCTTTATATACAGAGAATACTTTCATCTACAAGTGATTCTTTATGCTCTAGACAGAAATGATTTGGCATGAGACAGAGGTGCAGGGTATTGTATACGAAATTTTTCAAGACTTATGTGTATTCTGTTTGGCTTGATCTAGATTTTCAAAAAGTCATTTCTAATGTCAGCAACTGCAGTCAACATGTTACGTGAGATGAAGTGATTCTGCTCTCTGATAAGAAATATTTTCTAACCTAGATATTGTAGGGCTTTTCTTTCCCCTCTTTTCTATTTAAATAGATTTCTAGATTAAATTCACAACAACAACAACAACAAAACAAAACAAAACAAAACAAAACAAAACAAACAAACAAACAAACAAACAAACAACAAAAAAAAAAAGTCAAACACTTTCAGGTTTAAAGAATAATTATCACTGTGCCTACATTTAAGAGACAGGCAAGATTTTTCCATTGAAAGAAGATGACCATTTTCCTCTGAAATATACAAAAAAATCTGATTCATTAAAATTTACTATGTGAATTTTATGTTATATGTGCAATATATTTTGGTCTATACTTCCAAGGATACATTCCATTATCATTAAACATCTGAGACAGAAAGAAAATAAAATATTAGTCAAAGTATACATCACTACAGTGTATACTTCAGGGAGATGACAGAAGTTGCTACTACTGCTGTGGATTATTAACCATACAGTTAACAAACAAAGCCAAATTCATGCTAGCAGCTAACCCACAAATGTCAATGTATTTGGCTCATTTGAGCATTCCCAACACCTCTTGCTGATCAATGCCTGTGGTGCACAAAACACTTTCCAGTGATACTTAGCCTGGCACAGAACCATGGTCTGCAGTTGGGGATGGCGGTATTTTCCACTGCATGCTGCTAATGCCAAAGTTGTTACACTGTTGAATAATAACAATGATGATAAAATTGTGAATTCTGCAGCATGCGTCATGTTTTTACCAAGAGTAATTTGGGGGAATTCAGCTCATTCTGTAATAAAGTCTATGACATTTTTTTGATTGCAGAAAGTTGCAGTGGTGGACAGAGAAAGGAACTGATTCCAGGAAGGGAATAATCAGAGCATTTTTGTTTGGAACAACAGATATGTGAATAAGAATGAGCTGTATTTGAGACAAAAGAGAGTTTGCTTTTATTATTATGATTATTATATTTACAGTGGGCAATAAACCTTGAAATGTGTATATTTGGGGGACTGGAATATATTTAGACACATGATAGTGAGTGTATTTTGGCTTTGTGTAATAAGGACACTGTGAGACACGTCAAAAAACAAGACACCTGTGAGAATGCACTATTTTAGCCACAAAGATTTTGATGTTATATAAATATATTACTATTGTGGATATCATATAAATAACCAAAGGATTATGACACCTATACATAATGGGATATATATCTAACAGTAAGTAAAATGTGAATTAGATGGCTTGGGTTACAAAAATTATTTCTGAAATGAAACAATTTTTGAAGCAATGATTTCATTGAATCTTTCTTAAGACCAGGATCTGTTGCTCATTTTGTTTTGTCAGAACTTGAAGAATGTGGATACATAAAGGATAACAAATTCCTCTTAAAGTTCCATTGTGTACAAGTAATTTCTTGATACCAAAAAAAAAATATACATTATCTTCACCTTTTCATTCTCTTTAAGACAAAAAGCAGTCAGAGTTGAATCTTGCAAATTATTAATTACTTGGGCCCTGTTTAATTTCATTTTAGTCTGATTTATTATTTAGTCAAAAACTTAGGTTTGTGAGTCATTAACATGTATATAATGGCTTTTTTAGATCCATTAAATTATATCTTGCACTCTATTCAATCAGGTCATTGTATTCTATTTATTTATTTATTTATTAATGACATTTCATAAATATTGCTGATACGTAATAGCCAGAAGTTTCAAAGACAGTTTAGAGTTTAGAGAAGATGTGTATTTAAACTTTATAGTCATGTATCAAGATTGTATTTTACTTACATCCCACTCATTTCAGTAATCACATACCTGATATTAACTGTTTTCCTAAGTAATGATATTAAGTGAAACTTTAATCTCTGAAATCAGTAGCAGCTTGGAATTCTTGAAATATGTAAAAATATGTGAAGTTGGGGGTGCAATAGGGATAAAAAAATCTATATAGTTAAAAAATGGAATGACCAAAAATAGTGATTCAAACTTAATATGTATTTTGTCATGTAAAGAAGCTCATATGTACTTATGTATTATGTACTTTCTTATGTAAAGAATCTCATATATATCTTTAAGTATTTTTTATTTCAATTTATATTTCTATGTGTCAATAGCTTTATAATTTCCTTTCATAAGAAAATATTACTATTTTGTAGAAATAATTTCCTAGGCACTTATTTCTATTGATCAAAACATGGTGTAGCTTAAAAAAATTCTTAAAACTGTTCAAGGAGCCTCCCTCTTTCAATCATCATGAAATTAATTCTTTCACAAGTCAGGGTTTATGCCTTTACCTCAGTGAAGTACCAGACACTTTGCACCAATGCAACAAGTAAAAATCAGCTTGTTGCAGCTTTTTTCCCCACAGAAGTCAATGAACTATTTGTAGATCTGCATCAAAGAATAGTTTAACATTATATAAAAATGATTTAAAATATAATGATTTTAAAACAAGTAAATCTATATATAGGTTTATTTTAGCTACAATGGTATCATCCCTAGTCTCAGCAAGTTTTAATTCTGAAGACATAGCCACTAGACTTTCTTCTTTGTCTGTTTTTAAAAAAATATATTTATTCTTCAAATGTTCCTTTTGGTACTGGGCAGAGTTCTTTATATTTGTGTTTAGCACAATTCTTTCTTGTCCTATCATTGTGTCTGATCAAAAATAAAATTTTTAATTAGCATACTATTAGCTGATTTTTCCATTATTTAATTTTTATTTTTTATTTTATTTCCCTACCATTAAATAAAGAAATATAGTCATAGAGTTTAAGCAGCTCCAAATTTGTCAGAACACATTCAAGCCTCCTGCTGGGCTGGTGGTAACTTTTCAGATAAACTGCTTAAGTCTAAGTTCTTTTTTAACTGTCAGGTTTTTTTCTGAATTTTTTTTTTTTCATTTACTGTAGATTAGTAACTCTTCCATCTGTCAAAAAAAGGGAGAACCTCCACAAGGTAATCATCTTGTTGAATAGTGGGAATATATTAGCAGTCAGACAAACAGCAAAACAGCAATATTGGTCTCTGCCTTTTCTCAATGAACTGCTGTATGCTGTGCCCTAAACAGACTTCTGTCTATGAGCATTACATTCCTATGCTCTAGAAATATTCGGGTTTAAAAGCTTGTGCAACTTTTTGAATCATGTAAAAGTTATATGAAATTTTGTGAGCACTTTTCAGTTCTCTCCCTCTTTAAAGATTTTATTTCAAACTAACACAGGTGATAAAAATTAACTGTTCAAACTGCTAGCCAAGATATGTTCAATGCCATAGGAAGAAATTAGTGCTCGTACTTTATAATCAGATATCACAGATTATAGCAGTAATGAGTATTTTCTGAGAAAGATTTGTAGCACTTCTTCCAAATGAGCTGAAGAGTCTATTCTTGTGGTAAAAGCAAGTTCAGTAAAGCTAAATATGGATCTCATCTGCCATGTCTTGCTTTCTGAAGAAGGTTGTTGGCAATGTACTGCTGGGTGCACTACTTCTCAGTACTTGGTGAATATCTGTAGAATGCAGATCATATATAAAATTATCACTTCTTGAAAAACTATCATGGAAGACTGCTGGCATACTGAGGTAATCCCAGGCATTTCTTCAATATTTTATATTTGCAGTGTCTCATTTCCTTTTGTCAGTTATTGTGATGCTTCTTGTACCTTGTATCTTAATTATTTTTCTAAGTTCTTCAAAATTTCTGCAGTGTTTCGACAACAATCCTTGTCAGACTTTAATAAATCTGAAACAACTGCTTGTGATGATGCTTTGGTAGAAGAAAATGATCACAGGATTTTATGACAGAGTATTTAAGTTTGAGATGCAAGTTGTTAATTTGAAAACCTCTGTAGTCTGCTTTTGACCATAATAAAAAATATTCTGCATTTTTTCTTCTCCAAACTCTCACCTCTAATTTTTTGTTTAAATTATCCAATCTAATTGGAGAGAAGATTGACTATGCTTGTGTCTTTCTAAAGTTAGTTATTTGCTACTTTTTTTTCAAGTCTAGTTAATACACATTTCAGCCAGTACACTGGGCTGCCTTTCTTATCAAACATGGAATATTGGTCAAGGCTATTGTGAAACAATCATCTAAGGAATTTGCTTCCATTTCATGTATGTGCACTTAAAAGGAGATCTTGAACCACATCTTGTAAACATGAAATGAAATATATTCTTTAAATTTCTTGTTTTAAATAATTCTAATAAATAGCATACTAAAATGATTCTGCATACTTCTTTAGTGTCTAGTTTTAGTGTTATTATTCTGTTCTGATTTGATTGGTAATAAATTTTGAGTCTGTTTTTCCTATGACAGTATTTTCTGAGTGATCTTCCTGCCTTTATCTTGACCCACAAGCATTTTGTTGTATTGTCTCTCTCCTCTCTGTCTGAAGAGGAAAGTGACAGAATGGCTTTGGTGGGCACCGGGTGTCCAGCCAGGGTCAACCCACCACAATCAGTCAATAGTCTTTAGGTAATGGTGAGGGGAAGGAGGCAATAATAGTTTACCTGAAAGAATACCGGCTGAGATTATAGCAATAGTGCACATCAGGTAAAATACCTTTAAATGCACATAAACAGAGAGATAAAATAGTTCTATTCAAATGAACAAAATTAGTCTGCTGTATGTGTTAGTATGGCTCCCATGGGCATCCTTATGACAGAATTTACATCTGAACATAATTAGTCTAACTTAACAGCAGCTTTGTGTATAATTAATTATATTATCAATCTGTCTCTTTAATGTTGGTTTGGATTTACATGTTTTTATGATATTAGGTGAAGAAAGGAATATAAAAACCTGTGGATTCTTACCTTGGATTTTAAAACATCCAGCAGCTTTAGACTCATGGGTAGAACACACAGGCAGGGATGACTGCAGCTAGAGGTAATTGGGAAACATATTTTAATTTTTTCCAAAAAGATTATTTCAGAAATGTTTGTTTTTTCTACTTATTTTGGCTATCTGCTTAATTAGTGTGATCTTTAACAAAAAGCAGGTTTTTTCATGTGAAGAAAAGCTTTGAGGAAAATGTTAGGATAAATGTTGTGGCAAATATATCACTTTGGTTTATGTCCTTCTGTTTATTGATTTTGGTTTTATAGTGCAAGAAACCTCTTCTCTATTATGAATTCATGTATGCCTTATACAGTCCTCTACCTTAGCTGCTGTATTTGCAAGCTGTACATACACTTTCTTACTCTAAATTTATAATTTTAGTTTTTGAATAGAGAGGCCTTATTGGAAATGCCATTCTAACTGGACTTAATGGGTTTGTGAAAGTGGATTAAAAATGTCTGATGCTCTTCAGATGTCATCTCTGCTGTTTTAAGAGTCAAACCCCTAAATTACATATTGGACTCCAGTTTCATGTACCTTGGATAAAATTATATTCTGTGAACTGTGACATAAACTGAGAGAACATTCACATTGATGGGTTAGAGCAGAGCACCCATGTTCAGGGACCACTGTCAAAAATGCTTCCTAGGTACACAGAATACATATCAGGAAATATAGGAATCTACTGTTCAGCTAGCCACCCCTGACTCCATTTAAGGTCTGAGGTGAGAAAAAGACAGTTAATCACAACCCATAATAGAAGCCTAAAATATATCAGAATATACAGGGAACTATAGGCTGAGATGTAGCTAGCTGCCGATATTTGACCCTCAGTAAGATGAATTCCTACACAAGCTATCCTCAACATTGCACCAATTTTATCTTATGGCAGATTTTGAGAATGGCCTAACCATCCAATTAATTCAAAAATCGTTTATGTAATGGAAAAGATCTGAGACTATTGTACCTAGACCGTCACAAAGGTAAATGTCTATCTATCTTCCCAAAACCACAAGAAGGCTGTACACCAGAAAATAGCTGAACACAAACACTGGCACACATCACTGTTTTCACCTGTTTTTTGCATTTATCCCTCTGGGATTGCTGCTGCCATCTCCTTCTCTATACCTTCTAGGGCTTCTGCTGCAGCTGCTCACTTCACATGGAAGTATTCTGGCTCAGGCACCTCTGTGCCTTCTCCTTTATTTGCAGGCTGATCACCAAAGGACTAGATGCAGAGAGGGAGCTACAACACAACCTCGTTGCTTCTGCTGATAGAGCTCAAGAAAGCTTCCTTCCTTCAGGAAGTGTTGCTGTGACAAGAAAAGGATCTTTGCGTGGTGTGAACATTACCCAGAAAAAGTACAACAAAGCAGCTCAGCCAAGAGAGTTTTGCTAGGATACTCATTCAACAGTGTTTGACTGTTCAGCTGCATTTTGTTAGTAATCAATATATGGAAAGTTACATCAAATGCTTAAGGTCATCCAGGAGTAATATGAGGACTCGATTACAGATCTCCTGAGTCATCACTCACTCATTTATTTCATAAACTGTGATGCCTCTCTGAAGCAAAATAATTAAAGAATGTGGCATGACATGACATGTCCTTTTTTTAAAAAAAAAATCTAAGCCAAATTATATTTTTTTTTCATTTAATTTCATTTATTGCTAGGATACACATTCACAACAGAGCATTATCCTCTCTGAAAGCTTTTCCTATAAATATTCAGTAATTTCAGCACAATGAGAAATTAACATCCACTACTCTGCAATGAAGAATTTACAATCTAAGTGAGGAATAAAATATGTATTTCAAGCTAGGAGGTTTACTGTTACACTCTCTAATTTTTAGGAGGCTTTTAAATATAAATATCCATTTTAAAATAGCAACACCATCCCCATCTATATCATATAAGGATGTATAACACTAAAACCTAATTCTATAAGTATGTAGCAATAAAATGTTGAAAAATCTTTTGAAGCGCATTGAAATAAAGACTAGTACATTGGTCACCCTATGATATCATATTGTTCTTATCAGTAAAATTTGTGACTTTGATACCTGTAACAGTTTGCCATGTAACTGTGTAAATATGTATATTTATATACATAATTTTGTATAGATATAAAATATCCTTTTTATTTTTTTTTCCAAAATTTGAAGATACTCATGATTTTAATATTTGATTACATACTTAGAAGGGAAAAGCCATGCTAAATTTTTTAAACGATAGATCTATTTTCTCAGTGAACCGGATTCCATTGGGACATCAGTTATGCTATGTGTATACTCTATGTTATACTATATAGTATATATGCTGTATGCATATGTTTAAAACCCTCGTTATGGACAAAAATCATGTGATCATTCATTAGTATTTTTAACAAGTATTCTGACTGTCAGATTTTAGCAAGAAATGCATTTGTAGACATAAGATTTCTAATTTATCTTCACTTTTATTTCAGTTATTCAGTGAAATAGTGGTAGAAATGAAACAAGGGTACATGCTGTGCAAAACCGATGAACCTATCTGTATGCTGTTGTTCCCTAGCCAAAGAAAGGTGGACAATGCAAAGTGAAAAGGAATTGTCTCACTTCATCTAGAAGAACACTTGAAAAGCAGCCTTAGGTAATTGCAAAAGGTTTAATATTAAAGCATAAAAAAAGATATATTGAGCACATTACATCTCTCTTTAAAAATACAGAAGATTAAATTAATAATATTTTTCCCAGTTATTTGTTAAAAGGCTTACATTTTTCTTTTGTTATCCAAAAGCCTGTAGGATAGAATTCAGAAACAGCATGCATTATTATCTGTCAGATTTTCTCCTGTAAAATTATCCAGATAGTCTAACTTGATAGAAATCACCTCACATATATCAAACAGAAGTAAGAGAGTGTGTATGGACAGAAAAGGAAGATAAATTTAAGGCTGAAATCTAATCTATGTTCTTTGTGCAAGAAGACTTAGACTATTCTATTCCTATCTAGACTAACATTACAGGAGAGAGGACAACAGCAATATTACCCAGGGTGTCCAGGCTAACATGTTTGTGTCACAGCCTTATACTGTGGCACACAATGACCATTGTGTGTTGTAGCTTCCACCTGTCTCATGAGACTTTTTTTACCAAATGATGTCAAGGTTCATATCTGTCCTTGATTTTAAGCCTCCTTGCACTCTTGTTCTTCCTCCTTATCACTTCTGACTTGCCATGTTTTGTGACAGAATGTTACCTATGCCATCTTAGATTGTTCTTTTCTTTTTTTTTTTTTTTTTTTTTTTTTAAAATCTTAGTGGGAAAGCACAGTCCTCAGGAGAACCTTGCTATAATATCAGCCATGTAATAGCATCTTCTTTTCATATCCCTTATCCTTCCAGAATAGATTTTTTTCACTCTCCCCATTTTAAGAGTAATGTGAGTTGAGCAACACAGTCAAGGAGACATAAGCATTTCTTTTCTAGATTGTTGTGCAGAAGAGGAGAGCTTCAGCTATTATATTAGGAATTTGAGAGTCATACACATTTCATAATAGAATTATTTCATAGTTATATGTGTGTAAATATTCAGATGTACATGTATATACAATTACCTCTATATAGATAAGTACATATTCACAAACCCATACAGCTTACGTACATATATGAAGCTAGAATTACAATGAAGGACAAAAATTCTATTATTTGTAATTAGAAAATGGTTTATTAATATATCATTGCCTACTGTCATATAATTGTTAGGGAATTTCTTTTTTCTGTAGATTTTTTTTTTAAATTAAAAGTAAAAAGCCTTTTCTTCCCCATCCCACCCCAAGCTGTGCGACCACAAAGAATATTTACACTTCAGTGATACTCCTAGGGGATAAATAGTAGTTAGGTGACTAACTCTTACTGAATTTCAATTCAAGTTAGGCACATCTACGCCTTTGCAAATTTTTCCCATATAGAAACTTAACTTTTTAGCTATAGCACATACTTTCCTTTAGTAGCATTAGGGAGCACCATTATAATTAGAAACTTACAATGAAATCTTAATGAGAAACCTGACACAATATATCATAATCTAATATAATGATACCTATTAGAATGTTAGAGCTCAACTCATCAGTAGTATACTTACGAATACTTATCTTCATTTTTATGGAATTTTTGTAATTTAATGGATGGATGTAATCACTGAGAAGACTGAAAGAAATATCTGATTGCAGACTGACCCCGGAGCGAATTGTAATATAATTCATGTTTCAGGCAGGACAGGACTAGTTTACAGAGGTGGAGTAAAACTTTTTCATTTCAGTAGTCACAGCTCTATAGTGAGAAAGTACAACAATTCTTGCTATCCTTGTTATTTTATGATAACAACAGCAGTAAATATAGGCAGAGTATGTCCTTTATTAACAGGAGTTTGAACAGAATGACTTGATCAGTATTCTCCACCTTCACATTTTTGTGTCTGATAACAATAAGACACCCAGTAGCTGAAATTTTCAGCAATGGTTTAGAAATACATTGCATATATGTTAATCTTTTTTTTTTTTTTTTTTAATTAGAGATCAGAGACAATAGAATGATAAATACACGAACAAGGTTGTTCTGAAGGAAGTTTCAGAAAAGGGTTCTACAAGCACAACAGGATATGTTTTCACATCTGTCTAAAATATATTTTCATGGAATTCCTGGAGTTGAATCTTTTTACAGCACTCGCTTATTTGTGTGATTACTACCAAGAGTCATTTGTCAGAATTCATAAGGCACAGTCAATTGCAGATAGCTGCAATGAGGTTTTTTATGCATTAATAATCTTCTGTACTGCAAAATATTCAGAGAATGTGATTTTAGTAGCCTACAGTGAATGAATGACATAGCAGTATAACAGCCAACCAGCAAAACTGTAAAAGCATTCATTTTCAACATTATTATTTTTTCTTGTAATTTATCCTTTTCTCCCATTGCTTATTTATTTTTCTACTTCCCCTTTTCTGCTACTGCTTCTTATCTCTTTTCCCTTTCATCTCTTCTTTTCCCATTCTTAAATATTCTTCCTCTTTTTTTCTTGACACTCTCATTATATTTGTTTTTATAAAGTCTCTTTGGAAGGAAGAGAACACTATTAGCAATCCGGAGGGTTTTGTACTTACGAATTTCCAATAATTAATGTCTTTTGTATCATGATTTTACATTAAAGAAAATAAGCTGGAACATGAAAGTATGACATAAGCCAAATGCTAATTTGCCTTTTAAAACTGCTGCTTCATTCTCAGTTGCATTAGGGGAATGGACACAATTTTCTCCTGCCTGCAACCAGCACTACCTCAGATCCCTCTCTACTCTCATGTTCAGTAACTCTCCTTCTTGCTTTTTCTCTGGGTCACTTAGGTCAGATGACATGAAAATATATGTACAGTGTGAGAGTGCAACACAATTATTGGTTAATACATACACAGTAGATAACTTAGACTAAGAAGCTACTAGGAGAAGCATTGATAAGCTCACTGGCCCTGATGGAAGACTTGATCACTGTTTGCTGACCAGTCAGCCATCAGCCATCAGCTGTTGTTGTTATTTGGAAATCCTTGATATTGCTGAATTACTATCTTCTGATGTGGGATCATTTTTGGAGGACAATGGCCACATCAGCCAAGAGCAAGACTTTGGCTACATCGCAAAGGGGACATGAAAAGAGGAAGAAGAACTGAGGGTGCTGCACAGCTGGTGAATGATGAGAACATTTTGACCTTCATTGGCCAGAAGCCTTGGGAGTAACAAGCAGGAATGTAGAAAAACAAGGGTGCTGAGACCTTCCTGAAGAAAACATGCCAGGTTACAGTTGATGGGAAACATCTGGTCATTTCTTAAACAGTGGAAAGTTTTCTACCTTGAGCTAAAAGTACATAGAACATTGTGTTTGTGCTTGTAAGATTTAATTAACCAATAGGCTTTAGGATAGCAGTAATTAACTAACCAATGACTTGTCGGCTGTATTATGGACAAGGGGCAATAACCAATCAAATATTAGTCTTAGGCATGTGAACAGTGTGTGAAGAATGCATGTAACCAATCAAGCCTTCTGTTTATGTGTGATCAGTTGCTAGGAGGATTTATAAATGCACTTGTATTGGCGATAAAGGGATTTCGATTTCTGACTCACAGAGTTGACAGAGTTCGTGATTCTCCTCATTCTGATTCTTTGTTTTCAAATGCCACCCCAAGGGTTTTATTAGTTTTCATATCAGTATTTTGCCTTTTGAAAGTCTGAGTTGCTCATAATGATTCATCAATGACATGTCTGGGTTTTTACTTTTCTTATTTTGTATGGTTTTAGCTCACATACTTTCTCATGTCTTAAAACCAGTTTCCTAGTAACACTGAGCCAAGGTCACAGGGCTGTGGTGCACCAAGCCCAGCCTGGGGACACAGACAGCTGAGTTCTTGGGTGGAATGTTGGTCCCTTCCTCAGCCTGGAAGACCTGCCAGCACCTCCCTTCCTCTGGCTATGCCTGGAGAAGGGAGTGATTCTTTCTCAACACCCAGCCACTGCTTCTGTGCTACAAACAGCTGTTGTCCTTCCTCCAGAGCTTCCGAAGTCACAGAAGCCACACTTAATTCTTGTATAATTTAAGCCCCTTAAGAAGGATCATTTTAGATATTCTTAGATTATATATTTTATTTCTGCAAGCCAGTATCATTCTTTTGAGCCTGAAAATTTCTGCTGAAGATATCTCCTCCTCTGCAGCATTTCAGCATTTCCCTCTGTCTCACTGATTACATGTGTTGTTTTTCACATGTTATTTGGAAATGACCTAACATAGGAAAAATGTTTAAAATTATTCTGGTTTAGGAAAGTGTTGGATTTAGGGGTTGTAGATATCCTCTCTTGTTGGTTTTCTAATCTAAAATCCCTGTGTTAATGTTATATGAACAGAAAACAGTTGCATAAGTCTTATCATGCCATTTCTAGCAGCAAATCCTCTCTGTCACACAACTTATTTCACCAAAGTTTCTGTGTTTAGAGAGATTGCAAAATGGAACAGAATAAAAAGTAAGAGAAACTAGTTCAAATGGCCTCATGTTTGAGAAAAGAGTGAAAATATTTTTGGGAGTGAAAATTTTGCTGTAAAGTCTTTGTTTGTTTGCTTGTTTAAAGAAAATTGGAATTCAGGCTATCAAAAGTAAGAACAATATCTTTTTTTTCCCATCTCCATTGTTAAAAAATATTTTGTTTCCTAAACAAATACTGACTAAAACAGAGAAAGGGCTGTACAAATGCCAAGCTATTAGCCAGAATTTTAGGGTTGCTGACTCTGCCAGTGGGCACTGACATGGGACATAGTTATTGTGAGTTATGCTATGCCTAAAGACTCATACAGTACCTGGGGGCATTTTATACCTGACCATGGGTGAGCTAGCTTCTGCCCTAGATTCAGTAAAACTTTGTGAACTTCTGTGTTCATTTGCCTACTTGCTGTGCCTACACTCCAGCATGATGAGAAACTATGAGGCCACGTTAATCCATTTCAAGAGGAAGCTAATGAAACTTGTTTTACAGTAGGCTCATTCAAATTCTGTGTAGTTCTGCATATATGCTTCTCTTTACCTCCTGGTCCCAGTATAAACCCAAGAATATCAAGCAGCTCTATTGTTCAATATACTCTAAAGCATACAGTGGCACAGCAGTGAAAAGTACATTTTCAGCCAGAGCCGAGATCCCAAAGGTACCTCTAGATATTTGGCTCAGTTATTGATAATTCTGTAGCCATTGATGCATGGAGTTCAGCATTTCAGATGAGTTTACTTCCTCTCTCTACTCCCAGCTCTGTTTTTTCTATAGTTATGTGGGTAGTTTGCTGTTCTGAGAGAAATTTTCACTATATGTTTCCTCTTCTATACTGGTCTGTAGGACTGAGATTAAACAGCTGCCTAACTCCCTAAATCATAACAGCCATCAACAGTGAGTCCCAAATGTACTGAGAAGATTTTCAGACTAATTGTTTATATTTAGGGACAGTTATACAATGAAATAAATTAGTGAAATCCTAAGAAGGAAAAATTTCAGTTTATCAGTAAGATTTCTTTTTAAAAAATAATAGTTCTGTTTTATTAATCCCTATTGCCTTAGAACTTTTTAGTACACTGTTGTTGTGAATTCACCCTCCATTTCATCGGTCCTCAAAATGACCTCTGTCCCAAATCATAAAGAAAAGTTTTGATTACTTTAACAAAAAGCACAAGCAGAGTAAGCTACCCAAAGGTAGTCAAAGGGGAAGAAAATTTTGTTCAGATACAATAAAGTATAGTCCTATTCGTAAAAATGTATGATTTGGACTCTTTTACATTAACTTAAAATAACATGTTTTCTTAAGATTTTCTTTGACAAATTCCAAACTTAGCCAAAAGAAATCTATGAAGTAGTATTAGGAAAGCATTATTTTAACAAGTAAGAAAAGATCATGGTTTGAGCTCAGAGGGCAACTGAGCACCACACAGCTGCTCACACATCCCTTCTCTCCCAGTGATGAGAAGGGACAAATGAGCCAGGCTTAGGGTTTGAGTTAGGACAGGGAGGGGAAAATCATCCATTATGGTCATGGGAAAAAGGCACACTCATTAGGGAGAGGAAAAAAATAAATTTATTACAGACACTGACAACAACAGCGAACAGAGTAGCACAGTGAGAAGCATTGCCACACCATGAGAACACCTTCCCCCTCACGACTCCCTTCTTCCTGGGCTCATCTCTGTTCCTGATATCTCTACCTCATCCCCCTAGTGGCACAGGGGAAGGGAATGGGGGGGGGGGGGGGGGGGGTAGTGGGGGTGTGTGTGTGTGCAGTCAGTGCTGCTGCTGCTTCCATCTTCGGTGGGGGGAGCTTCTGGAACTTGTTCCCCCTGCTCCATCATGGTCCCCCTCTCACAGGAGACAGTCTTCCACAAACTTTTTCTGACGTGAGTCCCTCACACAGGCAACAGCATTTCCTTACATTGCTCTGGCATGGGACACCTCCACATGTAATCCTCCCAGCGCTGAACTAGAACAGCAGGGTCTACTTTTCCCAGAAGATCTGGGACTTTTTCAGGCACAGCACTTTAATCAGCCAGGCGAAATACAGGCCGTAAATCAATGTCTGCTCCACCGTAGGTCTTCATGGGTGGCAGAGGGGAGCTGCCCTGCCATCTCATCACAGCATACAGGGGGTCTCTGCTCTGGCACACCTCCCCCCTCCTTTCTTCCTCCGTTCCTCCACTGACTTTGGTGTTCATGCAGCTGATGCAACTCCTCCTCACAAGTCTGACTCCTCCTCACCACTTCCCTTCTTAAATACATTATCACAGAGGTGCAGCTGATTG
Source organism: Tyto alba (assembly GCF_018691265.1). Taxonomy (NCBI): domain Eukaryota; kingdom Metazoa; phylum Chordata; class Aves; order Strigiformes; family Tytonidae; genus Tyto; species Tyto alba. Next base: position 35,284,868 of record NW_024881276.1, on the reverse strand, counting down.
GCTCAATTTTGGTGCAGAGGTAGAGCTGACTTGAAGCTGTGGGAGCTTCGAGAAGCTTCTCACAGGGCGCCACCCCTATAGCCCCCTCCCCTGCCACCAAAAAACCTCACCACTCACTCAAACCCAGGACATTATATTAGGAAATTATTATTTTAACAGGTAAGAAAATGTCATGTCATCCTTTAAAAGTATATTTCTGACAAGAAAAATAAGGTGACTTTTCAATTGTATCAAAATGAAACAATCTAGTTTCATTAGAGTGCTATTGTGATTTTTTTTTTCACAAAAAATATACCTGATTAGGCTTTCCTTCTTCTTTCCCTCCCCCCCCCCCCCCCCCCCCCCCCCCCGTTTTTCTTTTACTACACACTGCAAATGACCTTTTTGAGTAGCAGTGTCATTCAATATGTAATTAGATATACAAATGCTCAAATGTGCCTCTCTATGAAATGTAAGGAAAATACTGAGTCATCTTAGAGACTTGATCAGTAAGGTTATGTAAAACTGCATGAACAATTCACAGTGAAGCATTTAATTAGTAATATTTTCCACTGTCTTTGCAATATTTTTGTTTCTATATTATGGTATTCAATATACATATCAGGTAAACAGAAACTCTGTTTTGAAGGAAATGATTCTACCCTTCTGCTCCACCCTGGTGATACCCCACTTGGACTACTGCATCCAGGTCTGGAGTCCTCAGTACAGGAAGCACATGGACCTGAACAGGTCCAGAGGAGAGCCACAAAAAGGGTGAAAGAGCTGGAACACCTCTTCTATGAGGACAGGTTGAGACAGTTAGGGTTGTTCAGTCCAGAGAAGAGAAGGGTCTGGAGAAACCTTAATGTAGCCTTTCAATACTTAAAGGGGGATTATAGTAAAGGGGACAGACTTTTTATCAGGGCCTGTAGTGACAGGACAAGGGGTAATGGTTTTAAAGTGAAAGAGGCTAGACTTAGGTTGAACATAAGGAAGAAATTATTTATGATGAGGGTGGTGAAACACTGGAACAGTTTGCCCAGAGAAGTGGTAGATGCCCCATCCCTTGTGTCATGGTTTGAGCCTACTCAGCAGCTAAACACCCCGCAGTCACCCACCCACTCTCCCCACACTTGGGAATGGGGAGGGAATCAGAGGGACAAAGGGAGACTCACGGGTTGAGATAAAAACAGTTTAATAACAGTAACAGAATAATTTGCTGACAGCAGTATCAGCAGGTAATGTACAATACAGCTGCTCACCAACCAACCAACACCCACCCACCCGCTCCCAGCCAGCAATCCCAAACACAAAGGCATCACAACAATACTCCCAGAAGTGCCAGCCCCTCCCAACCTACTCCTGCCTTTATATAGTGAGCACAGTGTCACATGACATGGACTATTGGCCAATCCGGACCCAGCACTCCAGCTGTGCTCCCCCTTGCCCCTGCACACAGGTGAGGGCACTAGGACCTGGGGAGCCCCTGGGGTCTTAGTGTGCTGCAGCACTCCTCTAGCTACTAAAACGAACAGGAACTCTAGTCCAGCCCCAACCAGGGCACCTTGAAACATTTAAGGTAAGGTTGGAAGGGGCTTTAAGCAACCTGACCTAGTTGAAAATGTCCCTGCTCATTGCAGGGATGGTTGGACTAAATGACTTTTAAAGGTTTCTTCCAACCCAAACAGTTCTATGATTCTATGATTCTGTTTCTAAATGTGAATGTCTTTAAGAGAAAGATTCAGTCAAAAAACAATTCCCCTCAAAATTAAAAACAAACCCTAAAGTCCCAAACCAACACTGCAGTCTTAATGCAAGTTCTTATTAGATATTTGTCAACATGCTAGGAAAAAATGTATAGCTTAAGCCATTCTTAGTATTTTGGTTGTTCAGAAATAATTTCTTCCTTAGCATACATCATTCACAGCTAGATCCAGACCTAATTATTTTTTGTTAGTTTCATATGTCAGAAATAGCAGAGTTCTTTGGTTTGCAGATTGTGAATAGATAAATGTTCTCACTTGAAAGTTCAGGTTCTTAATTAGGGTTTCGTAATGTTTGTATCATGGGAACTCCTATTTAAGTATGTTTCCAGGTATGCATGTTTATCAGAGTATTCCTGTTGCTACTTATCCAGTCTCAGTCATAACCTACTTTTCCCTTTTGCTACTTCCACTTCTTCCTACAAAAGTCATGACTTCCACTACTTCCTGCAAAAAAAATCTCAACAACTCAGGATGAAAACCAAATAATTTTATGGAACTTTGTTATCCAAAGAGTTACTATCAAAACTGAGGCCCTGGCGCTTGCCAGTGCTTATGTATGTTCATCTCTTAATTCAGTAAACAATTCTTTTAAAATCTCATAAAAAATCCAAGTATTTAAAGACACATATTTTTGTTTGTAGATCTTAGACTGTTATTTAGAGCAAGACTTATTCTGCCTGTCTTCCTGTTCTAATTTCATTTTTCTATGCTATTTTCATAAAAATAAGTAAAAATATGTCAAACACAAATAAAGACAAAGACCAGATAGAGCAAAATTAAGTCTTTTTAAAAATAATAATTGAAAGTAAATAATATTTGCCCCATCTGAATTATACAGACACTTATACCCTGAAGTCTCCAAATTCTTGACTGTCTTCTGTGGTTTTACATTATGTAAAGGCTAACTTGTAACTCCCCAAAACAAGGGCTAAGAAAACAGCCTGAGAAAGAGTAATGAAACTATAGTCACAGGGTGAATAATGTGGAGGCTGGAACTGATAAGATGGCCTGGATAGCACAGGGTGTAGGTAGGGGAGGAAATCCTGTGAAGGCAGGATGGCTCTGCTCTGGTGCACTTTATAAAGTTTCAAGGCCCATCTGTCCTGTGAATGACATTTATTATCCATGACATACATATTAAAGCTGACACCCCTGAATACGCTAATGAATATTAACATGATCATACTAATTACATCCTCCCATAAAGCACTTTACTCCTCCTCATACATGTGATGTGTAGGTATATGGTTTGGCTAGAGGGATGGACTCAAGGAAAGTGTGTATAAATTGAGGGGGCATGAGGAGTGAGAAAGATTAAGCATGCAATAGAAAGAAAGAAAAAATATTTGCAGAAGTGCAGAAGACAGATGCGTCCCTGACAAACTCAGATGGGACCAATGCAGGACTCTGGACTGGTGATCTCTATTTCTTTACTCTCTCTCTCTATGTCTCTTCTTTTTCCCCCTTTTCCTATTATCATTAGGTAACACAAAGCATACTATATTGCTTGCCATAATTTGTTGTATATTTAGCCAGTTATGATGTATTTGGTTAATATATTGTGGGAAATTAATAAATGTCTGTGCATGGACTTTGAGACTTGTCTCAACATTGTCTACTCTGTCATGGAGTTACGAATCTAAGTCACTTGTCTCCCTTATCTGAGCAAGACATAACACATTACTGTAATCCCTGGCTCATTGAGGCTGTATTACAAATATTTTTCCACTTTTAATTAGCAATTACAGGAGTAACATTCCAGAATGCTCACACCACACACCCCAGAAACAGCAGGCCTTCTTCTTATCATTTACACTGTATATCTCAAAAGTTATCTGGATTAATCTTTGAGAATTTGTAATAAAACAAAATTGTCAAATTTAAATCTCATGGAGTTCATAGTCCAATACTGACAGATGTGTTTCTTTTTCTCTCAGTTAAATTTTCTCTGCAAAAATAGAATATCTAGAATAGAACTTCTCAAGAAATAAAAGCAATGTGAGTCTGGTTATGTGTGTATATATATATCCTTATATGCGTATAGATAAATATATATATTTAAGAGAGGAGCTGAGAGATATGTCGAAGTGAAGAACACCGAGGAAGACTTCATTCATATTTTTGTACTCAGTCCCTAAGATGTTGGGTGAAGTACCTCAACATTATACAAACAATATTGAATAATTTCCAGTTTTGCTTAGTGTTGGGGAGTTTTGATCCTATGAATAATGTTTTAAGGTGTCTGAAATCTCTATCCTTTATTTTTTTTTGAGGTAAGGTTCTCTTGAAAAAAAAAATCCAGATTTCTCTATTTTAATTAATAAACTTTTCTAATATATCTTTCTTGACGTTGAAGTTAAATTAAGTTAGATGTCTTAAGAATTTCCAGCCAGTTTCCATATTAATTAAAAAAATACAGAAAAGAGGTAGGAGTTAAACTGCAAACTGTTCCTTTTCTCCGATGATGTGGCAGACCGAAATCCACAAGGGTCATCAGGATAAATACTCAAGTGAACATTTGTGCAAATATATAAACACAACTGTTTTTTCTGCAAAAATTCTTGCAAACAAAAATTTGTTTGTATAAATGTTTGCAGAAATGAACAAAAGAATCCAGTAAGTAGTCTGGCAAGCTCTATTCTCCTAGAAAAGATGTGGGATTTTCAGTATCCATGGAAACTATATAAAATATAACTATCTGTGAAAAATGTTAAGAGCAATATTAAATTTAAAGATAGTAATACAGTCTTAAAGCAGAAAAGTCTTTCTAGATCTCTCACTTGTCATTCTTCAACATTTTTGGCAGACCGGATTTATGAAACTCTCACAACTAATCAGGGTTGAGAGTCCAAGAAAGGTACTAAGCAGTGTATCATCTGCTTGCTGGTTGTGAATAGAATAAGTCCCTGTAGGTGAAGACAAGTTCCCAGCTCCTCTGAACAAAGAATGTATTCTGAAACTCTAGAAAGCATCTAAATCATTATTTTTTAGTATGTGGCTGTAGAGGTCTAGGGGTATTTCTAAGTCTGTAAAGGGTGACTAACAAAATCCTTTCTTATTTTGATGATTGCTTACATTCCCCTCCATGGGTCCTAACATCCTCTGAAAATATTAGATAACATCAGATTATGATTGCTATTTCCAATCAGTAATCATATCCCATCTGTCCTCATTGTACAGGAACAAATAATTTGCTTGAAAGAACAAATAAAGAGAAAGATTCAACCACGACTATTTAGGATGAAATCACAGGTAAGTTAACTTTAAAACAAACAAACAAAAAAAGACAAAACTCTGTGAGGGTGAAAAAAATTGTACACCTAAATATATCATCTTTGATTGAAGACTTCTAGGCCTAGAAAATAGGACCACATATCATAGGACTTTTGTTCAGATAATTCCTATTCATTTTGTCTGATTTTTTTTTTTTTTCATCATTCTCAAGAATACTACAAGTTCTTAATAACGTTATTATCTGCTAACAGCTGCTTCCTACAGCAGGATGTCTTATTTCTGTTAATCTGTTAGAAATTTTCTTAGTCACAATTTTTCCCACTGTCATAAGTGATCTGCCTATTCTCAATTAGGGAAATAGGGGGAATTCTTGAATGAACAAGAAAAAGACTACTTGTTTTCCAGTACAGTGTACCTTAGAAATTTTTTATTTAAAACATTAGATAGTAATTTGCATAATGTACATTCTCAGATATTCCTAAATCAGCCACAGGGAGAATGAATGTGAAAAGTATAATTTCAGCTGTGGAACTTAGAAATGAGCATTTTATTTACAGAATATTCAAGGTATAGGAAACATTTTCATAGACAAGTGGTTTTGATCGAAGGAAAAGAGGCACTTTTTTCTGTTTTGAATTCTTTGATTGAAAGATTTCAGTTTCAACATCTGTGTTTATCTTTAGAAATGTCATTCATTACTCTAGTGTGCACAAGTGCTCATTAGAAAAACTGAAGATACCAGAAGAAAGTCTAAATAAAGGAAGTAGAGTAGAAAAATCTCAATTCAAAATAACAAAAGTTCAGGAGATTTTCTCTATGTCTTTTACTTTTCCTATGGGAAGTATTCTGGAAGCTCTGTTGCCTTAGATAGAGGTTAATAGCTATTAAATATTATCAAAATATCAATTAAGTATTACAACATTTATACACCTTGAAAATAAGAAAGTCAATAAATTATACTTTATTCTTCCATTGCTTGATGAGTGTTAAAAACTTTATTACCACATAATCTAAAATTACAAATGTCTAAGCTAGGAAACAGAGATCATGGAAAATACAGTGAAGTGTGTCAGATACTATATTTAATGTCAGTTATAGAGGCAGATTTGAATATTAAATTCTTATGTTAATTACAAATTCCTGTTGAGTAAGTCTTTTAAACTAAATAGCTTCTTTTCATATTGTGTCCTTTTAAGTCTAAATAAGGTTTAGTTTTAATTGCTAGTAAGTACATTTCATGGATCTACTCACATTTTACTAATTGTAGGACCAAATGAAACTTTATTACCAATCTGTAAGGAATCTTTGCATTTAAGGCTGGCAAAGCGATGTCAAAGAACAGATTGTAGTGAAGGAAGAATGAGCTGGAATGGCAGCACATAACACCCACTAGAGCACCTGGTTCATTTTAGCTCTACAATTTCTCCTTTGAGGGATCAGAAGTCTTCACTACTGTGAGAATTCTGTCAGTCCTTAGCATGGCAGACTGAGGAAAACACCCCTGTTATTTTCCCTTCTAATCATCTTCTATTTAACAAAGTATTGGTGTTAACTGAAGAGAGAAAATAATACATGTAAACAATAATTTAAAATATCGCTTAGTTATACAGCTCTTATGTTTGCCTTAAACCTTCATTTACACAGAATAAGATAGAGATAAATTGGATTTTTTTTTTATTTTTTTTTTTTTTTTATGTGATCGGAGGAGTCAACAAATGTTTTGCTTGAACAGGACAAAAATCAGGCTCAGTAAAGAGGATTTGCAACCAAATTTTGCTGATGTTCTGTTACTTTGTCTCTGGGAGAGGACATTAGCTAGGTTGATATATTACATTGTACTTTACAGTAATAAGCACATTTTCAAGTACTACGTGACCTAATTTTTCTGTGTTAGTAAAATGGAAGAAATACAGAACAAAATGGTTAAAGCTGCATATCCTTTAATGCTCAGACACCTCTTCAAAAGTATTCTTGACTTTCTATCTGTTTGATCTGTTTTGTTAGCACTCTCCAGAATGGTAATTAGAAGGTTTTTATTTGATATAAATCTTCAGACTTTAACAAATAAACAGATTTTAACTATGAAAAAGTTATACATTTGCTGAAATTATGAAAATTATTAAAATACTGGTTTTCTGGTTAATTTTACATGGGTAAAATCAGTTGCTGGGAAATGCATATTTGATATGGGCACAGCCTTTAATAAAGGGAAAATAATTTTGACAAAGCCATTAATATTTGTAAAACTGTTCTGTCCCACAGTATAACAGGTATTATAAAGATTTTTTAAACTGTGGTGCTAGCCACCTAAAACTATGCTTGAGAAGAAACAAATAGGACGCTACTCATGTGTTGATCCATAGTAACTGAGTGCAGATTCTTAAATCAAATGAATGAAAGATGAAAGAAAGATGTCTACCTATGGTTTTCAATATTTTACACCTAGCAGTTAAAATCCATTTTTATCTCATTTATTAATTCAGAAGTAAAATAATCTCTAGACTGTGTTTTTCACAAGGTTTTTAGAATTATCTGTTGAGATTTTGGAGATCCTTGATAGTGTATGGTTCAGATTTGTGCAGGGTAAAATTCAAATTCCAGTATGATGACAAAATTTCAATAGCTTTTAATGAAGACAAGAATTTTCTTACACATAATAGACTTTTTTTACCAATGTCAGAAAATGAATCAAAATAAGTGTATAGAAAGTGAAATACAGGAAGTGCTTAGAAAATCCTCAGAGAAATTGTATTTTAAATTGCTTTTATTGTGGAAAAGAGTTTTCAGGAAAGTTTTTATTTTTCTTATTCAACTATTTTTCTTATACGTCTTCAAATAGCAATTCCAAAAGCAATGCTCCTGAGTAGATACAATGAATGCCCAAGAATGTCAGCTATTAAAAGGTTAAGTAGCAAATCAGCACTTAGTCTATATTCCTGGTTTCATTAGCACATTAATGGCTAAATGTGAGTCTTCGTACTATACGTTCAGCTAAACTGCATTCCCTGAAAAGAGAATTTATATAGTTAATGTATATACTTTTCCTTCACTTTAATTCATGTATCTTAAAACTCATATAGCATTGAAATTGACAACAAAAACATGTTATGTGTACTTCAATAAGCTTCCTCTGAAGTCTTCTGCTTTTAAACTGTGTTGACCACCGCAGACTGGTCTTTCATCATAGCTTCAGTCCCCAAACTCCCAAGTAATTTTTGTTGTCTTCTGCTGCATATCTTTTAATCTCTTTTTGAAAGTCTTTTCACTAATGTTGTGACCTCAGCCATATGTATTGTTTCAGATAAAAACTTATCATCGTGTTACTCAGTCCCTAAAAAATATCTGTTATTCACATTCTCCTTTTAAGACGAAAATTTCTTCTCTGCAAAGGATAACTGAAATTTAGGAGAGCTGTATGAAGAATACACACCTCTTGTATCAAGTAGAAATTAGATCTAGAGATTGTCAGTGTGGCAACATTCAAGTGTGTTTAATGCTTTCCATTAAAGAATCTGCAATGGGCAAAGTAAAACTGCAAGGATCATCCCAACTATTATTTATTGTACCTTCATGCTATTGTCATTGGGCAAGGGGGTGAGTCCTCACTGTATCTCTTATGAACCTCCATAGCATCATGTCTTATATTTCAAGCTGAACACCTGGGATTTCAGTCTAATTTCATATTAAACAATATACTTAAAGAGGCTATCAATGTGGTGGCCAAGTTTTTGTGCCTTCAATACTAATAATGACAAGTTAATACACACTGAAATATTAAGTAGGAATAGTAATATTTAGATATTTAACTTCCTTCTCCTTATACACCACAACTGTTGAAAGACAGTCAAAATGTGTGTTCAGTGTATTTGAACTTGTAAAATTTGTCTATTCCTTCGTTTGTTTTGTTTTGTTTTTTTCTCTTCCACTGTTTCATCAAGCTATTTGTTTTTACTGTAGTAAGCTAGGAAATTTCTTTCAGTTTTGAGCTCTAAAATCACCTCTTTGGAAATAAATATTTAAAGCACCTATTTATTTAGAAGCCTGCCTGATTTTTCAAGTTGTGTGTTGAAATTTTCCAAATGTAAATTAAAATTAATTTTAAAGATAATAGTACTAACTAGTAATGTACTGTACTAGTATCTCAAGATCCCAGCTTGACATTGTTTTAAATATTGAATATACACACACTAAGTGGAAGTCTTTCCTAAGGTTGTTTACAGGACAAATGGACAACATGCAAATGTGCTGATTCTTACACAGGGAACACTAAGAAACAACCCAGGTTAAGTGACAATCAGAAGGAATGTAAAAAGTTTCCTGAATAAAATTCTCTGTTTTCTGAAAGTGTTAATTGATTTAGACCCTTTCTGTCTTCTTGTGTTATCTGTCCACAAAGTGCATACATTTCATCCAGACCATTTATGGGTTAGGCTTTTGATCGTCTTCAGTATATTGTCTGTATATAGTATATCACAAGCTTTTGAAATTATTACCTAAATTATTTCACAGCATCTGGTAAATTGCAAGCTGTGGGTCACTTGACTCTGATTCTAAATTGATGAACAACACTCAGAAGTTTCATTTAAACCATCTTTATGTCTCAGATTAAAAGTGCAAATATCCATATTTATAAAATAAAATTTGCCATTCAGCAATGCTTACAGTTTCATTTCCCATTGGTATTCATTGAGATTATTATAATCATATATTAATTATATGATATATTCATTGAGAATATTAATATGAATCCCAATATTTTTTAATATTCAGTGTTCACAGCATATTAATGAAAGTGAACACAAATCACAGAATGCACATTAAAGTGAATATCTTTTATTATATGAAAAAATACTTGTGAAACTGTGCTGAAGATATTTGCACATTTCAGAGGAGGGCCATGTGTCTGCAAGCCAGTCTAACATAAGTTTACATACCATATTGATGTAAATATAAGAAAGAAGGCTGACTGGAGAAGAAAATACATAATATGCAACTTTTTTGAGTACTGTCATGCAGATTTCTTAAATAGAAGATGAAGCTAAATCAGTGAATGGCTCTCCTTTAAGTGAAATTCATGCTTAACCTGAAAGGCTATAATATCAGTGCATTCTGTCTCACCAGGTATGTCCAGGAGATGACTATGGTCAATGAATTAGAGCTAGCAGTGTGGATCTGCTTTCATTCAGTAGCTCCACAAGGAGCCTTCTTTATCAGCTCTTTAAGGTGAAAGGCTAAATCAAGCAAAACTGTTTAGAAATCATGCAAGCACAAAATTTATACTTGAAAAAATATTCCATAACACAGAAAGGGCTAAATAAGTTGTTTAATATGGACCAGTATTTCCAGAGAAAATAGAGTATTGAAACTCTAGGATTTATTGTTACATGATAGATATTGATTCTTCTTCAGCTTTTGCCTTACTCTCTATATGTACATATGTACACACATGCATGCACAAAGAACACTTGATTTTATTTTTTTTTTTTAATAGGTGGGAGCACATGTGAAGAAATAGCACTGCATTGCTACGTTTTGTTTAACTTTGTTCTGTTTTGTCATGATTTTTAATTGAGTAAATTGTGAATCCTGATATCTAACCTTACGACTTCATATCCTGAGGGTGGAAAAAAAAAAAAAAAAAAAAAGCAAAAAAGCTTTGTTTTTCACAGATAATGTTATTTCATATATCCACCGTCTACAAATTTTAATAGAAATTAGACATCTAACTGATTTTGAATATATCTTTGATTTCTTTTCCTCTAGCTAAATTCTTGGCTGAAGCTGCAGTTAGAGATTTAACCATGAATCTTGAAGAAGAAACCTGTGTGTAACTGAAATCAGAGAGATTAATTTTTCCTCAAAAAGGATAACTATGCTCTAACTGATATGACTTCCTACCTTTAAGAATGATAGTTGTCTTAAAGTGTTAAATTTAATTTTGAAGTAAATAGAATTTTTAGCAAAAGAGAGCCTGATAAATCAGGGCATGCTTTGTCATAGGTGGGTGTACTACAATAATACAGTGTTTGTTTCTTTCGTTACTCAATATATTCTGAGTTGGACTGTCAAGTAATTTTAGCTCGTGACCTTTTTCACTGACCTCAGTATTTGCGGAAATGGAACCTAAGTCTGTCTGCAAATATGATCCTGAAACAGCTAAATTTACAAGGATTAAATATGCAGGCTTACTACATTAATGTTTTAATTATCAAATGAAATGTATTACAGGACAGACTGAGAAGGGTAGCTTGTCAAAGCCAGACATATTTGAATGAAAATATCCACAGTTCTTAAGCTTGTGTGTATAAATATGTTCGGACCATATGCAGTAACTTTGAGTACAGTGCAAATTTAGGTAACATTTAATAAGAATTTTACATAAAATCTAGAATGAAGTGTTAAGTGATACTAGTCTGTAGTAGCCCTATAGTAATGGTAGCTACTGTGTTACAGTAGCTCCTCCATTGCGTGATAAACCATTTTAGGCAGTGGCTCACCCTCTTCCCTTAGACAATGAATTAACAAGCAGGAAGACTATAGAGCCCTTGAATTGTGCTACTCAATGTTTCAAAATTGTGGCAGGGCTTATAAGGTCTGAACTTAAGACCATGCAAACTGCACTTGCAATTATTGACAAATGCTTGTCTAAAGTGTGGAGTAGGATTGCCTGTGAGAGCAGAAAACCAACATATATTTTTTCCATGTGTGTCAAATCTATTAGTATTAAACTAGTGTATGTAATGGGCTGTTAAAAATTTCACCAGTGTAGACGAATTGGGTGAATCAATATGTTATTACATTGTCAGTACAAACTGGCTTTGAGTTTAAGAAATGGCTGACAAAATTATTCAAGATGAGCATGTAGAGGAAATAATTGCATCTCCCATTAGAGAAAGCCCCCTGCTTTAATCAGACAATGACTCAGAAGGCTATAACTACTGCTAGTCTGCTGAGCTGGTAAAAAAGCAGTGAAAGCAGGAGGTGGAGGTATATGAAGCACTGTTCTCCCTTTGCAATCACAGAGTTAGAGAAGGTTTTAAAGAGGTCAAATACAGTGAGTCAGAAATTCAGCATACTGAGTGTGCACATCCTCACAGATTTTTCATCCCCAAGGAGCTAATAAATATATTGAACGTAACTTCAGTCATCTGACAAAAGTAGTTCAGTACTAACATTGCATAAAGGTCAGACATTTTGCTCAGCCATGTCATAATGTCCAGTTCAGGTAACAATTATATGTAGTTACCATGTCAGGGGTTACAAGTGAGTGTAATAGTGGGTATTCCCACTTTGTGGGTATTCCATCCCATGCACACTAATGTTCTTACTGCACTATTGATGATTATGAACTCAGCGCTGTACACAGCTCAGCAGGCTCTGCTTGGGAAGAACTTATGTATTTATTTTACTTGGGAGAGCACTGCCTCATCTCTAAAGAGCTACTTGACTGAGCCTATTCCTTTCCCCCGTTATTTGTCTATAAGCATATTTTGATATACATTTGAAAACCTGCCCAAGTCTATCAATATATATGCAATCATATGATAGGTCAATGGACTTATACACCACCACCAAATGGTGCTACAAGGCAAATTGTTTCAACTGAGGCTCTCCTTGTGGCATCAGCCCCACAGCCAGATATTGATCCATGGTATGCATCCAATCCTTTCTCCCTTCACTGGCAGGTTTGAGTCCGTTCATTGTCCCTCAGTCCATTAACCCTCACCTTGAGACCTCCATAGTCAATCTCCTTTGACACATTTGGGGTTGACCCATCAGTATCATTGGTGTCCAGATGGATGAACAGCAGAGGTCAATAGCCAAAGGGCAAGGTAAGGCTTGGTATTCTCTGTATAACAACCCAGATTCAGGTGTGTATTGCTTTTACACGGCAAAGTTTTGGTAGTGGACAGGACTGCAGGGATGAATTCTGTGAGAAGAAACCAAGAACTGCCCCAGTGTCAGAAAGAGTCAGTTCCAGCAGGCTTTAAAACAGACACACTGCTGTCCAAAGATAATCTTACCAGCAGCTCTTACAGTGCCCCTGTAATAACAGATCTAAGAAAGGGTAAAAAAGCTGTGCAGCATCTGTTAAGAAAGAGAATAATAAAAAATCTGAGAGAAATAAATCTGTAAACACCACGGTCAGAGAAGGAAGAGGAGGAGGTGCTCCAGGTGCCAGATATAAGATTCCCTTGCAGCCCGGTGAAAAGACCATGGTGAAACAGGTTGTCACCCAGCAGCCCATGGAGGACCACACTGGAATACATATCCACTGTACAGGTAGTGCGGGACCCCAGGGTGGAGCAGGTTTATTCTGAAGGACTGCAGCCTGTGTGAAGGACCTATACTGGAACAGGATAAACATGTGAGGAAAAAGGAGCAATGGAGAGGAAGTATCTGCAACTATTCCCCATCTCCCTGCACTGCTTGGTGGGCAGGAGATAGAGGGTTCAGGAGTGAGGCTCAGCTTGGGAAGAAATCAGAAGAGTGAGAGGGAAGGTGTTTTCAGTTTTGTTTTTCTTTGCCACTATCCTACTCTTATTAATTGACAAAAAAATACACTAATCTTCACCAGGTCATGTCTGGTTTGCCCATGATAGCAATTCCTGACCAATCTCCCCGTCCTTATCTTGACTCACAAAGTCTTTCATCTTATTTTCTCCCCTGTTTTCCTGAAGCAGACAGCCAAAGTTAACCCACCACAGGGCATCCAGCAAGGAACAAGCCTCCTGAGACATGCAAGTAAGAGCCCATCAGGTGGGTATTTCCATCCTTGCAGGGATGTCTCTGACAGCTATCACTCTCCTTTTCCTTCTCACACAGGCACAACTCTGGCTCCCAGGGCACTATACCTGCTCTGAAGCTACAGATCTGCAGCTGGCAGGGAAGTAGTCTTCCTCCTCTTGCCAGAAGTCACAAGTTCCCAGCTTTTCTTTTTGTGGGAATCTCCATCCACTACTCATCTGAGGGTATTTTCTAAATCTTTCCATAAACTGTGGCTTTGAGGCTCTTGGCTCTGCACAGTTTCTCCAAAGACAGTGGCAATCTTGACCACCTATCCTGATGGTGCATAGTCACTTTGTCTCTTCCTGCAGCTTCTTCACCTAATGTCACCATTCTACCTGATCTCATTTTGTACAGTGCTTTACTCTCTAAGATAGAAAAAAAAGATCAGACCTCTGCTGTTGAAACATTAATACATTTTGTCCAGGTGAGATATTCATAACTTATATAATATATAGTATTAATTTCTACAAGCACCGGTAATTATAACATTCAATGATTTTAGAAATTCAGTGAATGTCAGTAATGTACATGTGACTATGTGTGCATGCATGAACACAGAGCTGTCGATATCCCTATGTGACTCTATTAGCAAATGATATATAGAACTTTAAATAAATAAATAACAAATGGCAGTGAAGTTTCATTCATAATGTGATTGGGGTAATAGAGTTTGACTGCACAAAGACACTATCCTACCATCACAAATTTTATATGCTGTAAAAGTCAGTTGTTTTCTTTTTAGGATAAACAGATAGAAATAAATATAGAGAGCACACTTTTTTACGGAAGTTTATATATAAATATGAAAGAGCTGCTGATATATGAACTAGTAAAATGGTAATGTTGCAAAGTTCATAATATGTTGAAATTATGGTTTAGTACTGTGTTTTCTCATATTAACATAACAATTTCTTTGATTGTTATTAAACAATGTGTTTATTACTATTTTTATGAAAATTGAATAAATATTAGATGAACATGAACCTTTGAAAATTAAAATTAATAGCTTTTATATGTTTTAATTTTGAAGTGATAGAGGCCTCTTCTGATCCAGATTAAATTAATGCAATTTTTGCTTGTGACTTCTCAAAATGCTGCAGGTAATCATATGTTTCTAAGAGATGAATAAAGGTTGGAAATATGACAATCTCCTGTACTGTGTAAACAAGATAGCTCACAGTCATTACTACTTGGGATGACAAAACTTACCATTACCACGGTAAATCGGTCAATTTACAAATAACTTACACTAAACTGTGTCATTCTGGCTTTGTTATACTCTGTTTGCTTTAAACTCTTGTCCCACAGCTTTAAGAGCTCTAATAGAGGGGAAGATTTTGCCTTACAGTCAGTAAAAGGAAACTCACTCACTCAGATCTATGTGCATATCTAAGTAAGTATTACTGAAGTCTAACTCTTGAGTTAATATGTTTGGACGGACCTTTTCCTATAACACAATTATGCATACTTTTTTTTACATTATAGAAGGCTGGATAGATGTAAGCACTTAGATATATTGCTGGGATGCTACATTGTGCTAGAGACAGACATCGTGTATTTTATTTGCTATCTTTTTACATTATGTTCCATTAAGAGAGTGGAGCAGTGTGAAACCTCTGTGCGTTATGAAATCACAAACACAATCTGCTGAAAATATGTCACTAAGTATGCTGTCAGCTAAGCATGAATATGCTAAATTGATGGATAAAGTTTTTCTACAAATATGATGCAATATTACAGTATATGGATCATCTGATAAAGAAGCAACATTTTTTTCATAGCATGCTGAAAGTCATGTTTCTCACATGGGTGAGAATGTGCTTTCCTTAGGGAGCTACTTGCCATGCTCAGGGGAGACAAGATTTCACAGAATGTAAGATATAGCAGGCAGAAGAGCCAGTAAAATGCTGGGGAAGCCTGAAGTCTGAGGATATTCAGCTGAGAAAAGGAGAGAGCAGCTGGCCAGGCATCAGAGATAATAGCAAAAAACTTACTGGAGATTATGGGGAGTTTGTTACAATTTGCAGTCATGGGTTAATTCAGAACAAAGTTGGACCAAGGACAGTTTTCAAAGGCACAGTGAGCAATCAGAGAGAGTTTTGTGTAATTTTTCTTTGATTGTTTTCACTGTGTCTGACCTAGTGGCTTTTAGTTGGGTCTACTTAAAAAAAAAAAAAAAAAAAAA
The DNA here is from genome assembly GCF_018691265.1 of Tyto alba. Classification (NCBI taxonomy): domain Eukaryota; kingdom Metazoa; phylum Chordata; class Aves; order Strigiformes; family Tytonidae; genus Tyto; species Tyto alba. The sequence continues at coordinate 35,268,914 of NW_024881276.1, read as the reverse complement.
AAAAAAGTATTTTTAGTATTTAGTCTGATAGAACCCGTCCTTTCTATTGTGTGGGATTTGGGGTTGGGTTGGTTTTTTTGTGAGGAGGGGAGGGGGAGGTACTTAAAAAGTCACCTTCATTCTTATTTGGGGAATTTAGAATAGGAGACAGGCTAGGCAGATCTACCTCAAAGCTTTGGCTAACTCCAAGTCTCTTCTAAGGCCTGAGGGCACACAGGGCAAAAGTATGCTTCCAGATGGAGACAAAACTACCATTTTTTCCCAGAGGAGCCATGGAAATTTGCAACCTGAATCAAAATCCATATTATTTAAACTATTTATTCACAAACTTATGTTTGTGCATGAGCAAGTCAGTGTCCTGTGTCTTCTCTACCCTTTTTGAAGTGATTAGTGCCTCTGGGATTTCTAGGAGGAAACATGTTTCCTGTTCTCTCATGACACCATTGTTTAAGGACTGTAAAAATATTTGTCTTTTGCAAAGGATCTGTAATTGGCAAAACATAACTTTACACTATTCATATACTCTTTCAGGAGCACCCACAGTAGTGTTATGCAAACAATAGTTTACAATGCCATCAATTGATAACAGTCAGATTTTGCAAAATGATATTAAATGTCTGCTACAGATAACTTCTAATAATTTAAGAGAAAACTGCAGCATTGTGTATCATACCCTGTCTCCTGTATAATGATACCCTTATTCTAAATGCTTATTCTGTTTGAAGTTCAGCAGGAAATTAATCCTTTTAGCTACAGTGGGCATTTGGGGCATGCAGCCCCAAATCCAGCCTATGGCTTTTTTTGGTAAAATTATTAATGTTGTTTTAGTCCAATTTTTTTTTTCTAGGGGTGTTTTTTGTTTTGCTATTGTTTTTCATTTTGGGTTGATTGTTTTATTTTTAAATCTGAATAAATCATTATTCAAATTAATGCTCAGGTTATTGAAAAGAATTAAAAAGTCCTCATTTCCTCTGGGTTACCTTTACAGAAAACAAGCAGGGATTTAATCTGTGACAGGAAGTGAGTAAACTAAAACTGCTTCAGAGGTTTTAAACCTAATTGCTTTATTTCCTGTCATGAAACTTAGAATTAAGTGTTCTAAGAGTCCTTTAGTAGAGGATCTCAAAATCATTTTCTGAAGTGATACATAATGTTACATTTTGTATAATATTAACCACTTCTTGTTTTAAAGTGAATCATTTAATCAGTAACTGAACTAAATCCATCTTATTTGCATACAGGGTCCACCTTTCTGTTGTTAAATATCACATAAACTTCAGTGAATCTATTAGACAATAACTACACTGCATACCTGAGACCATTCTGTATTCAAAGTAGAGATAATGCACTAATACTATGAAAACTTCCTTCCCTATACAGAAGTTCTGACTGTTTATCTTAAACTGAAACCAATTCAATTTTTGTTTCTATTGCAAAATAAGATGTATTGCTCCCTGTCAAGTAAGACCAAGAGTCACAAAAGAATCCTTATCTTTCTCATTTAGCATTCTACATGGCAATGATACCTAGACCTAAGAACTACACATGTCAATATTCAAACAGCAAAGAAATACAATGGAAATTTGTACAATGAATCTGCTTCTATTCTTTTTCTATACTAGTGAAAGAGCCTTGACAGTGTTGATTTGAGAGGATTTTTTGCAGATTCCGATTTGCAGTAGGGATGTAATCAGTTTCCTTTCAGTTTCAGTACAGTCAGCTTTTGGCTTGGCTTTGTATTAGTAGCTACTATATCCAAGTTATCATTCTGTCTCAAAACTTTAGGTGTATATTGTTCAGTGTTTTCCTTAACTTATGAGATAACAGGTTTGCATGGATGTAAGTGAAAAGATGATTTCCCTCCTCATTGATACAGATAAAGCATGAATGCCATGGCACCATAAAAGATACATGATCAGACTGCAATAATAGTCTTGAAATATTTAATCATGTAATTCTCAAGAGAAGTTAAACTGCAACCAATGGAATTAAACTTACTTTAAATTGTGTGTGTGATGGAAGTCCTTCTCAACAAAAAATTAATGTTCATGAATTTAACACTTTTCATATCCGGAATGCAAAATACTGTACTAGTCATTACAAAAATAGTATTTGGTATACTGAATAAAAGCCTATCTTCTGAATTATCTATCCTAACTATAATCAATAGTAACAAAGTATTCTACATAAAAGGAAAGAATCATGCAGCATGTGGATGCCAGATAATTTATCATACATAAATGTTGCATCTTAATCCTGCATATTTAGAGATTTAAATAATGAATCATGAATTTTTATCAACCTTACAAACCATTTAAAGATATTAAATATTATAACCTGATATTGTTTTTGTTGGTGTATACAACTCCCATATCTGTCTGAGGAAAATAATATCCTTGCAAAGTTGATATTACCTTCTTTTCAGTAATAGCACATAAAAGCTAAGGGGACAACCCTCCCTCTGAACTGTATGGCAGCATCTTATTTTGACACCACATATACACTGGTGAAAACCTCTTCCATTGTTTGTAAATTCCTGTAATTGCAAACTAGATAATAATTTAGGTTAAGAGGTTTTTTTTTATATATATATATATATATTTTTTTTTTTTTTTTAATTTCTTCTTTCCAATATCATCCTCTTGCAAAACTCCACTTAAACTAGAATGAATGTCTATCATGTAGTTTTATGGTGGCTGACTTGCCATATGTGAGTATCCTAGTTATGGAGCTACTCAATAGAAAGGATAACGTATTTGATCACTTTTAGTATTAGTAAATAAGGGTCCTTTCCATGCAGTGGAGGGTTTGACAGTATTTTCCATATGAGTATGACAAAACAACAAATAATAAACAAAGCAGATAGTGTTTGTCTGATCAGTTTCTTCCACCTTTTAGTTATTCCCATAACTAAGAGAGTACGGTTTACAGCACGCCAAGAAGATAGGACTGTGACTAGATAAAGTGACAGATGGAATATAAAAATATTAGTAGAATATGCTGGTACCAGTTCCAGCTGGGCATCAAGGGCTGTAGAGAAGGAAAGGTGATATTGGGGGCCCAGTGACATCAGTGATGAGCTGATTCTCAATCTGTGATCCTATACTATGGCATAATGGGGAAAAACATGCGAAGTTTACAGTGCTCTAGAATCCAGCATTATTGCTCTGGAGAGTACAAACAGTCCAAAAATGATGTCACTTACTCCCAAATGACAGTCAGTGTTGATACTGTGTTCTGAGGCTCATGAATACAGAACTGCACTGTACATAGCTAAGCACACAATATTGTTTTCAAAAGCAGTAGGTGAAATTGTTTCCATTGCTCCTGTGGCATGCTGGGCTTTACACCTGGCATTGCAGGCAAAGACACAGAATACGTTAGAGGGGGGAAATCAAAAATATAATCTGATTTATGACAATGAAATATAACCTTGAGCAAAATCATCACAGTTTTCAGGAAGATGTTACAATGGATGGAAACATTTTTTTAAGGGATAATCCATTAAAACTGGAGAGGAGGAAGAGAGACATTGTTTCAGTAGATGTAAATATTAGTTTATCATGTAAGAAATGGTAATCTTGGAATAAAAAGGGTCTCAGTTCATAATGTTGGTGCCATCCCTTCTCTTTTGCATTGCTTTGGACAAACCATTCCACTCCTTCACCTGTACATCATCAGCATGAAATCGAGTAGATCATGTTTTTTTCTCTTCATTAACAAACAGGCTCTGAAGGACTAATTACTTAACCTTTGTACTGTGTTTTGAACATGAAATGTGTATTATAAAGGTTAAGTAGTATTATTATGGTAATTGGTAATAATAAAGAGCTGTATTTTTTTATACGAAGGCAGTAATGTTATTTAATCTTCATGATATTAAGAATAAAGATATTATATTTTCAAAACAAATAATGACTATCCAATTAACCTAAACATCCTTCAAGTCTCTTTGTAGTCTTGGAAATAAATGAAATAGCTTATTAATTAGGTATGAAAAATGTTAAGACAATTTTATTTGTAAATCATGAATTAATCCATTCAGTTATTAACAAAAAAAGAGGTTTAGCAGTTTTAGACAATTAAGATAGGAAACCTGTATACCTCTTTAAGGTTTAAGTGGGTTATTTCAGAATCACCTGAAAGAACTGATCAATATTTCATGGAGTTTCACCACCATATGTAGTTGTTTAAGGCACTTTGATCAAATTGAATTATGGGTCTTTTATCTCACTGTGGCATTCAACATTTCCAATAGATAACTGTTGACAACAGTGATTCTGAGTCTTTAGTTATATTGTCCACAAAAAAAAGCTTTTTGAATAACAGCTGAAAGTGTCATGACCGACCTGGCACTACAAAAATAGCCATATTTATGGACATCAAATGTAAGGAAAGAACTGAGACACTGGGAAAAGTGCAAGCAATAATAAAAATGTTAAGGGACCAAACAGCTGTCCAGTGCTATTTCACCAAGGTATTAAGTAGTTCAGAAAAGACAGAGATAACAGCACCACTTAGACAGTTTTCAGATACCAAGGAAAGAGCAATCAGGTACTGTAACTACCCCATCTGTATGTATGTCAAGGCTCTCTGGATTTAATAGCACAGTGTGCTAGACAGACTAAGTAGGTGCAAAAGACTAAATAAAACAGAATCTTCTGAAAGATTGCATTAACTTTAATTTTTTTTTTGATGCATATGTCCATCAAATATGTATTAAAGTATTTGTTGTCTTATGAAACTCTCCTTGCTTTACTGAGAGTTGTTAAAATTTAGTGCGCTGAATAAAATGCTGTTGTAGGAAATAGGAGCTGGAAATTGTTAGAAAAGAAAATGTTTACCTGCCAAACGTTAAGATTTCTGAAGAACAAGAAGTTGAGGGAAAAGCTGATTAATTTTATGATTGTCTTGTTTGCGTGACAAAGGTAGCAGAGGGGCTAGAGGAGTGGCTTCTGTGAGAAGCTGTCAGAAGCTGCCCCCATGTCTGACAGAACCAATGCAGCCGGCTTCAAGATGAACCCACCACTGGCCAAGGCCAAGACCATCAGTGATGGTGGTAGCACCTCTGGGATAGTGTATTTAGGAAGCGGGAAAGGTTGCTTCTTGACAGCAATTGTAGCCGAAGATAGGAGTGAGATGTGAGAGAAACCACTCTGCAGACAACAAGGTCAGTGAAGAAGGAGGGGAAAGGAGGTGCTCCAGGTGCTGGAGCAGAGATTCCCCTGCAGCCCGTGGTGAGGGTCATGGTGAAGCAGGCTGTGCCCCTGAAGCCCATGGAGATTAATGGTGGAGCAGATCCCTGCAGCCTGTGGAGAACCCCATATCAGAGCTGGTGGATGCACCTGAAAGAGGCTGTGACTCTGTGGAAAGCCTGTGCTCAAGCAGTCTGTTCCCGAGACACTGCACCCTGTGGAAGGGACCCATGCTGGAGCAGTTCATTAAGAACTGCAGTCCATGGGAAGAACTCACACTGCAGTAATTCATGGAGGACTGCCTCCCATGGGAGGGACCCCACGCTTGAGCAGGGGAAGAGTGTGAGGAGTCCTTCCCCTGAGAAAGGAGCGGCAGAGAGAATGTGTGATGAACTGACAGCAACCCCCATTCCCCATCACCCCTGCACTACTGGCGGGGAGGAGGTAGAGAAATTGGGAGTGAAGTTGGGCCTGGGAAGAAGAGAGGAGTGGGGGGAAGGTGTTTTAAGATTTATTTTATTTCTCATTACTCTACTTTGATTTGATTGGTAACAAATTAAACTAATTTTCCCAAGTAGATTCAGTTTTGCCCAATATGGTAACTGCTGAGTGATCGCTCCCTGTCCATATCTCCTCCACCCACAAACCTATCATTGTATTGTCTCTCCCCTCTCCAGCTGAGGAGGGGAGTGACAGAGCAGTTTTGCTGGGCACCTGGTGTCCAGTCAGGGTCAACCCACCACAATGATATTAGTACATTACTTGAAAGCAACCATCACTGAAGTAGAAATCAGTTATGATGAAGATATATTTGCTACTCTTAAAGCCCCTTTGGACAAGTGTAAAAGGCTGAAAAAAGGTCTTTGGAGAAGGTCTCTGATGTTTCAGGAAGACTCTGTATTGATCTATAAGTCAGTAAGCTACATTCCACTTCTTTGCAGACTCTGACTCCAGGAGAACTTTAGTTAAATTTTAAAGAATTCCATCAAATTACACAATTTTTATCTAGCTTTGGACATTAATTCTTAATCAAATATATAACTTTTTTTTCCCTCATTTCATTCACTATGTGCCCACATGAATGTAGGGCATGCATTTTGCTGTGTTTCGAAAAGTATCAAAGAAAGATTTTTAAAAAAAGTTATGAAGGTTACTGCCACAATAAGAACCAAGGTTGGACCGTGATTTGCTGAGTATAAAATAACTATTTAGAAGTAACATCTTCTGCCTAACTTCTGATGAGAAGTTTGTATTATTATTTCTCAGAAAATAATAATTTTTGGGAAACACTAAGTGAGCTTGGCTGCTGAGCTTAGGAAACTCTAGACTAATCAATTGTGCCCCAAAAGCAAATAGCTATATTCCTAACTGCTAGCAGTGAATAGGGTCTCCAAAGGCTACTCAGATGAACTAACCAGTGGTAGAAGAAGGCCATGTAAAGAATAGATAATGAAGTTCTAGTTTATAATTATTCAGTGTAGCTTGTTTCCTTCTCAATTTCTGTAGTTCCCTTGGTCCATAAACTATTTCTTTTTGCAGCTGTATCTGCTATAAGATCTCTTCTTTAAATCCCTTTCTGACTGCATATCAGTCAAAAATAGATATGAGATTGAGTTGCACTGTGGTTTCTGGGGATCTTCATCAATATCCAGTCAAGATTGCACATATCAATCCCATGTATCGGTATGCATTACTTATGATTGTCCCTATACTTATTAATTCAAATGAACAGTTCAGAGAAAAATTTTACACTGAGACCCACCCATCATCTCTAGGTTTTACTTTTCAGTAAGCAACCAATTCAGTAATAGCTTAACAAGTCCATCAGATAGCACACAATCATCCATAGGGTTGTTAACATTTACAAAATCAAGAGGACATTTGTGTTGTGCCTGGAGGAATGTAAAATTCCAGAATTCAAGATCACTAATTTTGGAACCACATAGTGGAGGAAAAGTCAAGTGCAACCCTTTGGAAACTGCTAAAAATTATGTGTATGCTGACTGTGACAGGAAAGATTTTGTTTTCTGTAACAGCTATTACACAGAGCATGGAACAGAATTGAGTGTCTGAAAGTGGGATTACATACACAGACTATATCAAGCAGCTACTGAGGAAGAAAACATGTTTTGGTTTTATTGTAGTACCTGTTGCAAAGAAGTATGTTGCCTTCTTTCCTTTGCATAGTTTATATTGAATTTTGCAGTTAAGGTCTGTTACTTGCTGACATAAACTGAAGTGAGCTAAAATCTGGATTTTAAGTGTTTAGGGGAGTGGCAAAACTCATTACTGAATTTTGAACCACACACAGAATTGCAGTCTATGTTTTTCAGAGTTAGCAAAAACGTATCTAAGTGCACGTTTGACCATCATATATGACTGGAAATACTTGAGTAACAAATATATATATTTTTTTTAATTAACAAAAAAAAATATTATATTTATACAGAACACAGTCACATCATTCCAGCAGAATGCTTACTTTAGTCAGTTAATTTAGGAGTACAGTTTTGGTTTTGCAGATGATTTCTCTGAATGACTTGTGACAAGAGTCTTTTTTTTTTTTTCCTGTTTTATTATCTTTGCAAATTATTTCTCAAGAAACCTGTACAGATTTCATAAGGAAACCCAAATGTGTTATATGATTATGTAATTAGATCCTATATTGTAATGAACATGCTGTGAAAAAGAATAAATTAAGGTCATAGAGAATAAATTTAGCTCTGACATTTCCTACTTTGTAGTGCTTTTACAGCACTAATATTCCATTACTAGCATTGTATAAATGTGTAGATGTGACATACCACTACGCCACATTTTTCTCTCACTTGTGAACTCCAGAAGGAGTTGATTTTAACCACTTTAGAAACAATGTGGGGATCCACTGGAAAACATTGATTTTGCTTAGCTGAAGATATTTAAAACAATGACAGGAAATTCAGTAGATTCAACATCTGCAGTTGAGCTACTTCTGCCCATGTATGGTTTACAACACAAAGTGGTGACTAGAGTGCTCAGCTGGGATGACATCAGAAGAATCTGGGAAGTTGTTTATGGAACACAGATTCACCAATTAATTCTTATCTTGAGAACTGTAAAGAAAATGTGATTTTTTGATCTTAACCATATTTAGGCTTCTGTTATTTGCATATCTTTTTATTATAAGGCAGAGAAATAGAAATTTAGCACTTGAATAACTTTTAAGAGAATTGAGGTATCTTGTGCACAGTAAAATATTCTCATTTTAGATGGCTGCTGACTTAAGTTTTGGTATAAGTCTCAAAATATATTTAAATCAGTCTGTAAGTCTCCAACTATTTTGTGGTTTGTTTGTTTGTTTCTTTGTTTGTTTGTTTGTTTTTTAATTCTGTGATTCATATAAAGAAAAACGATCTATCAAATACATTATTTTCAGTTTGGGATGCAGAAAATCCATGGTTTGACCAGATACTATGAAGGTCTTCATTTTATGAAATAAGAAAGTTTTCTCATGTTCTTTTCTTGACTTAAAGTCAGATTTATGTCTCAGTTACTTTAGATTCCAGAAACAGCATTCTTGTTTGTTTGACTCTCTTTTTTTGTATGCAAATGGACTGTATTTAAGCAATAGGTAGCATTCAGGTTTGCATCCTAATTGGTGACTTAGAATGCCCAGCATTACCCTTCAGCAAAGTCAGTCTTTCACATTGAAATTCTGGAGTGTCAGAATGACTGAGAATAGATGGAGAACTATTAATTTTGTTTATTTTAAACTATCCCAGAGTTTCAATAAGTCTCCCCAGAGGAGGTGAAGAGCATATTTACCTACTTGTAGAGTTGTGATTTTATATTAATGGTTTTAAATGTCCTACTTTGTATTATTAAAAAAGAGACTGTGTGACCTCTTAGATTTACACTTTCTTTTAAAAATATTTTAAATGTTTACTGGTATTACTCTCTTTTTTGAGGTCACTGTAATTGGTCATCTTTTAGCTGAGCAGGAAGGGTATTTGCCAGTAGAATATCAGTAGATAGGTACACATATATACGTTTATGTATGTGTATGTACATACACACACGTGTGCATGCACACACACACACAAAAATAAATAAAGGTACAAGGCAATTATGTATTGGCTAATAAACACACAAGACCATAGAGATTTGAGAAACTGATAGGCTAAGTAGCAGTGGGGTCAACAACCCAGTAAGACATGTGAAAAGCCTTTCTGAATAGGCAGGTATCAATCAGGCAGAAGGGGTCCTGAGTGTTGGCAGCTTGCTGTCTTGCAAACTCTCTGACATTGACACTTTTCTGTATTTTCCCTGTAGGGTTTTAAACCTATCCATTTAATTGGTTTTCCAGCTTGAATTGTTGAGGTACTAATAATCTCTATCTCTACAGTCCTACATCTGTCTACATTTCTTATCTAGCATGGCCCCAATACCCAGACTTTCTCATTGCTCTTTCTTAAAATGTAGCAAATTCCTCTGATCTCTGAGCCTTGGTATCAATTCTGGGCCGTGGATCCTTGATAGACAGATGCAGAATTCCCTGTCTGGGGTGAGAAGATATTACAGTGATTTAGGAAGGAAAGGGTTATACAGGCATCATCACCATAAAATTCATTACAGTTAAATCAGCTAGCTTTATCAAATAAACATTAGAAGTTTCCATTAGAAAGAAAATATGGTAAGGGTGGAACAAGCAAATAGGTCTTTCTCATAATAATGGATGTTAAAATAGTCCAATAATTTTTGAAGATTACAGGAGGCAACTATTGCTAAGTGGTTTATTAGACTTGACACTAGACAAAAAAGGACTAGTCTTGGTACACAAGACTTGATCAAATCCCATCATTCTTCACTTTCTATTTCTCTTGCATCTGAGCTGAAGTAGCAACGTCTTAGAAAGCTGGCAAATGTCTGGCAGCAACAGATGTAGAACTAGAGTATGACAATGTTAAGTGCAATACATATGGAAATGTCTTTTCCTTCATGTAAGCATGAGATTTTCTATATATAGCACATCTAGTACAATAATAAAGCCTGCTTTTAAGTATTCCGATCTTAAGACTTGTTTTAGAAGAAGCGACACTGTTATTCTCAGCTTACAGATGAGGAAACTAAAATCACAACGCCAGAATAACTTGTGAAAAGTCATAGAGGAAATGAAGCACAGAGCCTGAAGGGAAGCTCATACTTTGAGTCTCAGTTCAGTATTCTGTCTGTGTGACTTCCATGCACTCTTAGCCAATTTTAAGTTTCCTATAGTACTCCAAAGTATATGATAAAAATCTGATGCATGCAAATCAGACTACTGGGTATTTTCATATCATTAGTCATGATAAATTCTATTGGTTGAGAAGATAATTCATCCCTAAATTAATTCACTAAGGCTGTCTAAATCAAAACAGATTATAAAATTACATTTTCATAGGGTTATTGGTGAAGTTCAGTGTTTAACTATCTATGGAGTTCTTGACCAAAAGGCAGGAGGGTTTAGGAATTAAATCTTTTACCTTCTTTCAGTTTTGGTACCAGATTAGGATGCATCCTTCACTTTTCTTGCTTGCAAAAGGAGGATACAAATAAGGTATTTTCAAATGACTTGAAATCTGGACCAAAGGTATGATGGTTATAATATAAATTAAAACCAGGCCTGTTCCAATAGCTTTTGATATTTACTGTCTGCATATTACTTTTTTTTTGGTGGGAAGGGGTAGGAGGTCAGAGAGTTTAACATTAGGTGTATTGGATAAGGAACAAGGAGAGTGAAATTTATATGATATCCTCTACATGTTTCTTCATAATGTCTCCGTACCTCTTAAAATGTGAGAAGAGACACTGTTCTGATATACGGTGCAGAAATAATTGCCTTCTGTGTTCTTCTCCAATATAATGTAAAATAAAAGGGTATCTAATATTTTATACTCTTTCACCACACATATCATAGAAGGCCTTTAAAAGATTTGTGAAAGATCCTGTAATGTGATTTATTTTTTTGGCAGCAGCGGAGTCACTGAAGTACCTTGGACTGTCTTCTGAAGGTTAATTAATTTTATGCTAAGAAGCTAGTCTTTCAGAAGTAGCCATCTAGTGGAAATATAAAAGACTTTAATTAACAAACATCAGATCTCATAGTCAGTAGAGTTAGATGAAGACACACAAACCTGCAGTCTTTATATTACTTCACCTTATAATTATTTCCCCATATCCTCCACTACCCCTGTTTTTCATCAGAAAAACCCAAAACCTTTGTGCTGTTTCTAATTGGATCTTGTTTTTTAACTGCTGCTAATACTAGTAGAATACTTCAGAATATAGAATTAGTAGGAAAATTCTTTCTTTAGAATTTCATATAAAGTAATGAATATTAAATTATTTACTTTCAAAGACAGAATTATATATCTGTGTTCTAAATTCCAAATACTAAGAAGCAATGTTGTAAGAAACTGTTGATCTATTTTTCAAGTAAATCTCAAGAGAAATACAAAACTATTTTGCTGTTAATATCCAAAACCAATATTAATACATTAAACAGCAGGGGTTGTGTAGAACATGAATCAATACAATTTGATAAATCTTTATTATAGTTAAGTTTTTACGTTGTGTCTTAAATTACAGCTTCCCTTTGCTAATCATTTAAAATGTATGTAGTGAGGGATAGTTCTCTCTTAGCGTATAGTTTTAATAGATGAGGAAGATTGTGGACAGGGCAGGGCATAGGAGCAGGAAAATAAGAGAAATGAAATGACCTTCCCCAACATCATGCAGTGCCCAGCATCTGGTAGTACCCAGAGGTTTTTCCCAGGTCCCTAGAGAATTTCAATTTACTCCTCTACACCTTGCATTTCATTTTCTCAAATTAAAAAATAAATAAATATGAGAATTGAAAGATAGGTAAAGTAAACAATGAAACATCCTGTGGGCTTTCCAGAATATATTAATAAAAAATGATCAGTGGTGAAATAGTTCTTGCTGGTAGTGGTATGGGAAGGTGTTTTGTTCTGTTTTTAATAAAAATTTATCAGTGAGTAATTATAAATGAAAAAAAAATATAAAATAAGTCATTGAACTCTTTCATTTTATAGACATTGGAAAGATAAAAAAAAAAAAACAGTAATGCAAACCAAAAAATATAGAGCAGAGTATCATCCAGGGTATGCTACTTCAGTTCTGTACATTTCTTCTCTAAACATTGACAGAATGGATTATTTTAAACTCAGATGGTGATTAGGAAAAACATTTAGGCTTCTGTAGGTTCCTTTAGTACTGTAGATAACACTTTTTGCTGCTTAGACCGTCAGGGACAGAGTGTTGGTTAAAAAGATAAACCAATTTATTGAGATCTTAACATAGGATAATGCTCATATGGGGAGTCTGATCTTCTGAACAGGATAGTCACTCACTGTTCAGTGGAGATGGGTGTCTCCATTGATGACACCAGCATCTTTAGCTTGATTACTTAAGACTCTCCAAACTGCTGTTTTCCTCATTTCTTATTCTCCAGCTGACCATGGTCCTATTAAGACATCCTAGTACGTGCACCACCCATCTCTTAATTATCTTACTTACATTTAAAATATCTCTTAAATATATCAGCTATGTACATAAGACTGTCCTCTGTAATCACTTCTGCATCTACATGAACCATTTTTACTATTTATTGTGCCACATATGGCTCAACTGCTCTCTCACTCCCCTTCCTCAACAGGATGGGCTGGGGAGAAAAAAAGATGAAAAAGCTCATGGGTTGAGATAAGGACAGAGAGATCACTTACCAATTGCTGTTGTGGGCAAAAAAGACTTGACTTGGAAAACATTAATTTAATTTATTGAAAATTAGAATGGTGTTGGATGGTGAGAAACAAAGACAAAAATTAAAATGACACCTTCTCCATTCCTCCCTTGTCCCAGGCTCAGCTTCACTCTTCTGTCTCACAGCTTCACCACTAAGTGGTGCAGAGAGATGAGGAGTGGGAGTTACAGTCAGTACATGCCACACCTTCATTCTCACACTTTTCCTCTGCTCCAGAGTGAGTCCTTCCCACAGACTTCAGGCCTTCACAATAAACTTGCTCCAGTGTGGCTTCTCCATAGGCTGCAGCTTCCTTCAGGGCACATCCACCTGCTTTGTCATGGGGTTGTCTATGGACAACAGAGAGACTGCCTGCTCCACCATAGTCTCTCCAGTGGCTGCGGGGGATCCCTGCTGGGGTGCCTCGATCACCTCCTCCCCTCCTCCCCCTCTTCCTTCAGGGCTCTCAGGGCTGTTCCTCACACTTCTCCCCTGGCTGCTGGGCAGCGTTCTGCCCTTCCTCACCCCGGCTCTGGCCGAGGTGCCACCACCATGGCCACGGGGCCCACCCGTGCCCTGCGGTGGGTGGGTTGGAGCCGGCTGGAACCGGCTGTGTCCGGCCCGGGGCAGCCCCGGCCTCCCCTCACAGCCCCCTCCCGCCAGCCCCTGGGCACCTGGTATAAATGTCTTATCAACATACAATTTGATCATGTTCACAGAAGGACCTATCTAGGACTCTCCGGGTCACTCCACCAAGGATGTTGACCAGCACATTTAAGGTGGTGGGATCTCAAGCGATCGCGCAGTTTCCAGTCAGTCCTCTCTTTCAAAAGCAGGCCTGTTATGTGCCCTGTCCAGACAAGTAGTTTGTCCAGACAAGTAGCTTGTTCAGTCAGTGGTTTAACTACGGCTTAAGAGCAGCAGTGTGCACGCATGCCCAAAGAGCCAGTTAAACTACAATTAAAACTCCAGAAGAAAGCTGAGATATATCACTTAACTCTTGGCACAATCTACATGCACACTGGGAACAAGATTCATCATTTCACATGTGATTCTGCCTCCCAACATGAGGTGGTAAGCCTTCCAGCAGACCAGTGCACCTCCACCTCTCAGTACCTGTGGCTCTTCATTTCAGCCTTCTTGCCCAGCCTAGGGAACCTCTCTGGAAGGCATCTTATCACTGCACACCAGCATCCCACAGTAGTTCATGAAAGCTGCCCTGAGTCAAGCCCATTTTATTAGCTAGCTGCTGAGGTTACTCAACTGCATGTCTTCAAGTTTGTTTTAGAGACCTGGTTGCAAGGGCAATATTTTTAATGGAATTATTCGGTTTAAGAACCTTTCAACAGATGTTATCTGAGTCTTCTCATCATGTGTATCTTATATTCAATTATTTCAGGACTTTTAAGTTTCTGTAACATTTCCATTTTACTTTTAAATCATGGCAGTATGAAGACAGCCATATGTCTTGATTCAGATGTAATATTAGAAATTTAAAGGATGGATAAAAGAGAAATAGTTTCAAAATTCACTAATTTAAGTATTTAAAAGAGGTGACCTCTGTTGCACTTAAATTAACTATGATTTTCCTGTAGGAAACATACTATTCTGGGTCAGGGCAGAAGAAATATTTAATTATTTATTCCACATCATAATTAGGTATCTCTCAGATTACATTCCTTTTTTATCTCATCCAAATTCATCCTGAACTTCCAAGATAACTGTTATTCATTTCAATTTAGACTCTATCCTTGATCTCATCCAAGTTGAGATAAAGGCCATACCATCATGGAAGAAAGCTGTTTGAAGTTGTTTTCCCAGTCTCAGAGAAAAGTTGGGCATTCTTAGGCAGGAATATTCTATATATCATCACTATTACCAACAGTTGTCAAGATTAAATTTTGGAAAAAATTTAAGGATCTTTTTGGGAGAGAAGGAGGTTGTCATTTACTTGTATACAGCTGGTTTAAGTTCTTAAGAATAACTGTAGACATGCACTGTGGTGGTTTTGCATTGTGCATTCTTGCCCGTCCTCTGTCCTCTGCTTTGCACAGCAGAATAAGTCAACAGTTCTAAGGACAAACATCTTGCAGTCCATCCTCACCCTTGCTGCTGATGAGGAAATTTCCAGTTTGTCAACAGCGGCTAATGGTTCCTTTGTTAGGAAAGGGTTTTCTAATCTGGGGGAAGAGCTGTCACGTATGAGATAACTTTGTTCTCAGAGAACAAATTAGTATTGTGTTGCAGAATTTCCTGGGATATGGGAATTGTTTTATTGATTCCATACTGATGGGAAGCACAACTTAACTAGTATCCTGTCTTTGATTGTTGGCAGAGATATGTGTTTAAAGCTGAGTACATGCTCCAGAGGCTGAAATAGTATTAGCTGGAATTAAATAAAATAAAATATTTATGTGATTCACATACTTCTGTCTGAAGCTATAGCTGGCTCTGAAAGTTTCTTTATCGATACAGAACAAAAATGGTGGGTTTTTATTGTAATTCTTGCTCCTTTGTTTCTTTTTAAACAGATGATACTTCAACAGAAAGACATCAATGTGTTTCTACAGAATTTTAAAAAATAATATTTACAGTGTAAAAAATTAAAGCACTGTACACTGTATTCAGACACTAAGTTGTTTCACTCTGTGTTAACTCTAAGATATTATGAAAAATAGAAAAGACTTAACAAAACACATTTTCTAGGCACAAATTTTAGGATCATCAGAAGTAGAGATAATATATATATATATATATATATATATATATATATATATATATATATATTTTTAATATAGATATATATATTTGCCTACTTTCAAGATGATTTGCCAGGAAAGAGTCCAGAAAAGCCAAAATAGAAATATTTTTGGGGACATTGTTAGACTTTTGAAATAGACATTAGGGGCTTCCTAGATTTGGTATGTATGATTGTAAAAGGAAACTATAAGATTCAGGGATCTAAAGGTAGACACTGATGTTTAGATTTCCATCCTGCGTCACTGATGATTTTTTTTAAATGATGAAGTGTAGGAATACTTGCAGCACAGTTTTTTGTTTTGTGATAATTCTCACTAATGGCACAGCTAGAATATTGCAAAAAAAGCATAATAAAAATCAGTAACTTCATTTTCTCTTATGCATGTAATTTCAAGGTTCAGAAGCTTAGTAATTTCTGGCCAAAATTCAAACAACTACAAAATGCTACTAATCCAGCTATACAAGCAACAGTGAAATGTATTTAATAATTTGTGTTTGAGCCTCCTGCCATGTTAGTGGATTTGATGTTTTGTTCTCAGTCAATTTTATTGACGATACCAGTGAAAGCATCCCAATGCAATTCAGTAAAATGAATCCTCAAGTTAGTATAGATTTTTTTCCACTGCATATAAACACACTTTTATGCAAGGTCCTCCCATGGATTTCTGTTGGATAAGTAGAATGACAAGGAATTTTGGGATTACTTTTTTTTTTTTTCCCAGCATGGGGTGGGTGGCATGAAGGAAAGACTCCACAAAGAGCCTGTATCCCTCCATACTTGCAAGGGTGCAGCAATCTCAAGTTTTATTCTAAATGTAGTGAAAATTTAATGCATCATACTGCAAATCCTGGTATCTGAAAACTAGAATTCATGAAGTGGATCTATGTCTAGCAGCTCATGCTCACTTTTACATAAAGGATAATGCTTATTTCATTTTCACCAAGGGCATGAAATTTTAATGTAATACTAAGGTAAGATTTCACACCTGTGCTGAAGGCCATACTAAGGTAAGATTTCACACCTGTGCTGAAGGCCAACCCAATGTCTAGGTTCACTGCAAGTGCCTTTTAAATATGAAAGCCAAAACTAATGCAAGGCCATTTCCTGGATCCTCTGTGAGGGGTAAATTGTATTCAGAGTGCAAAGAAAGTCTGCTCTACATACTTCATATATTTAGTAATTCATATCAGCATGCTTGTTAGCATGATTTTGACTCAGCTGACTAGCTAATATTGTTAGCATGATAACTAAGTTGTGAAGAACAAGGTGACAAATGTTGATAAGGACAAGTATGAGGAAGAGAGAATATTTAAGGAGTGTGAAAAGGCAGTGCCTAGAATTATCACAGAGAGGGAACAGAAATGGAAATAGATTTTCAAATTCCCTGTGATTTCAAGTTCACAGCTCCTTGCTATCCCCATTTTCACCATTACAAATATAATGAGAAATTGTGGAAGGTACAATGAACACAAGCTTACCGTCTTGCTAGCCTGTGGGCTTCATTCACCCAAGCTGTCAAATTGGCTGACACAGTCTCCAGTATGAAGTCTATCCTTCTGCTTAAGGTGAGCATATGCAGATCACTCAATTATGCAAATTGTTTCCTGAAAGAATTTGCATAAATGCTAGACATGGAGGTGTGCAAAATGTGGTAGTTATATCAGACAACCAACCTCTCAACAGATTAATTTGTTTTAAATATGTTTCTTATTTCTATGTCATCCTCTATAAGTTATTTAAGCATATGTAGGATTTTCAGTCTTGTAATTATAAAATTAATTCTGTTCTATTTCAGTTCTTACTGTCATCAAAACTAAGAACTTGCTATTTACTATGTGAATATTCACTGCAGAAGCAGATCAAAACTCTGCTGGGGTCAGCTCTGAGAAATCAAGTGACCATTTCTTGCCTACTCTATTCAACCTCCACATGTATCCACTCATTCAGCACTCACTACTGCTATTCAGTCAGCAGATCCAAAAGAAACAATCTAGTTGTTAAGATTCAGAGTCCATTCCACCTTTACATGTATGCATTTATCAATATAATGAATACCAGTATACTTAACTCATAGATGCGTACACAATGATAGCTCAAAAAATCTGAATGAGGTCTTCTTGAAATACTTACTGTTATTAACATTATCCTTTCAGAAACCACAAGAACAGCAGCCAAAACAGCTCAGGATTTGTCTGGATTTTAGATCTATTTTTGAAGCAAGAATAACTAGAAAGGGGAAAATACTTTTTTTTTTTTCCTTAGCAAATAACTTCAGAAAAAAATAATTCACACTTTTTTGGTCATTATAAGAAATGTGTCACCTTAGAATGCTACTAACCTCTGAGGCCAGATCCTGTCACCCTGAAGTATTAGTAGCCAGTGAAAAGCAAAGAGCCTTTGTGTTAGGTTTCCTTCACTAAAACCATTTTGTGGTTTGATTCTTTTGAAAAAAAAAAAAAAAAAAATGATAGAACAGGGCAAATTAGATCAGAAATTAATTGTCCCATTAGAGTTAAGTGGGGAGGTGTGAGGAGCACCTGTTCACCTTCTGGTTACTACAAGCCAATGCTTCAAGTCTCCCTGATGACCAAGTAACTGTAATTACTTCCCAAGTAACACACAGGCACAAAAAATGCTCTACAGGACAAAGACATCATAGATTCAAAGAAAGGATTGATATGCTGATCTTGTACGTCATTTTAGTTTTTAAAAGTTTGATAAATATTGATAATTTTGTTTTAACCTTTTCTGAACAGAAGTTCTTGAAAAGCCTCTCCTCCCTATTGCTGTGAATCAAAGGTGTTAGTGAACAGCTATGGCATGATACTCTGTTATTAACTTACTACAAGCTACCGAATGCTCTCACAACGGCAGCTTTTCAGTTTCTAAAATGTCCTTGAGCATCTAAAGTTCTGAACAGATGTGACTACATCCAAACTGTGGTACTAGGTAATGTGCAAGTGCCATAAATATTTCAAGGTTTTTTAAATATTGTCCCTAAATTCAAAACAATGACACAATGAATACTGTTTGGCACTACTCCAAAGACATCAGTATATCTTCAAGGGAAAAATTTGGATAATGGCTGAGTCAAAGATGGCAAGACAATGGAACAAAGCCTGGCTGCTCTTTAAAAGGTTTAAATAACTCTACTGAGGCTGGATAAAAGGATGAGTTTAAACATCGGAATTGAAACCTGTCTGATACAATCCCATTAATGTAGAAAACTTACTGGTAAGTTTGGGGTTGGTTTGAGCTTTTTTAGTCTACCTTTAAACAAGTGGAACTCTAGTGACTTCAGTAGTATTAGTTCTGATTTATGCCAGTATAAATGAGAGAAGAATCTACCCATATGTCTTCCTGCATGCCTGTAATAAATCCTGCAGGCTATTGGTGCTATATAAATAATATGTTAGGTTAGAGATAAATTGCCAGACAGAGGGTTACATATAAATATTGTCAGAAATGGGGTTTATAAGGTGTTTTTTGTGGCATAGCTTACAAATAATGTCATTATGTTCAACTTTTTCACAGAATATTCAGGAACAGGATGCAATAGAAGAAATTCCATTTCTATCACAAGGCAAGAGAATTTGGGGTTCAAGTGAAATTTCTAAGTCCTCTGTGGGCAGATGGAAATTTATTTCCAAGTCGTGATTTCTGTATATAAGTCACTATCTACATTTTGTTCTTTTTCTTGAAATACTGGTTATAACGATATAAAAATGACAACTGACCCTTGCAATCTTCACCTAAGAGCTTTTCTATTGGAGCAGTCAAAGATTCTTTGCAAACAGTGGACTCCGATGCATCTAGATTTCAGTAATGGGTTGAGAGTTTGGGGTTTTTTGCTTTTGTCCCCTTCCACCATAACACCAGCACCACCCCTGCTTAATTTGGTGCTTAGCTACATGAAGATATCAGTGCCATTTACAGAGCATTTCACTGTGAAGATAAAATCACTACATTTCAAAATATCCCCAAAAGGCTGCTGTGAGAGCTTTTCATTTAGTAGCTTGTTAAATTGCAAATAAATAGACAAAGATATGATGAACTTCAAGAGCTGTTGTCATATTTATACCTCTCTTTCTATTAATGTTCTAGAATCAGGTTTGCCTACTGTAGTTTGGGTTTTTTTGTTTGGTTGTTTGTTTTGGAGTTTTTTTCATGTGTGAATACATTTAAGCACTGTAAATCTGACAAAAATCGCTTTTCCTTGGCAATCTCTTAAGTCCTAGCATGGAAAAAGAATATGTACTTTATTTGAACCATGTAAACCAAATCACTGAAGACTACCACATGATGTAAGGACCAGTGCATGTATGTTTCTCTGACTTAAGGTGGAGATTTTTTTAAAGTGATTTCATATCCCATTGAGAATTGTAAATTCTTAAAAATTCAATCAAACCAGAACAGTCTCAAACATATGCCACTGTAGCAAATGGAACAGCATCATCACATGCCTGAGCTTATAAGATCCATTCTATACAGATCAAAATGTTCAGCTGTTACTAGAAGGAAGCAAAGTGTAGAGATGTATAAAGCCTTGAGTTTGTCATAAAGCAGGAAATTACTGCAGAAAATACAGTACTTACTTAGGAAATGATGACAAAAACTAGAATCACAATGTTGGTCTTTTTTTGAGGATTTTTTTTTTTTGAGGGGGAAGGGTGGTTGATGTAGAGATATTTGAGATGATTAAGAAGGTAAGAACCAATGTTTTCTGAGATAAGAAAAACTATATATTTGATTCTTATGACCCACTAAGACAAAACAACCTATGTTTCCAGTCATTTCAGTTAAGGAAATTCTAGGACATATTTTAGGGAACATCACATGCTTGGAGAAGTTTATAATATGCCAGAGGGAAGGAGTTAGTAAGACACTAATCTTGGGAGAAATCTTAATACTTAAATTTGAGTAGGCTAAATGAATACAGAACTTTACATTATTTAGAGTTCACTTCAACCTTAAGAGGCTGGTTTGTAGAAGATCTAAGTGACTTATTAAGAAGTAAATTTCTGTGTCTGCAGTCACTTGGTCTATGTCTTCACATAGCTCTGAATTTAATGAGAAATGCAAACTTCCAGTACTTTGTGAATGCTGAGTCAGTGATACGTTTTCAACCAGGCAGTGAAAGACATTTTAAATTTTGAGGCTTCTCCCTAAGTCATCACTAACCAACTTCTAGATCCATTCCCAAGCTTTAGCACTCAGACTTTTTCAACAATTAACAATCACATGAAACTGAGCAAGACAGTAAGTTTGGTCCTTAGTATTATTTTGTGACCAGCTACAGATCTAAACTTCCATGAATTGCTCATGGTCCACAATTTGTGAATACAGTTATCTCACAAGTTCAAATAATTTTAATTTTTTTTAAT
Organism: Tyto alba; assembly: GCF_018691265.1. Lineage (NCBI taxonomy): Eukaryota > Metazoa > Chordata > Aves > Strigiformes > Tytonidae > Tyto > Tyto alba. Next base: position 35,247,794 of record NW_024881276.1, on the reverse strand, counting down.
TATCTCAAAGTTTATATTCATCCTTATTATTATTTTCTAACTTCTTTTTAATGTGTGAATGTTAGGGTGGCTTTAATTCTGTCACTTTTTTTTATGTTATGATTGTTAATAATTGATTGTGGTTAAGTTGAAGTTTGTAATTAACTGGCTCATTTTACTGTTTGTATATTTTACTAATAGACTTATGTTTTGCTCCAAGCTTTCTGGCATTAGATGCTATGTATTCTTCCTGGTGTGTGGCAGAACCTCCATTAAGACTAGAATAATTTACATATGCGCAGTAAAAGTCACACTGTGGCTACTTTTAATCCCCTTCTGCTAAGTAAACTAACTCCCAGGTATTTGTAGAAGTAGAGGTAGCACAAATTCAAGAGGCGTTAAAATTTCTTGGATGGTTATCATAAAGACTGTTCTTCCTTTGGGGTGTAAATAATTTTAACACTACATTCAATACAGATTTGTATTGTTGTTTCTTTTTGTAGCTATACCGCATCATTTTGCACAAGTTCTCAATAACACATCTGTTAAAGGATGCAAAAGTCTTGTGGAATGTTCATGTCACTGATGGATTGCATCCCTGCTTTCATTCACTTTCTGAAGAGCCAAGCTGAACTCCTGTTATAAAAAAGCCCACAAATAAGATTTGTGGTTTTGTCTCATGTCCTAATGAGGAAAAGCTAATATTGGTTCACAGTTCATCAGAAAAAATAGCGGTGAATATTTAGCAAGAGCTATATTGATAGACTTTTGGTCTTACTCAAGATTAAGCAGAACTGAAAATTTTGAAATTTGAGGTATTTATGTAAGGATCACATTCTACCCAGGTAAGATTGTCTGTGCTTTTATTCCCCTAGAATTTATTTTAAATTATTTTCTACATTTTGAGATTGAACAAGCTCTATCTTGTTAATACATATTCTCTCACTTGATGAGAGAGTCTGAGATCCTTCATAAACTGCCAGCCCTGCTCCAAATCTGAAGGGATGGAAATGGATGCAATCAGCTAAGTGCAGTCTTTATGCTGCCTGGCATCAGCACAATCAAATGTGGTCATGGGACTGAAGGAAAGAAAAGCGCAGATTTCAGACTAGAAACTGAAAAAAATTTTGCTGTAGTGACCAGGGAGAAGGACAATTACTAGGAGCAAGCCTGGAAAGAGCTCAATAGCCTACAATAAGTTGAGACAGAAATTCCAAAGGTAAGATTTACATGTGGTCAAATACATAAGAAAATAGTATGGTTGCTTTGGAGGCTTCAGAAAGAGTTGAGCTTGAATGATAATTGTCTTACAATTTGTTTCTGTGTTAAAAAAAAAATATTTGATTTTTGACAAAATAGAGATTTTAACTTGAAATTTCTGTTTCTGCGATAGCTACTTAAAAGAGAAGGCAGAAACTGGCACCTCTTCAGATATCACTAAGGAGAAAATGTGTGGTGATTCTGTCAAGATATTCTATTACAGTGTGACATGTTTGAAAGGTAGTCTTTTAAATGCAAGCAATCAATCAGGTTAATTTTTCAAGGGATTATTGATCATAATGCAAGGAAAGGGTATGATCTCAGTTCATCTTAGTTCCACGGTAAGTCTTAGACATCTGATTTCAGAAAAAAACTGACTGCATTTATTCAGAGCCATGATATGTTTTTTTGTGCTATCCAAGATAGGGAGGATTTCCTCTGCCTTGTTGTTTTCTCCTTTACTTATTCCATTATTCCCTGCAAACCCTATAAAAAATAGTAAAAGAGGCACCAATCTTGGTATTGATTGTGTCGTTCTTCCACAATAAGGAAAAAACTAAGGAAATAAGGAAAGAAAAAGGGAGAAGAATAAAGAAGGAACAAGGAAAAATGAAAAACAATAAGGAAAATAAGGACAAAGGGAAAGTATGTAATGTTCAGGGAATAATATAGGAGACCTCTTCTGATAATTCTTGAAAGAAGAAAGGAAAACATTCTAATGTGACTCATTGCTTCTTCTGAAATATCAGATTTTATGGATAATAATGTTATTGTATTAAGAACAGACCCAATTAAAAATTTCAGAATTTAAAACAGATTCATAACTTAAAAGCAGTTTTCTACAGCATGAAAAATAATAGCTTCCAAAGAAACTGAACTGTCTTGAAAGGTTGTTTGTAGGGACATGTCTTTTTTTTTTCTTTTTTTTCTGTGCAGCATGACTCCTTAATTTAGTCTTGTCAGTGTATTCCCATTAGTATTCATTATGCAGATTCCTAACAATTTTTCTTTTTAAGTTTAGTATGCATCAGGTGGTTTCCTGTGATACAGAAATACAATAAACAAAAACAACTCACAAGATCATTTGTTTCCATTCCTGTTAATAAGCTGAGTTTTGTCTGATTCCGTATAGAAGAATTACTTGCTCTACAAAGATGAACCATAGATTTTGAGGACAGGACATGGTGATCTATCCTAAACTTCACAATGTGAGTGAGCACAGTCTTCACTGATAAATAGTTATGATAGGTATCCAGTGTTACTGTCTACGAAAGTGATTATTTCCATTCCCATATGAGATAGTTTTAAGAAAACAAAACAAAGCAAAAGAAAACAAACAAAAAAAAAACAACTATTTTTTTTTTTCTTCCAAAAAACCTCTTATCTTTCTTTTTCAAACTGGTTTGTCAGTTTTGAGCTCTTGTAGTTTAAATGGTGCAGTGAGAAACAGAAAATGTTGAAGTTGTTAAATCATTACTAACAAGTTCTCTTTCCTTACAGCTTAAACTGTTTATTAATTTATATTTATTGCTATAAATGTTCATGTATCTGTGCCATTAAGAATCTTTGGTCTAAAGGAGAGGTAGCTGAAAGAAATTTTTGCAAGAGAAATTTCCAGCATGGGAAACTATGTTTGTTTCTTTCATGAGGAAGAAAGTCCATTTGGAATATCCCTACATTATTCATAAACCAACAGTAGACAATACACAAAAGCAAAGGTATTTATCTTCAGAAAATGGTCATGGAAAAAAACTGAAGAAAAGGAGTTATAATTTTATACTGTTGTACCAAACTGCATAGGTGTTTGTGTTAGTCTTCTGTGTCTCCTGGATAGCATGCAAGTGTAATAAAGTGAAGGATGATCTTGAAATTTTTATTTGTGACCTGAAGTATAAATTGGTACATTGGAGATGGAACAGGATAATTCAGAAATGGAATATTAATTTGAAAAAGAATATCTTGCTCAGGAAGGAGAGTGAGGAATAAAGAAATAGCTGCTGCTTCATATATCAGATGTATACAATTCTTCTCAGGTACATCACACAGGAAGACTGAAAATATCTGATAATACCCTACATTGCCAGCCTTAGGTATCAGGTGGATGGGGCTTCTCATGCACAAATGAAAAGTCTTTCAGAGCACAGGTTTCAACATAAAAGTAAATCAAAAAATCTGTTTGGAGGGAGATGCTGTGGGACTCAGGGTGGAATTCAGTGCCTGATCAAAGCCACTGAATTTAGCATTTCAGGTTCTGTACAGAAGGAGCTCTTGATGCACGTCCAAAAGAATGAGAACAGTCCACTGGTCCCAAGTCATATCTCCAGCCTCATCAAAATATCTCAAAAACCCTGACATGTCTAAAATGAGATAAGTGTCTTGTGAACTCCTGCTTGGTTATAGGAGAAATGGAAAAAAAGAAATGGGAGAGTACTAGATATGATTCTCATCTAGCATGGAAGGACCTTTAATAATGCTGAATAGAAGGATCTTGGATGAAGATGGCCAGCAGGTGACAGACTTCAAAACTTTTAGGACAATAAGGAGAATTAAAAAAAAAAAAAAAAAAAAAAAAAAAAAAAGGATTTGTGAAAAATTACTTCACTTGCCCTGGAAAACTGACTGACAAGCTCTTCTAGAAAGCTGCTTCAGGACAAAATAATAGTGAAGATGATGATAGTGTTTATGACAATAATGTTTCTTTAAGGAAATGCCAGTTCCAGGAGGTACAAATGAAACCAATTCAATTAAGAAGGAAATATAGAAGAAATAGCAAGAGATTAACTTGGATAATGCATAAATTATCATAATTTACTTCATATAAAGCAATGGAGATCAGGAAGGATGAGGACAGAAATTCAGCATAAGTTTACACGAACAAAATCAAGAAAGTCAAGGCACTCTGAGATGGTGTCAGCAAAAGATGTCAAGAATATGTAATAAAATATTGTCAGTATATATTGTAGAGAGAGGATAAATAAATAGAGGACCATGATTTTTCTTTCCAGAGAAGGAAAATCATTGATTAATGGTACTGAGAAAGCTGAGGTAGCTCCCTCTCCCACTATCAAAAACCCCCATCACTCACAGAAACCCATCAAATTATTTAATGTTTTTTTACATTAGTTTTCAACAAAATGGTCAACGGTGACCAGATGTCTGGAACAATTAGAAACAATTATGTAAGAATAAAACATCAGATCACAGTAGTTAAAAACCAGGTTAGAGTGTATTTATATGAATTAGACATCTTCAGATCATCTGGAGAGATAAACTGGATGCCTAATGACATCCTCAAGTCATTGGAAATTACCTTAGAGAACTCATGTAAGGTATACGAGGACTTATGTAAGTTCAATAAAAAAGGGAGATCTTTGAAATTGTTTTATTTTTATTTGTTTTACAACTTCATAATTCACTTCCTCAGGTTGTTCTTCTCCAGTCCTTCCTCCCAGATCATCAATTCCCACTCTTCTGTGTTTGCTGGACATTAATATGAATCTAAATGGCTCTTAATTAACCAAAAAATGCAAAGGTTTAAGACCTAATTGTGTCTAAGTGTACAGAAATGTGCTCCTGTCTCAACCCTCACTAAAAATTTCCTCTGTTCCAGGTTATAATCACAATATAGGCATAAAAATTACATCTAGAATACAGAAAGAACAGTGTATTCATATTTTAGTTGTTCTGTTCCCCAGGCTCAAGTCTCACTTAATCTGAGAGGCTAGCTAATGATTGGGAGCAGTAAAGCATGGTGACATACCACCTCTGCACACTGCTACAGAAGGTTAATCTGTGGGTGGGCAGAGAGTTGGGCGTAATTTTGTCTTAAATTGCTGATGCCAGAGCTCATCTGCCAGAGCCTGAAATGACTTCCCCCAAGGTGCAAAGCAATGTATTATCAGCTTTTGGAATGATTCATTTTTTCTGAATTCTTTTAAACATGAATCTGGTTGTAAAGGAAGGCTGATTAGTCAGTTCCTCCCTGCACCAAGTTCAGTCTTTTGCCCACAGTTCAATACAGACAGGGAAGTGACTAATGTCATTTTTCTTTTACAGACAGCTGCTGGGGTATAATTGGTGAGGGAGAAAATGAACAGCCATCTATAATTTGTAAAGTCTTGAGGCTGGCAAAAAAAAAAAAAAAAAGGGGACAAATCAATTAAGGGAAAGCAGGAGAAACTGCAAGGCAATGAAAAATTAGGGGAGACTTGGAAAATGATCATTTGAAATAGGAAAGGAGAAACAAAGTTGTGGAGAAATTGGAAAAGAACTAATACAACAGAAACAAGGTGAGATTTACTAGAATGTGCTATTATTGCTCTTTAAAGGTAAGTAGTTGAGAAGAAAAGTCTTTGGGTACATATATACACAAAAGTAGAGACACAGCAGAACTAATGAAGTTCACCTGGGAGTTCTTTAAGTACATAAATATTGTTTTAGGACCAAGTTACGACAATTTGTCTCTTGGTAAGGATTTTTGGCTCAGGCACAGTGTTGCACTGTGTCAGTTGTCTACATTATTGCTTGCATCTGACCAATTAGTTCACACAAATGAGAATTTGGGTATCGTTGTTTTCTTGGAACATCTTTGCGATAGTGTCTTGTTATCCTTATTACAGCCTTTGAGAGAAATTTTGACTGAGGCTCCTGATGACTAGTGCAGCATCATGTCGACAGACTGTCATAAAGCAGGTAATTGAATGTAATTTACCACATCCTTGGCCAAGTCAGATCCTGCTGAATCATTTTCTCTTCATTTAGAGCCAAAAGAAGATAAGATTTGATTGCAATAGTAATTTCAATAGTACCTGTACATACTTGCATATGTACCATGCATGGTACTGTTGTCGGTCAACCCTGGTAGGCAGCTCAGCACCACACAGCCGCTCACCCACTCACCCTACTGGTGGGATGGGGGAGAGAATCAGAAGGACAAAAGTGAAAAAACTTGTGGGTTGAGATAAAGACAGTTTAATAAGTAAAGCAAAAACTGCACACACAATCAAAGCAAAACAAGAAATTCTTTCATCTTTTCCCATCGGCAGGCAGGTGTTCAGACATCTCCAGGACAACTGGGCTCCATCACATGTAATGGTCACTTGGGAATACAAATGCCATCACTCTGCATGTGTCCCTCTGCCCTTCACTTTTTCCCCCAGCTTTTATTCCTGAACACAACAACATATGGTATGGAATATCCCCTTGGTCAGTTGGAGTCATCTGTCCCAGCTGTGTTCACTCTCAATTTCTTGTGTATTACCCAGTTCACACTGGGTTGCATGAGATGCAAAAAAGGCCTTGACCCTGTGTAAACACTGATCAGCAATAATGAAAACCTCCCTGTGTTATCAACACTGTTTTCATCACAAATTCAAAACACAGCACCATATAAGCTTCTATGAATAAAGTTAAATCTGTTCTAACAAAAAACATTATAAGTACCTACATATTGTATCTGCATACTAAGTTGCTTTCTATTCATTATATTAAAGTAAACTAGTAATTGCAACCTGCTTGAGATTGACTTCAGGAGAAATGTATAATCATATATTCATAATCATTACCCATTTAAGATGTTAATAAAAAATAACCCCTAGATGTGATGATGATGATCTATAATCAATTTAAATTAAGATCTTATCTTATTTATACTACTGGACACAGTCCTGGACAACCTGCTCTGCCTGACCCTGCTTGAGCAGGTGGTTTGGACTAGATGACCTCCAGAGGTCCCTTTCTGCCTCAGTGATTATGTTATTAACACTAGATATGGGTCCCAGCTGTAACAAGCACTATCTAATAGAAAAAGATGCAAAGAAAACATAACTCTTCCTTTTCTCTTTTACTTTCTTCCCACCCCTTCCAAAGTCTCCCTCTACAGTGTCTCCTGACCATCCCTCCATTTGCAGATCAGTAATGTGTTTTTTAGAGAATTTGTCTCAACCCATTACTTTTTTCTTCAAACTTGGATGAAGCACACACTGTGACATAAATCTAAAAGTTCAAATAGATATCTGAACATTCTTGAAATTAAGGCTTATCTGAATCTATGCTTTTGACAGATATTTTGGAGGTGGAGATCTGGAGGCTAGAGTAAATCAGGCAAAAAGACAAGGAATGGACACAATGAAGACAAATTACTACTCTGTCCTTTCATAAAGTCAAAATAAAATCTCTTAAATGTTTTTATCGATGTCTGCACATAGGAGTTGAGTGCAAACTAAGGACATTTGCCAGCAATACTAAATTAGGAGGAGCTGGTGATTCCCTCAAGGGTAGAGAGTCCTTATAGAAATATTTTGATAGATTAGAGTGTGGGGCAACCACCAACCATATGAAATTTAGCAAGAACAAATGCTGGATTATGCACATGGGATAAACTAACACTGGAGGTACTACAACAGTCGGAGACAAGAGGCTGGAGTGCAACACTTCAGAAGGTGATCTGGCAGGTTTTGGTTGATGGCAAGCTCAATATGAGTCAACAATGTGTCCCAGTGGCCAAAAGGGCCAAGCATATCCCAGGGTGCATGTATAGCAAACCAGATGAAAGAAGTAATTGTTCCACTATACTCAGCATTGGTGCAGCTTCACCTCGAGTACTGTATGCAGTTTTGGGCTCAAAAATATAAAAATATAAAGGATATGAAAATATTAGAATGTATCTAAAGAAGGGCAATAATAATAGATATATGTTTTAACTTTAGATATATGGTTAAACTTTTTGGTTACCCTGAGTGGAGACAGGAGTTGGACACAATCATCATTGTGGTTCTCTCTTCCAACTCAGGATATTCTATGGTTCTATGAAATATGTTACATATTTTTGGGTTTTAGCATTCATACTTTAGTAGTAGATCATCTTCAGGTCTTCATTATTTGAGGTCAGGGTCTGAGTGCCTGTTGATCCATAAATACATCTCAGAAGTTGGATACTTCAGAGGCTCAGAAGGTAACATGTAACCAGAAAGCTGCAAGTTAGACAGTCTCAGATGCATTTGAAAGTATAATAACTAAAAGGAGCTCAAATTTACTATAAACATTTTAATGTTGGGGATGCCGTGAGTAAGAGCTAAAGTAAGTCTTGAACAGCAACCCTCCTTTAATAGTGTAAAAGCACAAGAATAAACAACTTTATAGGGAAAAAAATAATTAAAAGTATTGTAAAGTAAAGAAATCATACCTCTGGATTAGTTAATTCTTTCTAAGAATAGGGTAATTTCCAGCAAGAATGTAACAATAAAAATCATATTTTGCACACAAAGACAACTTGCTTGTGGCTATTACTCGATGTAAGTACTTTTTGTGAAAGATAATTGCCATGGTTAGAATCCTAAGAGACTGAGAAACCTACGAGTAGCCTTCCATTCAATCTTGCCTAGGAAGTCATCCCTTTAAGCAGAGTTGGCAGAAAGTGACTCAATAAAATCTTAGTATATGACATTTAATCTCTCGCATAGACCACAATATTGAGATCACTTACAACTCTTCTTTACTGATGAGTTACTAGAATAGCTTTGCAGAAATGTCTTACTTCTTTTGTACTGGGAAAAGTCATTCTGTGCAAACTTCACATGGGCTGATGTCATGCTATATCTCTAAAGATATCAAAAACTTGTTATATAGCAGTTCTTTAGCTACTTACCACTTCAGAATAATTGGTTATGCTGGATTTCAAGTGATTCAGCAATAAACCACATGCTGTAGTTCCAGTTACATTTTTTTTACAGCTTTTTGCAAGTAGGTGAAAATGTGATTATTTTCAAAAATAAAAAGTGTGTTGTGATACTTGGGCATTTTCTATTCCAGTGGGAAGAGATGTTTTGTTTCACAGTAAAGAACCTGATATGGCTTTGCCAAGCAGGAAGATAATTATTGTCTGTTTGAGTAATTTCAAAGAGACATCAACATATCCAAACCAGAATAGGGCAAACAAAGGTACAGTGTCAGGAAGGACTAACAAGGCTGTTTGTAAAAATAAACAGTAATTAACATGGTGAAGAGGTTATTGAATCTGATTGATCATACAGACGGGTTTGGACCATAATGGGACTAAAGTCTCCCTTGGTTAATAGTGTATTCCAAAAACACAGCAGAGTCTTCAATGGGAGTGCTCTGGACAGAGGCTGGGTCTCTCAGTTGAATTGGGTAGAGAGAAAAAATTCAAGCTGATGTTGCACATAGATTATCTGCTATACTGCAAGTATGGTCTCTGTTTTCAATTATTTTATATTAGCCTTGCTAAAACCTTGGAAAATATGATAGTGGTTGTTCTTATAAATAGTTTCCATATTTGTAAATTGAAAAATTTGCTGTTAACATGTTAAAATTTTCCCGATGTGGTTTTAGCCCGTGTCACCCACAAGCCTCTGAAACAACTTGCAAGTACTTTCCAGGATTCAGTGCATCATCAAATGATGTTTTGTCAGTAGGCATTTTGACCTGAACATCCTATTTCAAAAGTTAAGGGAGTTTAATTGTAGAGAGACAGTACTCTGTGCTTTGTCTGACTGTGCTTCAAAGAACAAAACAAAAGTTTAATTTATTAATAAAGGTGTAACCATAGAGACTGTGCTCCAAATATGTATTTTTCTAGGTATTTAAAGACTTGCAAGATGTTTTTCCACCTATCCTCGTCAGCCATTTTGATAGCTGCTAACATAAATCTCAGTAAGGGTAAAGTGAACATAAGCATGGAAAGCTCTGTGACATATGGCAAAGCAGTAGGCACATAACCTGTACCCAGAGAGTCTGAAAGCCCATGTCACAGTGGCATAATAGAGCAGGATTTGTACCTATTAGGCAGTCAATCTGCTTTACAGTTTATTCCCAGTGACGTGAAGTATTTTCAAATTTTAAGGAAGGATTTTTGAAAAGTTCTACCTACAACCCACAGGTCAGAGAGATATGTTTCAATTCCATACATTTATTTATCTAATCTAACACACTTAATCTGCCTAATCTACCACCTTTTTGCACTCTTGCCCTGCTGTTACTGTAAGTAAAGGGAAACTCAAATCACATAATACAACTATATGTCATTCATTCAAGATTTCAAAACTTGTTAAAGACACTGGAAGCTGGACTGGAATCATAGACAGCTTTCTAAATTATCATTATGTATTTTAGCTCACTGGTTTGTTGGGTCTTTTTTAGAACAGGCAAATTCTAACCAGTGAGGGATCTTGGAGTTGTGATGTTGCACTAACTGGATATAGTATTAGCTGTTTTTTCATTGCACTACCCTTTGGCAATGAATACTTTTAAGACCTGCTTTAAAATTGTAATCTGTCTTGGCCATACCTAAGGATAATATAAAGGCTAGAACATTTGACAAGTACGCATGCTATATCCATTAATTTGTGTAACTTCAGAACACTCCCATGGAAGGCAAGAGAGCTCCATATATACCCTTTCTGAGGTAGTCAAAGTGTCACTAGAAATAACGTAATTATGTTAATTTTCTAATCACTGTGGCATATGTATAAGGCATAGCAATTGATATTGTCAGCCATTTCAGTGGAAATGTATGTCAATTAAATTCACTGGGTATATATGAGAAACTGCCATTCATATTATAGCTCTTGGAAACATTTACTGTCATCTTAATTGCACTGGTGAATTCGAAAAATATAATATGTAAGATCTGTAGTTAAAATTGATTAGATCTATTTAACTCTTCAGTAGATTATTTTTTTTGAAAAAGATTACTTTTAGGTAAATAGTATCATTTAAAAAAAAATACAAACTTCTTACACATATTCAGATAACAAAACTCCAATATCGCAAAACGTTTAGATTCTAGAGTGCTTCATTGGTGCTGCATTTGACAGACAAAAGAATTTTATGTCACTACAGAGATTCTTGAATTTCATTTTAGCATTGGAAAATATAACGTCTCTTGAAGTTTTCCTCTGCAGAGCCAGCATTTCTGCATTGTAGAAGAGGAAACTCTTTTTAACAGTCATTTGTTCAATCAGTTCAGGAAAACTGTGATGGCTAAACACTGGTTGAAGGAAAACGAGTAATGTTCATTTTGGATTTATGATTACTTGAATGGAAATGAAGCACAAACTACTTATCAAAAAGATGTAGAAAAGAGTAGTTGTGGTGTTTCTTTTGTTGACTGAAAACCAGAAACGGCAGGATAAGATGATCAGAAAGAGAGACATGTTACAAAGAGTAGTTTTGCAGAATACTGTACAAAATCTTGTCTACAGTGTGAAATTAAGAACTAAGAGACAAATTCTATTTGTCTCACTCAGAGCAGTTGCTTTTAAATCAATAAATTCACATTAGTGTATAGACTTTCAGGATCACGTATTCACCTTACACTGCTGAGCAGCTGAAATGAATAGCCTGAAATGCCAACAGAGCATCCACAACCCTTATTGGCTTCACATTGAGTTGTAAGTGCTCATCATTTCCCAGAATCAGATCTTTCATGCACAAAGCTCCCAATAAAATCAATGCACTCTGTGTGTCTGAACCATCAGGAACTTCATCCCACTATCTTTGATTTCTATACATAGATATTCATGCCTTTACTATGGAGAAGTCAATTTCTACTCATGCCCCACAGTCCCAGACTTTTCAGTCCAGGTAAATTCTTGGAAACACTGCCACTCTTTCCTGTCTGCTCAGCTGGACTTAAATCCTGGGATGGGCAATAGACAAAGAATCTGAAAAATATCCCTTTGTCCTTCACTATAGGCACTTCCAGTGATACAACCCACATTAAGAGATGTTCAAAATTTAAAAGAAATATTCATTTATTTCCATGATATCAACTCTTTTAGGCAGGCTAAGTGTACAAACAAAGAAAGCAGATCGTAGTCTATTAAATTTTTTTTCCATGTTATTTGTCACAGTCACATGGTTGCTCATACAGTAGAGCACTCTAACACAGAACTTCTTCAGCAGTGAACAGGACAGGTTGTTCAAGCCACAAGTCTTGATTTTACTGCCAGAGATTGATAATACTTCATTTTACAGAACGTTTAAAACTTAAAAGTACATGCACTGTGGTTTCACCCTCTCTGTCCCTCAAGGATAAAGGAATGGAAAGGAGGCACCTCAGGCCACATTTTTGATACGCAGCTTATTGCACATCTTTGAGAAAGCACCCACTTTCATGTAATGAAAGGGAGCTCCTTAAGTAAAATATATTGCACTGTTTCCAGTGCAAATGAAACTTCATTTTTGTCTATTTTATTCCATACCTACTTAGCAAAACATTCTGAACACACAGCCAAATCTTAAATTGCAAAAGAAATCAGTTCTGTGAGGCTTGATATAGGGAAAATGCTTTTTGAATAAAGTAGTCATTGACTCCCCATCCAAGATCAGTACATATAACATTCATTTTAAAATAAAGCAAAATTACAGTATTAAAAAGACAGAAAAATATCACAGAGCTGTCATTTGGAAAAACAGAGAACTCCTGCAGAGAACATCATTTCACATCAGAGCAGTGTGAGTTAACAGGGAGCATAAAGCTGAACATAACCAGAAGTGTCTGAAAGTGAATCCCATTTTGGCAATGACTGTTTCTAATAGGAAAAGGAGGATTGAGAAAGACAGCCCTTGTTAAACAGCCTAATGTCTTAATACTCTGGCCTATTAGTTTTCTGACATCTAACCACTGCGGTTCTATTCCACCTTATGTAAAATACAGATTTTTGTTTAAGATGTGGAATTTGTGTTGTATAATTTAAGCTGCCATATGGAGAATTCACCTCACCCTTCTGTTGTCAGAGTTCAGTAGGCTGCTATTTCCATACCACACAAGAAGTATTGTGTAAGACATCTCTATTTTTTAAGTTCTACATTTACTATTATGTTTGTGTAACACACACATACAGATTGTTTTCAGATGTGAAATGTCATGTCTATATTATTACTCTCAAAATATTATTATATTGAGAGGAATCTATCAAAATTTCTTTTTCTGTCACACTAATTTTGGCAAGTCTGGAATACTTTTCAGGAATAGTAACAATTTCAAAGTGAAAACTGGACTTTCTGTATTCTTTTCATTAGATTTTATTTGTTTTCACTAGTTTTGCCCCAAAAATACACAGATAGAATGAGTCCTTGTAGTATACATGGTGTTAGATACCACAGCTTATTAAAATTATAGTACTAAAACTACAGTGCAATATTTCCAACTATTGACAAAAAGGAAAGAAGAAAAATGTTCCCTTATTATAACAAATAAGAATAGAAGTTCCTTAGAATTGTCTGGATAAAAAATATTTTAAATGGTGAAAATGCTTATGATCTTACTGCAACAAATATACTTTTGAACCAAAGCCATTTTTTTCAATAATCAGTTGATAAACATTTAGTCAAATTAGGGACAAGGACTGGGGAATTCCACTGCTATTTCAAAACACTACTGAACTTTGCTTAATTTCACATTTAACTCCTCATAACTTGACTCAATGTCATGGTTTAAGCCCAGAGGGCAACTGAGCACTACACAGCCTCTCACTCACTCCTCCTCATCCCACCAGTGAGGAGGAAAACTTAAATCAAAGGGCTCAGGTATCAAGGACAAGGACAGGGATGGATGACTCACCTATTATAGTCACAGGCAAAAGACAGATTCAGGGGAAGAAAAATAACTCTAATTTAATTTGAACACCACCACCACTTAATTTGCCAGTCAGAGTAGGCTAGTGAGAAATACAATTACATCTTAAAAGCATCTTCCCCACACCCCTCCCTTCTACCCAGGCACAGCTTTGCTCCTGATTTCTCTACCTCCACCCCCAAGAGGTGCAGAAGAATCCGATTTACAGTCAGTTAAACACCCATTGTTTCTGTTGCTACTTCCTCCTCGTGGTGGGACTCCTCACACTCTTCCTCTGCTCTGGTGTGGTGTCCCTTCCATGGGAGACAGTCCTCCGTGAACTTCCTCCAATGCAAATCCCTCCCACAGTTCTTCATGAACTGCTCCAGTGTGGGTCCCTCCTATGGGATGCATCTCTTCCCAGCAACAGATGGCTTCAGCACGGGCTTCCCTTAGTGTCATGGCCTTCTTTGGGTGCAGCCACCTGCTCTGACATGGGGCCCTCCACTGGCTGCAGGTGGGCACCTGCTCCACTATTGACACCCCGGAGGGGGAACAACCTGACCTCTCACCAAGGGCTGCAGGGGAGTCTCTGCTCTGGCACACTTCTCTCCCTCTTTCTCCTTTCTTCCACTGACCTCCATGTTTACACAGGTGTTTCTCTCACTCCTTTTCCTCCTCTCAGGTTCCCCTCCTTAAATACATTATCGAGTGGTGCAGCCATCGTTGCTAATTGGCTTGGCCCTGGCCAGAGGTGGGTCTGACTTGGAGCTGGAGGAGCTTCTAGAAGCTTCTCACAGGGGGATACCTCAGTAGTCCCTCCCCCCTACCAAAACCCCACCACACTGAAACCTAGCACACCCAACCTCTAGTGTTTCATTGGGGAAGTTATTGATTTAAAACCTGAATCTCTTAAAAATATATCTACCTGTCTGTAACCTAGACAACAAGTTCTTTTTATCATAAGCTGTACATCCCAGTGATCCTTGTTCTGTTCTGTATCAAATATGCAGCAGACATTTCGATTATTGCTGTTTTATAACTCGTGTTTTTTTTTGTTAAAATAATATCAGTTATATCTTATTCAGAAGTATGGATTACCCTTCAATTAATTAAAGATACAAGGTACTAAGTAATTTCAATTTGGGAATTACTGTGATGAATATGGCAACTTTGTCTCCGCAGTTTCAGATTGTTGAGAACAGATTGCTTGATCTCTATAACCCTTTTGTGTTTTGAAATTAAGTACAGGAGGAATTGTGCCAAGCCTGATTGGTACTCCAGTTTCTCATTCTTGAACCAACTCCTGTTTTGCTATTAGACTCTCATGCTGAGCAGCCAAAGGGGCACTCAGGGTGTAATGTAACATTGCTCTCTGAATTACAGAGGGAGATACTGGGAAGATTCCCATTAATCAGGTTCCAAACCAGCACTTTTCCTTTTTCTACTGGCATGCTTTCCTGTCATCTTGTAAATTATTTTCCTGCATCTTTATTGTCAATCTGTTACCTGGGCTGGAATGGTATATCAAATGCTTCAAAAGACTGCAGATTTTCAGACTTTCTATGGATTTCTATTTATATGAAAAAATATGCCTGAGCCTGCATTATTGTGTAAGGGTATGTGTATAGCCACAAAGAAGTTTTTATGTATTTTTTTTGTTTTGTTTGTGACTTGTGCAAAAGAGTTTCAAGAATAAATTGTAGATGATCTCATTAAAATAATGAACTGTGGTGTAATTCTGACACTTATAAGGACAAGGCTGGCAGTCTGATCTCTAATCCATTTACATCAGAAAGGTTTCAAAATTGAGTTTCTAGCCAAAGTACTTCAGAATGCTTTCAAAGTTATCTCCCCTTAAAAACATTAGTTGTAGTTATAAGTGTTCAAAAAGTCTGAATAGACTTTCTCTTACATGTTTTAAAACTAATTTATGCTGACTATCTCCTTAGCCTTTGTTGACATATACCATATACAGTGATAATGCTTTCCGAGTACAGACAACCTGTGAAGCTCCGTGAGCATTTGCAGTTAGCTCTCACCTTGGAAACATTATGAATTCTATCTTTTAGTGCTGGACTTGATAACCGAGTAACAATTAATCAACAGTTTGGTCAGGCTCAAATGCTAAACTGTTAAAATCTGTGAACTCCTAAGCATCAGATTTAAGTATAGTACATTAATTTCTGATTTAAAAAACAAAAACAAGAACAAGAACAAAAACAAAAACAAAACAACCCCCAAAAAACTCCCCTAACTCTAGCCCAAAGTCTAATCAAAACTCAGAAATCATTGTTACACTATGGCTGTCATTTATTTAATCAAGTTACTCAGGCTGATCCTAACCAAGAAAACCCCTCTTTCTTTTTCATATCAGATGGCAACTCTAATCATCCATCTCTGCCAGAGTGAATCTCTAAGTCTACATTTACAACAATCTTACGTTTACTGCCTCTTTCTGTACATTGACATAAATGAGTGTGCCTATGGAGGGAAATGGGGGAATTGAAAGAGAGATGACTTTTGGGATCACATCAAGCATAGGTGATGGGGTGATTTGAAAGAAACTGATTATTAAATTTATAATGTCTTCAGGCCATGCTCCAACTTTGTGCAGGTGGATATGTTGCTAATTCATATTATCAGGCAGAAGAAAAAGTGCTATTTATAAAGGTTAAGGTGAGCCCAGAAAGATTGATGAAAATCACATTCTGGTTGTCTGGAAGGTCAGTTTGGAAAGCACAACAAGATAACTCTGTCTTGTAGTGTTAGGGCTATAATAAACCACTGTCTGTATCTAAAAATCCACTTTATAACCCCTGCAGATTGGCATAAAGTTTCCACTAGTGATTCTGAGCTTAAGGCTCAACTGTCCTTGCTTTTTGCTTCATTAGTGTGCTTTGCAGCTGGACTACAAAATAGTCACTCACTTGTCAGAACTAAGACAGGTCACTGAAATCAGAGCAGCTCTCTGCTGCTATGGGTCATCCTGTGGCTCAACCTGAGCTGGTGCTTGTGTAGAGTTGGATTTTTGGAAAATTAAACTTGTTTTTTATCTTTTTTTCTTAAAAGATCTGCTGTGAAATTCCAACAAAAAATTATTAAAATGTTTTGGTATGGTTATCAAGTAGGATGACATCAGTTGCCCCCATCATTCTCCAACTCTAAATTTCTCTGTCTTATGTATGCATACATAGTTTGTACGTACATCTTCAGATACATCTTCCTTTACTCCCCTAACATGCTGTTACTGAGTTACTGTCATGTAAATTACTCTCTTCAACAAGAACTTAAAGAGTGATGGAGAGGCTGGACAACAACATTCTATTATTATTCATCTAAATGATCTTTCTGTAAATAAAATCTGAAACCAATATCCTCAATTTATACATGCATATATATTGCAGTTGAGCTAAGGGTGAATATTTCACATAATATTAGTAAAGGAGCTTTTAAAGCAGCTCATGTCAATAGGTTCTTTAAATATTTTTCAAACAGTATATTGAGGAATTAGATAAACACTTAAAAATTTAAAACTGACTGTAGTGCAGTCTATTATTGTTCAATCCATGGGACTTTAATAAATATTCTTTGACAATGTATCCTCTGTCATGTGGTATGGAAATTTGTTGAACTAGAATAATGATGAGGTGCCCAGTTGGAACTAAACACCTGCATATGGTGAAAGCTTCATATTGATCAATGTCTGGCATTTTACTACAAAATTTACCGGCATAATAAAACATACATTTAAACAAAAATATAAAAAAACACAGATATTTTAAACTTTTCAACATAGTTTGTTTGCTTTATTAAATATAATTGCCTATAGCAGGTGGAACTTGGAATTGGCACTGAAGTGAACAGGGAATGGCAAAAAGCCATGGGTTACATTGAAATTAGACTGTGTGCATTTATGAAAGTGGCCTTTTAGAACTGATAAAAACCAGTGATGAGTACTTTTGAAAATTCCAACTGACCAGAACACATTTCATGTACCAATAAATAAATGTATAACAAAAAGACTCAAAACATAAATGTTAGTGTAGTGTGAAATATATGAGCCTCAAATTGAATATTTTATCTTGCCTGACATCCTGAAGCAGAGATGACTCAAAGGTTAATTTGCTGTAAAATCCAAGAAAGAAGAAAATGTTTCAAAATATTTTCTTTCCCCCTCCTCCCTCAATTTTGAATTAAAATGTGGCCATTCTACAAACCTAGAAATTAGAATTGCTATATATGATTGTCCTGGTTTGAGCTCAGAGGGCAACTGAGCACCACAGAGCCCCCCACTCCTCCCTTCCCTACCAGCAATGAAAAGGGGAAAATAAACCAAAGCTTGAGATTTGGGATAGGACAGGGAGGGGCAAATCACCCATTATGGTCATGGGCAAAAGGTAGTCTCATTTGAGGAAGAGAAAATGAACATAGATTTTTTACAGATACTAAACCCAATACTTAACAGACAAAGTAGGACAATGTGATGCATTACCACATCTTGAAAACTCCTCCCCTGACCCCTCCCTTCTTCTCAGTCTCAGCTCTGCTCCCGATATCTCTACCTCCTCCCCCCAGTGGCGCAGGGGCAGGGAATGGGGGGTGCAGTCTGTACTGCCTCTTCTTCCATTTTCGGTGGGGGGAGCTTCTGGAACTTGTTCCCCCTGCTCCATCACGGTCCCCCTCTCACAGGAGACAGTCTTCCACAAACTTTCTCCGACATGAGTCCCTCACACAGGCTGCAGCATTTCATTATGTTGCTTGGTATGGAACACCAAATTTCTCCGACTGGATTCCCTCCCACGGCTGCAGCCCTTCCCAAGCTGCTCGAGCGTGGGACACCCCCGCATGCTGCAATCCTCCCAGATCTGAACTACAACAGCAGGGGCTGCTTTTTTCCCACAAGATCCTGTCCTCTTTCGGGTGCAGACACCTTAGTTTTCAATATGAAGCCCCTCACAGGCCTTAAATCAGTGTCTGCTCCACTGTAGACCTCCATGGGTGGCAGCAGGGTGCCACCCTGCTGTCTCACCACAGGAAGCAGGGGCATGTCTGCTCTGGCACACCTCTCCCCTCCTTTCTTCCTCCATTCCTCCACTGACCTTTGTGTTCACACATCTGCTGCAACTCCTCCTCACAAGTCTGACTCTTCCTTATCAGGTCCTTTCTTAAATATGTTATTGCAGAGGCGCAGATGATAGGCTCAGCCTTCGTGTAGAGGTGGGGCTGACTTGGAGCGGGAGAGCTTCAAGAAGCTTCTCACAAGGGGCCACCACTGTAGCCCCTTCTCCCACTGCCAAAAAAAAGCCTCACCACTCACTCAAACCCAGAACAATAATTATTAACAACTGAGAGATATCATTAAGGTGCTGTATTCTGCAATACTTCTGTAAAACTATATTTAGAATGTATTTTTTTAACTTGTGAGTAATGGATCTTTGTAAATAGTTATTTCTTTAATTCATTTCTATTATCACTTGCTAGAGAAGTTTTGGGACTAATTT
This sequence comes from Tyto alba, assembly GCF_018691265.1. NCBI lineage: Eukaryota > Metazoa > Chordata > Aves > Strigiformes > Tytonidae > Tyto > Tyto alba. The sequence continues at coordinate 35,228,474 of NW_024881276.1, read as the reverse complement.
TTGGCACAAAGATGTGTCTTCAAAATTAAAGATTAAAAACTTTAGTGTTATATATATCTATATTAAAAAAAAAAAAAAAAAAAAAAAAAAAAAAAGAAAGTATCATGTTTTTTGATTTGTTTTCCAAATAGAGCATTTTCTGTGAAACACAGAAATGAACTCACCTATCATCAGGTGTCAATATCTTCCCTCTTTTGTTTTCCCCTCCCAACTCAAATGTGATAAAACATGCTGATTAAATTAGGCTTCACACCACAGCCTTATCTGTTAATGCCAAAATATGACTAAACATTTTTAAAATAATCTCCAATTTTGTCTCTTCTTGTATTCAATTGTTTCCTTTAACTGTACTGCAAAACATTTTATTCACTACTTCACTACATAAAAACTATTTAATTAAATTAATTTTGACATTCGAATAGTAGGTCATGCAGATTTCTGAAGACAATAGCACTAAAAGGTCTGAGAAAGGCCAATACATGCTGCATTTGTGGGAGAACAGTAAGATACAGTTTGTACTAATATCTTAATTACAGCAAACAGGGAAGAGAAAGACATCTATTTATTTAATTCTATAAGGGAGGAATCAATGCTCTGGGAAATTATGATTTACCAAATTTAGGAAAAAAAAAAAGGTCTTTGTCAAACCAACAAATGGTACACTGTGTCCCAGTCTACTGTGTAAAATACAGTAAAAGTTTTCAATTCAGATGTATCTATGCTTTTGTCAAGTTACCATTAGCTCAGCAAATATTTGAGGACCATTTCACTAGGGTGGTTAAGGCAGATGCTATGTGAAAAGTAGGGTGTCAGCATATTTCTCATATTATGTAAAAACTAAGAGGAAAGAACAGATGGAGTAAAAGACTTACAATGGTTATAGTGCACAAAATGTAATTTATAATTAAACAATTAAACATTTTGAATGGACTACTTTAATTAAATTCCAGTGCAAAACATTAAATACTGTAGGTGGAGCTATCAGTAGTTTCATGTGATTTATAAGCTATGCAAGGAAAGGTAATATTCATACAGTGCTGTGTAACTCAGAGTGCATTGAAATAGCTACGTGTGTGTCTGAGGATAACACAAGATACAATTTGGAAGAATGAGTAAAAATGATCTATTAATTCTTGGAGACAGTTTGTTGTTCTTGTTATATAATTTAATTAAACTACATCCAAATATAATGGAAATCTTGCTAATTGGCTCTTGGAACTTGCTGAGCAAGACTCACAACCTATTGGTAGCATTTGGGTTTTTTCCACTGCATACTTTTCTCAGTACAGGGTCTATAGGGCAGTTACATCTGGATTTCTTTGTGGATTTCTTCACCAGAATTTCTTGCTAATGTACAAAGGGCCAAGTTCTGCATTTCAGGGATATACATATTTTATCTCCACAAGCGTTATCATTCTTGACACTGTATTTTAGACACAGCATTTGTAATAATATATTTCCACAGTAACAAAACTCAAAAACTAAACATGTATCTTTAGTAAATTAGTGTGCCAGATGTTTTATATTCCCTGTCCACTCCTTCCTTCCTGTACTACATTGAGACAGTCATCCTTCCTGCCTTCTCTAAGCATGTCTGCTGGTAGTGTTTGGATGGCTCAGCTCTCAGCTTTTCTGACTGTAATAACTGTTTCATCTAATCCCCTATAAGACTCCCTGTACTAAACATTTCTAAATAACAATATTTCTGTTGTTCCATCTAATCCTTTTCCTCTGAAAGCGTGCTTCTTATTGCTTAACTGATGTGTTTGTTCTTGAGACAACATCCTTCTGGCACCTCAGCACTTCAAATGCTACTAGAATCATCCCTTTGCAATCTCAGTCCCTGATTTAGTGTTCACAGGCTGTGCTGCATATCCTCCCCTCTGAATGGCCCTGTGGACACCCTTCTCCAAGGGATGAGTCTGGACTCTACTGGGAAAAAGTGATGAATCACACCTGTGAGGAATGTGCAGTGGCAACAAACATTCTGAGATAAGGAAAAAAAGTCATATTTTCCAGAGTCAGCTGGGGAAAATTATAAGTACAAAATATGCTACAGCTTAAACTTGAACTTTGTCCAGGCCATTCACAATGATTTCACAGAACTACCTCCTTCTTGGTAGAGCTCTGGGCAAGAACTGAGAGAAATTTCAGGCCAGAGAGAGGGAAAAACAGAGTTGGGGGAAAGGAGAAGGAATAGAGAAAAAGACAATAGAGTTTCACTGGAGCCTTGTGCTCCTAATCGGATGTAGCCGATGACTCCAATTATTGTCCTGTAATTCTCTTTCCTTCCTCTCCCCTCTACAGCAGTCTGAAGTCCTGTGACATCTAGGCCATATATATATACATGGATATGTGTATGTATATGTTATGCATCTAAATTATAACCAAACCTCAAGGGTCATATACCAAAACAAATGTAATGAACACTGGGTCAAACACAAGCAATGGGAGTATATCTCCCTTTAATAACAATATGATACATGTACACACATATATATTTCAGGATACCTAAAGATCTGAACCATGATCTGTCCCACATATTCAGATCTTATGTATGTTGTCTGAGCACCTCTTTGTTTTCTTTGTGGTCTTGTATATCCTTAACCATGCTGTCTATCACACATGATTCTACGCACATTAAATTAATACTCTAAAATTGGTTCTACCAAGCTGTCAAATTTGTATTCCTGTAGTGATCGGTAATGTGTTTTAATGATCAATAAACTTTTAGTGATTTGTGTTTATGACCTTGGGGCCACTGATGTCATTCTGTACTTAAGACCTTTACAACTCCAGTTATGTTCTTGTGGCTGTACTTCTGGAGGTCCCAGTTAAAATTACCTGTTCTCATTCAACAGCCTTCAAGCTGCAGTTATCTGGTAACAAACATTTTATTAGAAAATCTAGTAATGGCCACACTTGTGTTGTAGGATCCTGGAGCGTTTCACTGAACAAAAATATTGATCCATTAGAAAATGCATATATAGTTATTTATTTGTATTAATACATCTTAGTTATCACCTTGTCATTGATACATTATCAAAATTGCTTCAGAGTAATCCCTTCTCCCACAATAACCTGTTCACATTACTGTCATGTTGATTCAAGTCAATCAAACTGTACATTCCTGAATGTTCCTCATCACAATATAACCACTAGCCTCTTGATAAAGTAGTGTATTTTGAAACGTTCTGGGCTTCTGTTGTCAGGTATCACTTTTTAAATTATTGGTCACAAGTGATCTGTGGCAATACACAAATATTTTTCCATAATTATCAAAACTTCTTTAAAGTGATGATATCACCATTTGCATTATCCATGATACAATAATTACATAGAATACTACATATAATATAGTTCTTAAGAGTCTCAGCTTCTGATTTCCCAAAACCCAACTCAACAGCTATATTTGCCTTTACATATTCTGCAGTGGTGATGAGAATCATGATTTTGCATTTGATATGTAGAGTATAATTCCTATTTGTATTAATTTGTTAATTTGTTATGGGCATCCTTGAGTTCTCCAGCATTGCTTTCCAGGAGTCAGTGGAAAATGAATGCCATGCTACTGCTTGTTCAGCCACTGATTGACAGCAAGAGTTTGTGCTGGAAGCCTTTCCACCAACTGGATCAAAGTGTTCGGCTTTAAACTTCATGGGGAGACCAGGAAGATGGATCATAAAGGGTAATCGGTTTGTCTCTTCAAGTACATATTCAATTAAGTCAACTATTACCAACACAGAAATGTCTAATAAAACACAGAGGTTTCTAAGCTGCGGAGTCCCTGCCTGGATGTTCTTCCTTTTATTGTGTCTTAGAACATTCCACAGCTTTTTCAATAGTTTTTTTGTCCCTTGATTATGTGTTTGATTGATGAAAGTAAGAGTTTCTTTGTTTTCTCTTTCTTTTTGTTTCTTTTTTTTTTTTTTCTTCTTGCTTTTTTTTTTTTTTTTTTTTTTTTTTTTTTAAATGGCATTAAATAACTAGAATGGTCTGCGGTTAACACATATAACTTTCTATTGGTTTAGAGCTGTCCTGGGTTGAGTGAGTGGTGGAGTTTTTGGTGGCAGGGGAGGGGGCTATCGGGGCAGCCCCCTGTGAGAAGCTTCTCGAAGCTCCCCCAGCTCCACGTCAGCTCCACTTCTGTTTGGGAAATTGAGACAATCGGCTGTGCCCCTGCGATAACATATTTTAGAACGGACGTGGTGACGGGCAGTGGGACTTGTGAGGACGAGTTGCTGCAGCTGAGTGAACACCAAGGTCAGTGGAGGAACGGAGGAAGAAAGGAGGGGGGAGGTGTGCCGGAGCAGAGACCCCCCTGTATCCTGTGGTGAGAAGGCAGGGCGGCCCCCCGCTACCACCCATGAAGATCTACAGTGGAGCAGACATTGATTTATGGCCTGTTGCTCCTGCTCGGTATAATCAAGGTTCTGTGCCCGAAGAAGGCCGGGGTCTCATGGGAAAAGGTAGCCCCGCTGCTGTAATTCAGCGCTGGGAGGATTGCAGCACGCGGGGGAGTCCCACGCTGGAGCAGCTCGGGAAGGGCTGCAGCCGTGGGAGGAAATCCAGTCGGAGAAAGTTAGTGACCCATGACAGAGCAGTGTGGGGAATGCTGCGGCCCATGGGAGGAATTAAAGTTAGAGAAAGTTTGTGGAGGACTGTCTCCTGTGAGAGGGGGACCACGATGGAGCAGGAGGAACAAGTTTCGGACACTCCCTTCACTGAAGATGAAGGGAAGTGGCAGCGCTGACTGCACCCCCCATTCCCTGCCCCTGTGCCACTGGGGGAGGAGGTAGAGATATCAGGAGCAGAACTGAGCTCGGGAAGAAGGGAGGGGTGGGGGGAAGGTGTTCTCAAGATGTGGCAATGCTTCTCACTGTCCTACTCTGTTATGTGTTGATAGTGTCTGTAATAAATCTATGTTCTTTTTTTGATTCCCCTAACGAGTCTGCCTTTTGCTCATGATCATAAAAGGGGGATTTTTCCCCATCCCAGTCCTATCTTGAACCCCAAGACTGGCTCTCTGTCCCTTCTCATTGCCGGAGGGGAAGGGAGAGAGAGCTGCTGCATTGTGGTTGGCTGCCAATCAGGCCTAAACCACAACAGAGCTTAATTTTTTAATCTTTTTACCTGTGGGAGTTTCTAATTACAGCACCCTCAAAATATAATTTATACACAACACATGTGCATCCATTTCCAAACATTCTCAAATATTCAGAAGTGGTGCTTCTGAATGTAATTGCAGTATGAAACTTTTAGACAGACTTGGATTTGCTTGAAGACCATTTCTGAAATCCGTCCATATTTCTTGATGTACACATTATGTAAGTTCTTATCTGTTATTTGAATGTTTCAGTGATATAAAGTCAGTTTCTGAGATGTTGTAAAGAACAGAACAGCCTACAGCATACCTAAATACTATACAGTCCACTGGTGAAGTTGCAATAAAACTAAACATCAAAATAAAACTTATATAAAAGTTAATAAGCTTAGCTTGCAAGACACTTTCAAGCATTTGGAGAAATTGCATTACCAGAAGTCATGAACACTATAAAGCTAGTATCCTTATTACAGAATTGAGGATATAAGCTTTCCCAAGCAGGTTTCCTAGTTATAATTCTTAGAGTGTGTCTGAGTAGCTCAAACATTTTCTTTATTACAGAAAAGCAGTGAAAGCTTTAAAATTAACATTTGATACTACCATGAATTTATATGGTACCAGAAGATTACTTGGATTGAAAGATCAGTGACCTGAATCAGGAAATGCATTGGCTGTCTTGGGCTTTCATAGATTTGTGAGTGTCATGGGCAGATGTAAGCAATGCACCATTCATTTTCTTTTAAAATATGACATTGCACACTGGATCTGGCTACATTAGAGTTAACTTTCTTCACAGCAACTTGTATGGTGCTGTGCTTTGTATCTGTGGCTAAAACAGTCTTGCTAACTCATTAACATTTTTGCTACTGCTGAGCAGTGCTTGCATAGCGTCAAGGCTTTCTCTTTTCCCACTCTGACCCTGCAGCAAGTCATCTGGGAGTGGGCAAGAGATTGGGAGGGAAGACAGCAGGCACGGCTGACCCAAAATGACCAAAGAGATATCCCACACCATTTGACATTGTGCACATCTAGGGAAAGGAAAAGGAAGGGGGGATATTCTTGTTTCTGGTGTTTGTCTGAAATGGGTGCTGAGGCCATGATTTCCAGGATGTGGATTGACATCTGCCTGCCAATGGGAAACAGTGAAAATTTCTCTTCTTGCTTTGTTTGTGCACGTGGCTTTCACTTCATTTATTAAATTTTCATTATCTTGACACACAAGTATCCCTGTCTTCTTTCCATTTTGCCCCATTCTGCAGGAGAGGGAAGTGAGTAAGAAACTGTGTGAGTGTTCGGCTGTTGGCTGGGGTCAATCTACAACATACTGTCACCTTTTAGAGGTTAATTACAATGGGATTAGGTTGGTAGATCAGCACAGTTCAACACTGATGGGGTTGTTGAATTTTTCTGAAGAGAACAAGACAGCTTTTTTAATAGCCGATGGGTAAGTAGGCCTTTCCAGGATGGTAATGGATCTGGCTATGTTTGTTACTGGGGTACGCTGGCAGCATCTCTAAACTTTGGTTAGTCAGAAGTTGAACTTTCTGACATTTATTCCAAACTCTTGGCTGATAATTGTTTTGTATTGACATATCTTTGACACCCAGCTGTGCTCTGGATCTTGACCTCTCCCCCTCACAGTTCTTCAGCCTCTTATTTGATAATAATAACAAAAGAAACCAAAAGAATAAGCAAATTTGATTTTTACCCAAACATTAAATTGTGGAGTTTTTTCACAAAAGAATTATTGATATTGAGTTTGTAACAGTAAATGGTGCAGACTCCCTAGTGTCGGAAGCATTGATATAAGAAAACAGATAACCGCACTATGCTCTGAATACTCAAAATAACATTAGGACTAAAAGAGAACAAACCGTACATGTGAAGTCATGAGTTTGTTTTAGTCCAGTGAATGTTGTTACAGTCTAATACTGAAAGTATTAGCCAATTTACAGTAATATTAACACTTATAATTCAGAGTAATACAGAAAACCCCCATTAACAATACCCATAAATCATTATACATTTAAACATACTAACATCTACTCCTTTTCTCTGGTATTCTGCTTACACTTCCGGTGTTTCTCTGGGCTCTGAGGTTGAATCTTCTCCCTTCCTCAGGAAGACCAGAGGGAAACTCAGATGTAGCTAACACACTTGATACAGGCAGTGGAAAAAGAGTCAATGTGAGGAGCAGTCCTCCTGCTGCTCTGAGTAGATGAGGTGAGATGAGAGAGGGAGGGGCTGCAGCCCAAGAGATTAGAATGGTCCAAGGGTCACTGAAGTGCCTGAAAGAACAATTGTTATGATCCAGTTTGCAGATCAGAAGCAAAGTAAAACTGCTTCTGGAACTCTCTTTTTTTTTTTTTTTTTTTTTTGGTGATTCAAGTATAAATTGCAGCCAAAGTTGTTTGTGATAAGGACTTGGGGCTTAAGACTGCTTAGTAACTCGTCCTAACAAAGCAAAAAATTCTTGATTCAGAAAAGCATAACGATTTAAAAGGAATTCAAGCACAAGCTGATTTTGATTGCTCTGATGAACTGAATTCACATCAAAGAGGTTTATTATATCTTTGTAACTATCTTAGAGAAAACATACAAGGAAAACTAACATAAAATCATCTTATATTACTCTAAATCTGGTTTTAGCTAATCTGGAATGATTCAGTATGTATTTCTGTATAGTAATTCTATCTGAATGAAAGTTGTCTCATATCTCATATTTCCTCTGCTGTAGCAAAGGATAAATTTTCCTTTTTTTTTTTTTTTTTTTGTGACATTAAAACAGCATTTCAAAACAAAGCATTGTTTATTCAATGCTTGAAGACACAAAGTATTTAGAAATATGGGTTAAAAAAAAAGTGTAGGTGTAGGGTATTGGCTACACCCCGGGAATCTTTCATGCTAGCTTCATCTATCCAGGGAAAAGAAACAAATCAGTCAAAGGAAAAATTGCAGAACCCCTTGCTGCCCTTTCATCTTCCTCCCTCTGTGTACATGTGACTATTCAACAGTTTTGTGCAGACATAAACTGGGCAGGCTCTTCCTGCTCCTTCAAATCTCTTCTCTAGCCAGAGGTGGGAGAGTTTTCAGATGTTTTCTGACTCCACCTTAACATGAATTAAACCAGACAGCTAAGGTTTATCCCCACTGATGGTGGAGGCAGTATTGTCTTTGCTGGTTTGAACAGCTACATTATGAAAGATTAACTTTCTTTCACTTCCTCTATATTGTCCCATTTGTAGTCTTATTTGAATAGAATAGCTAAATTACTGTACCTAACTCCAAGAAATCCATATCACATACATAAAATATAATATAAACATTTCAGAGTTTACTATAATAGATTAAATTTGTTGTTTACTGTTGTTGGTCAATAATGAAAAAGTACTGTGAAATCATTTTGCTTTTCTGTTCTTGTCTTTCCGTTTCCAGGAAGCAATCTGTAGCATACACATGCTACTGCACAGAAATATGTTTGACTACACGTAGTATTTTAAAATTAAAACAAAAGCTTTTCTAGATGATTTTGGGGTATAAACAAAGAACTAGACCAAGCCTTTAGAAGAGAAGAATTTTCTATTACATCTGATCTGTATCCCACCATTGTTTTAAAATGTAGTATTTTACTGAATATAGATCCACTTGTAACTGTTTGGGGATTACTACATGAATAGAATTTTTGATAAATGGATGTTTTAGTCCCTCTGCAACTTAGTTTATCACTGAAATTGGAAGATTCTGAGTTTCAAGATATCTAGACAGTAATGAATTCTCTCAGGTTACCTCAGTTTCTCAGATGAGAAATATGTTTAATATTTGACTTACTGACAGCAAAAAGGTTGAATCAGAACAGATCAAGCACACACTCTTCAGAAATACTGCAGGTTGATTCAAAATAATACTCATGTCTTGAACCCTCCAAAACAGAACTTCTTCCTTTGGAAAACTGATGATTTTATAGAACCTCAAACTTCTAGAAAGGTCCTTTTTATCTGACATCCAGTAGTTTCCTTACATCTTTGCTAGAAAATATAAAGTGCTAGACCTTTGATTGGGAAGCCACACAGAACTGTTAGCACCTTCAATACCATGACAAAACTGTTTTATAAAGATTAAAGGAATCTAAAGTCTCTGAAGTAACTCCATCTATGTTATAGACAGAAGTCTATTTGTTTCATCAGACATGATCAGAAACTGGATGACATCTGTCAAATGTGAAGTCAAGTTGTCAGTTTTTAAGGCTATTATATCTAGAATTTTTCTCATTATAGTTCAGGGTAATTGTATTTCTTCCACACTGAGTTTTGCTTTTAAACCTTTAAACCACTGTGTATTTTTCGCACATGTAATAGGCCAGAGGAAAAGTTGTTCTTTACTGACAAGGTTGTAAAGAGGAAAGTATAGGGTTTATCACCATATTACCCTAATTTACTCTATTACTCTATATTAACCTATATTACCCCAGTTTCCTAAGTTCTTACTGTGAAACAATCCAGCAATCCTTTTACAGCAATAACATATTGTCGTGGTTTGAGCTCAGAGGGCAGCCGAGCACCGCACAGCTGCTCACTCCTCCCTTCTTTTTCAGCAATGAGAATCCCAGGTTTGGGATTTGAGATAGGATAGGACCAGGAGGGGTAAATCACCCATTATGATCATGAGCAAAAGGCAGACTCATTAGGGGAAGAACAGAACAAAAAGAAAATACATTTATTACAGACACAAGCAACACTTAACAGAGTAGGACAGTGAGAAGCATTGCCACATCTTGAGAACACCTTCCCCCCACCCCTCCCTTCTTCCCGGGCTCAGCTCTCCTCCCAATATCTCTACCTCCTCCCCCCAGCGGATCAGGGGGCAGGGAATGAGGGGTGCAGTCAGTGTTACCGCTTCTTCCATCTTCGGTGGGGGGACCTTCTGGAACTTCTTCCTCCTGCTCCATCATGGTCACCCTCTCACAGGAGACAGTCCTCCACAAACTTTCTCTGACATGAGTCCCTCTCACTGGCCACAGAGTTTCCTTACACTGCTCTGGCATGGGACACAAACTTTCTCCAACTGGAGTCTTTCCTACAGGCTGCAGCCTTTCTCAAGCTGCTCTGGAGTGGGACACACTCTCATACTGCAATCCTCCCAGTGCCAAACTACAACAGCAGGGGCTGCTTTTTCCCACAAGATCCCGGCCTTCTTCTAGCACAGCACTTTGATCATCCATGTGAAAAACAGGCCATAAATCACTGTCTTCTCAATTGTAGATCTTCAGGGGTGGGGGGGGGTGCCCTGCCGTCTCAGCACAGGATACAGGAGGGTGTCTGCTACTGATCACCTCCCCCCTCCTTTATTCCTACGCTCCTCCACTGACCTTGGTTTTCACGCAGCTGCTGCAACTTCTCCTCCCCAGTCTGATTCCTCCTCACCACGTCCCTTCTTAAATACATTATCACAGAGGTGCAGCTGATTGTTTTGGTGTAGAGGTGGAGCTGACTTGGAGCTGTGGGAGCTTCAAGAAGCTTCTCACAGGGGGCCACCCCTATAGTCCCCTCCCCTGCTACCAAAAAAACCCCACCACTCACTCAAACCCAGAACTCATATAGATACAGAGAGACCATGGGTTTTCAGTATTGAATGTCCCTTCTCTCTATGACATATTGGTCTTCTGTTCTCAGTTGTACATCTTATCTGGCTAGAATCTAGTAGATCTCGTATATGTGAAACTAACTCAGAGAATAAATTTTAAAAGGGAAATACTGCTGATATAAAAGAAATAAAATTTAAAACCCACATGAAAGGAGGATCAAATGCCTTTAAGCATCAAGTCAAGGATTCACAGAAAGTAGATCAAACCGGAAACATAACGTTCAGAAGTTTGTTGCCTGGATCAGTAATTCTCCAATATTATTATGAACAAAATGAATTATTGTATACAGAAGGAATTCCTTTGTCAAATGATTTTACTTGTCTTTTCCCTGAAGGGTTAACCAGAAAGCTGCAATTCATATAAAGAGTTTTAAGACAATATGCCCAATGTAGCTTATTGTTTGGGATTGTGGCATAGTGTTTTTGTATTAGTCTAAGAAGGTAAATTGTAAGGTAGGCATAGCTCCACATCATTAAACAAATAACCTCAAAGAGAGCACTATACTTTATCGTGCCTTAAAATGACCAGAATTATTATTATTAGAGATCCTGATGAATACAGAAGATAAGCACAGGCTGAACACCTTGCTTTAGGTAGATAAAATAAAATTCGATTAATCTGACCTTAAATGATAAAGGCAAACTACAAGGGAGCACTGAGTGTCAGCAAAGGGCTCCTTCCTCCTTTACATTCTGCCAGGATTTTGAGGTCTGTCAATGTACATATCTTGTTCATAATGAGCCCCGATTCATTGACATAAGAAGAAAATAGCACTTTAATATTCAGAACAAGATTAACATAGTAATACTGTCAAAAAAAAAAAACCAGTACTTTTCCTTCATAAAGATTAAATAATAAAACTGAAACCATTTGCTTTGGCTTTTTCTCCAACATATTGTCAAATTGATGCATTCCTTTGAAACATGCTGTTTTTAACAAAACTGTGTTTTCAGATGAAAAATCTTCTGACCTTTTATGTATATTTCAGTTATGATTTCTCTTTTCTATATTTTCTAAAGCAACTTTTCTGGATTTCAATAATTGAATACATTTTATCTGAGATTTCTGTAATTCACAATCTAATTTACAAATATGGAGTGTGCTATTAATTGAACGGTAATATTCTTTCCTCTCTTCCACCAACACCACTCCCCCCCCCCCCCCAACATTCTGAAATGTATTTGTTAAAAGATTAGGGAGAGGAAAATAAATATTTCACTGTCTTTGAGTCCTTATTGGACTAGTTATCATTATCTAAATTCCTGTGTATGCAAGTTTGAGACCAAAGTAAATTCAAGAATATTGTCCAGAAATATGCAATCCCCTTACCTTTCAGCCTGTTATTCATGGATTTTCTGTAATCTTCAGCATTGTTACAATGGAAGTCATTCTTCTCTCTGTCTGTAATCAGCCTCACAAGAGGGTCAAACCCATGGTTATCTCACCAGTCTTGCCTCTTGCTAGGGAGGCACTAAATTTCCTTCCACCACAGGAAATTCTCCTCTTTATCTATCAATAAACTGTATCAGCCCTTATCATGTTGCAATATAGGGGAAAACACTTCATTATTTATTTTGTCTTCCACTGCAGATGTCCATCTGCATTATTAGTTTGCAACACTCATTTATATCAACTTTACTTCTCCAGATAAGTTCAAAGTTAAGACAAGAGTCCTTATACCTGCAAATCAATAAAGCTGGGTACATGATAATAACACCAGAAACATGATTACAAAATAGGAATAGGATAAATTAATGGAAATTTGAAATATATCTGCCAATAGTCTCAAAACTTAATTCTTCATCTGAGTTTTTTTTCAAGGACATTTTTCTTGATTGTGACATCTATGACAAGTGAGGGTCTGCTCATCTTAGATGGTTTTGTCCCTGTCCTCAAGCACACCAAAATATATGTCCTCATATTTCCAGTTATGTGGATACACAAAGAACTTGAGATCAGGGGCTGGATCTTTCCATACTTTTCTCCTTGCTAGTTAATTTTATTGTATGTCCTGGGTTTGAGTGAGTGGTGGCATTTTTGGGTAGCACAGGAGGGGGATACAGAGGTGTCCCCCTGTGAGAAGCTTCTCAAAGCTCTCCTGGCTCCAAGTCAGGCCCACCTCTGCACCATGGTCATTCCAATCAACCGTGCCTCTGTGAAAATGGATTTAAGAAAGGACCTGAGAGGAGTCGGACTTGTGAGGAGGAGTTGCAGCAGATGTGTGAACACCAACGTCAGTAGAGGAATGGAGGAAGAAAGGAGGGGGGAGGTGTGCCGGAGAAGAGACCCCCCTGTATCTTGAGGTGAGAGGGCAGGGCAATCCTGCCCACTACCCATGAAGGTCTACAGTGGAGCAGACACTGATTCATGGCCTGTGGGGGTGCCCCACATATACAATTAACATGGCTGTGTCCGAAGGCAGATAGGACCCCATGGGAAGAAGCAGCCCCTTGCTGTTGTAGTCCAGCGCTGGGAGGATTACAGCATGCGGGGGTGTCCCACGCTGGAGCAGCTCGGGAAAGGCTGCAGCCTGTGAGAGAGACTCAAGGACCTGGAGAATAGTTGTGGAGAACTGTCTCCTGTGAGAGGGGGACTACGCTGGAGCAGAGGAAAGAAGTTCCAGAAGTTCCTTCTCCTCTGAAGATGGAAGAAGCAACAGCAATGACTGCACCCTCGCATTCCCTGCCCCCTGCACCGCTGCGGGGAGGAGGTAGAGATATCAGGAGCAAAGCTGAGCTTGGGAAGAAGGGAGGGGTTGGGGGAAGGTGTTTTCAAGGTGTGGTAATGCTTCTCACTGTCCTATTCTGTCTGTTAAGTGTTGTTGTTTTTAGTGCCTGTAATAAATTTATCTTATTTTTTTTCTTCCCCAAACAAGTCTGTCTTTTGCCCATGACCATAATGGGTGATTTATCGCTCCCTGTCCTATCTCTAATCCCAAACCTTGGATTATTTTCTCCTTCTCAGCACCGATGGACAAGGGAGAAGTAAGTGGCTGTGTGGTGTTCAGTTGCCCTCTGAGCTCAAACCACCGAGCCAATTGTTTTATTTTCTCCTTCGCAGTGCTGGGGGATGGAAGGGGGAGTGAGTGACTGTGTGGTGTTCAGTTGCTCCTTGAGTTCAAACCACAATACTGTAACTTATTTATTGGTATTTGAGGTCTCTACAAATGTAAATGAAACCTTCTTGGTTGTAAGGTCTGTCTTGTATTCTGTAATGACCTAGCTGTTTTCTTGATTCTTTTTATAAGTTTCATTTTTACTTGATCACTTTGTTTCTTTTATTTTCCTTTAGTGATGAGAGGGATTTTATTAGTTCCAAGGTACAAGCCATTTCATAATATTAGGGTGGCCCATAAACCAACCTTTTAGACTTTTGCATTTTGTGCAATTGTAGAATACCCCTCACTTCATTCCTCTCAAATACACTGCAATAGAAGTTGTAAACTGAGCATGTATAATGATCCTTTTCATTCAGATCTTTTTTTCTCTCCAGCAGATGCCAATAGAATGCACCTGTTGAAAGGAAACAAGGTCAAGTCAGCTCAAAGAGAGGAAATGAGAAATTTGTAGAGAAGTCATTTGCCTGTAGTATTGCAATGACACATCAAAGAAAACTTTACACAGGAGGAAGAATGGTCTCAAATGACACGTGTAAAAACATTTTCTTTTGGTGGATAAAGTAATTTTTACATCTGTTTTCATCCTTGTGACATCAAAGATTACATAAAAATACATCTTTGTACAACATAGTGATTATTGATATGAATCTTATTCCTCACCTCTCAAAAACTGTATTTTCATTGCTTAGTTTATTGTCCTGCTTTTGACATCCCCTTGTTCCACCTATATAATGGCCTGGTTTTCCATTGTGCAATGTCTCATAACTGTTTCAATTTGCTCAAATATGGTCCATCCCTTTCTCTGCAAATTTGAGAGTTTAAATATGAATGTATTCAAAAGTAAGTACCGTTGCTTTCTATATTTGTATCAAGTTTCACACAAGAAGCATGATAGTTGTATTATGAAATGCTGTCTATGATGATGTTTGTGTTCATTTGGAACTGGTCATGGCTGCATCCTATCTTATACGTATTTTGTCTATCTCTAAATACTGTATGTAGTCAAGGTCTTCTTAAAGAAGAGGTCTTTGGCTACTACCTATTTCAAAGCTCAGTAACCCTGTAATTGAGGCATGAAATTTTGTGTCTTTCATAGATGATGTAATAATGTCTAAGTGAGGTGAAGTTTGTAGGTAGAGTGTGTATTGGCTTCCATGAGCTAAAGTAGCTGAAAAAGAACAGTTCAGCTCTCAAACAGAGATGTTCTTGAGATTATAATGCATATAATCATACATTTACATAACTACATAAGAACAGAGAGCTCTGTCGACACCAAGCAAAAAGCACCCTGAGTCAGTATCTGTACACTTCCTTCCCTGCAGGATATGGCTTCAATGGTAGTTAAGAACAACAGCATATCAAAATTTCATCTAAGCTTCCTCCCAGTTGTTTGTCTACCAAGAATTTCCCTGTAGGACTGTTTCTCAACTTCTCTTTTCTCTCCTAGTTGAAATTAACTGGAATTATAAGGACTCCACAAAAATTGTCATTATGTTTATCAGTGATCTTTGTAATGCAGAAGTGATATATTAACGCAGACATTAAACTACACAAATTGCTTGGATTTTTAGACAAATGTTTGAAAAGATAATAGTTTTGCATCTCAGAATCATGACTGAGTGAAGATCCACCAGTTTGAGAACTCCCACTTATTCCCCGGCTTGGGCTGTATTGCCACTTCGCAGGTGTTTGTAACCTCCTGACAGGTTGGAATTTTGTCACTAGTAATTTATTTGAACTTCAGTTACATCCATTCCTAAAAGTAGTAGGGAAACGAAATAGGTTGCTTCAAAAGAAAAGCTGTGATTTTGCACTATAAGATACTCACTTTAAAATGCCAGCCTCAGTGCCTTGGCTCTACTTTGTCTTTGAATAAATTAAAGTTGTTCATTTGGACTGCTCCTACCCTTTCTGGCTGAATACATCCCATTCTCTGTGATCAGCTAGCCAACATGTTAATGGAATGTAATTTGAGTTGCGCATAATTATCTGTATGGGAGACTACCATGCTTGTGTACTCTAACAGATAGTTGGATTATGTAGCTTTATTATTCAAAGAAAATGGGAACATGAGTTACATGCTGTGTAAATGAAATGAGTAGGGCCCATAGGTTCAGTGTGATGTTTATTAAAGTGGCCTGCCATAGTTAATTCACTTGTAAAATAGGACTTATAATGGAAACATTTAAAATGGGAATAGCAACTTACTCCCACCCACCAGTAGCTATGAAAATATCATACAGCAGCATGTTAAAACAGAAAACAAGTTCAGCTGTATATGCTGCAGTAGAGATTCTTTTATATGTCTAATGCAAAGAATCTTTCATAGGTAATTCATTATTTTTTTACAGTATTTCTTGATAGGGGGAGTCTAAGTTTGTACCCTAACTTTTGTTGGTCTGTCTACCTCATGCATATTGTCACAGAATTAATACATTTTATACATAATCAATCTTTGAAGCAGCGTCTTGAAATAAACAGTCTCAAAATGTAAGCATTGTCAGACAGTATTTGTTTTCTTTTGATAATTTCTTTAGATGACCTGTTGATCATAAGTGCGTTTATTTGGTATGCACAGACATTCACAGACTGTAGTAAAAGTGGTGCTGGAAGAAGAAGTGTAAGTGGAAAAGGGAGCATGAAAGGAAGGCCTTATTAATTTGTTCTTGATTTCTACAAACCTGCATTTTAGGGTTTTTTTAGACCTCTCTACATTTTGAGAGTCAGGCCCTAATCATATGTATCCTAAATAAATGAAATTAACAATACAAAGTGACCTCCAGCATGGGAAGTTTCACTTCTGAAACTCTACATTGTGTGATATTACATAAGACACTTCCAGACTGGCTTTTTGAGACAGTGATTTAGTCAGAGATGAAAGTTCCATGAAATGTAGAGGGAGAATTGATCCTATTTGGTGCTGTATGGAGAGGGACATTACTTGGGTGGGGGGAGGGAGTTCATTTTAGACCTCCGTATTTCTTTCTGACAGTGACATGGCTTCTCATTCTGTCTGAAATTATAGTATTGAATGCTGAATTTATATCAGTCCTTTCCAGGAAGGAGTTGTGCCATAACTGAATCACAAAATATATAATCTAACCTAGAAGAACGCATATTAAATTTATATTGTATTTTTTGAAGAGATGAAATCTCTATTTGTTTATTTTATCAAAAGAAACAAATCTGCTTTATCAAAATGTGATTAGAAATCACATTTTTATGTCTTACAAGTTTTCTTTCTATTTGATGTTTAACAGGTATAGATATTTATTTTTGACAAATACAAGAAGGAATAGGTACTTTAGAGCAACTCATGTTTTCCTGTTGACAATGTTAATATTTTTACACAGAGAAGTTGCAGGTGGTTTTATATGGCATTTAATATAATTGCATTGATAAATAAACAGTTCGTACAGTTATTCACATGTATGTATGTTCTCAACCATATAAAATGTTTGTGTGTGTGTGTGCATGCATGTACTTGTGCCCAAAATAGGAAAAAGAGAGAAAGGGAAATATATTACATGACACTTGCCATAAAAGAAAAGATGCCTCCTTTCTTTAGCTGAGGTACAGCTACAGTAATTTCTCAGCAGTTAATGGAGCTATCTGTGACATTAAATCTTTAGTTTTTTGGCTGGAATCTTGCCTCTATTAAAGTTTTTCTGCATTTTGCAATTTACTTTGTTCAGCTTAGCAATTAATTTCACCCTTATTTTCTGTGCTACCCCAGCAGTACAATTCTTCTAATTCTGTGCTAGTATACTGAGATAATGTTGACTCAAGAGGAAACACATCATTAGTTGATTCTACAGTGTCATTTACTGCATCTTTCTTGATTCTCCTCAGGCACTCAGTATATTATATGACATACTTTTTTTTCCTAAGATTAGTCCTACAAACTACTCTTTCTGTTTCTAAGATACTAAATATTATGTATAATATTCTTTCAAAGTATGAATAACCTTAAATTCCCTTTTTTCCTCAATGATGACTTGAAACTACCTCAGTTTTTAAAATTCTTTTAGTGGAAACAATTGTGAAGACACAAGTCCAGCCCTTTGTAAAGTTCCAATAATTTCAGCAGTACAGTTTAAATCCATTGAAATCTTTATAATCAAAAAAAGTCCTTGAGTAGGAGAATATAGGATTAGAATGAGATCTTGTGGAAACTACTAAACCATACAATTACCAACCTTCAAAAGCAACAGAAGAGAATCGTGCAAAAAGCAAGAGGTAACAAGGCAGTAGTTTAGAAAAAAAAAAAATTGAGATAGAATATTTCAGATTTCAGTACCGAAACCACTTCTGCTGATTGCAGTTACATGGAGTCAAGATTACTACTATTGAATACTATCTCCTACATCTGAAAAAACTTCTGTGAGAGTAAACATTCTGAGAAGCTGGAGTTTTCAGTGTTACCTTTTTTTCAGTCAAGAAACTGAGAGTATACTGAAAAAAAAATATTTAGAACTGAATTTGAAAATATGGGAATTATAAAAATCTTATTATATATCTTGTCTGTAAGATTTTGGTAACTGAAGAAAGCAGTTTCTTGACTGATCAAACAACTATCATTTGCATTTTATGCCTAAATAACAGCAAATTGCTTTTAGTCAATATCTAACATTTCTAGCAGTCCTGATAATCTCAGAAAAGGACCCTACAAAAATCATTTCAGGAGGTGAGTCAGTTTAAATCATACCAGAAAGTATTCATCTTAAAATGCCTTATAGATGCAAACAGCAACAGTTTCTTGCATGTTAATAAACAGAAATTACAACTGTTGTTGTTAAATAATATGTGATTAAGATTGTGCCCCTAGATCTGAAAGCAGATGAGATTCTCTGTGGATTTTCTTATTCGTGATGTTCTATTTAGGGCCTGGACTTTTTTTTTTTTTTTTTTTTTTTTTTTTTTCAGTATAACACAATGATTAAGATATCTATAAAAACTCTGAGTAAAGTGCTTTGTCCCTCGTTACAGTAATAAAGATTTTTTACAAATGAGTAGAACAGATTATAGTTGTACTGCATGTTCCTGTAGCTTCCAATAAGGTGTCCATTCCCATTTAGGCAGGAGCTGCTGTGGTAATCAGAGCTACAAGGGAGGATGATTTAGGCCAGCTCTAACATAGTTTGATACACAGGGTGTCACCACACACTTTCTGGGGCCATGAAGAGCAAAACCATTCACCTGAATTCAAGGTCCAAGTAAATTCCAGATCTCTTCAGTGTCATAATGACACTACCTGTCACATTTGCAGCAGTTTTACCATTTGATTTGCCTTCCTAATTTCTGTGGAGCCAACATTTTCATAGATTCATCTAGTGTGATAGCAATATCTCTTTTCTTAATGGTAGTAGCCATTATAACACACATATTTAAAATCAGGCCTTTTTTTTTTTCCTTAAATCTGTATGCAGCACTATATTTCTCCATATTAAATATTATCAATCATTTTATCAACTAATCATTATTTATTGTAAGTTCCACCTCCACACATGGCCTTCATTTTATCACCGTGATATCATAGTATTGTCAGAAAATACTATACCTCTAGCAAAAGTTAACACTTGAGTGTAAGAAAGTGCTCTGCGTCTGTTATCATGATGACACAAAAGCTTTGTTCTTTGGTTGTTTTATCTCTTTTCATTTCCACCTCCTTATTGTCAGTGGTAATAAACTGCATGGAACTCTTTATGTCATATTTGGAGCACATGGAGAAGTTCTGTATGATTCTTATAGTGTTTAGCATGGGACAGAGATGCTGGGTAATTGGTTTTCTCAGTACCATAGTTTTATTCTCATGAGATGCAAAGCTGCGCCTCTTTTGTCAGCACTTGATGAAGCTGTTCTGTTCCTCTGATACCACAATCCCAGAGGTTCCTTGCAATGAAAAAGTATGCACCTATTTGTTTTTACTGTAAAAAAATAACAGTTCCAGTTATACTGATGGAATGACTGTCCTCTAAAGAGAAAACAAAAAAAAAAAAAAAAAAAAAAAAGGAAATGTGAAGAGACTTGTAGTGGTTTGACCCTGGACGGTAGCCAAACACCATGCTGCCGCTTGCCCATTCTTCCCCCACCAGGGAATGGGGGAGGGAATCAGAAGGGCAAAGGGTGACTGGCCAGTTGAGATAAAAACAATTTAATAATGGTAATAAAATCAAACAGTCACAATAATAGAAAGTATAAATGGGCAATGCACAATGCAATTGCTCACCACGAGCTGACTGATACCCAGCCCGTTCCGGGCTAGCAATCCTGAAATACCAAGATCCCTCAATTGCAATCCCATAAACAAAAGAGAGTCCCTTCCCGGCCATACAACCTTTATATAGTGAGCATGATGTTACATGATATGAAATATTTCATTGGTTAATTTGGGTACAGTGTTCTAGCCATGCTCCCTCCCTGTTTCTTCTACACCTGCACGCAGGCAGGACATGGGGAGTTGGAGAGTCCTTGAAATCTCAGCAACAATTGAAAATATCAGTGTGCTATCAGCATTCTTCTCATGCCAAACCACACACTGAATCCAAAACACAGAACTATTCTAGCTACCAAAAAGAAACATTAACTTTATTCCAGCCCAAACCAGGACAAGACTGAATTATGTATATCTCATGAACATATAGGTGAATAGGAAGGAAAAGAGTCACTTGAGGTGAAGGCCCACAGATCTAGACTCTAACCATCTAGGCTGATCCACCCTGAGGTTGTTGGGTGGCAACACAGTCAGAATTACAGGTCACAAGAAGCATCTACTAGCCTTAGTGCAGCTGAACCCCAGCCCACGTATTCTTTTTAAATATGATCAAAAAATGTTATTCCAAATTCTCTTGGTTCTGTTAAGCATTTTCAGTAACACAAATAATGTTCATTGTTAATAGTACACTTAAGTATAGGAATTTTCTATAGATTGTAATTTTCTTCAGCTGGAAAGCATAACATAATGAGGTATTGTGGGAAATGGAGATGCAAATAAAATGCTATGGTTTGCATTTCTTTAAATCAGGAAAAATAGTAATCTCAAAATTAATTGCCAAAGATTACTTCATTTTCCCTGTTACATTACATTGACATTAATTTCTATTAATATTACTGTTTTCTGGGAGCACAGAAATTTTCTATTAAAGGGCTTGCAATATTTAAGTTATTCCCTCCCCTAGTTCTTGATATATGAAAATTTGCAAGGTTCCTGCTACATAACACAATTATAGAACTGTGCCATATGCTTTATGCATATAGCAAGCATTTTAGAAATGCTCTCGGTGTTGTGTTCTGCAGATCTGTGAAGAAAGTGCTACTCTGAGATTTGTGCAAATTGTTGCAACTGGAAAAAGAACATTTAATTATAAAACAATAATAGACCTGGATTGGACTCCTTAAGGGAAACCTGACACAGATGCTTGTGTAATGGAACCCAGTTATTAATTTATAGAATTATCCCTGCCCTGCAAGCTGCTCCTGGCATGTGAACCCCATTGACTTCACCAGGGCTCTGCAAGGGAACTGCACGTTCCAGCCAGATGGACCACTTTGCACGGTCAGAGATTAACAGTACCATTTGAGTTAGATAAAAAGTGACACAAACAGCTAAGTCAGGCTTCCAGACTTCAATGTAACTACCATATTAGCTCACTATTTCACTGCTTATTTTGTACTGTTATCATGTACAAACCACTGGATGTGTCCATAATTTGGTGGAATGTTATATATGAAGTTAAAAGCCAGATTCTCAAATAATAATTGTTCCCATGAGGTGAAGTGAAACAGAACTAGCTTTCACATTCTCACTGCAAGATAGAATGATTTGGGGATTCCAACATGTATCTTTGTTTTAAGCCATAAGAAACAGTGACACAGCAGTTGGATGGTCAACTTAGTGTCTGCTAAGGGTTTTTCTCTAAAAGCAGGTTGCACTTTCTATGAACTATGAAAGACAGAGTAGGCAGTCTGCAAATCTCTGAGCTGTCAGAAATATTCACTGCAGAATCAACAACCTTTTGTTTATATCAAAGGTCAGGCTAATGCTCTGTATGGTGATATCCCCTGATCTAATATAAGGGAGAGCATGCAAAGTAGTTTTAGCTTTGAGTGCCAAATGAGAGAACAGTACAATATTGCACCTATATGTTCATGTTCGTATTGCAATAATTGTTCATTGGTAAGAATCTGACAACTTGCAAACCATGCTGTTCAGATTGACAGTTATATTGTTGAAATACACAGGAAACAGAAACCGGAAAAATCAGCTGTCTTATAACATGTACGTTTACCTTAAAAGTATTAGTTAAAAGAAGCTTATATAAAACCCAACAAAACAAATGAACCAAACTAGAAACTTCATAAAGGAAAAAAAAGGTAGTAAGAGAAAGTTATCTCTTAAGTTCCTCAATTATCTTGCTATTTCCTTCTCAGTTCTTCAGAGGATGTATCTGAGACAATTTTCAAAAGCCAGAATTTCACAGCTGAATCTCATGTTTAATACTTTATCTAAGTCCTGTCCTTACTTTAAAGCTAAACTGGGTTTCCTCTATGTTAAAAAAAAATGCTCGGATGAATACTTTGACGTGATTTTTTTATTATTATTATTTTTAAAAGAATAGGAACTTGTTACGCCATGTGTAAATGACAATTAAAACAGTCATACATAACAGTGTTTCAAATACCTTTGCAAAAGTACATTTTGCTGCTTCAACAACTTCTAATACATAGATTTTTATGCTTGCTATGAAGTATTTGCTTTCTGTCCACTGCAGCTGATTATACATTATAGCAGGATTTTGTATTACAGAATGGATTAAAAAAAATCAAAGTAAACAAAAAACCCACAGTCTATTATCATCCTATTGTATATGAATTTCTCCTGACTTTACAATAGCATTTTGATTCTGTAAGGTAGAACTTAAAACAATAGACAAAATAGACAGACACCTCAAAAACGTTTCAGAAAGAGGTGAAACAACTAAATGTATAACAACTGTTAACCATAAAGAATGTATAATAGAGCTTTCTGTACAAGCTATTATTCAGGCATTAAATGGCCATACATCTATTTCAGTCAAAAGTACATTCCTAATTATGAATTTTAGTTTTACAAAACTTAAATGATCTTCACCTACTTCTTGAGTTCTTGATATCATTGAATTCCACATTAATAAGAATAACCGATAAGCACTCTCCTTCTCAGAAATCATAGAATCATAGAATAGTTTGGGTTGGAAGGAACCTCCAAAGAACACCTAGTCTAACCTCCCTGCAATGAGTAGGGATCTCTTCAGCTACATCAGGTTTCTCAGAGAAACCTAGCCAACCTAGCCTTGAATGTTTCCAGGGATGGAGCATCCACCACCTCTCTGGGAAACCTGTTCCAGTGTTTCACCACCCTTTGAGAAAGAGAAAATAAGCCAAGGCTTGGGATTAGAGATAGGACAGGGAGCGATAAATCACCCATTATGGTCATTGGCAAAAGACAGACTTGTTTGGGGAAGAAAAAAATAACATAAATTTATTACAGGCACTAAAAACAACAACACTTAACAGACAGAATAGGACAGTGAGAAGCATTACCACACCTTGAAAACAACTTCCCCCAACCCCTCCCTTCTTCCCAAGCTCAGCTTTGCTCCTGATATCTCTACCTCCTCCCCGCAGCGGTGCAGGGGGCAGGGAATGCGAGGGTGCAGTCATTGCTGTTGCTTCTTCCATCTTCAGAGGAGAAGGAACTTCTGGAACTTCTTTCCTCTGCTCCAGCATAGTCCCCCTCTCACAGGAGACAGTTCTCCACAACTATTCTCCAGGTCCTTGATAGCACCTGTCTAACCTTGGTATGTCATCCTACAGCTTGTGACAAGTGTGCATGATATTATCCCCCTTCCCCTCCAAGTCTATGAGCCCCACCAACTCATGAGCAAAGACCTTCTTCCCCCTTTGAGAAAGGTGAGCTCCATCTGATGCCAGCAGGCTTGGTGCCGTGTAGGTGATTCCATTATTGAAAAACCCAAAATTGTGATGGTAACACCAGCCAGAGTTATGCATTAATAGACTGGGTCCATCTTTTTTTTTCAAAATGTTGCTGCCCACAACAAGAAGGGTAGAGTTAAAAATTACCTGTGCTCCAGATTCTATTATCAACTATCCCAAGGCCCTGAAGTGTCTTTCGATTTCCCTTGGACTACACATTGCAGCTTTACCACAACCCACACTGAGGGCCATACCAGGATAGGGAGTTTCCGAGTGATGTCTGTAACCCAGGCCCCTGGGAGGCACCAGACTTCCCTAAGAGGAGGGTCTGTCCAGCATACTGGACCCTCTGTTCCCCTCAGAGGGAAGTCACCTACAACTAACCCACCTTTTCTTCCTTGTGGAGGTGGTGATGATATAGGGGGATTAGGTCTTTCTGATCTTGGTAACCCTTCTGGTGTAGATGGACCATCATCCACGTTATTCACTGACTAGCATTCCACATCCAGAGCCTCATATCTGTTTTACAGTTGGGAAGGCAAGGTGGACAAAGAGGAGGTTCGTCTGCTCTCCTGAGTGTGGACTTGCCGCCATTCACTCCTCTCCTTTAAGCTATTGCCTTCTGCCCGACAGGGGGAGGATATAGGATCTCCTCGATCTTGTTGTTTTGTTCTGGTTACTGCTTCTGTTTCTGTCTCAGGGAGGGTAGACAATGGTTCCACTAGTCTCTCTTTCTCAGACTCCCTGATGGTCCTTAACCTTTCTACTTCCTCTCATAGCTCTGCCACCAGAGCAAATCCTTAATCTATTCTTATGTTTTCTTTGTGAAGCAGAAACGTTTCTGGGCAAGAAATTGGTCCATCAATTGCAGTAACATATATTTCACTCGGTACTACAAGATTCTATATTTTTTATTACATGTTTGCTTATAGCAGTTTGATCTGTGTAAAATTTTCCAGTGTTATTAGTTCTACTTCAGTACACTTACTTGTTGGTTATATTGGCAGGTCTCATGAGAAATCTTGATTTGCATGTCTGGTGATTCTTTTTAACCAGACAACATAATGGATAAGAGGCTAAGGAAATCATCCACTCTCAGACAGCCAATGCCACTACATCTTTTTTTAGTGTAATATTTGAAGCCAATAGTTGTAAATTGCTTTCCACTGAGATATTAATGTTTCTGAGGTAGAACTCAGAGGTTTCTATCAATTTAGGCATACTGACATTTTGCTGAAGTAAGAAATCTAGAAAGCAAAGGCAGTAATTCTTAACCTGTAAAATTACTGCTCTTACTCTATATGATTAACTTCCATAAGCTTACTTTATAGGCAGATGATATCTTGCAGACTTTAAGGATTCTTTTATGTGTCAAAGGTTTTCATGTGAACTTTCAGGATACCTACACAGTGCATGAGACTTCATTCAGTGAAAGCAATAATGATATGTTGGACGAGACACTAATAACTCACAGTGCCCAGGGATGTTTGTAATTATGATACACACTGAGATTATGGGGTGCCTCAGCATTTTGCTGTGATTTTTTTGTAGATATTTGTGCTGAATCTGTTTGGGATAATGATATTTTTTTTCACAGCAGCCTGTATGCTGCTACATTTTAGACTTGTGGCTAAAACAGTGTTGTTAACACACTAATGTTGACTGTTGCTGAGCATTCATTGTACAGACACTAGGACCTTCTGTTTTTTCCCCTCTGTCCCCCACAAGTAGTCTGGAGGTGTGCAAGAAGTAGAGAAGAGACACAGCCAGGACACCTGAGCCAAACAGATCAAAAGGATCATGATCAACAATGCAGCTCAAGAAAAGGAGGAGGAAAGGACTACATTCATGGTTATGACATTTGTTTTCCCAAGTAACCATTAGGCATGCTGAGGCCCTGATTTCCAAGGAGTGTTTAAACATCTGCCTGTTGATGAGAAAAAGTGACTGAAACTCTGCTTTGCTTTGCTTGCATGCAGTTTTATTTCACCTATTAATCTGTCTTTATCTCAGTCCATGAGTTTTCACACCTTCCTTTTATTTTCTCACTCTTCCTATTCTCTCCATTCTGTTGCAGGGGTAGAGTGAACTAGTAGTTGTGTAGGTATTTAGCTGCTGGCCAAGGTCAGCCTGGCACAATATTTATTAATATCGAATCATCAAGTAATTCAAGTTGGAAGGAATATCAAGAAGTAGTCTTGCCTAACCTCCATCCCAAAGCAGGGCCAGGGCTGGGATCCGACAAGGTCATTCAGGGCTGGAATGGAAGATGCCCAGAAGGATCTTGAAAGTTTCCAAAGATGGAGACTGCACAAGCTCTCTGGCAACCTTCTCCTCTGCTTGACTTTTCAAAGGAAACAAGGTTTTTGTTGTATTCAGACTGAATGTTTTTTTTCTCAATTCACGTCCACTGTCTCTGATCCATGTGATACATTACTCAGTGAAGAGCCTGGCTTTGTCTTCTCAGTGACCTCCCCACAGGCAGCTCTTAGGTCCCCCTAAAGGTGTCTCTCATGCAGGTTAAAGAAGCCTGTCTCCCTCAGTCTTTTCCTGTAGGGCATGTTCTTCGGCCCCTGACCAGATTGGTGACCTTCCACTGAACTCACTCCAGTTTGTTTGTGTCTCTTTTGTACTGGGGAGGCCTGAGTTGGATACAGTAATTTGTACATGGTCTGACAAGTGCTGTGTAAAGAAGAAAATTCACTTCCTTGGATCTACCAGCTGTGGCCGTGTTCATACGGCCCAGGATGCTGTTGACCATCTTTTGCTGCCAGGACCCAATGTTAGCTCACACTCAGCCTACTGTCAGTCCAGACCCCCCAATCTTTTTTCAGCATAGCTGCCCCCCACCCATTCAGACTCCAGCCTGTATTGTTGCAGGGGCTAGTTCATCCCAGGTGTGGGAATTTTCAAGAGGTTCCTGTCAGGCTGTTCCCTACACAGGTCTCTCTCAAAGGCAGCCCTGACATGGGTTATCCCCTGTTTGGTGATACCTATGAACCAAATGAGAATGTACTCCACCTCCTTCTCTAGGTAAAAATGTTAAATAAGATAGGTCATAGTGCATATCCTGAAGAAACTCCACCTGTAACTGGCCTTGACCCAGAGGAAGAATCACTAAACATTATCCTTCGAGACTGACAAGCCACCATGTTTCTTATCCATCTAATATATTGACTGTCTAAACCACAATGTGCCAGTCTGCATATAACAAAGATGCTGCAGGAGACCTTGTCAAAAGTCTTTTTACATAAAGACAGGCAATACCTACAGCTCTCCCTTCATCCACAGGTCTTGTTATTTCATCTTAGAAAGCAGACAGGTAAGTCAACCATCTTTCATCTGTGAAGAACATACACATGAAGCACAAAATACAAGTCTAATATTTCCTTTTTGTTCTAATCAAGTGCTATACTGGGAACTTATGAGTACTGTAGAAAGGACTTTAGGGATGTTCTTATAGCTTGCTTTGTTGCCAGCTCTCATGACTACATTATTCAATTGAAAATGAATATCAGGAATTCACTTTATTGCCTATATAATGCCTTCTAACAAACAGCAGGTTGACTACCATAGGCTAAGGTAAAACTTAGCTTAAGCTTGTGGAAAGATGTTAATTAGGCAAATATTTCCTACATTTTAGTCAAGAGATATAACTCCATTTGCAATACCAGGTTATTAATAACTGTGAATCACATGTGATACACAGCAGGGTTTTTGGGCTCTGTCTTCATTATGTATTATGTTTGTGATAATAAGCCCTGGGAAATCAGTACTTGACTAAGATTTTCTGCAGCTTTAACCTTTTAACTGATAATGTTGCTATGTAGTCACTAAAAGCAGAAGACCCTGCATTAAATTCCTTTTGAAGTCATCTTGGCCTCTGAAGAAAAATTCTTATAATAAATTAATTTTTTCTTCTTCAAAGTTGAATAATATATGAGAGTTTTCTAATATTATGAATTTACTCTAAGGCTTTATATGAAAAGTGTCAGAAGTTCCGTATTTATATATTTTTTAACATGATAATTATCATGCTAAAATCTTCTCTAATACACCTGTTTCCCTTCATCCTGCATTTGTCCTTGAGTAACCAATGAATTAAATTATAAAGGCTTTTAATTGCAGTGAAAAGCCTCACTGTAAGTGCTCCCCACCTTGCTGTTTCTTCTTGAATTTGAAAATGACTGAAAAGATTTCATCATGCCATTGTAATTCTTTGGTAAGTTTAGTTCCAGCATCCACAGAAAAGATGAAATACAGTGTATGTGTCTAGATCAAAGCAGTCCAAGAAGCAGCCTAAGCCACTAACTACTTTTGAATTAGTTCATTATATGTGTTGCATAATAAGTAATTACTTGATGCATCAGACTCTTCGCTTTGACAATACTTCATCTGTGTCATTATATATAGCATTTAAGAGTACTGGATTTTGTTTTTGTTTCTTTTTGTCTGTAGGAATATTCTGTAATCACACAAGACTTTAAGGCTAGGTGATTTTGTAGAATTTCTTCAATCTCAGCAAATCTTTTATTAGTTGGTTTATCCAGAAAGTACCTCCAGGCTGTGGTAATATTTAGGTTTCAGCCCACATTACATTTATTGAAACTTACATCTTGTTCCCATCACTGAAGTCATCAGCTATTATGGATTATTTGAGGTTTTGGTAGAGATGGACAATGAGTCATCAACTGAGTTATAATATATATATTTTCTCAAGCATTTAGACATTTCAAACTTTCTTTTTTCTACTTCAGTAAGTTACTCACATTCTGTCCATTAGGAACTGCAGATTTAGTCCATGTCTTTACAGTTTGCTGCAGGTTCTTCTGCGCCCCTTTGACTGTACTCTGAAACAATAGACAGCTGTATTTAGCTGTATAGCCCTGCTAGTAGAGTACCCAGCTCAGTGTTATGCTGACATGTTACAAGGTCTCAGAATTACAGCCAGATCATGTCTACCCAGGTCATGTGTAGATGTAGGTGCAAGTGTGACTTCCCCTGTATAAAACTCAATTCCAATATATTCTTGGGTTTGGTTCTTATCCTCACTGCAGACTGCAGCTTCAAAATCTAAACCTCCAACCACAGTCAAATAACTATTTCTTTTGACTGTGTTCACTTTTCTAAGTGCATTGGGGGATTTTTGAGATTTAGGTAACCTTTTGCAAGAGAATATAAGATGAATTTGAAGATCCTAATCTAAAAAGATGGTGAAAATATATTCTTGTGGAAACAAGGTAACTGAAAATCTAAACCATTTCTTATATACTAGAAATAGTAAACCAGATGCATTTACATGTCACCTTATACTCAATTTGGTAATATTTTTTCAACAAAACATTATCTGCAAAACTATTTCAACAAGAATAAATATTACACAATTTTATGAATGGATTTTGCTTCTATTAGAATTTCTCTGCATCATAAAATCATTAACAATTTTCATTTGAAATATTAAAAGATGTTGTTGGGTTGGGGTTTTATTTGTTTATAAAATCTGTGGTATGTAAAACTCACAGAATTGTGTTTGCTATGGTATTGATTGTTTTACACTTCCTAATGATGATAATAGAAATTCATCAGTAGAAGTATGTGCACTGTTTATATGTACAGAAGAAATTTAAAAACTAGTTAGTGGGTTCGATGACAGCTGAGTACTATATAATTACTCTTGTACTGTCTTTTTCAGTCTAAACTTGGTTGTAGGTGGTACAAATATGTTCTTAAATATATAAAAATAAAAAATGGAAAAAAAAAATCCCAGCAGAGTTTTACTGTAGTGTATTTTTAAATGGACTGCACTAACTGGCATTCAAAATTTAAAAAGTAAAAAGGAAAAACAATTTAGTAACATACTTTGTTCATTTGCTAGAAACTGATGCTATTCTATTTAGGTGACAGCAGTTACAGTAGCTGATATTTCATGTGAGAGAAAAGAGGAAATCTTCAGAATGGAAATGAACCGTTGATTGACTGGTGTTGCTGTATCATAAAAATGAAGTATAACATATATGAGGAACACAGACAGAATGAATAAAAGAAAGCAATGAAAATAAATTAAAAGGTTGAATAAGAATAATTTTTGGAGCATATAAGTGGGATACATAGTCTTCAGGCAGAATATGAAAAGCTTTGAGCAATCTCTCCATGTTAGAGAAGAGAGGAAAAAATGGGGATAGGTATGATTTCATGTCCTGGGTTGAGTGAGTGTTGGGATTTTTTTGGTGGCAGGGGAGGAGGTTATAGGGGTGGCCTCCTGTGAGAAGCTTCTCGAAACTCCCCCAGCTCCAAGTCAGCTCCACTTCTGTTTGGAAACTGAGCCAATCAGCCGCGCCTCTGTGATAACCTATTTAAGAAGGGATGTGGTGACAAGCAGTGGGACTTGTGAGGAAGAGTTGCTGCAGCTGCATGAACACCAAGGTCAGTGGAGGAATGGAGGAAGAAAGGAGGGGGGAGGTGTGCTGGAGCAGAGACCCCCCTGTATCCTGTGGCGAGACGGCAGGGCAGCCCCCCTGTGACCCGTGAAGATCTACAATGGATCAGACAGTGATTTACAGCCTGTGTTTCGCATGGCTGATCAAGCAGCCTGTGCCTGAAGACGGCTGGGATGTTGTGGGAAAAGGTAGACCCCGCTGTTGTAGTTCAGCACTGGGAGGATTGCAGCATGGGGGAGTGTCCCATGCCAGAACAGCTCAGGAAGGGCTGCAGCCATGGGAGGGAATCCAGTTGGAGAAAGTTAGTGACTAACGACAGAGCAGTGTGGGGAACACTGCGGCCCGTGGGAGAGATTCACATCAGAGAAAGTTTGTGGAGGACTGTCTCCTGTGAGAGGAGGACCACAATGGATCGGGGGAACAAGTTCCAGAAGCTCCCCCACACTGAAGATGGAAGAAGAGGCAGTACTGACTGCACCCCCCATTCCCTGCTCCTGCACTGCTGTGGGAGGAGGTAGAGATATCAGGAGCAGAGCTGAGCCTGGGAAGAAGAGAGGGGTGGGGGGAAGGTGTTCTCAAGATGTGGCAATGCTTCTCACTGTCCTACTCTGTTAAGTGTTGTTACTGCCTGTAATAAATGTATGTTCTTTTTTTCTTCCCCAAACAAGTCTGCCTTTTGCTCATGACCATAAAGGGGGATTTTTTCCCCATCCCAGTCCTACCTTGAACCCCAAGCCTGGCTCTCTGTCCCTTCTTATTGCCAGAAGAGAAGGGAGAAAGAGTGGCTGCATGGTGGTTGGCTGCCGACCAGCCTCAAAACACATTTGTATCTACTAAGCAGTATCCACATAACTGAAAGAACAGAACAACGTGCAGAAAAACTGTGAAACAAGAACATTATTGAGCCTTAAAAAATAAAAGACATTTAGAGTGAAATAGGCTAATAATCAGCCTCTGTTTTTCTTTGTTAAATATTTTTTAATAGATATTGGTAAAATATTTTAATTCTTGCTTCTGCAGCCTCAGCCTACATTTGACTTTTCCTTTCATAACTAATTTTATTCTCAGTATTCAAAAGTAATGAGGTTATTTATTTCAGCAATTGTTAAATCCTTATTCCAAGTGATATAATACACACCAAAATTTTTCACTCAGTCTTAGCAGGCAATTTCTTATCAGTAAAGATAGGCAACAAAATTCAGTTTATGTAACTCAATTTGTCCATGGTTTGCTTTGTTTCACAAGTTGAAGAATGAATCAGTAATCTTACATTTCTCTTACTGTAGAGCCGACACTAAATTATACACAATGCTATAGCAAATTTTTCATATGAGTAATTAACACACAACTCACAGAAGCCCTTGAACAGTGGTTTCTTCTATTTCAAATGTTAAAAACATAGTGAGAAATAAATAGCAGTACATGATATCCAGTCACTAGGCCAACTGAAAAGTAAGATTTACTGTTAGTGAGAGTATAATAATGGAGGAAGCAAAACAATGAAAATTGTTGCTGAATTCTTTGGAAAAACTTTCAGGTTGACTAGACCTTGCTTCTCCCTAAAATAGAAAAAAAAAAAAAAAAAAAAAAAAAGATTGTTCACTGAATTTTAAGAAATGTAGATTTCTCAATTGATGTTGTAAAATTAGGTTTTAGGAAATTCTTTGTACAGGAAGAGTTTAAAGATATCCATTTCTACAAAGGAAGACTTTCTCTTTTTTTTCTTTTTTATGATTCAAAGAGATAAAAATAACAGTGGGCTCAGTTAGAAAATTGGCATATATTAAGGCATAATGTTGTGGATAAGAAAAGTATGTCTTTAATGTTTAGGATAGGCACTTACTCCAGCACTTGCTCTTTCACATCAATTCAAAAAAATGAGGAAAATCAGTGTTCTCCTTACTCCAAAAACTGTTTTTTCTTTTTTTACTAGTAAAAAGCTTTACTGTGATCAGACGAAAAAAACCTCCGTAAGTCATTATACCTAAATACTGAGGGGGTGAACATTGGAAATTTTTAAAACAAATGCCCAAAATTCCTCAGGGCAGACAAAGTTGGAAACATTATTGTGGATATCTGCTGATTGTAAAGGGAAAAGATAATGTCTTCTTATACTTACTCTTAGAGGTATATATTAAGAGGTTTGATTAACTGTATCAAAGACCATATTATTTCTGCACACAAAACTGTCCAAATCTACATAAAAACATTCTTTCATATGTTTTTTTTTTAAGCAGTGGAGATTTTACCTTTTTTTCTCTGCCTGGGACCTTGAAGCAGCTTAAAGCCTTCAGGCATTTCTATGCAAGGTAGTCAAGAGAAATCAACCTACTGTTTGTATGGTTAAAGCTTGTTATACATAAATCTGCAGGACGACTAGCAGTATACATTATTCCATCTACTCCATACACTTCTGAGAAGAGACATTTGTAGCACCGGTGAAATGGAAGTGGGAAAGTTGAGTTTTTAATGGTTCAACACACATTCAGACAGGAAAATGTTTCTTATATATAGTATGATGTTAGAAGACTTCCTATAAATCTGAGGAACTGAAAAAATTCCCACTGGAGGTCTGGAAATTGTGTCTCTTCATCACTGCTGAAGTGTTGCCTTTTGGAAGAGCTGAGTAATTAAGAAAGTGCTTGCCAGTTCAGCATGGTATAGCAGCAGCTGTCTGTTCACTCAGGTGAGAGAACTGAATTCTGGAGAGCTCTTGATTCAATTTCCCTGGCTTGTTTTTAAAAGGGAAGGTCTATGCTTCATGATCTTCCCTTGGTTTTCTATCACTATCCAGCACAAAGCTTCACCCCAGAGAGTTGCGTTCATTGTTTCCTTCTTCACTACAGACATTAGGTTGTTTGAATATTAAAAAGGTATAAAAGGAGTAAAAAGGGGTCAGAGCAAGCCACTGGATATCTTCTGATAGCTCGGAGACAGAATGGGTATTCCAGCCCCTCTTTCTGGCCTTATTTTAATAAGGTAAACAGACTGTTTTCTTACTGCCCAATATCTAAACAAGAAAAGACAGAAAACAAATGAAAGTAAGAGGAGTGAGGCATAAGTGTATATGAAAGAGAGTATATTCAGTCGCTAACAGCAAGACATTTCAGTTTCAACTTTCTAGGAGTCTTTTAGCATACAGAAAACATGAATTTAAAAGCTAGTTTCTGACTGGGGAGAGTATTTTATTGAAATTTGAACCCTTGCAGACATCATAAACTCAGACATTAAAAGTGAAAAAAAGCATGTTACTATAGAATTGCCTGCAGGATTTTGAAGTCAAGTACGTGGTTTCATATCTTTCTTTCTATGTGTTTTTTTTTTTTTATTATTTTTGTTTTGTTTTGGTTTTTATTACTACTAACTCTATCTTTTACTGTTTTCTGTCCTTTCTCTTCTACTTCTGCCTCTAAAGCACATTTGCAATCACTTCAATTTCAACCTCAGATTCCTTCATCATATACAAAATCTGAAGCTGACCCAACAGCAAATTCAGCTTACGTTTTTTTAAAGCACAGCTTGACACTCCATTTCCTAAAAGCTCACTTCCACTTTGACTGAAAATCATTCCTACTAAAGGAAGTAAGTGTCCTCACTAGAGGTGATACTAAAAGAATGAAAGAAAAAAAAGCAATAAATTCTGCATACCAGCTGTATTCTGGCAGTATACCCATACGGTTACATCACCTCGTGGTACTGGAAGACACAGTTAAGGACTGTAAAAAATGGGTGGTTGTTTCCTTTCCAAAAATATCATATACTGTAAGCAGCAATTAAAGAAACAATAATGTTGTAGAAGGTTAAAAACATTTAATAGCCAGCAGACCAATGGAGTGAAAATGAGACTTCAAGTCTCAAGCAGCACATGCTCTTGTGTGTTTTAGTGTAAATTGTGCATTTATATACCACATTTGTAACTTCCATGCTTGCCTGCAAACTACTGTTTCATGAATTAAATTGTTGGTGAAGCAATGTTTGAAACGCTTTTTTTCTCATTTTATCCAATATATTGTCCTGCTTGTAAACCAAACAGTACTTCAATGCCAGTGTAGAATATATCATTTTTTTTCTACATCCACTGCATGACCACTGTCTAAAAGGACTTCCAGTCAACAAAAATAAAGGTGACTGAAGAACAAATATTTTTCAGTTATACATTTAAATCAGCCTTCAGCCCCATTTTTCTGTCTTGTTCACTTTTGGTGCCTTAATAAGAACAATTTTCTTTATCAATAAAGTTTTAACTTTTATCTGGAAGAAGTGAGAAACAGGGTGAAAGTTTATATAAAATTTATCCTTGATAATCTTAGAGCTTGCCTGCTTGTGTTTACATGGTTGGCTGCTGTGTTTGCCTGTTACTCTTTCCTTTTTCTTATGGTTGGTATTAAATGGAAGCAGCCTTTTTATACTAGTTTGTTAAACAGTATTGATATTAATGTTGAACATGATCACTTACCGAAAGGTTAGAAAATGCAACTTGAAAAAACATTTCCAAAGAATCATCCTCATCATTAAAAGCTGGCCAAGAAAACCTCTTTCCATATCTTATTGCTTTTACATTCTTTACCCAAAGAAACATGTAATAACTTCATAGCAATTTTCCTCTTCCATCTGCTTCCTTCCTTTTTATATCTCCATTCTCTTATTTCCTTCTACTATTTTCATATTTTCCCTCCCATCACCTATTCCTTCTCTTTTCTATTTAAAAAAAAAGAAAAAAAAACAGAACAGAGAGGAATGAAGCTGTCAGAAGGAAATGGATTTTGTGAAATAGCTGTTTTACAGGTCAGCAATGTTAAACAGAGACTGACTGTGTTGTACAGGAAAATTTAGGAACATCATTAATCCAAAATAGCTGTGTTTGACTAAAGGGTATTGTAAAATAATGTTCAGTACCTAAAATCCATTTCGTCTCATTCTTTTTCTTTCTACTTTCAACCTTCCAGTACAATCATACTTCTCAGTTATGACAACTTTTTTCATTGAAAACTTTCTTCATGGTTCAGAGACATCCAGCTAAGGGTCAAGAAAACTTTAGAAAACATCCTGAAAGAGTCAGTCCGAAAACAATCTTGAAACAAAAGGATGGAAACTACTGTGGTAATAAAGGTAAAAAACACTTAAGAAAGACTTCTCCTGTATGTGAGTGAGTTTGGCACTGCACATTTTTGTAAGCATGTGAAGTGGAAAAAATTCAATTTTGTCACTACTGCCTGCAGGATATCTGACTACTTAACGATTATCTCTGAAGGTCTTTTTCTCCCAGAGGAAAATCTGTGGCTATCTATGGGTTCCTGACGGCTAATGATAATGTTACTGTAAGAACAACTATTTTACAAATGTTTACTACATTGATGTTGACAAAAAAAAAAAAAAAAAAAAAAAAAAAAACACCCACAAGACAAATAAAAAAAAAACAAAACAAAACAAAACAAAACACTGAAAATGTTGCTGGACAGTTTGCTTAAGAAAACCCATACACATAAATACATATACAGGTTTAAGCCTGTCAAATAGAAATGCCTGAAGTTGGAGAAAACAGCCAAGGAAGGAATTAACATTGTAGTGACTAGGTTTTTCACAACCTGTCACTGATGAAATTTACCTACTCTGCATTTCCCCTTCACTCCATGTCCACTGTCATAGGAGCCCATCTGAACAGGATTAACAGAAGTTTTGATCTCACTGGGCAAAAAGTTGTTTTTCAAAGGCACACCTTAAACCAAATCTCTCTGTCTCTTTGCCCTTAGGCACTTATAGTCCAAGTAAAGTACATATCACCATGCAGGCATCACAGTCAGAAAGCCAGTCATGGACCAACCAATATGTGTAAATCTCAGGAAAGAAAACAACAAAAAAATAAAAACAACAAACAAACAAACAAAACCATTTCCTTTCCCGTTATCCAAGACTGTAATACAGGTATAGGAACTGCAACCTTTTAACAAATTCAGATAAGTACAGAACCACAGCAATGCAGTATCAATATATTTGTTTATGGGTACAAACTGGAACACTTCACCAGCCATGAGTGAGCACTCTGTATCTCAGGGAACCTGACATCCAAGAGGTTAAGGTGTTCTACTAAGGCAGGGAAAAGCACAGATGAAGTCTTTGATCTGAATCAAAGAAGAAAGCAGATCTAAGCCTGGCACAGCTGAGTTTTCCACCCAGGAGCGAGGCATAAATAACTGGACTATTTGTTTTATCTAGGGGTTTCAACAAGCTTATCTACTGGACTGCAAGGACAGGCAGGGGACAAGAACTGCCTGTAAGCACCAATGTGAGAACTTTATGTGGCCTAAAGTTTTATCATGAAGTTTGGTTTGGTGAAAAACACATATCACTATCAACAAAAATCTGAAGAAATATGTATTAATTTTGACATCTTACAACAATTCAGTGGGGAAAAAACTTCAAAAATACTTGCTAAAGAGGAAAAATATTTGAGAATTTTGGGGGTTTTAGTTAGGATTTACTTACAAATATTTAACAGAGACATTTATTTCAATTATATTGTAAAATTGGCAAAAGTCATAATATTTTGCTTGACTTTTTAGCTCATTTGTTTCTTCTTCAAGCTTTAGATTCACTCAGTGTTTTGGAAATGAGTAAAAGTATATTTTTCATCTGAGTTAGACTGGACTTTTATGGGTTTTTCCTTTCTAAATAAGAAAAAAGGTTATTATTTTGTTAGTTAAGCCTTATATAAGAATATGAATAAAACTGCAGTAAATTAACCATAGATGTTTCTACAGTAAAAAAGTTGATAAAATAATATACAACTTTTTTAAAAAAAAACAAAAAAAACAAACAAAAAAACCAGGTGTGTGTGATAATTATTCAGCAATCTAGTTTCCAAACATGTTTTTAAGATGTTTTACTGACTCATGAAATTCTGATGAAACAGTGTGGAAAGGATTTCTCTAATGGCTTATGATGAATGTTTCTTTTCACATCCATTAACTCTTCATGATGAACTCTGTAATAAATGGGAGCTCATTCTCTTACACAGTCATTGCTGGGGGCTTGCAGGATTCTGGTGATGTATATTTATAACTACTATTGAATTAAATATATACAATTCCCATTCCAAAATTCCTATTAAACTACCAGGAAATATTTGCTCTTCAGTCAGTGTGCTCACTGGGTTGTCCTTTGTACAATTTCATCCTGTAAATATAAATTCCGAATCAATTCCTTTGATCCTGTTATGAAAGATTGCAGGAGTGGGGACACACACTCTTAGTCTTACTTAGCTCTAGGCAACAATGTCACAACGTATGTGGGAACCAATTATAGCTAATTACAGTTTAACTAACCTGTGCCATTAAAATTCTTGAAGAGATTTCACAGCTCCTGCCCTGTGATTCTTTTTCTAAGAAAGTATCTGGTTTGGGAAATTTTTTTTTTTTTTTTCCTTGGGATGTCATATCAACTAGAAGAAAGTAGAGATTTATGAAATGAAGGAGAGTCTAAAACAGGTACAGTAGTAACAGTCTAGTAGTGACTGAATAGCAAGAGCCAAATATGTTCAACAGTTTGAAGATATTAATATTTAACATTTAGTTCAGTGGTTGATTTTCTTTAAGTGAAAATCAAACCCATAGAAATAAAATCTTCAACACTATGAGAACATTCTGGAGTCATAGAAATATTGACTTAGAGCAACTCTGATCACTTGTATGATACTAAACACAGCACAACTGTGTTTTTCTGTCAACTAATATGAAATAGTTTTTTTTCAAGAAAAAAATGATGAACATATCCGAGGAATGTACTGGGAATAAGGTTGCTACAAAAGCAATTAGATGAGGAAGGTGCTACAAGCTTCAGTTTTCAGCAGCTGGGAAATATTCAGGAATATGATGGTGGAAAGGAAATTGGGACAGTCTAACTATGAAAGAAAAACAGGAAAAAATATGAGGAAGAAAAGAAAGTGAAGGAGGAGGGAAGGAAGGGAGGGATGGAAAGAAGGAAGGAGGAAGTAAGGAAGTAAGGAGAGAAGAAAGGAAAGGAAGAAAGGAAGAGAAGGAGGGAGAGAGAGGAAGTAAGGGAGGAAAAAAGGGAGGAATAAAGGAAGGAGAGAAATAGAAGCAACATTTTTTAAAAAGTTATTAATGATCTTAGAAGAATTGGTAAGTAGACTACAAAAATGGAGTTCAGGGAATTGTAATGGTTGAAGCGCAGATTGTTTCAATGCAAAAACTAAAAACAAAGCAAGGAAAAGAAGAAACCATGTCATCATGATAAGGCCATAATAAGATAGATCATGATTAGAAATTATGTAATCTTAATTATGAGTACTTTAATTCCCTCAAAACCAAGAAAGTCACACACAAAATTAGAATACTAGGTTTATGGTGCAGAATATTAGCACAAACCTGTAGGGTTAAAAATCAGTATACTCAAAGCACAAAGAATGATACAAGGGGAAAGAAATACAAAACATTCTATTTGGGATATATCTTACCTTAATTTAGCTAACAAAGATGAAAGAGTCTAATCAGAGCTAGATGACAATAGCTAAGGAAGAAGACCTCCAGAAAACAACTCTGCTCATCTTTCTTATGAAGAGATAATTATTGTTTTCTCCTAGCTGCAGAGGGATACCAGATGACCAAAATCTACAGATTAAACAATTACGCTTTAAGTGTCTATGAATACTATAAATTAGGTGCTATTAAAACCAATGTCTGTAATTACCTAACTAATAAAGACTTACAAAATTAAGACAAAAGACTTTATCTCCTGCTCAATGATGGAAGTTGTTGATCCCAAGGAGACAGAACTGATTAAAGCTGTATTTTCTTCTAGGTTCATTGTCATCAGACACTTAATATATCACAATGACAAAGACTAAGATTTTTCTTTCAATAGAAATAAAATATATTAAAGAGTATATAAGACAGATGTTTTCAAATTGTCTGGGTGTGATGAAATTCATTATATCACAGTCTGAGAATTGGCTGGAGTAATCCTGGAACCATTTGCACTTGTCTTTGAGAACTTACAGAAAATGGAGAAATACAGAAGTGTAAAGATTGTGCCCACTATCAAAGTGGGAGGGAAAGAAGAGGGAAAGAAGGAAGAAGAAGAAAATTATTGTCTAGTCATCTTAACTTCTATTCCCATAAAAATGTTAGATCAAATGAATTGCTTTATAACCATGTGGAAGATAACAAGGAGATCAGTACAAACTAGTATGGATTTATGATCTAAGCTCATGAAATTAATTTAATTGTTTTTACAACAGGGTAACTGGCCTTGGGGGTTGTGGAGAATATGTAAATACTTTGGCATTACTAAAACTTCTAATATTGTCTCAGGTAACATGCTAAGGAAACATGGTCAAGGCAGAATGTCTGCTGAATGCCAAACTGATTAGAAACTGATAATTAAAAAGTGATTATTTCTTCTCTGTCAAATGAAAATCTGTGTGAATGTAGTTCTATACTAAGTCTGGTTTTAAATATATTTTTATTATTATTATTATTTACAATTTTGATAAAAAACTGAAGAGTGAGAAGACAAATTTGCAATTGCTACCAGGCTGGGATTATTTACAAGCTTGAGAGAGGTGAGGCTTAGAATTTGACATGATAACAGCCAACTGGAG
Source organism: Tyto alba (assembly GCF_018691265.1). Lineage (NCBI taxonomy): Eukaryota > Metazoa > Chordata > Aves > Strigiformes > Tytonidae > Tyto > Tyto alba. The sequence continues at coordinate 35,188,580 of NW_024881276.1, read as the reverse complement.
AAACAATTTGGAGAGCAAAAATGCATTTCAATAAGCACAAATGACAAGATATGAACTCAACAGAAATAATCAACTGCCATAAATACAAGATGAGAAAAAAATGATTAGACATCATCATTGTTGAAAAGAACCCAGGCATTTAATGGATCACAAACTGTACATGAATCAAATGTCACATAATTACCATAAAGGGGAAATATTTCTGGAATATATAACCCAGATTATTGTCCATGAGGCATGTGATGCGCTGTTTTATTCTATTCAGCACTGGCATGAACTTTGTCAAACAGAATTCGCCACAGTTCAAGAAGGATGAAACTCAGGTGGACAGGGTTTAGAGAATAATGAATATTATTAGACTTGTGAAAAACTGATTTAGGAAGAGAAGTTAAAGAGGAGACAAAGAAAACATACAATATTTAAAAAGTGTGATAAAAACACAGTGGAAAGAATCTTCCCTTGGTAAACTTTTGGGTAAAACAACCTGTGTAGGCATCATACCTAGAACTGTTTGCTTTACATTATCAGTGTAAGATTTCTACAGTATTGAAACACAGGAATATATTGTAGTAGAAATTATAGAAACTCCCCTATTGGAAGTTAAAGAAGTAACTGTCAGGAGTGTCAGAATTATAGTTGATCTTGCTTTGCAACACTAGGTGATTTCTTACATTGACATATTTCCTTTACTTTCTGTTACAAGGGTTGCAAAAGAATCTCAATTTATATCTATTCTTGCTTTCTGCTAATCCAAGGGCATATCTTCATTTCCTTATCATTTTTTTTGGTGGTAGACTTGCAGAATTCTTTATGATACACTTGATAGAATTTTTCATTGATATTCGTTCCTTTCATTCAAGAGATACATAGCTAAGACAAGATTTTTAAGGGTTTTATAAAAAAGGGATGAAAAAAATAAACTGATACATGCTACACAATATGCATATATGACATTTTTAAACTGTGTTTTCAGAGTCTACATTAGAGAAGTTTGAAAGTGACTATATTATACTCCAAATACTTATCTTTAAATGTTATAGTGTCTTGTCACAGTGATTTTAATTCATTGGTTACAACTAGTGAATTATAGAACAATACTGTCTGAAATAACAGTCATGATCTTCAGTTGTATATAGTGACAATAATCATTCAGATTTCACCTCAATTTTTTAATAAACCTCTACTTTCAGTGTCAGTTTTCCACATACAGATTTTTTATTTAGCTGTAGAATTCTGTTACCTGTTCTAAAGATAACTCAAATTCCTGTAGAAGAAATTATATTCACTGCCATCAAAGACATTTTTATGGAAGCCCAGAAATACTTTCTTTATTAATTAAAAAAAAAAAAAAAAAAAAAAAAAAAAAAAGATGTCTGTGTTATTACTGGCAAGTATTATTTCAATGTTATAAATTTAATAAATTTATTAAAGAGTCAAAGAAGTTAATCTGTAGGTATTTCAATATTTTGAACATTTTAAAGTCATGTGTGTGCCTAAAGCCTACATTTTCATCTGAAATTTATCCTGGCATGTTTTTCTTATAATGATTATCAGTGAAGAGAAAACGTCACTATTCATATATAGAAATTATTTTATTTCTGAAAACACAAACTGTACCTGATTTGCTAAAAGTTCTTTATGTCAATAATGTCAGTAGATAGGTAACAACTAAAAATGAAATTCTTTATTGCCATGAACTTTGTTTATAACATATCAAGTAGTCTGTTTATGTTAAGATTTTTTTTTCCTATAAAGTTTTATTCTATTAATATTTTTTGCTGAGAACATCCTTTTTGGCAATTAAATTCAGTCTACCTTGTCTTTATCTGGGAAAAGCAAACAGAAGAAAAAGGAAAAATTAATCCAGAAAAAAATCTTTCACTATAAATAAAAAAAGAGGTATATAGCAAAAACATCCATGACTAGAACTGGTCTGAGGTGTTCTTCACAACTATCAGCAATAATACACAACAATTCTCAAGACTTAATAAACATCTTTCACTGTTAAACTGCAACAGTTGGCAGAAAGGTATTCAAAACTATCATTCTTCTTTTATAAACAGGAAAACTGTGAAGAGAATGGCCCAAAGAGAGATGGAGATCAGCAGCAAGGCAAGCATATAATTCCTTAAGGTATTCTTTAAAATTTTATGATTAAAATAAATTATTTTCCTGTATGCATTTCACTTCAATTTGGATCACTTCATAATCTTGCAAACTCACGTTTAGTCACTGAGCAAGTGTTAATTGTAATCTGCAAGTATGCTATAAATATGCAACATTCCTCTCTCTGAAGGACCAGGGATAAACAGTATGTTGTTGTTTCTTCAGCAAATGAATAAGATGTGCTCTTATTATTTGATTTAGGAATGCATGGGCATATTTTTAGTTGTTTGTTCTAAAAAAGGTCTATATGAGAACTCTGTATTTTAGTTTATAATAGTTTTCAGTTTAGCTTTCCAATGACAAGCACAAATCGTATGTTTAGCAAAGCAAAAAAAAAAAAAAAATGCATTGTATCAGTAAACTAGAGCCAAAAATTCAGTTACGCCTATGCCTGAATGTAGAGATATGATCAATTCAGCTCTAACTTCCTTGGAGAACTCTGACCCTTTAAATCAGACTTGCATACACTTGGGTCAGTGCTGAACAGATATCGCTTGTCTCTGCCTCATGCACCTATTAAAGAAAGAAAACACCACCTTGACAGGACTTCTTCCAAATGAAATATCTGCAGATTGTACAGTGGTTAGAAGAACATGTTTCCCCACTGCTTCACAGAATCTGAAATTATTGCAGTTAGTGCAAGTAATGTCTGCAGGGTTTTTTCAGAGTATTCTAAAATCAAATCTTGTGCCTATCGGGTGACTTATAAAAGAAACATTCCATTTCAGGGAAGGGGCAAACTGCTGTGTGTTCCCCACTGGCTAATCTCTGAAATGGGCTTTTGAAATTCTTTTACATTTAAAATGAATGACAGTCATTTGCCTGTTTGTTTAGTCTGAGCTTCACAATCAGAGAAGTGGATTTGTCGTTTGAATAAATGCTCCAAAAAGTGTCCTTAAAGAGCCTCTAAGCATGTCAAGTCTTTTAAATTGTGGATCTTTTAAGAGCACCTTGATCTAAGACTCCAGGTGATGTATATAAATCTTAATTTTAATATATTTATATTTTAAAATATAAATACCTATTTGCACAATATTATAGTTTGTACAGTGAATCTGTTAAACCAATTTTCAGAAGCTAAGCTTTAGTACAAAGCTGCCTCCTATTTTCTTAGAGTGACTACAGCTGCACGGATGTTTAAGTACTCAATAATTTAGCACATGCATTGTGGCACAGGTATGCTAACATGTTGCAACAACATTGTATAGTTAAGTTTCCTCCCTACAAATCACATTTGAAAGAGAACATATTTATTTGTGCTTTGCATATGGAGTTATGAGATGGGATGGAAATTTATCCTAAATGCCTACAGGTGCTTGAATAAAATCTGGATTGAAATATGGAAATAATCTCTTATCACTACCGGTGGGAAGGAAATTAAAAGAATAATGAGCAAACTTATCATATTGAATCATGAGAAGGACATTCAGAGTATTGCCAAGGAACACTAAAGAGTTCACGACTAGAACTGAACACTACATAGATAGCTCAAATATATTTTATATATGAGACATTTCTAAACTGTTTAGTTGTGTTTGACTTCTGAGCAGAGCAAATTTTTTTACTTTATCTCATATTTTGGCTACCATTTTCAATACTCACAACTAAATACATGACTGTAGAAAAGTCTTTGAAACACATTTTGTTTGGTGCTGGTCAAATATCTCACTGCTCAGAAGTTGCATTCACCAATTAGTAAGAAGAAATTGTGTTGATAAAATTATGTAAATTACTTCTTAAAATTAAGGATTAAAAGTTATCACAATCATACAACATTTTAATATTTCTGGTTACTTCAACATAATAATTCATGTAACAATAGTTCCTGGGGTGGGAATAGGGCAAGTTTGAAAGATAAAACTATATTTTTCCTGAAGCAGCAGTAATATAAGTGTTCTATCACTAGTAATTTGATTTGCTGTTTATTATAACAACAGTAATAATAACAAATTCAATTACTATTAATGGAAATGTCATATGCACTTTCATAGAGGTTTTATTGTAATTCAGTATTAATCAGTGTATCATTAAAATAAAGTGTTACCATCTAATTTGTATTTATTCAACCATAAAGACAAAAAAGTCTACTGTGGTTTACTGTACCATTATGCAATCAGTTATTTTAATAAAACAATTTTGCTATATAGTTGTGTGTTTTTCTTACATTATAGTGGAGCAACAGTGTATCAGAATGTGCTATTTCACATCATATACACTCACTGTTCTGTTGCAATAACAAGGTTAAATTTGCTCAGTGCTTTCCTAGCAAAAACATCTCGGCAAAATCTTCAAGGTTAAAGCATGTTGAAACAGTTTTTAGGTCTATGATGCATCCCATCCATAATACAAGAGTATTTTTATTTTTATTTTTATTTGAACAAATTATCTTTGTTAATACAGATAGTTAACTGAAATGTAGGTTGATACAACAGCTTCTAACCTGTACAAGGGGCATAATTCTCTAGTTTCATAATTAAAAATATTTTACTCATATTTTACATTCTCAGGTATGGTTATGTAGAACAGACAAAACTGCATCAAAAATCCTTTAATATGGCACAAAAAGAAGCACTAATTTCACTGATTTTATAATTTCTGTAAAGTAAATGATGGGCCTGTGTAGTGAACTATTTTGGAGGAAAAAAAAAAACCAAGTAATTTCAAATGTATAAATTATATAATTACTTCATTCATTGAAGAATGAATTAAAGCTCAACAGTTACATTCACAAATAACCTCTAAAATGTTACAAGACACAGGATTATGTAGACTTCTGGATTATTTGAGATTTTTTGAGGAGTCTGGCTTCTGCAGCAGATGCAGAGTTTGTGGCAAGCTATTCCAACCAGTGTAAAGTCTGGATAGATTTAGTCTCTGAAATGGAATATAGAGAAACCAAAACAAAGAACAAGCAGAGATGTAGTACCAGCAAAAGAAAACAGTGAAGAAAGAGATATGTCTAAACAGACAACAAAAGAACACATTTGTGCACTAATACAGGCTATTACTTTAAACTTCCAAGTTTTCCCCGCTCTTGTCACGGAAAAGCTTTTGCTTAATAACTTTTTAAATGATAATTTAAGATTCAAAAGCAGCTCTTGACAAAGAGGCGGGTCTCTTGTCTCCTTATAAATTATTCTGATCCTATCTATAGCCCAATAAAGCTTTAATACTTGCCTGAAAACTTATTCACTTTCAAAATGATTGATGAAATGTTGTCTCAACCAGATCAACCAGAAACCATGATTCTTGCCCATCTACTGATGGGACTTCAAGCTGTTGACCACAGGCAATTGAGCCTAATGGTCTGACCAGTTTTCCAACTAACTTGCAATCCATTCATCCAGTCCTTACCTGCCCAACTTGTCTACAGTGATGATGTGGGAGGTGGTGTCAAGCATCTTGCTGAAGTCAAGCAAAATTACATCCAATACTCTTTTCTATCTAACTACTTGTTTCATCACAGGTGGTTATCATGTTGGTCATGTGTGATTTGTCTTTGATAAATTCATGGTGACTTATGTCACTACTTTTCAAAGATGGCAGGGGAAAGCCTTGCAGAGCCATTGGTGAGATCCCTCTGCACCCTTCAATGCAACCTTTCCAGTCCCCTATGCCCAGTTTACCTGTGTGGTCCCTAATCAATCTCCTTATAGCCTGAGTAGTGCTTTGTTCTCCTAGGCTCTGACACTATGCACAGGGACCAGAGAATCTGAGAGCAAACTCTGACTGTAAAGAGAAAGGAAAAAAAAAGACACCTTAAACTTTATCTTGTCCTCATTCTTCAGTATACCTAGACATTTGTTGCCAACATACCCAAAGAAAACTTTTTTGTTGCCATGCACTTCATTTACCAGTATAATGCCCCAATGAGCTGTGGTTTTCACAGTCCCATAGCTGCATGCCCAGGCAATATGTCTGCATGCTTTCTGGATAGATTCTGCTGTCTTTCAACTTTTCTATATGTCTTTTTTTTTGTGTTTGAGCACAGTCAGGAGACTCATGGTGAGTCAAGGCAGGTTTTTGCCAGGCCTGTTGAGTTTCCTGCCCATCAGAATAGACCATTCCTATGGCCTGGGGAGGCTGTCCATGAAGGAAGAAGCTGTGCCTATGCACATGCCTGAAAAAAGGGTCCTGGGTGCAGCCCTAGTGTGAGATTTCCATGGCACTAGTGTTCTGACAATTGACGGGGTTAACACAAAGGACACAGACACCAAGCTAAAGAAATAGGCTTATTTTACTTTAGTTTAAAGCAGCAGAAAGAATAAGCAAGGTAATGTACCTAGACATTACTACATAAAGCTAGCTATAGTGATTAAGAAAGATACATCACCAATTGCCCTCATACTTTACCATCATCCAGACCCATGCATCAGCTGGGGAGCCCCGTCACAGCGAAGGGTCGGAGAGCCTTTCCCGGCAGCTGGGAAGTCCTACGCAGTGCGTCCGCTCGTAGGTGAGGTCTCCGTCTGTGTTGTGAGAGGGTCCGGCTTTTATACAGGTTAACAAGTAAGTCTAAACAAAATGCACAGGAGATATCTGGTAGATTGATATGCCTCACTCAGGCATGTCCAGATCTGGCCAGGATCCGGGCACGTCTGAGGAGTTTCTGTTTTTCTTTACATTTGGGATTTATAGTTACTTCCTATTGTTTACTTACAGTTCCTAAGGATTTATCCCAGGGTTTCATTTTCATGCTGATAAGATGCTGGTTGCTTCAGTCTGCTAAGATGCTGGTTTCTGGTCGGGGAATTCACTCAGAAGTCAACTTTGGTTTGAGGCCTATTGTTTAGGCCCCTTTTTGTTTCAACTAGTCCATATAGTAAATGGGTCAGATCTAAATAGTCAACCAGCACTTTGTTTTCAACTTGGAACAGTGAGGAGAAAGGCAAAGTCATGTTCTCTAGCTCTATCATTTTCTAGGACACTGATATCAGTGTTATTTTCAGATGTGAATTAGGGATAGTTACAGGCAAACTCTGCTTGTTCATATTAGTAAGCCCCATCTGTTCAGGCACTTTCTTCACAGTGAATAATCAGGTACTGTTAGTAATAAAGTCATCTTCACATCATAGATTGGTATTAGAATAAATGTTTTTAAGACTATTATTTTTCTCATGGTGCAGTACTAACTTCTATAACCATCATCTTTAGTTCTATTGCCTCCTTATTAATTTAAAGTGTGGATTTCAGACATATATATATGTATGTATATTTACAATGATATATCTCAGCTGGCGTGCTGCTTCATTCCAGTCACTAACACCAAAGGGAGTTTTTGAATTAATGTGGACCATTAGTAAATCAAAAAAGCAATTCAATACAACACAACAGGGAGAAGATTCAATATCCACAATACTGGAAAAATATTTTAAGAAGGGCAGTTTTTTGTTAAGAACTAGGGAATTCATAAAGACAATTTAACAGAATGGTCTAATAAAGATCAGAGTTGTGTTGAACAATAATAAAACCCAGAATTGAAGAAAATAAATCCAGCAAATATCTCTAAAAACCTATAAAGTAAAATGACATGCTATGCCAACTCAGGAAGTTGATTATAGACTTGGTCAAGAATAGTTCTCAGAATTTTATGTTGCTTTGTACCTTAAACCTCAAGGTACACCCATGAAAGTACCTAAGCACTGCAGCATACAACTTTTAGCCAGCTAACTTAGAAATACATATTCCCAGAGCCTTGGTTAGGCCCTTAGCTATCAGTATGTCATATATGAAAAAAACTCTTATCTTGACATTGTATACAGCTTTTCCAACATGCTGCATATGTAGCCAGTGAAAGACAGAAGAAATACTAAAGGAGGTAACTTTTAAATCCTGCGTTTTAAAAACTGAATTGGAAATGGAACTTTTAAATTTCAATCAGCACTGCAAAGAGGATTTCCTGTATCCTTGGAATATACCATCTGGAATTTCTTTCAACAGGAATACATATACTTTTTTTTTTTTTTTTTTTTTTTTTTTTTTTTTTTTTTAAACGCAGACAAGCAACATGTTGTGATATTTTAAGTTCATGTACAAGATATCACTTAAATTTTCCAGTCCTCACAGAAACAGCTGCCATTAATAGGTTCCTCACTCGCTTTTGCAGCATTGAAGTCACTCCTCAGTTCTTGCTTCCCTAAATTCACCTCAGAATCTGGCTGGATATGAGCATATTATTTAACCTTCTCACACTGTTCTTACAGCCTCTTGAGCAGGCACATAGCTCCGTTGTGTATAAAGTAGAACTTCTACTTCATATTCAGAATCATCTTCATAATCAATAATTCAGTAGTTAAAACGTAACTGGAAAGAATTACTAGGTGCTAGGAAAGGCAGAAGAAATCATCTGTGTTTTGACCAATAAAAAGGGTGAACAAGGAGTCAAAAGAGACCTTAAGGACCTGTACATGCTCTTATGTAGAGCTAGTCATCTTGTTTGGAAGCTGATGGCTACTTCACATACAATTCTTCAAGGCATTCTTCAGTAAATGATGTTTAAAAATGGTAACTCTTCAACATGGTAATTCTTGACATCTAATACCATGGCATGGCACTATTTCTCTCAGTGGTGTCACAGAGATATTGGAGGAAATAGGTACATTCTTTATCTCTCCAAGTCTCTCTTTTTCCTAAGAGAAACTATTCATCTCAAACTTTTTTAGTTATGCTAGAGGAAAAAGAGTGGCAATGCTGATCTGTCAAACCACTGGTTTACATAGGAAGATGAACAGTGCTTTCTGATCCATTTAGGCAACGTATGCAGATTATGATTACAGACAACTTGCCTGTGTACATTACTATCAGGGATTTTATTTTTTGTGTCATAAAAGTGATTGCTATGCTGTATCCTGATTTGAACTGTGATTGTAAAGCACCCTTAGTTTAGATCTTACACAATACCATGTGTTCTTAGACCTTAATATTTATTACTCTTTGTCAATCAGTAAGAATTTTGTTAAAAAGAATACAGATAGATAGATCATCAAGTCTGAGAACTAATAGATATCTTAGGAAGAATGGTTACAAAATATTACAGAGTTACATATTAGGTAAGCTGTAGCTTTGTTGTGACTCACAGAATGAAGCCTGAAAGACTTTGAACATATGTCCTCTTCATGGCACCAGTTGTAGGTTAGGTCATGGAGTGGGGTACTCTGCTTCTTTTTGATTCATCAGGCTTTCAAACTGAGTTGGTTATAAACCTTGACAAGAACTATGCACCTATACTGGATACAGTACTTTATACCTTTGAGGAACAGCATACAGACTGTGCTTCTCAGCAGCAATGGCGCCCCACTTTGCTTGCTGATCTTGGTGAATTCCAACCACTCTGAAGTACAACTGGAGCGTACATGCCCAAAGTGGTACCATTTCTACAAAGCAGCAAGTTGCTAAATGTCACTTTGTGAAGGAGCCTGATGACTGCTTCTGCTTGTTTTTTTGATTACTCTACCAACTCTTCCAATTTTCACTCCCTCCTCTCTTTTAGGAGACCATAATCTGCCGTGTTTTAAATATAAATGATTTTCCCCTATGCAGCCAGCATTCCATCAGATAAAAAAGTAAAATCATCATCCCTGGGACTTCACTTCCTGTTGTTTTCATTTTGTTTCGGTTATCATTATCAGCTCATTAAGAAATGGATGATTACTTAGACTGGGGCCAGCGATGTTTTGAATATGGACTATTGTTTTATGTACTTATTCATTTGTGCAGCAAGTTCCCAGTTTTGGTTTATATTTGTAGGCACTACTGTAATAATAAACTCAAAAGTAATTATAATTTTAGATCTATGTGCTATAGATGCCATATTATGGTATTTTTTAACTTAATGTTTTCAGAAATAATCTGTTACAAAAAGATGCTTTCCTTCACCAGAGAACCGTATAGACTTCCTGAGACAAATGACACATCATATAAATATATTTTAATTTTTTATTACTTAAGACATAAATCTCACATCCCAGTCCTGGGTTTGAGTGAGTGGTGGGGTTTTTTGGTAGCAGGGGAGGGGGCTATAGGGACATCCCCCTGTGAGAAGCTTCTCAAAGATCCCCCAGCTCCGACTGAGCTCCACCTCTGCACCAAAATTGAGCCAGTCAGCTGTGCATCTGTGGTAACGTATTTAAGAAGGGACATGATGACGAGCAGTGGAACTTGTGAGGAGGAGTTGTGGCAGCTGTGTGAACACCAAGGTCGGGGGAGGTGTGCTGGAGCAGAGAACCCCCTGTATCCTGTGGTGGGATTGCAGGGCAGCCCCCCCCCGCCACCCATGAAGGTTTACGGTGGAGCAGACACTGATTTATGGCCTGTGTTTTTCACCTGGATGATCAAGGTGTCTGTGCCCAAAGAAGGCCAGGGTCTTGTGGGAAAAGTTAGACTCCGCTGTTGTAACTCATCACTGGGAGGACTGCAGAATGTGGGGGTGTCCCAGGACAGAGCAGCTCGGGAAGGGCTGCAGCCTGTGGGAGGGAATCCAGTCGGAGAAATTTGGTGACCCACAACAGAACAGTGTAAGGAACACTGCAGCCCATGGGAGGGACTCACATCGGAGAAAGTTTGTGGAGGACTGTCTCCTGTGAGAGGAGGACCACGATGGAGCAGTGGGAACAAGTTCCAGACCTCCCCCTATCGAAGATGGAAAAAGAGGCAGCACTACCTGCACCCCCCCATTCCCTGCCCTTGCACCGCTATGGAGAGGAGGTAGAGATATCGGGAGCAGAGCTGAGCCCGGGAAGAAGGGAAGGGTGAGGGGGAAGGTGTTCTCAAGATGTGGCAATGCTTCTCACTGTCCTACTCTGTTATGTGTTGTTAGTGTCTGTAATAAATGTATGGGTTTTCTTCTTCCCGTAACAAGTCTGCCTTTTGCTCGTGACCATAAAGGGTGATTTTTTCCCCATCCCAGTCCTAACTCAAACCCCAAGCCTGGCTCTCTGTACCTTCTCATTGTTGGAAGAGAAGGGGGAGAAAGTGGCTGTGTGGTGGTAGGCTGCCGACCAGGCTCAAACCACAACAATCCCTTCATTTAATAGGATGCAAACAACTATCTTTTAGGATGTGTCACAAAGAAAGCACAAAGAATACTTCAAAGAATAACCTATTGCTTCTCAGTCCCTCTTTTACACACCACAATATTTATCACCATTTACAGTGTGTCTACTGTCATATATCATTTTTAAATTATTAAATAGGATTTTAAGTAGGACTGGTTTCATAACTCTTGTTATACACAGTTCTTTACTTCACAGTAACATTAGCAAGGTCTCTCATAGGCAAAACTTACCAGCAAGGGTTGCAGATCACTGCCAAGTTATTTGTTATTATTTAGTAATATTTTAGAGGCTTTAAAGACAAGTAAAATATGAAGCCGTCCTTACCTGAAATTATAGAAATAGATCTATTTTGTCTCACTCTCTCAGACGATGCTAGACATAAGAGTATACCATTGTAGAAATATAGTACAAAACGCAATGTATCTGCCGCCTTTTTTTTTTTTTTTTTTTTTTTTTAAGCATAGGGACTTCATGCTGTTTTGCAGGGGAGAATTAAGAATGCCAAATATCATATTAAAGAAGTTTTGAAGACTCACCTGTTATATAAATGCCTTAGGTCCCTGTTCACATCTCTGGTTAAATGTTTTGTGATAGGTAAAACACACTAAAACAAATGGAATTGGTATTTACATTCTGGGAGTCATTAGCTTCTTGATTTTCATAGTCTTTCCCACTTTTTCCTAAGTAACCTTACCTGTGTAAGAAATGTGAGAAGGAGTTGTTTGTTTAAAGAAGAAATTTTATTTCCTCTGAAACAAGAAAAACAGTAACCATTCACAGATTCCTCTTACATTCTTGCAAGTAGCATATAGATGTTGTGAAGGAGAAAGCACACAAATCTTCAAGTTAAAAATCACACTATTAAAAAAAATAAATTACACTTGTAAAAAGAAAGAGAAAGGACTTTTTGAGTACATCTTAAGGTTCCTACAATCGATGTGAGTAACTGCCTCAATTTCTCCAGAGTAACTGTAACATAGGAAAAAAGTCTTTACCAAAACCATCTTGCATAGACAGAGTAATTTATCCCAAAATTGAGATAAACCTTAACTTTAATTCCAAAACACTTTCTTCTAATGCTTTTACACTGTAACTCATTTAGTCCTTTTTCTACAAGGTTGCAAAACAGACTCATTCCCAAGACTAGCAATGTTACTGATATTCCTATTTAGCTGGATATATCCATTCTCAGTGTTGTTTCTCCTTTAATTTTAAGATAACATTTCTGACCCGGGTCATATTTACACAATAGAAATAAAAATCATTAGCTCTAAATTGAGTAAGGGCATTTGATACAAACTCTGCTGTAGTCAAAAGGAATATTGCCGCTTCTGTAGAAACAGAAGTCAGTCTATGAAATCTGCCAGAAAATAATGAGCATTCACTATCAGTGAAGTGTTAAATTTTGATTATACAGGGTGGAAAAAAGATGAGGTTTTTCACAGATGTAGGCTTATATTTGCATTTTCCTAGCTATGGAAATAAAACCAATCATTTTTTGTTTTGACAGGGTCCCTTTACATTTGTATCTTCTTTTTCCTGATTATACTTCCTATATAGCATTTAATTTCTTGATAACCACTATTTAAAGTAAATGGATTAACCATGGGATAAGTTACTAATTGTTATGAATAAGAATGAAAAAAATTGAGTCCTTTGAAGGTATTGTCATTTTAATAACTACGTTCTAGTCTTATCATTTTTTTAAATCTACAAATAAAAGAAATATAATGTAAAAGATATGAGGCTGACAAGTGCATGACAATTAATAAGAGATACTGAACACTACATTCCTTTTTACCGTATTTCTAAGTAATGTTATCAATCAAAAATTCATTTATGCAAGACTGATGTCAAATCCACATATAATAACAGATTTGACAAGTACGTTTTTCATACACTGCTACCTCTTTTTCATGCACAGTCTGGTTTTTGAAGTCATTACTGGCAGATTCTATTATTTACCTAGTTTTTTGGCCCATGAACCTCTGAAAAGGAGTAATTTTGGCACTGATTCCAATCTTAAAATATGCAACCCAGAGTCTGATTCTGTGATCTCTTTGTTTATTTAGAAACGTAATACAAAACTGACCTTAAATTCATGGGTATTTTTTCTCTTATTTAACTTAAGCATACTTTTTTGGAAGCAAATATGTCAGTTTTTTATACATTAGAATTAAGGGTCAGTGGTTAATTGTAGTAAGATGTCCACAAAAATCAGATACTGATTAATTTCCCTGAATGCATTTTATGTCTCTTTTCTCCCCATGATGTGTGTATATGTATATCATGTTCATGCAGCACAACCTTTCTTGATGTCTGACCTCATGTGCCAGAAACAGCTGGCATTTTTATTTTGCATAAGAGGCCCAAAATGGAGTGGGGAGGAGGCAGGGAGAGAAAGAGGAGGAGGGAGGGAGGGAGGGAGGGAGGGAGGGAGGGAGGGAGGGAGGGAGGGAGGGAGGGAGGGAGGGAGGGAGGGAGGGAGGGAGGGAGGGAGGGAGGGAGGGAGGGAGGGAGGGAGGGAGGGAGGGAGGGAGGGAGGGAGGGAGGGAGGGAGGGAAGGGCGAGACATGAGAGATACTAACTATATTCCATTCCGACACGTGAGGCAGAATCATACTACCTGGGCTCTGCACTGAAAAGAGCTTCTGTAGATGAAGCAACAAAGCTGTAGGGCTGAACACTAGATCTTGTGTAATGAAACTCACAGTTATCAGGCAATGTGGTGTGTGTACACATGGTACTGTCCTGTACTCTGACAGACAGTCCCTCTGCATGTGATGTGGCACATGAGTTCTTCTATAGAAGGGTATTGGAAAGTTGAGATTCTTGCTAAAGGACCATCACGATTTCACCCTTTTCCACAGATCACCCCTCCACGTGTTCAGCAAGGTAAGAAATAGATCAACCAACAGAGGAGTAAGTTGTAAAGAAGCTAGTAGTCCAACTGGTCCTAGGAAGATTCAACTATATTATGAAAATTAATCAACAAATTGTAACATGTGATGAAGAGGCAGATGGAAAGACATTTTAGTGGTACTATGTATATTAGCTAAAACAGCTAAATAGATAAAACTGTGAAACATTCAAACAGGACTTCTTAACCGACAAATTAATCAATAGCCACAAACAATACCCAGAGGAAACACTGACACTGTGATATATTTTGGAAGGACTAATTTTAACCTATTTGCTGACTTTGAGAGATGGAGGCTGAACTGTAATCTCAAAGAAGAAAAATACCCAAATCATGTATGGTTGAGAATGGGTATCTTCCACGCAGGGTTAAACATTAAGAGTTTGATGTATTCAAGTTAGGAGATTTTTCAGTCATTAAACAAACGTGAAAGTAAACATGTAAGACCAGTGCTGAAGTTATAACCAATGAGACCTGAAAATTTCTCTATGAATTAAAGTTATTTTGAGAATGGCCTGTCATCAGCGGGGAACAGTTGCAAGTTTCTGGGATTGTGTGCAATGAACAGTCAAGGGAAAGGAGAGAGGGATGGCTACATTGTGCCAGAGTCTTGCTCAGATGTCATGAAGAACAAAGAAACACAAGGTGGAAAAGACATGGAGTGGATTTCCAAATGCCTAAAACTTCTTAATCAGGTTTACACAGGACGTAAGGCTCTACAGTGCTTATCTGAGCTGAACAGAGTTGCTGAACTTTCTCTCTTGAGCCTTTATTTAAACTGTGAGGCCTTGAAAACCACAGACAAGTTTCCTCAGTGCAGAATCTGAATGAAGACAAAATCACATTAGGGAAAAGATATCGAATTATTCTTTTGTACTTAAGCATTATATTCCTTTTGTGGAAAACACTCTAGGCTAAGTATGGTGCCATAATACTTGTTTTAGGTCAAAAACTGTCTCCACATAGTTTTTCTTTTAGTAAGGAACTCTCGATTACTCTTTTCAACCATACCCTCCTCAAATTCCATTCACAGCAGACATTTGAGGAAGAAAATCAGAGCACCTGGGGCTTCTGCTACTCTTACTACCTGCCCCAACACTGAAACCCAGAGAATTTCACAGTGAGAGCTGATAATAAAGAATCTTGTAATTTGTCCATACCAAACCCAAGTGAGCTTCCATCACGGTAGACGTGGCATACTGGCATATGAACACAAACAACCTGGAGCACATATCATACTGTTTCTGGGTTGGTTGAAAAGAAAGCAGAGGCTGTCATGTGTGTAATCCCCCAGCCACTGAAGGGGAGCTAGCATTACTCTGGAAGCCCTGAAGTGACACTCATGGGTCATTTTAATTAATTTCAAATATGCCACCTCACATCAGGGCCTATTAGCTTACAATAGTGCCATAACATGGCTATATGCCCTCTTCAACATTCAAAGTAGGGTTATCTAAATGGCTATATATTGATATCTCATTTGAGACTAAAATGCATTTACATGAAAGTGACATTCATGCTGAATTTCTTCTATTTATTTGTTTGGTTTGATTTTTACCGTGAACATTTTGGCTTCAAAAACTGCAGATCATTAGGCTGTTATTCAGTCTTGCTATGCTCCCAGGTATGCCACCCCTACACTGAATTTTAGAAGTCCTGGTTTCAATTAATTATTTATTTATTATATGTATTACACTCAGATAAATACCAGAAGTAATTCTAGGAACTAGCAACCTGAGAAAACAATAGAAGATTTTCTAGGTCATTCATCTAAACCATAAGTACTGGGCTGAAGAGAGAAATTACTCTTTAACTCATTCATCATCTAAATCCTTGGTTTAGACCACAGCACAACTAGCTATTTTTGTCCACAGCATAGGAAGAGTTTCCATTTACTATTTTCTTCCCCTTTCCACCCAGTCATTGCCCTGTATTTAAAACACTGTCCTATGAAACTGGGGAGCAAAGCAGAGCCATGAATCTGGTTTTCTTCTCTCTGATTTTAGGTGGGTGCTCCAGTCCAGACTTCCTGACAAAAGGCAGGGGTTAGCCACGCCACTCTTTCTTTAGGCACTTCAACTTGGGAAGGAGGCTCTAAACACCAGTTTCACAGATGAGACAAGCTTTGGTTCCAATTATCTGCCCAAGAACAGTCAACATCACCTTTCTCTACCTTGGTGGTTTGCTAGATTTTGCCCTTTATGTTGATATAGTATATCACTTCCTTGGGCAAGTGACCTTCTTTTCTCACTCTATAGACTGTGGAAGTAACTAATTTATCACTGGGAATTACTATTTTGGGTCATGTATTCTTACTTTTGTTTGTACTATGTTAATTACAAAAGTATTTAAGTTTATTTTGGTTCTGACCTTCATACACTGAGGACTAACACTGAACAACTCCCCAAATTCAGCATGCATTTCAGGTATCCACCTCCAAACTGGAAAACAATTTTCTTTAACTATTTTGTTAAAAAAATTAGGCTGCAAACAAGTAAAGTTTTTTTATGTTTCTTTAGATATATAATAAATTTTACTGTACATATTTATTTACAAGTCCTTAAGCTGAATTTATTTATCAGAACTCATATTGTCCATATCTTGTTCTGTATTTAGACCAACCACCTGAAGCTACAGAAATAAATATCACTCACATATGACTAGTTTCATTTATGATTTCTATCTGCTAATACAAGACCATCATGTTTAGTGTCACAATACTGCAAAGTAAAGGTTAAATTAAGACAAAACAAATAAAGCCTGGTTCACTGACATTTAAAACAAGTTATGAAAAAACACCTTGTACAGCCAAACCCTGCAGGGTTCACTACATCTCTAAGATAGAACACTAGATTTCATGTAAAACAGAATTTCTCCTAGGAAAATGTAGCAGAAGCCTGTGGCACCCATTACGTTTGTAATCAAGTAAGGTATAGTATAACATGTTTGCCTTGAACCCAGATATAAGCACACTAAAGCAGGGTAATCTGCAACTGTATATAAGAATTCTATAACATTGTAAGAGTGCTAACAGAATTCTGTAACACAGCTAAACATAGATATATAAACAATACATAGCCACAAAGGAGCAAACAGTTTTTTGGTATAACTGCATTAACTGGGGTGAAGGAAAACATGTGCAAGCAGTGAAATCGGCAAGGTAATAGCTAAGAATTTACAGTAGGCAATAAAGATGTGTGATGAAGCTAAAATAACCCTGCAGAATGAACAGGACATATGTCTGATGGAACCAGAATGATCCTGAAGAATAAGCAGAAAAGATGTCTGGCAAAACAAGAGCAAACCTTGGTCCCAAAAATAAGATGCATTATGTAAAGAGCAGATGAGATCATCCATTTCTGGGGAGGGGACAAGGAACATAAAGCATCAGCAATGAGAAAAGCTCATTGGCCAAGGCAACAGTGATCATCAACACTGACTACTCAGTATCAGTTCCCTGATATTGTGTATTCACAGCTAATTCAGGTTACAGGTTTCAAGGACTGACTGCTTTGAATATTGATAAAAATTTAAGGTGGTTAAGAGCTAACCATTAGCAGTGTGACATTAATGACTGTCAATCACATGTTGATCTGTTGAAAGTGGCCTGATTCATTAATCTTTCAAATACTCCATAACAGTAATCTCCAATTTCCTGATACATAGACATATGCATATATAATATACATATCCCTATGTGTATATATATAATATTTGTAAATGTAGATGTACGATCTGCTTATATTAATGTACATATACATATACCCACACATATTTAGTAACAACAAAAACATCTGGAGATATTGCCTCTCAGATATCCCTTTCAGGGATCTCAGGGATATATAATTTCATTCCAGCTTTCAAAACACACTGTATAAAGTCAGGGAGACACACTATAGCCCCCTGCTGCCAGAATTATTAGGATCTTTGACTGAACTACTTGGAAGAAATACTTTGGCTCATCCAAAGAGAAGGAAGTTGCCTGGCAGCTGCTGAGGAATTTAATACACTTCACTTGGTTGTGTTGCACTTCCAAGGACTCTACTTTTTCCTAGCACTGCACTTCAGACTGCAGGACTCATCTCTACTTATAGTAATCACCTTGAATATTTTATTGACTTCAGATCACAGGGTCTTAGTTTCAACTTTTACCATATAAGGCAGACAGCAACCTGACAACCAGCATAGAGCAGTTCAAGTTGAATGCCCTACAACACTACCTGCAAACATTACAAACCTGCTCGTGACTTTCAGGGGCTGCTGTCACATCTAGTTTGCCCAAAAGGAACTGTTTCAGTAGAGCAATTGCATGATGCATCACTTTGTAAACTTCAGAAATCAAACCTGAGGGATATGTAATCATAGACTATGCAGGACCTAATACAGAAATTCCAAAATTACATTCAATAAGATAAGAATTGTCCAGAACTATAGTTGTACAAATCTGTGTTTGCTACCTTGACTCTTATCAGCAAAGAAATATGAAGTATGTAGTATCAAAAGTCTCTGATTGAACATTAACAGGTTTTTATCATGGCAAAAGCATAAGATCGGCACACCATAGGAAGTAGTTTAGAGATTAATATAATTCTATCACAGAATGTGCTAATTTTATATTAGATTATATTTATTGGGTATTTTCCCAGTTTTAGAGTAATTAAATTAAATAATAACCCCAGCAGGACTGGATCCATTTGAAGTTCATCAATAATGTAATACTTTTTGTTTATTTCTCAAGCCCCCATCACAATACAAGCATGTGTTGTTTTGATTAGTTTCCTAGTATCCCTGACCATATTATATTTACAGGATGAATATACATGATGCAATGCTTTAAAAGTAATTCCAGGCAAATTTAAAATCTGAGAAAATCTCTTATTCTGCTTTTTATGGATTGTTTTAAGTCTATAAACAATTTAGATATAGCCAAATTCAATCTTAAAAGCAGTAACAGGATGTATGCTGAAATACCCTTGATTTTTGAAGTGGTTTGTTAGGTCGTATTTTCACTGAATTGTTTCACAAGTGAAATGACTTGAAAATTTTAAATTTCTAATATATTTCAGTGGCTCAGCAGAGTTCATAATGATTGATAATGGCAAAATGTGCCGTTAAGATGAAGAAGTCCCTATCACAGAGACAGAATTCAGTAGCATAGATTATTTTTATTGCTTCCTAGAAATTCAAGGAATACTTGAAAATATGCCTGGGAAAGTAAATCATCCTGATTAAAAACAAAGAAAGAGAGAGTCAAAACCAGTGAAATAACAGAGTGCATGCTGTGGATGCTAGCTCATTTACTAGATACTCTAAGGTAAAATACCTATAGGCTTAAGTCTGATCTTGTTGGAGAAAGCTCAGACTAGAGAAAAGAACTGAGGTAAAAACTCTTAGAAAACTTCTTTTAAAATATAACTTATTGGTTGAGCAATTTAGACTACAACTCTGCCTATTTTATTTTTACAGACTTATTTAAATATTACAGCAAGTTCATCTTACCCACGATCAGCAGGTAGTAGTTTCATTTATACCTGTAAAAATTTCCCCAGAGATCAAGGTTTGGATTTATTTTATAGTATTTTTGTAAACATAATAATACAACAGTTTCCTGCTCTCTTATTTCTCTCTTTAAGACAAAATAGACATTCCATGTAGCCTCAAAGCAGAAATGAGAAACACTGATAACTCATAGGTTTTCTAAAAAAAAATTCCATTTATGTACTAGAACAAAATGTGCATTAGAGAGAAGAGAGATGACAGCTTCAGCAGGTGTTTCTCAAGAAAAGGCTGGCTTTTGGTGGAAAGTTGATAAACACAGATAAGGAAATTCCAAGAAGTTGTTTCTTGTAGCAGACATTACTTAAGAGAGTATCTAATCTTAAACTGCCAGTTTTTGTATCTGGGCTCATATCTAGGACAAAACAGCCTCTGTCCATTATCTAACAAGCAAAAATGCAAGGACATGCAGGATGTGAGGCAGTTACAGCCTTCAGTGACATCCCAGTCAAACAAGTGAGGGACAAGTTCTTCATCACTTTGAGCTGTGTTTGTCTCACAGTGTAGGCATTGCCATTGAGTTCATCAGATGGCAAGAAGTCACCCTTTACAGGTGAGTCTGGGAGACAGGACATCAGAGAGTAAGGAGAAAAATCACTCCAAAAAATTGGAGACAGGACATCAGAGAGGAAGGAGAAAAATCACTCCAAAAAATTTCCCATCTTGCATCTTCCTCTCTCCTAGTCACCATGTCTTTGTGTCAGATCTCCCACCAAGTGACTAAGCTGAATAGATGTAATTAGAATGAGTTTTGGAAGAGATCATGGGGCAAGGACATAAAGAGAATTTCACAGTTGTTGAATGTATTGAATGAGCTCCTTGTTATTTTAGTATGTTGCATCACATAGCTTTATAGTAACTTTTAGTTAGTTGGTTTATGCTGTAGGCAAGAGAGTATATAACATTCCTTTGTGTCATTTACATTTAGCCTGATAGTTTGTAATTTCTTTTCTAGACAGGGCTAGCTAATGCTATAAATTATATGTAACTATGGATTAGAATTTAGGCCTCATTTCGCACAAAACAACAGAACAAAACAAAAATGGAATTGCAAAATTACCTTGGCTCATGGGGCTGATTACAGAAGATGGTCTTTTAAAGGTTCTAAAGCAAATAATAAAGCTCTGCCAATTCAAAAACATGTGTTAAAATACAGTTTTTTAAAAGAGAATGTGTAGATACTACATGAGTTTGCTCATTAGAATAAGAATTTACTACATTAAGTTTCACTTTTATATTTAAGAATGACAAACTTGCTTACACACTTACTCATATTAGAATTTAATGATAAGTAAATGCCTAAAGGTTAGTATTGACTATTTGACTTCCAGATAGTAGATCCTCAAATATGCCAAAGTAAAGAGGAATGAAGATACCACACATGTATATGACTTCAATAATGACAATTTAAAGCAGCTTATAAAACATATGTATAATGAACTATACAAGTAAAGACTATGTAAAAAACTGTATAAGTGAACAAATATCAGTTTGAATCAAAACCAAGAAGACAAGTGGAAAGTTCATGATATAAGGAGACTGAAAGGAAGCTGGTGCTTAAATTTGCTAAAAAATAAACATCAAAAAATGCAACAGAATCAGAGTGTAATTACAAAAGAAAAGTTAGTCATGAATAAGAGTCTGAAACCTGGTATAGAAATAGAGTGCATGCCCCTGGAGTTGAAACTTACAGAAAATATTTTTTTTATCTCTCTTATACTTCCTTTACCATTCAGTTATAGTTTAGATACAGCTACAGCTTCATCTGTTTCAAAACTTAATTTCATGACGTTCATTTTAGGTAGGATGATAAATTTACCACTGAATCTACTGCTTTGAACTTTCTCAATTCTATTTGCCACTCTAGTCCTCGATGCAGTCATTTAATTTCATTTTCTGTCACCTTCAAAAATAATTATCAATTTTCTTTTCATGTCTTGCCTTTTTTTAACAGTGAGTCTGATTTTACAATATGGTCTTGCAAACATATGTAACTAAAAACTTGCAATTCCTTATCTTAAATTTTCCATGTCTTAATCTCTTTTTCTTGGCTATTGGCATCATTTCACACTGTCATCTACACAGCATCAGATAAAGCTGCTTCCTATAGTAGCAAAACTGTAATTTAAATTTGATCTACAAGATATTTTGGAACAGATGCATTTTATTGTGTGCCTCCTTGGCCTGAATCTGAATGAATCACTGAAGCATGCAACTACTGGGATGTTTGCAGTAATTGCTGCTTGATTTTCTTTTGGCCATTTGAGGCTGAAAGCACTTTTGATTTCTTTATTATACATTGGAGGAAGGTCACTGATTTGATTTGTGATAGTGTTAATTCTTCTGTTAATGCTTATGTCAAATATAGTGCAAATGTTTGTTTTATTATGTCTACAAGACTCGTTATAATTGACATTTAAATTGTAATCAGTACATTTATCTCAAATTGAAGGTTCTCAAAATGAAATAGTTTTATCCAGGGAAATAGAGAAGTATTTATAAAACGTCATAGTCTTAATCCTCGTTTTAACAGTTTTAGAAACCAAGTGGACAAAGTACATTTTAGCAAGATAATAACAGTGCAGTATTTTGTCTGAGAATATTAATATGCAGCGTTCAGTATTAATTTTTGGATCAGGCACAGAAAGTTTATAGTGATTGCTTTATGACAAAATATATAATCTGAGGACTATAAATCAGTTTTTTTCTTCCCTGCTGTGGGAAATAGAAACCCTGGGACAATACTGCCCAAATCCTGCTCTGCTACATGGTTCTGCTGAAATTCCCCACATAAAAACACAAGTTAGATCTTAAGAGGCCTGTTTCACATGGATATTGAATATCTTTGGTCATCTCTGTCCTGTCAAATACAAATTCTACCTTAAAATTTTCCTTCTAAGTCACTGCTACTTAATGTTGTAACAACAATAATGATTATAATAATGATAAACAAAACACTCTGCTGCTTCATAATATGTTTCATGGGTTTGTTCATGCTCTGTTTTGCAACAAATTACAATGTGTTTCCTTTAAAATAGCATGCATATTAATGTATTACTGATTAAAATCTTTCTTTTTTTTTTTTTTTTTTTTTTTTTTTTTACCTGTTGGCTGCCCAGCAGGTCAACATCATTTTCTCTGAGTACTGCAGTATCTGCTGTTTGATAGCATACTGTCCACTGAGACATTAGCACAGCTCCCTCATTATGGCCTGTTCATACTGAAGTAATATTACCTTATTGACATTGGTCTTACAAATATATGCTCCAATCTGGGGCAGCTGTGCCAATCTAGCAAATGTGAAGGGTGTTGATTGGGATGGGTAGGAATTCTGATTTTTCTTTGTTAGTGTCCCAAATGATTCACAGCAGAAATGGTACTGTTAGCTGACAAGACAAAATTTAACAAGCTGTGGTCTACCTCCATGATACACACGTACTTTGACCTTAGATTCCTTGGAACCTTAAAGCTCTAGCAATCAGGGTAAAAGAGGATCGTAGTCTTTCTCATACCACTATTATCTGGTTTTGTCTTAGACCACCTATGTCATCATCTTCTGGTACCCTGGCATGACACTATATTCACTGCTGAAACTGGGAAGATTCATTTTTGGTGTCATACTTCCAGAAGTTGCCAATGACAGCAAGTTCAGTCAGAGTCTACATTCTGGAGATTCTTTTCTAAAATAAATAGAAAATACTCATTCTCCTGTTTTTAGAAAATTATTTTTTCTCTCTAATCTATTTCAGACAGTTGTTTACGTTTTCAAAAAAAACCCTCAGTCTTTGGGAACACCCAACTATGTTTTAGCTGGAACGGAAAGTAGGAAACAAATTAACATATTAGTTTTGGTAAACCAAGGTAAAGTGTGCTCATATGTCTATTTGAGAAGGATAGTTTATTCTGTAAGTGTGTATGTGCATATGTACACATGTACATTGTGGCTGTAGAAATTATCTCCTGGCATCCTCAGCTGCTTGCCCATATTATCTTAGCTTAAACAGAAGATCTCTTGTAGTTGCCTACTTAGACTGAAGTGGGTAAAAGAGTGCTCATAGAGTTTAGGAAGAAAATTAGCAGCCACCTGAGTTAACAATTATGTTCTTTCTTGTGTAGTACACCTACAGCTAGAAGTCGCAAGCCCCCATGCCTTGTTATGAAGACATTTCTGTGTCACAATAATTGAAAAGAATCCCTGTTGTGAAGTCATGCTTTGACTGCCACAAAGGTTAGCCTCAACCACATGAACAGAGAGCAAAACAGGTGGGACCCCTTGACAGAGTCCTTGCTCCTTAGGATAAAGAGCTTGCTCTCAAAGTCCCTTTTAAAATTTATTTTATTTTTAATAACTTTTATTTCCTTCCTCAAATCAATGCACAGACTGTAAAGGGAGCATGACTCATGCACTCCACAGCACAATCCTGGAATCTTTTCATGAATACAGTTACAATCATAATCTGTTGTCATACATATAATGGAAACATAGAAAAATACTAGTGAAAGCATCCAAAAAATATTCACAAATATGGATAAATGCAAATCCATGCAAATACAGCTGTCCTGAATTAACATTTCCCCTCTGCTACCTAGAAGAAAGAGATTATTCCATGTGTGTCTGGTTGTCAGTTCAGTATCTCTGTGAAAATACATTTCACCTTCCACTCCCTTTCAGAAAAGTTCCCAGTCAATTACCTTTAATGCTAAGAAATGCATTCCTTCAGTCAATTGTGTAGACTTTCAAGCTAAAGAATTAAATTTTTCCTCTTTTGGCAAAAGCCTTCTATCATGTGTAGGTCAGATGCTTCCCATTTACCAAAGTTCATAAAATTTGTGTGGAACAAATGTTTAAGATTCTTTACAATGAAACCAGTAGAAAAGCTCTGGTCTATAACTTGTCCTCTTTATAAATATAGAATAGCAAGAGTTTTGTTAAGTGACCAGGGCAACACATTTGGTTAAACCAAGGATATGTGTCCAAATGGATCGATCCATGGACTGAAAATAAGACTGGGAAACTGAATTATCACTATATTCAAGGTCTTTTTCTATTTGCCACTGATTTTTAGCAACCACTTGAAGGAATTCTGAAGAATGTAGGTAGTAGATGACTAAGGTATGCCATGAATCACAAACAAAGAGTAGAAATGTTAGAAAACAAAAACAAAAACACTGAAAGAATAATTTTTCTGGACATTAAACTGTATGTTGGAAAAATATTGCACCATAAGCATCTTAAAATTAATCAGTGAAAGAAAACTGAGAACCCTGCTTGTGCATTCAAGTGATTTCATTCATCAGAACAAAAAGGCTGATAAGTCTAATTTTGTAGGAATAAAAAAAATATTTTTTTACCCATTTTAACAGTTAAATCTGTAGGAGAAGGGAATTAAACCACTTTAAAAAGACCCCCAGATACTTGTTTTTCAAAGCAAGTAAAGGGTGGTAAAGGATAAAAGGTGAGAAATTGAATCAAAGATGGTTTTGGCTCTTGCTCTAAATAATGTAATCTCTCTAGGCAGATCTAAAACACTTGTTGTCATGACGTCAAAGCAAAGTGCACCTTAGAATGACTGAAGTCTTGAACTATAACATGAGAAGTCTTTACGTATGTGTGGAGGAAAGTTGGCAATGCTCTGCTAATTTGGGAATCTTTAAATGGACTTGTTTTAAAGAGATAGGTGATGTAAAAATATATGCAAATGACATGTAATAAATATGCTATCACTACCACTATTTTAGGACTCTTAATATGAACCTACACTGAACTTTTGGCCATTTATAAAAATGTGTGCTAACACAAGGAGCTATGGGGAGACTGACAAGTTTCATGAGTGAATCCTAGCTAGTCAGTGAGTTTGTGGAGGCTGTCTCTTTTTAAAACAAATTGCTATTGCATCCATTTAAATCATGCACCTAAAACTATAATGAGAGTAATGCATGATGTTTATGTAGTATTTTTTATTCACGTCTCAAACATTTGGGTGAACTAATTTATCAACTGAAGATAGGTTCCTCATCAAGAGATGAATGGAACATAACTTTTTCCCAGATTTCCAATGCAAAACAACTGGTTTAGAGAAAATTTGCAAATATAGGTAGATATAATTTAGGAATTCTAAAGGTATAATTTAATTAATATAATTAGGTATAACTCTAATAGGTATAATTTAGGAACTCTAGCTTTTATTTCATAAGATAGAAAAACATGAAGCCTTAACACAAGTTCTTTGTGAGTTTCGACCCATTATAATGTACATCAACTAAATGTGAAAAACACATTCCAGAATTAGGTAAAACTAAATTTAAGTCACTCTTCACAATTCATGATTAGTGACAATATTTTAGAGCCACTATGTTGTTGAGAGGAAAACATGTGGTGGAAGCATGAGTCTCCTTTCCTCTTCTCTGACAAATGTTGCATTTACAATTTAACTGTAAAAGCAGTTTTGTTTTTCTATCAGATTTCAGCTGCTTCTCCCAAATCATCTGCTTTATCTCCTCCATGATGACTGGCAAAGGGAAAACAACTCGAAGCCAACTACAAAAGTAGCTCTAATCATATGGTTTTTAATCCAGGCAAAGTGATTCCTCTCCCATTGCATCCTCTAACACATCTTGTTGTTATTTTGTACAGCAATATCAGTGAATGAAGAGCTTCCCTGACCAGTAATGTCTGTCAGAGTGTGGGATAACACGAGCTCTGCTCACACTTGAACCTCAAGAATAGACCCATTCGTAGGTAAGAGAGCAATAATTTGCTACTACTTAGAGTAATCACACTTCAGCAGTGCATACTGGCTTTAAACAGCTGGGACAAGTGGTTGGCCTTGAGTTAGGAGAGCTCCTCAAAACACCCCTGTTAAACTAAAATTAGTAAATTATATTTTGCATTCAATGAAAACAGAGAACCATGCAAACTCAGTTACACTGAATCATTGGCCAAGTAACTATTACACATTCTGTGTGTCTGTGTGTGTGTGTGTGAGTGTGTGTGTATGCATGCCTGCGCACTCGCGCACACATGTGTATGTGCGAGAAAGGTTGTTTCTAGACATCTGTAGGAAGCTACTGAGTGTTATTCACAGCATTTTTTAAATCTGGATCAGAATGAATGCCTGCCAATGCCTTTGATAAAAGACAGGAAACTCCCATTCATCACCCAGCCAGCTGCTGTTGTTAACAGCTCATTTGCCGCTTCCTCTCTCCCCTTCAGGAGACAGCTTCTTGGGAGCAGAGTGCACCATTACACTGTATGAGGAACAATAGATTGAAATAAAGCAAAAGACAATCTAAGCATGAGGCTGGGATTTTTTTTTTTTTTCGATTAATTAAAAAAGAGAAGAGGAAAAATGCTGGAAATCATACTGTACTTTATTGTACATGATTTCTGCCAAACACTTCTGCCACTGTTTCAGCTATTAACTAGCACAAGCATTGCTCCTACCATTCCTCTTGAGCCTGGTATAGGCATGGCAACAGGAGATGTCAACAGATATCTTCCATGAGGAAAGGGCACATGTTAATCTGACCCTTAGAGAACCCTTTGGAAATAAATAATAATAAAATACAAAATTAAAAAAAAAAAAAAAAGCAACACTTGTCATCTCCAAGACTGAAGAGAGCATCTAATTTCTTCCATTGTGAATTTTTAGGAAGAATACTTCAGAAAGAACGAAAACGTAATTAAAGACAGGGTGACATTTTTACTGAGGCAAGTAAACAGAAAATAACAAAAATAACCTCCTTTATGTGATTACCTTTGTCTCATTAAATTATGGGAAGGTACTTCATGGGGATCACTTGCAGCTAAAGACTGAACAAGGGAGACTGAGTGGTCACAATGCACTCTTCCCACTCATAGAACTCCCACATTAAATAATCAGTTCATTTAAGCATTCTGACAAGATGGTTTTCAATATGTCGACTGGTTACTCTGATAAAAATGTGATTATGTAAAGTATCTCTTTGGGACTAGTAATCTGGCCATTTTTTTAAGTGTGCATCATTATAAGAAAAGGAAATTGTACCATCACAGATATACATATTACTCATAGTACTGGAATATTGATTATTTCCAGGAATCAGAATTTTTAAATAAATCTATAAATTGTTTGCTAAGAAAATTGCTGACAGGGAATATACTGATGGAATAGACTGTGCCAGGATAACTTCTTTAACAGTTTACACTGGTTTTCTTCTTATTTAAGGCAAGATCTCTGTCACTGAACTCCAGGTAATGAAAAGATATACACCTGGTTGAAACTAATCAACTAAGTACCCACCAGTGGAGAAGCAAAGGGGAGAGCTGTCTTTGTCTAAGAGAAGTGTCCAAGAGTTCGGATAAATTGGCTTCAATAAAAGTCTAATCTGCATTGTAGCCTACAGAGAGAAATTAGATGATTAACTTAGAAAGGTCATAACCAATGTTTGGACACCTTTGATAGTTAATGGCTATTAAGGAGTGGCAGGAGAAAAATCTGTATATATTTGTGCCTGACAAATAAATGATCTGTGTCATGTATATGTGGCTTAGAGTAGTATTGAGGGAAGCAGCATGAATTCTTCGATGTATAACATGTAGAAGATGTTTCATGTTGACTGACAGGTCTTAAAGGCAAGATGAAGGAGAATAAAATTTGTTTGGGGGTATGTTGTTCCAGCACCAATAGGCATCAGGCATTCAAGCAGATGGAGGCAACTAGCATAAGGCACTGTCCAATATTAAAAAAACACCCAAAGTTGTCTATATGCATATATGACAGAACAAACACTCTCTTGGAGTAAAGAAGGATAAACCTGTGCCTTCTTAGCACAGTAATGCATGACAATTTAATCCTTGGAATGTCATTTAGATGAACATGGTGAAAGAAAAGGGACAAACTGTTACCCCTACCATATTTTTCAGAGGCAGTAAAGAAAATAGTACTATACAGAGTGAATATTTCTAATGATTTAAGGATTTCCAAAGTCAAATTAAGGTGCTAACATAGACTTGTTTTCTCTTGTTAAAATGTTATTACAGTTAGTTACCAAATGCATAGATGTGAACAAAATTAGAAAGTCACGAGATAATTTCACAAGAGTATTACACAGAATCAGAATGTCTATGCTATAAAATTTGAGATACTCTATCACTATTTATGGTTCTTTTTGTAGAACTATCCAGCTGTTCAATTTTAAGGTAATGGTGGAGAGCACGGCAGCATTTTGTAACTTTTGACTTAAAGGGAAGAATTCTAGCTTGACTCAGATGTTTAAGTTTATTTTTCAGCTTTGTCAATGTCAGTGGTGTTAGAGTTTGCTTCTGTCCCCGTTGCTAAATATCCCAATTGCCATCTGCATTTCAAAATCACAAATTATTTCTCACAACTTCCTTCATGACAGAATCTCCATTTCCCCTTTCATCCAGCTGCAGAGATATCTAGTGCCTCAAAGTAAAAGTGTTTTGATGTTAAAAACACTGTTGAGTAGAGCTGAACAAGGGATATTTCCAATGCTGAGTGCAGTTCAGTTCTGCAGGAATTCAGATATCAGTGGAAGAACACTAGCAAAGAATCAAGCCTGTCACAACATAGTGATATCTTTTTTCCTTTTAGTAAGTTCATTGAGTTTGGAAATAGCATGTCAAATGTTGACACAAGTCTTGACACATTAATCAGGAGGTTTTACAGTCCTGTGTGTGCCTTGTGTGACTTGACATAATATTTGAATAGTGAGACACAATATGCTGTCAGGAATTTTTCTGTCATCCTGGGGTATACTAGTTTCATGTAATTGTACCAAAGTATTTCTGACCTTTTGAAATTGCTGTTTATATCACTGTCTAGCACTATATATATCCACAGACATACACATGTATATGTGTGTAAAAACCTGTGATAGATGCTTGAAGTATAAAGTCTACTATTTATAAATTTAGAATTTAAAATATAGGCAAAATTCCTGATATTAGTTGTGTTGGCTTAACCTCAGCAGGTTAGCAAGTGTCCACCAAGCCACTGTCTCACTCTGCTTCCTTAGCAGGGCTGGAGGAGAAAATACAGTGAAAAAGATCATGGATAAGGTAAGTAGAGGGAGATCATTCACTGATTACTGTCACTGGAAAAAAAGACTTTGACTTGGGGAAATTAATTTAATTCCAACTAAAACCAAAGTAAGATAGTTAGAAGCAAAAACAAAACTAAACCCACCTTATCCCCAAGTCCCCCTTCTTCTCAGGTCTACTTCCTCCTATCACCCCATGCAGCATGAAGGGATGGGGACTGGAGGTTACAGTCAGTAACTCCTCTCTCACAGCTGCTGCACAGTGGTTTTTATGCTTGTTTAAATATGTTACCACAGAGGGGCCACCAGTGTCACTGATGGACTGCTTTGACCAGTGGTGGTCCTGTCTTGGAGCCAGTTAGAACTGGCTTTGTCTGACATGGGGCAGCCCCTGGTGCCTTCTCACAGAAGCCACCGCTGCAGCCCACCTGCTATCACAACGTTGTCATGTAAACCCAATAGACTAGATCTGCCAGATTTAATTGATTTTTACTTGGAGAAAGCAGCTGTAAGAAGAAAAAAAAAAAAAAAAGTTTAGTCATTGAAATTATCCATTCAGTCTTTAATTCCTTCACTAAAATACCAAACAACAGCATGGCCAATTTTTGATACCCAGACAATAACTTATACAGTAAGCTATCTTATTGTCATCAAACAGTAATGAATCTCAGGTCTTATTTACATTAGATGGGTTTCTATTGCACAATAAGTATTGTACATCCAGTCTCCTATCCAAAGATGAATACTGTGTACGTGAATGTTTAGCCATTCTGAAATTCAAACATCTGAATTTTATTAGTCAAGAAAGTTACCTTGAGCAGGACCATGACTTAAGCAAGACATAATAAACAAAACACCTTATCTTAGGTAACCTTAGATATAATATCTCATCTACCTTCTGACTTATATTAGTGTTACTGCATCTTTTCTTCAACGGTCATTAATTTGAACAGTAATTTTTAACCAAGATCTGACCTAATATTGCAGAAAAACCTGGCCATCCTAATGAAATTAGTACTGTATTTACATGTCCTGGTAAATTCATTTGAGACAAGTTTTTTGCCTAATAATTCCATATGACTAATTATCATCCTTAGAGTAAAAATCTTTGATGAAAAACTAGAAAAATTGAGTTCTTAAGATAGATTTAATCAGCTGTACTAAGGAGCAAATTGTAGCAGTTTTGATTCACAAATTCTGAGCAGCAATGAGGAATCATTTCAGAAAAAAAGTGTTCCTTCATTTTTATGAACTTATGTGCTTATCAACACTTCATGGACTTTAGGAATGAACTTTTATGGTCAGCTACATAAGTACAATTCAGAAGAGAGCTCTAATAATATTTGTAAAAGGCCTAAATACATTCAGAGCATGTAAGCTGACCTGATACCTAGGGAGAGCACCACAAGACAGAAGGGTCTGGATAATAGCATGAGATAACAGTACCATATTTATATGGTGATCTTTCCATTCTCTTCCTCCTATGCAGAGAGAGATTATTCTCCTGTGGCTTCAATGATAGACTAACAGTGCCTCTGCAATCAAGTGCTTTTATTTAAACAGATTCTCCTTTCCTAAGCTTTGTTGAATGTGTCTGAATTTCACCCTGCTATAGAGAGCCAGTACAAAGAGTATCTACCCTTTACTAATACACCTCTTCAAGGCATTTGGCCTAAAGGAGTCTGAAATGGGTTCTGTGTGATTCTCTCTATAAAGATTTAGTTTATGTTCAAAAAAGATGACCAAAAAAGAAAAAGTCAAAGTACCTGCCAAGTGACACTCCAAAAGTTTAGGTCTTCAGACAAATCACTTCCTTACCTTCAAGTATAATCTTTAGTCTGAATGACTCCAATCAGTGTTAATTATACCTCAAACACGTTGCTGAACTAGTGTCTTAATGCAGTACTCTGATGACATTCTGGATGAAGCTTACTGGAGAGTGACAGAATGAAATAACAGAAAATGGCAAAAATGAGAAAATAACTGTGATTTGGCTTACTACCAAAGTCATCTTAATGACTTTGATATAGTTTCTGTTTAAGTGGATTGACAACTTCTACTGTTTTCTTAATGGACTGCATTATAAATATTTGTCATGTGTCAGGTCACCACACTCATGCTGGAAGACAAAACACCACTACTATGGGAGAAATGCCTTGAGGTCTTTTAAGATCAGACCAGCTGACCATGCAGCAAACTCACGGCCAGTTGCAGCACTCTATGAGGCTGAATAATTATTGTCTTTTTAATATAAATGTCAAGATACTACCCAAAAAAATCTATTCTCAAGTTGTAAAACTCATTTAAAACACATTCAATATAATGGCTAAGGGTATGTTTTACATCATCTTTATACTATCCTAGCCTTAAAGAGTACAGATGGGACTGACACAGTCAAGGTGTTAAGTGAAAAAATTGCAGCCATGAATGTTGTTAGTTGTGGATGGTATGTGAAGTATCAGTTGATTTATATTTTGATCACTTTCCCTGATTTCCTTGTTTGAATATGAGGACATTATCAAAGACTCTTTCCCAAATATAGCTTTAGTCATTAAGAAATCAGCATCCCTGGCAGCTTATTACTTCCCCGAGTTAGGTGTTTCTGCCACCACAGTTGATATACCATAAAGTTAGTGCAAAATAGCTCACCTATGTCTAAACTGAGAACAGCTAAAGCTACTGAATATGCAACTGCCCTCTGAGGATTACCTCTGTGCCACTCAATATAAGTGGTTCATAGAAAAGGTTCATGTTTCTACAACATGACACCTCTTTTCAAAATCATCTGGGTGTACTCTTCTCTGGGTTAAAAAATGGCTGGATGGCCAAACCTGAAGAGTGATGATGAATGGAGTTATATCCAGTTGGTGGCCAGTCACAAGCATTGTTTCCCAGGGCTCTGTATTGGGGCCAGTTCTATTTAATACCTTTATCAATGACAGGGACAAGAGGATGGAGTGCACCCTCAGTAAATTTGCAGATGACACCAAGTTGGGTGGGAATGTTGATCTGCCTGAAGGTAGGAAGCCTCCACAGAGGGATCTGGACAGGCTGAATCGATAAGCTGAGGCCAATTGTATGAGGTTCAACAAGGCTACATGCCAGGTGCTGCCCTTGGGTCAAAACAACCCCATGCAAATCTACAGGCTTGGGGAAGAGTGGCCTGGCAGAAAAGGACCTGGTGGTGGTGTTTGACAGCTGACTGAATATGAGCCAGCAGTGTGCTCAGGTGGCCAAGAAGGCCAATGGCATCCTGGTTTGTATCAGAAATAGTGTGGCCAGCAGGACTAGGGAAGTGATCATCCCCCTGCACTCAACACTGGTGAGGCTGCATCTTGAACACTGCATTCAGTTTTGGGCCCTTCACTACAAGAAAGACATTGAGGTGTTGGAGTGTGTCCGGAGAAGGGCAACAAAGCTGGTGAAGGGTCTAGAGCACCAGTTTCATGAGGAGTGTCTGAGGGAACTTGGGTTGTTTAGCCTGGAGAAAAAGAGGCTCAGGGGAGACCTTAGCACACTCTACAACTACCTGAAAGGACGTAGTGAGGTGGGTGTCAGTCTCTTCGCACAAGTAACAAGTGATAAGGCAAGAGGAAATGGCCTCAAGTTTCATTTTGGAAGTTTAGATAGGATATTATGGAAAGTTTAGACTGGGTATTGGCAAAAAATTCTTCACTGAAAGGGTTGTCAAGCATTGGAACAGGCTACCCAGGGAAGTGCTTGAGTCACCACCCCTGGAGGTATTTAATAGATGTGTAAAAGTAGTGTTTAGGGACATGTTTTAGTGGTGAACTTGTCAGTTCTAGGTTAATGGTTGGACTCGATGACCTTAAAAGTCTTTTCCAACCTAAACGATTCTATGATTCTGTGATTAATGGAAACAGTTCTGAAACGAGGGGCTCAGCAGTTGCAAAGCCAAAGGAGGCAAAATGAAACACAGCATTCTTTCTTCAAAAGAAGTGTCTCAGTGCAGAAAGGTATTTAAAGTTCTCTGAGCCTGTAAAAAAAAGAAATACACAAAAAGACTCTTAGTTCTATTACTAGTGGTTTTTATTTTACACTGAGTTTTCATTGGATGAAACACTTCAGCATGACTCAGAGCTCCCTTAGGTCAGTGCTGCAATTTGCAGTGAAGTTCCCTTTTCGTTCTTCCTTTGTTTCACCTTTGTCCTGTACATTTCCAGGAGCATGGCACATTCAATAATGCACACACAGAGCACACGTACACACACAAACACATGAACACGCACAGTGTAAACTGAAGTTAAGGTTCTATTTGGGACAATAGACTGAATCATATCATCCTCAGTCAGTACTGAGTAACGCTAAATGGGGGAAAAAAAAAAAAAAAAAAAACCAAAAACAGAATAAGATTTCCTGTGACTTAAGTTGCCCATCAATTGTAGTAGCATTAATAATATATTATTATGGTTGCA
This sequence comes from Tyto alba, assembly GCF_018691265.1. Classification (NCBI taxonomy): domain Eukaryota; kingdom Metazoa; phylum Chordata; class Aves; order Strigiformes; family Tytonidae; genus Tyto; species Tyto alba. Next base: position 35,154,405 of record NW_024881276.1, on the reverse strand, counting down.
CATTTTTAAAAATGTTGAGATGTCATTACATAATAATATATTTGTGGCAAATAGGTGGACACTCTACAGATATCCCACAGATTTTGAAAACTGGTAAATATTATATTCAGTAAGCAACTGTCCTGTTCTCTGCCCTCACCCTTCTTCTGGGTTCTGGTTTCCTACTTTCCTGACAAGCCATTACTAGCTAAGGTACATAGAGGAAGCATAACCACTTTGTCTGAAAAGAAAGCAGCCCACTACTCATTTTACATGGCAAGGCACCCTCTCTGACTTCTATGGATGTGTGGCAAGAGCATACCCTGAGACTGCTGACTGGATCAACTTCCGCAGGGGATGTGGACTGAAGAATATTTAGTTTATGGATTCTGATTCAGAGATTTACAGCAAGTGCCTTAGCCCTAGCAATAGAGGTGTAGTTCCAAACATATTAATAGCACAGTTTTAGTTAGTTCTGGAGCAATAAACAAAAAGAGCTGAGGCTTCCACAGTATCTGGGTAGCTTCATAATTAGGTGGCATATGACAAGCAAGATCAGAAGTTTACATCTGGGTATTTTTCCTAAATCCCTTTTTAGATAAATAATGTTTATTTACAGACATAGACATTTTTTGAAAGATTTGCTTCATTGTGTTTTTTAAAAAATTCTGAACAGCTATTATGCTTATTCAGTGACATAGTTCCTGGTAAACCAAACAAATAATTGAAAATAAACACAAAAGAAATACTTGTTGCTAAGCCAAATATGGAGGTTTTTCTAGGAATATATTTTTTTCAAGTGCATACACATACAGAAGAGTACAGTATACTAGGACACTAATCATGTGGAATGCTACCAAATAGCAATAAAACTTTTTAAAAAAAGAAACATAAAAGCATATTTTTATGATCTTTTCAGTGAAACTTTACAAGGTTAGAAGCATCAGTGAATATATAAAACATATTTTCTGGCACTTCTATCACAAAGTTTCTAATTTACTGTTGTTGAGGTTTTGTTACCCAATGTGTCAAATGAGCTTTGACTCTGACACATGGAAAAATAATGCTACATATATACTTTCAAAAATCAATATATTCAAACATCATAAACAAATTTCATAGAGCTGCAAAAGATATTAATGAAAGCTACATGGAGAGATTAAAGGAGTATTTTTTGTGGACGGTTCTTTAGACCTAACTTCAGTAACTCGAGCTGTATTATTTCAACACTATGGGATTAGACCCACACAGGGCCTAAACTGGCACAGTGCCACTAACTACAGCAAAGATAAGCACATTTATTTATACTTCTTGATATTCTGGACAGCTACTGTTTATACATTGATTTCCAGAGACAGGATATTATTTCCCTCCCATTCCTTTGATGCACAACATTGTGATGCATACATAGGATGCCTAGAGTGTGATCTCTTACGAAGAGGATCTTTTCTCTAGCTTTATTAATCTTTCTCAGGAATGTGTACCTGGAGAGAAGAAATGCTTTTCTTCAGTCACTGATACATAAATCTTTTAAATTTAGTCTTTAGAGAAAACCCTTTTTGTATTGTACAGAGTCCTACTGTGAGCAACAAAGTCCATAACTAAAAGAGTGCCATACAGCTAACAAATTATCTGTTTAACAATGACAGCTTTGTTCTTCTTTCTAATTTAACACATTTCAGAATGCTAAGGTTCTGCAATTTAATCATTCTTAACAATTGACTAAAACGATTCTTAGTGAGATTTGAAAAGCAAGAGAAACGAGAACATAGATCTAAATCAACATGTGCCTTGCAAGTGTGTTGAAAACCAGAAAAGTTTGGATTCTTTATGTTATTATGTGAAAAAAAAAAAAGTGATAGGAAGCTTTTTAATTATATACACATGTTTAAATTTCTAACTTCTAGATGTTTTCTGGAATACTTTTTCAAAATAAAGGTATAAAGTCTTAGTTCTATTGTCAGCAATGAGATTTTAGGCATTGAGGTGAATTAGATTAGATTAACCTTAATGGAAACTTTAAAATTAAATAAAAAAAATTAATTGGATTTATTTTAACTGAGTAAGATAAGATTTTTCACTGGTTTTATTTAATGCTTTGGGTTTAGTACACACTTCAGTTATATGATTATTAAGTTAATTTATCAGAAAATTAAATAATTGTAGGAAAAATTATGAATTCTCAGTATATTCCTTCATCAAGCTGTAAAATTTAATTTGAATGTATTTTTTTACTTCTAACTGTCTAGCAGGTGTTAAGCATTTATTGAAGCATTTTACTAAGGAAGGAAACTCTTAATAGCTCTAAACAATTTGCTGATTCTTATCCAGAAACATGGTTTTCTATGAAACATCTCAGGGAAAGAAACACCTGTTGGAGGGTTATTATCACTTACTCTTGACAGATGAAAGAGTGAAGTCTTAAAACAGCAAAGGAGCTATTGCCAACCATTCAGCAGCTCAAGACAAGCAGAACTAAAATCTTTGTAAAGCAGGAGGGAGGTTTATCAGTTCTCTTGCTTTCACTATGAGATTTCTTTAGCAGACCCCCATTTGGCACTTGCTTTATAGAGCAGCATTTGTTCCTAGAGGGCTACTGCAGTATCTTTTCAGTTTTTGGATCCCATATCAAAGACATGGGTGAGTGGCTATTGCTTTTGGCAGAAGAAAAACTACAGCATAATATAAAACAGAAACAGATTTGGTAAAAGATGACCCTCCCTCCTGCTGTTGATCTTCCTGATATTAGAGTGGGGAAATCATACAGCCCAGCACAAGGAATTCAGTGAACTGGGCAAGTGCTGACTTCAGAGTTTTAGGGGTGTGAGTCTAGTTGCCCTGAACGCTTGTGATACCCTAAAGGAAGGAGTAAACGTTCAAAAATTGTGCAGGGATGAACACTGTCTTGAAAAACACCAGTGTCCACATCTATAAAAGATCTGGAGCAATCTATGTAAAAGAACAATTTTTCTTTTAAAAAGGTTGTCAATGGCATTTCACTTTACACTTTTTTTTATATATAGTATTTTTCAATTTTACTGTGGCATGCTGTCAAAATCACAATAAACTTCATTGTTTTCAGCATGTCAAATTCATTATTAAAAAATGGAGAAGCTTTGAGAATGTGAGATGTTTGGAAAAGTAGTAAATTACTTATTCCTTTAATTTTCACAAAGAAATAAAATATAGTGTTTACTCCAACCTGTTGTTTCATGTTATAATATACTCCTAATGACGCATGTCATGAAGGATGCATAAAATACTAGGAGTAACACAAGAAAATAAACAAAATTAAATATTCTTTTTAATACAATATTTGTAATTCTTAAGCAAGAAATTATCCCAATTATATATGTCTATCTTATTTTCTTTGAATTCATGAGGATATAAAATAGTTGAACTTGTTCTAATCAGAATAGAAATCTCATAAGAAAAAGACAACTCAGCTAGGAACAGAATAATTTACATTTTGAATACTTCTAACTTGAACTTCTATATCCATACAAGGTACTAAAATTGCAATATTGCTGTAACTATTTCGCTAGACTATTGTGCAAGACAATGTATGCCTCAAGACATTGGAACCTATTCTTCCATGAAGTTCAATAAAACTGAGTTTCTCTTGCTGTGTTCACTTGGTAATATAAGAGCTTTATTTACAGAACAAGTGTTCTATAGCAGTTTTTCATAATTTATAAAAGCAAACAAAAGTGCTGCAATGGCTTTAATACATTTTGCACAAGAATTTAAGCAGTCATGATTCTCTAATGGGATCCATAGACAAAAGTATAAGCTTTCTGCTCTGCTCACGTCACATCAGAGAAGACAGGTCAACTAAAAAGAGGCCAAGTGATTGTAATCAGAAAAGTCAGAAATTTGCAAAATATGACCTATAAAGAAAAATGAAAGAATAGTGATTGCTTAGTCTAATTAAAGAGAGAATGAAGAGAGAGATAACAATCTTCATATACATAAAAGGCTTTTGTGAAGAGGGGAAGAATTATCTATTTTCCATATTCATGGAGAATAGAACCAAAATGAAATTATGTAGGATCTGCAAAGTTAGACTTAGTGCAGTCTTTCAATAAAGCCCTAGAACACTTGGCTGAAGACAGTTACGGGCTTTCACTAAACAGAGACCCTTTGAGGTCACCAGAATAATACAGTTACAGAGGAGCTGCTCTGCAGAAATTGGGGATGGTTTCCTTTGGTCTCTCCAAAACAGGGATATTATGTGCATAATGAAAAGAGTGAGGATGATTTTCTCTGCAATAAACATGACAAACTCAAAAATCTATAAGATTACTTAAAATGTTTGACTAAATAAAACCAGATAAAGACATAAAACAGATCTTAATTCCCACTTGTTAAATATACAAAAGGAATAATCTCATATTTGTTACCCAAGCAAATCCCACAGAACACTATGAACCTGAAAAAGGGCTGTGGAATAAAAAAAAACTTCATTACGTTCAGTATAATGCATGACTGTAGCTTAGTCCACATGCTTGCTAAGGTGCTGTAGTTCCTTTTAATTAATATATCATTAAACTTGCACCTTGGCCTCTATTTTCTGACTAAAGGTCTTTGCAACATGCAAGTATAACAACTAGACTTGAAAACCAATGCAAATGATTCTAACATACTTACAAATAATTTTTAAATACCAAATAAAAGTTATTTTATTTTTTAAAATTAATTGTACTTGACATTGTTGATGAAACAAGAAATGTGACAAAAAAAATCCAGTATCTCTTTCATTTATTTAATAGAAACGTGGACTTTTCAGGCCAGAGGGGAGACCATTATGATGACATCATCTGACTCCTTCTATTACATAGGCAATACAACTTCTTTGAATTAACTTCTGTGTCTGAACTGGAATATAAATTGTTCTAATATTTTAAAATGTAAATTACCTCTAATTGGAATGTCTCTATTTACAATTTTCATATGCTATAATTCATTACACAATTTCCTGATAGATTTGAGAATCCTCTCAATAAATTTTTATTCCTTATTTGATTTCCTATCAACTGCAATCAAATCACAATTAATGAGTGGGGAAATCAATGTAGGGTTCATGAATTCTGTTTTTTGCTGTGGAATCTTTATATATGGGCAAGTTTTACTGGGCTTTTCTGCTCTTCTCTACTAACTTTATGAATCAATTTTAAGGAGAAATTCTGAGAGGAAATGGCACAGAACTAAAACAAACAAAAAAAATTAGGAAACATTTTAAATTGGAAACAAACTAATGGAGCAGAAACTAAGAGTAATCTAGCTATACAAACCATCAAATTAGCTACTGATCAACTAGTTTAAAATGCCTATTGATCTCATCAGTCAGTCAGTTTCAGGAAGTGACTCTTTACAAATATTAGATTTTCACTGTGGCAATGTCCCGTCCCCATACACACTGTTGGAAAGACAGCCTGCTTGACAACACCATGTGACTGAATGTGACAAAATTGTCTTATTGTTGAGACAACACTGGGGAAAAGCCACCAAGCATCTGCCCTGAAAACATACCCAGTGAGTAGCCAGATTGCTCCCATTTGACTGGGACAATCCAAAGGACCAGAGACAGCATAAAAGGATGTGCAGGGATGCCCCAAGACAGAGTGGCTGCAGTAGCACCCAAGACCCAAGAGCATTTGGTTTGTGCAGGACACCAGGCCTCCAAAGGACCCCACAGGAACCCCACAGTTCCACTGTATCCCAGAGTAGCCTGTTGGACCAAACAGTGGGCAATGATATTGCAGAAAAGTGAGGAATCCCATCCCTGAGAGAGGCAATGTGTGTAGGTATCTGTTTGGTTTTGTGTTTGGGGATGGCTGCACCTACAATATCAACAAACTCTTGCACTGTTGTGTGATTCTGCCATACCTCCATTGGCCTTGACTGTTTTTGCTAGAGAGAATTAAAGTCTGTGTGCATCAAAAGTTTAAATATATGTCCAGAATTTTCATTTCCCTCCCTGAAACACTCCCAGTCACTCCAAAACAGCAGACATGATCAAGAAGAGGTACTGCTCTGCTGTACTAAAATAGAAGGGAATGAGAAAGAGGACACCACACACGGTCAAAAAACATAAACAACCAGACACCACATTTTAGAAGAAACATCCTATGCTCTAAAATGATTCTAGGTACACTGGATAACTCCCCATGAACTCCAAGAAAGGTGAAGAAACCCCCCAAAAAACTGCAATGATTTTGAATGTTTTGCCAAGAACTGACATTCTGTGTAGTAACTAAAGCAAAACGACTCTTCCCAAAAACTCTGCAAGCCTGCTGGCAACATATCTTGATTATTTCAAACCCATGTAGACAACGCATGTGGATTACAAGGAAAGGTATAGCTAAGGTTGCCAGTTATGGTCCTGGAACGAAGGGGCAGCTCAGCTATGAGGTGCCACATCTGGAAAGGGACGCTTGTGCCTGTACCAGGCATTTTAGAAAGAATAGAGAATTGGCAGGACATCCTTTCACAGAGCAAGGAAAGCTTGAGAGCACAAAGGTCTACTCTGATGAGCATCCAGCTGTGAAGAGCTATGAGTGCTATAGACACAGTTCTTAACCTTTCCTTTGCTAAATTTATAGTCTGAGCTCCCTGAGTCCCTCACAGTCCTTTAATAATTCTCCTGGCTTTCCTGTAATCCTCTCCAATTTATCAATGCCCTTTCTGAATTGTGGATTTCAGAACTGAAAGCAGCAGTCACACAGGGAGAAGTACAGAAGTAGCATAATTCATTTCCATTCAATATTCTCATGTTTATGTCTCGCATTTGCCTTTTTGATGTGGAATTGTACTGAGTGTTCATACTTGGTGTGAATTCTTGCTCCTTTTTAAGAACAGCTTTTCGTCAAGACATCATGTGTAACCTCAAGGCATGGTTTCTATTCACACTTCAGTAGACCAAAATGTGACTTGGCTATGCTGAATTGCAAATTGTATACTTATACGTACCAACCTACACGTCCCTGCTGAACAGTACTTTGATGTTCCTTTATGTGTCTGTGTGTCTGCATAGCCTATAAATTCAATCAATAACAGTTTTGCTTTCCTCCAAGTCATTGATAACAATAATAAATAGCAAAAGGTCAAGAACTGGTCCTTAAAGATCTCACAAACATCAGTAAGAAAGGTAGTGTTTAATCAGCATGAACTCTTCTATTGGTTTTGTATTATCTGTCTTCTTAATCAAAATATCATGCTGTTGCAAACCAAACAATTTACAGAAATGGAAGTGGTAAATGGCACTAATTGCTGTTATAAACTAAACTTCTATTTAAAAGAAAATGTAATATCCTTGCAGACCTCATAAAATCAGGTTGCCTAATATTGTTATCAATCAACTTTGCATTGTTTTGATAATTACATATTTATTGTAAAAGTCCCAAACCACCTAGCTGCTGAGCATTCAGGAGTTGACATACAAGACTGCCAAGCATGGCAATGATGTTCAGTCATCACTGTCACTTTCAGGAGAAACGGCAGAAGTCATAGACATCAGTCATCTGATAGTCACTCAGAAGTATTACACTTTCCCCTGTCATTCTTCAGTCAAGCAGTGACTAACATAGAGAGAATTGTTGAGCTGAACTTGAAAAAAAAAAAAAAAAAAAAAAAGGAAGATCATAAAACTACTGCAGTTAATATAGCCAATTTTTAGGTATCTGTTTACCCATAACAGGAACAAAAAGTAGAGAAGAGAAGGTTCAAGGAGGATCCCATCAATGTATAAGAATACCTAAAGGGATAGTGAAGACAAAATGGAGCCAGGATTTTTTCACCAGTGCTCTGTGTCAAGACAAGAGGCAACAGACACAGACTGAAATGCAGGAGGTTCCCTCTGAACATCAGGAAACTCTTTTATTGTGAGGGTGACTGAGTACTTGAATAAGTAGCCCAGAGAAGTTGTGGAGTCTCCCTCCTTAGATATACTCAAATACTGTCTGGACACTGTCCTGAGCAACTGGTTTTTGGTGGTCCTGCTTGAGCAATGGGTTTGGACCAGATGACCTCCAGAGGTCCCTTCTAATCTCAACCATTCTGTAATTCTGTGATATACCTTAAAGAAGTCATAGCTGGACATCTCTTTCATCAATGACATTTCTTGCATCTGGGAAAATGCCATCACCTCTAAGATTATATAATGTTCAAGTTTTGGACTATGTCAATCTAAAGACTGAAGGAAAATTAAATATTCCTTGACATAGTTTACCTAGCCAGACCAGAAGTAGCTTAGACAGTGCATTGCATTTCCTAGTGGAGGGAAATGTTAACTTGTACTATAGCAACCTCTGCACTGTCAAATTTCTTGTTCCCAACTGTCCTCAGCTATATTGTCTTCCCTCTAGTTGACATAGTAAAGTAGGGGAAATTATTGTCTAACCAAATTTCTACTGGGTAAATAAACCTATTTTATCTATTGTATTTTAAACAAACCCACTTATTTAGTAAGATTCTTCACATGAGACTTTTCATGCCTGAGATAGCTTCCACTGCTCAGCATAACTTTGGTCTGTGGTGGAGAAACAATCAAATTGGAAGCATTTCAGAAACAGTCTTAAAAATCAAAAAGTTAGAGTTAAAAATGCAAAATGGGATAGACTTCATATATTCATTCATAAATATTGTTATGATAAAGGTCATATAAGGATTTAAGGGAAATAAAGTAAGAGGAACAGATATGAAAATGAAGAAATAGTTTGGAAAATACTAAGACCTGTCTCACAATAATCTAGAAACCTAGATAATGTAACATCATGGAGACTATCAATTTCTGAAAGACTGCATAATATTAGCAGTCTGATGATAAATTCTGTATGTGTAAAAAAAAAAAAAAAAAAAGAAAATTAATTTCTGTACAAATTAGAACTGCTGAAATTAGTGACCACAGTATAAAAATGACAAGAAAATGCAAATGACTGGGTGTAAAGTGTGGGAAAAACAAAACAGCAAAAAAACTGCAGAATACACATTTCCTTAACACATGGTGCCCAGAACAAACACTGGACAGGGTGAAGATATGGTGATTTGTATTGTCATGGAACAAAAGAGGAATGCAAAGCGAAGTGGAGGCCATACAGTCCTGTTTTCCCTTTTTCTCAAGGAATATTTTGCAGAAATCTGCAGACACTATCTCCCATTCTTCCACTTTTCCCACAACAACCGCATGCATATTACACCAAGAAATGTGCTGTGTCATTACTCAAGAAATAATGGATTGATGACAGTCCCATCCACTCACACTTACACACTTAGATAAATACTACTCCAAGTTTGTATCTAACTCAGAGGGATTATAATCTGACACCAAATCAGAGGTACAGATGGATGGGTTTGTGCTCCTTGCCCTCTCCCCCCAAAAGGGACACCTTTTGTTAAAATTTGTGCCCTCAGCTATGCGGAGCAATTACCCAGGAATTAAATGCATGATTGTAATCATTTCTGTGTGTAGTGCTATACAGCCAACCTGCAGTTTGTGCATTTATCGTAGGCAATCTCAAAGAATCTGTAGATGTTGCATAAGAATAAACTGTAGTATTCATGAACCTGACTGCTTCTCTTGAATGCAACTGGACCTGCAGCACGTGGGCTGTTCATGCATCTGGTGTCAAGCCTATAGTCACGGCAATAATTGGCATACTTATTAAGAGATAAATCCAGCCTCCTCTAGCCCCTCTAATCTCTGAGGACTGGCTAGAACACAAGGGAATTCATCTCTTATCAAATTAATTCTTCACCTTAAATGCAACTCAAGTTTGTGGACCTAAGTAAGATCAACTTCTTCTTAGAAATATGCTCATCTGATAATATCATTTTACTTGAGCAAGATTCAACAAAACAAACCTAATTTGATCTACTAGATGTTATACTCATTTTGTACATATACAAATTTCTCCATACGGTGAAATATAAAGGAAATAATGTCCATCATTTCTCTAAATTATGTTCTTCATAACTGAAAATATATTTTAGTACTTTTCATACGTTACTGTGGAAAAACTGAGCCTAGCTCAGTTCCTAAAGGTGAACAAATTCTGCCATCCACAAGCAAGTCTAATCTAAAACTGTGAACAGCCATTAAGAAAGTTTCAAGACTCATTTCTGTGCTTGCTTGAGAAAAGAGAGAGAGCAACATACAAGCTTCAGACATATCCCTTGATGAATTAACTAAAGTAACACGATGCTGGCTGTTCAAGAAACAACATTTTCTTTCCTTTCAGGTAGAAATATATTCCTCGTAGGAAAGCTTTATACTTCACAGGGCCAGTCATCTCACAAATGACCTAGGGAGCAACATTCCTGGAGGCTCTAGTCCAGCGTTTACCTTGATAAAACTAGGAAGCTATGTGAAAGAGGAGGAAGACCACAAATGATGTAAAACAAACTTGCAATTAATTCAGTTTCAAAGCTAAATATTGCAAGCTGTTTAAGTTGTGATACAGATATCTAAAGGACTACTTGTCACTCACATTTCAGTTCTTAAACTTTGTTCATGTTTCAGTGTTGAAATTCTAAAATTGTGTTTGGGATGAGCACTAGAATTCAACAGCTGCAAGCTGTTAACATATGATCTCTTCCTGCTGTAAAAACAGCAATCTTACAGAAATGCTTACTAAATGCATAGAGCAAATCATTTAAACAAAACATTCAAACACATTTCTTCAAAAATTAGGGGAAAAATACATTCAAGAAATGGTAAGATTACTTCTATATATCTTTTATTGCAAAAAGTATTCCCCAAAGCACTTCTGCAAATTGCTCACAAGCAGTTCTTTGAAAATATCCATTGCTACTGGCATTGGTTAATTTAGATCAAATATCTCTTCAGCTACCCAGCGGGAGGATATGGAAAAGATGGTGCCAGACTTTTCTCAGAGATACATATTGAAAGGAAGAAAGGCAGTGAGCACAACTTTCAATGCAGGAAATTCTGATTAAACATAGGGATTTTTTCACAGTGAGGGTAATTCAACACTGAACAGTGAGTCAGCTGTGCAGTGACACTGAGTGGTAATGTTAGCAGGAAATATCCAGCCAGGATAACTAGGCACAATGAAATAACTGGAAATGACAGAGAAGAGTGAAGCAATGTTACTGTAGCGTGAGGGAAGAGAAGATACTTTGAATGATGGGGTTGTAGAAAGGTGTATCATGAAAGAAAAATAAAATAAAAGCAGAAGTCACAGAAAAATATGCAATATTAAGATTAAAAGGAAATTTTAGACAGTTGCAATGGAATAATATAACAAATGAAGGTAATTACTGACTGTTAACTAATTCAGATAAAAATTAAAACTAATCAAAACAATTACACTGGTTTGCTAAAGATAAGAACTCAGATCAAGTGGAATGTGATCTGATGATCATTAAAATTATAGGTATATTTTTTAAGTCTTTTGGATGGAACAGAGACATGTTTGCAAGGCACAAATCCAGTCATTTGTTCTGATCGGGTTCCTGCTATAGCTGCAAGAACACTTGCAAGCTGTTCTTGTGTAAAGCCAATGTTATACACTAGGCTGCTTACATTTAATTTGACTTAAAATTAAAGGAACAATGAAAATATCGATTACATATCCCATTTAAATGGAGTTATCAAGCTGAAAGAAAAGCTGAAATATAAATGTTTGCTCATGCTTTTATATATGACAATAAAAGACAACTGTCTAATTTAAAGAAAGAATAATATGTTTCCAAGTCTCCATTTGCAAGTCCTTTTCTAAAAAACTCTCTGTAAGGGCCAAAGTCTTTCCTTATTACTGTCAATAGAGTTCTTTAAAATTTCTTTTAATAAGTAAGAACAAAGTCCTTGCTCTGCAAAATGAATTCTCTGTAATGTCATTTCAAAAGATCCTTGTATTTGGGCAAATGTGGAGTCCTGCATAATTTACATCAGTTACTGTGCAGACTTAGGGATGTTAGAAAATTACACTGCCACTTGGCTTGTTATATCTTAAGTGATTTACTGTCAATACTACTCAGAGAGGACCAGTAATAGTTCTCACACTGTAATATAGCTATAAATAAAGCTAACTAAATATTTACATAGTTGTTCCATTCCATTTCCACATATTTTTTAGCTCAGACAGAACTCCAAGTGTACAAAATATCTACTTCAACATAAAATGTTGCTAGAATTTGGGGTTTATTTATATAAATTCCAGATGCCATTCTTCTGACAAGGCAAAGTTATTTTACATTTCTGTAATAACAAAACAAATGCACCTATGGAAAACAGTTCAAGTCCTTTGGGAATAGAGAGCTTGAATTCCTGAGCAAATTCTGTTGGTTCACCAAAATTTTATATTTTTTAATTTCTCCAATATCTTTATAATTTATTTTATTTTCTATAAAGAGCTGATAAAAATTGAAATTACAGTTGATTCAAAGTTCAATTCTGCTATCACAAGTTCCCTAAGGTAGCTGCTGAAAGCTTCATCAGTGTAAAGGAGTTCATATGGTACCCATATGTCCTTACCCTTGTAACCAGCTACTGTGTTCTGTATGATAAAGGAGAGCTTTTTTCCCTACTTCTTTGCTTCCCTGTTTTTACTGAATCACAAAGCCACAGGTTCACCAAAATACATTCTTTCTCTATGTGGATCTTGACCTTACTCTAGGCTTAAATCAATAGCGACTTAGACTCTGTAGACACACTAGGAGTGGGCTCGTAAATCCTCTGTTCTGTTGCTATATGGAAACTGTTTTCTAGTGACTCACTCATCCTTTCTTAGCAGACTCTGTCTCCTGTATGAAAAAAATCTCTTCATTTCATTTGCTCCAGAAGTTCTTTGTTGAAACATTCTCTCTTCTGCTGAAATACCTCCTTCTGTAAAACTTCTTTCTCCTACATAGATGTGTATGTTCTTTTCTATCATGAAATGTCGGCCTATTTAATCTCCCAGGGAGAGAAATTTTATGACACGATGTATTCCTTAAATCCACGGTTCATGCTAAAAGGACTGTAAAAAAGAGTTAAAATCTTTAGTTTTAGCATAATGCGAACAAAGTTATCTTCACATGATCCAACACTAACTTATATTTTATTGTTTCTTTTTCAGGGTAACCGCTGAACTAAAGATTGTGAGAATGAACAATAATAGGTCTGCTGAAATTAATTTCCCTTGAACTAGGACTCTCAGACACTTCTAGTATCCTGTGTTTTGAATGTCTTTCTAGTGTGCTCTTCCAAACTCTACTTACCTAAAACAGGGGACAAGAAATTTATTACATGTATGACACACTCTGAGCTAAGCCTACATAATCTCACTGTTGTCATAGCATGAGTAAGGAGAACTTGCCCATTGCTGAAGAGGTTTCACTTATAAATATTTTTCTTTAACTTAACTGCTAAAAAAATAGAGAAGGAGGAAGGGAAGCAGGAAGCAAAAACCACTGTAGTCATACTGTGAGATCAGAGAGAATTACAATAAATATTTCTGTCCCATGTTTTAGTTGTCTTCAACTGAAGATGCATAAAAGTGAACCTTAAGTCATGAGGAAACAAAATCCAGTGAGAATTGATATAAAAATTGCAAGTAAAAATAGTATAGTATCTAGTATTAGAACAAAGTGAAAGGAAGAAGCAGAAGACTATTTCAAAAAGCTTCATAGATCCTTGTAATTTCTTTATAACCTTTTGTGCCACTGTTTTTATAGGAAAAAGATTTCGTGTGATCTTTGCCTCATATCTCACTAACACAACTACTGTAAGATAATTTAGAGTTTCAAGATCAATAGATGCACTGATTCACTCATTTAAAATTAAAAAAAAAAACACAGCTATCATCAATTAAGAAAACACAAAATTTGTCTACAAGTTAATCTGCTATAATATTGAAAAGTATTTAAAAAAATTTTTCTCCCTTTCAATCCCAAATACATCAAATAGATACTCTTTTGAAGGGTACATTTCTTGTCCTTATTCTGAGAACTCATCTGTGGATATAAAATAATGCAGAAATAAAGCTTTCTTACAGTTCAGAAATTCTCTTATCTCTGTGTGAAATTATGTAACTGTCTCAATCAAAAACCCTCTGGAAAATACTTACCTAGAGATTTATGTGTTTTCAGTTTTGTTGAATAGATCAAATGTACCATTCTCTATATGTTTCTTAAATCTTCTTTCTTACAGGAGAAGTCACAGTACTGATAGTACTGTTTTTACTGTGAACTAAAAAAATAGCACCTCTTTAAACAACCTCTGTAACCAACAGTCCCTATACACTGAAAAACACAAACTAGTTTGGACTGGGCCAACTCATGGTTGTTTTTATTATTTGTTCTTTTTTTAATTCTCCTCTACATTCACCTAAATCATCACTGATTGATACTGTGAGGACTAGAAAAAAATAATTTAACTAACATAACATTCACCTGATAAAAATCCAGATAATATTACAGTTCTTATTTACCCCGTATTGGGTGCTGCTGAAGGCAGTTCCTGTTTATTCAGAAAATCAGTCTACTGTTATAGCAATCATAATGAAGGAGGAAGTTCTGATCCAAAGATATTATACAATATGCTTTAGGTCATGCTGCAACCTCCTTTATTATTCATGCCTGCTGCCTTGCTTGCTTAGGCTTGATTTGTGGCTGTGCTCTAAGCCCAGAAGAAACATCCAAGACTGGAGTGTGAGAGGAGACAGCGTATGAAGGCATCAAGCAGGAAAGGGGAATCTGTAGCTGATACAAGACATACTCAAGAAGTAGAAATGCACTTCAGCAGAAGCGTTTAATGGTAGTGGTGACAGAGTGTGAGCAAAGGCAGCCAGGAGAGTCTCCAAGAAGGAGAGAATCCTCACCATCAGAAGTCTTATTCCAGCAATGGGAAGAGGAAATGAAAACCTGAAAATTTACAAATTAAAACAATGACATAGCCTCAGTTGAAAGAATGAGTATTTGATTTGTCTTAGACCTCCTAGGATTCCTATATGGAAATTTCACTTATCTAAGTTTATTAAATCCTGTTCTCAACATAGTTAACTGCAAATCTGTGCCTATATTAGAGCAGGTCAGCAGGACTTTGGGATGGTGAACACACTATTTGAACAATGTTGTGTATTGAGCCCAGAGGGCAACTGAGCAGCACACAGCTGTTCACTCACCCCTTCCCAGACAGTGCTGGAAAGAAGAAAATGAAGCCACAGGTTCCGGAATTGAGATAAGGACTGGGAGGCATGACTCATCCATTACAGTCACTGGCAAAAGACAGACCCATTAGGGGAAAAAAAAAAAAAAAAAACACATCACTTTAATTCAAACACTACAGAAACAGCACTTAACAGAGTGGGACAGTAAGAAGCACCACCACATCCAAAAAACACATCCCAGCATCCCTCCCTTCTTCTCAGGCTCAGCTCTGCTCCTGATATCTCTACCTCCTCCCCCAGCAGAGGTACAGCGGCCAGGGGATAAGGGCTACAGTCAGTTCACCACTCCTTCCTTCTTGGGAGGTGGGGTAAACATCACACATTCCTCCCCTGCCCCACGTGGTTCCCCTCTCACTGCAGACAGTCCTCCATGGACTTTATCCAGCATGAGTTCTTCCCGTGGGATGCAGATGGTAAAATTGGCAATTGGTACAATGAAGTGCCAGCCCCTAATAATTGTTAGTTATTATATCATTGTACATCACCTTAAGCTCAACAGTATACACCTCTGCATTGCAAAGCATACCTGGATATGACACACAGTCACTGTTTCAAATGTCAAGACTTCTGTATTTCCTTACTAACAAGAGTGGTTGCAAGTTCCTCAATATGTTTCCCATCCAGATGGTAGAAGTTGCTAAGGTTTTATTTCCTTTCTCATTCACACTATGTGCTGCACACTGCTGATTCTGTTACTTTTCCTTTTCTTACACTGCAGTACAGAAGATATTTAGTCATCCAGCCAAGACAAACTGTGAAGAACTTTAGAGATTAAATATCTCATTGAAGGACAGTATGAATTCCTTAACAAGTCTTTCCTACCCCCACTCACTTGTCTCCCTGAAAAATATAATAAAATCTTTTAGTCACCTAGTCCAAGTGAAGCAAAGAGGAAAAGCTTTACTGAAAGCATCTAGATAACATCTATTATTCTATGAGAATAAAGCTTGAGAAATAAGCACCAGATTTTTATACCCCAAAGTATTCATCTTAATAGAAAGTAGGTCATGGCTAACATAAAAGTATATGTTTCATAATAATCACTTTAAGATGGCGTGACATTCTAAGGAAATAAAATATATTAATTCTAAACATTTATAAAAATCCGCTTGTAACAAAATGTGTTCCAATAAGCTGCTTGTATCTAGTATTTTACTTAAAGGTTAGCATTCTCAATATCTACCATAATTTAGTTTTCTAAGAATAAAACAGAGCTGCAGATAGAACAGTTGGAAGGAGATTTGTTTTTCAGGATTGTCAGTAAATAACTTAAGTATGCAGTCTTTTCCTGGGTGTAGACAAGAGTGGAGCTCTTGTTATTTTTACTTTCAAAAGCTTGTCTAAATCTATGTTCTTTTGAAAAGGATTACAGAGTGACTATGAACAAGAAGATTTCCAGAAGTATAATTTTTAAAGAGGGACAGTTACCAATCTAAAATTTGAAGGCACTACCTCACTGAACAAGCTGAGCAAAAAGCCAAATTAACATCTTACAAAGATGAGTCAATCAAGTCTCTCTGATCTTTATTCCTAAATTTTAACTAGTTTCAGGTAACATCTGTAGCAATGGTAAAGCAATAGTTTCATGTTTTAACATTCCTGAAAAGAAATTACCAAGATTTCTAAGCAAATCTTTTAAAAATATTAAAATTCTCCAAATGAGACAATATTCCTCACTTTTTATTTAGATATTTCTATCCTGTTTCCATATGTTCAGGAAAATTCTACGAATATAAACATATATCAGAGAAAGAATTGGTTGTTACAATTATTGAAAACAAACAGAAGTCAGTCAAAGGCTTGCCCCATGTTCACAAAACTCAAGAGTGCATGAATATTGTGTTGAATCTATATTTGTTATGCCTGATTAATAAGCACTTGTAGAGTCTCTTCATTTTACAGTTTTTACATAGAAATATCAAATTGACAAACTTTTGGCAGCTTTTGCAAACTATACCCAGCATGTTTGTCATATCTTCTTAACCGTAACTGGGATACAATTCACTATTATCTTGTTGATGAGGGTATGATTTGTTTCACACATCACCGTTCATTAAAATAACAGGTACTTGTGCTCTGGTTTGTACTGCTTCAGAGCTCAACTATCAACAAATTCATGGTCAATTAGTTTAACTGAATGAATAACAGTTGAAAAACTACTTAGGTTTCTCACCTTTTCGTAGCTTGTGTTTACATGAAATTAGAACCTCATAAATCAATCATGATACAGTGAATTAGTTGTAATTCTCCATTTCTTTCATTTCATGGAAAAAGATACATTACTTTCTTTTAACTTGGATGTGAAAAAAATAACACAAATAATTTATTTCTGTGGCCTGGTAAATGCTGAAGAAACTAAAAATTAAATCTCCTAATGAGATTTCAAGTTAGTACATATTTATCTGGGATTTGCAGAAGTGAAAAACTGAAGATGCTTTGTTTTACAAAGCCTATACTCATAGTAAAAACTATACTCTAGTAAAAAATATAAAAGACGTTAAAATTGGGAAATATATCTGATTTTTTATTCATTAGAGATATAGTCTTCTGAAAGATTGATCAGAAAAAAAATCTTGTATATCACTCATCTTTACCGGTGTATTTTGGTTTACTTGAATGTTTCATACATAACAAGTGTAATGTTCTTTAGTAGGTACAGGCAGAGTTAGTGCTAATTTGTCTCATATTTCAGAGCAACTGTATTTCAGCAATTGGGAACAGTTGCACATACAAACAAATACTGTACTCAGAGGGTACGTTAGTGTCCAAGACATCTGTTGAGCAACAGATATGCATAAACACTGATCAGTTAAGAGAATCTTAAGTCACACAGAGGGCAATGGGTGATCCAGAAAGTAAACAACCTGGATAACAAAACAACTTAAGCCTAACTCATTCCTTCTTTTAAATTCAGCAATACATTTTCTCAAGGGAATGTTTGGCTAAGATGAAATGTATATCTTTAAAAGGTACACCATAGTCAGCTGTGATCTTACATTATGAGTCTTCAGAGAGTTCCTCCTGTAAAAATGTTAGTTTCTGGAATAAATTTCAGAGGGACTTTACTTGAGGAGGGAGAAGGTTGACACAGGGGGATCCATCCTGTCATCTTTATTTAAGTGAAAAATGGTAAGTAGTTATTCTTTTCCTTTAAGTCCTATTCTTCACCATACACATTTTTTACTCTTCTAACACATAACAGTCTTCAAGAGACCTTGCTTGTTCAAGATGGTTATATTCATGTATGGAAACCAGGCTTAGTTGTTGGGTTGCTGACACAGATGTAGAAAACAAAACCAAAACCAAACATACCAAAAAAAAAATCACAACCATAGTGTTTTAATTGAACTTCAAATATGCCAAAATAGATTTGACAAGATTTTAGAGAAGACACACTCCCTTTAGGTAGGCCCTTTATTGGTAACAGCTCCTATTTTTTTCTACCTTTGTTTTGACAGACCAGGTTCCTGAAGGGATTTCAGTATTCTCTGAAAACTCCCATTACCTATGCACAGAAGTCATTACAAACCAAGATTCCTCAGAAGACCTTGTGCTTTAATTTTTCAGCTAGTGCTTAGAACAAGACAGCAGAGATAAGCCAATCATTTAAAAGGCTGATTGTTTTGGTTTGATTTTTTTACTATATTCATGATTTAAGTTAAACAAAAAAGGAAAATAGGGCAGAAATACCATCTCAGAAACTTTAACTAGAACTGTGTTCTGAATTAGTTCAAAATTAAATTGCTTGATATTATACTACAACAGAGTTTGGGCAATGTGAATGTATGTTGTTCATTGTTCATTTTTCTACAATGCAGGCAGTAGCATAAGGTGCTCTGCTATATCCCACAATTTGTCAAAGAGAACAAACTGTCACCTTACAAAATAAATAATGTGGCTATATAGCTTGGACCCTAAAAGAAAGCACTTCTATCCCATGAATATTTTCTATGGATCATTGTAGCCAGGATGTTAATTAAAGCCAAACTATTATTGAAGTGAAAGATGTATAGGTATTTCATTAGATCAGTCCAGGAGGTAGAAAACCTCTCATTTTCCTCATATAGGTATCATGGAAGCAATACTTCTTTCATGGAAAAAAAACATTGGGCTTTAGAGGCCATTGGAGTGTGCCTGAATAAGAATTGTAGGGCTAGCATAAGACTGAAGAAAAGCATAGTGTTAATAAAACAGATTTACTTTTTTGTTAAGAAGACACTTCAGAAGAGTCACAAGACAAGACTCCCTAAGGAAAAATCAGGATTCAAAATATAAAATTTAATGATAGGAATGTTAGTTTTTACTTATTTATCAGACTTGTGAAGAATTGTGTTATATATAAATTTGTACACGTGTTTGAGAAGACCTGATTTTAAAGTAATCATTTAGAATAAAATAATTACATTTACCTTTATCTGTGCTTGAAGTCTGGCTATTACAATTTGGGGATGATTTCACATGCTCTGGAGACTGGGAGGATTTGGAAAATGTGACACAAAGGTTTTGGGAGTCATCACCTTGATTACTTCTTTCTGCCGTCTTGGGTATATCCTATTAGAAGATTTAATGAGGTAGCCTAACAGTTACAGAAAAGGGAGAAATAAGGAAACCAAAACTCAAACCTGAGATACCCAGAAATGGTTGTCTAACTGTACCTTGGCCTCTTAAACAAATGTCCAGATAGATTCTTCTCTGATTGTTTCTGGAAGGAGAGTCAACTTTTCTTCAGGCAAATGTCTCTAATCATAGTCAATAATTAGCAGAAATTACAAAGTCAGTCATTATTTTCATAACACTTATGTATGCTCTGCATACCAACAAAAGCTAAGAAAGCTTCAAAAAAGGCATGTCTCCTAGGTTGCATCTAATTCAGAGAATGAGTAATATCCATAAAATATCTTCCTATAAAAAAATATAAAACTTTGAAAAAATAGTATAATGGTGCAGCAGGATGGCTGGGAAGAAGAACTGAGAGAGATGTACAGCTAGTGAATGATGAGGACATCTTGACCCTGGTTGGCCAGAAGCCTTGGGAGCAGCAAACAGAAATGTAGAAAAACAAGATAAGGATGCTGAGTTTTGTCTGAAGAAAACATGCAAGGTGACAGTTAAAGGAAAATATCTGGCCGTTTCTTAAACAATGGAAAGCTTTCTACCTTGATCTAAAAGTGTATAGAACGTTGTATTTGTGTTTGTAAGATTTAATTAACCAATAGGCTTAGGATAGCAGTAACTAACTTGTAGCCAATGAGTTGTCTGGTGTATTATAGACAGAGAGTAATGACCAATCAAATATTCACAAGTATTGTTAGATAATGTATAATTGTAGAAGAGTTGCTGACAATAAAAGACTTTGTCAACGACTTCAGTAACAACTTCGACTTCAGTCACAACTTTGAATTTGACCATGACTTTGGCTTTGATTTCTATTCCGAACTGTCGACCTCTTACTTACACCTATCTGGAGTCCCATCTCTCAATCACTGTCATAATGGGAAATGTTCTTACAGATGCACAGATATCTGGGAGAAGGAAGTAAAGCTTCTTAGATATTTCAGGGTGATTTCTCAAGGGAAATGATCTGTGATCTCCAGGGCAAAGTGAAAACAATGAATTTACAGGAGAAAAAAAAAAAAAAAAAAAAAAAAAAAAAAAAAAAAAAAAAAAAAAAAAAGCTGGTTTGCCAGTGCCAAAAAAGCAGATGATGGATGTTTATAAACCTAGCTCAGAGAGACCTTTAATCTTGCATAGGGCATCTGGCAATTTAAGTATTAATGTAAAGCTTACATTTAAACCTACCAAATTTAATTGTCTTGCTGGTTTCACATAAAAAAGCTTAATTGTCCCATGCCCATAGAAGTTGCTGGGTTCAATCTAGGACACTCTGCGAGGTATGACTATCATCATTTCAGGTTCTGCCTCTCACATAGATTACACTAAGAAAATCCAGCTTTGGCAATGTTCAAGGTATAAGAGGGATAAGATTTTCAGATAGCTTGACTGACAGCATCTCCAGCAGTGTTACAGGGAAGTGGTGGGCTCCTGCAGAGAGTCTCACAAGCTGCTGATTGTTTTTTGTACTCCTCAGTGTCAGTTCTCATGCACCAAAATCATATCTGTCATTGCTACCTCGTCTACTGTTCCTCACTTTGTAGTGAACCATGCAGCTTTTACTCTGGCTCCGCCATGAAGTGTGATGGATAATCCCCAATCTCACATCCACTAAGAGGACATTCTTTTGTGTCATTTGAGGAGAGATGAAAACTGACACAGCTGTGACATGAGGGGAAAGGGTGGTAAAAGGGGATCTTTACTGAATGAACAACCAAAGAGCAAGGCAACTGGGTTCTGGAGACATGCAGTGTTATAGGGCACTGTGCTGGCTATTCTAGTCCCATGCATTATAATAGAAGTAAATAGTATTTGCATACTTACAGAAAGTCAGTTTTTGTATCAACACTGCACAAGAACCATTATGAAAAAAAATTAAGACAGAATGCTTACAATCTTACAAATATGACGGCATGTCCCTACAACAGTGGTAGGGAGATAATGTCATTCCTAAAGTCATTATTTGTTACATCTCTATGCTTTGCTTAGTTCCTGTGAATGTGAGTCACCAACGTGTGGTTGTAGTGTTAAGATGACAGGTATAATTTTTTCCTGAGATATATTGCTTATGGAATATATTAACTTGCGGGAAGGAGTTATCTGACCTAGAGACTGGGCAACAATTTGCACAACAAAGGCAGAGAGATTCAAGCAGCCCCTAAGAAAAAAAAATATCTCACTTCCCATTTATATTTATTAGTGTTAAATGAACCAGAATTCTGAAGACTAAAAAGCAAATCTGAGCTTTAAAATGTCTTTTTCATACTTTTCTATTCTCATATAACTCTTACAATGAGTATTTTATAAGTGTGTCCTAAAGACCAGTATTTCTTTTGATGTTCTTGCAAAGAAACCTGATATACAATGTATTTTGGTTAAAACACATTTTTCCATAAGAGTGATGGAACGACACAGAAGAAAAAAATTGTTGCTATATTCATCAAGTATCTCAAGAGTATGAGAGTCTACATGCAGAGCAGAGGCAGTGTCTGAGGCTTTGCTCTCTAGGGAGGATGTCTATAAGACACTCAACATGAGAGCAGCAACAACTGTTGAGATTCTCCAGTAACACCTGGTGAAAGAGACAAGCTTCAGGACACTACTGAAAATACATTTTTTTGTTTTTTTACCACAGTTTGCAAAATGCTTAATCAAATATTTACTCTCAGAGAATTAATTAGACTTTATCTTTGTTTTGAAAGTCATATAATTATCCTGGTCCCAAAGTTATTTGAGAAAGATTAACAATGCTGTTCCTACAAGAGCAATGGACAGTTAGTTATAATGACTATTACTAAAAATAGGATTCAGAGATGAAGTACATGCTTTCCACCAAGCTGCAAGAACTGGTTTAAAGACAGATACCATGACACTGGAAAGAAATCTCCTTTGTCAGACACAAACTTTTTGGCAAGTATCACAAGAGGTGTGAAGACAGTTTGTTACTCAGAATATTCATGCAAATTACAGAAACCTACTTAGAAATGTTCAGAAAATTTGGATTCCTTACTCTTCAAAAGAGGATGATGAGACAAACAATATCCAAATGCTTTAAAAACTGATGAAAAAAATAAAAGTATAATCTTTTATCCACGTCTGTAGAAGACAGGACAGGAAGTTCTGGCCATGAAAGTATCAAGAGAGATTTAGTTTGAATGTTACTCTGAAAGAAAAACTTTCAAACTGATGATACCAAATGTATCTATTACAGGTGTAAGGTAGACTCTTCATTGCTGGGAGACCTGTAAAAACAGGTTGAATGACACACCTGCAGGTCATTCTGTCATGCTAAATATTGCATAATCATAGGCTTTTGTGGGCATTTTGTCTGAACATGTAATATAATTTTAGTAATTATTTACATTGTAAGCTGTATATTCCTTTTTTTACCCTACACAGTATAAATTTTACAGAACAAAGTTCCTTAAATAGAAATACCATTATATTATATTACTATTGAAGAAGATAACTAGATGATGTCACTTAATGGTGAGCATTGTAGAAGTTAATAATAGATACAGCACATTTGACCACTGCCCCAACTCCAAAGATCTTTCTTCCTAATAAGGAAATTCAAACAAGTTCACGATTAAAATACAAATATATAAAAAGTAAATAGAACGTAATTTTAAATTAAATTCTGCTGTGGTACTTCCACAGGATAGCAATTAGTTTGCATCACAGTGCTGATCTGGCTTTAAAAAAATAGCTTTTTGTTGTGATAAACTTTTCCATACCACTTGAAAATAGTAAAGTTTTGACAACTAATATCACTGACCATTTTTCTTAGCATGTTCAGGACTGAGACTTTAACATCAATTTTAAGCTTTATGCCTTTATGTGTTTATTTATGTTGATACCACTGTTATCAATGGAACTATGATGTTAACATCAAATATCTTCAACTAGAATCATCCTTCTTAAAAATCATCACCGAAGCTTCAAGAACTTTATTTTGCCAAAAATTTACAATATGTTGTTTCTAAACAGTTATAAAATTGCATTTAAAGGATAATATCTATGCTCATCATAGTACCTCAAAATATACACAGGGACAGAAGATGTTCAATATCACTGCTGGGATGATACAGCAGTTAAAATACAGTCATTCTTTTCTTATTTTTTTTTTTCACATAGTTTATATCAACAGTTCTATGCTTTTTAATGGTTACTTAACTGCCAGGGGGGAAAAAAATAAAAAGGAACCCATGCCATCTCATATCCCCTTTTTTGGTCACTGTGTGTCAGGAGAGATACAGAAATAACATACAAGCCAGCAGAAGTGCTGGTGTGATTGTACCTACACTAAATTCATTTTAATTAATGACTCAACTCCATCATGCCTAAGAATCCATATGACTGTCACATAAAGCATGACTAAATTAGAGCAAATGTGTCTGCAAGAGTGGGCAGAGGGAAGAACTTCCTGATTATCAGGCTTGCAGGAACTCAGTCCTGGCTGTAACTACACGGAGGTGTACAGCAACAGGGTAATGAAGCAGATCTAGATACAAAATCTCTGTTGATCACTGGAGGAGAGGTAGAAGGCTGCATATCAGAATTATTGGTAACAAATATATTTTCAATTTTGATAAAATATTTTGTACCATTTCTGCCAATTCTTATTTATAAATAGCTTTATTTGTTACAACTAATATTTCAAAATATTTAAATGTTTACATTTTTAATAAAACTGTGTAAATCCTATATAGAACAAATCTGTCACAGTTTCAACTTTTCTAGTGACTAATGAATAATCATGAGTTAAGGCATTTATTGTAGAAAAGCATACAATCTTAGTTTAAAGACTAGAAGTGATCACCATATCCCTGCAAATCCTTTTGGTTGTTTCTTATCTTCACTGTTAATAATGTGTGTCCTTTTTCCAGTCTTAGTTTATATAGGTTTGAATTTCAGCCACTGAACTTTGTAATTCTTTGGTGTGGTTAATTCAAGTGTCCTGTTCTATTAGAAATCTTTTCAATTACTGGTGACTCTACTAAATTACTTTTTTAACCTTCTTTTGGATAAACTAACAGAACAGTAAATGTTAAAAACCACATCTTGATTGACTAGATGGCAAAAGGGAGACATAACTCCACCTTCACATCTCTCATTAGCTCTATTCTGTATAATGTAAATTTTCCTAATCAGATGAAGTGGTCCAGAATTGTATAGTTCTCCCATTCAGATATTACCTAAAAGCATGCGGCTCAGAATAATTTAATATATCTAATGCATTTAATCTAAAATGCTGTATAATTTAAATAGTTTTTTTCAGTATCACTGAAGTTCTGTTGTCTTCAAAAGATTTTGAAATTAAACCAATTTAAAACCAAGATGAACTCATTTAGTGTCATTTCATCTATCATGGTATCTGACACTCAACTTTCCCCTCAATTGATGACCAGTAGGCTACCATAGGAAGTCAAAGTAAAATCACTGATTCTGTTATAATAATATACATAAAGGTTTTTTTTTTTAACTGTAGACTGCAATTATGGGATGTGCTCTAGCCTGCTCATGAGAGTTTCATATCCAGACTCCTGTATGACTGTTTCTTAAAGCACAGTCTTCCCTTACTTTGTGTTTTCTCTGACTGATTCAACAGCTCTTCAGGATGAGAATGTTATGTTAGTAGATAAAATTAAGAAATGAACATTGTTGAACTGAGGTTGGGACATGCATTTTAACCTTAAAAATAAGTAATAACGTGACTTTTACTCGCATTCTGTGGTCAGTTTTCTTGGTTCTATGGGAACTGCAGATTTTCTGAGAAACAATTAGGGTTTATCATCTACCCAGAAGCAAGTGGAAATTGCAACCTTGAGGAACCCAAGTGCACTTGTAATTAATGTGGTGGTTGAAACACGTCTGAGTCATGGATAAATAGCTTATACTTAATGTGCTGGGAGTAGATATGGGTGGAATGGTTAAAAAGCATGTAGGTATTACTATTAATGGTCTTTAAATTAGAAGTTCCTAGAGTATATGACATAGGTGCTGAGTACAGGAAATACATTTATGTATATTTCAGATTACTAGAAAAAGTTAAATCCCTCTGTTCAATTAGAAATATATTGTGTTCTCCTTATGAAAATATTTTATTATGTATCTTCTTTTGTTTTGTTGGTTTAACTCCATAATCCCTCCTTAGTTATATTTTGTTAGAGGGGGACAGTTATTGTTTATTACTATATGAATTATTTTTATTATTTGTATAGTATGAAACACATGAAATTCAATAAGGCCAGGTGCAAGGTCCTGGACATGGGTCAAGGCAATCACAAGCACAAATACAGTCTGGGAGAAGAGTGGATTGAGAACAACCCTGAGCAGAAGAACTTGGGGGCTACTAGTGGATGGAAAACTGACTATGAGCCAACAATGTGCGCTCACAGCCCAGAAAGCCAACCGCATCCTGCGCTGCATCAAGAGAAGTGTGGCCAGCAGATCATGGGAGGTGACTCTCCCCGCTTCACTCCACTCTCATGAGACCCTACCTGGAGTACTGTGTTCAGGTCTGGGGTCCCCAACATAAGAAAGACATGGACCTGTTGGAGTGAGTCCAGAGGAGGGTCACAAAGATGATTAGGGGTCTAGAGCACCTCCATTATGAGAGGCAGAGAGTTGGGGTTGTTCAATCTAGAGAAGAGAAGACTGATGAGACATTATAATGCTCTTTCAGTACTTAAAGGGGGCCTACAGGAAAGCTGGGGAGGGACTCTTTGTCAGGGAGTAGTGATAGGATGAGGGGCAATGGTTTTCAGCTAGAAGAGAGTAGATTTAGATTAGATATAAACGAGAAATTATTTTCTGTGAGGGTGGTGAAACTCTGGAACAGGCTGCCCAGAGAAGCTGTGGTTGCCCCCTCCCTGGAAGGGTTCAAGGCCAGGTTGAACGGGGCTTTGAGCAACCAGGTCTATTGGAAGGTGTCCCTGCCCACGGCAGGGGGGTTGGAACTAGATGATCTTTAAGGTTTCTTACAACCCAAACCTATCCATGAATCTTTATGATTAATAACAGCAGTTAACTGAAGGAAAAAAAAAATAAAAAGGAAAAAAAAAAAAAAAAGTGGGACAGTGATTGCCAGTTCCTGACCAAAAATTAGCTCATCTCTGCTGGACTTTTCTGAGAAGCTTTGTCAAGAGATATTGTGTCATGAATTTTTCATTCTATCAGCTCTATTAATTCTGTTACAGTGGTAACACATCCCTAGGGACAGAGACTCAATTCCCCTTCTGTCTACTAGTATCACAAGGAAACCTAAAGAAGAGACTGAAAATGGCCCTACCATTCATCACATTTTGTTTGGCACATTCAGAAGAGCAAATTATTTATACATGAAGATTAAATATGCATTTATTTGTCACAGGCAAGGATAAAATGATTAATATGACTTCTGAAAACCAAAAAGAGCTTACAAATGAAACAACCAATCCAGAATTGTAAAATCATAATCAACTTTTCGGTTATACAGCAAAATTATAGAATGATGGGTAATTTTATTGCATAACTGAAGAGGTGGTGATGGTTTTGTATCACAGAACCTCTTCATATGAAAAGGTGATAATGAATTAAGACATTATATCAGGTAGGAAGCCTCAAGAAATATGACCACATAGGTGTTGCTACATCTTACATTAGTAATTAAATGCTTCCTTTTTATCCAAGTGTATATAATAATATTTGTATTCAGCAGCATCTGCAGTTTGCAAGTCAGGGAGACACCTATCTCAGTGATCTGAAAAAAAGCTAATGATTTCATAACAAGTAAGGATGAGTCATCACTTGTACAAATAGTCCTAAAGGAAGTAACTGCTGACTAAAATGCCTGTGGAGATCAGACAGTGTGGAACAAGAGAAAATGATAATGATGAGAAGCATCAGTTAAGGTGCAGTTATTTTCAGGATTAGAAAGAGTGTATTCAGCTGCATTTCTGTTGAGCTATCAGTTATGGAAAAACAGACCAATGAAGTGAACTTTTAGGAGGTGGAGGCAGCTGCAGACAAAAACCTGCCAGAAGGTATGAAGAAGCAGACAGAAACAGGTAAGCGTGAAGGTAGTGCTGAAGGATGATAGACTCAGGGCTGCCATTCTCTACACAGCAGAGGACTGAACAACAAGGGAGGATGGATGACATGGTGTGAGCTATATCTCCACAACAGATTTCATGATTAAGTCACTGGAAGCCCCTTTGTTTCTCCTGTGTGGAGTGTTGTGACAAATACTGCCGTTTGTACCACACCAGTGCCAATTCCATAACACTTTTGGGCACTCTGGGCACATGTAAGGTTAAACAAAACAAATCACTGATCATTAAGTATATTTATGGCTTATACTTGACTGATACTGTTTCTCTGGTTCTCTTTACACAAAACAAGATAAAACTAACAATACAGACTTGAGGTCCAAGTTGGAACAGTAATAGTATGTTTTAAAATTTATGTAATATTATGTTTCATTTATTTTCTTTAAGTCCAGCTTTACATTAGCACATTTAAGAATAAAAAATTAACACAATGATTTAAGCACAAACAGGTTGCAGAAAAAAGCACTGTGCTGAGTGCAGGTGCCCTGGGGCTGGCGGGCGGGGGCTGTGGGGGGAGGCCGGGGCTGCTCCGGGCTGGACACAGCCAGTTCCAGCCGGCTCCAACCCACCCACCGCAGGGCACGGGTGGGCCCCACACTCAGCCAAGTTGATGGCTTGGTCATTGAGTTCTCCCTTTGCTCATTTCACAAGACTTGGCACGCTGAGGGAAAGGGACTATTATTTCAACACTGGGGCTCTAGCACACATGTCCAAAAAAAGGAAATTTAGATGCTGAAATGTAATCACCAAAATTCAGGACTTCAGGAGATATGTGAGAAGCTGGCAATGCTAAGAATCCAAAACTGGAGCTCAAACACCTAGAGTCTGCCCTAAATTCTACTTAAGGCACTGGAGAAAAATAGCAGCCATGCAAAATGTAGTAATGAGAGGCAGGCTTCTCTCATTTATGTTAAGAAAAGATCTGCAGTGCTACCTTAATTTGTCCTCCAAATTGTTGATTTCCTGAAGTGTAAATATCTTGCCTTCTTGGGAAGTGTTTTCCTAAGTGGAAATCTCTCAGAACACATCTCTCTGAAGTCCCTCTGAGAGCCTGAGCCACAGATATCTTCTGCAAATTTAGCACAATTCATCCTAAAGATATTGCCCAGAGTAAGACAATGTTATGGAGTTTTTTTTCACAGCATAACTGCACTCCTGTGGCAATAACATAAGGAGAGAAAGAAAAAGTGAAATGAGGATTTCAGAGGGCTGTCATTGTGATATGGAGAACACTACTTCTGCAGAAAAATCTTTCCTGCCTCTTAGGTCTTCATGCATTT
Source organism: Tyto alba (assembly GCF_018691265.1). NCBI lineage: Eukaryota > Metazoa > Chordata > Aves > Strigiformes > Tytonidae > Tyto > Tyto alba. The sequence continues at coordinate 35,125,272 of NW_024881276.1, read as the reverse complement.
CTATCCTGTTAGATGAGCTGCATAATTCAAAAATATGGCTGTGCATACACTTAATTCTCAAAACTGCTGAGAATTATATGCATAAAGAGCACAGAACCATAGACATAAAATCCAAGGAAAACGAAGTGTTTCCTAGACCTAGTAACTTGTCTAAATATAATTCATTCAGTATAGTTCATCGACTTTAACTATATCTACTTGTTCACATTATGAAGGTCAAATACAAGAATGGATTTGGACTCCAGGCATTTATATATTTCTAGCTACCAATCTCATATATCAATGGCTCATATAGTGAACAAAAATAAACACTTCACTAACTTGATAGTCTGTGGAAGAGACAGGCTGGAAAAGATGCGAATAATTAGTGACACATCATATAAGAGAGACCTGGAAGAAGGTCAAGAAATCAAACCATGAGAAAGACTCAGACATACATTTAACACAAGAGCTCTCTCTAGGTTATCATGGTTGCATTGTTTTATTACTGTTGTTAAGGGGAGAAGTAATATGACTTGATAAAGCAAAGCATGGGGTATATTTTCTTTTTACTGCCTGAGAATTCATTTCAAAGTCTTAAATGCAGAAAGTCAGGGAGGTGTTTTTTTCTGTGTATATTCTTCAAACATAAGACAACTCAGCATAGAATCAATGTACAATGGGACAGAGATCAGACATTTTAGGGTAACCCTGAGGGATGATTCTTCTAATTTGTTGTAATGGCAATTTGGTAGAACAGTCAATAGAACATTTGTTTTTAATGGTACTGCTAGGTTCTGAAATTATGTTCAGCAGGTTGGGTGATCGTGCAGAAATTTCAAACACAATATTGCAAATTGTTCAATTGACTGCAATTGATACAATAAAGCATGTTACTTTAATCCCTGTATTAAAGACAGACAGTCTTTTCAGATAAACTAAGAACCATTGCAGACTTTCTCCCATCTAAATATCCAAGGCCAGCCTAAGCTTGTTTTGTAGCTTTAGCAAAATTTGGCTTGGAGGCCATTAGCAAGTATAGCAGAGACACAACCCAAGCTTTAAAATAATATGCTTGTGATCCAAAAATAACTGAGGATTCTGGGGTTTAACAACAACCCAAAACACTCTCTAGGGGTTTAACGACAACCAAAAATGCTATCCAGGGCTTTAACAACAACCCAAAAAGCTCAATCACTCATCTAAAAAAAAGGTAAGGACTCTCAACCTTGAGGAACATCTTAAGGCAGCGTCCCAAACCATAGGAACCCCAAGGAGTTTCCTTGGGTGGCGTCACAACCCAAGGGGAGAGTCCTTACCTGCAGCACACTGCTCCAGGTGGGACTAGATCAAAATGGCTCCCCCCAGGGACTCCATTTATATCCCAGCCAAATCTGATCTGTGGTCAATATCAGCCCCTGTTAGCCAAGGACCCCAACTACCATAAATTCCTGAGAACAAGGGCACAGGAGAAGTTCAACAGTCAGGAAACCATGTTTTCATCAGGTGGGTGCACCTGCCACAGTATTTTGAACAAATGTGTATGATGGACATTTTAGGACCAGAAACGATACACTGTAGGTTGCTGTTTGTTTTATGAGGAGGACTGTTGTGGCTTGAGCCTGGTCAGCAGCTAAACACCAGGCAGCCGCTCACCCACCCTCCCCCTACTTGGCAATGGGGAGGGAATCAGAGGGGCAAAGGGAGACATGCAGGTTGAGCTAAAAAGGGTTTAATAACAGTAACAGAATAATACACTGACAGCAGTATCAACAGGTAATGTACAATACAGCCGCTCACCACCCACCGACCGACCAACCAACCAACCAACACCCACCTGCTCCTGCCTAGGGATCCCAAACACAAAGGCAGCAGCACCGATACACTCCTGGAGGTGAGAGCCCACCTCCTCGCCGACTCCTTCCTTTATACAGTGAGCACAATGTCACATGACACGGAATATCAGCCAATCGGGGCCTAGCCCTCCAGCTGTGCTCCCCCCGCCCCCGCACACAGGTGAGGGCACTAGGACCTGGGGAGCCCCTGGGGTCTCAGTGTGCTGCAGCACTCCTCCCGCTGCCAAAACGAACATGAACTCTATTCCAGCCTGAACCAGGACAAGGAGCTATTCTCTTCTTTCTGAGGATTCTGACATAAGACATTTCTTTTTGTTCTTGCCATGGCAGAGAAGTTATAAATATGACAAGAATTGCTACTATTTGTTTTAGAACTATGTATGCTTAACACACTTTACAAACTTGCTGCATAACAATATGTGTTATATTTGTGAGTAATTCCTGAAGAGCAGTTATACACTATTCCTCATCATAACATCAGCAAGACTAAAGAGATAGACAAAGATAGACTAATCTCAACAAAAGATGGGAATTTTATAGTCAAATTTGCACAGGGAAGAGAAAAAAAATGGAGGAATTTGTCATGCAAATGATTTTTCTTTCATATTCTGTAATGACACAAAAATAATAACAATTGAATCATTACAGAATGATCCTGAGGAGTACAACAGCTGCTGTGTTGTACAATGCACTAGAGCTCATGCTATTGATATGCTCTTATTATTTCTACAGACTTTTAAAAAAGTGGTATAACTAACTCAGTTTTAGCAGCATTTTATAATTTGTTCTGCACAAAGCAGTGTGCTTTGCACTCTGGCATCTCTCCTCATAGTCTCTAGAATGCAGGGACAGCACGAGGGTAGCCCGCTGAATGAAAGCAGTACCTTACAGGTAGCACTTGCCAGTAACTTTCTGACAAAACTATTTCTGTAAATGCAAATCAGGCATGCTGAACTTTCAACAATAGATTCCATACTGTTTTCCTCGCCAGTGGCTGAGGAGGCATATACCTCATTTAAAGTGTAATTATTCAAAATCTGCATGAGAGACTCTTTTAGGCTGACTTTAATAGCCAGTAGGAGAAAAACAGTCACTTGTATAGTTCCATTAATCTCATCCTAAAACATGTAACACAAGACAGATGAATTGCATGCAAAACACATCTAACTCTCTCCATTGACCATACAAGAATCTAGATGATCCCTAATGGCATTGTGGACATTTAAAGAAGGATGAGCTAAAACCCCATTTTATAAGTCAAATTTTCCAAGCAAAATAAATCATAACTTGAAATTTCATGTCTTTTATTTATATAGGCCTATTTTCCTATGCATCAGCTACAGAAGTTGTAGGTATAAAACTAATTTTTTTCTAAATGTTTCTGTAACTTGGTTCCAAAGTGTTTTTTTTACTTTCCCTGAAACCTGAAAGCCCTTATTCAGTAGAAAGTTTTCTTATTTAAATCTTATTCTATTCAGTGCTGTCCATGTTGAAAATTCTGAAGTTCTTACAAATTATAAGAAAGAAATACATGCATTACTTCAAATGGATCAGAAATCATGATTCCATTCATTCAAAACATGCTTCATTTCTACAACAACAAAAATGAAAAGCAACCAAGGGCCTTTTAGACCCATCACATTCTACTCACACATTAATTTTTTGCTTAATTTTGTGAGTTCTCATTTCCTTAGAGTTTCTACAAATGTTCCAGCGAGTCGTAGCTGTGTCAGATCCTCTCCAGTCCATCCTAGCCAGTCTTCCATTTCAGAACAAACCAGCTGCAGAGCAAGCCATAACTGCAGCTGAAAAGAACAGAGAAAAGAAGACCAGCTGTCCATGTAAATATGGACACAGGTTTGCCCTGACCTAGCACGGCTATGAGGATTAGTACATTATTCATGTTCCTGCAGAGAAGGAAATTAATAGATTGGACATAGACAAGAGTACCAGATGGAGAGAAATGGGAAAATAGGATAATAACTAAGAGAAAACAGTGAAGGATGAGAGGGTACAGAGAAACAAAAAAACAAGACAGGATTCTATCAAATAAGATTCAAAGCAAGGATGGAAAATAAACAATGAAGTAGGGTATATTAAGGGATAAAAAATATAAAGTAGATCTTAATATACATACATAGAACAATAAACTTTACTGTAGCCAGCAGTAGTTAGGGAAATTAGATCAGGACAAAATGAGAGTATGACCAATTTTGCAGCTGAAAATTGTGGTCCCTGTAGGGACTTGCCTACCTAAATAACATCCAAGTTTTTACTTATGGCATTCCATCGATTTCCTGAAAGGCCTTTCTTTGAAGACTGTACTTTTAGAAATGACATCGCATGTAACTCTACTATTTTGCTGACACTAAGATGTCATTCTCAGAAATAACCCCTTTTTAAGGTGCTGCTTCCAGAGTGAGGCAGTTACAGGGCACTCCTCTAGATTTCAAGGGTTAGTATACATGGGTTAAGAGAATGGTTAGCACATAGGTAGTAGCATTAAATCATCTTAATACTGTACTGCCTTAGTGCAGTTTTAGTAGAGTAACAAGTTACAAATAACACTTGTACACATACATCTTTTAAATCAGAGTTCAAGAACTACATGAAATGAGTTTTGTTACCTTGCTCCAGTTGCAGAAGCCAAGTGTCCACATCGATAAAACCACGGCCTCAGCTGAGACTAATTAGCACACCAGCAGACACTGTCAGTACACTTGACAGGTGCTGAATGGTCAAAAATCTAGCCCTCTTCTGTCTCTTTTCAGAAATATGCAATGGGATGAGAAATTTTTACTGCTGTTCCTTGTGTTGAACCTGGCTCTTGGACTAAGCGGAAGAATGATTTCTTCAGGGTTATATATCAAGGATTTTTCTGGGGAACTACATCTTTACTAGTAATTAAACATATCTCTTTACTGAGTCCAATTTTAAATTGAGTTATTGTCACAATAAGCAGAATAGCATAGTTTTGCTCCTGAATTCCCACATCACTCTCAGAAGGAAAGATCTGTTTCTTCATATATGCATTTTCATTTTGACTTTCTTAATACAAATCTAATTATCTAATTATCCTCTATCTTTCAACATATTACTCAATTTATCTGTAGACTGTCCAAGCAAATACACTAAATGATGCCACTTAGTGAAACCTTTGACCACACTGTTTTCTTATAAAATCATAAATATTTCCTGGACCAAATTAGCAATAGCCAAAGCCTTTTCAAGCACACACTTGATAATATTGAACATTTCAAGAAATGCATTAAGATATAACATCTTATTCACAAATATCATTTGCTCCTTCCCAGTACCCTCTGTAACAGAATGATTAAGAGGAATGGTCAGGTGTCAAGTCCCAAAAAGTGTTTGGACTGCAAGGTTCTGTGAGCAGATAAACAAAGACTACTTTACCAAATAGTGCAAAGCAGCAGTACCCTGAGTAGCACTAAGCCTGACTAGCCTCACTCAGGACCTCCACACACACCAGTGGGCCTAGAATCTCTATTTAAGCTCAGCCCAGGGTCTCCATCTCTCCACCTGAGCTATGTTAAAGGAGTGCTAGACTCTGGGGTTGAAGGAAGCTGAACATGAGCCATCAGCCTGTCACACCAGCAGAATCTTGGGCTATTATGTACAGAGGCACAGTCAGTAGGTTCAGGTAAGTGAGTATGCCTTCTATTCACTGCTCTAGACACTGTGTCCAGTTTGGACCAGCCACAAGGCATCTATAAACTGAAGCAAGGTAAGAAGAGGGATGTCAAGTCAATCAATGCTGTAACACCTGTCATGTGAGGAGAGGCCAAGGGAGCTTGGCTTGCTCATACTGGAGAAGTGATGGCTTCAGGGAAGGGAATGGGACAAAAACCAGGTATAAATTCAAACAAGATGCTTAAGGCTGGGTATAAGAATAAGATTTTTCCTCACGAATGTAGCCAAGCATGGGAGTGGGTTTCTTAGTGAGGTTGTGTAGATTCTGTGCCTGGAATTTTTCAAGACCTGCTTGAAGAAAGCCCTAAGAAACCTGGTCTGATCCCAGAGCTGGCCCTGCTTGTTTGGACAGGAGATTTGACTGCAGAACTCCTGAAGTCCCTTCCCATCTGAGTGACTGTGATGCTATGACTGTAAAGTAGGAATGACTGGGACATTCACTTCAAAAGTACAGCACTAGTGCTACAGAGCTAATGTCAATGGATTCAAGCTGTTACACTGACTGTGTTTTACTGGTACTGCCATAGCATCATTTCTGATTCTAATTTCTCTTCATTTTGGAAGTGGATTCCTGATCTAGAGAACAAGCAATCCTGAGAAAGAAACAAACCATATAGATTTTCTAATTCCTAAATTTCCATATGCTAATCATGTCTCCTTTTACTTAGATAAGCTTCTGGTATAAGGAAACAAGTGATGTAGATCAGAGCTAGCCTTAGCAGCTAATTCTACATTTTAGTGTTTCTTCAGGATCTATATGTGTTTGCTCTGTTACACCCTGAATCTCATTATGGGTGAAAGGGAACATCACCTATTCACAGAGCTGAAAGTATATCAGTACAATTAATGCCATAGTGCTCTAAAAGTCCAAATCATGCAAGTAAACCAGAATAACCTTATTAATAAAACATTAAAATCATTATCTGAGTGTTTCTAGTATCTGCTCCTTTTCTCTGAAGTTGTGCTCACCATTTCAAGGTTCCATTGTGTCCAAAGGCTGACAGTTTCAGTCTTTTTTAAGAAGACTGAGGATGTTTATGATGAGTTATGAATATCCTGAGGTCTTCAAAGGGAGGAGCATGGTGTTGATGGTAGGATATTTTTCCTTATTAGTCTGGGGTCGCCTTGGCTTTCTTTTATTACATTTTCCCATCCCCAGGCTGCTCCCTTCCCAGGTAAAAGCCGCCCCACAGCCCCCCTGCACCCCCAGGGCCATTTGTGGGGCAGGGACTGCCTGGGGCTGTCAGCCCCTTCCCCTGGGGCACTGGCAGAGCTGGAGCTCAGACAGGCTAGGCAATGGGCACTTGGCCACGGGGCAACTGGTGACCCCAGCTCAGCCCCGCTCAGGACAAGGGCAGCCCAGACACCCCTGGGACCCGGCACAGTCTGATGACTGTGCCTAGCAAAAAAAAAACAAACATGTTTACAGGGCTAGAGCTCACCTGTGCTCTATGCAGAAAGTAGCATGGGTTATAGACCCTGATATGGCATGTATTTGCTAGTAAATAAGGTAGCTAAAAACTGCTTAAAATTTGGGTACTAAAATAAACATTTTGGTTCTCTTCAGATGTGATTTTTTAAACTATATTCACCTGTCACTAATGTGAAGAGGAGACTTTGGTTCTATGCAGATGGAAAACTTGAGAGAATGCATATTTTACCAGGTGAAGTTTCTAATTATTACCTGTTTTAATTATGTGGAAAGGGAAAGCAGATATATTATTTGAAGTATCATGGTGAACACTGAAAATTTTTAGGACTTTGAGTCAGATTTCAAAACCTTTTCCCTGAAGAAGAGACAAAAAAGGTACAGAATATTATTGAGAGCTTTTCAGGACATAGATTATATGTGCACTGAGGTTGAGAATGTACTCACCTGAAAATTGTTCAAAGCCATATGTACCAGGGAGGTGTAAAGGTGACAATATTTCTGTCCATAGACCATGGATCTATCTTATTGTATGGTGACCGCAATGCTGACCTGTCGGAATTCTTTCTTCTGCTGGAGGCTATTAAAACTCCATGACACACTAGTCAGAAAATTTGAGAGTAGAGTTGGGGATCATGTCCATGCTGATAAATTAGGTGTGGATTTGTGATCTAGACTGTTTCCTCAGTGGATGATTGAATACAGAATCAAAGAAGAGATGAAAGTTAGTATTTTAACCTGAGCCACCATGCTTCTTAATTTCTTTTTTTATTTTCCCAATATTCTGTTCATCAGCTGCTTTTTGCAAAATTCAGGCATGAATGAACATTTTTAACTATATTGTATTAATTAAATTTCAATTTCTGAAGTATTAACTAACCAAGCACCTTTTGTGAGTCACTGATTCTTAACAGAAGGCTAACTTGATTTTCAGCACTAGATTTTTACCTAATTGTATTTACTTGACAATATATGAGGAACAAACCCACAGAATAAAACATACAAGAATGTCTTTAAAGTTAACCCCTGATAGGTTTTAATGCAATACTTTTTTTTTTTTTTTTTTTTTTTAATAACTCAGTAGGAATTTTGCCAAAAGGCAGGCCAACTGAGAATTTCTTTTCATTGTTATAGTATATGAAAGCATCTCTAATAATGGATGAATGGTCTCCAGAAAAAAAGATGGAGTTAAAACAACCTAATTTTAAAGAGAAATATCTTTTATATATGTGAGGATGACATAAGAGTGAAACGCTTATATGTCAAGTAAAGGTGTTCAGTGTATAATCTTACAGACATTTTGAATTAATTTGAATATTCACAATTGACATTTTTTATATTAATTGACTAAGTACTATATTTATTTGGAGAGCTTTTAAAAATCTGTATCTTTGACCTATAGACATCAATGAGCTCATTATAGACAAGACAGCTATACTTGAACACCTGTCTAAGCAGGTTAAATTGTGTGATCATTTGTTGCCACCAAATCCTCTGAACTGGTGTCTAGAAAATGTTCTTACTTGTTCTCTTTATTAACTAAGACGAAAAAAAATGTGTCCTTATTTGCAATTGAATAGGGATAAATTTCTCAACCATGCAGATTAAAAGAATCCAAGTTTCCATATTTTCATTCATAGCTCAGAAATTATTTGTTCAAGCTTCCCCTAGATTTCCTCCAGTCATGTCCACAGTGGCCCAGCGTTCCTCCCACTGGGTAAGCTTGAATCAGGACCAGAGTAGCATTCACAGTCTGCTGCTGCCACTAATCTTTCTTTATCAAGACTTCAATCATTCTTTTACATGTTCACAGTTTCAGCAGAGAAGTAGTTCTTTCTGGGTCCTTGTGTTATAACAGATTGAGACTCAACAAAGAATCAGGGGCAAGGGTTCAGCTTCAAATTTTGTCACAGTTTTCTAGCTGAAATTGAGCGGGTCACTCCATTCTGTTTCCATTTCCCTATCTGAAAAAAAAAAAAAAAAAAAAAGGAAAAAAAAAAGGATTTGCCACTTTATGAAGTCTTTTAAAATGTATAAAAGATAAATCTCTATAAAAGCTAGGTATTACTACTGTCTCTTGTAATTATTCTAATGAAAAATGACTCAGTAAAACACTCGATTCTTGATACACATAACATCTATAATCTATCTAGGTTTGTATTTAAAATTAGGGAATGTTTGTTTGGGTTGTTTTTAAGATAAAATTAAAGAAGAAAATAAGACATTTTTTTTTTTTCTTGAAGAAACAAGACTTAAAATCTTTAACCAGAATAAATTCAGTATTCTGACAGAGCTGCTGGTTATGTCTCAGGTTCTGTTGTTTACCAATGATAGTTGCAGTGTTTCTCACTGAAGGATTCAAGCAAAGTGAGTCCACTCTGAAACTACCTTTCTTTTGTATTGCTTGAATGACAGACATCCACAGATGGTCTACATGTAAGCAAACATTTTTGTGTTGTCTTTCACAAAGTGTGTATATTTACAAAAGATTTATGCTAACATCACTTAAACTATCATAGGATTTCCTCTTAGTCATTGTAAGAAGTTTATTACCTGTTTACAGGTTTACAATAACACAAAGGGACTTAAAAGCTACATAGAAGTGTCTTGTTTTATTGGGTCTGAGCTTGCATACTATTTTTTTTTTTTTTCCTGCAGCTTACTGGCTTTTCAGAATTGTTCAGGAATTTTCATTTAAACATTTAATACACAAACTCTTACTTTTAAATGGTTCTGCTGGTAGTTAATTTGTTTATGAAACCGCATGTTCCAATATTACCCCACATAAAATCTTCTGAAGGTAGCTTATAATCTAGCATCGGTGCAAAAGTAAAATTTAAATCTGTTGTTAGATAATTTGTGCTTTTAAAAAAAGATACATTAACTTTCTCTTTCTGAATTTATGCTGTAGTGAATTCACAGGTAAAAAAAAAAAAACTTAGCAGATATATAAAAGTATTATCTTTGCCATTCATTTATTGTAAGGGATGCTGTTCAATTTGCATATCAATCTATCTATGTAATATTAGAATTTATTTTCATTCATCGGAGGTTTTGAAATGAGATATGGTGGAGTCAGACTAATTTCATTATTTTAACAAACTGGCTGACTTCAATAATTCTTATTCCTTTATTTGAAAAAAGGACTGAAAATCATAATTGTATTTAATAGATAAATAACTATTAAATTATCCTTGAATAAAAATCATATAATGTTTGATAGAACTTAAATAACTATTAAAATATTTCTAGCATTTTCTTTATAGTAAAATTGACCTGACAAGTCTTCAGAAAATGTTCATTTAAAATAGCTATAACATTTTAATTACAGTCTTTTTAACAGACTGCTAGATGTTTTTCTTTCCCTTTTATTTTGTAGAAATCTGTCTTTGGCATTTCTTTGTATGCTGCAGCTCATCAACTGAAGTTCATGAGTTTGAACATTAAATATACACAAACAGATAAAAATCTAATGTATATATATAAAGTTAATATACATTAAATCTAACTGTCTGTTCTCATAAACGAAGTTCTCTGGCATATTGCAGTATATAAAGCCATGGGCTTATGTGTTTAAGAAGGCATCAGAATGTGATCTGAGGAGATATGTCACGTAGCTCAAAAGTTGTCTGAATCTGACAGTGTGCAAGAAGGCAATAAAGGTAGGAAAGAGCTGGGTAATTAATAATTAATCAAAATGATAACATGAAAGGAAAAGAAGCATACCTTGATTAATCAACTTCTTATCTCTCATCCGGTTGCTAAAAATAAAGGAAACAGACTACATGCATTACTATGGTGAATTCATAGCTAAAGGACTCCAACGTGCTTTTGACTGCATACTTTGATTATTTATTATTTTTAATACCATAGATAGTTTAGTAAGTAACCGCATTTAAAATAAATCTAGCTAACTACCTGGCTAGGCCTAGTATTTAGAGATAAAGAATTATAGTATTTTCTCTTATGGTCTATAACCACATATATTATTACCACATTGCTATATTTTTTTTAGTATAAATTAATATTTTAAATTAATTTGAAATGGGGGAGGAGGGGTGGGGCAGTGGGGGGAGGAGAAATCATATTGTGGACTATTAGTCCCTTTGAAAATTATACTTCAGAAGCATAAAAACAGGTGTTGCAACTTCAATCTTAATTTTCTTCTATATGGTGTGAAGTTAAACCAAACCATTTATTACTTCAGAAACAAGCTTTTCCATTATAAAGGCATCAAATGGAACATTTTAGTAATTTCAAAGATCTCTTTCCTGTTTGAAAAATCAAGCTGCAAAAGCTGTCAAAATCAAGTAATCTCAAATGGTTTGAATATTTCTGTTAAAAGACAAACACAAATAGATATGACTTTCACCATAACTGCTATTATTTCTGTTCTTTCCCTCAAAACCCATCCTTGACAACTGAAGCCTTCATTCAACTTCTCTTGTATTGTTTCTGAAACTAATCTCCAGCCTTGAAGTATCCACTAAAAGGACAGGTTTACACATGGACATTTTAGTCATTTTGATGAGACCCATTCCCTAATGTTTGAATCTTGATGAACCGAGTACACCGCAGAACAGGGGGTTTAGACTCTATTAGTTAGGTACACAGAGAACATTAGAAGTTCCTTTAAGAACCATGGTTTTGTTTGGGTTTGGGGTTTTGCACTTGCTCTAATGATTGCTTAAAGTGACCCACGCAAGCAGCTTTGATGTAGAAAATAGAAACCTGAATTCCTCACTTCAAAGCTCAGGCAAAAGACTGTTGTTCTACAGTTGCTCTTCTTACTCTTTCTACCTGGTCCTACTTAACTTTTCTATTTTTTTCCCCTCTTTCTAAAGCAACAGTTTCAACAGGAATCATAAAAACTTATAGCTGTTTGGAAAAGAAAATGTCTTATCATCCGTATTAAAATCATACAAATCTGATGGCGATATTCCACAGTATTCCAAGAAGCTGATATTTTACAGTGGAATCCTAGCTCTGAATTCATATAAGCTAGTTTTCTTACTAAATTATTTGAATGTTCCTTTTCAAGAAGGTCACACAGTAATTTGTGGAGCTTTAGCTAAGCTTCAGATTTTGTCAATGGGTGAATAAAGTTGTAGTTGCACAATTTTAATTTTTTTTTTTTTCTTTTCAAAGGTTATACTACTACAGCACACATTTTCCTCTAAAATAAAATAAAATAACCCTTACAGTTTTCTTATAATGTCGGTTGTAAGTCATCTTTCAAATATAAAACATAATATCAGTCCACTCTATAAAGCAGTATCTGCAAGGTTAGGATGGCATGATTGATTTGATACAGTGATTTACTGTGGTGAGTCAGTGGCATTAGTAAGGATGAAGAGACACAAGTCACTGACAGTGTACATATTCACTTGGCAAAAGAGATATTTTAAAAAATTAAGAAAAAATAATGATGAAATTAGAATCTTTCTAGTGCATTAAAAATAAAAACCACAGTGGAAAAATAATTCATATTTTAGAGAATGCTTAGACACCCACACAAACATGTTAAAAATATTGCCTTTTTTTGCTTGTGTAATAGAGTTCTTAGAACACCATGTACTATTATATAACCAGTGTATGCTACCAAATCTTCTACTAGCAAGGTCAGCAACTCCATATTAAATTGGTGTTAATAGAATTTAACAGCATTTAAACAGTACTACTCAGATGTTCAACATTATAAAAAACACAAATGAGGATGACCAGGACATTTCACTTCAATAAGTTATTGCTAAATATATATATATATATATGTATGTATGTATATATGTAGTAAGTATATTCTTTTGCCAAACCCAAAACTACTTCACAGAAAAATAAGTTTTCTGGTAAATTATTGATTAAAAACATTTTGAAACTGTGAAATATTTCTGCATATCATATTTTAAATTTCTTTTACTCTTAAATCTATGTTGATTATAGTGGTTTTTAAAAGATTAAGCGGTTAGATAAAGTTTTTCCCAGTTGCCCATTTTTAATTTTCAAAATAAAAAATGTAGACTTTCTGCTGTTATCCATTAATGTTCTTCTGTAGTCTCTTATGAATAAGTATCTATATACACATACACTCCTATATTTAAATACATTTTTTAAATGGATATAAACAATTTTTTCACTCTTTGGAAACACAAATCACGTTATACCGCTTACCCTTGTGCTGGTCTTGACTGTGACAGAGTTAATTTTCTTTATAGTAGCTGGTGTAGGGCTGGGTTCTGGATTTCTGCTGAAAACAGCATAGATAACATGGGGATGTATTAGCTGTTGCTGAGCAGTGCTGGCACACCACCAAGGCCTTTTCTGCTTCTCACCCCACCCTACTAGCGAGGAAGCTGGAGAAGCACAAGAAGCTGGTAAGGAGACAAATCTGAAACAGCTGACTCCAACTGACCAAAGGGATATCACATTTGTTGTTGTGCTCAGAGTATAAAGCTGGGGGAAGAAGATGGAAGGGGGGATGTTTGGAGTGATGGTGTTTGTCTTCCCAAGTCACTGTTATGTGTGATGGAGCCTGGCTGTACTGGGGATTGCTGAGCACCTGCCTGACTGTGGGGAGTGGTGAGTGAATTCCTTGTTTTGCTTTGCCTGCATGTGTGGCTTTTGCCTAACCTATTGAACTGTCTTTATCTCAACCCATGACTTTCCATAATTTTACCCTTCTGATTCTCTCCATACCTCCAGAGAGGGAGTGAGCAAGCAGCTGTGTAGGGTTAGGTGCTGACTGGGGTTAAACCACAACATACCCATGCATCTGAAAAAGACAGATTTTTTCATAAATAAATTCACTTACATTTTCTAAGCCTAATGTTTTCTATTACTTCTACATACTTGTAGGTGGTTTAATTATAAACCAGAGTAAGGCCATAGAAATAACATTCTCAAGGGATTATTACTATAATTCCCTAATAATATTGCTCTGCAATTTCCAACTGATAAATTACACTAACACTTCAAAAGAAGCATTGATTAGAGAAAGACTACATGGGTGTCTTTTTGGTAAAGTGCTGAATCTCCATGTGTGAGCTAAAGTCACAATAGCACAACGTATTAATTATCATCAAGGTAATATTTTCTTGCAGCAGGCCAGCTGAATTTTATATTGATTGCAAAACAAGTTCCAAGCATTCTAGTCTTGAAGGAGAGTCTTTGTCAGTTTCTAAATTCTCATTAAATGAGCAACTTTTTCTGAAGAAAGGAGGATAAAACTCACACACACACATTATATGGCTGATTCTTAACAGCAAGTCTCAAATGACACAAATGGCATAAAAACTGTCACACAAGATAATCTATATATTCAAAAACTTTATTTTAAGTGCTAAAACTAAAATATAGAAATATTTTTTGTCTCGATTGCTGTTTTATGTAACTTTCCCCTTCTGCTGCCATGCTTCTAAATGCTTTTTCAAAGAGCGAGAAACTCATACAAGGTCTAGGATTTTTTTGTTAGAAGGGCTTGGATAGATTAAAACACAAACAATAGTCTTCTACCAATAAAAAAAAAGTAAAGACTCAAGGTTATAACAGAATTTTAAGAGTCAATTTCCAGTTTAGAAGAGTCTTGATGAAATCAAAAAAAGTTAATCCAGTCCAAGTCATTACATGTTTAACTAATTACCATTATTTATAATTTAGTCACTAGTTTAGTTTTCAGGATTATGGCTACCAGTAATGTAGATATTAGAAGTGGTAATTGACACTGGTCCATTCCAGCACACCTTCACAAGGCTTCAAATGTCTTTCTAACTGGAAATATATCATCAAATAGATAAAATGGAAAGTTATCACCTTTCTCTACAAAATGCCTCAGAATGGGTATATTTTTTTTTTTAATGGGAGACAAATAATGAGGTGAAAAATCATAATAATCTCATAAATAACCTGTATTGATACAAGGTAAACCTGCTTTATGTGTATAATACATTTTATAGATAACTACCTATTTCATTTATATTTTGCAAAAATTTTTTTTATATAGTTTATATTAAATTTCTTCCCTCCATCCTTTCCCCTTCACCAAGTCAAATAAGCAATTGGTATCATTAGGTCAATTCAAATAATGATATAATTTACAGGTTCCAACATGAATCAGGAGTCTTTCATAGTTGAAGATATGAAAGGGACTCTTGTCAAAAATCTTCCCCAGCTGGGGAGTCCTACAACATACTGTACATTCTCTGTGCAACAGGGAGAAAGATGCCTCATGCAAAAATTTTGGCTAAAATCTCTCCCAGGTGCCAAGGAGTTTATGTTGAACTTTGTAGGCCAGATTCCTTGAGTCCTGATTTGGTCCAGTTCTGCTTCTGAAGAGCAGGAATTTCTTGTTCTCCTTTTCATCTTTTGTGACTTGATTAGCTTTGGTTGGGTCCTATCTCCCTCCCTTCATTATTCTCTATATGCCCCGTAGAAAAGCCAATCCCACCTCAGCAGGAGGCCTTATAAGTATAGCTGAAGTGTCTTCTCATGTGGAGGCTGCAGGGCCTAAGCATCCCAGTCAGTCTGGCCTGTCTCTCTGTGTGCTGATAGGTTACAACTAATTTATTGAATAAAATACCATGGTAGTTCCCTCTTAAATCTGGAAAGATGCACTGCTTATTCCTATGCATTCTTTCTTCTGAAACATAAGTTAAATAAGGGAGAAAGAAAAAAATAAATAGTGGTATGGAAATTAGGATATAGCATCCCTAGGAAAATGAATAGCAGATACAAGGTCCAGTATTCCAGTAGATAGGAAGATGGTGAATCTAAAACCATACAAAATGGCTGTAGTGTATTTTAGACATTTGCATGTTTTCAACCTGCAAGTAAAAGCATCTGCCCAGCCTGTAAGTAAAGACCATTACAGTCTCAGCATATGATGCTGCCTTGTGTATGTAGACCTAACTCTTTTTCAATTTCAGTAGTAAATTTTACTTATCCCATCTAAAGCTGTGAAGGTGTACAAGTTGCATGCACACATCAGACCACACTTTATTTTGTGAATAAAAGTAGGTAACTGCACTACAAATGTTAAGAAAATTACAATACATAACTCTACGTACTTTCTTCAATTCCTCTAACAGTGCAACTTCAGTATTCTTTGAATTAAGATGTTCTTATAAATATGATATACATGTATATACAGTATATGCAAGTGTGTATATGCATAAATTTACAGTAAATTATTCACTACAGTTATTGCACAGATATCAAAATAATTATTCCAATATTCCTAAATTTTACTTTTATAATTATGGAACAAAGGTCTTGTATTTTTGCTTAGTCATCTAATAAGATTATTCTAATTTGAATTTAGCTCCAAAAATATTTTTTAATGTGAAGGAAGATGTAACAACAGGATGAAATAAATTCAATCTGGACTCCAAATTCAAAATTACTTTGAGGACAAAAAAAAGCTAACCAAGTAGCACACTGACTATTTCTTTTTATTTACAACCACTGACTGAAAATAATAGATCAATTTAAGAATAAATTATAAGAGATTTTAGCTATCCTCTTTCATTGTTATTGCATTCTGTTTGGTTGGTTGGTTTGGTTTGGTGGGTTTTATTCTCTAGCTAGTAAATCAGAAACAATGCTTCTTTCATCATTTTTGCATTGACCCTGTGGGCTTATTAAGGTCAAATAGCAAATATCATTGTTTACATTCCTTACCAACATTATTTACTTGACAGTATTTATTACTTGGTAAGCAATATGGATTTCTGACCTGTACTGAAATCAATTACTTACAAGAGCAAGGATGTTATTGCTCTTACAGACCTAGATTTTTTTTTTTTTTTTTTAAAAAAAAAAAAAAAAGAGAGAATCTGTTCACTTACCCAGTCATGCTACATTTAATGGCATTATAGACAGTATATGAATTGTCTGGGACATGAAATGGGAGATCAAAGCCCTCACAGAGGATTAGTTCATGTCTTGGCCATGCTGCTCCCATGGACACAGTAACAGCTGAAGAACCTCCTTTTCCCTTCACACTGCAATTGCATTCTCTTCTGTCAACGTGCAGAACCCAGTGCAGCTATGCTGGGGTCCTGACACAACAGAGTTTTTGGGTATTTACCTTAGCTTGATATCTGAAAGGGTTAAGTACCAATTTAATAAATAGTACGCAGATATTCTATTCATTCTTCTCATTTTGAATGAGACAACCCAAATGCCCAACTTCTTCTTTTTGTAATAGTTTGTAAAGTCTTTCTAGTTAACAAATTTATATCCAGTAGGATTTTAATACCTATCGTTATATTTCCTTTTATGCTCTGAATTTTTTGTTTTCCTTCTTTGAAACATGTATGTCCTGAATGTTTTATGGATAGAGCAGAAAAAGAGTAGTAATTGAAAGAGACAGCATCAAGGGGATAAGGCATCCTCCTTGTCCTGATAATTACTGGTCCATAAAATGTGGACATAACAAGATGTGTTGAAGGGATTGAATACTCTGAGAGCTGTAGAGGAAAGTAACTTTGTTGCTCTTGGCTCATTATATTCCGGCAAATCGTTACCTATTTCATAGGTTGTGACAATATTTACTAGGGCTAAAAATGTAATCATTAAGTAAGAAAAATAAGTGTAAAGTCACTTTATCATCTTCTTTAAGTCTTATGAATAATATGAAATCACACATATTTATGAATTTTCAGATGATGTGGAATGTCTTACTCTTAACTCTTAAACATATTAGCATTAACTTAATAAAAATCCAAAGCAAACAAAAAATGCCAACAAGTATTTCAAATTATGCACCAGATCTACTCAAGTTAACTCTGGTCTGATAGTTCCATGTAGAACCTCTCACTCAAAGTTGACATTTTCCATGAGTTTATTCCATTAACACAATTTACCCCATGTATGCATATTTTTTTTTTTAATTGGATAAATATATGAAAAATAAGTAGATAACTGGATCAGATTTTTCAGTGCAACAAACAGATTAACTCACTATAAATACTTTACACGAGAGTGTTGTGGTTTAGGCCTGGTTGGTAGCCAACCACAATGCAGCAGCTCTCTCTCCCTTCCCCTCTGGCAATGAGAAGGGACAGAGATCCAGGCTTGGGGTTCGAGATAGGACTGGGATGGGGAAAAATTCCCCTTTATGATCACGAGCAAAAGGCAGACTCGTTAGGGGAAGAAAAAAAATAGAACATACATTTATTACAGACTCTAACAACACATAACAGAGTAGGACAGTGAGAAGCATTGCCACATCTTGAGAACACCTTCCCCCAACCCCTCCCTTCTTCCCGGGCTCAGTTCTGCTCCTGATATCTCTACCTCCTCCCCCAGTGGCGCAGAGGCAGGAAACGGGGGGTGCAGTCAGCGCTGCCACTTCCCTTCATCTTCGGTGAGGGGAGTGTCCGGAACTTGTTCCTCCTGCTCCATCGTGGTCCCCCTCTCACAGGAGACAGTCCTCCACAAACTTTCTCCAACATGAGTTCCTCCCATGGGCCACAGCGTTCCCCACACTGCTCCATCATGGGTCACTAACTTCCTCCGACTGGATTCCCTCCCACGGCTGCAGCCTTTCCCGAGCTGCTCTGGCGTGGGACTCCCCCACATGCTGCAATCCTCCCAGCACTGAATTACAGCAACGGGGCTGCCTTTTCCCATGAGACCCTGGCCTTCTTAGGGCACAGAACCTTGATCAGGCAAGCAGAAGCCACAGGCCATAAATCAACGTCTGCTCCACCGTAGATCTTCATGGGTGGCGGGGGGGGCCACCCTGCCTTCTCACCACAGGATACAGGGGGGTCTCTGCTCTGGCACACATCCCCTCTTCTTTCTTCCTCTGTTCCTGCACTTACCTTGGTGTACATTCAGCTGCAGCAACTCCTCCTCACAAGTCCCACTGCTTGTCACCACGCCCCTTCTTAAATACGTTATTGCAGAGGCGCAGCCGATTGGCTCAGTTTCCCAAACAGAAGTGGAGCTGATGTGGAGCTGGGGGAGCTTCAAGAAGCTTCTCACAGGGGGCTTCCCCGATAGCCTCCTCCCCTGCTACCAAAAAACTCCACCACTCACTCAACCCAGGACAGAGAGCTGTCTTTCTATTAAATACAGAGTCTGGTTTTGGTGATTGGTGAAGTGAATATATCATTCTCATTTTTTTTTTTGTATTTTCTACTGTATGTCTTCTTTTATCCCCAAGACTATGCCTTGAAAAGTGGTAGCAATCTTTTAGTAGTAATTATGTAACGATTTAACGTGAGCTGGTTTATAATGGTATGCTCTGAATGATCAGGGATACATCTAAAATCACAGCTTCATAATGTCATAAACACCTTTCTCACCTGTGATTTCATGCAAATGTTTAAAAAGTATTTCCAAAATCTAGCATTTGTGTTTTAAAGATCCTAACAAACGTTCTCAGTGCCTCTGAAGCTATGTTTAGAAGTCATATATTTCAAGCACAACTACCTTCAAGGTTTTTTTGTTAATGATATCAACCCCTATCTCAAGTAAGTGTTCTGAGGTTACAACTATTAAAAATTTATATACCTTAGTTTATACTCAGAGATGTTGGAAATATTCCTCACTTACCTTTTTGTCAGGGAGAAATTCATGTACACTCTTTGCAGTCAATTAATGGTTAAACATACCTGGCTCTTTCAAGATAGGAATGAATTTTCTGATGATGGCAGGTGACTGAAACTGTGACTGCACCAGTGTAGTGCAGGAAGCAAGAGATAATGCCCTATCAAATCACTTTCAGTATTGGAGATTACAGGAACGCCCAGGGCTGAACTTCCATTCAGCAGAAGTCATGCAAGAAAAAAGGTTATAATGAGAGACTTCATCTTAGAAAAGTAAACTTCTTAGCAAGAAAAGACTGAAATTTATCTAACAGACTGCTGCTTATTTCCTGGGAGATGTTTGAATCGACTTTAGAGATAGGTGACTTGTTATTCCACTAGCAGAAGAGAACACAGAAAACGTATTGAAACCAAGCTAGAATGAGAGTTAAAGAAGAAGGGATACTATATTTTTTCTTTATCTGCCTCAAATTAAAGCAATTGTTGTTTTCCTTTTTTCTCAATCTTTGTATTTTATTAGAAGAAATTTATTTTATTTCACATAAAATTTCATTCTAGTGCTTCCAGACTGTCAATCAGCAAACATTCCAGAGCTGAAAACAGGGAATGTATTCTCAGCAGTGGAAATCTGTGTCTCAGGGGTGAGTTTGCTGTAAGTCTCTTGGTATGCATCTACTAGGATGCATGCATGAATGTGATTGCATGGTTTGACAACACAAAGTGCTGAACAAAGAGGTGAATGTACCCCTGGATAGTATAAACTGGACTATTTTTGAGACTGTATGCATCATCTGTGTCTGCATGATCTGTACCTTAACAGGAAAGGATATAGTGAAGAGAGTAACAATCAAAATAAACTTTCCAGAAACCTGGGAACTAAGAGTACCTGTAGAGTAAATTGGATAATATTTATACAAATCATACCAACAATGTCAAAATGCAAATAACAAAAATGGAAATAATAATGGCAGTTGATGGTCCTATGAGCAAGGAATGTGAAACAAAGGCTTACACAACCACCAAAAGGTTAGTTAATTCTTACATCCATTTGCAGAGGGAGTTGATTAATCTCTCCAGGATTCTGGAAATGTAGCCTGACTGGTGTCAGTGATCAGCTGATGTTGCTGCAAGGAATAAGGGACCCAAGTGCCAATGGCAGTGTGACTTAGTAGTGGGAGTCATGACATGAGATGGGATAAGCCTCTCTCACAAGGAATCAAAATAATGTTGTATGATAGCTATCTTGAATTGAACATATTTCATGAAGACCCCTGAACCTACGAAAGCTGTGAAGCAAAGCAGTTACTGTGGGATTTCTTCCAGTCCTCTCAGGAGTTTACTACCAACAAGCAATGGAGCAAGTTGCAGCAAACATGCTGACTTGTGAAGCAAATCCACCCATGGCATCCTATTCCTGCTCTGTCTGCTGTGATTTCCTGCTGGCTTTGGATGTCTGTCGGGCCCTTTTGGTCACTACCTAAATGAGCTTACCCTACCAAGCCCACATGCCTTCATCCTCCTTTGACCTAACACAAGGCTGGTATGGACACACTCTACTCACAAACTCCTCTTCAACTGTATCTTAATGCAAGAGTAAAAACAACTATGTGTGGTATCCTTGGTTTTGTACTGGTAAGTAAATCTTCAATGACAATTCCACAGTTCTGGTTTTGACCATCCACTACACTGAATCTTGATTCAGGCTTAAACAGGCGGTCTTCCTAGACAGTCTGATCGTATACTTTCAGAGAGAGGGACTGCACTGTCAGTGTGACAGCTGTCTGCAAAGGGAGGGCGGAGGAAAAAAAAGTGAACAATGGATCCTGAATATGAGATATAGAGATGTAACACGAGATGGAGTTAAATACTGAGAGAGTATCACTATAAGGTGCAACACAGCTACCTAAAAGAAAGGGGCTAATAGGGCAAGTATATCAACAGACAACTGGACTACATACTCAGAGAGATTTCTTCCACACATACTGCTACAGAAAAAAGTTGACAAATTCACTTTAACATTTCTACGTGCAATTTATTTTTTTCCGACGCTTTTTAGGGGGATGTTAGTAAGTTGTCATTTTTTTCTTCCAGAATTTTTCTGCAGCTTTTATTTTGGAGAGGATTACAATCCTCCTTTGATTAACATTTTTATTTGAATTACTATTTAAATAAATTGAATATTATAAGTAGCATTCTGAAATATATTTGCATATCATATGTTGAAGTCAACTAAATAAATGTTTCAGTGTCATAAAAAAAAGCAGGACTTAAGTTTAAGGAGAAATAATGTAGAGATTTGCTATTATTATTATTATTATGACACTCTTGCTCTGTCCAAGAAACCATTTAGAGAAAGTAAAAGCTCAAACAGCTACTTTATTAGTCTCTGCCTGTTACTGAGTAGAGATGTACTGAGCTATACCAGCATAATTCATAGAAATAACTGCTCAGGAAGAATGTTGTTATTTCTGCTTCCATTGTTTTATTTGCTTTATGCTGCTTAATAATCCTTGTCATGTTATTTTTCATTATTTATAAATGTGATAGAGCAGGCAACATATTGTATTCTATGGGGTCCAGCTTTCACATGGAACAGTAAACCAGAGGGAAAAAAATAGATCATGCAATCTATAAAACTAGAAACTGTTGCAAAATTGGACTGCTTATGTTTCATTCTTGTCTCTTGGTTCTTTTTTTAGCTGAAGGATAGATTCATGCCATTCCATTTTATTGATTAGTTTCATCAGTTATTTTTTAAAATTATCTAATTTCTGGATTATTTTTTTGTTTCCTTTTAGAGTGGTGTATAAAAACAGGATGTCAAAGTTACTAGTTCCTAAAAAGATAACAGCGGCCACGTTGCTGCATTCACTGGTCAATCTATAGTAACTATCATGGTTCACAGCAAATGGAACAGAATGACCAGTAAATCAAACAATTTAATATTACTGATAGTTTTACTCTATTGGGTAAATACTCATACAGTGAGAGTATGTTTTCAGTAATTTAAAATACAAAGTTGTCCTGGTTCAGGCTGAACTAGAGTTCATGTTCGTTTTGGTAGCTGGAGGAGTGCTGTTGCAATATTCAATCCATTTGTTACAAGTAAGGAATTAGAAATAGTTGATAAAGTAAAAGAGTAGTAAATGTATAGTTAGTTGCTGGCTTGAAGCAGTTTACTTTATGTGTTATTTAGTACCATAATACCACTGTTTCAGGAGAATGTACACCAAAAATGAGAGGAAGCAGTGCTGAACCCATTGGTATGATGGGAGATAAGAACATCAAGTTCAGAAAGGAGGACTTACAGAGGCTTTCAACACCACTTTCCATTAGCATAGCTTCACATAGCTGGAACATCCAATGTATGTGGCACAGTTGAACTGCTGCACAGTCTTGTCACTGAGACTGATGCTGGATCTTCCCCACTCCAATGAGGGAGTTAATTACTTTTATAAAAATTAATCTAAATCTGCATTAATGTAGGGTTTAACATGGAGGATAGACAAAGCTTCAAACTACCTCTCACATGTCTTAGACTCATCAGACTAGCCCAGTTTTATCATCTGAAGTAATGATTGATTCTTATGAGAACAAAATTGTAGGAGGAACCCCGTACGGAGACAAGACCCGAGTAACAACCTCACACCGATGTGATGAAAGTCATTTTCATTTATTTGCCCTAATAGTACCAAGATATACAGAGCCAGATGGTCACACACTCTGTGCTTTACAATCTATTGGCTAAAGACACTTATCACGCACCCGGAAGTGCTGTGATAGGTTTGCATCGTTAGTACGCGTGAACAAACTAAATCTACTTTGCAGTTAGTGCATCCGGGCATTCAACAGGAAGGAAGCACTAGCCTGATTTCCTCATTCTTGCCCTTCCAGGTGACCTCAAGGGCAAAATTATCACGTGGCAGTTTTCTGCTCTGAGACCCAGCCTGGATTGTCCAAACCCTGTAGGATCAGTGCATGTCCCTGATCCCCAAAAAATCCTACCACACAAAATGTGTCACTCTCTCAACATTGCTGAGACTGCAGGGTACTTCTGAAGACCATCTAGTCCAACCCTCTCCTTAAAGCAGGGTCAGTCAAAGTAGGTTGCTCCAATTGGATTAGCAGTATCTCCAAGAATAAAGACTCCACAATATCTAAGCAACCTGCTCCACTGTTCAATCACCTTCATGGTTAAAAAATGTTTTCTTATGTATGAATGTATTTTCCTGTATTTCAGTGAGTGCCCATTGCCTCTTGTCCTGTCACAGGGCACCATGGAGAAGAGTCTAGCTCCCTCTTCTTGACTTCCTCCATCAGGTATTTATACACATCAATAAAATCTTCCCTAAGCCTTCTGTGCTGCTCCTGTGTCATGTGCTCCAAGCCCTTAATCATCTTTGTAGCCATTTACTAGACTCACTCCAGTATCTCCTTGTCTTTTGTACAGGGCAGTCCAGCACTGAACCCAGGACACCAGATGTGTCTCACCAGGGCTGAGTAAAGAATTGTCCCCCTCAACCTACTGGAAATACTCTGTTTAATGGAGCCCAGGAGGCTGTTGACCTTATTTTTCACTGATGGGTCACAGTCAGCTTGGTGTCCATGAAGAGCCCAGGTATAGGACTTTGCATTTGCCTTTGTTGAACTTCATGAGGTTCTTGCCAGACCATTTCTCCAGCCTGTCAATGCTCCTGTGAAGAGCAGCACAACCTTCTGGTCTATCAACTACTTCTCCCAGTTTTCTGCAAACTTGCTGAGGGTCGACTCTGTCCCATCATCCAGGTCATTAATTGATATGTTAAACAATATTTTCCCCAGCATCAGAGTGTGAGATACACCACTGGGGACTTCAGTTTTCCTAGCCCTGTCCCTACATTGTTGGACAGTGTCTCTATAATCTTTCTGGATCACCTGTTCCTGCTTCCACTTACTGTATACTTTCTTTCTGTATTTGATATTTGTCAGGAGCTACTTGTTTATCTATGCAGGCCTCCTGCCACCTTTGTTTGGTTTCCTGAACATAAGGATGCACCATTCTTGAGCCTGGAGGAGGTGACCCTGGAAAATCAACAAGTTGTAATTAGAAGTATTAGGTGTCTAATAGCCCAATCTGAAAACATTCCTAAAATTATCTTTGCATTACATGTTTTAAACAGTGAGGAAAGAAACAAGTTAGATTATTTTTTCCATCCATTGATATCAATTGGCACAATAATTTTGTACATTATTTCCTAGTAGTTTTTCATTAACATTCTCACTTCCCTGGGAGAAAAATCTGGTCATTTTATTAATCAGTAATTAACATCAATATTTCATCTTTGACATGTTTCTTCATAATGAATCTAAAGCCTTTGGATTTTAATGGGATTAAATAGGTTAATTGAACCCTTTTGTTCTTACTTTTGGCCTTGTAAATCCTCAAAAAAAAAATTAAATCCTTATTTTTATATATTTCCTGTGGATATCATTCAGTATTAAAGTAAATGTACTGAATTTACTGAAATGAAATTTTGTATTTTTCAACAATTTGCTTTGAAAAGCAAAAATCTTAGGTTTGCAAATAAGTTTGTTGTAAACAATGTTTTGACAAGATTAGACAAAGATTAACCTATTGCATATTTTTTGGCATGTGATTTCCAAAAAGATATAGTTTCATTGTTTTTTGACTAAAGGAATGAAATTTATGAATGAGAAGAACAGTAAATGATGAATAACAAACCCATAAAATTATTCATGAATGCTGGGGGTTTTGCATGCAAAACTAAATATTCATACATAGAACAGTAATTTCCTAAATATTCATGTTGAACAAAAACTTCTCTGGATGGGTGTTCGCTAGCAATGAATATTAAGGAGCAGGAACACGATCTGCAGAAACAGCTGTGCAGAACTGAAACAAATGTTCACTTAACCCTATTTTTGTAGTAGCTGTACAGCTCAATTTATCAGGAGTCTTTCACTCCTTACTTAACTTTTCATCAAGATGCACATATACATAGAGGGAGTTCTTCTATTCCTTCTACACAATTCTGTCAGTAAATCAATCTTTTATCTCTTTGACCTATCTCCACCCTGGTGTTATACAAGACTTGAGATCTCAGGAAAACAAGCACAGAGGGTAACAAATTTTATTTCCAAACTGCTAGGTTGGAATTAGATGAAGCATTTTATGACATCTAATGCCTTTCACTTCCTTGTCACAATCGTTAAGGACAAAGGTACTCAGTGCACTATTACTGATTAACAATATTGAAACATGTTGTCATTCTTTGAGTTTGAATTTGTAAACGGAAGTCAAACTCTTAGTATTACAGAGTAAGGGATTAATGCTGTCAAGCTATGTGTATTACAACATTGATCCTCAAAACAGCTTGATGGACCTACATTTGATTTGGTTGAGTGACTTCAGCAATTTAACATGGAAGATGACCTTACAAAAAGAAAAAAAGAGCAGATGAATAAATGGATTGCCCATTTAGTAAATCTGAAACAAACTGAAGGAAGAGTACATAATTGAAAGGATAATTGTTCCTTCTTGCTAGTAAAATACTTGGTGGTCATGAATAAAGCCCCCCATGCAAGAAAAAAATAATTGTAAAAATTGATTTTTATGACTTCGGAAAAGTATCATAATATTTCTGTCTTAGCAATCCAGTACACAGAGTTAAAAAAAAAAAAAAAAGAAAAAAAAAAAAAGGTGGACTCTGCCACAGGCTTATTGATTTGGTGTATGATTGCATGCATTTTTTATCAGTGGATTCTTGGATAAAACAAAGTCTTGGGAATAGTCAAGCTTTTCAGTCAGCTAGTAGGATATCTTAAGCGAAAAAAAATTTCTTAAATTACCTATAGTTCCATTCTGCATGCAGTTTGTTTTTAAGCAGTTTCAATGATAGCTAAAAATTACTATCACCAGTTTACAGTCTGCATGAAATATGTTCGTTACATCTGTGTACTGGTTTTGGCTGGGGTATAGTTAATTTTCTTTGCAGTAACTGGCATGGGGCTATGTTTTGGATTTGTGTTGGGTATGTGTGTACGAGGCAGGTTTTTGGTGGCAGGGGAGGGGCCTACAGCCATGGCCCCTGTGAAAAGCTTCTTGAAATCTCCCCCAGCTCCAAGTTGGACCTGCCTCTGGCCAAAATCAAACCAATTAGCAACGGTGGTGTTACCTCTGCTATAATGTATTTCAGAAGGGGAACCTGAGAGGAGGTGTTGGAGTTGTGAGGAGGAATTGTGAGGAGGACACCTATGCAAACACTGAGGTCAGTGGAAGAAAGGAGGAGGAAGGCAGGGAAGATTCACCGGTGCAAAGATCCCCTTGCAGCCTGTGGTGAGACAGCAGGCCACCCCCCGGTCACCAGTGAAGCAGATACCCACCTGCAGCCTGTGGAGGACCCCTCCATCAGAACAGGTATTTGCTCCTGAAAAGGCCAAGATTCTAAGGGAAGAAGCCCACACTGTTGTAGTTCAGTGCTGAGAAGACTGCAACGTGTGAGAGGGATACATGTTGGAGCAACATGGGAAACGCCGCTGCCCATGGGAAGGACTTTCATTGAAGAAAGTTTGTGGAGGACTGTCTCCCATGAGAGGGACATCGAGCTGCAGCAGAGGAAGAATATGAGGAGTCCTCCCCCTGAGGAGGAAGGAGTGGAGGACTGACCACACCCACCCCATCCCCTGCCCCCTGCACTGCTGGAGGGGAGGAGGTAGAGAAATTGGAGAAAAGCTGAGCCTGGGAAGAAGGGAGGGGTAGGAAGAATGTGTATTTAAGATGTGGTTGTATTTCTCAGTGTCCTACTCTGTCTGTTAAGTGTTGTTGCTAGTGTTTGAATTAAATTGATGTTCTTTTCCTTCCCCTAATGAGTCTGTTTTGCCCTTTGACCTTAATGGGTGAGTCATCTGTCCCCATCCTTGTCTTGATCCAAGAGCCTTTTGCTTTATTTTCTCCTTCCTATTTCTGAGGGGGAAGGGTGAGCAAGTGGCTGTGTGGCGCTCATCCTTTGGACTCAGGACGACAGTGTAAATAACACAGGGATGTTTTAGCTGTTGCTGAACAGTGCTGGCATAGCACCAAGGCCTTTTCTGCTTCTCACCCCACCCTACCAGCAAGGAGGCTGGGGGTGTACAAGGAGTTAGGATGAGACACAGTTGGGACAGGTGACCCCAGCTGACCAAAAGGGTAACCCATATTGTTTGTTGTTGTGCTGAGTGTATAAATCTGGGGGAAGAAGATGGAAGGGCATGACGTTTGGAGTGATGGCGTTTGTCTTCCCAAGTCCCCATTACATTTGATGGAGCCCGGCTGTCCTGGGGATGGCTAATCCCCTGCCTGCCCTTGGGGAGTGGTGAGTGAATTCTTTGTTTTGCTTTGCCTGCATGTGTGGCTTTTGCTTTACTTATTGAACTGTCTTTATCTCAACTCATGAGTTTTCATACTTTTCCGATTCTCTCCTCCATCCCACTGGAGGGGGAATGAGCGAACAGCTATGTGGGGCTTAGTTGCTGACTGGCGTTAAACCGCAATAATCTGTAGTTTTTAACTGTTCAGATGTACATTGTGCTATCACTCTACTACTACAGCTGTTGGTCAAAGTTAGTAGCAGAAAAATCATAATGCAAATATGATACTTTCAGGCTAGAACTGAGAAGTGTTGTGGTGGGAAGGATCCCGCTGGATCCCTAGAGGAGGTGGATAGAGAACTGCAGTTTCTAGGATCCAGCCTAGCTAATTTCCCTAATCAGTCTACTGATTTCACTATTTTTACAGTTAATTATCTAGGGAATTTTAGAAGGAAACACTCTTAAGATAGAGATTTTATAAGGACTTTGATAAAAAAAAAAAAAAAAAACAAAAACAAAAAACATGCATAAAGTATAGTTACATTGTCAGTAACCTTAATACTTCTCATAGATTTCAAGCATGAACAAAGAATCTAAAAATATTCCTTGTATTAAAGGCAATCAAAGATTATCTTACTTCACATCCTGAAGTGGTTAAAATTTTGGAAAAAAAAAATTACGCAACTAATTTTTTTTTATTCTACTTTGGCATTGAAACTTCAAAATATGCATTGTGAAGTATGAAATATTTCCCACAAACTTTTCTTTTTGTAACATATTTATTTAACTAATTTGCTGAGAATGGTCCGTTTTCTTGCCTGCAAAGTCTATTTCACATTGCAAATCTAATTTTATATACACAAGCATATAATTTATTTCAAATAAAGGAGAGAAAAGTAGAAAAACGTTAGAAATACTCTACAAAGTGACAGAAAAGAGTGAAGTGAGGTTTGTTTTTTGGTTTGTTTTTTTTTTTTAACTGTGTCTTCCCCTTTTGTGAACACTTTCTTTCTCTACATTTTGTTAAAATACTTCTGAATGATACAATACAATTGCTTTTCAATTACATTTCGGTGTTACTATTTCAGATTGTCCCCTGTACATAAAACTTGTAATTATTTCTTTTATATTTTTACTTGCAGAAGATTTTGTTAAAATTATAATGGTCTTTTATAGTATGAAAGAACATTTGCATTTCACAGCTTGAGTAGCTCTGAGAATTTTCTGCACTATACCAAATTACTTTTTCGTGGTCCTGGATAGATAATACAAAACTTTCAAATAACTGTTTTAAAGAATGTGACTGCAAAAATCTGTTTGAGAAAACCAAACTTATTACAATACAAGAGGATTTCCTATGATCTTCTTAACATATATTTTAAAATAGTTATAGGAATTGAGGACTATGTCAGGTAACTTTTAAGAAGATGCAGATCAAACTTCCTAGAAACACATTGACACTAATACGAATGAAAGTGATTAAACATTTGATTTACTATTTCACTTCTGAAAATACTCAGAAGATCTATTAATCTAATACATATACAGATTTCATCATACTTTTAAACAGTGCACTCTCAGCCAGGGGACTGTTGTTAGCCCACTGTCAATAAGCAAAACCCAGAAAAAAATTTTCACTAAAATGCGTCCATGATATCCTTTATAGAAATAAATATAACATTAATTACAGAAAATTCTTTAAAATTTTATGGCAAATAGATAGGAAATATTGTTTTTCAAAGATAATCCAATATTTGTATTTAACTGGAACTCTGGTTTTCAGCACAGTCTAGCAGTATTAGATTTATGAGAGGGTAAGCTTTGATCTTAGAAACTCCCTGTGGTATCTGATCTAACCTGTGCTTTCCTTTATCTATAAGCAACTTCATTAAAATAGTGACAGAAGATTAAAAAAATAAAAACAAACAAACAAAAAAAAACACAAAGCAAACAAACAAACAAACAAACGATGGAGATGAAAGAATATCAACTAAAAAGACAAGTTGAGTGGGTTTATTTTAAAGATTTTGCATACATGTTCTGACACTATTAACTTCTTTTGTAATTTATTGTGACAAGTCAATGATCAAATTTAGTTTCTCCTTGCTTATGAGGTGTTTGCATTAAATTATTTTTAGCACGGAATGAAAAGGCACTTTGTGCCAATCCACAAGCTCTAAACAAAAATTTTAAAAGGCAGAATGAAATGTAAGAGAAAATCTCAGTCTGTTTAATCATGCTTAAGAGTTGCAAAGTCACCATACAGACTGAATGATTGTTTACAAATAGATTTTGACAGGTAATTTCACTGAATACTCAACCCACATTTTAACTTTATGGGTCCAGTCCTGTCCAATTAAATCAACTGGCAGTTTGCAGTTGATTAGCATGAGAATATGGTCCAAGTGCTTCTGAGAGTAGGGGAAAGTAAGCAGATCTGGGGGCATTCCAAGATGTTGAGCATCACAGACAGGCTGTGGGGATATCAGTCATTGCTCCTGCCTGTTCAGCTCCAGCTGATATGGAACACACAATGGATTTGGGAACACTGCTTAAACCTGCTTACATGTAAATTACATTTCTAGACTGGAAGGAAAAAAAAAAAATAGAAAGGCCACAGGAAATCTATCGGAGGTGTATCCATACAGCAGCTGAAATAAAATAACACAAATGGCAGGACGAAATGTATTTAAGAAAAGTATCAGAGGAAGGAAGCAAATCCTATATCTTCCATTTCCTGGCTCCAGGTTGTGTCATATCTGCCTCCTCCTCACATAGTTTCCAGGATGTTTTGATGGACTTCTACATTTCCAATCATATGCTGCTACAGGCCAGTTGTACTGAATTACATAGTGGTGGTAGGGAGGCATTGGTCTCTTTCTGTCTCAAGGGAGGCCTTGATGGTCAGAACCAGAAACTCCAATCCTCACACTCATGCTGCAGCATGTGGAACAGTGATTTAAATCTTTATGGATGTGTTGCTAGTACTTGCTGTCTCCTCTTCAGCTGTGTAAAAACTAAGCCACAGGTTTTACTCTGAAAGTCAGCTTTATCTAGAAAATTTCAACAGGAGAAAAAAAAAAAAAAAATTACAACAGGTTAGAACTTTTCAAGAGGGAGAAAATTACTCTGGATCTTTAAAAATGTTAATATTTTCTTTTAAGTCCTCTAATTAACAATGAAACCTATTCTGTACTCATAGCCCAACCAAAATGCTATTGGACTCATTTAGTGGCTGTTAAATTACATCTATAATTAGTATACACAGAAAATGTGATTAAGATCAGAAATGTTAACATTTGTTTGAAGTGGCAGAAAAATTTTAACATACATTTAAAATTATATTCTTATTCAGTTTTATTATAAAGCTGTTTGTTTTATTAAAATATATCTTGGGAGTCTATTGAGACAGATATCTGATTTCCACAAGTTTTAACACTAGAGCTCCTCTCAAGAATAAACACCGACTGACTTGTCTCTAAAGAATTTACAGTTTTCAACAGTCAGTTGCCTTCTCTGTACTAAATAACTGGGGGGGCGGGGAGGGAATACTATGGTTTATTTACTAGTTATTCATAATGACACTACTGACCTTGGTGGAATGGTATCTGGATTCCCGCTACCCCTTCAAACGAATAAAGTGAGATTTCACTTAAATTTTTAAACCATGAGAGAAAACATGTTAGTTCACTACTTCCACTGCTGGAATAGCTTTTTGTGCTGGTTTACTGTAGAATTACACTGACACTAGTATTACCCACAATAATTTGATTTCATGCAATTCCTGCAATGTCCAGTATCAGATCCTAATGTTGATTATTTACCGTAATTCCCACCCCCCCATCCACAAAAATCTAATCATAGCAGAAGGAGTTAGCAGAGGAAGAGGTGGCTTCCTTCCCTTACTGGGATTATCATTATTGGCTGAAAAAATTATAACTGTGTATATTCAAAGTAATTTTCTGCATAGCCTTAGAAATTCCCTTAACATTAATCATTTAATAATCACTGACAACATTTATTGCTGAACATTATCCCATATTTTATGCTAAAACAAAACCTCTGAAATTATATCCAAAACACACTGAAGTTCATGGAAATTCTTCCATGAATGGATAATAACTCAGATCTTAGGTTAGACATGTTTCCTCTAGCCGTAAACAAATATTGTGCCTTTTCCTCCTAGTCTCTAAAACAACAGGGTGAATTAGAAGTATCACTGCCTTTCAGTTCTGCAGGTAACACATAGCTCCAATTTAAGTATTTAGGGATTTTATTTACTGCAGGTGACATTTTGATATCTAATTAAATTGTTCTTTAGAGAAAGAACATCATAAAGCTGGCTTCAAAAGACCATGAACCTTATTAGTTAAGTACCTGATCTTTAAAAAGCACATATTTTATGACACAAAAGTGTTGAGGGGTACACTTTCAGTACAAATGAATTTCTGATATGAATTTGCCAAACTGCTCAAAAGGCTGAAGACTACCTCATACACTATATCCAGTTTGCTTTCAGAGTGTATTATTTCAGAAAAAATAGCCATCACAGCAATGTCATTTTCCTGATTAAATATTATTTCTATTTAATGACATTGTACAGTATCTTCACCTCATTATATTTCATCCTTATATTCTTTTTTGTTATATAAGAGAATCCCATTAAGTCTGTTTAAATAATCTGTAAAATCCAGCAGAATGTTGATTTTCCATTTATTCACCCAGAGGAGTTCAGACTACAAATAAACTTTATTTGCTCAAAAACTGTCAAAAAGAAAAGTATTCAGTTCAAAGAGATATGAAAGATGAGGCACCAAGGGAAAGATTACAGTACTGTCTCTATTTCATTGGCCTTCCAACTCTGACAATGGCTTTTGTTAAACATGCAATCCAAGTGAAGTGACAGTTGTATCATTTTTGCTAGTCAGACAAAGCAATCACAAAATCACAAACTCCTTAACTTCCTCAGAAGTCTTGCATTTTCAGACTTAAATGGTATTTCAACAAAATCAGAACACAGTATTCACTTTCCATACCCTTTGAACTCATACTGTCCCTCTTTATTTTTTTTTAGTCTATACACTTTTTTAATGGGAAAACAACCATTTATTACATTCAGAGTGTTTAATTTCAGTGTTCACCTGGCAGATTCTTGTGGGACACCCAAAACACTTTGTTTCTACTACAGCAGGCGCTTGCTACTAAAAAAAAAAAAAAAAAAAAAAAAAAAAATGATTTCCCATTTTCTGTCTTTCTTTCTCCATACTAAATCCAAAATGGTCAATACAGGTAAATCTCTTATATATTAGATACAAAGAAAGTTGGAAGCTATAGATAAACTCAGATTCTTGATTTAAATGCAGATTTAGTTCTAGATTTAATTTGGTGTCATGAATCCATCTCAAATTATTCGATGATTCTATTTTCCAAGACTTCTAATATTTTAGGTGTCTTTTGACCTGTATTATACTGCTTTTTTTTCCTTTTTTTTTTTTTTTTTTTTTTTTTTTTTCAGAAAACATATATTAAATACCTAGCTTTTGGTAGAGCCAATAATAGATCAGAGCAATCTTCCTTAATTTTCTTATGTGTTAATCCTAATATAGCATATCTGAATGTCTCTTCATTCATTTTAATCCTTGAATGTTACTCTGTAATACAACTATCTAGACAACTTCTCTCTTCTACCTTTGTGCATTTAACACTAACCTATTACTTAAACCATCTCACTTTCTTCTGCATGTCTGTTCCTTTTCCAGAATTCAATCCATTTATCTAATTTAACAAGATTGATTGTGCTGATTGTAGATCCTATCTTTCAAAACAGCTGTGATCTTGCTTAGTCTGCAGACGAAAATGAAAATCCAAATGTTTCAGAATAAGGTTTAAGAATTTGCTAAGACCTACTGTTCTGATGCTTTAAGTTATTATTTGGGTTTTTTTGTTTGTTTGTTTGTTTGTTTCTGTTTGGTTGGGGGTTTGGGTTTTGAAGTGTTCCTTTTTTTCAAATATTCACCTGATTATTAAAATAATTTGAAATAAGATACATATATGGACAAAATATTTTTGGGGGTAGGATTTGTTCTAATTAAGTGTAGTTCAGGGTATCTCAAAGTGCACAAAATTACTTTTCCTCTGTATTACACACATGCAATGTCACTGCTGGTGAAAGATCTTACAACATGGGTAAATCACAATCAGTTGCTCACTGGATAAAAAAATGCTACTTCTCACAGAAACTGTATTTTTATTTATTCAGAAACACCATGATCAGAAGGAAAATTGCAGCAAACAATTATGCCTCTTCCTAAACCCTCAAGCCTTCAAAGTTCACCTTCAGTAACTCCACCCTAGTTTTGTCAGCTGAGCACACATTTTGGAGTGATTATTATCCATTTTTTGAATAGACATACAGGATCAAAAGTATAATCCTGTGATCAGTAATACATACTTAAAGAACAACGTAAGCAAGAGAAAGTGTTCACTACAGTAAACTGTGTTTTCAGCCACCCTGATGCTTAGACATTTCCTGAGTCAGGTGAGATTATCTTTGTGTTTAATAGCCTTCAATGGGCTCTACATCCATTAATTCGTCTGGAGTTTTTGAGCTCAGCTGTAAATTTTTCATATGCTGTAGCTACAAGTTCCACAATGATCAAACAGAGCTGAAAAGAAGAGAATACACAAGGAACAAATATACAGTGTTAAAAGGAACAGCTAGGTTTATCATAGGGCCATTAATAGATCTTATTTCACTAATCTTCATCGTACTTGGCTGGCAGTGTTAAAAAAAAACCCAGTGCAATGTAATGGTTTACTGTCTATTTCTGATATTGTAACTAAGGAGAGCATGGGTTTATATTCAAATTCGTATTACCTAATCAACAGGAAAATAAAAAGTGGAAGATGTAGGAATACTGTCATAAAGTAAGACTAACACTTGTGTCAACAGATCTCAAATCTAAATGCTAGTGCTAAAGCAGCAGTTGAATTTTATTTTGAGAAAAATGTATAACCTCAAATCCTCAAAACCCCCAAACATCAAAACTGTCTCAAGACTGTAAGTGAAATACTGGCTCATTTATCTTGTTTGAGTCATTCTGTCCCCTTAATTATATTTTAGAGGTATTCCCTTTGAGTGCCATTTCTCTGCACATTTTCTGCTACCTCCATCTGGCGTTTGTTTACCAGAACTTGCTTCATTTTTCCCAGGCTTGAGACTCAACTAAAATGGATTACTGGCATTCATTAAAACATATGATATTTGCAGCCTTTACCTTCCCCTGTGCATTTATTAGAGAGATCATAATGCAGAACCTTTTCTCAGAGTTTCTTTCAGTCTGTTCTTTCAGATACAAAGGAAATCAGTCACAAACCATTGCAAAAGAAGGAAGTGTAAGCAGATTTTGCAAAAACAATCTCTATTCCTATATTTTAAAATATTTTTAATGACATATCTAAAACATACACATATATACAAAAATATTTACATTAACTGTTACTCTTTGACCCACTGCCTGAAGCAGCCCATTAGCAATAAAGAAAATATGTCATTACTTCTATGTAACATTGCTACAGTAAAAACAAGTTTTTCCAAGCCCAGAGTTTAAGATACGATCCTTTTTTGTCGCTTCCACTTTCTTGCTGAAAAAAAAATAAGGGTTTCACAGCAGACTAAACAAATCCAAACTATGGCAGAAATTGATGAGAAAAACGTTTTAAGATCCCTGTGTTAATTTTTTTTATCTTAATGATCTGCTGAGTTATAGAAGAATTTACTTCCTTACTATTTATTCTAATGGCAGAACTTTTCCATAACACATTTTCCATTACTTTCGGATTCTAAAGATATCACACTGTGTTTGGTCATCCTGTCCATATGAGTAATGTGGGAATATGGGGAAGGGAAAAGGGAAGAGGAAGTGCAAGAGGAAGAAAGAAATAGGCAAAGGCTCTCTGAACTGTATCTTTAAAAACCTAAAAGCCTAATCTCCACTAGAAAATTTAGGAATGGATGAAAAGCTGGGAAAAGAAAACTGGCAGAAGAGTTGATTGAATATCAGACCTTTCCCAACATTAACCAGAATGTTTAATATCACAATCTGAACTCAGATATCTCCATAAACAGAAGCCTTTTTTATACACACAGGAACATATAATGGAGAAAGGGAGACTGATTTTCATGAGGTCTTCAATTCTGTTTTCTATTAAATATGTTATTCTATCCTACAATCGTGTTTTGTCATTTTGTGAGTACTTTTTTTTTTTTTACATTTTCTGTAAAGTATTATTATAAAATGGTAAACGTGTAATTCTTAGCTACAAGTCAAACTATTAGGAAAAGTTAATACGCCATTTTGTTCAGATCTTACCATGTGACCCTCCATTATAAATTGCAAATACATGCCACAACCAAGTCAGTAACTATATACTTTAACTCACAATATACATACCAGTTCCCACAGCCTGCTGCACTTTGTGTATTTACACGGGTATTAGTTTTCTTCTCTGAGGTGTATTTCTAAAATAAATAAATAAGCATTATCATGCTGTGTGATGTATCAATAGTCAGAAAGTAGGTCTTTCATCACGAGTCAGTGCTGGGTTATTTACTGAAAAGTATGTCTGGCTGCTAAGGCTACAAGTCTTTATATGGGTTATATGACCGTGGTCATTAAAAAGTCTGCTGTGCAGTTTCATTTTTCAAATAAACTATACAACAGCTACGTACTAATGGTTGATTATACACTTTCCTCATATCTTTCCCACCAGGTAAGCCATACTTTACACTGCCTACAGACCTTCTGAGTAACAATTTAATGCATGATTAACAACTAGCTAACTCCAATGTAAAACACAGTGCAATTTGCCAATGTGCAGATTTTTTTATATACATCAGGAGCCTAAACCTATAGATTATGTGCACTACAGATTATGTTCTATCACTTAAAGAAAAGAATTGCACTTGCCTGAGGACTACAGAGCTAGAAGCACACAAAGTCAAGGATGTTGCACTGGAAATGTCTTGACACCATGCTTTTCTTTTAACTCAGTTAGGTACTGTATTTTAAGTGAAAAAAGAAAGTCTCCAGGGACTCAGATGTGCCATATTCTATATGAATGAAGGAGTTTTTACAGGCCAAATCAGTGAAGTTTCTTAGAGTAATGAGTACTTTCTGGAAGGTGGCACAAAATGGCCCTCAGCAAAGCTGAGTTACTTAGGAAATAATAGATTGAATTCCAAACTACCTGAACACCAAATGAAAGAATGCAGAGCAGTGCTACCTGAAAAATATTAATATAAGAAATGTCCTGCTGTCTCAAAAGCATGGGCCATCTATTTTGTCTCTTCAGATGACATTAGGAGATGCTATTTAGAAAGATGCAGACCATGCAAACCCAATCATCCTCTGCTCCTTATTCTCCTAATGCTCCCTGGAGAGCCATAACTGTGGTAGGGTTGTTAGTATGTTTCTACCTAGTCCTGTTAATATTAATTTCTGGACCTGCTTTCCAGGAATTTATCTAATCCCTTGAATCTTTTGATGTTGCCTCCCCCCCCAATCTCCTGTGGCAGCAAGTCACACAAGTTTATTGTCTGTTGTGTAAACTATCTGTCTCAAATCAATCTCACTAGTTTCATCAAGTACTTCCTAGTTTTTGTATTGTAGATATTGAAATATACAGTTTATATGCTGCCTCATAACTTTACAAACTCCTATAACTTTCAAATTTGGAGATTTCACTGTGCCTGAGCTGCCCTGATTTTGGCAGGCTGTGCCAGTATTTCCCTTCAGAGAAGCCATATTGTCACTTTCCCAACAGATTGTTTCTAAATGCACTCAGTCTTCCTAATTCGTACAACAGACTGCCATCTTACCTGTGGCAGAAGTCAGGTTCACTGGTCTGTGGTTCCCAGGACGCTCTCTAGAGCTCAGGAGTGGCAAGATACACACAAAGAGCCTCTTAAGCCTACAGCAACAAAAGAATACTTTATTGATTGCTAAAAAGTCTTAATTCCACAATTTAAACAAACAGATCTCCCACTACATTCAACATGACCTAAGCATAAATTCCTATGTGCTTCATTGAATAGGAACAAATAGAGCATGTGCTTAAAGTCACTGCTGACCTAGAGTGGAGCCAAGTATTGACAGCTGAAGAGCCTTTACTAGTGTTATATTCTCTTGGCACAACAATAAGCATCAAGCTCCAGCAGGAACTATAATGAGAGTTATACCTACAGTAGTGCCCCAAAATACCTTGTTATT
The DNA here is from genome assembly GCF_018691265.1 of Tyto alba. NCBI lineage: Eukaryota > Metazoa > Chordata > Aves > Strigiformes > Tytonidae > Tyto > Tyto alba. Next base: position 35,087,126 of record NW_024881276.1, on the reverse strand, counting down.
TACTGCCTGTCAAAATTCTTGCAGAATAAGTAATTCCAAGCAAATGTCAGAGTGTTTCTGCGGAAAAGTATACTGAGTGAGGTTGAAGCCTATAAGAACCTAGCATCGCAACAATTAGTTTACACAGACTGCTCATCAAGAGAAATGATCAGACACGTGTTGATTTTTATCTAGAACATGAAAACAGAGAGAAAACATCTGTAAATAATTAGCTGGCATCGTCTGTTTTGTGTATGGTACATATAAAGATAGAACTCACCACTTGGTCTTCAGAGGGACACATGCACAGTGATCAGAGGTTTTTGGTATGTGGTTACACATCTCATTAATTCTCAATGCTCTAGATTTTAATAATAATTTCAAAAGGTATTGCAAGAAACAACATCAGTACAACTGAGCTAGGAAACCTGGTTTGAAAAACCCTCTCTAAGAATCAGAATGAAATTTTGCCCGTGATCTGTTAACTTGCATTCTATCAGCAGTGCTAACTTGACTTGAAATGGGTTGTTGTGAATCAAACACCAAATGAAGTAAATATGTGAACTTCCAAACACTTTTTAAAATAAGTTTTGTATCATCAGAAAAAGTTAGTGTTTTAATCCACAACTCCTGCCTAGCCTACTACTAATGAAAGATTCACTAAATTATCTTCATAAAGGTCAAAATGCTAATAAGGAAATTCTCTTCAGTGGTAAATCAGAGATGTGGAACAAATTATTAGATCAGCTTTTTCTAGAGTTCAATCACCCTTCTCTTTATTTTAAAAACATAAGAAAAATCAAAATAAGACCTGAGTTTTGTATCATTAAATATTTCTTCTTTTTTAATTGGATAGAAAATTATCTTGGAATGTTTGAGTTTACATAAATTACATTTTAGTTAAATTTATGTACATTTTTACATGTACCATTAGTATTTATTTATTAGCTGAAATACAAGTAACAGCTATAAAATAATTTAAGAGATATCTTTCAAGCTAATAAGTGTACTAGTAATCTAAACTATATTCTTTTAAATAAAATGCATGTTCCTAAAGTACATGGAGTTAAAATACAGCAATATATAAGGAGCAAACAAAAATACAAAGTCATTTAAATGACAAAGTATTATTTCCCCGTTCAATCAGAATTTTAGAAATGAAGGATCTACCAAGAATTTACAGGTATAATGATCCATCTATTTTTATGAAATAAAAAATAATAAAGAAAACACTTGTAATACATCGGCAAACTGAAATACTAGCTTTTCTCATTCTTATTTGCAACACTACTGTAAGCATAAGGCTTGTCTTGCATATTGAAGATGTGTACTATTAGACAAAACACAATCCTCTTGAATTCCAAAACTGCAGGACACTCATACTAAACACTGTAAACAACTTTGGCTTAATTACAACACCATTTAATACTAACATTTATTATAACAGCATTCTCAGTAAAATGGCAGGGAAACAGAAGTAAGTTCTTATACCAATAGTTCCCAAATAACCTTAAGGATCAAAACTGAACTATTTACATCCACTGAAAAACTGCTACAAGCTATAAGGATGTTGTATGCCTACCTAGTGTGCTTCTGATGACAGACAGTGTGAAAAAAAATATCCTCAAGAAGTTTTTATACATAATATGGGATTAAATTTTCCAGCCACGTTATAGAAAAAAAACATACCCAAATCTTCAAGTCAAACCAGGATGTAGCCTGGACTCTGCAGTCATATGCTCATCTATCACGAACAGATAATTTAGTCAAGTACTCATTTTTCAATTCTCCCAAGTATGGTGAGGTGTCCAGGTGTTAACTGAGCTGGTAATGAAAGATGATTAATTCATGTTTCATTAATACTTACAGGATACAGTCAAAAGACATATTCATACAGATTTCAGAAGTTTGGTCTTTTATGTAGATATAGACAACATGCAAATTTTTGTAACAATTTTATTGAACAAATACACGCCTTCTCTGACATGAGCGAAATGACTAATTAAAAAAAAAATACACCACTTTGTAATTTTTTTTCTTAATGGAGTTGTGTTAATTAATTTCTATCTTGGACTACATGAAATTAAATGTGAGCATTTAGCAAATATATTCCTGGTCTAGTTATAGAATTATAAAATCATAGAATAATTTAGGTTGGAAAAGACCTTGAAGATAGTCAAGTCCTATCAAAAACCTAATAATGCCAAGTCCACCACTAAACCATGCCCTTAAGTGCCACATCTACAGCTCTTTTAAATACCTCAAGGGATGGTGACTCAACCACTTCCCTGGGCATCCTGTTCTAATGCTTGACAACTCTTTCAGTGAATAACATCCCTGGTTCAACTTGAGGCCATTTTCTCTTGTCTCATCTCTTGTTACTTGGGAAGAGAGCCCGACATTCACCTCACTACAACCTGCTTCCAGGTAGTTGTAGAGTGATAAGGTATCTCCTCAGCTTTCTTTTCTCCAGGCTAAACAACCTCAATTCCCTCAGCTGCTCCTCACAAGACTTTTTCTTCCACACCCTTCACCAGCTTTGTTGACCTTCTTTGGACAGGCTCCAGCAGCTCAATGTCTTTCTTGCAGTGAGGGTCTTAAAACTGAACACAGTATTCGAGATGCAGCCTCACCAGTGCTGAGTGCAGGGGGATGATCACTTCCCTAGTCCTGCTGGCCACACTATTTCTGATACAAACCAGGATGCCATTGGCCTTCTTGGCCACCTGATCACACTGCTGGCTCATATTCAGTCAGCTGTCAAACAACACCACCAGGTCTTTTTCCACCAGGCAGTTTTCCAGCCACTCTACCCCAAGACTGTAGCATTGCATGGGGTTGTTGTGACGGAAGGGCAGCACCTGGCATGTAGCCTTGTTGAACCTCATACAATTGGCCTCAGCTTATTGATCCATCCTGTCCAGATCCCTCTGTAGAGCCTTCCTACCCTCAGGCAGATCAACATTCCCACCCAACTTGGTGTCATCTGCAAATTTACTGAGGGTGCACTAGATCACCTTGTCCAAATCACTGATAAAGATATTAAACAGAACTGACTCCAATATTGAGCCCTGGGGAACACCACTTGTGACTGGCTACCAACAGGATTTAACTTCATTCAACACAACTCTTTGGTCCTAGCCATGCAACCAGTTTTTACGCAACAAAGGATATGCCCATCCAAGCTATGAGCAGCCAGTTTCTCCAGGAGAATGCTATGGGAAACAGTGTCAAAGGCTTTTCTAAAGACCAGGTAAACAACATCCACAGCCATTCCCCCATCCGCTAAGTGTGTCACTTTGTCACAGAAGGAAATCAGGTTAGTCAAACAGGACCTGTCTTTCATAAACCCATGTAGACTGGGCCTGATCACCTTATAGTCCTATACATGGTGTGTGATGGCACTCAAGATGATCTAGTCCACAACCTTCCCCAGCACCAAGGTCAGACTAACAGGACTGTAGTTCCCTGGATCCTCCTTCCAGCCTTTGTAGGTGGCCGTCACATTTGCTAACCTCCAGTCAACTGGGACCTCCCTGGTTAGCCAGGACTGCTGATAAATGGTTGAAAGGGACTTGGTGAGCACTTCCATCAGTTCTGTCAGTATCTTTGCGTGGATTCCATCCAGCGCCATAGACATGTCTGTGTCTAAGTGGTGTAGCAGGTGGGTAACCATTTCCCCTTGGATTATAGGGGCTTCATTCTGCTCCCTGTCCCTGTCGTCCAGCTCAGGGGGCTGCATTCCCTGACAACAACTGGTCTTACTATTACAGATTGAGGCAAAGAAGGTATTAAGTGCCTCCAACTTTTCCTCATCCTTTCACACTGTGTTTCCCTCCTGCACCCAATAAAGGATGGAGATTCTCCTTAGCCTTCCTTTTGTTGTTAATGTATTTATAGAAACATTTTGTATAGCCTTTTATGGCAGTAGCCAGATTAAGTTCTAGATAGGCTTTGGCCCTTCTAATTTTCTCCCTGCAAAACCTCATGACATCTTTGTAGTTCTCTTGAGTTGTCTGCCGCATCTTTCAATGGTCATAAACTCTCCTTTATTTTTCCCTTGGCTTCCAGACAAAGCTGTCTGTTCAGCCCAGCCAGTCCCCTTCCCCAGCCTGTTTTGGCTCAGCCTGTGAAATGGTAAATCCACCAAAGAATAAACATTTTGTGAAGAACAGCACATTAACTTTTGAAAGAGTATGAAATCAAGAGAAAAAAATCTGAGGAAAAAATGTAGCTTTTACTGATGCCATTCAGAGATGGGGATCTACCTGAGACATAGAGAAAAGCCTAGTCCTACTTGACAGCACAGGGAGACAGCTTTGCAAGGACTGACTCTGAGTTAAGCTACACTTACTTACATTAACTAAAGAATCTCATAAACAAAGATTTCTACCATATTCTGAGAACACACTGTCCTCAGAGATTTAGAATCATGTCTTGATTTCATATAACCACTAAAAAGATATGATCCTTAACCAAGAAAAGGTAATAGCCCAGAAGCCCAATCACAGAGGAAAATATCTACACTCAGCACTTAATATGGTGAGAATACATCTGGGTTTAGTGTATTTTAGTACATATGAAGTATTTTATTTAAGCTGTATGTAGGTTGTAGTGCTGACTCAAAAAAGTGCATTATTACACCTGTACCCAGAAAGAAGTGACATGTTCACCCCGTGCTCAGGATGAGGGCAACATGTAGCCCAGTTGCCTGTGAGTCAAGATGCAGCTTTGTGAAGCATTACTGCATGACTTTGGCCCAGATGACTGGGAAAAAAAAAAAATGCTGTCAAGTTGTGAGAAACTACAGAAGCTAAGGATAACACTATGCAATATTCAAGGACTCCCGGGAAAAGTGAAAAGCCCCCCAAAAAGTACAGAAAATTGGAAGACAGCAACTCAGCAGGACTGAAGATCAGCCTACACCAATGTGCAAAAGAGCTCCCCTTCCCCACCCAACTGCCATCAGCTGAATGCAGTGATTCATTAGGTGCCTGCATGACAAGTAACAGACATACAAATGCTTATCCTATTATATTAGCCCAGGCAATCTACTATGCATATTAGCCTAGAAATAATGGCTCTGTAAACATATTTTTTCTATATTCCTGTTTCTATACCGTAAAAGTTTCCCAGGCAAAAGATAACTAGAAAAGGAATACTATAGGATCTCTGTTTATGGCAAGGAGTAGGAGCATTTTGAAGAGATTTCATGTCAAGCTGTTATTTAACCTCTGAATCCGTGTAGACAAAATAGGTTCAAATTCAACTAATTTCAAAAATGCAACAAGATCTCTACATGCCTTAAAATGTGTAGAAGTCTTTTGATAGGTGCTCTGTGTAATCTGAAATATAAAACTAATAGCAAGACATAAAGTCCCAGGCATTATATCACCAGCCCAGTACAAAAGCAGTTTTATGAACTGAACATTGAGCAGAAGCGTGTCACAGGTGTGCCAAATGAGTGATCTCTGAGAAGATTTACAAATGCTGGAGTAGAAATGCTAAACATAAAAACAGACAGGCAAACATTCTTGATGAGACAGGTTGTACTAACTCCTTGTATTTGTCATAGCTGCTCATGTGTTTTCTAAGCCAAATGTGAGGTTGTTGCAGTGTAATACAACTTTTCTCAATAACTCCTGTTTTTATAACTTAAATCAATTCTCTCCCCACATTCTGTCAAAATGAATGTCTTGAGGCCTAGAAATTCAGTCCTTAATGACTAATGCTGTCAGACATTGATAGCAAATATCTGCTAGATGGATGGAAAACATCAATATGATTTCATTGGAACCAATCAAGAAAAGAACAGAATTTGTATTTAATGGTCCTGAAGATTCCTAGATGTCTGTTGAAAAAGAAATCAGAGACCAAAGTTATGCAAAGACCTTGCAGCAGGTGTATCAAGGTACTTCCTGATATCCTCTTTAACTGATGTTTTAATCTGTATGCCCAAGGTTTCCTTCCATTGGAAACCAAAACATCTTGGAAAACACTGTACACATAGAGTGTCAGGATACAACTACAGTTTTTAGAAAGTGCTCTACCATCAGTAATACTCCCAAGCCCTATAGCTGGGAGAGACAGAAATACTCTGTTTCAGTCTAAAGCATGTTCCACAGTGTTTAGTTAGCTTAGCTTTGATCATCTAAATCCTGTTAAACCTAGATGCCTTGAATAGCCTAAACATTATATGTAACCACCAGACACCTCCCCATTACATTTTTGGAAGCTGAGGAAAGGTTTGCAGCCAACAAATACCTAAGAATTCCTCTCTACCAGGCTGAATTCAAAATTCAAGGATGCCACAAACTATGAAACAATGCGCTTAAATGTTCTTTAAAAAAAGCTTAAGAAAGACATTGGATCATATAAAGGGTCTATCCAGTCCCATGTGTTTCCCCAGTAACACCTAACAAGAGATGCCAAAGGAAGAACAAAAGCAGGCAGGGATACCTGGTGTTTCTGCTAAAAATATTCTTTAACTCCAACTATTTCCATTTGAGTAAGTTCTCCCATACCAGAAATAGTCTTACTTATTTATCAAGCTTTTGTGGATTACTCTTACATGTATTTTTTCCAGCTCTATTGCGTCTGTGTATAGCAGCATTTTGGTAGCAGGGAAGGGGCTAGAGAGGTGGCTTCTGTGAGAAGCTGCTAGGTGTTCCCCCGGCTCCAAATCAGACCCACCTCTGTCCAAGGCTGAACCAATTAGTGATGGTGGCTGTGTGTCTGTGATAACATATTTAAGAAGGGGTACCTGGGAGAAGGGGGAGGAGTTGTATGGGAAATACCTGTGTAGACATCAAGATTGGTTGAAGAAAGGAGGAGGTGCACCAAAGCAGAGACTCCCTGGTAGCCTGTGGTGTGAGAGCAGGATGTTGCCCTGTCACCCATGGACATTAATGGTGGAGGACCCCCCACTGGAAAAGGTGGTTGTGCCTAAGGAAGGCTAGGACAATGAGGAAAGCCAGTGCTGGAGCAGTGTGTTGCTGGGAAGAGATGCAGCTTGTGGGAAGGACCCACACTGGAGAGGTTTGTGAAGAGCTGCACCCCATGGGAAGCACTCACATCAGAGACGTTCATGGAGGACTGTCTCCTGTGAAAGGGCCCCTATGATGGAGCAGAAGAGTGTGAGGAGACCTCCCAATGAGGGGGAAAGAACAGTAGAAACAACAGGTGATGAACTAATCGCAACCCCCATTCTCTGTCCTCCATGAGCTGCTGTGTGGAGGAGGTAGAGAAATCAGGAGTAAAGTTAAGCCCAGAAAGAAGGGAGGGGTGAGAGGAATGTGTTTTAAAGAAGTGGTTGTAATTTTCACTGTCCTACTCTGATTTGATTTGTAAATTGTTGGTGGTGTTCAAATGAAATTGACGTTCTTTCTTCACAATTCATGTCTGTATTTTGCCTGTGACCATAACAGTTGAGTCATCCCTCTCTGCCTTTGTACTTGATCCCTGAGACTTTTGTTGTATTTTCTCCTCCCCATCCCACTGTCGGGGGAAGTAGTGAGTCAGCAGCCAGGTGGTGTCCTCTGGGTTTAAACCACAACACCTGTCACTTGCAATCTTCATTAATTTAAGCATCCATTTTACACTGTTGTAATAAGTTGAGCAGATCTGTTCTCTGGTTTGTGAAGAACCACCTCTTGTATATTTTAAATCAGCTTTGACTAGTTTCTTTCAAGTGTCACTGTTTGCATTGCAAGGGAATGTGAGCAACTAATCCTTATTTCCTAATGTCACTTACGATTTTGTAGATCTTTATTTTATTCTCTGTAATATCAAGTCATCTCTCTTACAGCCCTAGCCTATTCAGTTTTTCCTAATATAGAAGGTATTCTTTACTTTTGGTTATGTATCTTTGTCAGATTTCTCTGAACATTTTCCAGCTCAATTACTCTCTTTTAGAGGTGAGGGAATCATGGTAAGCAGAATTCCCATACATTTGTATGCAAGGTATAGGCAAACTACGAATTTTACAGTGTATTAATAAAATTCTCTGTGTTTTTCTTTGTAAAACATCAGTAAGTCATAATATTTTATTTTCTTTTTTGTCTTCTACTGTGCTGACATTTTCATAGAATTTTATTCCATAACATCAAGACCTTGCTTCTGAGTAGTAACAGTCATCTTAGAGATTTACATATCATTCATATGTAAAATTAGGATTGGTCTTCCCCATGTGTATCACATTTGTACAAACTGAATTTCATCTGCCATTTATTGCCCATCCACTCGGTATTATAAGGTGTCTTGACAATTTTTCACAGTCAGCATTTGTCCTTAGATTCCTCAATAGCTTAATATCATCAGCAAATTTTTTCACTTTATTGCTCACCTCTTTCACTGACTATTTATGAATGTGTTCCACCACAAACCCCTTTGGAACACTGACAGTGATATTTCTCCATTATGAGACCTGCCCTTTACTCCTACTCCCTCTTTCTAGTACATTAAACATATTTAACCAATCAAGTGAAGAAAGAGGAAGAAGAATAATAACAATATATTTGGAAAAAAATAGTTAGATAAAACTAAAGAACATGATTTATGTTTTCATTGAAAGTATTATTTTTTGTTTCTGTGGGTGTGACTGAACATACTGAAAAGATTTATTTAAAGTCATGAGTTCCTAGTGCTGGAAAGACTCCAGAATACTTGTCAACATAGAAACTTCATGCTGTTTGGTAGTACTAGAAACATCAAAAATCTCTAGTATAGTCAGTACTTTAGCAATCTAATCTATTTCAGATGAGTATTGTAAAAGTATGAGGGCTTTTTCTATGAAGCCTGATGTCTCCGTTACACAACTATATATAGAAAATTTAAAACTCTTCTTATCTCTACATAATCTTAATGCCTCACAAACAAATACCCTGAAGCAAAAGTAAATTAGTAGCTACTGAGGTTGCCATAAAGAGAGATGCTTACAACTGATTAAATTAAATTAACTGTTTAATTGAATGAACTTGCCTGGTTGAGTAAAACAACAATTGTGTCATTTTTTTTCTCTAATTATATTAGTTTCTGCCTTTGGATCACTGCCCTTTCTTGGGCTAACTATAGCTGATGTAATGATTAATTTTGTTGTTCATGAAGTTGTGATATCAAGCAGATGATTTGACTTTTACATTGTCTTCCACACTGATTGAGAAGTAAAATGTGTCTCCTTTCCTTTCAACCTCAAAGTTAAAACTGACATATTAAAAATCAGTAGTGTCATCCTGCAGTACCTGTGGCTATAAGAATAGTAAGGAAATGCTACACAGATTTCAGAAGAATAATATTCACTCATTTTGAAGAGCTTAGAAGACTTAGAGATCAGTGGATGACATTTTCTTATCCTATTGAACATTTTGAATTTTTCTTTCTTTTTTTTTTTTTTTCTTCAATTTCCATTGGGATGAAATCAAGACCTCTTTAAAAATTCCCCTAAAAAAAATGTGATGGGGAAGGGGAAGATGCCACTTTATACAACTTGCTCTGTTTATTCTGTTAGAGTCATGATGAAAGCTTTGGCTTCCACCCTGTTTCATTTTCACACCAGGATCTAGACTGCACTTTTTCTCATAACTTCAGTAAATATCTTATAAGGAATAAGTAGCTACCTTAACCACAGGGCAGTTGACTAGTCTGCAGATAGAAAAAAAGAGATTCTTTTTATGTCTCCCATTGAAAAGAGTCCCACTCAGAAAATTTAATTAGGTAAATTTTATATATTTAATTAAGTACTTATTAAGACAAACATTTTTACTCCATAATAATTCAGAGACACAAATAGCTGCATCAGAGGCATAATATCACAGTTCATTTCTCTCTTCCTATGCTTATTTAATTAGCATACAAAGAGAGATATTTTTTTTTGTTATACCTTAAGAAAGTTCCCTGCTGTTGCCATCCTTGAAGAGAAAAGCTGACCTTTCTCTCTTGCCTTGACCAGAAATTCTCTCTAAAGTTCTGTTTGTAAAAATTGCATATACAATGCACCAAAAAAAAAGTTTTTTTCATAAGTTATCATATCTAATGAAAATGCTTTATGTGAGAAAATTTCAGACCAATTCTCCTTTTTTTAGATCTGTGCCAAGTAATAGGGTTGTAATTCAGAACTTCACATGCCTTTGTTGAAAAAAACCAAGATAATATCAATTTAGAAAGCTTTTCCCACCATACCTTCTCCACAAAAGCCAGGTAAAGCAGTTGCTTCACACCATTAGGTAAATGCTGTTTCTGAATCAAAACCCAGATGAGCCAGTTGATAGTCAAACTGCAGGTGTAGACACAAATAATTTTTGAAGCTAGGTAGCTTGTTCTTAACAGTTCATGTTTATTAATACATGGTTTACTTGTTAGTATTTCACTTTTTTGTTGTGGAAAATTGAATGTTTTTTCATATATGTGTCAATGTATGTTGCTCTGTTTGTAAATTGCAATTTCTATAATATTCTGTCTACTCCTATTGATTATGTTACCTTCCACATTGGTGATGGAATTGATATACATTCATTATACTGAGATTTTTCTGGCACATAATGTTCTAAATAAATAAGCAAAGTCAATAACTCATGCCACTGCTGCAAATGTACTATTAAAAATGAGCCAGTTCCCTGACTCAATCTACAAAAAAAAAAAAAAAAAAACACAAACAAATGAAAAATTATTAAAATTATGCCCAGGGCAATGTCTATCACTTGTTCACCACGTGACAATGAAATCCAGTTTAAAATCTGAGGCTTTGATGAAATGCATTAGAAATTCAGCTGTAAACTCTTCTCTGCACTATTTCTGCTGTTCTCTCTTCCCTTTGTGATACAGCTCAGGGCCCGAGACAGGGAGACACATGGGTTTCACTTAGTGACAAGGCAGCTTTTCTGGGTAAAATACTACCTTTTGCTTATTTATTTATTTGCTTGTTGAAATGTAGAATACTGATCAAGAAAACCAGCAGGTATTTCTCATCCCATGAAAAGTCAAAAGAAAAGAAAAAAAAAAAAAACAGAAACAGCCCACAAACATGACTACTTCCAAAATGTTCCTAGTTTATCAGACTACCCACATCTCAGCTTTCCTCCAGCTGATGACACAGAAAATGAACTAATCATTTTTTTTATGTGGTTTTCTTTTGTCTTGCTTGGTTTTCAGATTCCCAAGCCTTCCTACTGAAATACTGATACATGTTTTTTTGTTTGTTTGTTTGTTTGTTTCTTCTCCTTTTCAATCTAATGATATGGTGACTTATTTTTAAATAACTGTTTCAGGGACTATGCACCACCCTTTTTCTTTAAACTCAAGTAATGCATATGTTCTGAAAATCAGAGGCATTTCAGTGTCTTGTGTTATATATACAAAGACTAGGACAAGTATAAGATGTTGAAAAGGAACAAATACAGCAGAAAAATTTTGTCAGTAAGACCATTCAAGCATCTGTAATAAATGCAACATATATTATTATCCTATCTTCAAGTTTTTCAAACTTATTTCTGTAAAATATTTGGAAACTTATTTTTTAATTTCTGTTTCTCTTGTTCCAAATGTGTAAAAAATTATATTTTTCTGTACATGGCTGTTACAGATATCAGAGTACAATGAAGATTTTGTGTGTCTACTGTATAGGAAGAATAGAGATGCAATGAGTCCATGCAGAAAGATTCCAGAAAGTCATAGTAAAAAGATGTAAGTACATATATATACATATATATGTAAATTACTGTATTCCCTGAGTCTTCACTTAGGACTTAATTTCTCCTTCATTCCTTATCACTAAGGGGAGGCTCAATCATAGGAGGTAAATATTGCATTCTTCTCTGATTCTTTCTGTAGAGAAGTCAGTTTTAGCCCTTAAATGGAGAAACTGCCTCTCTCAAAAATAAAAAATGGTACTTTTTTTCAATATATTTTTCCCTTTTTTCTTTCTTCCACTCTCACCTATTTTCACCATCCTTGGGGGTAAGAATTTTGCCTAAAATCCTCTCTTTTGCTAGTTCCTGATCATCATTACCAGCACCAGAATTTTTCTGCTCCAGTGATATCACCTCAGCTGGAGGCTGTCAGCACAGTAAATATAACTAACTTGTTTGAGATGGGTTTTAAATTCTGTTCAAAGTATCTGCAATTTTTCATTGTTGGCTCCAATCAGGATGAGAAGACAGGCTGAGACAACATGTCTGGGGGTCACAGAAATTCCAGCATAGCATATGGACAAATATTAGCTGCTTCAAAGCCTGGAGTAACTGCTAATAAAGTTGAGCTACTGAAATACTTTTGAAAGTAGCTCATTCTGTACACCTTTCTGTCCATTTCAGCAATCCTGAATGAAAATATAGATCCTCTGGGTCTACAGGGAAAGCAATACATTTTCTTAGTTACATCTTCCCAGCATTTAAGAAAAGGGTCTGTAATTTCTCTGTACAGATTTTTTTTTTTTTTTTCCATTTTACCATTGCATCATTTTACTGGATATTGTTCAAAATATCAAATTCTGTACCCTCTTTCCTGAAAGACCAAGACTGTGCTTTTGTACCTTACATTGATAATAATGCTAATGTGACTGATAGGTCTGAAAAGTCTCTGAAAAAAAAAAAAATGAAAAAAGATTGATCCTCGTTTTGAATTGTTGAAATATTAGGGTGCAGGATTTGTTGACCTATCTTTTTTTGGTTCCTCAGTTAAACGTTCTAATTTTGGTGGGAAGAAATTAATCCAAAACAAAGGAAGACTTTCATGCCCCTCCAAGTTCTGTGGTAAAATATACTACTGAACTACACATATTCTAGTTTCAAATACAGATTTATAAGATGACTTACCATTTTCTAAAAAAAAAACACAAGCTTTTTTTTTTTTTGTTCATTTAAAATAAGAATATACAAGATGATGGTGAAAAGAAATGATAAAGTTTAAATTTAACCTTCTCTGATCCTTCCTCAATTCAAGTACGTCACATCATCTTTATTAGAGTTCTAATTGTATTAGAGTCATAACACAAATGGAAGGTGTAACAGTACTTAATCTCTTGTTAAGGTGATAAATTGTGGCATCATATAAACACTTGTTTATCAAACAGCTCTGAAAATTTCTCATATGGCACTGCCACTACATGCATGTACATATAAGCCATATATGGTATAATCAATTGGATAATTTGACAATATATTGGTACATATCTATCTATCGCAACAACAGAAAAGGAAACATGCTTTTTCCTTTCTCAAACTGATGAAAGGCAGAGTAATAAAGTTAATGTTTTTTCAGGTAAGGTTTTTTGATTTCTTTTTTTTAAAAGCATGTGATAACTCAGAAATATGGATCTTAGAAAAACTATACTCTAAAAGTCATATAAGATTATAATATTTTAAAATAAATTTTAAGTGTATTTTTACAGATGGTGTCTGTTGTATACTATGTATATTTGTGTTTGAATATCAGTTCTTCTTGTTTTAGTTTTCAAAACCAGGTTTTTTAATAATGCACAATGTGTTGACTTTGTAATTACTGTACAATTTTCCCAATTGTAGCTACCCAGCTTTGCAAACTTATATCAGTTATCCTTACAGAGCAGGAAAGCTCACTGTGATTCTAATAATTTCAAGGCATGTAGTCTATAGAAAATGACCTGCATAGTATACCTAAAAATTTATTATGTGGCATATTATTATATATACATATATTTATATAATTTTATTTTCCCATCTACTTTCTGAACACTATCTGGGAATGACACCATATTTTACAGAAGAGGGATTCTCCCAGGGCAAATTTCTGCAGAGTTACTTTTATATAATAATAAACAAAACATATCTATGTTTACTTCATTAATTGAAAAAAATAAAAACACAGATACCATCTGTTTGTACTTGGTAAGCAAGTGCCCAACTGCTATCATTGACAAAACATCAGACTTACTATCCAAGCTATGTACTAACCAATCACATATAAAGTCATACTTAATCCTTGTTCAATGAGACATAAAATTGCTAGGCTGTCTCCAAAGTTATCTTAGTCTGCAGTTGTCTTGCTACTGTTCCTTTTTCTCCTTTCCTCTTTGCAGACACTTACATCTCTGATTCACTGATCAGTTCCTCAGTCTTCTTCATTATCTTCATCGTGCACATCAATTTTTGTTCTTTCAATCTTAATTTTCAAAATAACTAGTCCACAAATAGAATAATTTCTCCTGAAATATTTCTTCAAAACACATGGAAGTTCTACTTCTCTTCACACATATGCAGGCTTCTGTGCTCAAAGAACCCCTTCCACATCCCATCTGTAGCCTTTTCCAACTAAAACCAACCTGCGTCTGTCTACAGAGAGAAAGTATAAAAAAATGCTGCCGGTATGAGTTTGTAAGAAATTTTATAAGCTTACTTTCTTCCTAACACAGATGAACATCTGCACTTTACTCAGAGGAGTTTCTCCTAGTCACTTGCTTTCTATAAACCTCAAATATTTAAGTAAATGAACTATAAATATACATGCAAAGAGTGTTACAACAATTTTTGTTATGACCTGTTGTGAAATTAAGAAAATGATATGAGAGAGAAATAAAAAGTATTTTTTATAATGAGATGGCTGAAAAGAAAAAGGTGACTTTGGCTCCAAAGGTAGCCATGCTACCATTTTTCACTAAAGTGCATTGAAAGTGTGTGTGGCTAGAAAGGTTCTATTAGTTATTCTTTTGAAAAGATGTATGTGTCCGTGTCAGGCAAAACTCCACTTCAGTGTTTAAAGTCACACTAAAATTTTAATTTAAGGGGTGATATACCTCTTCAGATAAAATCCAGCTGAACCTAACATAGAAACTTAGCTGAATTTCAGTTACTGAAAACATTCATGCATTTGACATGACCTTTTCTGCCATGGATTTGGAATTTATTCACATACTGCAAATTCTTGTCTTTATTACACATTAGTAGAGTCAAGCCTGGAAATACATGCCATGTGGATTTTTTTTTTCTGTTCTGTAAGAGAACAGACCACAGAGAAAAAAATAATTTGTACTGAATCAGACAATTTTCAGAACTGTTATTAAAGGAAAATAAAAGTAATAGTTGATTAAGCCTCAAAAAATGTTGCATGTTCTTTTGGATTATTCATCCTTCCTCTACACTTTTAGTGCAAGTCACATTTTTTGTTGTTTAGAGAGGTCTTTTCAAAAGAAAAAGGTGACACATTTAATTTCCAGATGCATAAGTAAAGATTTTATCACACAGAATATTTCAGAACAGAGGAATTCTGTTTCAAAATATACCATCTTCCTCCTATTTATTCCAGCTAAGAAAATGCATTGGATTTGATCTAATTTTGAGACTCTAAATAGTTTCAAACATCATGCAACTCAGTTTCCAAATATTTTGCTATTTATTGGAAGAAAAGGAACCTGAAAAATTACAAAAAATTCCAAGAAAAACAACCCCAAACCCAACCCTCTTCCAACTCTCTATGCAAGTTTTCAGTGCACATGTGAAGAAAGTAATCCAAAATCCTCAGACTGGCTCTCTGGACAGAGGTGAGTGCTATACTTTTCCTTCTCATGTCTATCATTAACTCTGTTGATAACAATTAAGCTATGTAAAGAGCCTGTCAAATTTGTTAGATTTATAATGTTACTGTTTAGATTCAGGCTCTGCCAGACCTTAAAACAGATGAAGCTAACGTACCTTAAGACATTAGGGTTGCAGGTTTCTTCAGACACAACAGGAACAAAGACTGTACAAATTTTTTTTTCTTTCTTTTTTTTAACAGAATTTATAACTCCTGAAATGGAGCTTCATGTTTTATTCTCTTACAAAAAGCCAAAGCAGTCAAGAGCAGGCAGTTCCTGCCTGTTTCCAAAGGAGATTACGCTTTCAATTTAGCATGCCGTCTCTCTCATTTCCCCTCTATTCCAAGAAAACCTTGAGATCTTTCCCATATTGTTGTAGTACTGGTCCATCATGATTAGAGCAGTGCTAGGGATACAAGGCAAATAACTTTTGTAACACATTGTAGTATCTTTTTTAAGACCAGTTGGAGGAAAATCAAACAAGTTTCTGAGCACAAAGGTAATATTCAGCTTTTCAGTTTTTCAGATGAAATGTTTCCTATAAACATTTTCTTAGGATATTTAGGGCCCTTATTGAAATCTCTGGATCTTCTACACTAAACAGAGATTTAAGGATATCTGTGCCAGACGTGTGCTCTCAGGCTGTTGTATGTTACATTTATTTTTGGATCAAGGGTTTTTTTTAAAGTAGAAAAGAACTAACAGGTTATCATATCTTATATATTGAACCCTATAAACATATTAGATACTGTTTGTTTGATTTTCATTCTTCCTTCTCTGGGATTTACATGGAAAGGAAATAGCTTCATTTCATGTCCTATAGTGTGTAAAAAGGTATCTGTGATGTAACAATTACCTAACATCTTCTACTGAGTGTTCCATGTTTTCTTCAGATGTTGTCTGTAAACTTCCCATTTTCTCCATGGAATCAGTCTCCTAAGACTAGTCCCTTCCTTGCCTTATTCTCCTTCTTCACCCAGTACTTCAGACTAAAATAACAATACTGTAAAAATTATGAGTTCACTAGCTTTTTGTAGCAATCTTTTTAAGTTGTTTGGAGTTATAAGCCTTTGGCTCAGTCAGTTTTCACAGTGAAATCTAGCCTCAGCTTTCCAAAATAATAGGATAAATTCTTGTGTATATCTATATTATCTATTATCCAGTTAGGTTTATCTAATTGTCCAAAGTGACTCCAGTACCTCCCCTAGATCTATTTGTAAAAAATATTTACAGAACTTTATCTTAATAATATAAACCTATTGTAATCTTAATTATAGATGAGTATGACTTCTCACAAACCATAGATTGAGAATGGGATAAGACATTACTGACAATTAAATCTTAGTATCAATTCACATTACTCAGGCAGAGACCTCAGTTTGAGCCTTACACCCTGTAATAAGGTATCTGTCACATAAAAATAGATAAATATCTCAATATTAATCATCATCATATGTTTTGTATTTGTTGATGTATTAAATCATAGTGCATGAGCCTTTAGGTTTTTATCATTAGATAAAATATTTAAATATTTAACAGCAATATCAATATCTTGTTCTACTTCTAAAAATCAAGATAGCATAGCAGTAACATGTTACTTATCATTGTAACAAAAAGAAACTTTATGGACATTTGATATGAGTCAAGCAGGAGTTCATGTCATTTTTTGTGGATTAAACCTGAAGCAACTGTGAGGAGAAATGTCTACTGGTCACAACACTAGACTCTAGGCACATAAAAGTTTTAGATGAAAATATTCACAATTCCTGTCTGTAATGATACTTTATGCTGTATTATTTTGTTGCTATTATTCCTGTTTTATTTTGTAATGCTAGTAAGTAAAACAGTGAGTTGCTCATGACAACTGCAGTCAAGGTTCCTCTGAATTTTGTTACTGATCTTTTTAATTACGTTAGTTGAAAATACAGGTACTCATGCTAGACATGTCATTCATGTGTCACTCAAGGAAGGTTCAAAATTATTAAAGTGTGTTCAGAGCTGTTATTAGTGAGGTGTTCAGAAGAAACACCACTGGGATCCACCAAGGTAACTGCCAGTCTTGGGTCATCTGGGATCAAGGTGACATGCTGAATAACAATTCTCTTCTGTTTGTGAAGGGGGAACATTGCCAAGAGTCTATGCTACCATCCTGTATGCAAGCCCCCAGTATATTACCCCCTGTTTACATCTTTCATTTCTGTTTTTCCCATCTTACTGACCTTCAGATCTAGTCTGTTTACTGACCACTCATTCATCACATACTCTGCACGTGGTGTTGCGACCTGCATCTTCTCAGGCTCACAACAGGGTGTTTCGCACTCTTGCTTCATTTACCCACAACCATCCTTCTAGTCTGAGAGTCGGTTTATAATTTTGGTAACCACCAATTCTTCATTCCCACAGGTAACAATATCCCTACTAGGCAGCAGGTTTGTTTTCTGATAATCGTCTGGTGCCAATGCTTTAGGACTGTCCTGAGACATTGCCAGACAAAAGAATTTAATGGGTTTACTCTGCTCCTCTAAGAAACCTGCAAACTAGCTGAATATGCTGGAGGAAGGAAGCCAGAAAAAAGCTCAGGATTAAAATACTCCTAGGCATATGAATAAATTCATACACAGCTATTAAAAACACAATTTTTCCTGAGGGAAGTTAGCAGGAAAAGAAAGCACAGGACAGAGGAACCCATGGGATCATGCGCAAAATGCTAAACCTGTCAGGTTCAGGTTCACTCTTATGATCATAATACATCAGGTATGATAGAGACACATAAATTGATATTTTAAAATCCTCCTTTCTCTGTTTTTTTTTTTTTTTTTCCTACTGTTAAATAAAATATATTGTCAAGACAGCTGTCAGTCACTTTGTCACCAGTCACGGTTATCTCGAGGGATGAAGCACAGATTCCTAAAATACTCACACCCTTGAGGAAGTAAACAATTGCTTCAAATGGGCAGGTGATCATGAATTGCAGCATGAAGGAACAAACTGCAAAATTTCACTCCAGTGAAAGGACAAAAATACAGTTAAGACCATAAAATCAACAAGAAAAATGCTGGAATGAAAACTAAAAATAAAATTGGAATTTGCTATTCTTCTTCCAATACACACCACCTAATAAGTGGTTTCATTTTCTTAACTGTGTCACATAATTTTTGGAAAGTTAAGGAAGAATAAGGTAAAATATACTGTTATCTTTCATTATTGATATGCCTGTTAAAATAATTGTATATAAAATGTTGCTCAGTAAATATAGTCTATTTCCCCTATATTACACTTTTTTATTAGCATCTTAGGTGTTTTTGATTTTATGCATGGAACTCAGAAGATTCATAACTCATACATTGAAATTCAGAACCATGGCTTATGTTAAAAATTAACTGGGAGTTATATGTTTGTGCATGTGCATGTGTGAATTATTACCTCTTTAAGAATGTTTTGCACAACGATAAGAAAAAAACCTTCTTTGTCAATTAAAGAACACATTATATAGCAGGCATCTGCAGTTGTTGCCTTCCCTTCAAAATTTCTCAAATTTCTCTTGTAACCACTTCTTTTCCCTACTGAGAAAGATATGTTAGGTAATTAGCTGAACACAGAAAAATATACATGAATATTGGAAGTACAATTAGACATGGAACACTTTTAGAAGGACAATGAAGAGAGAAAGGTAAAAATTCCTCATCAATTACTGAAAAAAAAAAAAAAAAACCAAACACTTAATTCCCAGATCAATAGTAAATTTATGTTACTTCAGAATTTAGTAGTACACTGTTTTACTGTGTTTGCCTGGGAAATAGGTGATTTGCATCATAGTAGCTAGTACGGGGCTATGTTTTGCATTTGTGATTGTGTTGGGTTTCTGTGGCAGTGTTTTTGGCAGTGGTGGAGGGGGCTACAGTTGTGGTCCCCTGTGAGAAGCTTCTCAGAGCTCCCTCAGCTTCAAGTCAGACCCACCTCTGGCCAGGTCTGAGCCAATTAGCAATGGTGGCTGTGCCTGTGTGTTAATGTATTTAAAAAGCAGAAGCTGGGAGGAGGAATTGGAGTTGTGAGGAGGAGTTAAGAGAAGCACAAACACCAAGATCAGTGGAAGAAAGGAGGAGGAAGGGGGGAGGTGCGCTGGAGCAGAGACCCCTGTATCCTGTGGTGAGGATGGAAGGGCCACCACCCCTGCCACTCATGGAGGTCCACAGTGGATCAGAGGCTGACCTGAAGCCTGTGGAGGAGCCCACTTCAGGACAGGAGACTGAACTTAAAGGAAGCAGGGACTCTGAGGGAAGAAGCAGTCCCAGCAGTTGTAGTTTGGCACTGGGAGGATTGCAACGTGCAGGGGTGACCCATTCCGGAACAGCATGGGAATGACTGCAGACTGTGGGGAGGACTGTCTGCAGTGAGGGAGAAGCCACAAGAAGCAGGAGAAGAATATGCAGCATTCACCCCACCTCCCAAGAAGGAAAGAGGGACAAGCTGACTGTAACTCCCATCCCCTGCCCCGTGCGCCACTTGGGGAGGAGGTGGAGAGATCGGGAGTAGAGCCGAGCCCTGGAAAAAGGGAGGGATGGGGGAAGGTGATTTTAGATATGGTGATGCTTCTCACTGTCGCATCTTGTCTGTTAGGTGTTGATTTTGTTAGTGTTTAAATTAATGTTTTTTTTTTATCTTCCCCTTAGGAGTCTGTCTTTTGTTGGTGACCATCATGGGTGAGTCACAGCTCCCTGTCCTTATCTCGATTCTTGAGCCTTTTGTTTAATTTTCTCCTTCCCAGTGCTGGGGGAGAAGGGATGAGCAAGCAGCCGTGTGGTGCTCAGTTGCCCTCTGGGCTCAAACCATGACAATTATGAAAACACTGTAGATAACACAGGGATGTTTCAGGTATTCTTGAGCAGTGAAGGCACAGCACCAAGGCATTTTCTGCTTCTTACCCCACCCCACCAGCGAGGAGGCTAGGGGTGCACAAGAAGCTGGTAAGGGGACACAGCCAGCACAGCTGACCCCAACTGACCATACCATTTGTTGTTGTGCTCAGGAATAAATTATGGGGGAAGAAGGAAGGGCATGACATTCAGAGTGATGGAATTTGTCTTCTCAGGTCACCATTACGCATGATGGAGCCCAGCTGTCCTGGGGATGGCTGAGCACCTTCCTGGCAGCGGGAAATGGTGAATTAATTCATTGTTTTTCTTTGCTTGTGTGTGGGGCTTTTGCTTTAGCTATTAAACTGTCTTTATTTCAACCTAAAAACTTTCTCTCTTTTACCCTTCCGATACTCTTCCCCGTCCCACTGGGGGAGTGAGTGAGTGAGTGGGTAGAGTGATTACCCACCTGACGAGTTTAGACTATGACAACTGCCCTTTAAAGCAATGGTACTAAAAACTGAGACCACATTTTAGTCAGGCTGGCAATCTAAGAATTAAAGAGTTTGATATATTTAGGGTTTTTCTCTTATTTAAACTTGTCTGTAAATCCCTGTAACCAGAAAATGAGCAGCAGAAAGACATGCTTAGATGGCCAAATGCTCACTCTTTCAAGAACAACTGCTGTAGAAGCAAATTATAAAGAATGGAAGAAAATGTACTTTTTATATACTTTACCAATCCCTAATCCAGAAACATTTAATATTTGGTCTGTCAAGCTCCTGTGGGACTACAGTAATTCTTATATGTCTGCAAACTCAAGGAAACACTTGAAAACTGTTTCTATTCCTTGTGTCATCTCAAATAACACAAGAGTCAAAACCACACCTTTTTTCTTTCCGGATTTTTTGGGAGAATGGGAAGGGACTGGTTTTGCAGTTTGGGATCAGTGGAGGGTGGGATGCAATTATCTTCCAGAAACGCCACAAATACCTCATCCAATGCTGCAGTACAGTTTTTCTAAAGAGGGGCACGTTTCAGAGGCAGGAGATCAGCTTAAAAAGGAAACAATATAATAGAAGCAATTTCTAGACAAAGCTAAAAAGCACCAAGGCTGTTTCACAAGTATACATTTATACGTTTGGAAGCAGCTGGATGATATATCTATGTACTGATTTAAAGGGACTAGATGTGTGCAGAGTCAAAGGATGTATCTACACAAAATTATTAAAGTCAGGCTCAGCCACCCTTTGACCATGGCTCAAGTATTCTTCATGGCAGTTGGTGCAACCTCAAAAAAATACAGATATGGAACTGCACAGTGATGAAACTAATATGCCCTGCTGAGATCACAGTGTTGTTCTCATAGAGCAGTATTGTTACCATGTAAGAGCTGTCTGACTGTTAGACAGCTTAGACCACAGATGACATATCATGGATCTTTCTGCACCCAACAGACCATCAACAGAGCTTACATAATTCTGTCTTTGTAGAATGTAAAATATTCAATCATTCAGAACACATCAAGGTTTGGAAAATATCAGTTACAATTACAAAAGAAAAATAATAGAATAACAAAACTGAATAAAAAAGTAAAAGTAATTCTGAAATACTTAAGGACAATCAATATCTGTTAATATCATGCCTCTATTCCAAAAAAATATTAACTGAAAATAAAAAAATATTACATTAAAGTCACTCTGTTTACCAATCTTCATCTTCAGGTATGCTAGATTTTCAAGATGGAACACGCACTGTAATCTGGGTGTCTTATTACTTGCCATATTGCCTTCTTTTTTTTCATCTGTTATGAATCTTCTGAGGCACTGTGGAGCATCTATCTGAATGTATTGTCATTGTCATTTAGAGATGACAATTTTGTATTTCTAAACTTCAGAAATATCACAAATGTGAGCGAAAGGACCATCCCTACCGCTGGTATATCTATCTCGCAAAACTTGGATTTAATAATTTTAAATATATCAGGTTTTCCTATAATTCATCTGAAATAACCCAACTCATTTTTCTGCATCCCAATGGGATATGCCACTGATCAATTCTTTAAGGAATTAGTCTTATAGAAACAGATTTGTGGCTCACAAGGAACAAAGATTGATTTTTTAAGAGGGAAAAAAATTCTTGAAGCTCGGGAAATAAGGATATCTGCAGCAGCAAAACAGTCACTACTTACCTTTTGATATTTTACAGATGGAATCTCATTAAATTGATCATAATGGATTTTGACACAGTTTGCATCCATCTATAAAATTCTGTATATGGAGATTCATTTCTATTAGTGTATTCCCTTGACCAACTTAGATCTTTTCACTGAAAGTCTTCTATGTGACTCTTTCTGCTTTATAACATTAGGAAAAATGCTCCTGTCTTCCAACACCAATAAACCCTGTTGCAGGAAAACAGTATCTTTCAGAACCCAAAATAGTAAAAATTTATTTTGTTTACCTCTGCACAGACAACACTTATGTGCCATTGCTGTTATTCTTACATTACAAGATCTATCTATTTTTTTCTGATTGTTTAAAGGCACTTTTCTGTCAGTGATCTCCTCTTCTAAGCCTATTGCATGCTTCAGGTATCAATCCCTGACATGCTTGCTAAAACATCCTAGTCCAAGGATGAATGTGTTTTTATAATTTTTCTCCAACTGATGCGATGTATGTTGCTCTCTTACAAGTATTTTCAAGAGTTAAACAGTATGGTGCTGCAAATAGAAGGTACTTCTATCAATAGATCCTTCTTGTTCAAGCATTATTTTGTTAAATTTTTGACTACATTTGTCTGCAAGATGACAAATTTTTTGAGACATAGAGCTGGGCAGATTAGAGCCTTTCCTTTTGCTGTTGTAGTGCTTTATTATGTGACATTTCAATTGTACTTCAATGGGTTCAACTCCTAACGAGCATAACTGATATTTGTTACACTTCTTTGATGAACAGGTTTAATATTTTCAACCTGAGGTTATCTCATCTTTCTGATCACATTCTGTCTTGGCTGAAATTGTTATATCATCAACTGCTATATGGACACCCACAATATCAAAAAACATCCTTTGTATGAAACATTTTACTTGAAGAATTTGTATTGCCTGGGAAGTGTAATGAGTGAAAACCTTAGACAATTCCTAATCTAATTTAAATTGCCATTTGTTGCCTTTCCTAAAGGGAACAATAAACTTGCTCTTTCCTGAAAATGAAGTAGAGAATCTGCTTGGAATACAGTACTGCTGTCTCAGAATATCTCTTTGACAGTGTCTGGGATTCAGACATAAAAACCTCTGCCATGTCTCCTTGTGGTTATTTCTGAGCTGTTGACTCCTGGAATAGGCATGTAGCTTCAGAGATAACCCTTGTTCTATTCTTGATGTACCTCTCCAAGTCCAGCAAATAATACACAATAACTTGATAGGGCCATACTTATGATTTCTCTTGAAATTCTGTTTGCCCTTGATGACATCTAAGCAATGCTCAGATTGCTACTATACAGTGCTGAGTGGAAAGGTGTATGCCATGGATAGACTGCCATAAATCTTAGCTGACTAAACAAGTATAGATAGTTGTGAGCTACTGTACTGTGAAGGGAAGTTTTTAAACAGAAAATGCAGAAAAAAGTGAAAGCATAGAATCTGTGTATAAGCTTGCCATAAATAAGTTGGAAAGGAATAGAAGATGAAGTAATGAAAAACTGGAATTCAGACTCATTTTTTTGATCAGTTTGAGTACTATTAAATGAAGTATACATTTGAACTTTCTGAGGGTAAGATAAGGTATAATTTGTAGTCATATTTCTAGAGAAAATATTAAGGGCCTTATTGTTTTGGACAGATAAATGCTACAGTAAAACAGGAATTATACCTATAAAGAGGGAATAAAATGGGATACTGAGTAAAGTCTTTGGCTGAAATTATTCCTAACAGACAAGTATTCTAAGATGAGAAACAAATAAAGGACTAATGGATAAAAGAACTGTTATGATTGCTAAAAAATTTCAAGACTGTACAACAGCACAGGTCATCTCAGAAACTAAGCATAGTGAGTTACTGTATGTTGGTTACATAGATGCAAACACACAGAAACACATTCAAATGAACAAGAATAATTTGCTTGGTACAAATTTCACTACAGTGAGGGTGATTAATCACTGTAACAAACTAGAAGGAAGCTGTGAATGCTCTCCTTTGATATCTCAAATATACAACAGACAAACTACATCTTCCAGAAGAGTACTCGAACATTAGTAATCTTTTAATGTCAGTGAAGTAAATTAAATGAGATAAAGTATAATTGTCTGTGATTTTACTTGAGTTCATATCAGAAACTAAACAGATTTTCTCTCTCCTACATCCTCTCCCCTTCTTAGAAACATAGATTTGGGATAAGCCAAAGTATGTAATTCAAGCCAGTACAAAATATTTTGCTTTTTTGTAAACCCTTAATCTTTTTCCTTCTGTTTTTACCTTAATTAAGGATTTTTCCATTTTGAAATTAAAATTCTAAATATTTTCTTAAAAATATTTAAAATTAACATTTTACCCTTGTTAAAAAAGAGCAATTTAGAAACAAATATGTCTGCAGCTATTTCCCAGCTTTGAAAATGTATTTGGCCTCCTTGAATTTAATTTTTCATCAAAAATTACTGTTTGTGGAATAGAATCACAGGAGGTCAGGGAAGATAATTCAACAGTCCCTTTGGCCTCATAAATGCTCTGATATTAAGCCCTAAAGATGACAACTCAGTAGGAAACCTATTCATAAACACAGAGATGAAAGTATTTTACAGACTATCAAGTTTGACCCTCTATAGCTGATGGAAAGATCTGTATATTAACAACATCACATTTATTTTGAAGAGCACTTGTGGCACTTTGATAAAAGCCAGACAGTTTCTAATGAAAATCATAATTAGAGAAAGAATAACTCAACTGAGACAGATGATCCAGGTGGTCTTAGCCAGTTCTGATAAGTAACACAGGTTGTGCTGATGGACCGATGATTTACATTTTTGGGATGCAGAGGTGGAAAAGGAAAACTATCAGAAGTGACTGACTGAAGCAACTGAAACAAAGGAAAAGAGGTCAATAAATAACATATTAGATGTCTTTCACTCAGACATTACTCTCCTGAATTATCTCTTAGTACCTGATTCTGATGAAAAGAGGTAGAGTTTAAAGAAACATTATCTGAAGCTAGTTAGAAATTAAGAATGTAAGAGGACAGAAAGATTGAAAATGTTATTGCAAGAAAACCATAAGTGGATTGTAAACTCAGTTTTTATGCTTTGAAATCTCACACCAAATCTGACTCCTAGAGACAAATGTCTTGACATGAAATGTTCATACCTTAAGTTTGTTTTATTCTTAGCATTCAATGATGAGTTACATCATAAAACTGGGCAGTATTTTCGTATTCAAAACACTGGTCAAATATTCTGCAATGCATTATGACTGTGGTGTAATAACACCCATTCATGGCTTGGAATGGATGTAACTAACCTTTGATTTAATTACCCTCAAGTGGTAGCCCTTCCCAAGTTTACTGAAGTATCATCAAATTATTATGTACTGAATTGCAAGACTCTTGGCTGTAAATTAGAGAAGGTTCTGGGGCTAGAACATGAAGGATCATGATCTAAGACTTTTCTTCCCTGTTTCAAAGTTCTGGGTGTTTCAAATAGATCACTTTAATATATGCCTACATTCTTGTCAAGCATCACTGTGATGGGAGTGCTCCTGAATGAGCTGAATGTATTTGTTTCAGCAAGGAAAAAACTTTGCCCTTTATTATTATTTTTTTTTTTTGTTTTAATTAAGCTCCACTTTCTTACTGTCAGCTAAATTTGTTATTTAAAATAAGAAAGTCTGTTTGGGACACTACTGATAAGAAAGAAGTCTACCTAGCACAAAAACACAAATATAAATTCTCCAGTAATTTAATCAAAATACAGTCAGTGCAGTCTTAGGACCTGTACTAGAACAACCCTCCGCACTATGACTATTTTGTCTAGAGAGCATGAAAAGTGAATGGCCACTAAATATCCATTGAACAGAATTGCTAAAGAAAATGACAGCAGGATTCGAATAAGATATTAATTAACACTTGTTGTTTCTTTCCTTTCTTCATCTTTGTAGTTCTGTCTCACTACCTCTTTACATTTTTACCTTATTTGCCTATTACCTTTGACTTATTAACTCCTTAAACTTCAAATAATAGAACTTAAAAGCCAGAAGCATACACTGTAAGCTTTCCAGGATTTGTCCTTGTCCTATTGCATTACCAGAATGAATGTATTATTATTCATCACATCAAGACTTCATTTTCTCCTGCTTCTGTGTATTAGAAATGAAGCATTTGGGTTTATAATCATTGAAATGTCCCAAGCTAACAACACAAAAGTACTTAAAATGAGTGGCTCTCTAACTCTGTTAACAATGTCAGGTTTTGATTATGCTTGTGATTCCAGGGATACTCATCACAGACACATCTTTGGTACTTGGTATTAGGAGATAAACTTTCATGCTTCTATTTAATTCTACTCTAATTATTTGAGATGCAATATTAAATATGAAAATGTTTGGGTTTGTGAGATCCAGCAGTTTTTCTTCTTGTTTTCTAGCTGCCTGTATTGCTATGCATCTGCACCCATATTTAATATTTAATATTTTTGGAAGGGGTAAAAATGGTTATTTGAGTTGTGCTTGTTTTTGAAGAGGACAGATTGCAGCTGTCATGGAAAGAGTAAGAAGAACTAGAGAATAGACACTAGGGAACAGTTGGCACAGAGATATAGGGCTTTCACTAGATACTCGCTATCCAAAGATGTAGGAGGAAAAAATATGTGGAACAAATGGGGGGAAAAAAGCACAATAAGGGTAAAAATAAGGAATGTAAAATGCAGTTTCTGTTTGGTTTCTGTTTTGGTTTTGCAAGTCACAGTCAGAAATATTAGTTGTCTTTTCTGTCTTTTATACTATTATCGTTCAAGTGTGTGAAAATTGAAGTTCCCTTCATCTGGGGAATTTAACAACCCCAGCTTCCCCTTGGAATCCTGACAGTGCTATATCCTTTAAGGTAGATGGACTTTAGGGAAAGCCTCATACCCCTTTGAAGAATTTACACATCTTTATGCCTTGCATCACTTAATTTCCTAAGCTTCTTGTCTAACACTAAAACTGTCCCTTGCCATTTTTCCCTGGGAGCATCACGGTAATACATAATCTAGTTCTTCATATTCTCTTGCAC
The DNA here is from genome assembly GCF_018691265.1 of Tyto alba. Lineage (NCBI taxonomy): Eukaryota > Metazoa > Chordata > Aves > Strigiformes > Tytonidae > Tyto > Tyto alba. The sequence continues at coordinate 35,059,497 of NW_024881276.1, read as the reverse complement.
TTTAGGCCTTATTATCACTTACTATCATTGCTGTGGTCCTTAATATACTTTTACAAATTCATATTAAATTAAGAAAATAATATATGTTAAGTATGACTTCCTTTCTCCCACTCCATCCCAGAAAGCCGTATATTTGTATTTATGTATGTTTTCTTAATGGGAAATGCTAAGGTTGATGAGAAATCAAACCTGACTTCACATTAAAATTGAGTTAAAACCTGATAACTCAGCCTTCACAGTACTTAAGAAAGGACTGGTTCTGCAGGCTTGTTTTAACATGACACTGCTGCCTTCCTCATGCACAAATATGCACCCTGTGACATGCCTGTTGACAGTTCACTCTAAAATAGCAATTGAAAAATGGTGACAAACAAGAGGCAGCCTCTTAATTGACACTAGAATGAGTGGAGCAACCTCTTCCTAAATGATTTAGAAAGAAATATTCAATGGTCATAAATAAAAAATAATGCACATTGTTATATTGAATCATATGATGCAAATCATTTAATTGTAAGTACTGATAGAGAGCAGCAAGAGCAGGGTGTTACCTACTGGAAGGCAAGATTGGACCTGATGGCAACCATGACAGCAATGCCCTCGCTGACAGGGAACAGTCCCACAACACTGGAGGCAGGCCAGCAGAGTTTGAGGAGGACTGCAATGGGTCCCACCACCAGTCCAGAAAGCATCATACACAAAGACAAAATGACAAGACAAATCCAAGGTCAATCTAGGCAACACAGAAATTTCAGGAAAAGGACAGGGGGAAATCCCACCTACAATGAATCCAGAGAAGAAATATGAGTAGGGAGGAAGTGATTGTTTCTCAGAGACTGCCACTGAAATTACCTGGCAACATTTTAACACAAAGTGATTTCTTATGCAGTGTATAATTCAACTGCAGAAAATACTGTCACCAGGTTTAATGGAGGCCAAAAGAATATGTATGTTTAGAGAAGTTTTAGATGAATTAATAGATTTTAAGTCCACCAGTAGCTACTATAATTGTGGCAGTAAGATCACCTGGACCTTAATTCCCAATCTGTCAATTGCTGAATTGTAAAATGGGAGAAAAGATCACTCTACTTATTCTTTCTGAAGACGTTTACTAGTCACCTTTAAGAGCATGTTGCCTTGGTTTGATCCTTCATTTTCTTACAACAGCCTTTGTATTCTTTCAACAGAAAGGATTTATGTCATAACCATATCAAGGATATAAAAGACCTCATTACAAAATTAAGGCAAAGAGAAGGAATATGTATAAACAACAAAGTCAAGAAGGCAGAAGTTGTTGTCCAAAACAATCGATTTCAGAACTATCTATAAAATCCTCAAAAACTTTTTAAGCAACATCGACAACTAATCTTTGTGTGAGAGGATTAAGCAGAACTCACCCTAAAAAATCATGAGGATAAACAAAATAGATGGTAAGAGCATTTCCAACAGAGTCTGCATAAAATAAAACCTAAGATTAAACCTAAATACTCATAGAAAAGCCCTAAACTTCACTAATTAGCTGTGACTGTCCACTAAATAGGAAAAAAATTGAAGCTGGTAAATAAATATGCAGGAAGCTGCATAGCCAAGGCAGAACATCAGACAGAATCTGACTGCAGAATCTGAAAAAAATGACCAAGCATCTGCAATAATGCACTGAATACAAAAACATTTCAACCTTAATTGTCACAGTGCCACAGAATGAAGATGAGCCAAAATGTATTAAGCAGCTCAGCAGAACATTACTGTAATTTCCAGGAAATATTCATAGCAGATTGATATTACAGCAAAGGAAATCTAAGACAAAAAAGAAGGTAAGAAATGAATCTACAGGTGTCAGAGAAAGGACATTATATACTGAATAAACACAGCTTTTCGAAGAGTCCTAGGAAGATACATTGAAATGCAAAATGTTAATTACTACTAACCTGTGTCATTCTGAAAAAAATCTTGTTATTCTTGCAGCAGATTCACAAAGGATAATGGCTGGCTATGGAACACAAATTAAGTTAGTGAGCACGGTGGGTTAACCTTGGCTAGCAGCTAAATGTCCACCCAGCTGCTTGCTCACTTTCCCCCTCAGTGAGATGTGAGGACAACATAGGAAGGTTGTAAATGCCCATGGGCAGAGTTAAAGACAAGAAGATCGCTAACCAGCTACCATCTCAGACAAAACAGACTTGACTTGTGGAAAATTAACTTAATTTATTGCTATTTAAAATAAATATTTAATTACTGATTTGGATAGTGGGAAACTACCAACACCTTGTCACCTACACCCAATACGGCAAGAAAGAAAGTCAATGTTGAAACAGCATATTTTGTCCACTCTCAAGCCAAACCCCATGTATTATTTATTGACAAGAATAAAAAGCAAATGATGAAATTGTTCTTTCTTCTTGACTGCATTGTGAGAAAAAGACTTGAAGGAAAAAATTCAGAATGCCTTGGACAGTGAGATAGAAATTTAAAGGCTTAGATATTAAAGGCAGATATTGAATAAACTTTCTCCCATTTCTGCTCTTTTAGAAAGCAGAAAGGGTAGATTTAAGGAAACAAAACTAAAGTTTTGAATATTGCAACCATTCCTTCTGTGATCACTGTTTTTAACAGGAAACCTGAAATCCCATTGAGTAACCACTAGACATTTTACTATCCACAGAACTGGGTAACAATGGACAATAATCCAAAAGCAGAAAGAGAAAGAATCGGTAGGGTATCTCTAATTAACAAGTTATATAACATCCAGACTACAGAAACCTATCCAACAGTAACAATTCTTGAGGCAAACCTTCATGCTTTTTACGAAATATCTGTGGAGAACAAAATATGTTAAATGGATAGACCAGGTTATAAAACTGGACAAATATAAAAAAAACTAGGAACACATCAACAGCTATATATTTGTTATGGAAATGGATGGATAAAATGGTTTGGAAATGTCTGAAGAATAGAAGCACTAGTAGTTCTTACTGCTCCAAACACTGTAACAATGAACCACCAGTAGAATCATAGAACGGTTGAGGCTGGAAGGGAGCTCTGAAGATCAGCTGGTACAACGCTCTGTTCAAGCACAGCTACCAAGTGCCAATTTCCCAGACCATGTCCAGATGATTTTTGAATGTCTCCAAGGATGGAGACTCCACAATGTCTCTGGGAAACATGAAAGATAGATAGATATCAAGATAGAAAAATAGTAAGTCAGAGATCAAATGGAAAGCTAGATAAAATATTTGAAGGATTAATTTAATATTTTAAAAGTCTGTATTTGCCTTTTGTTTTATAAAATTCAAGAAGAAATAAGAAAATATAGACTTATAATATTAAGGTTAATTTTTTTAACTAAATAGTGAAAAATTATAATATCATGTTATTAAAATGTTGGCATGTCTAGCTATATGTAGAGAATAAAAGACCTTGTATTAGCTGTTACCTATCAAACTACAATTAAGAAGCATGATAGAATCTCACTGATTGTAAGACACTTTTACATATTAAAAAGAATAATTCTATTAAAAAATAGAAACAATTTATGGAGATCTGATATATTTTTAGATCAAATAGAAAAGGCGATAAAATTAACACACTTCAGAGGTGGACTTTTTAACCCTTTATTTTAAAGCATTGACACTAAATTGAAAGATTATAATTAGAAGGTAGCTTTATAATTATAGGGGAAAATGTCGAATGTATCTGTTGATATAAAAGTGAGCAAGATGTGAAGTTCAAAATAGGTTTCCCTAAAACTGTTGATCTTGTTCAGTTTCTTTTTGTCACATACTAGTTAACCTAAAGTGAAAGTGAAGAAGGCAAATGCAGGTGCTCAGAGAAAGTTATGGATGCTTTAGATCCTCCACTAATAACACCAAGTGCAACATTTCATGTGTTCTGTATTACATGACACACTTCTTGTCACAATGCTGTGAACCCTCACCCAGACATTTAGCTTTTATACCCCACATAAGTCTTTTTATTTACATTGGAAATTCCTATCTGCTTAGGATATTCTGAGAACCTACGGCCCTTCCATACACCAGAAAAGAATGAACACAAGGGTGCCTACAGAAGTGAAATACCACTTAAATTAGAGAGATATGCATTTAGATTTTCCAATCGTACATTAAATGAACACTATTTTTGTTTAACCAAATAACCAGCTCCTTAAATGATGAAGTAACATGTTCTTTCATGCTTCATTAACTCTATTTTTGAGTCCTCTTTTCTAAGTCAAAGCTAGCCAGTAAAGAACATTGCAGTTTTAGTAAGGAGGTATCAATGTCTTCTCAATTTATTAAAAACACTTCAGTGTCTCCATGAATTAAACTGTACTTTATGCAGAAAAAAAGGCAGTAAATCTTTCCATTAATACTAAATCAACACTTCAGGTTTGTATTCCAAAAAGAGGGTGAGAAACTTGCAAAGATTGCGGAAATGTGAATAAGCTTAAATCTCTAAGGAGTTAAAAATTAAGTTAAATGAAAGTAAATGGATTGCTGCCCATAGAACAAATTACATTAAATGCTGTTGGCATATATGATTTGTGAAATCCTATCTTTTAGATGTACCTGCAGGTACACAAAGAGGCCATCGACGAGTGCAGGACCTTGAGTGATATAATAGCCTTTTGACGCCAGGACTGGCCCAGAAAACTGATCCTTCCTACAATGTAGCACAAAAGCATATGTTTTCTGGAAATAAAAAATGGAAAAACTGACAGATGGGAAAGCTCATATGAAATCTATCCTGCATATTGCCAATAGCATCTTTATTTCTGGGCAGGACCAACTTTGAGCAGGGTTAGCTTGATCATCAGCAAATGAAAGAGATATCAAAGATATTGCTGTAGTTCAACAATACATGCCCTTTCCCTGTAATTTCTTTTATAACATAGCTCTCATTTCTTTCTGTAAGAACATATATCTATTACTTTCTGTAAGACTAAAGAGATGCAATAAGGATGTTTAAATGAAGACAAATATCTGAAAAATATTACAAATAGTCAATCACCTATTACATACTTATTGTGATAGAGTGCTTAGCAAGCAGTGGACATCTATATAAATTATATAGATTCACTGAGGATAAAGTAAGGTGACTCCTTACTCTTGGAAAAGTTATAAGAAAAAAAAAAATATTGCTTGTTGATATCTATCAAATATATTAAAAATGAGGAGCTTGATTTTAAACATGTAGCCCCAGAAATGTTTCCAAACTGACAGAGCATATACAACTCCAATTCAATACTCAAGAGAACTGAAGCAACTCAAAGTTAATGGCACTGGAAATAGTCACAACAACATGCTTTTCATTCTTTGTAAAGGGAGAGGTTACGATTGAAATTCAAGCTGGTGAAACTAAGCAAACCGTAAGGGAGGAAGACTGCCTCTAAAAAACACTTTCCTGAAGTTTTTGAAAACATCATGAGAGGAAATAAGACTGTAGAAACCACAGTGTTCACTCACTGGAATAAATATAATTGCAATACTCCTTGTTTTTTCCTGATCTCAACAGTTACTTCTCACAGCATCATAAACTTGAGAAATATAAAAAGTCCTCAAGGAACTTTTGAAGGTCCAGAATGCTAAGAACTGCATATTATGCAATACCAGTAGGACAGCACACAACTAAGTTGCTTGTATCTACAGCCATCCCCCAAAAAATATAATTTCAGTTTGACCTTTACTCTGGAGAAAGTCTGCTTTCTTCACCAAAACAACTGCCTTTGCTTCTGAAGAACAGATCACTCTTATGTATGACTTTGAGGACAGGTCTTTTTTTCAGCTAAATTTACACACTATAGGAAATCCTTTTCAGAAATTAGAGTTTCTTCAAGCCCTTCCATCCACAAATCAAGGTTTAAAACATATTTTCTGTCTTGAATTTCCAGAGTAAGAACTACAAAATGCTAAAAACCCTGGATGAAAAAGGGATAAGGTCTAACTTCATTATTATTATATATTTAAAATTGTATTTCAGACTAGTAAAAGTTATTTTCTAAGCAGAGGACAAACAGGACACATCTGGACTTCACAGTGAATGATTTGGATATTGTCTATTAACAAGCTGCCTGTGGCAGGTGCACCCACACAACAAAAATGTGGCTCCTTGGCTGTTGAACCTTTCCTGTGCCCTTGTTCTCAGGGCTTTATGGTAGTTGGTGTCCTTGGCCAATAGGGGCTAATATTGACCACAGATCAGATTCGGCTGGGATATAAATGGAGTCCCTGGGGGGAGCCATTTGGAGCTAGTCCCGCCCGGAGCAGTGTGCTGCAGGTAAGGGCTCTCCCCTTGGGTTGTGACGCCACCCAAGGAAACTCCTCGAGGTTCCTACGGGTTGGGACGCTGCCCTAAGATGTTCCTCGAGGTTGAGAGTCCTTACCTCTTATTAGATGAGTGATTGAGTGTTTTGGGTTGTCATTAAACCCCTGGTTAGTGTTTGGGGTTGTTGTTAAAACCCAGAAGTTTGTGTGGCGATAGTTTGTTCTCCTCTTATAGACATTTGAACCTGCTGTTTGTATATTTGTGGTGTGTTGATTAATTGTATACAAAAAAATAAATTTAACTTTCTTTATTGTTAATTGGTTTGGGAGTTTCCACAACACTGCCCCATGGACAACGAAGATACCATATTTTATATATTTTTTCAGACATGATCTCAAATGAAATCAAGAATAGCAGTCATGCACCTGTGATAAGATGCATTTCTATTAGAAGATTGGGTTAATGAGTTCTCATCATCTATGAAAAGCCCCATTATCTGGTGACTAAACAGCACATTACCAGTGAAATAAAAAATTATCAAAATGAACTCATCTTAATTTAGCCTGAAAAGGTTATCGTCAAGTGTATTTCCAAATGGGAAGACCTTTTAAAAAGTTTATAAAAGAAAACAAATTAATTTGTGAAACATTATAGGGATTTGGTGTTCCAGAGTATAAAAGCTCTAAACAAGGTGTCAGAAATATTTCACACTACTGAAAATCACCATATATAAACTGGCTATCAGAGGGATGATTGAAGGTGGTTATATTCCTAAGTAACACGTTAAATCCCATTATGTTAATGGAGGATATGATTTGTTCTATTTCACTGCTCTGTTACTTCACTATCCTCAGAATACCACTCCTCCTTACAATAGGATTGCCATTGCAAGGAGACAAAGATTGAAAAACAAGGCATTCCCTTGAGTAGGAAAAATAGTCCATTATCTCCATCCATTCTACAACCTTACTAATAAGGCTTATATAGTAATAATTTCATCTACAGTCTGAAAAATGTAACTTTCTATTTTCTGAAATATTACAATTAAAACCAGAAAGCTATAATGTAAGTGGAACTAGAAGGGGTAAACCCCTATCTTTATCTATGTAACTGAAAATGTTATTGTAGAAATTACAGAAAATCTGGGAAGCTTAATAGTCGTTCTGCAAACATGCTTACTTCCCACATTTTCTGAGATATTTTACCTTCACAAATCACACCACAAATGAATGACATTAAGTTTGTGTTTACTCTTTTGTATGCTGTTATTCCAAGCATATTTTATTGATCAAAAGTTTTCATCTTGGTATGAGGACATACACTACAAAGAGTCACAGAATTGCAGAACAAGAAGGCACCTCTGGATCATCAGAGACATCATCTAGTCCAACCCCCTGTTCAGAGCAAGGTCAGCCAGAGAAGGATGCTCAGGACTGTGTCCAGCTGGGTTTTGGATATCTCCAATAATGGAGGCTCCACAAATGCTTTGAGCAACACATAGCACTGTAAACTTAATCATGTAAAAAAAAAAAAAAAAATCTTGTGTTTAAATAGATTTTTCTGTATTTCAGTGTGTGCCTATTGCCCTTGTCCTGTCATTGGATATGACTGAGGGGAGCTTAGTAGCTTATTCTTTACTCCCCCCATCAGATATGTATAGACATTGATAAGGTCCCCTTTATTCTTCTCTGCTCCAGAATGAACAGTCCCAACTCTCTCAGCCTCTCCTCATATGACAGATGATCCAAGCTCTTAATCAACTTTGTGACCCTTTATTAGACACGTTCCAGTATACCCTTGTCTTTCTTGTGCTGGGAAGACCAGCACTGGACCCAGAACTCCAAGTGTGCTTCATCAAGGCTGAGCAGAGAGGACAGATCACCTCCCTTGACCTGCTGGCAACATTCTTCCTAATGAAGTCCAGGATGCTGCTTCCCTCTTCACACTGCTGGCTCATGGTCAAGTACAGGTCTGCTAGAACTCCCAGAGCTTTCTCTGTAAAGTTGCCTTCCATCCATTCAGTCTCCAGCCTGTACTGCTGCATGGATCTGTTCCTTCCTAGGTGCAAGACAGCATTTGCATTTATGAACTTGATGAGATTCCTGCTAGGGATTTCTCCAGCCTGTCAATGTCCCTATGAAGTGCAACACAATCATATGGTCTATCCAGCTCTTTGACTGTTCTCCCAGTTTTTATCATCTGCAAACTTGATGAGAGCACACTCTATCCCTTCATCCAGATTATTAATGAAGATGTTAAAAAATATTGGCCCTGGTATCAATCACTGGGACGTACCACTAGGGCCTGGCATCCAGATGGACTTGATACCACTGATAACAACACTTTGAGGCCAGAAGTTCAGACAGCTTTCAGTCCACTTCACTGGCTGCTTACCCAGTCCATATTTCACCAGGTATCTATGAGGATGTTATGGGAGACAGTGTCCAAAGCCTTGCTAAAGTTAAAATAAACAACATACGGTGTTCTCTGCTCATCAACCAAGACAGTCATCTCTTGATAGAATATCATTAGGTTGGTCTGACATGATTTCTCCTTCATAATTCCATGCTGATTACTCCCTATCACCTTCTTGTGCTTCATATGATACTTTGTACGCTTGGGAAAAGTTACAAGGATTACTTGCTCCTCCAGTTTCCCAGGGATCAAGTTGAGGCTGACCAGCTTGTAGTTCACTGGATCCTCTTTCCAGTCTTTCTTGAAGATAGGGGTGACATGGGTACATCCAGTTTGTTTAAATGTGCTATAACCTGATCCTTTACCACCAAGAATGTTTTCCTTTAACCAGATTTTCACTCAAGTCTCGGGCCTGGGATTTCTGAGGTCAAATCTTACCAGTAAAGACTGAGGTGAAGAAGGCATGGACCACCTTGTACTAACTCATTCAGTGGTGGGCCCATGTTTTCCCTGGTCTTCCTTTTGCTGCTGATGTACCTGTGGAAGCCCTTCTTGCTGCCATTCAGTTTCAACTTTAGATGGGTTTTGGCTTTCCTAACCCCAATCCTGCATACTCAGACAGTATCTTTATTTTCCTCCTGGGTCACTAGACTAAATCTCTTGGATGCAATTAAGAAATTTATGCTAATCATGTGCCTGTAGCAAATAAATTCAAGTAACTTTGGTAACCAGTTTAAGTTGTTTTTATGTTTTCAAATCAAAGCTGTCCTTACATATGTAATGACACTAGATACAATTCCTGCCTGACCAGTTCTTTATAAAAATATAAAAACTGCATAAAACTTACCACAGAGCCTTAAAATGCATTCCCTATAAAAACTGGATGAAAAAATGAAACATTCTCTGTGAGACAAAACAATAGCAATTCACAATTATTGGTTAGATGTCAAAAGTGCTTACAAAACATACAACAGAACGTTATGTTGGTTCTGAGAATTGCTCCTCACTACAGAAAATACCTAGAGATATGAGCTTTGGTAGGAGAGTTACCTGTTCATAACTGTTAGTGACACTGTTTCATCATGGGTGGGAGGAATACACATAGCACAGAGAACATCTAAATAATACTTCATCTGATAAAGTTATTTTCCATAGTTCATTTTTATTTTATAAAATAGAACTTGTGCAGAATTTTATACCAGAGTTAGCCTGTGAATTGGATTAACTCAGGAATGTCACAGTCTTTCTTCCCTGTGAGAACACGTTATATTCCAGCAGGGAGATTTTTGTAGAGTTGCACATCATTAGCTCTCATACAATTTCTTTCTTGTTTTGTCAATGTTAATTTTAGTATGGTGAGACCTTTTATTGACATTGTTATTTCACCTGGTTTTTGATATTCCTTGTGGTTGATAGTGTGATCTGAGTCTGTCCAGTTTCTGTAGGCATATTAATGATGATCCGATTGACCAAATAGCTGAAAATTCAACTATATTGTTTTGTGCTTGAAATAAAACAAAACTAAAATGAAGGATATAGTGTCAAATTCACCTGGAAACTTGTGTCTTGCACAAAGGAAATATACTAGTCATCAACAAATGAGTCATAACATGGTGTTTCATCCATGGAAAGACTGCTGCTCCTACTCCATTCCTGAACAGGCACCCTCCACAATGACAGCTTGTAGCCGTCCTCCTGTGTAAGACATGACTCTCTCAACTCTGAAGTTCATGAGTCATTAGGACTCCTTCCTGAAGAAAGATATTTTATGCAAAGGTCTTGTGTCTCTCTCCCATTATATAATGGGAGATTCTGGTTTGCAAGAAAAAGGTCTGTTAGACTAATCTCCCTGGTCAGGCTGCAGTTCCTGCAGAGTTTTGCACTCAGGGGAACCAAGAGAGTCTATCCCTCACAGAGGCAAGCTCTGGTCAGAAAACTGCTCCTGGCCTTGCTGCTGCTTTCAGCTCCTGTAGTGTTGCTTCAAGCAGTATGGTTGACCTGGGAGTAGTTTCAAACAAGATGAAGTTACTCACCACAGTACAAGACAGCCCGAAGTCAATGGGATAATGAGTTACTGTCTCACAAGAAGCAATATATTTGTGTAGGACAGCCATTTCTGGTTCTGAGTTCTTGTAGCTGTCCAAGATGTCCTGGGTTTGAGTGGTGCAGTTTTTTTGTAGCAGGGGAGGGTGCTATAGGGATGGCCCCCTGTGAGAAGCTTCTCAAAGCTCCCCCAGCTTTAAGTCAGCTCCACCTCTTCACCAAAACGGAGCCAATCAGCTGAGCCTCTGCGATAACATATTTAAGAAGGGACGTGGTGAGGAGGAGTTGTGGCAACTGCATGAACACCAAGGTCAGTGGAGGAACAATGAAATGGTAGTTCTGTGAAAGGATCATCATAGAAATCATCAATTGTCAAAATGCTATGGTTTGAACAATAGTTCAATGGCATGAGTGATTTTAAAGAGTAATCAGATTTCACTAAGCTCTGGCATAAGGTCTGCTTAAAATTCAACTTTTTCTTCCCTTACAAATGGGAGAAGTTTAATTTTAAAAAGCTGGAAATCACTGTAAGACTTTATAAGTTTTGTACTACTTTTCAGCGAACATGTATCAAGCATCCCTCTATCAAAATCACACTAGTTTTACATCAGCATAAGTCTTAAATGAAGTCAGGGTTAAGCTCCACAGGTTTTTGAAGTGATTCTGTTATATTGCATTTTCTGATTGACAGTATTGAGAATAAAGGAATAAGAAAGGAAAGATTTTTTTAAAGTAATTTACATTATATGGAGAAAATGCTGACTGCTTTTCTTGAGAAGGGGTGGGAGGGGTTGGTGTTCAATACTCATTTTTGAGGGAGGGAGTTTTAAGTTCTCAAGAATAGTTTCTTTTGTACAAAAGTATCCTCTTACCTGATTGCTCTATTCTTCTATGCTATCAAGTCTGAATCATACTTTTTAGAAGGTCATGCCTTAATAAATAAATAAAGTATACCCAATGTCATAGGCTGCAATTATGTTCTGAAACAATAATACCAACTCCTGACATCCTTCTTTCTCTGTATAACAAAATAATTCATGATAGTACACTTGGAAAACTTGCTATCCTATCATGTCAGGAAAAAAGTCATCCCTGTATACTGTGTGCAGATTGCAAAACTTGTCGCAACATTTATTGGGTTACTTTCAACCAGTTTCAAGTTACATTGGTCAATTGGTTTCCACTGTCATGAATCATAGTTTAGTTCACTTTAAGGGTGATTCCCAACTATGATGAACATAAATGCCAAAGGTAGGTCTAGAAAAGCATTTGTCTTTTAATCAGTTTGATTTTTCCAGACTAGTTCAAAAACTGAAATTGCCTTGTTTAATCTGTTTAGTCAATGTCCTGAAGGTACTCAACTCTGCCTTTCAAACTCTTTGCTACTCAACATATAATTGTTGGATGAGGTTCAAAGAAGATCTATCTACCTGAGCAGAGGTGAGCAATAAGGGAGAAAACTGCCTTGTTTTCCTGAGAAATGCTGACCAAGTGCTTTGTGAGATTATTTCCTGCTGCCCAGGAAAGACTATGCAGTCTGGCTCCTGAAAAAAAACTTGCTTCTGCTATGAATATCACATGAACAGCTAAACCTTCGACTGCTTATGTAAACATTGTCATCATCAAACGTTCAAAAGGATGAGGAAGACTCAAAATCTTCCTTACTACTCTGGCATCCTTAACACTCTTTCTTGCTAGCCTGCATCCTCATATCTCTTCAGTTTACCAAGCTGACGCAGCTCCCTTTCCTCTCCAGCTATTTAATGGGTAGATGTTTTAACATTGTTTCTAATTACTTTTTTTTTTTTTTTTTTTTTTTTTTTTTTTTTTTTTTTCTTACTTGAAAATTCTTCCAGAGATTTCCCCTTCTTGGTACATCTGTTTCTCCCAGGATTTGCCAGCGTCTTTTTTACCTTTGCTACTATCTATACCTCTGCCTATTGCTGGCTGCTTCCTCATCTGTACCCCATCTACATCTGCTTAAAACTTCCCTCTTACAATATGACCATGCTTACCACCTTACTAAGCCTGTGCACACACAGCACACACTTACCTTATCACCTTACACAGGTCAGCCACTGGAGTATCTCCCCTTCTTCCCTGATGAGAAATGAGCCTCCCCTCCATTCATATGAGCCCCTTTCCCATCTCATATCATCTGCTTCTTCCCTCTTTTGGCTCTTCCTCACAAACTTTGCTCTCATCAACAAAGGGAAAAGGGGAAAAAGATACAAGCCAAGAAACTGAAGGAAAACTAAAATAAAACAAACAAAATCACACAGTACACACAGCTAGACTGTTATTGCGCTCTCAGCCTAACAGCATTCTCACTGCTCTGTCTTCTGTTCTGGTAATTAGCAGTGCCCATTGATTCGTATTGTTGTCTATTTAATATAATGGTGCACTTAAGCCCATTAGTAGTGAAATCATTCCATACATTTATCTTCTACCTTTGTTACTTTCCCTGCCCACTTTTTCTTTTTTTTTTTTCCCAATGGGAAGAGTAAACTGAAGTGCCATCAACGTCAAAGATAATGTGCAGCATAGACTTTCAGAGAGACATTTTGCTGTTTATATTTTGTGTTCCATTCCTTCCTTCATATCTTCTTTATTTGTTTGATTTTTTTTTTTTTTTTTTTTTTTTTTTTACTGGTAGCTGAATGTTGAGCTCATGTTTCTATAGAATTTATCAACTCCATCTGAGATAGTTTTCCTGAGTGGTAATAGTTAATTTGGAGTCTATCAAAGAGAAATCATAGGGTAGTTTTATTCACAACCATTACTTTGTGTTTAGTGACATTAGATTTCATCTGCATTCTATGTCCCATTAACTCAATATTCTGTTACATCTCCTCAGTGATGGATTTGTGTTCTGACCTAAATAAACGTAAACCATTCAGAAACTGTTCACTTTTTTTTTTTTTTGTAATTGTTTCTATACATATGAATAAACATACAACACATCATATATCACAGTGTGATTCCGATGATGGAGTCCCTTCTTTATAAACATGGACCACATGCTTTGTTTTTTCTATCTATCCTTTATTTAAATATGAATACAAGAAAATTAGACTCATCTGTGAGTTTAGCAGCCCTTTGGAATAAAGACACAAGAAACAATGAACAGCTATTAGGGAAAACTTTCACCATGAGGGAGGACAAACACTGGCACAGGTTTTGTGGAGATGTTATGGAAACTCCATCTTTGGAGATGCTTGATTTTTGACTGAACAAAGCCCTATAGCTGAAGCAGAAGCTTACAACTCCTATAGATTATAAATATATTTATCAGGATATAGCTAATATTAGTTTGCCTTGAATCCAAATATAGACATACTAAACAGCAGTATGTAAGTATTCTGCAACACTGTGACGGTGTAGCCAGACAAAATGTATAAACATTTTACACAAGTATGTGGGCAACAGCTAGAGACATGTAGTTTGTTGTAGGAGCCATACAAGGGACAAAAAGTTGAAAGATAAAGCAGCAGCATAAGGGACTGCAAATATCCAGATGAAAGAGCTCTGAGTATCTTGGTCTGAGATGTCTCTGCTTTAAGCAGGGATTTGAACCAGACACCCTCCAAACGTTGTTTTCAACCAAAGTCACTCTACAGCTGAAATATTTTTGTAATATAAAGTCTACAGTTATTTACAAAGCACACTAAGTATGCTTTCTATGCTTACCTCTTCTTTTAACAAACAAAGTAAAAATAAAATTCAGATTGGAATTATTACCAGAATAAGCATGTTCAGATTTAAGATAATTGAAGTAGATTAAGTTCAGTAAACTCCCATTTTTTTAGTGAATACATATTTTGTGTAGCAAAACTTTGTCACTAAACATTTAACAGAGTTTAATATCAAAGGGAAAATAAAATTTTAAAAATGTTTTCTTAGATCTGATATATATTGTAATACTGCGACAAAATACAGATAATTATACTGGTCTTAGCTTAAGTGTGATCCAAAGAAAAGCACCTGAAATTTCTTTAGACCTTAACTTCAAATAGTCCTTTGGCAACATAAATGTGAAGCTTTCCCAGCTTATGTGTGGATCTGGAGTGCTTCTGACAACATATGTAAGAAATAATCTAATAAGGGATATAACTTATAACACTTGATTTCAAACCCCTTTTTCTTGAGAGATAACTGATTTATGAAAACTATGTAGTGGTTTTAACAAAAAATTGCTATGTTCTTGTTTATTATTAGCTAAGTCAGGTAGGTCAGACATAAGAGCTACAGACTGAGTTTCACTTGACTCAGAGACAACAGTTACAGACAGAGTATTTTACCAATTCATTACATATATCCCAATTTACATTTTTGTTTTAGATTGTAACCCAGAATCTTTCCCAGTATTTGTACATTAAAATATTGTACTAATGGGAAAATTAGCAGGAAGGAAGAAATTGAAATTTTTTTCCTGAGCAACCTGTAATGGATGTAAAGACAGGAAGAAGATTAATGGACTTCCAGGTGGTCTAAGATAGCATTATACATGTTATTTCATTACCATTTAACACTAACTAGTACTCACTACAAGTGAGAAGGCAATCTACTCTGTGAATTGTACTGATACATTTCCATCTTCTTTGGATAACATTCTCTGTCAACAGAACATATTAGTAGTGATCCTAACTGGAAGACAGTTGTACGTTTGCACTTAAAACCTGCAGTTTGGGAGCACATAAAAAAGTATACAGAAAGACTGGAACAGGACTAGCAAGGAAAAAAAAAAATCAATATATGAATCATAACAGTGAGCTTTTACGTTACTCAGTTATATTAAGACAACTTACTACAATTCCTGGTGGTAGTTATAGTCAATGCATGGATCCAAATAAATCTGGCAGGGCACCATGAAGCAGGAGTGTCTGTCTGATAGTACATCTATAATACAGAAAGGCTTTAAATGTGACATTAACATGTTTAAAAGGGCACTTAGACTCATAGAATCATAGAATGGTTTGGACTGGAAGGGACTTTAAAGGTCATCTAGTTCCAATCCCCCCTGCCATGGGCAGGGACACCTTCCACCAGACCAGGTTGCTCAAAGCCCCATCCAACCTGGCCTTGAACACTTCCAGGGAGGGGGCAGCCACAGCTTCTCTGGGAAACCTGTGCCAGTGCCTCACCACCTCCATAGTAAAGATTTTCTTCCTTATATCTGACCTAAATCTACCCTCTTTCAGTTCAAAACCACTACTCCTCATCCTATCCCTACAATCCCTGATAAAGAGTCCTTCCCCATCTTTCCTGTTGGCCTCCTTTAAGTACTGGAAGGCTGCTATAAGGTCTCCCCAGAGTCTTTTCTTTTCTAGGGTGAGCAATCTCAACTTTCTCAGCCTGTCCTCACAAGGGTGGTGCTCCAGACCCCTGATCATCTTCCTGGACCTCCTCTGGACCTGCCTGAGCAGATCTATGTCTTTCTTTTGTGTGGGGCCCCATAACTGAAAAAAAGTACTCCGTGAGAGTGGAGTAGAGAGGGAGAATACCCTCCCTCAACCTGCTGGACATACTTCCCTTGATGCAGCCCAGGATATGGTTGGCTTTCTGGGCTGCGAGCACAGATTGCTGACTCAGAGTCAGTTTTCCATCCACTAGTACCCTCAAGTCCTTCTTCACAGGGCTGCTCTCAAATCATTCATCACCTAGACTGTATCTGTGCGTGGAATTGACCCATATGCAGGACCTTGCACTTGGCTATGTTGATCTTCATAAAGTTTGCACAAGCCTACCTCTCAAGTCTGTGTAGGTCCCTGTGGATGACATCCCTTCCCTCCAGCATGTTGACCGCACCACACAGCTTGGTGTCTACAGCAAACTTGCTGAGGGTGCACTCAATCCCACTGTCCATGTCTGAAACCAAGATGTTAAACAGCAGTGGTCCCAACAGCGACCTCTGAGGAGCATCACTCATCACTGCTCTCTACTTGGACATTGAGCTGTTGACTTCAACTCCTTAAGTGCAACCATTTGGCTAATTCCTTAATTCCTTATCCAATGAGTGGTCTTTCCATCAACCCACATCTCTCCAATTTGGAGACCAGGATGTTATGCAGCATGGTGTGAAATGCTTTGCATAAGTCCAGATAGATGACATCAGTTGTTCTTCCCTTATCCATCAACACTATAACTGTCATAGAAGGCCACTAAATTTGTCAGGCACAATATTCCCTTAGTGAAGACATGTTGACTGTCACCAGTCACCTCCTTATTTTCCATGTGCCCTAGCATAATTTCCAGGAGGATCCACTCCATGACCTTGCCAGGCAAAGGTGAGACTCACTGACCTGTAGATCTCTGGGTTTTCTTTATTTCCCTTTTTAAAAATGGGGGTTATGTTTCCTTTTTTTCCAGACTGCCACAGCTTCTCAAATATGATGGATATTGTCTTAGCCGCTTCATCTGCCAGTTCCCTCAGGACCCACAGATGCAACTCATTGGGTCCCTCTGCTTCTTTTTTCCTCACTACTGTACTACTATATTTTTGCTTATTTTGTGGAATTAAAAACATTAATTGACTGACTAAATAAGGCTAAACTAGATTAGGAAATCAGTTTAAGTTGAATTTAGAGATTTAGTTGTTTTTAAAAGATAAGATTTAACTCCAACCAATTCTGAAAGGTAATTCTCTTAACAGAATCACAAGCAACTAATGTAGCATAAAAGAGAGGAATGTGTAAATCTCTGTTGATGGTATTGATACATGAAGAAGACCACTGAACAACAGCATAAATAATCCTAGTGAAATCAGAAAATATGAATCATGCTTTGTTTATGAAAAGCTGAAAATCACTGAAATGTCTTCCTAAGAAACATGGCATGACATTGTAGACATGCCAACAAATGCTTTAAGCCGTAATAGGTTTACACTCTAAGGTCACTCAGCTAAAATCTACTCCAAATAGAAGTAAGCATTATATAGCTTTTATTGTTTTCAGTATTCACATAAAAAAAAATTTGTCCTTTCCCTACCAGATACACTATGGCTGCTTTTAAGTGGCTGCATAGGGATAGATCCTAAATGGAGGGGGAAACAATCTAATTTAGAAAATAAATAAATCAGTAACATGCAACCGCAACAGGATCAGAAAGAAAGACATGAAAGAAACAACATGAAAATAATCATGGAGAGTAAAGATTTGAAATTAATTTAGGATCAGGAAAGAACAATATCTTAATCTCAATAACCCAAGTGAACAGAAAGTCACATATCCTTCTTGATATATCACTGCACAAGGCATTTCACAACAAACATCAACACAATTTATAAAAAAAAAAAAAAAAAAAAAAAAACAAAAAAAAAACGTGGGGAGAAAGATGTATGTATAGAGAGAGAAATAGAGAAGTTAAAAGGAATCTATAACAAAGCAAGCAAGCAAACTTACATCAAAGAGCACTGCCAAATCATCTACTGGGATTATACCCATTTATAACTCTGAAAGAAACCTGAAGTGCAGTGAGGCAAAAAAAAACCCAAAAATATTCCTCTCTCACAAAATTGAATTCTAGCTGATTTTGTTTAATTTATGGGCATGAGATATCTTCTTTCTTTTAGGTGTTTGAAATTCATTATGGGGATTTGAAGTGAAACATAAAATTAGCCATCTTTATTATATATTTTTTTTTAAAATGTAGAAAATTTGAAATCTAGAAAAATGTAGAAATGTAGATTATTTTTACATATGACAATATGGTTGCTGAGTATGTCTATATCTACCCTATAGATCCATTATAGATGATGAAAGGATAAAAGAGAGGAGTAACTCTTTTACACTAGCTTCTCATATAGGTATTCCAAGGATTTGTATGGATAAAGTTTGCAGCCATACAAGGATGTTACAGAAAGATTAGAAGGGCTGAATGTCAAGCACATGAGCTCTTCCACAGTAACTTTCCCATTAGAAACATATTCTTCACTAAGCAGGTTCTTTAGTCAGGGTAACCTATATCTAAACTATTCCAGACTAAGCCACCACAGCCATGTTTAGTGGGGAAGAAGCATTTAGATAGTCATGGTGAAATAGATCTTAACATTAATGTCTTTTTCCGGAAATAATTTTTTTTTTTTTTTTTTTTGTCTGTGTTTGGTTGATTTTTTTTTTGCAGCTGCTCCCTGATATATTTACATCCTTGGCTGACATTCAGTTCACTGGGAACTCCATCCAGAAGAAAGCATATCTCCTTACTGGAAAATCTCAAAGACTTGAATAATCAAGAAAAGCTGTTACCTGATTGTTATTTTTGGATACCCAAAAATTATTTATTATTTTAACCTTCAGGAGTGTAAACATTGAAAACAAGAGCTACAAATAATGAATGGTTTTACATTAATTTGTGGAGATCCAAAAAATAATAATGAAAACAAAGTATTTTATTTCAATGGATGTTAATTCTAAACATATTTACGACATTGAAAGCAACATCTTGTCACTTTTTATCACAGAAAAAAAGAAGGCAGGAAAAAATGTGTTTACATATTAGGAACATGGGCTTCACTGTAATGAAATAACCTGATTTTCCATTCAGTCTCAGAACCTGATTATTATAGTGAAATATACCTTGCAGGAGGCAGAGGATAATGTGACTTTCTCTACAAAGTGTTCCTCAATGTTGTAATAGTTAAGGATCAACTTAAATTTTACAACATTTTTTGTACAGTCTTATACATTATTTTTCTCAGACTTTTCTATTATAGGTCTAGATTATAATTTTGATTGTTTCACTGCCTCCAGAAAACTTACAATAGCTTACTTTTGGGGGAGGCTTTAACTCATTTTAGACTATGTCCTCACACTGGACTAATTGCAACATCACTGAGAATGCACTGATTCGGCTGGGAGAACCAATGGGATGAAAATCTTAAACTCCAATTTTCTCTTCAAATACAGGGGAACACAGACATACAATCAAAGCAAATACTAAAAGATTGCACAACGCAGTGCCCCATCCTAAACCCTTAAGCACTCCATTAGTTCCATTATTGAGCAATTGTATAGGCATTTACAGTCATTTCTCTCATCTGGATACCAAAATATCTTTCTCTTGGCACCAGCTGCTACAATGCTTATGCTGTATGCCTGGCTATTTGAAAAGAAATTTTCAGCTGTGTAGATGTTTTTGACAGTCCAAATATGCACAATCAAGTAATCTGTTAATATATGGACATGATATAACAGTGATCTCAGCAAAAATAGGGTGAGTTATATATTGACAAGGCCACACTACTCAACTTACTGGATATTTCTCAAGTATGAACACCTCAGAACAAAAAATAGTCACCAAGACCAGACCTATGTGGAAAGGGCTTCATTCAACTTTCCAGAAGGTTTTGGAGTAAACAGAATCCCTGAAAACAGTGAAAAAGGAAAAAAAAAAAAAAAAATCAACACAAAACAAAAAAACAGACATTACTGCTGTGTCTAAGTCTGAAAAAATCTTTGGTTGACTGCTCACAAGGACACAGGAAGGCAGACCAGTCAAGGAACAAACAAACAGCAAATAGCAAACATGCTGAAGAAAAGCTATGTCCCCTAATCAGTGAGACTAAAAGACAACAGAGGTATAATATACATAAAGGATGCTTTGGCTTTTTAGGGTTTTTCTTTAGCCAGTTGAAGTGCAGTGTTACTGGGTCTCAGAAAGTTATAACA
This sequence comes from Tyto alba, assembly GCF_018691265.1. Lineage (NCBI taxonomy): Eukaryota > Metazoa > Chordata > Aves > Strigiformes > Tytonidae > Tyto > Tyto alba. The sequence goes on along the minus strand of NW_024881276.1, from coordinate 35,039,116 downwards.
TTCTTATTTTTCCTGCTTCAAATATCGTGTCATTAAAAAGACAACAAGATAAGGTAACAGAAATCCTCACAGAAGGCATGTGAGGAGAAAATGTAGGACTGCATGGAGCCCAGAGTTCCAACCAAGGCAGTCTGTCTATGGAACAAGCAGCATGCACCTTTCTGGGTTCAGTGTGCATGAGCTGGAGCTGAAAAGAGCACTGCAGAAAATGTGGCCCGTAAAAACGAAAGCAATTTGAAAGAGAAGGAATAACAATGCATTAAAATAGCAACTGATGTGTTTCAGGATGAAAAAGAAGATGTAACAGTTTGGATGACATACTTCAGAAGAGAATGTTAGTCTGATGGAAAGGATTAGTATTCGAGGAACTTATGTATCCTTATCTCAAGGTCAGACATGTTATTTCACATTCACAATGCAAGTCAATTGCACCATTCACACTAGAAATTTTGCCCTCCTTCTTGCAAGAAAAAAGGTAGTGCTGGGCATCAATGACAGTGTTTATTATCTCTAATAAAATTATAAATGACAAAAATGTGTTTGTGGATAAAATGGCCATCTAATTTTATTTTCTGCAACACCAATAATGGTTCTTTATCAAAAAATAAAAATGTCCCAATCTTAAAAATAATACAGTAGAGAAAGTGCTTTTATTTTAGTGTTAATGAGCAAAAGTAAAAGTTGTAAGTATGAAACAGTGATTCAGAGCATAGTTGTGCCTGTAGGTGAGAGATTCACTAGTTATTGGTTCTTACTTCCAGTGACCATTTTACAAATTCTCAGCCCTGCTTTTAACAGTAAAGCTGCAACAGCAGCCTCTTCCTCATGCTGTTATACACAGCAGTCCTGCCTTAAGCAGGACTTTGTATCACTACAATTGTAAGACTACATTTTTAACTACAAGGTCACGTGCAATGCACCTGACCTTTCATGCCTTTGCTTTAAGTCCAAATGCTTTAAAAGCATTTCAGTAGTGCTATATTAATAAAATGTATCCAGAACCTACATTTGTTAACAAATACAGAATACAATAGAAACCTATTAAAATATTGACTTACAGAATGAAAAATTCAATGTTTTTGCTTCTGAGAACTAATAAATACTTTCAGAGCTTGAAATACCATCAAAATGTTAACATTTAAGGAAAAAAAAAATGCCTTTTGAATAGGTGAGACATATTTACATGTATTCCCCACTGTGGTTTGTGCTGCATATCTGCACCCTAGTGGCTAGGTTTTGGCAGACAGTTTCAAAGAAATCACTTAGGAACTCTAAAAGCCAAATAAAACCTACACAGATTGCTGTGCATAGATACCAGCATGCTGCCCTTCTTTCTCTTCAAAAATACTCTGAAATTATAAATTCTGAAATTTATTTTAGCCAATATCTGTTCCAAATTATGCACAGCAGGCTGTACGATATTGATTTGACTGTTCACATTTATTAAGAACCACTCTTATAATCCACAGTGTGAAATTTATACAATTCTGAATATGTCCCACATATGAATATAATATTTTAGGTTTACTATAGGTGTTAGTTTAGTTCAAACTGTGGTGACTCACTTCTCTGATCCTAATGTTGTGTTAGTCATCATAGATAACCCTGAATACATGTTTCTGTAGCTGATATTCAACTCAGCAGTTAGAATAAGGTCAAGCAGAAATACAGAAGAAGGTGATAAACCACGTTATTTAAACACCACTTTGTTATCAGGTAAGAAGAAGAAAACTACATGTTTAACTTGGCTCTTTAAGGTCTTATCATTAGTAGTCCATAGGGAATTCTTATCCCTAGCAAATGCTTATTGTGAAATACTTCAATGGTGCAATTTGTTTCAGTGTTCTGTGAAGACTCTTTATTATATTGAGAGAACACTGAAACTAAAACTTTCAGAACACCAATGATTTTAAATATCTCTCCTCTTTATACACTAAATATGCAAAAAAAAGTTTGTCAAAAGGAAATTTTGACAATTTTAAAGACTATCTAAATGGCAAGCTGTCATTCAACATAAGAGATTGGTCTAAGAGAAATAAGAATAACAGAAGCTCTTTCTAAACATTATACATTGTGTCTGTGTACTCATTCAGCTAGAAACCAAATTATCCAGTTTATCCTGAAAAGCAGACTCTAATATATAATGTCTTAACTACATGGCTGAATGAGAGGAAATACCTGCCTCCAGAGCAATCAGCAAAAGAACTGTTAGACCTCACTGAGCCTCTGAAAAAAGAAAAAGAAACATGCCTTAATCAATATCAATAAAGGTAACTAAAAACAAGATACTTCATTTTTACTGTTTTATTTTACAATCACAGCAATATTAACAACCAAGTTAACCCTGGCTATGTTTGTGAGATGGTACGTGTCTAAAGATATCTTCCAGGAATCAATCAGATGGACACAGGTTCAGATGTTGAACACTAACAGTTCCCTACTGACTTTAGTGGGAGACATATGCACTCTACAGCCCTGTAAACAGGCCACCTTTCCAGTACATATGCAAGAATTAGATTCCTAGCTTTAGCTATTTAATGTAACATCAAGTGCAGACTACCAAATAGAGCATAAATCTCTTTAACTGTGAGATCTTGTTTCTAAGACATGAGAAATAATTCAAATATCAAACACAGTATTTCAGGGTTAATACCTAGATTTCATCAGAAAAAAAAATCATGGTTTTATGTACTACAGAAGGTCACAGTTCTTGGCTGCAAACCAGCTAATCTATTTATAACAAAAAGGAAGCTCTTAGGTATGATGTTCCAACTCAGCTGAATGCAGAAGAAGCCTGTGTGAATGAGTCTATCCACCTCAATCATTTCTCTATTTATCTGATTCATGAGGCTGTAAGAGTTCAGATTCCTCAAAACATAACCTCCTGAATGACAGCTGAATGCAGATAATGAGTCAGCACTGCTTTGAAATCACCCAGCAAGTGGGTGGCTTCCCCCAGCGCCTTTGGAGTATGACTGGTTTTCAGAGGTTTAAGGAAGATCTTAGAGGTCATAACAGTATAAGTAATGTAGTGATTCTATCGACTGAGAGGCAAGCTAAATAAAAACAAATTTATTTATACAAAATGGAAAAATTTCAAACCAGCTAAGCAAAAAGTAATTTCAGGGTATGTCAACCTTATTGTAAGAATATACAGTGAAACTGAAGATTGCAAGTTGGGTGTTGAAATACCCTTAGAAAGAAGTAAAATGTAGGGTTCTCCCACTCTGGATGGTTGCTCTTATGCCAAACTAAAGAAAGTACAGATGCAGCGTTTTTTTCCAAAGGTAGACTCTTCTTATTTTTTCTTTTGTTTCAGAGTAGAAATTTTAGTTTATAGATTTTTTTTTTTTTTTTTTTTTTTTTCCAAAATGAACTCATTTTATCAAAATTTGGAAAGAAATAAGTATTATGTTCTAATTAATTTTGTTCCCCACACCTATGTTCAGTTTGTCAGTGAATAAACCAAATGTAAAATGTTTTTAAAACACTTATTCAGCAGGCATTAAAGTTCCAAACATTTTCTTGCTATTAGAAAACTTCTTTCTACATCCACCCTTCAGTCAGAATAAGGAGGCTATTTTAATTTCCATAGGAAAGTATTCTGGAAAATACTTGTTTTGGAGTTATTCTGATTTATTCTTTTTTAATTTGTATTGGTTTGAGGTTTTTTTGCATCAGCCTCTTGAGAACCACTGAATAGTACTAAATCAGAGGGAAAGTAATTATCTTATTTTTAATTTTGACCTCTGCTATTCCTAATTAAACAGCTATGGTCAAGAGAGCTGCTTTATAAAATAAAGCTCCTGGATATGTGGAGTCTCATATGTATACACACATATATATGTTTAAAGCGTGTTTTTTTCCTCACATCCCATTATGCAATCCCATGCAAAACATTTAGCCAATCAGGGAAAGGAAAATTCATTTCATGTCCACTTCTACAAGGGGAAACATATCCTGAAGTATATAAATACAGAAAGGTATTGACACTGCATAGTGGGTCAACAGGTCTGACTACAGTGCTATTTTCTACTGTTTGTGATCTTTGGACACTTCCTGGCCTACTCTCTAGGGGTCAGGTTGCAGCCATCTCCCAACTCTATCTGCAGCACTGTCAATCAAGCAGATCCGGATCATTGTTCCTTTAGTGCCTTACCTTAGTTGCAGTAAAACAAGAGCTAAACATTTAGTGCAGACCTAGAAGTAACGTCTCCTATCAATGTCTTCATTTTTTTCTCCTGTTGATTCCTTTAAAGGTCCCTTCTCAATTGTCTGAAATTCTTGATTTTAGTTGCTGTTTCTACCAATCAACAATTTGGTTTATCTCTTTGAATATAAGTAAACAAAAGTATTTTTTCTCACTTACTTATTGCACAAATATTCATAAGAGATAATACAAATGATTTTCCAGTACATCGTAAGTGTTTAGAGAGGAGAAAATAGCAGAAGAGTAAAAGATGTATGCAACTGAAATGGGTGAAGGTAAGTTATATAAGCAACTAAGCATTTATTCATTATCCCGGTGAATTTTATCTGATGTCAACTCACTCTTAAAGAACAACCTGGAGCTGTTCTAGGACTATAGGTTCTGCAGTTTCCACATTTCATTTCAGGTGTCATCAGCCTTTCAGGAGCAGTGGATTAGCCTGTCTTTATTCTTGCCTAGACTAGAAGCTATCTATGCTGAAAAAGCAAACATGAACTGAGAGACATTGCCACTCAATAAAAGGCAAGATGGTGTGCATGAAGCAATGACATTTATCTTGTTTCAATGAGGGACAAAGCTCCTGATGACTTCACAGCATATAAAGAAGTAAAAATCTCTGTTGTTCTTAGCTTTCTTAACACATCCTAGCTCTCAGATTTCAGCTCTCCCCTATACCTGACTGCTGGTCAGACTTTGCTGGCAGAATGTGTTCAAGACTTATATCATAAGATGACGTCTACAGTATCATGACACAACTGGCTTATTTGGTAAAAGTTAGAAATAATATCCAAGTAATATATCATCAAGAAGAGTGCAAGCTACTCAATTATATTTCATCTTTTTTCGGTATGACAACATGCGTTCAAATTTAATCATTCTGGATTACTTAATGTCACTGATGAGGTTTGCTCTATTGAAAATGTCCATGAGAGAGAGACATTAATAGTCACCTCCAAAGTGGATGATCAAATGAAAAGCCGAGCTGAAAGAACTACAGAGATTCCTTGCTGAGAAGTATGGCCTGATATTTATTTTGTATGAAAATACTCAAGAAAATTTAAAAATCAAAGTCAAGGAGGCAACCTTAAAAGATTCAAGAAACGTCTCAATGCAGAGAGTAAAACTGTAGAAAATCTGAAAGATTGTCTCTATTTGTCCTAGCCTTCCAAATCGTGTGGAGGAAACTCTCAAGGGTTTCATCTATTTTATTCTGCTGTCAGACTCTTCAATAGCCTTTGCTTTGACTGTTTTGCTCTTTTCTGTCAAGTTTCCTTCTTTATCCTTCTCTTTCTACACCTTCCCTGAAGTTTTTCATTTAGGGTAGACAAATAGCATTTCTTATGAGCAAAGCTGATTCACAAAGTCTTGGGCCATTTTCAGCTACCGTAGACAACAACTTAATGGCTTCCAAATTTATACCCATATGTGGTGAACATGCAGATCAAGGTTAAAGCTGAAAAAACACCAGAAACATATTCAGAGTGAATATGACAGTACATTTCACTGCTATAAATGAAATATATTAATGGTTCTTTAAAAATTAATAACACTATGAATAAAGCAAAAGACTAATGTACAAGTGCCATCAATGCTTTGTGGGTGTTAGCAAAGCCACCCAACCTCCTGTCAATCCCTCCAAATTCTAACTTTCATCACCTTTTTGTTCTCTTCTTTGATTTCCACTCCTGAGCCAGTGATGATTATATGAATTGAATTATTTTCCCCATGGAGCACTTGTTTGTGAGCAGCTGGCCTGCTTGAGAAGCAAAGTGCTTTCTGTTACCTTGCCTACCAGAAGTCTTTCCATTTATCAATAGCCATAGCTTAGATCAACCACAGTTTCACACAGTTCTGAATTCATTGTCTGCAGTATGTGAGAAGTGTATCATCCATATCTTCAGCTTGTTACATATCCAGCACTGAGCAACTTACCCTTGGTGATTTCAACAGCTACCTGGATAACATTTTTTGGGGGTAAAAAAAAAAAAAGGGGAAAAATCTATCTGTAGTTGGGCAGTCGCAATGACATTTGGATTCAAATGCTGCAGCAGAAATGTCTGACTTTTATAAGTTTTATTACAGAAAGAATAAGGAGAATTTCTGTACACAGCATGTGGAATCACAGCAGAGTTTAAGGTCCACGTCCAGGCCTAGAAATTTAACTGCATGAGTGAAATGCAGGTTAGAATTCTGACATACACTTGTCATGAGAAAGATATATAATTAGAATCAGCTAGCCATTCTACAAAGCTCAATTATACTCTACCATGGTTATCTACAACATGAAACTAATTACCTGCTATGGCCCCTTCTTCATTCGGCACATGATTCTTTCATAAAATGCATCTGATGCTTCAGGAGGTAGAGGTAGTCAACTCTATACTTTTTGCCCTAGAGATTTTTTAAATGATACTTACTTGCTCATTGAGGGCATATTAGGAATTGTCAGTTTGGGGGTGGATTATAGTTGTTCTAAACAGCTTTTGATCATCCCAGTAAATTGATTTAATTGTATTTAGCTTTGTTTCACACTACTGGCATGAAGCAAAAGAAGGCCAAAATGTGACCATACTTTTAAGAAGTTGTTGATATTGCATCTCTTTTTTATTATTTTCTTCAAAATAAATTAAGTGGTTAAACTTTAATAGTTTCTGGTCTATGACTTTCTATTAGAAATTGTAAGAAGCTGGTGTTTATTCATATCACTTATACCAATCTATGATAGCCTGAAAAGTTCATTATCCTATTAAAAATGAAATGCTGCCTTCAGTAGCAGTCCTTATACCTACCAGAAAATATTGCTAAGCTCTATAATATCTCTAAAATTGCAGTAATTTGTGTAAGATATATAAAAGCATTTTGAAAAGAAAGAATAAAAACTAAACAATTAAGTTTCAGTCAATTTTGTTAAAAGTTGAAAGACTAGTGGTTGCATCTGTGAAAACTGTTAAAAATTCTTCAAAAATTACAGTTTCTGACAAGACAGTAAGCTCATTCAGGTAATAAACAAGTAAGACAAAATAAGTCCCCACATAGCATTGCCCATGCGTTATAATACAGTTATAGGTAACAAGTTACAATACAGACATAGATATATCATAGAATGATATTTCCAAAATATTCAAGTAAACTTGAGAAAAAACAGTAGTTACACTGAGAGTAAGACTGGTTAAGACATAAAAGTGTTCACAACAGTTAAATCACATGACTTCAGAAACAGTTTTCTCCTTCCATCATAAAAAAAAACTACTGAAATTGCTTCCTAGTTTGGCAGCTCAGTGAATCTGAGTTACCACTATTCAGATACTGTGTTGAATGTTTCTTCTGCACAAAGATTACCACATAAGTCCCAAACAAAACTGACTGCACCAGGGCCAAGCTGGCTGCTGTTATGGAGACTGTTCAAGTCAGGAAAGCCAAGTACATCTGTTCTTGTCACAGCAATTCCATTTGTTCAAGTTTCAGAAGTAACTGAAAACTTTCTGAATGCTCAGAAAATTCCATGTGTCATTCCCCTGGTTTTGAGGGGACAGGGGCAAAAAAACAAAGAACAACCCTGCAAGATCCAGTTGCAGGAGTTCCCTCAAGTGAAGTAGGATGCCAAGATGCTTTAAACAAACAAGACAACATACTCTGCCAGAAAAGAAATAGTCGAAGCCAGAGTTACTGAGAATTTTATACTGTATTCCCAAAACATAGGAGTTCATATAATTAAATAAGCCCCGCACAAACACTTTAAAAGATCAGATACAAAAGCATGTAGCCATTATACTGTCTAATTATGGTTTTCACAAGTTTACAACACAAGCCCTCCAGATACTGGATCTATCCAATGATGAAAGCATTGCTATTATTATTAAAAATACAAGTTAACCTCTATCCTGGGTCGAGTAAGTGGTGGGGTTTTTTGTTTGGTAGCAGGGGAGGGGGCTGCAGGGGAAGTCTCCTGTGAGAAGCTTCTTGAAGCTCCCCCAGCACCAAATCAGCTCCACCTCTGTTTGGAAACTGAGCCAATCAGCTGCGCCTCTGCAATGACGTATTTAAGAAGGGACGTGGTGATGGGCAGTGAGACTTGTGAGGAGGAGTTGCTGCAGCTGGGTGAACACCAAGGTCAGTGGAGGAACAGGGGAAAAAAGGAGGGCAGAGGTGTGCCGGAGCAGAGATCCCCCTGTATCCTGTGGTGAGACGGCAGGGCAGCCCCCCCCCCCGCCGCCACCCACAAAGATCTATGGTGGAGCAGATGTTGATTTGTGTGGCCTGTGTTTCTTTTCACCTGGCTGAGCAAAGTGCTGTGCCTGAAGAAGGCCGGGGTCTTGTGGGAAAAGGTAGACCCCGCTGCTGTAATTCAGCGCTGGGAGGATTGCAGCATGCGGGGGAGTCCCACACCAGAGCAGCTTGGGAAAGGCTATAGCTGTGGGAGAGAGACTCCTGTGGAGGTTTGTCTTCTGGGAGAGGGGGACCACAATGGTGCCGGGGGAACAAGTTCCAGAAGCTCCCCCTCCACCGAAGATGGAAGAAGCACCAGCACTGGCTGCACCCCCCATTCCCTGCTCCTGTGCCACTGGGGGGAGGAGGTCAAGATATCAGGAGCAGAACTGAGCCCGGGAAGAAGGGAGTCGTGGGGGGAAGGTGTTTTCAAGATGTGGCAACGCTTCTCACTGTCCTACTTTGTTACATGTTGTTAGTGTCTGTAATAAAAGTATGGTTTTTGTTCTTCCCCTAACGAGTCTGCCTTTTGATCATGACCATCTACAGTGGTTGGCTGCTAACCCGGCTCAAACCAATACAACTTCAAAAAAAAATAATCCCAAACCCCATAATTCATGTTAATGTCTTGGTTGCTAGTGATTTAGCTTTCCTCTTTATGTTGTAGCACTTCTCTTTTTAAAGCCAGTTCCAGGCTGTGTCAGGGTTTTTAGCACAAGAGTTTTCATTAGGAAAGATTTTAATGATAGGGATCTCAGATTCCCTCTTCATTGTTTTTTATACAATTTGTAGTGGTTTGAGCCTGTTGAGCCTGGTCGACAGCCAAACACCACACAGCCACTTATTCTCCCTTCTCTTCCAGCAATGAGAAGGAACAGATGAGCCAGGCTTGGGATTTGTGATAGGACCGGGAGGGGCATATCACCCATTATGGTCATGAGTAAAAGGCGGACTCGTTAAGGGAAGAAAAAAATAACATACATTTATTACAGACACTAACAACACTTAACAGAGTAGGACAGTGAGAAGCATTAACACATCTTGAGAACACCTTCCCCCCACCCCTCCCTTCTTCCTGGGCTCAATTCTGCTCCCGATATCTCTACCTCCTCCCCGCAGTGGCACAGGGGGCAGGGAATGGGGGGTGCAGTCAGTGTTGCCACTTCTATCTTCAGTGGGGGAAGCTTCTGGAACTTGGTCCCCCTCTCACAGGAGACAGTCCTCCACCAACTTCCTCCAATGTGATTCCCTCCCAAAGGCTGCAACCTTTCCTTACACTACTCCAGCGTGGGACACCAACTTTCTCCAACTGGAGTCCCTCCCTTGGGCTGCAGCCCTTCCTGAGCGAGCTGCTCCAGTGTTGGACATTCCCGCATGCTGCAATCCTCCCAGCACTGAACTACAGTAGTGGGGGCTACCTATTCCCACAGGACCCCAGCCTTCTTCAGGTACAGCACCTTGATCAACCAGGTGAAAAACACAGGCCATAAATCAGCGTCTGCTCCACCATAGATCTTCATGGGTGGCAGGGGAGGCACCCTGCCATCTCACCACAGGATACAGGGGGGTCTCTGCTCCGGCACACCTCTGCCCTCCTTTCTTCCCCTGTTCCTCCACTGACCTTGGTGTTCACCCAACTGCTGCAACTCCGCCTTACAAATCTGACTCCTCCTCCTCACCATGCCTTTTCTTAAGTACGTTATTGCAATAGCACTACTGATTGGCTCAGTTTTGGTGAAGAGGTGGAGCTGACTTGGTGCTGGGGGGACTTCGAGAAGCTTCTCAAAGGGGGCCGCCCCTATAGACCCCTCTCCTACCAAAAAAACCCATCACTCGCTAAAACCCAGGACACAATTAAATTTATTAGCCATCATGGTACTCTTCCATACCATTCTAGACAAAACATCTTGTTGTGAATGGAAATCAAAATGTCAGTAGTTCACTCTGTCAGTACTTTTGATCTAAACTTTAAAATCTAGAGGAAAAAGTGAGATTAATATTAGATTTCCTGTAACAACTGTCTACATGGAATTCCAGTGCTAGTTGGAGATAACTTAGGAGAACAGGATTATGAGAACCCATATTTCAAGACGAAAATCTCATGCATTTAAAGGTATACTAGTATGAAACTTAAGTGCCCTACTTTTTCCATGGAATTCTCTTCATCACTCCATACAGTTTGGCAAACTTAAACAAGAGTGATAATTTTATAGGTATTAATACATCTCTATAAAGAGAGGACTGAAAAGTACTCTATCAATAATCCATTGTTGCATTGTAGAACTCAGTAGCAATTAGAAAAATGTTGTTAATATCAAGAAGTCCGTTAAAAACTGACCCAAATTATTTCAATTAACTTATTGTATATGGATAGACTCCAAAAGGTAAGAATTTAGCTATAATTATTAGACACTGGAACCACAGCCTTAGTCAGCACAAGTCTAATTACCAGGCACTATCCTACTTACATATTCCAGACACATAATTTGAAGTTGTCATCATTTGAGCCTGGTCAGCAGCTAAATGCCATGCAGTCGCTCACCCACCCTCCCCCAACTTGGGAATGGGGAGGGAATCGGAGGGGTAAAGGGAGACTCGTGGGTTGAGATAAAAACAGTTTAATAACAGTAACAGAACAATACACTGACAGCAGTATCAACAGGTAACGTACAATACAGCTGCTCACCACCCACCGACTGACCGACATGTGCCTGCTCCCGGCCTGCGATCCCAAACACAAAGGCACCACAGCCACACTCCCCAGAAGCAGCAGCCCCACTCCTGCCTTTATATAGTGAACACAATGTCACATGACATGGAATATCGGCCAATCGGGGCCCAGCCCTCCAGCTGTGCTCCCCTCACCCCCACACACAGGTGAGGGCATTAGGACCTGTGGACCCCCTGGGGTCTCAGGGTGCTGCAGCACTCCTCCGCTGCCAAACCAATGGGAACTCTAGTCCAGCCCGAAACAGGTCAGGAGTATTTTTGTCCATTTGAGCAAGCTTTGTCATGTAAGAATGTCATGAACTGTCTGAAATGGCAAACATCAAAACAAGAATGGATGACTATCTAGAAATAGTCACCCAACATACTATGTTTGGCTATGGCCTGGGTCACAGTGCAGCACCTTATTGCTATGAAGACTGTTAGGACTGTCCAGCCCTTGAGAAAATAACTATTTGTAGGGCTCTCAAGCCCAACTAAACACAAATCTTCATGGTATGAAATAAGAATATTTCTCCCTTATCATCCTTTACTCTAACAAATTACTATATTTCCCTCCCAAAATGAGAAGAAAATTGCCTTTGATTTACAGCATTGTGTGCTACAACACATGGAAATTTGAACATAGTGTGAATTTGAGCCATACAGAAAATAAAATGTAATTAATATTAATATTTGGTTCATAAGCATATTACCATCAAAAAGAAAAACAACCTAGATTTATTCATGGTATAACATATGTTAGCAAACTTTACTCACATTTGTAGTTAATGTCAGTTGATGTTAAAATCAGTAATCTACTCAGAAATCTTTATACTAATCAAAAAGTATTGAAAAATGTGGAAAAGAGTCTTATTTTTAGATGAAGATATACATGGCAAAAGTAGTTGTGTTGCCAAGCATACTCTCAAATGCTAGGAAACATCACATAAGGTCATGTTGCTTCCAGTTGACTAAGGGGAGCTTTCCATTGATTGCCAGGTTTTCTGGACCACAAGAAGAATGAGGCAGATTCCATTAAAAAAGCATGCAACTGTTTAATTCAAGACTCCATTATAATGTTTACGTACAAAGAACAAAGAAATAATATTAAGTTTTAAGGATATGAAGTGCTTTCTAAAGACTGAACCATATGATAAATCAAAATGGACATCCAAAGCCAGAGGCACCCCCACAGATTTTTTAAGATTTTCATTAGCCTTCTTGGGTTATGTAATTATGAATATGCCACTACAGTATAATGACTGTAATTAGAGCTAGCGAGAAACAAAATTATGATTAATAGCACACTGTAATTCTGCGTATATTATATATTAGGTCTACTCCAACAGGCCTTACTCATGTAGGAGTCCAAATAAAAATCTATGGAATCAGATGAAAAGATAGCAAAATTTAACATTCATCTCAATAGTATGAGTGTCTTTTAAATCTGCACAGCAAGTGCTTCTACACTATATAGAACAACTGTAGGCTTACAGCAACTATAAGCTTACAGAAACAACCAAAATTTGATATCTAGAAATTCATCATCTAAAGCAAAGGAAGAGTAGTATTTCCTCCCAGAATAATTCAATAATTCCCAGAATAATTCCCACAAACCTAATGACAGATACTGAGGCCATGTAGCTCACTTCTGAACCTTACAGAATAGAGTAAGGCCCATCCCACAGCAATCCAGTTCCATGATAGGCCTATAAAGAGAACCTCACTGACTGTGTGACCCATATCCAACAACTAAAAAATTAATCCACGTTATAACTAGCAAAATGTACAAAAGCTTTAACTGGACTGTAAGGACTTAGAAAGCACAAGCTTTTTTTACTTTCAAGGACAAATCTTCTGCTAACTGACTGTGTAATGAAGAAAGTTTCTCAGTGAGAAGGTTATTCCAAACATGTCCATCAGTGTGCCCTTCTCACATCACTGTCTGTCAGACAACTAGATCAACATTGATACATGCCTGAGTTAGCCTGATGGTCACTATGTTCAGTGACTACACAGAATTACATCTGTAATTTGTATTATACTCCGTCAGTATCGCTCAACTGTATTTTATAAATGAAATTTGAAAGATACACTAATAAAAATATAAAGGCAAAATTGTGAGGTTATGTGAGCTCTTGACAGTATGATAAATTACAAGCACCCAGGGCCACGGGTCAATCACACAGAATATTTGTTTGATGTTTTAATGAGGGTAAACTGGAGACAAACTTTGGTGGGGTGGGAGATTTATCTTGTACATTTTGGTTAATTCAGCCTATTTGGGCTTGATACTTTTCATTGATTGTACTTCCTCTGGAACAGACATTTCTGTAAAAGAGTATTCCAAAGAATGTCAAATGAAGAAAATTGGATCAGTCTTGTTCTCAGCACTTGTATCCTCTGATAAAATACCAAGTCACCCTCACTGCTATCTAGAACTTCCTTTCAAGCGTGTTCCCATGGTGCTAAGTCTTACTGTGAAACCTGCCGCATTTTGGGCAATATCCAGGAGGAAAATTGAGATATGAGGAATTCATAAAAAAAAAATAATGACAGTAGAAAAATGGCAATATTTGCTAGCAAAAACAACATGGAAGAACAAAACCAGTGGTAACTGGTCATTCTGAAGTGTTGCATATGGCAAAATACCTACTTCTAAAACCCTAGAAAAGTCTTTTAATCAAGTATTATACAATAGAGGACACAGAGGACAGAAGGCACAGGGAAAATAAAAACATTTTTTCATCAATATTGTAAGTTATTGACACAAAGAGAGGGTGGCTCAGAGGACCATCTCAGTTCCTAAGCCTACCCCAGACCATCAATTGGCTCCTTTCAGATGGGGGAAATTTCCAACATAGGAGGAAAATACAGGATCGTATTCTTACAGCAACAGTAGGGAAAAAAATATAAAGTTAGTGGTTAAGAACTAAAAATTATTTTTGGACAAATCTAAATTAAATCAAAATAGACAATCTTAAAAATATTGTCTATTTAAAAGAATAAGTAAACTGCCCTCCTCTTCTGCAGCTGTTCAGGGATATTTTCCTACCCTGGTATTCTGACTACGTTATAACTCTCCCTACTTTTACTTTTCGTTCTGCCTTTATTTTTTTAATAGAGTTACTTATCTTTATTTCAAAGACAATTCTAGTTTACCAGCAAAGAAAAGCCAACAGGGGAAGTCTAGATAATTTGCTGCCAGAATGGAGATAGCACAAGGCCACTATCTACAGAATCAGTCGCTACAGCTGCCTATCTCTCTAGCAGTTGCCAAGCAAAGCGGTGCTATATCAACTTCTCTGTGTCTTTAAGGAAATGTATACAGAAGGGAATAAAGTCACATTGGCTAGAGACAGGTTAGACAGTGGTCCTGGATCCAGGCCTTAAAATGTATCTGAGGAGGCAGATAACAAAGAACTGCTAAAACGTAAGAGGAATTCAAAGGACTGGTGTTTGCCCTATGTATGATGCAATAACTCCAAATCCATAATTAAGGCATGTATATCCATTTTAATCATGCTTAAGAAGAACTAATTTAAGTCAGAGATAAGCACACTGCTACAATAACAAAGTTAGATGGGTGACCTTAAACTCCACTGTGATTTGCAAATCTTCTGACTCCTGTGGATGCACTTCCATTGTGAAGCTACTTACTCTGTCAATCATGTTAGAGTACTATTCGGTCCATAGCTACATACTGCTGAAACAAAACTCTTAAATGAATTCACTTTTCCGATGAAGCATCATGGAGGGCACCTTGAACTTAATGGCAGTTTGGTTGTGCTTGCAAAGTGTGAAGAAAGTGCAAGTCTCTGAGCTAATATAGCTCAAAGATTAATTTCTAGCCTTAATGATTTTGTGAAACAGCCTTTTGAAATCATTACAATCATACCAATTAGCTTTAAATTCCTTCTAACAATGTGCCCCCTCTTTCACAAAATACTTCTCAAGCTGCAATAAGGACTTATTTTTATTAATGTATATTCTGGTAAGTGAATCAATAAATTCTTTGTTAATAGTATATTTGTGTCGATTTTACCAGACTGCAGCATTTCCAAGAGACTAAATTTAACAGTAATACAGTGTCTAAGGACTTGAAATATCATTCAAAAAAAATGTGCTGAACCATTCAAACACACATCCTTTCCATCTTTCTTTTCTGGTGTAAGGGGGTAAAAAATAGATTCAGCATATATTTAGCTTTAAGGAAAGCTACATAATATGCTGGAAATATAGAAATAGATTATTTAAAAAAAAAAAGAAAAGTGAATAGATACATATGGCAATACTTGCAGTGAGAGTGAATGTGGAACTGCTGCATACATTGCCTACAACTATGAATTTATTTTCATATTTTAGAAGATACATATATATTCTAGAATAATAACACATTTTATTACACTTTTTTACATTTAGAATCATACTGGGTCATTTAGAGGGTTTTACCTTGGTTTTGCCACTTTTAAATGTTTCCATTACTCCTACAATGCATAAAGGTTAATAACACAAACACTTATTTGTTTGTGTACACACACCCACAATAAATGAAACACAGCATCTGGACATACTTAATTCAGAAATCACTGAACCAAAGGAATCGGAAATCAAAGCCAAGAGAACAGGCAACAGTAACTGTCATGCTCTGACGGGGATAGTATCAACAACATACGCTGCACTGCCCCTAAGGCACAGTTAGACAAGGACAAAATCTTAACAGCATTTGTTAGGGGAATACGCTTGGGGAACAGAAGGGTCCTCAGACCCAGTTTGGAAAAACTGGCAGCTACCACATAACCAACAAATTCCCTTATATGATGGCTCTTGTTTCAGAGGGCAGTGCTTGGATGAGTCCTACAAAACAGGACCAGAGAACACCCATAACAGAGGTATGATACACAATACTACTTAGAGCCTCAGAAGTGCCTGAACCAAGCTGTTTATGGGTATCTACAAGATCAGAAAAGATACTCAGGAGCTTTAGTTTATAGCCATTCCATTGAGTTTAATAAAGCTATCACTGGATTCTTAATAAAAATTCTGTTATCACTCCCACCTCTCTACTGGTGACAGTTTTTTTCTTGATGTCTTGCCTGATGGTTTTTGTCAAAGGCCAGATGAAATTACTTTTCCAGGTGAAAGATTAGCCTATTTCTGTCTTAGACAAAAGTACTTTGCAATATCTGGGAGTCGAACAGAACTTGCCATCAAGCAGGAAAACCTGAAAGAATATTAGCCAAGGAAAAAAAAAGGAGAACTTAAAGTGTGCTTACATTTCCATACATATGAAAAACTGTACGTAGCATGTGTGTGTCTACATGTGTATGTATATATAAGAAATCTTAAATACATAATAGTCACGGCAGAGTTACTTTTGTTAATTAAAACTACTTTCAAGACTCATACATGCATTAGTGAAGTGTCTGAACAAAGATCAATTAAATAATTCAAATGTCACAATACCACAATCCATAAAACAGTGGATTACAGCCACTATTTATGATGAATCACAGCTGCACTGAATCTGACTGGGATGGAGTTAATTTTCTTCAGAGCAGCTTGTATGGTGCTGTGTTTACATTTGTGACCAAAACAATGCTGATAATGCACTAATGTTGTAGCTATTGCTGAACAGTGCTTCTACAGCATCAAGTCCTTCTCTGTTTCTCCCTCTGCACTCCCAATGAACAGATTGGGGGTGCACAAGAGGTTGGAAGGGGATATAATCAGGCAGATGACCTGAATTAACTGAAGAAATATGTCATGGTCAGCAATAGAAAGGGAGATTAGGGAGGTTAGACATCTTTTGCTTGGGAACTGGCTGGACATCAGTCTACCCATGGGAGATGTTGATAATTGCCTTTGCATCACTTCTGGTTTTTCTTCTTTCTCTCTTCCTCTACTTTTCATTTGCTTATTAACCCATTTTGTCTTAACTCACAAGTTTCCTTGCTTTTACTCTACCTTCCCTGTCCCCCCATCTGACTGGGAAGGGGGAAGAGTGAGAGAGCAGATGCGTGGTGATTAGCTGCCTGCCAGGATTAACCCACAACAGTCTAATTCAAAATAATTCTGTTTTGCAACAAGCAAAATTATCAAAATTGTATGCCCACTGGTTTGACCAAAGTTCAGCACCTATGTTCCACCTTATTTTTTGCTACAAAGTTGAGGTTTATAAATAATCTAGCTAGTTTCCCTCTCTTCCACCTCCTTACACTAAGGCTGTGAAAGAAGTGTACAGGACACTTCTGATATAATTAAAAAAAAAAAAAAAAGTCCAAAATGAAACAAACAAACACACACACACACACACACACCAAGAATCACAGGTTGCAAAGGTATTCAGTAGCCTGGAAATAGGAAGACGTGAAAAATAAGGTCAGGGAAATGAACCAGAAGTGAACCAGAGAGAACTTCATCCAGTTCATCCAGTTGCTGTTAACAGTGTCTGAAGTCACAGAGCAACGAGGCCAGCACAACTCCTGAAGCTGCCTTCTGCAGGCCCTCAGAGCCTCTCTGGGCCAGACGGCCCACACTGATGCCCAGGCTCTGTGAGACCACCCAGCCCTGCCAGTCCTGCACTGCATTCCTCTCTACCCCTGCACAACTGCTGATGCTCTACCACCAGTAGCAATAAGGGAGTAAAACGCTTAATTTCACATGCACATTGTGTACTTACTCCCGGTGAAAGTCCTCCCTATTTGAACAGAAACTGACCATCTATTTAACCATCTCTCGGATATCCATCCTGTATTTTAAGGCAAAAAAAGGCAAGTGTGCAACAAGGAAGGTGAAGTCTAAACATTTTTTCAGCTGGAGAAAGGGTTGCTGCCACTACATTAGCTGTACTTACTCAGCATGAGAGGTTTGAACATGACATGATGGATCTAAGATAAGAGATATAAGAAGGAGGTTGTAGATGAAGCCCATGGTCTGCATTTGCACTTGTGTCTTATACATGCATTTTACAGAAGTTTGTGCAGTTGTGTGTAAGTACTAAATACATTTCTGTAATATATACCTTATACACATTGAAATCCACACACAATGATGGAGAAAGCAATTTGGAAATTAACAGCTTCAAATGTTCAAAACTCACATTGACAGCAAATTTGTCTGAATCAAGAATCTTGGACACTGCATATCTTGTACAGATGTACAGATTACTTTAGCTCTCTGAACTTGAGTCTTCTTCAAACATTGTCTCTGGCTTCAAGTGTACAAACCTACATCAGGTTTCTACCATAAATCTGTTCAGACTTGCAGGAAAAGAATGTAGATAAATTTATTTGTCCTTAAGCTTCTTTGTTAGTAGTAGTAGTGAAATGGTTAGTGTCCACAGACACTGGTTTCCACCATTTGTACTTGCACAAGCTGGTTTGAAAGAAAGTTTGAGTGAAGGGTATATAGACCAAACCTATTTGCTTCACTTGAACTTTCATGAAATATTTTTTTTTTCATTATTTTTTTCTTTGTTTTCTTTTAAACCCTCTAACAATGCTATTTTTTTATAGAAATTTCTATATTGTCATTTTTGTTAACTTCTGGTCTTGATATATTTAGAAAAAATCTGTTTCACTTAGGTAAGCAAGTGCAAAGCAAATTTTAAAATGAACCAGTGTGAATATTTAACACCCCTTCACACTCTGTCTTCTGTCTGGGGTGTTTTGTGTAACCCAGTTGTGAAACATGACTTTAGGCTTTGAAGTGTGCAACCTTAAAATAACTTTGAAGATATTGAATAAGAAGTCACAAAGTCCATCTGCTATGAAGTAATAGCCTAGATTAATATTTTGTATGACCACTGTCTCATGCCTCAATGAAAACCAGTTGTTTGTTGGTTCTACTGTTATTCACACTTCACATGACTTTAGTGTGATTTGTATGCAAAAATGTGAAGCTTGCAGCTTATTCATCTGTCAAATTCTGTTGGTCAGCATTTCAAAAATCAAGGCATGTCATTGTTTCATCCTCCCATTAGGAGGACTTTGCACTAGTTTACTGTTGCTCACCTTTCTTATTAAAATCTTACTTTAGGAACATGAAGAGACTTTGGTTTTCTTTCAAAAATTATAAAGTTCAGACTATGTGCCAAAACAAGTTATAAGAGGATAAACATGAGCAAAGATTTCTTCAAAATTTCTTTCTATTATTCACAAGATATAATTAAACTTAGAAACTTCATGCAAATTCCAGAGAAAAACATGAAAATCAGTTCAAAGGAAAACTCACCATCTGTTTTAGCACACACCCTTTAAAATGTCTGTGACTTTTATGTGTTCACTATCAACTACACTGTCACATTACATATTACATTATCATGACTAGAGTTCATCAAAATCAAATTATATATATAATAAATACTGTTTTGACTATATGAGACTTCTTTTTCTTTATTATTTTTTTTTTTATAATCAAAATACTCTAGACTTTAGGTTTTCAGTCAGTCTTTTTGAGGTTTTGATTTTTCCTTGTCCGCCAAAGACTTACTCAAGAGGGAATTTTCCATTCAGCACTACTTACAGCTAACATTTCCGAACTCACCATGGACTCATTAATTTAGAACTCAGCAGACCAAAAGCATTCCAACACTGTAGCGCATGCACATACAGGTACATACTCCTGGAAATATAAAAATATGCACATATAACAAAATGAAAAGCTACTGTATACATCACTAAGCATGGTAACTCCAGAATGACAAGTAGTATACCTACATTAGCACAGAGCTTGAATTATGAGTTTATTTACAGCTTTAAAAGATTCTCTTAGGAATTGACCTCCACACTGTGCTACATGGTGCCATGTGTTACACACCGCTGACAAAACACTTCTTTTGGTGTTATATGTAAAGCATTATCTTAAGGAATAGTTAAGAAGAATCCCACATATCCCAGAAAATAAGCAGTTTGATTAAGTTGTTATTATTGACATTCCCTAGAGGCAGGGCCTAGTCCTTTTTATATGCAACCCAGTGAAAGAGGCATGGCCTTTTATTTAAGTGATTTTGCTGGAAGACTGACAATTTAAATTCTTTATGTAACCCATGCAATTTAAAATACATCTTCCACTGTGTAGAAAATAATTCAAAACTGAATAGAGATGAGAGGAACAGATGTATCTGACTCTGGTCCACTTGTGTGATGCTGATTTGGAAGAAGGAGGTTGAGGGTTTTCATCCCTCATCCAAGAACCATTTATGTATTTTCCCCAGTGACTAATATTAGACATCATACTATCACAATCTGAAAACTTATAACTGATCTCCACTTTGTTAAATATGACTGTCTATTTCTGTAGGTTCAAACAAACACATTAAAAACTATTAACTCACACAGTGCACAACCAAAAGTCAGAAGGCTTGAGCTTTTTGGGTTCCCTTCTGTAAGGCTAATAACACAGGTGAAAGTTCTGTTGAAAACAAAGAAAAAAGAAACAATAGGTAGGCATGCATTTTAGTGGCATGGTCAGACCTCAGCCATATGATACTTTCCACCTTTTCTAGATGACTGCAGCTATTTCCTTCTAATATAATCACATTCTATTCTTGTTCAGGAAGCCACTTTTGGCTAATATTTGGATATACAATATGAGCTACAGAAATTAATATCTCCTATGCACTTTTCCCTGACCTGACCAAGACCAGCTGTCATGTTGCTCACAAGCACTGTCTAACCTGTTATTTATTCAAGATGGCAGATTACTTAGACTTTGACTATCAACATATCTTTGCTAAAGAACCAGCAGTGGCCTAACAATTTCACATGAAATTATGTCAAATGAACTTCGTAAGAAGTAATTATTTTCTCCAGTGCCATATCTGTTCACCAGCTATGTTATAGCCACAAACAAAAGATTCTTTAAACACTTCTAGCACTTTAGCAATTTAAATTAACTAAAAGGCAGAGGTGATGGAGTTATTTCTTTCAGCCCTATACATATCTGACTCTCCAAAACAAATCTGTATAAAAGTCACTGTATCCTTAGACAAGTCTCTTATGTCAGAAATATTAGATATAAAGCTGACCTATTGTGATAACAGATGAGAGGACTTAAAAAAGCAGTAATGGTCAAAGACAATTTAAAAAATAAGTCAGAGAACAGTTAGATTTCTGGCTATATATTATTAGTGAAACTGCTTTGGGACTACTGGTGCTTTTAGCCGAATCTGCCAAGCTGATACTATGTCTCACTGGAACAAAACTAAGCCTGTGAGCCCTCAGATGTACTTTCAGTCAATGTCATTTCATTCATATTGGTCAAGCTTTAACTTTTAATGATTTTCTGACTACACATCTGCTTGCAGAGTCACTGCTTTGGATAAATGCTGAAGAAACATCTAGTGGAAACAGTATAATACCACTGAGATCATATTTACCTTTGGTTTCTTTCAACCCTTCTCCAACCTACTACTATCTGTAGTGTTGAGTGACTTGTAGCCCAGCAATAGTCAAGTTTTCATTTACTTCATGCATATGAACTAAATTAAGCTATTTCCCTCCCACCCATATGGTGACCTGATATGCCCAGATGTTATTACAGAGTTCTGTGCCACATAAAATCCCAGCTGTAAACTGAAAAAAAAAAAAAAAAAAAAAGCTCTTTTACTCATCTTCCAAAAAAGCAAAACAATAGAAAATAAGCCCATAAGGAATTGGATAAACATAAACAGACCAATACAACATCTGACATAGACACAGCTCAGGGATTGAAGAGGGAAGACAAAAGAAAAGAAGGATTAGTGTTAAATAATTTCAGACAGTGATAGTAAATAATTAAAAAATGCTAATCTATACAAAATAGCAGGCAACAAAATATTTTTGATAGTTCTTTGAAACACAAGCAAGCTCTTAATTGCTAAAGTTTCACATAATCCTGGGTTAGAGCATTTTTTAAACTGGAGTGAAGGAGTGTAAATATCAGAAAATAAGTATACTATAAGGCAAAGAGACTAATTGGGGAAAATATCTCCCAACACTTTTGTAAATCCTTTCATTATTTTGCAGGTGCCTTTTATTAACAGGTGCCTTTCCCTTTTTGAGCAAACATCCATGCTTCTATAATGTTCAGAATAAGTCTAAAATCACAGCTGAAACTTCTTCAATCCTAAATCCGAGTTCATCATAGAGGAAATTAGTTTTCTCTTCAAAACTGATTTTTATTACCTTGACGTTTCCATCAAAGTTTGAAAACCACTGCCTACAGTTTCTCATAGCCTTAAGGATCACAGAACACCCATTCTAGATTCTCAAATTTTACACTAGTTATCAATATAATTTGGTGCCTGTCAATTGTACCAGTAGCTCATGTGGGGTTTTTTTGTTTGTTAATTTGTCTGTTTGTTTCTTTGTTTTCTTTAAATTAGATCCCTACATTTCAAAGTGTTCATTGCTTTATAATTGAAATTCTAATTATTGGATGATTATAATTTCAACTGGCAAGTGGCTACTGGAGATCTAGTCCATAGAAGCAAAAATTATACAACTGTTAAACAATATCTTAATTGACAAATTAGAATTTCTTGGAAAATTAGCTTTTACTTTAACAAATAGAAAAATGGTTTGCAATAACATTTCATATTCTGAAAGCACAGGAGACAAAAAGTCAAGTTTTAAAAGTAAGGTAACCTCTGATTACTTATGAATCTACTACTGAAAAGATTAGTTTAAGACAAGCAAGCTGTACATGGCAGTTTTATTACAGCCCACTCTTGGCAAAATGGCCTGGATAACAACCACTGCTGAGGGAGGAGGAATGTCTGTGTCAACAACATGGGTGAATCAAATAACCAAAATTGTCTGGGAGAGTGTCTGCCCAAATCTTATCATAGTGAAGAGGGAGACCATCAGGCAGATTAAAGAGTAACCAAAGAACTAAAATGAGACTCTTGCAACATTGAAGGAGTTGGCCTGAAAAGACATCTAAAAGAAGCGGACAAATTTATAAGTGAGGGAAGAGACCTGGGAGTGGAAGTCAAGCCCTAGTTTGACACTGCCAGGAGTCAGACACACAGAAACACACACAGAGACATCCCACTGACTGTGGAGACCTCTGCTTTGCCCAGACTTCGCAGCCTCGCCGCTGGGCACTGAATGCAACGAGCAGCCTCTGCACTCCAGTTGGCAGGTGCCACGGGTAGTACCTACACCTCAGGTGTGCATGTGCAGACTTCCTGGGGTGTTTTTTTGGTGGCTCATGAGTTAACAGGTTTTAGAGAACAGCACAAGTACACCCAAAGCTGGATCACCCACATGTACTACAGTTCCAGAAAGGGTGTGTGTGCTTGTCATCCAAATTCTCAGGGGGTGGCAATGCCCCTAATTGTCTGTGTGCACACCCATGTACATGTATATGTCTGTGTGTGCCTGTGTGTGTGAAAGAGAGAACTCTGGGATTTGGGTGTTTATGAACACTTTGTAAGCGGCCAAGACTGCGGTTTATTCGTTCTGTTACTCATATTGATCCTGAAGGTATAGTTTACTGTTTGCCAGCTAATTGCAGGTCATTAGTAAATCAGTAGAACAACTTTGATTCTGATGTACTTTAATTACATAAAATAAGTAGCTTTTCCCTGTGACAGTTGGGCTAACGTATCTTAAACTCATATATATGAAGAATAGATAGGAAGTCCTAAACAAAGATAAGGTGGGAATTCAAACTGAGGCAAAAAGTCTAGACTAAGTATTTTGGACACCTTCATCATTGGTCTCTAAATAGATACTCTCCTTTTCACTAGAGACATTTCACTGCCTACTACTGGAGTTCATTGTTCCTGTTGCAGAGTCATAGAAGTTGGTGATCTAAGTCAGAAGCTTACTGTACAGTTGAGGAGAAAAAAGGCAAATTGTTTTGAATGAATTAGAGGACAAATATGGGGTCCTAATCTTGAAACTGCCAGCCTTACTCCAAGTTAGAGAATGATTGAACCCAAACAACAAGCAACAACAAAACGGAACAGAACAACAAAAAAACCTAAGCAGGAGCAATAAACCTTAAAAGCAATTATTTTGATCGTGATTTTTGGACTTCATAACACTGTATGGAATTAGATTCCTGAACCAAACGTTACATAGAACAGGGGGTGACAAAGCAAAGTTAGGAGTTTGGACCTGCAGAAGATCCAACCACAGTCCTGGTCCATCTTCCACCCCCAGGAGGAGGATGAACTGTTCCAGCTGACCCCAAGCTAAGGAGAATCAACAGTGAAAAATACTGCTGTAACATTACCCCATTTTTCCCCAAAAATAACTGTCCCTTGTGGTAAATTGCTAAAATGTATAGGATATAGACACATTTTAATATAAATATATATATATATATATATATATATATTTAACTATTCATCATTTGTTTTATGGGCTTAAAAAATTTATGGCTGTACTACCTTCTAAGCCAGTTCTACTCAACTGTAATCATCTCAGCAACGTTCAACTGAAATTTAGATGTGCACAGCTTCTTTGTTACTATTATGCTGTGTTTACATAGAGAAAAAGCAATTCATACAGTTTGTGTGCCAAAATGTGTATAAAAAAGAGGACCTTTGCTCCAGAGATTCTATAACACAAGCTATTATAAAAAGTAAAATAAACAAATTTGCAAGTCTGAGCAAATAAATATAACATGTTTCCTCAGATTACAACAGTCTTTGGTTTTTCACTATCAAAGAGAACGGGTTCAACACTCTTCACTGTGTCCCTTTAGTTTTATAACCTGTGTATTTGGGATTGCAAAGATATACAGAGCATCTGAACTCCAGAAGTAACATTTGCATCTCAAAGAAGTGAGAAAGTCCATGAGTTATTGAGAGGAATATACAAACTTCCCCACAAGTAAATTGAGGAAGATTAGAGTTTGGAGAATAAAGGACTCCAAGAAGGAAATGCTGTCACGTTTCATCATTAAGATCTCCTGTGAATGCAGCTGACCTCTGCCAAAGCACACAAGACAAGAGAAACAGTTGTTTTTATTATTATTAAATTTTAATGCAAATTAATTTAGCAAATTTTCCTTCTACTTCTTCATTAGTCTGATTTAAACAAAGATTTATCCCTCCAAACCCTTCCATAATTTTAAGACATTCTATAACTAAAGATATGATGCTTTACATAACAGGACCCCAGGTCACTTGCAGAATCTACTCCCCCCATCACTTCTTGTTCTGGAAATCCTACATTAACAGAAAGTGTTCCTCCTACAGAAGATGTACAGGCTGGTTTGAGATCTGGAATTTCAAGAGTCTGAAAGTAAGCAGTGATAACAAGAAAATTACTGTCTTCTGGCAAGGTTAATTGAGGAACCTAAAACCACGGGATCCTAGGGAAGCTTGTAGGATTTATGAAGACAGAAGGAAATAATTAAAGATTTCTTAGCAAAAGTGACAGACAAAATTATCTACAAGACAGTAAACATATCCTTTTCGTCAACATGTGATTTGCTTGCTTACTTGCTTTGGAGAAGTAAGTGGGATACTTTTTGAACAATTTTTCTTACCTTGATGTTGCACAATAATTAAGAATTAGATTTATGCTCTTGAAAGCCATTCCTTCATCTTCCTTTTCTTGTACTTCACAAAATATCCTCACAATAACAGAAGTTGATCTCTCATGACTACTGCTTATTGCATAGTTTTTATACAATGTTTGTTCACATTAGTGGCTTTCTGAATATACTTGACATTTTTCCTTTCCAGTGAGACAATGGGAAAACAGAGGGAAAAAGTCCACCATGGTTTCCCTTCATCTTTTTACCAAATAATCTAACCACCTATTATCCCACCAATTCAATAGCAGAGAGATTTCATTGTCCAAAATCTGTAAGGAATGCAGAACGTATTCCTGCAATTTGGTAACATTTGTGAGAAGCCAGCTCGGATGATAGAGGAAAGCAAAGACCAGATATTCTCCAGTTCCCTCTTGAAATAACTCCGAGACCAAAGTGTCCATTGTATCCACACTGAGTGTGAACTGTCCACATCTAATAAATCCTAAATATTCTGTTCAATGTATCATCAATAACAGGAAGTTATTCTTCACATCTTCAGTAACAGAAAATTTAAAAACTAATCAAAATTTCATAGTATGTGGTATAGAAAAAGGAAGACCAAAACCATAACACAAGAACATGAAAATGCAAACAAACAAATGAAACCATAGTTTAATCCCCCTTCTTCAAATCATGACTTTGAATAGAATTAAAAGAATTCCATCTTAAGCATACTCTGTATTATAATTTCTCTATTGTACCCAAATATAAATGAATGAACAAACTAGAATAGCTTGAATGTTTTCATAAAACCAGTTTTAAACAGGCAAAAGGAAAAATAGAAGGATGTCATCACTAAATTGCTTCTCATAATAATTTACTATAGAGAAAGATTTTTCTGGAATACAAAATGAAGTGATCATCAAGAGACAGAACTTCATCAAATATAAATTCCACTCAGAAAAGAGAATTGGTGTCTTCCTAAGCAAATGAAATATGAAGAAACTAATACAAAATAGAAAACTGTTTAGCTGAATGAGGTGCTTCTCAATACCTTAAAACAAATTCAGAGACAGAAAACATAGCTATACAGTTACCTACTTCTGATACTTTCAGTCTCACTTCTGTTTAAACACAAAACACAAAATGAAAATTTTAAGCCCAGCTCTCCAATTGTATTATCAGAGCATTGCAAGATATTTAAAATTTAAAGAGATATCTTCAATCTCTTCTACAAAAAATACTTTCAATCTTTTGAAATAAATACTGAAACCCAGACAAAATAAATTAAAGAGAACCAGGCAAAGATAAGAAAATTAATCTGATGAGAACATGAAAGACAGCAAACACAGCCTGGACCAGTCAATGGGATCAGTGAGGTGAAAGACAATCTCATTATAAATCCTAAATCCACTATAAGGATTTGTGTCAGATTTGGGCAGGTTGCTTAAATAAGTCATGTCTCAGCTCTCCACTCCTTAAATGAGAAAATAAATGGCTTCATTTCAGGGATTAAAAAAGTTAGGATAATATAATTAATAGGGTGAAAGTACTTGGAAGCTACAAAGTAACACAAAGTACTGCTGTCTTTAAACATGCTATAGGTAGCAACCCATCAGAAAGCAGTACAAATTACTTACTGTGGGAATAGGTGAATGAGGTATAAATAAAACTAAATTGGGGACAAACAGTTATGGGGAGAAATATTACTAAATTAACTATAATAATAATAATTTAAAAATTAGTATAAATCAGTAAGCAAAGTGAGAAAGGATCATTCAGCAGTATATTAAAAAAATAATACTACCCATGTCTTCCTCCCCCTTCCTTCCAAAATTGTCCTAAAGCACAGACACACTGACATTTCCAGTCATGAAACAGACTCCCTGTATCTCATGACAACAACCTACTTACGCAGATAGAAGAAACTAGCTGTACTTCACTTATTGACATAGTACTTTAAGACTAAAAGGTACTCAGATTTTTCAGAGAAAGAGTGTATCTTCCATAAATCACAGAAAGCAAAGGTAGAATCAAATTTGTGTACGTTGGCTTTTTTGTGCCACCCAGTGGTTTAGTCTAATACACCTTTCAGTCCAGCTGCAAAAACAGCTGTTGGTAAATGATAAACTATTTGGGATATATTTTAGATAGATAGATAGATAGATAGATAGATAGATAGATAGATAGATAGATAGATAGATAGATAGATAGATAGATAGATAGATAGATAGATAGATAGATAGATAGATAGATAGATAGATAGATAGATAGATAGATAGATAGATAGATAGATAGATAGATGGATGGATGGATGGATGGATGGATAGATGGATAGATGGATGGATGGATGGATGGATGGATGGATGGATGGATGGATGGATGGATGGATGGATAGATGGATGGATGGATAGATGGATAGATATTTAAATAAATAAATACTTACATACATACATACATAAATAAGTAAATACCGAGAGACATAATACCAGGTAGCCTCAAGGCTGGAGGAGAGTTTAAGGCACATTGTATACATGTCTTATGTTGTGTTATTTCAGAAACAAAGGACAGACCCACATATAATCTCCCATCTGACTTTAAAACCTGCCCTATTTAATTTTTACATAATCTGGGGGAAATTAGTACGTCAAGAAAGACAGATATATTACAGATGCCTCATATTACATGTAGCACTTTCCACAGACAGGCTGAGACTACCTCTGAGAAGTATAGACCTAGTGAAGATAATAAAAACTAACAGATATGTTTCAAAAAAAATCATAGTCTGTGAGTGTACATTATACCACAAAGATTAATACAGCTATGGCTTAACAGTGAGTGTCAAATTTCCACATAATGCTTTGGCCTACTTTCTAAAGAACTTTATCTAGCCATAGACAGACTGAGATTTGAACTGTCTTGATACTCTGACTCAATATGGTTGCTTCTAGAGAGAAAAACATAAACAGAATTAGCTTATTTACAGTCTGAAACAAACTGCAATCAAATGCAAAGTAAAATCCATTCATTACAACTGAGCTGCATTCACTTTCATTATATCTGAATTTACCTAATTGATTGTATAATTCCATTGTTCAAAGATAAGTAGATTTAAAAGGTTGAAATATAAATACTAAGAAAGACAAAGACTTTTATGTTATAAATAATAAAAATTCAACAGAGGGTTACATCAGACTCAATTTTTCAAATCACATTTGAAAATTACTTTCAGCTGTTGTTTGAAAAAAATATATATAAACTGATGGGTTATTTTGCTAATTATTGCTAGAAAATTGAATAGGAAAAGGTTTTTTTGCTTTTCAATTATCATTCTTATGGTCAAAAATATATTTCATTAGGCAATGCTGTATATATATCAGAGCAAATGAAGAGCGCAGAATACTTCTCACTGTCTTTGCTATCTGAAATACCACTACCTTAATAAACTTCAGACTCAGTCTCAAGAAAAGATTGAAGCATGTGTTTATTTGTATTTTGTGGAAGTCAAACAACTCGTAAAGATACCAGGCCTGAAGAAAGAAAAGGTACAACATAGACTAACTATTTATATATTTACACTCCAGAGAGTTTTGTACTTTGAAAAAAGAAGAGAAATACAATTTTCTTGTACTGTTGTTTTAGGGTTTTTACAGTGGAGGGGAAGGAAGGCATTTTGTTTTTGTCAAATCAGTAGGTTGGGACTAGGGAACTGTGTCAGCAACATCACTAGGAGGCTAAAAAGCAGATCAATAGACAAGCAAAAGGAGGAATCATGACTATGTGTTCCAATAGTATTTAACATATCTCATGTGGTAATTTTATGCAGAAGTAGGAGTAATTGAAGTGGCAATAAAAGAGGGGAGTCAGCTGACAGAGAGGCATCATAAGTAGAAACACAAACAAAGAATTAGATGTTACCAATATTCTGTTGTTTTCAATTAACTAATTTGGATTTTTGACAGCTGTCCTGTCAGGATAATAGGCCCTATTTATAATAAACAGGAAGTCTGGCCCCAGCACTTACTCTGAATGCAACCTGTTCTGGGTGTTAATTATATAGAATCATAGAATGGTTTGGGTTGGAAGGGACCTTAAAGAGCATCTAGTTTCAACCCCCTCCCATGAGCAGGGACAACTTCCACTAGATCAGGTTGCTCAAAGCCCCGTCCAACCTGGCCTTGAACACTTCCATGGAGGGGGCAGCCACAGCTTCTCTGGGAAATCTGTGCCAGTTCCTCACCACCCTCACAGTAAAGAATTTCTTCTTTACAGCTAATCTAAAAATACTCTCTTTCAGTTGAAAACCATTACACCTCATCCTATCCCTACAATCCCTGATAAAGAGTCCCTCCCCAGCTTTCCCGTAGGCCCCCTTTAAGTACTGGAAGGCCGCTATAAGGTCTGCCTGAAGCCTTATCATCTCTAGGCTGAACAACCCCAACTCTCTAAGATGGTCCTCATAACGCAGGTGCTCCAAACCTCTGATCATCTCCATGGCCTCCTCTGGACCCACTCCAACAGGTTTATGTGCTTCTTATGTTCGGGGCCCCAGAGCTGAACACAGTACTCCAGGTGGGGTCTCACAAGAGTGGAGTAGAGGGGCAGAATCACCTCCCTTGACCTGATGGCCACACTTCTGTTGATGCAGACCAGGATATGGTTGGATTTCTGAGCTACAAGCATACATTGCTGAGTCAGAGTCAGTTTTCCATCCACTAGTACCCCCAAGTCCTTCTCTGCAGGGCCACTCTCAATCCACTCTTCACCCAGCCTGTATTTGTCCATGGGATTTCCTTGACCCATGTGCAGGAGCTTACACTTGGCCTTTTTGAAGTTCATGAGGTTTGCACAAGCCTACCTCTCAAGCCTGTGTAGGTCCCTATGGATGACATCCCTTCCCTCCGGTGTGTTGACCACACCACACAGCTTGGTGTCGTCAGCAAACTTGCTGTGGGTGCACTCAGTCCCATTGCCCATGTTGCCAACAAAGATGTTAAACAGCAGTGGTGCCAATACTGACCTGTGAGGAATGCCACTCGTCACCGCTCTCCACTGGGACATTGAGCTGTTGACCGTAACTCTCTGAATGCGACCATCCAGCCAACTCCTTATCCACTGAATGGTCTATCCATCAAATTCATGTCTCTCCAATTTAGAGACAAGGATGTCTCCAATTTAGAGACAAATGTCAAGTACCTTGCATAAGTCCAGGTAGATAACATCAGTTGCTTATATATATACCCTATTCTTCTGCTAAATAAAAGGAGAATGAAGACGCAAGTGAGTAGTCTTTTCACAGTTTAATCCAAGTAAATTCTTCTTAATTCAAGCACTTTGTCACAGCTGCACTAATGAACCCCAGATACAAATACAAGAAAAAGTGGAAAAACCAATCTGGTAGCAGGAAGCTAAAAAAAAAAAACAAGTTTTCCCTGCTTTTCCTTTAAGCCTTGACTGCCCCTCTCCCCTCCATTGTCTTTGCATCCCCTTGCACCCACTCTTGTTGGGTAGCCCGAAGGGATTTTGGATTCCAGCTATTTGTTTGCAGGACTTGGAACAGCCACATTAAATCATCAGCACTAACATCCACAGCTTCCTCCAGCAGTAGATTTTATGTATAAACAACACTCCTTCAATCTCTTGTCTAATTAATCAAATAACAAGACTGATTGTGGCCTGATGTATCACAGTTTCCTTTTCGATTAGTGCTAGTGGACAGTTAAAGCAGAGAAGGAGTGATATGATACGGGTTGATTTTAAAATGTGGAAAATTCTCAACGATTATGCAATCACAATTTACCATTGTCCCATTTAAACAAATGCTGTGTCAAAATAGAAAATAAAACAGGTTCTGTGAGTTACTATCTCTGAATATAATTATGCTTCTGTTAAGCTAATCTTTATTGCTATGACTAGGCTGTGCACCAAAATACTTTCAGCTTATGAGACTTTTCTTCCTCTTTGCCAAAGTATCAGACATCAAGTATATTTTAATATTTTAAGTTTTTCTTGCCACCTCTTACACACTTAGCACGTGTTACTATAATCTGTGCTATCTTTCATTGTTTTACTCATCTCATGCATAGTCATTCATTATGTGTAATTTTATATAAGAACATTGCTATGATATATGTTGTAACTGAGGATAGTTACAATCTACAGTTATAGCTACCAGTCAGAGGCATCAGGCTCTGGTTGTGACTGCTTTTCATCAAACTATTCTATTCTTTGCAGTTTATTTATCATAGTCTACTGAGTTCTCTTTATCTCTTGTCAAAAGCTGCAATATATAAAATTGGATTCAGAATAATTCCCTACTAATTCTATAGTTTATAACTATAACTAGCTTTCAGTCAGGTGAAGCCCTACAGTCTTCTTTCACTTTTAAACATATAATAAACAACCTTAAAAAATACATGCAATTACCTTTATAAACTCAGTTCCTTATTAGTGAGAACTGAAGCCTTAGGCAAAGCATGCACTTGTCTGCTCTTAATCAAAACTACATTTCAAATGCCTTGAACAATAAGTGGGACAAAGGTAAAAAGAGCCAGGAAAACCTATCAGTTGTACAAACTGATTTGAAACCTTGCGCCGAGATCTACTGTGTCCTAAGGTATCTCTACAGAATAGCAAAATTAATCGAAATTAATAAAACACAATGATTTCTTCCTAGAAGCTTATGGACTTTTATTAGCAGAAATTCTATAAATAGTTTTTCTTTTACACACTGTCTCTTTCACAAGTAGATGAACTTTTTCTCCTCTTCTCTACACAAAACTCTTACTTGAATTTCTTATGTTTTCCTTTCTGATTCTCTCAGTACCAGAAGTATCAATTTCCTCCATTACTGAAGGTTAAAATATTCTTTTTAAAACTTGTTAACACAGTGAATTGGCTTTTCATATTGCAAAAGGCCAGACTTCCTGGAATTGAAGCTTTTTGGTTTTGTCTTTTACTTTCCAGGAAGGTGAGTCATTACACCATGTAGACATTCAATGCATTCACAAATTCCTTGCTCTTGCGCATTAGTGATGTTCTCCCCTATACGAAGGTACAAAATCTCAATTCTGGAAATTTCTACAAAGTAGACTCTGATAACCTAGTGAGAGTGGGTTTTTGCCTACCACTGCTGGGGGCAGGTGTCAGGCTGTGCTGGGTCCTGGGGGTGTCTGGGCTGCCCTTGTCCTGAGCGGGGTTGAGCTGGGGTCACCAGTTGCCCCGTGGCCAAGTGCCCATTGCCCAGCCTGTCTGAGCTCCAGCTCTGCCAGTGCCCCAGGGGAAGGGGCTGACAGCCCCAGGCAGTCCCTGCCCCACAAATGGCCCTGGGGGTGCAGGGGGGCTGTGGGGCTACAAACGCTCACTGTGTCTGGGTTTTTGGTACCTGTCACTGTCACCACTCAAGTCCCACATGGGGCTGCATCCTAGGGGGACAAGGCCTGGCTCAGCCTGCACCAAGTCACCATGGGGAGCAGCCCCACTCCCACTGTTCCCTGATGGTCTCCTCCCTGCCCAGACATTTCTCTGCTTTCTCCCTTTCACACCCTGAGTGCACTGAGAAAACAATGTAATGTTGAAAGGCTGCTACACATTTACAGATATTAGAAGTATTTTACAAGTCCCAGATGTGGAAGCAGGCTCTTAGTTCAAGCTGTAGGGCAGCACTTCCCAATCTGGAGGTCATGGCAGTGGCAAGTAGAGTCACCAACCTGGCAGAAATTCAATGGTTTATGTTGACATTTCATATTGCAGAGCTAATGAGAGTAGCAGGCATAATAGGAAAGAATGGAAATGGTTTCTGTGGAGTGTGATGGTTTTTCACTCTGGAGAGCCTTTGTTCAAACTTGAATCACATGAAGAATGGCTGCTATTTTCACAAATATGTGAAACAGGGTATTTCAGCCTCTAACTTTTCTCCTCTCCATTGTTTGGTTACTGCTCCTGCCCTTAAGGGAAACTGAACTCCTCCATGCAAGTGAAACTTTAGTCCACTTGGAATAAGGGTCATGCTCACTGGACCCTATTAAGTGAACCTATTAAATGAACCACTTTCTTTTACAATACCAGTATTTTCAGTTACTCCTGATTCAGCTAGCTAACTTCATGAGCTTTATGTCACAACCAGTAGCTGATCTCACAGCATGTCTGTGTCCCTTCACATGCACTGCACTACGACGCTCTGCCCATGGGGAGGAATATTACTTAAACAGGTATCTGTTGTATTGAACTTCTTAGCTATAAATCTGCCACATGATCACTGTGGGGTTTGAGTCTTTGATTTAGAAGATCTCAGGAGCTTGCTACACCTTTCACAGAGACTGCCTTGGAGAGCGCTGTTGGTTGAAATCATCATGCTGTAAGCGCTACTAGGCACCCTGACTAAACAACTGGTATAAGACCTCTTTTTTTAAAATCCGTTTAGAACCATTGCCATTCACATGCTGACACAGACCTACATCAGTCACAGACTGATGGACTTACAAAAGCCATGAAGATGTGACACAGGTGCTCCTGGAATGACCTAACAGAAACTAGAATCTGATTAAATGGACAGTTATGTATGCCTAAAGCAGATGTCTTCAGAGAAAGGCAGCTTCATCCAGCACAATCATCTAGTATTTTAAGTTACTCACCTTGGATTTAAAAGAACACAATAACAGAGACCCAAGCCATGATTTTCCCTACAAAAGGTAGGGACCTGACCAAGCTACTTGTTATTCTAGGTCTTCCCTTTCTCCACAAATGTTAAGAAGGTTTGGGGTTTGCCCAGTTATAGAAAAGGATGGTGTTTGAAAACATTAAATAAATTTTTCCACTTAGGATAAACAATTCC
This sequence comes from Tyto alba, assembly GCF_018691265.1. Classification (NCBI taxonomy): domain Eukaryota; kingdom Metazoa; phylum Chordata; class Aves; order Strigiformes; family Tytonidae; genus Tyto; species Tyto alba. Next base: position 35,004,674 of record NW_024881276.1, on the reverse strand, counting down.
TTTGTCTAACTCTGCTGGATACAATCTGAACAAACTGTTGAGACTCATAGAGGAGGTGACAGAAGAATACTTCATGGGAAGATGTAGAACTGCTGAGAAGCTAAATAGGATCACTGATTCAGCAATTGGTCTCTCCTACTATTTAAAATAAGACATTGGTCACGTCAAACATTATCTCAATAATTCATCAGTTCATTCGGCAATCAAGTTGTCAAAAACACCTGAGTAGAAAATGCAGCACAACTGACATAATTCAGTGCCTTAGCTACAATACACAATACTCCATTAGGACTCATGAGAAATTTGCTGAGATTTCAGCAGAGGTGGAATTTCACACTAGTTCTGCCCAAACCTCATCTTCTCTAGACCAGCATTCACCACTTGTTCAGTGTGCACTGCTCCCTCTCCAAAAAAACTGGATGTTTATTTGATGTTGAGCACATTCCTTTCCTTCTTAAATGGTAATGAATAATTGCCCAGGAGACAGAGATTATTCAAGAATTGGATTTTAGTACAGAAAATGTAATGAGAGTCTGCAGTGTCCCAGGACGTTTGCAGAAGATGTTCATATAGCTAATTCTCTAAGCAAACCTCTCAGTTTATAAATTTAAAATATCCCAGTTTCCTCAGAATGTGCATACATCAATTTCTTTGAAGAGCATGCTATTACTACAACATGTATTCCATATGAGTTTTTAATTGAAAATGTAATAGAAGTTTTAATATTCTGAACGCATAAAAATCTCAACATTAAAATGCGATCGGTGACACTTATAAGCCTCTGACCAATGCACTGTAGTCACATCCCTTCCTATCTTACTTTTCCTTCATTTCTTTTATTTCTCTAACAATGTAATGGAAAGATAAGCTAATATTAATTTACAATGGAACATTTCCGTATTAGAGATTATTTACATTCATTTGCTTGCCCTGATTTGTATTCATGTCTTCTTGCACTCTACACCAATGGCTTTTCGGGATCGTAGCTACATTAAAGAAAAACACAGTACAAAAGTGATAGGTTTCTGGTACATTAAAGACAAAGTTATTCCTCTTGCTGTATCTATAGATCAAAAGCAAGTAGGAAGAAGAGGGATACATACAATTAGATTGGAGTTGGACAGAGGGCAGTCAAAAGTGACTGCAAAATTTTGCCATGGGAGGTGAAGCATATTCCTTAAACTATCATTAAGTAATTCTTTTCAAGCTAATTCTACTGTATACTAACAGCATGCACCCAGTATGCACGCAGAAACAAGTGTATGCTTAATTATGTCTGTCATCTTTCTTTAGGTCAACTAGTTTTTAATGGTATTCTTAACATTTCCAGTAATTCTACTGCAGCTTCCTTTTCCAGGCTTCATATGTTATAGCTTTTCTCCTTGTGGAAGTTTAAAAGTTCAGCAACAATTGCCTGCTTCATTAATTGAATTATTACCTTATGTCTCTTAGTTTTATGAAGTATTGATTTTCAATCAGAGGTTCAATTATAATATGATTCTATGACATATTATGAAGTAAAAAAAGAAGGTTAAAATAGGATCCTTTTCTATGAGTTTACAAATTCATCTATATTCATAGGTTTGCACTTTCCTATTTTTCATCTTAGGAAGAAAATATTTTGCTATTAACTACTGAAAGAATGACAATGTTAGAGACAAAGTAATTGAGCCTCTCAATGAGGGAAAAGCACAGCAGCAGAGAAAAAAGGTGATCTATATGTCTTAGCAGAAGGAAAGGTGAGTGTCAGTAGGACTTTAGGCACCTTAATGTCTTTGGAAGTTAGTTGGTATCACTCTACCGGACAAGCTCCTGAAGATTCAGCTCTGGCATTTTAAGTTGCTCCTGAACCAGATTATCTTCTCTGTTCCTGGTCAGACACTATTGTCCATCACTCAGTTGTGCCAGCTCAGTGTCATGATAAAGCTTAAAAGCTCTTGACACTTTCTGCCTCTTGTAGAGGAGGTCAGAAATGTAGTAAATTAAGAGATGGGCAGGCATATCTGCCATGAAACCTTCAGTCACCAAGTTCACTCCTGCTGCTCTATGCCTGTCACAAGATTTCTGCCTGGCTTGTTCTCATGATACTCTGACTGACTCATGACTTGGCTTCCATGGTTTGCCTCTCTGAATGAGTCCCTTGCAGCTTAGTGAGGAGAAAACCTTCAGAGTTTGTCAATCATCAACACTGTGTCAGATAGAAGGCATGCTTTCCTTTATTTTACACATTTTTGTTATGTCCATCATATCCCATGGAGTGGGATATCAATATTTGCCAGTTTAAACTAAATTATTTATATTTCCAGACAAGATTTGGATGGAGCACAAGATATGTTTCAGTCTTCTAAAATGTAAAATCAAATAACTAATTACCAGATTTAGAATAAAATCAAGAAATAAGAATTATATGCTTTGCCTTTTTGAACTGATTTCCACCTTGTCTTCTGTATTTTATTGAGCTAAGGACTGACAAGGACAGTTCCATATTCTTAGAGCTGCATGCCATTTTTTCAGAGTAGTGACTTCTTTTGTAGTATAATTCCCAAATGGGAATCTCTAATTTGGAGAAACTTCCTTATGAATTTCTTCATACAGTGAAAATTCCACTGTGTATAAAGCACCCTGGGGACTTCCTGTAACTTATTAATAATTTCTTTTTCTTAGAATATTAACTTATGGTCCTTTTATGAATGTAAAGATGTCTGACATGGCATAGATTTTTCAGAGCGGAGACGTTTCTGAAATGCCATCTTAATTTTCAGAGGTCAAATATTGTTAGCACCCAACCAATTAGACATCTATTCAGACATGAAAGTGAATCTTTTTTTGATAAATGTATTGGTGAAGAACTGTATCATATCTGACTTTATACAAGTTCAAGACTTATTTCTTTACTATTTAACTTTAGAACCAAACAAAGATAAGTGGAAGGACAGATTTTTGTTTACTGATGATTGACTAAATACAGCAGGTAACAAGATAAGCCTGTACAGAACCAGAACCAGTGCAGTGGCCTGTGGAGTTGAAACACCTCTCTCACAGTAGGCATGTCTCAATTTAAGGACTGAAAAAATATTTTTGAGGGATCACTATCACTGAGCTAAATCAAAGCACAGGCAAGCCCTTGAGAGATTTTACCAAGTACCTGACTATTAGCACTGCCAGTGATCCAACTCTAGACCTCCCCTGAGCAGAGGCTGATTACCAGCTAAATGGTGTCAATGTCTGTGGGGGGTTTGTGTTGTAGATTAATCGAATCCAGGGTGTTACAATCAAACTCACTTTCACTTCAGTTGTTATCAGTACCACTGAAAGGCTGTCACTTTCTCCACTGTGTTACATACTCCCTGCTCTTGCAAGATATTTTTTACTCTCTATAGCAAAAGACAAAATGATGAAAAGTTAGATCTTTAACTCTATACATACAATACCTATGTTTCAGGTTACAAACAGACCTGACAATGCACACACTTTTCCTTACAGACCATTTGAATTGCAGACACATAGATCAAGTTGTAATCAGCAGTTATTTTATACAGTTATCAGGGTTTTTTAATTCATCATGCAAACCTCATAATTTCCTCACTAAATAAGCAAGGTCCATGCACTAAGGTACAAGCTAAATAGCACACATTTCTGAAAACGGTTTTTACTTTATAAGATCAGTGTTCATGTAGGCTTCCTAAAGTGCCTTGTTAAGGCGCAATTGTTCTAGAAGTTCCTTAAGTACATTCATGCTCACTAATGAATGCATACTTTTTTTTGACTGTAACAGAATAAGGAATGCATATTCCATTGGACTGGTATTGAACTTAAAATATTAGACCAACACATAATCCACACAGAGTTCCCTGGTTTCCCTGTACTCTTGTAGAAGAAACACATATGTCAGGCATCGTTGATATTTATGACTCTGTAGATCATGCTAGATAGCATTAATATAATGCTCAATGGCTTTGATAGGATGAAATCTATAATTGTAACAAGGTGTTAAATAACATGAGCAGTTTAAATCTTACCTAAAAAAAGACCTCAGGAACCTGATAGAATGAGAAAAAACTTAGGAGATAGAGTTCTAACTTGCATATACCTTTCTACAAAGAGATATTTCAGACTGTAATTTCATGTCCCTGAGGAGTATCTGCATCTATACTGGTTAATTTATTCTGGTGAAAGAAATTTTATTTTCATAGTATTAGGAGCTTTAGAAAGTTTAAATGGCTGATTTGAAGCAAAATGACAAGTAATTTTCACAGTTTCACATCCCTGCTCTGACAGGAAGGGAGAGTTAATGGTAGTAAGGCCTAAATGATGCTGTAAGTATAAAGAAATATGGACATGCAGATATAACAGCTTGCAATCATAATGTGAGCCAAAAGTAAATTATTTTTAATTTTCATTTGTTGCTAGATACTGTACAAGCTGAAAAGGTGTTATTAAGCAAAATATTAGCAAGATATTTTTCTTTACAGGCTGTCATGGTTTAAGCCCAGAGGGCAAATGAGCACCATTCAGCCGCTCGATCACCGCTTCACCCTCAGTGATGGGGAGGAGAAAATAAAACAAAAGGGTCAGGAATCAAGACAATGACAAGGAGGGATGACTCACCCATTATGGTCATCGGCAAAAGACAGACTCCATTAGAGAATAAATAGCATCAATTTAATTTGAACCCCACCACCACTTAATTTACCAAACAGAGTAGGACAGTGAGAAATAAAACCACATCTTAAAAACACTTTCCCACCACCCCTCCCTTCTTCCCAAACTCAGTTTTGCCCATGATTTTCTCTACCTCTTCCCCAGCAACAGCACAGGGGGGCAGGAAACGGAGGGTGTGGTCAGTTAATTACCTGTTGTTTCTGCTGCTCCTTCTTCCCCAGGGGAGGAATCCTTACACTCTTCCTCTTCTCCTATGTGGGGTACATTTCACAGGAGAAAGTCCTCCACGAAATTCCTATGTTGTGAGTCCTTCCCACATGGCTGCAGCTCTTCATGAACTGCTGCAGAGTGGGTCCCTGCCATGCTGTTCTCCCAGCAACAGACTGCTCCAGTGCAAGTTTCCCTCAGAGTCATGGCCTTCAGGTGCAGCCACCTGCTCTTGTGTAGGGTCCTCCACAGGCTACATGTGAGCATCTGCTCCACCGCAGACCTCCATGAGCTGCAGGGGGGCAGCCTGCCCTCTCACCATGGGCTGCAGGGCCCACCTCTCCTCCCTCCTCCTTTCTTCCATTGACCTCAGTGTTTGCACATGTATCTCCCTCCTCTTCCTCCTCTCAGGTTCCCCTTCTTAAATATGTTATCACAGAGATGCAACCGCCATTGCTAATTGAGTTGGTCTTGGCCAGAGGTGAGCCTGACTTGGAGCTGGGGGGAGCTTCTAGAAACGTTTCACAGGAGCTGCCTCTGTAGCCCCTCCCCCGGTACCAAAACCCCACCACACACAAACCCAACACACAAACATAACATTGAAATCAGCTTCTGGAAACAGAGGGGCAAACTGTCCTGGGGAGAAAGCACATCTATTCACTCTCTGCAAGGTAGACTGGGAGCTGTAAGATGTCTACCACAGCCATTGCAAACAGGTTCAAGTGGTCACAAGCACACAAAGTGCGTCGTTTAAAATGGCTTAGGTGGAATATAGGAAGAGCATGTTTTTTGTTAAGTATAACCAGCAGATGCTGTAGAGGAAATAATGTGACATACATAGGGAGGTAAGGAGGACAGTAAGCCATGGGGAACAAGGCAACTATTCAGACATTGCCCTGGCAACGTAACGGAAAAAAAAGCACTGACAAGTATATATTTGTTGACTTCAAAATCAGAAGAAATTACCATAATAGGCACAAACCAGACAAAATAGAGATCAATTTAGTTAATACACACAAAATATGATTGAAATTCAGGGCAAACCATTTTAATCAACCATCTTCCAATTGCAACAACCTTCCAAAATCCAAAACAAGAATAAAAGAATTTAGCATAATTCTTTGCAAAAAGCAGTGCACCACGCCCACAAATTATTACAGAAAATGGAAAAGATGTGAATGTTGGGTTAAAATTTACACTCTCAGGAAACACATAAAACAATAAATAGTGCTGTATATGGGAATGCATTTGGGTCTCTACACACAATCACATCATCCAAAAAGGATCAGATGAGAGCTTACGAAAGTAATGTCACATTCATACACACATACAATGAGTTGGTGAAAATGTGACATGAATGAATGCAAAGTCCTCTAGACAGCCAGGGTATCAACAGCTTTCAGAATGCCTGTGAAAAGAACACAAGTATAATTAAATCTAGGGTCCTCCTGTGGTACTCACCCAAAAGCTCGGTTTTGTCTTATGGTGGTAAGATGAGGATTTTGAAATATCTTTATGTCCCTTATGACCTTAAATCTCCAGGTCCTTCCCTCTGTCCACTTTACATGAAAGACTCAGGGTACCCTTTTGTTTACCAAGTTTCTGTTCCCTAATAACAACCTAGAAAGAATTCTGTACATTTGGCAAAGCAGAAAACCACTGAGTGTTTCAGGAATGGTTTTGGCAATATTTTCTTCACACAAAAAATGCATTCTCCCAACAGAAGTAAACTGGAAATAAATTTTTGGTATTATGGACTCCCTGGAAGGCAATGTACAAAAGAGGCAAAAGTACAGCATTTTTTAAACATGTTGTTTGTTTCAAAATGTTCACTCAGCATTAATTAGAATTCAAGCTGTTGGCTTCCAATCTTGAGTTCAGACTCCTTCTCCCCCTTTGCCACCCACTGGGGCCTGTTATTCCCATTATAAACCCCCATAAATCTCACTAACTCTAATGGGCTTATTGAAGTCCTGCATATGCATCAAGGGGAGGATAAATGTCTCTACTTGTGCATTCTGATACCCATAATTGTTTAGTAACTTAATGAGATAATGTTTCTAAAACAGCAAAAAATCAGTGGGTGTTTTTCTATGCCCTTTAACATGATTTAGTGAGCTTTTCAGATGAAATTCTGGATTTCAAATGCAGTTAGTTTTTGTAGGCATACTAAAGGCCAACTTCTTTGTGAAGACAGTGGATGTAGGAAGTAAGGGAGAGTATATAAGAACTTTCTCATAAGAAGCTTCTCCTCATTCTGCTACCTAAAGGTTGATGAAAAAAAATGCTCTACCACCGTTAAAGTCAGCATATAAATGGATCAATGAATTTGAAGAGGAAAAGGTACAGCAAAGGATGATCCACAAAAGATTTTTTTCTCATGAAAGATGAACAGAAGAGCTTGTTTCATTAGACTAGAAAAGCAAAGGATGAGGGGGAATAGGATTGCTGTCTTTAGACACAACAAGGAAATGAACAGAAGGAAGAGAAAATAATCACTTGAGCTAGAGAAGAACACTGGCACTAGAACAAATGGACATAAAATGAACATGAACAAATTTAGATTTAATTTAGAAACAGGCTCTGAGACTTCCTGCATATCAGATTTTGAAACAGTGTTTCACTGAAAATAATGGAGACAAAAAGAACTTAAATGCTAATAAGAAAACTCAGTAAGATTTTTAAACAGTTGAATAGTACAGTACCTGCAAGGGATTGACTTCATAACCTAGAAGCTTCCTTCCTACCTTCTTTGTGTTCCTATTGCTTCCCCTTTCACCCCAGCCACGGAGAGCATACAAACTGCAGATATAAAGACAGTAAAGCAAAAAAAAAAAAAGCCCCTTCAATAAGCAGAACTTAGTGACACATATAGTTATGAGGGATAATGACACTGCATGTTTGCTAGAAAGATGTTATGAATTAATAACACTTTGATTTGACCTGAATATAACTCTGAAATAAAATAACATTTTAAAAATATTTATGTCTCAGTACTTCTCTTGATATGAATTTTCATTGTCTCATTCTCAGGCCATGACAAACATTGTCCTGATACCTGAAAAATTTACTTTAAGGGTCAATAAGATCTGTCCCAGTGCTATTAAAACAGCAGATGTATCTCTTTATACATTTATAAGCAGATCAAACTAAGCAGAGCGTTATGGTGGCAGTAGTTCCTCTTACTGGATGTCATCAAACTGCTGATATTTACCATTTGAAAGAAATTAAATTAATGATAGGAGTTAAAAGTGTTATTTAAGTACTTAATGTTAGCTCTATGATATAGCTGCTTGAAAAGACATAAACACCATTAAAAACCACTGATTGATCCTTTATAAATTACAGCTGAATGCAAAACAATTCTCAAGTTAATTGACTTTGCATTTTCAGCAAGCACTTTGCTAAGTAATTATTATTTATCTAACAATAGTTTCAATGCAAATTGATGGTGCATATTTGCTATTAATCTGAAGTCACTGCAAAATACAAACAACAATTACTTTCTGAAATTACCACAGAAAACAAAGAGAAAATAATTTTGACACTGGTTTACACATTTAATTTATAAAAAATAAACAAACAAAAAACCAACCCTAAATATTTGTCAACCCTAAATGTTTGTCATCCCTTACTGGCACATTTCTATTTTAAAAAATAACAAAGCTAAACTAAAGAAAAAAACTATAATGTGTGCACCTTCCCATCAAAATAGATGCATCAAATATCGATATATGCTACACCATCTTAGTGATCCCTCATGCTTTCTCAAAGAGAGCTGGGGGATCTTAAAGAGTGTTGTGCTTCCCAGCCAAGAGGACCACCAGACCATGGAACACCAAAGTTTGATATTCTACAACTACATTTAGAATATTAATTGCTTCTCTCCAGGGAATTGCTTTTAAAATATTTAGGGGAATATTTAAAATATCATTGGCAATAATTGGTTCAAATTACTAAAACATTTGCTGGGAGAGTATACCCTATAATCAGCACCTCTCCTTGGATATAATCTTTTGATAGTGATAAAGCTGAAATACAGAGAAAGATCACTTTGTCCATGTCCTTTGAGCTACTCAAGTTTTGTCAGATACATTGACCACCACCAAAACTCAGTTTTAATACATACTAGCAGAGTTAACTACCAGTTAGAATTTAGATGGGTAGAGAATAATTACTTGGAATTCAAAATTAACAGTGGGGAGAGCAACATCATGCTTAAAGGAATGGTATAGGTTAATAACTGCACACAGTCAACAACTCACTATATTGAGATACCTGTTATATAAAGCCACCCCTAAAATAAGATGACACATTCTGTAGCTTTTTTAACAGATTGATGACCTAAACAAAATGTCTTGTAACTTCCTTTTGTTCCAGCCTAAGATATGGGAGCAGGAGAGTCAATCATCAAACTCACACTGCTGTAAACATAGTCATAGTAACTCAGAGGAAAACAATACCGAAAGGTTCACCTACACTCAGTACTATGAGAGTATCCCTTCAGGGCTGTGATCCTACCATCACTTTAAGCTGGTATATGCACCTGTTCATGCTGAAAAGAGCCATCCCATACTGACTCTTCATGCCCACAACTCTCTTTCAGCCAGGCCAGAAATCATACCTTGAGCCATTTCTGGGAATTACTCCAGCTGAAAACCTGTCTTCTTATTATTTATTTATTTATTTTCAGTTTAGCTATGGGCTGGCTTCCCTCTTGGTGTGCTTGCTATGACCTTGTTCATCTCACCAATACACTAGATACTACAAACCTTCTTGCATACTACAAATTAAAATTCGGTCTTGCTCTTTCTGGGAAGAATTTTTAAACAGCTTATTTTTCCACTTCTGAACCTTTGTTCTCTTTGAAGGATTTCTAACTTCCTTTAAACCTTCCAGAAGAAAAGAAAGAACCCATCTCATATGTGTCAGCCTCTTTACAATTCCAGTTGTCTGATCGATAGTTACTTTTTAAAACGGCTGTAGAAAATTGTGTGATACCTTCATGTTACCTAGTCAGCAAAGGCATAAATTCATTTTGCAATACAGCAATCATCTCCAGGACAACATCCGAAATGTTAAATTACTGAGGGATAGATAACTCAAGATATAGCAAAATCGAATTTAAAGATTTCAGTCTACCAGATAAATCTCTGAAAGAAGAAAATAAATGTGCACCAAAATCTTGAATAGTCATTTATTTCTATCATTATACATTATACACATGGTGCAATTCCTCTCTGACATTGTGTAGTTAAAGTAGCTGTGATTTTGATTTAATCCAGCCAACTATACAGAAACCAGACTGAATTTACTATTACATATAAAATTAAATAATTAGCACGTATAATAGGTGTACAAAATGGAACATCTTTTCTGAGATAAAATAGGCATATTCAGAGATAGGAAACAAAACCTCCAAGTGAGGGCGTATCCCACATACTGCTCTGCTGGGCATGAGAAGATACATGCCCATTGGTTATGTTGCTTTATCAGGTGAAATCTAACTATTCCCTGAAAAAGAAAAAAAACAAAACAAACAAACAAGCAAAACAAAAAACAAAACAAAACAAAACAAAACAACAACAACAACAAAAAAAAAAAAAAAAAAAAAAACAAACCAAAACACAGAGCATTATATGCAAGCCAGTAACATAAAATAATAATACAATAATTCTATTAGAGTTTTAGCTAGCATTGCAGACAAGCTGTTTATTAAGCTCCAGTCTTAATGAAGCAACAATTTGAGGTATCTCAGTGTTGGTACTTCATTAACATTTCTGATAAGGCGGGTAATTGAACAACATCAACAAGAGGGGACAAGAGAATGTTTCCCTCTTTTTTTATTGTGTCTATACAGGCAGAGTTGGATGTGGGCTAAGAAAATTCTGTTTAAAAGAATGCTTCCACAAGGTGGAAATAATTTCTCTTTTCTTGGCCTTTCATGCTGTGAAGTATTTCGTAGTAATAATTTAATTTTAGGAAAAAAACGTTACTCTCATCTGGAAATTTTCATGCCAAACTCACTGCATGAAAAGCTTGGGAGAGAGGTTTGTTTTCTTCTGCAAGTTTTTGTTTTGTTTCGTTTTTTTTTTTTTTTTTCTTAAGAGTTACTCAAATGCATGGTACTAACACAAAGTGCTGGACAATCTCCCTGGCATTAATACATAGAGTACCCACTTACCTATACGTTCACTAAAATATTTAGTCCAGATTAACATCTACTGTGCAGAGTCTGGATATATTTTACTACTGTGGAAGGAATATTGATGTACACTGTGGCCCATTATTGGTTGTAGATGTTATGAATCACAACATATCAAAGAAACAAACTATTTTTTTTCCTGCTACAAAGACTAAATGATGAATGTAACTTCTTTTGCACTGTAACTAATTTTGTGTCATAGAATATCACATTAAAATTATTTTAGAAATAAGATGGTATTATATATATTTAAAAATATATATAATGATATATATAATGATATATATAATGATATATATAATGATATATAATAATTTAAGCATTGCCTAAATCCCCTTAAGCTTGAAAAATCATAGTATTGGGATTTTACTCAGCCTATGCTGTAACGAGGACTAACTTTTAATCATAACATAACTGGTACTATGTTTCTGGGGTACTTCATCAGGTGGTGATTTAGTTCAATTACAGCATTATGGGAAGAAATTTTATTTGGAGATTGAATTTTTTCAGGTTGCTATTAGGGAGTTCCACAAGAATGAAGATGAAAAGAAATTAGATTTTCTATTTGAATCTATGCTTGCATTCTGTTTGTTTTTCTTGTACCATTTCTAACATATCTGCATAAAGAGCACAATGGTGTAACACAGTAGCAGACTGTTGAGGCAATACTATGAATAACACCCATTATACTTTTTTTTTCAGCTGTTCAGCTTAGCTCTGCTGAAGATCAGACCAGATTTCTGATTTGTTAAAAGCACTGTACAGAATTAAACTATGGGAATTTTATGTGTAACACTTAGATATGCAGATGTCTTTCTAATTTTCATAAACAGGATACCTTTCAATTTCTTAGTAATGGCATAGTTCTACTTTGCAGTTGTTCTTGAACCAATCCTTATAATGCATATAATATAAATAGTATATCTTGCCTGAGTTTGTGATGAGCTGATTGATCATCAGTTGTTTGTAAAACAGAAATCTCTTGACTCTACCTAATACAAGACAAATCCCATGATTTGCTTCTAGCAGCAAATTTTTCATTCAGATATCATTTGGCAAATCTGGGGTTCTGACATTAAATCTTATATTTGTAAGCAGAGCTGATTTTATGCTAAAATAATCTGAAATTCTGTTAGTGACTACCCTTGGGTTTGTCTGCTTTTCTGTAAAAAGTAGCTATAGGTTTAGCACATGTCCATTCTACATTCATTCTAGGGGTGTGGTTAAGTGTGTCAGGCCAGCTGGCTTGCCCACAGTGAAAAATTTCTGTACGGCTTCAGAAGTGAGTCCTAGTCTAATAGCTCCCATATCAGTTCTACCAGTTTTAACAGTTTCCACCAAGCCTTTCTCACCAGGATACTGTTCCACATACTCTACATGACTGCATGTTTGTGAAGAAATTAAGACAGTCTCTAGACATAGACACTCTGATCTCCTGGTTTAACACAGTCTGTCTCTCATATTGGGCTTCCCTCGAGTAAACATCTAACTATGTCTGGGGGGAGCTATGGCAGGTAGCCATAAACTCTAAAGTGACAATGAGAAACAGGGACTGTGGGCTTTATAAATCTCAGCACAATAATTCTAGGTATATCTCATGTACTCAAAATAAAATCCATCCTCACCTCCCGTTTCTCTCCCTTTTGGGCCAACAGCATTAAATGGAGAAATACAATTCATGCATGTTTGTCTGACATGAAAAATTATGAAGAATCTGTACATTATGGTCAAAACCCCCATAAATCATAATTCCACTAAGACAGATATATGGTATAAAGTAAATACATTTGTGTGTTGACTTTTTTTCTTTAGAAATTTGTAATGTTAACTGAAAGTCAACTAATACAGGTATACACAAAGTACTCTTCCCATTGGGATGACATCTACTGGTCCCAGAAAGATAACACTGCAATACATAGGATGGGTGTTTCATTATGTTATCTGATATGGTGTGCATACATCTATATGTAAGCACATAAACATGTACACTTGAAATGTTCCCTGTCCATTTCTTGAGAAAGAGATGCCAAAAAAAGGATTCTTTTTTTTTTTTTTATCTTCTTTCCATCTGAGAAATTTCTAAGAGCAGAGAAGCATGGCCAGAATTTCATCAAACTTGGTATCTGTTGGACCTACAGGAGGAATAAATGCAGGAAAACTAAAGCCTTAAGAACCATCCTTCTTACAGGCAACATCTAGGCTGCAGGCATGAGTGCCCTTTCTGAGTTTAGCTGTCAGGACACTACACGATAGCTTTCAACATAACAAACATTTTTCTGGAAGGCAATGTGATTGTTTCTGTACAGAAATCAAGCTGCTTTGTGGGTACAGATTTCATGATGTATTCTCATCAGGCCAAGATAAGTGGACCAACTCTAAACGCCTTTTAGCAGCATGAAGAAAGACTGAAGACCCAGGAAGGTTAATTTGTTTATCAGAAAGTCACTCCACAAAGCAGATGCTCTGTCAACATAAACATCTTCAGCTCTTAAGAGTAATTCATGACAATTTAAATTACAATGATACTTTTTTGTATCCCTTTCAGCTTCTTATACATCTGCATCATGGCAAGTGGTGTATTTGTAATAATTCTAATTCAGCCTGTCACACAGCTGCTTAACTTCATTCTGGGTATTGTATCCTGCACATTAAAGGAATGGTCCCAGTCTCTAGGATTCAAAAGAGAAAATCAGATTCACCTGATTTGTGATCCCTTGTAACACAGTATCCATGGAAGCTTAGAAATGAACCATAATGGTGTTCAATCTTCAGTCTTGTTTTATTCTATTTTGTGCACAGTTTTTTCTTCGAGTTTTGAGTGATATATGAAAGCCCATAAAATTGGATGGAAGATACACATAAGTGGCATTCAGGTTTCATTTCTAAATGGGGACTTTGCCCTTCTGTGAATCTGACAAATGTACCTCTCTGTCTGCCAGCCATTTCCTCTGGTAAAGCTTTTAAAAGGGCTTTTACCAATCACTGCTGGTGTTCCGAGAAAAAAAGTTCTCTGCAGCATGAAGGGAAGCACCTGAATGTTTCAGCGACATCTGCCTGAAGGGATATGTCAAAGAAGAAATGATCTAACAACAAGATTTATTAAAGTAAATGTCCAATTTCTACCACAGAAAGCTTGACATCCCTTAACCACAAACCATCTGGGAATATTCCCTTCTTCTCTTTCTCACTCTCTTTCCTAAATATGGATTTATATGTAGAGGGAAGGCATGATGACTGAGGCCTGTTATGACATTTATCTTCACAAGTGAGGAGACTAATAAATCATCAATGACATTACCACAAGTGAGTTCTAAGGTCTTCTCACAAGTGAAGATAAATGACATATCATACCTAAGCCATCATATATTACATGAAATACATAATAAGTCTCACTCTCAACATAGCTGGATTTGATGGAGATGACTGAACTTACATTACATCTCAAATCCACCACCCAGAGAAAAAGAAATTAAATTTGTCAGCCAAATAAAATCACTCACCACTGAAACAACCTTAGTACATTTCAGCCTTTCACCATGCTACTGCTCTGCAGATGTACAAATAGCAACATGGTAGTAAAAATCAATTAAAAATGTCCTTAGGAATCAGAGTATCATTAACTAACTTTTCAGTGCATGAAACATAGCTGACTTTCATGCCTTGGGCAATATCAGATCCTTATAAAGCTTTAAATACCCACATCTGAATGTACATTTCTATGTACCTGAAATATGTACGGCTAGCTTTTATTTTAAGTGTTACAGATGACTGCAAGTTTTCACATCATCTTGTGGTCTTTTGTAAGGTCATTAGTGGCAGCTTTGTTGAAAAAATTAGAGTTTGTAGAATTCCTAATTAGTTTAGGAGTACAATATTTTTTCTAGAATGTGAGATCTGCAACCGAGATACGTCAAACACATCTCTGAATCAGGGGTTGTCAGCAGATGTTTAGGGAAAGTGTATAATAATATACTGAACATAGAGACTAATACTTCCTCTGGCTTTTGAGTAATTCATGGGTGAGAGACTTCCTGATCTGGACATAGCATCTGGACCATCATGTTGAGGAGGCAAATGTTTAATCTATAACATGGCATTTGAAACCCAAAGTCTAATGCTAATCCTAGTTTATTTTGGTGATCCTGCCAAAATTCTGCAATGGAAAGAAAGAAACTCATCTGAAGCTGAATTTTGTCTTGTGTGGAATTTGCTGGGATCAAAGCTACTTTCAGAAAATTTGAGAATAACAAATTTGCAGGTCCATGAACAAAAGCATTGCATAAATGTTCATCTCAAGTCTTGTCCAGGTGCATAAATCATCATGCTTTTACCCTTTCTAACACAGTTCTATCCCATTTACAGATATTAAAATGTTTCCACATTTATTTTCAGGTTTTAATCTAAAAATCTCCTGCGGTAATGCTCCACTTATAAACAATTTCTCTGCAATAATACTGTATTTCGCATTAATTTAGCGTACTTGTAATCAAGTCCCCTCAAGGTAGAAGACAGTCTGAGTGGAATAGCAACTAAAAAAAATTGTGGTTTTTATATTTTTCATAATGTATTACATTTTGGCCATGTGCAAAAAGTAGCAAGAATCCAGGTAAGTGCTAATCAAGGCATCCAACATCCTGTGAGGATAAGAACAGAAATTGAGTAGTCTTACACAGTGACAGGGCACACCACAGGCATTGGTTGGCCTCGGATGCCAAGGTGGCGGGGGCCATAGGGCCGTCAGGGTGGTGCAGTGTCCTCCCTCCCCAACCAGCCCCATCCTGCAGCCCCCCAGATCACAGGTAGTGTAGAGAGCACCTGATCCCCAGGGGGTTTAAATAGGGCTGCGACAACAGCATTTTAGAAACAGTCATGCTTTTTTAGCATAGCCTCATCTAAACATCATTTTCACTTCACTGGTGAGAAAGAGAAAGGAGATAACAGTGAAATGATCTAGCTAATACCAGAGAGAGCATTCATTGTTCTTAAAACTAATTCTTACCTCTCAAGAAAATCGCACTTTTAGTCATATTGACTTGCTTTCAACAGTATTCATCTTCCTATACATCACACATATAAAAGAATAGACATCTGATGACTTACAAGTCCAGAATTTAGCTTTTACAAAGGTAATCAGAACCTAAGATTAATGAAAACATTTCTCATTTGTTTTCCCAAAGTGTTTGCAAAGACCTGAGTAAATGCGGTAGAAAGCTGAAACAAACTTGAAACCAATTGCAAACAGCATTAAAAAAGATTTATCTGTTTTCATTACTGAAGTTAAGAGACAGGAATCTAGCTGGGAAACAAGAAACTAACTGAGACTTTAAAGGAATAATTTTTAGCAATATTCCTGGTTTTTAATATAACTACGAATTTTTAAAGTCAACTTTTCCTTATTATATCATTTGAATAGTAGTACAGAGGTTCTCCCAGATATGGAGAACTACATTTTTCGTACACAATTAAAGCTGGTTTGTGAAAGCCTATGTAGCTAATGCTAATCCTTAAAAATAAACTAAACCAATCAACAATAACAATCATGGAAAAATAGATTTCCTTTTTTCCTTTATATTTCTTAAGTCATTAAAATGTGTTCAGGTTCTGGCTTAAATTTTGGGGGTTTTTAATAAGTTTTGCAGTAAGACATGCATATGGGAAACAAATCTTTGAAAGACAAGGAATATCAAGAGAATTCTTGATTAAACATCAACAGTGAGCAATATTAAAAACTTAACTGGAAAATTGCTAAATTTCTTCAGCTGAGATTGTCTGTATAAAGATCTGAAGTAGCATATATTAGCATATATTACTCTTTCTGCCTCTGAAATTTGTTTTTGATCTATTTCTTAGTTGATAAATAGTGCTCAGGATTTCTCTGGGAGAACTGTAAGAAAAGGGAGGGTGCTTTGGAAATTGCAGTTATTGTGCATGCAAAAAGAAAGGGCCCCATGAGAATTTTCAATATTTAAATAATAGTTTACTACTTTCTGCATCTTTTGGTAAAAATAAAAACCACAAAGCTTAAAGATGCCACTAAATTCTTTCCTTCCTTTCCTCACCTGTGAGTGTGAGACTAGGCCTTGTAGCATCCACTGAATTTACCATACAAGAAAATAATGACCATTTTTTTTTTTTTTTAAATACCTTTATATATTTTTGCCGATATGTTTAACTAAGTCAATAAGAAGAAGAACTTATCAATTCCCATGTGAAAAGTCAATACACTGCCCTTGAGACTGAAGTTCACAGTTTCCAGAGAAGATGAAATATAAACCTTATTCTTAATACAGATATTTTCCTGGGAAGTCTTCAATCTTCATAAAACCCCTTTATGTGGCTTTTGACTTTGCCAATAATTACATTTTCCAGGGAAAAAAAAATAAAAGAAAAAACGAAGAAAAAACCCAACTTCTGTTTTGCTTTCAGTGATGTGAACACTTGTCTAGAAGAGCTGGATGGAGTTCACTTATTTTATATGGCTGTAAAATATATGTATTTTATTCATTAAGTTTATCTTGAACTTCTTTAGGGACATTTCTTGTACATTACACTATTTCTCACTCTCTTCCCATTCAATTATCTTTTATCTTATAGCTTTGCTTTGTGGTACAATGTTTTGATAAACATGTTTTTGTTTCAGCCAAACTTCAGCTAATTACTTATCTAAATAACATTTACTAAATGGAGAATGACAAAACAAAATAAATTAAAAAAAAAAAAAATCCAAACAAACAGAATCCTTTGAGAAAACTGAACTTAAATTAATTTCCTGCAGGATTGTTTATTTGCCAATTTATTCTTTCATCAGGCACATATACCTCCTTTGCTACTAGAGATATGGACCAATATTTGATTTTTTTCTTTTTCTTCCTGTTTCTGAGATTTTAAGTTTTTCTGCAATTTTATTGTTTAATCAAGAATAATTTCAGTTGGAAAGCTATTCAAGTGTGTCATATAGTCCAGGTCACCACAGCAGAAGGACTGATTTGGTGGCTTACACACATCCCTGGTGCATGGTGTCTCATCTAGCACTGAAAATCCACTGTTGACAACCATAAAACATGACTTGGCAGGCTGTCCAATGGCCTAACTATATTCACAGTTAAAGGCTCTTCTTCCCTCCTACTACTAAACTTAAATTTTCACATCCTGAAAGGAAAGTATGTTTCCATAGCTTCAATAGAACGATAAAATCTAATACTGGCTTAATACTATCAAGTAATTCCTTACATTTTATAGACATGAAGCTTTTTTTTTTTTCTTCAAATTAATGACTCATAATAAAGCAATTGAACAATTAAGCAGTATACATGTATTACACTTGTACTTTTAAGAGGTATATTTTTAGCATTTAGCCAACAGTTTTGACCAATATATTCTTATAATTAAATGTCTCAGTTCTAACTCTCCTTCTTTGAGTAACTTTTAACATGTGGAGGAAACTTTTACCATGTACACTTTGCAAGAAAGATATACAATTTAGAGCATAAAATATTATATTTCCATTAATAGCCCAAGCTACCTGCTGTCTGTGTAACAACCTAAGCATTAATAGGTTCACCATCACCAGTGAAACATCTGGTGAGCCTCTACTGCTCAGGCTGATTTTGGTTAAGTGGGCAAGGGTCAACCTCCACCATTCCTTGGAAAGGACTGGCTCTTGATGTTGCTATGTACTACTTCCCTGCATTTCTTAGTTTTCTAAGTGTTTTTTAGATAGGTTTTCATGTTAGTTTTTCTTCTTCAAACTACTGAGTTGCTAATTGTTGTCTTCTCAATTGTCTGTCTAGGTTTTAATTTGCCTTATATTGTGTGGCTCTGACATACCTTTCAACAACAATTTCTCAGTAAAACTGCACAAAGGTCACAAAGTTGTGCTGCAACAAACTAAACCCTGTATAAGAGGCAACTTAGTCCCTGGGCTGAAGGCTATATAGTTGTCAACCTTTTAAAGCAGATTGTTTCAGCCTACCTCATTCTCTTACATTTACCATATGTAAAAAATATCATGTCAGCACTTGTCATATCATGTACAGTCACTATTATAATAAACATTACAGGTTATGCTTAACTTTTTGTCTACTGATTTCTCCTCTGTAAAACAATCACGAGTCTTTTCGCTTTTGATATGAAACATATCACTGTGAACCCAACTTTTATTTCACCAGAATATTGTTACATCCACTGCCTACAGGTCCATACTCCATAACTGGGAAAGCATTGCCTGCTGACAAAACAGTCCAAGCTGTCATAAATCCTATTAAGACAGAAAAAAGACTAGACAGATCTCTTGAGTTCTCAAAACAAATTAGATGATGAATCTGTACAAGTAGCAGAAATTCAATGAACAAGCAGATCTTTTCAAAGACTCCTTGAAATTAAGGCCATGATCATGAAAGTTATCCGTTAATTGGGGCTTGAAGGAAAGGTAGAGACATTTTTATATCTAAGCCATATAACTGTCACTTGTGGCTAAGTGCTCAATTGAATTTCTTATTAACACATTCTCTAGGAATCAATTAATCAACATCCAAAGCAACTTCATTGTCTAGAGCATCTTCAATCCAATGCTCTTCCCTTCCTCTGAAACAAAATATCTAATTGCTCTTAAAAACTCTCCATACTTTTTGCAAGCTCTTTTATACCTTTAAAAAAATTCTGCTCAGCCATTGAAATGTGGTCTCTTTAAACCAAAAATGAAAAACTGTCTTAGTCTCTGCAAACAGTTGTGGAGTGCTGAGAGTTATTTAATATCATTGCTACATGTCTATTGATATTTGGTAGTTACCTTTCAAAGATCATGTTTTCAGTTGCTTGTAATTTTGGCAAACTTCTACTCAGACACATTTTTTCTCTTTGTGGATATCATGGTTACAACAAGTGTATCAGAAAATTTCACACAAAAGAGTTTAGCAATTTCAAAGAAAAGAAGAAACTGCTGTTTCTTTTGTCCGTCCCTTCTGCAGCAGCTGTACCTCCCACGTTTCATAAATTTGGTGTAGCAATTCCCAAGCTGTCAAGAGTCCCACTTCAGCATTTTACTTGCGTTTCAACACTCACCGCTTCTGTGCCACTGTTGAAGCACTATGCAGCTCCTTGTCCCGGCATATCCTACCTTCTCCCAAGGGCAAGTCACACACAGAGAAAAATTAGGACCAGGAGTTGATGAGGTCAGAGGGGAGGAGGGAGAGAAATTGGGAAGTTGTTTGGAACAGAAAACACAGGCTAGACTCCAATATTAATATTTCCCTTTATCTGTAGTCTTTTTGCCTTTTTAGTTACACAAATGGTAACTGGAAATAATTTCAACATTTCTAAACTTGCTTTAGTACTAAAATATGATGAATAGTCACAATCTCACTATTGTGTGGAGCGAAATATTCAGAAGTGTTTAGACTCAAAAACATAACTATAACATGAAAATGTAATGTAAATTAATAGCATACTGTATTCACCTGAGTAGGAACAAAGTAAAACATTTTAATATGGCTGGAACTGCATTTTCAACTGAAAATTATTGTTGAGCTGTTTTAATATGTCCCTATATAGAGGATTAAAATATTTTTACAAACGGTTCTCAAGTCTGCTGCCTTCAGCCTATTGTACTTAATATAGCCTCTGGCTTCTTTCACTCAGGTTGAAAAGTCCTTCCTCTAGCAGAATTTTCCATTCATATGCTAGAAGGATTTTTGCCAGCTGGATGTTAACAGAATACACAGAAAGAAGCCAGCCAATTCCTTAAAATATTTGCTCTAATCTATATTCTTTCTTTCATATTATTTCTCTTCCTTCTGTTCTCTGCCTCCACGGAATTCTAAATCTTCATACAGGTCTCACTGTACTGATAATGTGGAGTTACAATAAAGTATAAAATCCCTCTTCCCTAGCCTCATTCTCCAAAGAAAAAAAAAAAAAAAAAAAAAAGACTTAAAAATCCCTACACCTAAAAAAACAACCAACCAAATCAAAGAAAAACCTAACAAAAACAACCTTAAACTACCAAAAGCATAAGAACTAGAGTTTGGGGTGTTTCTTTTTTGCTAGTCTGGATACATTTTTCCTGAAAATTTGTTTTCAAAGTTTTTAAGTCAATTTAAAATTATTAGCAGCACCTGCAGACTTCAGAAATTACTTCCTCTCTTCTTACTCTCACTTCATGACTCAACTTGTAAAGAACTGTAGCTTGGGGGAAAAAACAGCAGCACCGAACACTTTAAATCATGAAAACGTACAACAAAAGCTCACAGAATTGATGTTTGCTGTGTTTCACTTTCTGCAAATGTCTATTTTTGTTGCTGTTGTCACTATCAAATATTTAGCACTTAGGCAGTGTCTTGCAAGCATTAGGAAGTAATATTATCCTATTTTACATATTAAGAATGGTTCAAAAAGAAGACATCCAACTGAATATGAGCCAGCAGTGTGCCCAGGTGGCCAAGAAGGTCAAAGGCATCCTGGCTTGTATCAGAAATAGTGTGGCCAGCAGCACTAGGGAAGTGATGGTCTCCTGCACTCAGCACTAGTGAGGCTGCACCTCCAATACTGTGTTCAGTTTTGGGTCCCTTGCTACAAGAAAGACACTGAGGTGGTGGAGTGCATCCGAAGAAGAGCAACGAAGTTTGGAAGGGTCTAGAGCACAAGTCTTATGAGGAGCAGCTGAGGGAACTGGGTTTGTTTAGCCCGGAGAAAAGGAGGCTCAGGTGAGACCTTATCACTCTATAACTACCTGGAAGCAGGTTGTAGTGAGGTGGGTGTTGGTCTGCTTTTCCAAGTAACAAGCATTGGAACGAGAGGAAATGGCCTCAAGTTGTACCAGGGAAGATTTAGATTGGATATTTCAACATCCTCTGCTAACACTGGTACAAAGTAATAATACTTTGAGGCTAGAATTTACAGCCTACAATGGTGAAAGCATCTACATCACAGGCAGAATTTTCAAATTAACTCAGCTGGATTCACCTAAAAGTTTAATCCTACCACCTGTTGCTCTCGCAGCAGGATACAAGAAGAGTTTGAAGAGTCACTAGTGTCCTGGATTCTTGATCTGTGGCTGAAAGAGGCTGGTAATTTTCAGGGTAAGAAATTGATGTGTTTTTAGTAGCTGGAGGAAGAGAAAGTAGTGGATAGCTTCCTGAGGTACTGTATAGATGAGGCCTGCTAACTACTTAGATAAGCGCATCTGAGGATAATAATGTTTTTATTAAGTTATTGGGTTGTTTGTTTGTTTTTTAATAAGAAAGTTACAAAAGACTTTAAGATTTACAAAATTCTGAAACACTTTTTCTTTTGAGAAAGATATAACCAGCAGTATGTAGCTGCTGTAAGTAGCTTCTTATGCTTTTTGTAGAACTCTGTATGAGGTAGAAAAAACACCTTGTGGATTTTCCGATTTGTTTTTAGAATTTTGAGTGTCAGTGTTTTATGATGCAGAAGCTATTCTGCATGACTTATTTAAAGTTATGAGAGAAGTCCTTGTCAGTTTTAGTTTTTCATATTAAGCACTGCTCCTCTCATGTTGTTTTATTTGCCTATCCTTCAGGAAGGGAAAGAGGGTTTTAAAATTAAAAACTACTATCCAAAATTTCCAGACCAATAATGTTGTTCTGTGTTAATTTTATTTTTGAGTTCTTGATTATCTTTAAGTGTAAATTCTATTAAAAGTGTGAAATCAGATTTTTTTTTTTCCTATGTAATGCTTTAGACAGTAATTCCCTCCTTGTTCTTTCCTTTTTCAAGACACCCTTTCAGGCCTGCAGATGCTAGTTATTGTAAGATATGAAATCATTAGGGCAGCTCTAGTTGTAAAAGAAACTTTTGTAATATCTGAAATTAACATTGTGTAGACAATAAATAATGAAACAAGTAGACTGAGAGTGGGAAAAGAAGATAATGAGAAGGTTTAGAAAGATGCATTTACTAAAGCTAGTCACAAATGGCAATTAGTCTAAAGAGTCCCATCTGGCAGAGATTTGTAGGTATCACAGAAGAAGAAGGTTTTAAGGAAGGATTTAAAAGAGGATAAAGTGATATGATGTCCAGCATGATAAGTGACATGAAATAGGCAAGGATTTAAATTGTAACCAAAGTTTGTAAGTACTATGTACCTTTAAGTCCAAGACTTGTACTGTGAGATAACTAGTTTACCATCTTTAGTAGTTTGAAGTGTTTTGCATGGGTAATAGGCTGAAGGTTTGGTGGTGGTCTGGAGATTTATGTGGATGCTTTACCTGCATAGTAATCTTCTGTTTAGGTGAAAAATAAACTGTCTGACTCTTAATAGTACAACTTCAAGGCATGTACGTGTCAGGCAAACTCCTACCTGTGTAGGGGATGGGAGAAACTATCATCACCAATTTATGCAAGAGCTCAGCTCCTGTTGACAGTTTAACAGATAAATACACCAGCCAAAATATTTGATATCATACTTCATAACATTTATAACAAAATAAAAAAGGAATGTTTCAACAGTATTCTGTGAAACCTTGTTTGTTTGTTTTTCCATTTCTTGTGGTTTAACCTCAACTGACAACTGAGCACCACACAGCCACTCGCTCATTCCCCCCTGTGGGATGGTGGGGAGAATCAGAAAAGCAAATGCGAGAACTCATAGTTTGAGATAGAAATAGTTTAATAAGTAAAGCAAAACAAGGAATTCACTCACCACTTCT
Organism: Tyto alba; assembly: GCF_018691265.1. Taxonomy (NCBI): domain Eukaryota; kingdom Metazoa; phylum Chordata; class Aves; order Strigiformes; family Tytonidae; genus Tyto; species Tyto alba. Next base: position 34,980,932 of record NW_024881276.1, on the reverse strand, counting down.
CAGCAGCAGGCAGGTGCTCGGCCATCTCCAGGACAGCTGGGTTCTATCACGGGTAGCAGTGACTTGGGAAGACGAATGCCATCACTCTCGACTTGCCTCTCCTTGTTTCTTCTCTATATGCTGAAAGTGATCTCATATAGTATGGAATATCCCTTTGGTCAGCTGGGGTCTGCTGTCCTGGTTGTGTCACCTCCCAGCTTCTCGTGCACCCACAGTCCACTCACTAGTGGGGCGGTGTAAGAAGCAGAAAAGGCCTTGGTGCTGTGTCAGCACTGCTCACCAATAGCTAAAATATCCCTGTGTTATGAACACTGTTTTCAGCACAGATTCAAAACACAACCCCATACAATCTACTATGAAGAAAATTAACTCTGTCTCAGTCAAAACCAGCACATTACTCAGTTCTTCACCCTCTTGTTTGGGAGTTGTAATGAACTAATCATCTGGAAGGTGGATCTGTAGAAAGATGTTTATGGTATAGTACATGTCAGAAAAATCTGTGTAAGGTGGTTTTACTTATAATCCCATATGTCTGGATACTCATCCCATAGACAGCTGTCTTTGTGATCTATTTCAAAATAACTGCTATTCATGCATAGAATTTAAAAGCGGTGTGTTGTTTTTTTTCCTCTTTTTTTCTTCTTTGTCATCCTCTCTTGCTGAGAACACAACTCTTACAGTCCTTTGTTAAGAATCTTGTATAGTTTTCTACAGAGTTTGTTGCAGACAATGCTTTTGGAAGTAGTTTCTACAGAAGTATATTTTTGGATTTAAAAAAAGTGCAACAAAAGCATTCTTCAGAACAGGCTACAGAATTGAATGATGTGCTTGAGGTAAGTGATATCATGAAAAAGTCCAGTGTGCTAAGGAGATTTCAAAAACTGCTTAGGGGGAAAGCATCTGCACTGAAAACCTAGCTAATCCAAAAAATATTTTGCTTTCCCCCTTTATACATATGAACTGCAATAATTTGTTTGCTTTGGGCAACTTATATGCTGAAGAGGAAACAACATAACCAGACCTGCTGAAAGTGTTAGAGAGGAGGGGTGGGTGGGGGTAGGCAGTCAAGAGAGCTATTTTAAAAATAAAATTAGTGTTCTCTAATGGTGGAGCCCTGCCTGCCAGCAGAGCATTCATTGCTGTTCCCTTCAGCTGCCATTTTTTACTAGTTTTATATCTCTGGACCTGTGGTGCTGCTCTTCCGCAATTCTGCTATCTTACCCTTTAAACAGCATTCTTCAAGAAATTTCTGCAATGATTGTGTAATTGTGATCACAAAACACAGGTTAAATACAAGAGAAGTATCAGAGAAATAGCAGGTAACATATATCTCAAATTTACCTGAAACAAGGAAGATCACAACTGGGAGGATGTAATCATAAGTCTCTGACAAGACATAAAATATTTCCATATAGGAATTGTGTACTATTCTTTGTTCTACTCTAATCAAACAAACTGCACTCTCTAAAACCTGTTGTAGCAGTCTGTAATTCTGCATCTTTCTTGTGAGTTTTATATGAATTATGCATGCTTAATCAAGGCAAAGTAGTAAATAAAGCTAAATATTAACAAACTTTCACTGTGTATGCTACTGAGCAAAACTTGTACTGACTGTATTTATGTAACACACATGTGGGTATATATGTGTATGTATACCCCTGTGGGGGGGTCTTTATATATATGTCCATTAAACAACTTGTTCAACTAAGCTTTACTTTTACTAGTTGGAAAGCTAAGATGAGGTTATTAATAGGCCTTGGCACTCACAGGAACAGTGGAAATAGTTTCACTAATTGGGATCATAGAATAGCCCAGACTGGAAGGGACCTCAAGACATCATCTGAACCAACATTTTTATGGAAAAGAGAACCTAGATGAGATTATCTACCCTGTCCAGTCACATTGTGAAAATATCCAGTGATGAGACTTTATCCTGTCCAGATTAGTACTCATATAAAGCTTTTTTAAAATATATTCCTGTTTAAAAAAGGACAATATGTAAATGCTTTTTGACTTACATTTCTGCATGGTAGTTACCATTCAGTAAACTCTGGCACTCTTTCTTGATAGTCTTCATATTTAAATGTGCCTTGCACTTCTGAGTTCTTGACAGTACAAAATTATGGCATGTCCCACTATCTCGTACTTCTGAATTAAATTGATATTTAAATATTTAATAATATAAAGAGGAAAAAAGCCTACATTTCAAGTCCTTATGCTCTGGGTGGGTTCTGAAAACAAAAGTAATACTTGTTTCCAATTTTTTTAAGGACATAATATTTTCTTTTTTTTTTTTTTTTTTTTTTGTTAAGACATAAAACTATCATTTCCCTTTATTTGCATTTTTAGAACTAAAGAGCTAAGTGGGGGAAGTGATGCAACTCAGAATAAGCACTAGCATGTTCATCTGCATTAAATGCAATAGTCTTAGACTTTCACTTCTGTAAATTGTGAGCAATATCAACAATGTTGGGTGTTGGTTTGGTTTTTGTAGACATGGTTATAGTGTTATGGACCCCACACATTTGTGTGGTGTGTGGGTTTGGGGTTTTTTTGTTGTTTAGTGGTGTTCTATGCTTCTTGGAGGCAGCCCTCCTTTGCAGGAAGAAGGGTCTGTTCCTGCCCTCCTATTCCAGTTGAGCCTGCTCAGGCAGGAGAGAAAACTTCAAAAGTCTGTAGGGCAGCTGGAAAGAGTCAACCTGATGGGGTCCTTTCAGCTTGGGCAGCCTCGAAACAGCTGGTAAGGGCAGAGATCAGACAGCCAGGCCTCAGGTATAAGGGAAAGAAAAGCTTCCTAAGGCTTGAATGGGATATTGCACTGCTTCTCACCAGAGCTGAGCACAGATGAGTTGGCTGACATCAAGCTGGGAACAAAAAACTGCCTGCAAGGGTAGAATAGGCAGAGCAAAGGACCATGTATTTTAACTATGTATTTCTTTTCTTTCTGGCCTAGTCACCTCAAACTGTCCATCTTCTTCAAACATTTCTCTTGTTCATAGCCTAACAGAACTTGGCTTTAACTTTAAAAGCATTTTGTCATCTTGAGAAGATGCCTATATGAGGTAGTCTAAACAGATTTGTTTCAGGTTTCTTGCTAATTTGGGAGTGCAGCTATAATGGGAAAGGTGGAGGGGAAAAGGCACTTCTGTAGCTGTAATACGCTTATATAATTATGCATGAGTAAATCAAGAATTATTCTACAACAAGCTGTAATATTTTTTTGCTTTAAATCATACAGAGTAAGATGGTAGGTGTTAACCTTCAAAATGAAATAAAAGAAGCTCTAGAGAAAGTTTTTATAAAGACAGTCCAAAATGGTTCAAAATCCCATGACTGACTTTAAAGATCAATGTTTAAAAAATACTGCTATAAGGGAGGAAGAATCTCTTTACAAACCTACTGGCTTCTGAGCCTTTATGATATATTTGGTACACACTTTCAAACCCTTCTCTGCAACAAAGAAAGGTTGATTTCCTTTTAAAAAAGAAGATTAAAATTATTTGGGAGCTTGGGCTTTAATTAAAAGATCAAATATACAGAGACCACTAAAATCCAACAGTTGGGTGTAATTCAGAGTGGTGTGTCTGGTTTGTGTTGTGTTTTGTTGTTGGTTTGGTTTTTCTTTTAACAAAAGTAAACCCAACTCCTGAATTAATTAGTATTGACTAATTTACTTGACAGTTGTGGAAGGGATCATTTTTATGTACAGATTCAATGCTAAAGTGACATGTGCAGAAATTCAGGCATTAGGGAATATAGTATTTGGTTAAAGTGTTTGTATATTGCAAGCCTCAAATATCCTGGTAAGCTAAAATCCAGAAAAATTAAAAATACCAAGTTCAGGCTCACTTTTACACTCTTTATAGTTAATATTGTCAACCTTGTTTACTCAAAGGGTATGATTGAAATTTCCTCTTTTGAAAAAGAAGCTTCTGCATTATTTGTATGACAGCAAAAACTTGTGCTTTAAGAAATATCAAATGGGTAATGATTCCATCACAGACTGTGAAAACACTGGAGATGTAGCACAGGATACAAAAGGAAAAGTTTGAATTTCAGTATTGAATACCAGACTTGGTTTGTATTAACAAAGTACTATTATAACTTTCTAGAGTCTCCTATATTGTCTGTGTGGTGTCTTATTTTAAATGTACTGTTCTGAAGTTTTTCAAAGTATTGAACTTCTTGCATGAAGAATAGAAGTCTTGCACAGTAGCTCATTCTGTGAAAAGATTTAACAGGATGTAAAGTCTTGTCAGATAGGTAAGAGTCTCTCAAGCTCCTGACCATCAACAGCCCTAAAGCTTCAAGCATCAACAACAATCCTGTCAGCCTAAACAGCTTTAATTTTTTTTAGCCTGATTTCCTTGGGAAAAGAAGTCTGTAATCGAAATGTCTGTCTTTCTGGCTGCAAATCACTCTTAAGTTACTTTTGACTGAGTTAGCAAATGCCAAACAAATTTGACAGGAGAGTGGAAGCATCAACTTCTCGAAGTTTCCTGACAAAAGGTGGATAGGTGGTAGAAAGAATACCTGGTTGGCACTGTTAAGGAGGAAAAAGCTATGACTTGAAGTTTATGCTTTACTAAATATTGTGGAATACAAACTGAAGTTGAGTTTTTACTTTTTTTCCTAGTTTCATCACTTGCAGAACTTTGTTTCACAAATTCTAGTGGTTTTGTTTGTTGTCTCTTTGGGTTTTTTGGTTTATTATTTGCAGAAGTGCTTGTAAATTATCATTGCCAGATGCTATATTACTGTGAAACCATGGTTGCATCTGCTGCAAAGCATCACACTCACCACATTCTGGAAGAGAAGTGGTGGGCAGGTTTTCCCACTTTGCTTTCCTCTGGTAAATAGTGCAAAATAAGATTAAGTGATATTCTCAAAGACAGGTGCAATGTGTGGTGTCTTATGAAGTCCTACTCTTCCAGTTTCTCCATTTCAGGGTACTGTTGTAGCATACAACACAGCTCCAGGTTACTTTTAAGGAAACCAAATCACATTAGATCTAGATGTCCATATTCTCTAGCCAAATCAAACGTGTTTACCTGTCTTTAATGGAAGCAGAGTCAAAATGAGCCTGCAATATTGATAGTTAAGTGAAATTACAGTTTATTTTGTGAGGCAAATAACCCAGATATCTAAAAAATAGATGCCTGCTCCATGTTGTATTGAGTTTCCCTTAGACTTCCTCTACAGTCAATGAGGGAAGATAATCAGCTGAAGACACACTAGATAACCTGCTTCAAGTAAATCATTTGCTCTAACTATCCAATTAGCTCTGATAGCTAATTTCAGGAGACTTAAGTCTCTTCCTGCTTGTGTGACAATTATACTGAGAGTTTAGCTGGTATTTTACAAACCTCTGAAAATCTAGTTACAAAAAAACAGTCTGTGTCAGCCTTTCAAGGGGACTGCTACAATGGAATATATGTGAAACGTTTGGGACTTGTGGGCTACTCTTCAGAGTTGTGCAATCATATTTGTGTTACCTGGGATTGTGCTTAAACTACATGGCTGGGGTGTTGATCTGAAAGGTGATGAGGTGAGAAGCTGGCTTTTTGTCCTGTCTACTGATATCCTCATGATCAGTCTCCAACTTCTTTGAAAACAGGTAACATGGGTACACAGAGATCATTTGCAGTACCTGTCATATATTAGGGGACGTAGTGTTTGGTATCCAGTTTTTGTTTTAGCAGTAGACTGCTGTAGTGCATGTTTGTACTGGTAACTCTTTAGTGAAATATTTGAACTGTAAAGGGGAGGAAAAATACAGTGGTCATTTCCTTGTGGCATAAACATTTGGTCTAATACTTTCTAAGATCATTTTTCCATGTCAAAATGCATTTACAAATGAAAATATGTTTGAATTCTACTGTATCCTTTCCTGTCTCTGGATGGGAACACCAGTGTATCTATCAGGGTTAATAGACATGAGTATACTTCCTTACTCACTATGTGAGCATCATGGTTTTGCCCTTGTCAGAAGCAGCTTGCTTCTTATTCTATTCATAGAATCTAAAGCTGGAAACAGTACTAAGCCAAAGAATGTTTCTGACTTCAGGGACTTGTCATGCAAGACACTAGGGCTATATAGGAGCACTGTGCTTCTGAGGGTTTACTGCTTTGAAATGGTCTGTCCTTGACTCCACATGAGGGTTCAGTGTGGATCTGAACTGTTCCTGGCATCTTTTCCTAAAGCTCCTTAAGGGAGGTGGGGAGTGTATCTATGTATTTCATCATTATAGTATAGTTTGTTGCTTTTTCATAGAAGCAAAGGCAAAGATAGAGATGAAGAAAGCTGCAGAATCCTTGCGTGTGCTGAAAACTTGCTGTTATATCAGTAGGTGAAATGGCAGGTGATCCCTTGAAAGCAACATCTCTCTCTGCCCTGCTGCCTATCTGGTCTTTTATGTAGTGGAGAAAAAAAACCCCAACACAGTAACTAACAAATATAGATGTGCAGTCTAAAGTAGCAACCTGCAATGCTTCATCCTCAGTTGTGCATTCCCACAGCACTCAGCTATCATCAGCAGATTCTTTCACCAGCATGAAGCTTCTTGTTGGGTAGGGAAACTGATAGTTGACAGAGGTGAGTGAGGAAGTCGGAGAAGAAATGAATAAAAGCCATGCCTCTACTAAAGAAGGGAGGAGGGAGGAAATGGAAAATGTATTAATTGAAAAAGACAAAAAAGGCAGGGAAGGAGAAATGAAAAGAACTGCTACCCTTTAGCCACATATGGAATAAAAGAGTTTGAAGGCCTCAAGAGAGGTCCAGCAGTGAAGAACCATTTTTGCCAAAAATCAGTGAACTACTATGTTAGGATTTGTGATAATGGTAGTCCAAGATCTGTAAATTTTAATAATACTTACATGTATGAATATCTGTGGTCATCTGCATAATGTCAGCAAGGACTCTGGAATAAGGCCTTAAACACAAGTATCTGTGTTTGGGGAAAAGTCAAGTATTTGCAGCCAGGGCGCACCAGTGTTAGCAGCGATACTCGCATCTGGGATATTTTTGTTGCTGTAGTTTTAATAGTTTTGGTTTTATATTGACAACGTTCTCTTTTCCTGCCCCAAGCCTGGCATATCATTGCCTCTTTCCACTATGTCAGAGTCCTAACAGAGAATTTTTTATTTCCAGAATAAAGAGTTAAAAGAACGGGAATAACCTACACACTCACAAGCAACCTAATGAAGTATTTAGTGTGAAAGGAAGCGGTGAAAACAGTAAAAGACCTGTAGGAGTAAAACTACATAAAAGGACCTCAAATTTACCTCAAAGCACACTTCACTGGGGTGTGGATTTTTGGAAGAATATAAAATTAGCCTGTACAGTTGGCTTCTGCAGAAGACTGCTTAGCTACAGAGCTCAATTCTAATGCACAGTAGAGAGGAGGGGAAGAGGACAAAGACCTCAAGCAGAGGGCCAGAAGAAGGATAAAATGATGAGAGAATATTACTTTGAAGACATAGGTTAGCAAAAGGACATTGTCAACCTTTCAGTATGCCACAATTTTGATGCATTTCATACACTGCATGCAGATTGTGCGAAGGCCTTTACAGAAATAGAAGTATTCTACGTGTCCTGTATCCTGCACCCTTACTCTTCTGAGAGAGAAAGAGTGACTGGGGGTCATAGTCTCTGCTAGCATCAGCAGATACAGCTTTCCTGGAGTCAGTGGAGCTGAACACCCACTCTTAGCACCAGTAGCTTGTACTTGTACATTTTTTTTTCACAGAAACAAAAACATTTTGAAGTGTTACTATTGAGAATATACATTCAGTAAAGATGATAATACAGTGTGTAACATTCTGGATATGTTATCCACTTATCTCTCTGTAGATTATGTTTATCACCTGAGATGGAATAATATACTTAAGGCAAAGAGAACCATTTTTTTTTTTCCTCTCAGAAAATAATTTTCTAAATTTACTGGAAGAAGAGGCTTTCTTTCCTTCTGGGTAGAATAAACTCCTTTTTTGTCTGAATGAATCATTTTCATCTTCCCATTACTATTTCAGCTCTGCAGAAGCATGACTCCTGTGGATGGCAACAGGGATTATCTAGTGATTATTGCATAGAGGTGCATGCATAGAATATTTCAACACTATTATATCATCAAATGCAGATGCTGAAGAAGCACAGCTTCTTGCTTTTTTTTTCTTTCCTACTCCCTTTCTTTTCTTTCTTCCAAGTCATTGTTTGTATTGGCCTTACTAGTGACTGCATTCAAGGTAGCTTGGGGGGTGTGGAATAGTCACAGATTAAATCATAAAATAACTAAGAGGCAATCATTTCAGATATCTAATTTTGGCTGCCCCAAGCCTTTGAAGACTTTTACCCCCAATGGTAAACACAGTTGATTCTGGAACATTTGGGAGTGTCCTGGATTTGGGATATAGGTCTGGATTTTTGATTTTTCTGTTGGGGTGGGGAGGGAGTGTGTGGGGGTGTTCTTGTTTGTTTGATGTTTCTGTGTTCTCCCTTCTTTTTATTCCATTCCGATAAAGCAAAGACCTGGTCAGAGAATGACCTGAAGATCTTGAGCAGAAAGGAGACACTTTTGCAGCAGTTATAAGAGGGAGGTATTGCCTGGAAAACAGCCTCTCTCTGAGCCTGCTTCAAGCTCTCTTCCGTGATGCTGTTCTTAATAAATATTACTGTGTTTAAATAAGGATGGGTGGCACTATCTTAACCTTGGTCTTGGATATGCTGTTGGCCAAAGATTTCTTGGCAGTACAGGCAATGCTGGTGTGTCTCAAGGATAGGACAAAATTAATTTTTTAATATATATATATATATATATTATTTTTTTTTTTATATATAAAAACAAGAAAATAAGGCCTGGGAACAGAGAGGTACTGGCATGGGACAAGGTCCTTGGGCACAAGGAAGAAGCAGAGGGCTAGGAGGAACTGAGAAACGTGAGCAGCTGGAGTTATGGAGGCTGTAGGTTGAGAATAAAGCAGGACAGATTTACTGGAGATACCAGTTTATAAGTGGAAAAAGAGTGGAGAGGATTGAGTGAAGCCAGAAATAAGATAAAGGGTTTTTGGGGAAGAGAAGTGAGCAGTTCTGGCTGCACAGCCTTTAGAGAAGACTCCTGGTTTTCCTTCTCACTCTGGGCAACTGTTCACTCATCCTGGGTCCTCTTCTACGACAATACAGGCACTGAGGTAAAGTTCTGGTACAAGATGTGCAAATGATCATGATGAACTGCAGATGTCTTGGAAATACCACAGGAAATTTTGAGACTGACTGAAATGCTGAATTTAGGATAAACAATGGAATCCAGAAAATAAAAATCCTGCTTAAAGGGACTTTATCAGTAGCTGCTGTAACCCAGAATATATATATAGTAGAATTTCTGACAGAGAATGGCCACGATATTTTGTTGCAAGGTTTAGACAATCCAGGCCTGAGATCAGACTGCTAACAACACCTGTGTTATGAGGATGACCTTGAAGGGCTGTGTTGTGAGGAACTGTATCTGTTAATAAGGAATTTTCCCAGCTATGTATCTGGCTAAGCTAAGCACAAGTATGCAGCAAACCGCAAGATGCTTGCCTATCACAGTTTCCCTTTGGGTGCGTGATAAGTTGCTTATGACCAATAATCAAGGGGTATGGGGCGCGTGAACAGCGGGTGCTTGCTGTGCAAAGTATATAACCAAGCGATTCGGGCAATAAAGGGGGACGACATGTAGCCGCATCAGTGTGATTGTCGTTACTCGGGCCACTCTCCGTATTGGGACCCTCTTCATATATAATGTACAAAACTTATATGCCAAGAAGAGCTAGATAAATACTCATAAGACTATCAAGAGGAAAAAAAAATGAGATATAGTATGGGTGGGTTCAATGAGCTAATAAAGGAAAATAATCTTTTTCTTACTTTCTCTATCTAGAAACTTAGTATTTTTTTTCTAGTAGAGAAGGTTAAGTGTAAACAGGAGGTCTGAATAAAATGACGTGCAAGTAGAAATAGAACGCAAATTCAAATCATCAAAATATATATTTCAGTAAAATCAAATGTTCTTTTGGAGATCCAGTGGTGGCAAACACTTAATACGCCAGAATTTATTTAAATGTCTGGATTAATCAAATGCTCACTTTCTTCTCTATCAGGATAATTAAAATATTTGGTATATACAAAATACACATAATGTCTGTCATCTTTTACACTGCATTTTTGACAAAAGAGCCATTTTCCAAGAGGTAAAAAAATATGGGCCATTTTTACGTTGTGGTGACGGCTAGTGCAGTAGTGTGAAATTTCTTTCATCGAATGATAAATACACAATGTGTTCAGATTACAAAAATTCTACTGTACTGTCTTTTTAATTGTGCTGGGCAAGCCAAGAAAATTTTGAGCAATATGCTTTGATTTCAGATCAGGTAAGCTAGTGGAAACAATTAACTTACATCTGAATTGCAGTGAGGTCTGGCAGATAGAGATAGGCAGGTGACTTAGAGTTGGAAAAAGAGACTGAAACTCATATGCCATGCTGCCAAAACTCAGATTAAGTCGTAGTTCCTCTTGGCAATCTAACTTCTGGGAAGATAGAGGGAAGGAGAGCAGGATTTGTTCAGTACTACTTGGCTATGGCATTATACAATGGATGTATGAGTGAGCTATGCTGGGTTCCTGTTATGGCCAGTGAACAGCTCTTCAAGATGAGGCTCATCTCAGCCTATTTTAGTGTTCTTATCTGAAATGGTGTGAATCATGCCCATGGTACTCCTGTTTCTATTCCTTAGTTATATACATGATATATTTACATTACAGATCTCTATGGGCTAATGAAATCTCAGGCAGATGATTCCCAACTTATTATGGTCTAACTGGGCAACAGAAACTGTGACTTACCTGAGATTTGACATCATATCAAAGATGGACTACAGGTTGATAGTCCTAGTCTTAGGTTAGGGTGTTTCTTGTCTGCAAGTTATGATGGATAAATCCCACAATGAAGTGAGTATGGACAAATTCTCCCCTTTTTGCATGCTCTTTGTCTGATGCATGAGTAGCAGTTTCTATGTGCCACTACAAAACAATGGGTTTTTTTTTTTGCTGCCATGTAATAGTCATAGGTTTGTAATGAGTCAATATTGCTTTAAAAAAAAAAAAAAAAAAAAAACAAACAAAAACCTGAAAACCTCAATACTTTATAGACTTTCCTGAGCCAACAACAAAGTGCAGAAATTGCCACAGCAGATATAATAAATTAGATTTTCAAAGTTATGCCGATGGAATTGCAAGTGTCTTTAACATGCAGCACTGTTGATTTGCACATGTACAGTAAACAATGGAATTTGTAAATTAAACTTACATAAACACCAACATAATGTTTGAATATCTAAAGAAATCAGTTGTTTTTTGTTTTTTTTTTTTTTTTTTCTTAATTAATCAATTTAGGAGGATGGGGAGAAACATCATCTTAAACTCTAGCATAAGTCATTCTGGAATGATGATCTGTATTAGAACTGTCTGAAAAACTAAACAGTGGGTTCAAGTACCTGTATCAAAGTGGAAAAACTTGTCAAGTGTTCTCCAGGGACTTGATCCCAAGCTATGTAAATCAGAGTTAAGACTCTTATTTACTTCAGTAGGATAGAATTAGTGATTTGCATATCATAATTATTGCTTTGGAGGTGGGAGGAGGATATAGTTAATGACATTCACAGCTTGTCATAGATTGAGAAGAGTTGGTAGTGCCAACTGAGAAGATGATGACAAAGAAACTAACAGAAATGCAAGCCAAGTGACTTAAAGGTAAACTAAAATGTACAAAGGAGACAGGAGATGAAAAATATGCTCTAATGGAGATGCAGGCTTGTGGTGCATAGCAAAGCTGGCCAAATACTGAAAATACTAATTCTTAAATAATTATCTGCTAAAGAAATGTCAGCACTTGCAGCAAGTTAACTATTTGGATGGTTCAAAAAAGTAACAGATTAGAAATGCATTTGTCTTATGCTGTAACAACAAAAAATGGACTAAGTTTCAATATGGAGAAGCTCTACCTTCCATTTTACTTGCTAGCCATACTCTAGAAAAGCAAAGTCTCCACTGAGAACAAGATCAAAACCCACATACCTCAAATCCAATATACCATTCCATGTTTAGTTATGTATTCAAGCATGTAAGATCCTGATTACAGATTTAATCATTGGCTAGATAGCACAATTATTAGAAAGTTTGATTTCCTGCACTCTCAACATGGGAAATCAGAATTTCTTGGGTTAGTTTCTGTGTTTAATAAGGTTCTTGCTTGTGGTTAGGTGGTTGTTTGTTTGTTTGTTTGTTTTTTCTTTTTTTAGTAACTCCTTAGTTGAACTGTTTTTACAGGTATAGTATACACTGTTGGTATTTGAAGATGATTAACTAAATCAAGCTGTCCAATAGGACACCCTGGCTTAGATGTATGCCTTTGCAATTCTAGCTCTGAAAAAATAAAAACAATGATTTGTGTGAACACATGGGTTTGTTTTTTTTTTTTTTTTAAAGGTAGCAACATTGCTATACTATGTATTCAGGAGGGGTTTTTTTAATCAAAAACATGCATGTGAGCATAAGATAGATTGTAGACATCATCTTACATAAGCACATATACTCAAAGATTAAAGAACATGTGAATCTACATGTGTAGAAAACACATCTGTACAAATACATACAAAAGGCAAAACATTAGCATTCACTCTCTAGTCCAATATGTAGCTTTATTTGGCTAAGGGTCAGATTTTCCTGGTCACTTGAAGGAAGTAGTCCTCATTTCCAAGGCTATAACTTTTCAGTGAACTTCAGTAGCTGCATGTCCTGTATCCAGGCTGACCCCTGATCTTGGACCTCAGGTATTACTCCCCAGTAAGAGTGCTGGTGGAAATCCATAATTTGTCTATTACAATGTATTCTAAATCCACTCAGTGCTACACTTCCACATTCACAAGTGACAGTCAATACATTAATGAAGTGAACAACTTGGCAAAAGTTTTGCCATAACACATGCCATGCATTTTTCTGCTTCAACATAGCTCTGCTGAAACATCCCTGTCTATATGGCTTTTAAGAACATCAATTCATAGAGGGATACCAACTGATGAAAAAATATATCAGGCATAAATAACACTGATACTGCATACAGACACAGTCTGAGGTGACAGGGTATTTAATTTTTTCTATACCAGCAAGTTGTCTGTGAAGGAAGCACTTAAAATCTAGTACATATTGTCTATATGTGCATGCATCCTCTATATTTGTAAGCAAGAACATATATTTGTTCTGGCTGTGAAAAATTACTTGTTTTACTGTTCACAAAAGTCCTAAAGGAGTATGCACATTCACAGTGTCAGATACTAACCCCACCTAGCCAAAGTTTCTCTCAAGGATGATGCCTACAGGCTGCTGTAGGCAGCAAGGTGAGGTGTTTAATACATTTTGCAATATCTACTACTACTTTTAATGTCCAGGTAAATCCAAGAAGAAAGCTCGGAAATATATATTGATCTACTAAGGGTGAAGAACTAAATAAACTGACTTAAAGCTGATACTATACTGGAAATGTTTCATGTCCTTACACACTGCTTGAATTTTGCAGTTAACACTCAACAAGCTGAATGTTACAGGCCATCAGTCTATATGTGTATTATTGCCCCCAGGTACTGCAGATCTGAAAAACACAGTTTCATTTCAGAAATGCTCTTTTCTATGCAATTAAAATTTTATGATGGTTGGTCTCTGGATTTATACTCCACAAAATGAAGGAATTTTGACAAAGGATAGAAGCTACTATTGACCATAGTAAATGTTTTTATATAATTATTAAGTTTATCAAGACACATATACTCAAGAGCCCTGAAGATTGTTTAAATCATATGTTGCAAAACTCACGTTACCCAGTTAAATTGTAAACCTCTGAAAAATCCTCAGTATGAATTCAACTATTTTGAATCTTTTATCTGTCTGTTATCCAGGGAGGCTAGAATGGCTGCCACTGAATGTTTGTTTCACAACCTTTTGAAATTGTGTAAAGAGCATTTTATATATTAATGTTGGGCAAAAGAGAAAAACCACACTTGGAGCATACAAACAAGGCAAACCACAAAATCCAGAGCTTTAAAATTTAAGTATGTAATTTAAAGGTGCTCTTGCTTTTGAATTTCCAGGGTTTTGTCAGCATATATCTGAGCCATAATGCTATTTAAATGCAGGTTTTTGTCTACATCAGGTTTCTGATTGAAACCAGATAAAAAGCTGTTTGAATTCATTGTTCATGTGCGTTTGTAGATCATAAAACTATCCCACACAAGTGTCAAGGTAGATTTTTTTTTTACCTATTTGATTCATAAGACACAGTGACTGTGGTTCCTTTTACATTTAAGACAGAAAAATTCTTTCATTTGAAAAATTACATTGTGTAGATATCTCTTTCTTAGCAGCTACTTAATAGCATGTTTTTGACTTTTCTTTCAGAATATAAAGTTCTTTAATATTCTTTATAGAAAGGCAAGTATAGTAGAACTAATTTGTACCATTATCAAAATTATATGATGAAATGCTATTATGTAAGCATATAAACTTTACTCAGAAAAGTCTTCTAGAGAGGTCAATTCTTAACATGTCAGGTGAGGTTTATCCAGCAGGTATGTTTGTATTTCTGCTTGTTACGTATACCAATGCTGAAGAATTATTAAAAGTAGTGAAATCTAATTTGAAAATCTCATCTCTAAACCCAGATGCTGCTTTGAGTCACTGATTTTTCACTACCATTTCAGACTGCCTCACAAACTGGACAAATATGGTCTATGTTTTCTGCCTTCAAATCACGCTTCTCTGATGTTGCAAAATAACTTTTCTTGTGTCTTTACTTTTGTCATTTGAATTCAGTGCTTAGAGCATTTATTTGAAGCTTCTTTTCAGTCTCCATTCAACTTACCTTTTTGTCATGGGTTTGAGTGAGTGGTGGGGCTTTTTTGGTAGCAAGGGAGGGGGATACAGTGGTGGCCACCTGTGAGAAGCTTCTCAAAGCTCTCCTGGCTCCAAGTCAACCTCTGCACCAAGGTTGAGCCAATCAGCTGCACCTCTGCAATAACATATTTAAGAAGACGTGGTGAGGATGAGTCGGACTTGTGAGGAGGAGTTGCAGCAGCTGCGTGAACAGCAAGGTCAGTGGAGGAACAGAGGAAGAAAGGAGGGGGGAGGCATGCTGGAGCAGAGACCCCCCTGTATCCTCTGGTGAGATGCCAGGGTGGCCCCCCCTGCCACCCATAGAGGTCTGTGGTGGACCAGACACTGCTTTATGGCTTGTGAGGGGCCTCATACAGCTGACTAAGGTGGCTGCATCTGAAGGAGGCTGGGATCTTGTGGGAAGAAGCAGCCCCTACTGTTGTAGTTTGGGGCTGGAAGGATTGCAGCATGCAGGAGTGTCCCATGCTGGAGCAGCTTGGGAAGTGCTGCAGCTCATAGGAGGGACTCCAGTTGGAGAATGTTGTTGTCTCACGCTGGAGCAGCGAGGGAAATGCTGTGAACTGTGGGAGGGAATCATATTGGAGGAAGTTTGTGGAGGACTGTCTCTTGTGAGAGGGAGATCATGCTGGAGCAGGGGGAAGAAGTTCCAGAAGTTGTTTCCCCCCACCGAAAATGGAAGAAGCTGCAGCACTGACTGCACCCCCCCCCCCCCCATTCCCTGCCCCCTGCGTTGCTGGGGGGAGGAGGTAGAGATATCGGGAGCAGAGCTGAGCCCGGGAAGAAGGGAGGTGTGAGGGGGAAGGTGTTCTCAAGATGTGGCAATGCTTCTCACTGTCCTACTCTGTTAAGTGTTGTTGTTAGTATCTGTAATTAATGTATGTTCTTTTTTTCCTTCCCCTAAGGAGTCTGCCTTTTGCCCATGACCGTAACGGGTGACTTATCCCTCCCTGTCCTATCTTGTAACCCAAGTGTGCCTTATTTTCCCCTTTTCATTTCTGGGGGGGGGAAGGGAAGGATTAGCGGCTGTGTGGTGCTCAGTTGCCCTTTGAACTTAAACCACAGCACTACTCTTATACCCATTGCAAAACACTTCCTAGAAGTCTTTTCCTAAAGTACACACTACATTATATCCATACCTTCTCTGTGTAATTCTTGACAGCAGACTCCTTAAACTTATGTTGTTAGCTCTTTCTGAATTTTTTTTAAACTTATTTCTGTCTACTCCCCTTCAACTTCTCTAATAATTTTTTTTTTTTTTTTTTTTTTTCTGTGTAGGTTCTTGTAAATCATAATGTTTCTTCCTTAACAATCTCTGGGGGAAATCGCATGTCCAGATGTGGTGTATTGCTAAATCTCTGTCAGTAACTTAGTGCTCTACTTCTGACCTCAGTCTAATTTCTTCAGTCTTATATTTCCTATATCCTGATGTTAGTCCTCCATAACTGTCAGACTAAACTCATCAAAGGTAAAACAAATGCACTCATTCCTCTGGAGCTGCTCAGTTTTTCACTTGTTCAGATTTCTTCATACACTGGTAAATAGTGGGTGTTTTGGAGTACTCATTTAACTAAACCTTATAACAAAAATGAACCCTCGCCACTCCTGACACACATGCTTCTGCAAAGTGAGAGAGCATTTCTTTATACTTCTGCCCTGTTATGTCTTGGGAATAGGAGCTTGAACCCTATAAGGGCCTCTTACATTTAGGTACTGCTCAGTGATGTGCATTAAACTACAGTCTTATGAGAATTATGTTGCTCAAGATCAACCAAGATGGGAGAGAAGGCTCGGGCTGGTGTTCGTATCGTGTTGCCTTTTTTTTAATAAAGGGGACTATTGACACTTTGAAGTGTTATGAGGATTGTTTAAAGCTTAATGTTGATTCCATCAAATTACTTTCTGAAAAACAAGTGTGCAGCAGTAAACATGGCACATCTTTAGATCAAGTTATATCTGCAGATCATTACTAACTGTATCTCTGATGGACTTCCAATAACTACAGGGTGGTCACTTTAAAGTGCTGTATTGAATGGTGTCTTCCAGATTAACAAAAGATAGTTAAGAATACACATGGGATGACTAAAGTGAGGGGAAAAGTGCTTCTCCCCCCCCCCTTCAGTTCTTAGTTTGGGGGTTAAGAGGTAGTTGCTAGATAGAAAGCAGAACATAGTGTTTGGTTATGGAGAACAAAGGACTACCTGATACCCAACATTTTTCCTGAATAGTTTGTTTTGTGGTGGACTAAATTTAGTTTCATTTTCTTTGCTTGCTTTACCTTTTTTTGTGTTACCAGTGCACTCGTATTAACAGTGTCTCACCTTAATTTCCTTAGGGTAATAGTCAATGCTCAACTCCCAAACCTGGATTTTTCCTTAGTAACTTTGTTGATCAGAGGGAAAAGCCTTTTTTTTCCCCATTGACTAACACGCAATTATGCTTTAAAGCTTCATAAATTCTAGAGGAAAATGTTATAAGGGAGCCCTATTTTGCCACCAGTTGCATTTATTCAAGACTTCCTAACAGAGGGAATGGCATACATTTGCAGAGTTTTGAGCATGACCTACTTATGTAGGTCTTATGGTATTGCTATATCCATCTAGTACCTTCTTGCTAAAATCTGACACCAGAACTAAGGGAGAAAAATGTAATATGTAGTCTGACAATTGATATAGTGTCTCATATCCCCATGGGTCCCAATCTCAATTCCCCATGGCTCATGCATCCCTCAGGGATGTGGAAAAGATGTAAAGGAGATGGGGATGAAGGAGTGAAGTTGAGCCTGGGAAGCAGAGAGAAAGATGTTTTAGGGTTTTTTTTATTTTGTTTCTTTCTGTCCAACTCTATTTTTAAGTGGCAATCAATTGAATTAATTTTCCCAAGTTGAGTCTGTTTTGCCTGTGGTGGTAATTGGTAAGTGCTTCCTGTCTTCATCTCAGTACATGAGTTCTATACTATTTTCTTACTCTCCTGCCCTGTTGAGGAGGGGGAAAGAGAGAGCGAGCAGCTGAATGGAGGTTTGGCAACCAGCCAAGATCAACACACTGCAGTGTGAAAGCTTTGCTTGGTGAAGTCGAGGGAGATCAACATAAAGGGTACATCATTAGCTGTGAAAGAGGCATAACTAGGACTGCTGTTCTAATAAATTAAACTTTTCCCAAGGTACTTTCACACCCTCTTTTCTTAAGATGTCAGTCACACCGTCCAGATGCATGTCTTCTAGCTCTCCTCCCCCTGGGATAAAGGACAAACAGTATAGTAGCAATATTATGTTGCTCCCTGTGTAGCTGCAAATGTCCCCAACAGCTGAGAGAGAAAGGGAGGGCTTCTATAAGAAAACAGAATGACTTCCAAAGCTTTAGTTAACATTATCAGGCCTGATATTTGAATATCATCAGCAACACTAAACTGCCAGAATAGATATAGTGATGGTACTCTATATGTTCTTTTTAAGAAAATTTAGGAAAACTGTGTGGGTTTTGGGGGTTTGTGTGTTTGGATTTTTTTAATTTGGATTAATTTCTGAGGATGTGATACCAAAATCAGACTTATTTAATCATAACTGTTTATCAACCCTCTAGTATCTGCAGGTTTTCCTCTGTCATTCTTGTTTATTTGGGCCAAGCATTATAGTGTCTCCCGTACATGTACTGCCATGCTTGAGCTTGAGGCAATTCCTTTTAAAGTCCTTTTTTTAGTTGTGATTTTTTTGTTGTTGTTTTGTTGTTTTTTTTTTTTTCCTTGCCTCTCTGCTTCATTAATAAGGCTGTAGTTATATCATGATGTTCCAGAAATATGTAGCAGCTATACCTGTCATTGCACTGGTCTTTATTTGTTAGCTTCCTTGTCTACTAGCCTGCTGAGCTATCAAGCGAGCTTCTACTATGAAGATTCTGAAATGATACACTTTTGACAATAGAACACTTTATTCTTATTACATGTAGCCTTAAGTACACACATTACTCATACCAATACTGTCATTTATTGACAGTGTTGAACTGTCAGTGATCTAGTTAGCACACTTAGGTGCTGCAGCTTCAGTTGCTAGACAGAATGACATTTTGCTCATGGAGCTTGTTATTACGTTTTGATTTTATACACTGGATTAAAGCCAAAACACAGACTGGCTTATAAGAAAAAATAAAAATCAAAGTAGGAATGGTTAACTGTTTGCACAGTGTTTCACAGAATTTGGAGATAGATCAGAGCTTGTACCAAACAGGGGAGTTAAATTCTGTGGGTGGGGTTTTTTTTCTTTTAGAGGCTTACATCTATAAATGTGAAACTGTTGAATATTAATGAACTTCAACTTAATGAAAATATTATCTTCAAATTAGGTCATTTAAAGGCCTTATGTTAGAATGTAATGCAAGAGATTTGTAAGAAGATTCTTCATTCTGAATTCAGAAGGTAATTCTATAGGAATTTGTAACAAATATGAAGAATCAGTATGAATGCAATACAAATGGGAATGTGCAAATAAGTGTTCAGCAAGGGTTAAGAATTACTTGTGTTGGTAATGGAGAATACCATTTCTAGGATGCTGCTTTCAGGATGCTGTTCCTAGTAGTAAAATGAATAAATGTTGACATTATCAAAGTGAGAAAGTCTGCAACCATGGTAGGACGACACTATAGGTTATTTGACAGCAGTTAATAGGAACTCAAGAAACATGGTGAGGACCTGATACCTGTCATTTACTTTTTTTTTTCCTCCTTCCATGTTGTATGTGTGAACCTGGCCAGACCACTCAGATGCATTTATTGGTGCTTGTCAGTGCAAAAAAATCATATTAATTAAAGATTTAAAAATAAAAACCCCTTTCCCCTTTATAAGACCTTACATTAAATTTTGTTATGCTGTTTTCTTGCAATTTAAAACTTTTAGGATCCTGATGTTCCAGGAGGGCATATTTGCTGGCTGACTTTTCTAAAATCTAGAAATGTTATTAACTCCAATAAAAACACACTTCACTTTTAGCCTACTTTACGTGTTTTGGTCCTGTTGCAGCTAAGATTAAGGCAACAAGTATTTTCATTCTTTAGGACTCTAGTCCTACAATAATTTACCAATGTAATGTTCTGAATGTGTATTTCATGAAAAATGGGAGGAATGCCTTCTAAGCTTAATCCTGACCTAAAAAACATTAGTACACTGCATTAATTTGACATTTATGCTGAGTCTATGCCATGTGAGTTATACTGAATACTTGTGCTACTGGCCTATGTAATACTGGTTTAAAAAAAAAAAAAAAAAAAAAAAAAAAAAAAGTATTATTCCCCCCCTCAAAAGTTCAAAAATTTTAAGTCAGGACTCATAAGTTACATTTCCTTTCTAAAAAGAGATTTCGTTTTTTTAATTGTCTGTTCACAGTCCTTAGGATATACTTGGATCATGATTTTGTCATATCTATTAGACCCCTAGTTAGCAAAGTGCAATATTCTTTTTCTGATCTGAAATACAAGCTCTTAAGGGAAATACCAAATGCTGAAAGACAAATTGCATTTCATGTAGGAGTGCAAACCGTAGATGCTTCTAAGTGTTATAGATGACTTGCTTTGAGCTTCTTGTTGCATTACTGAGGCTTGTGGCTCAGCCCATGAATAGAAGCTGAACAAAATGATAAATACTTTAAATTTAGATACATCTACATTTAGGTGTCTTCACCCTATGTATTCAGTAAATTTAGGCAAGCTACAATAGTGCAGCCATTGTTATCCACAACGCCCTTGGAATTCTGTGGAATGGTGCACATCCAAGACTTATCCTGGCTGGTGGAAAGTGACTTGAACACACACTATTCTCTCACATGTTGACATGTTTTTACAAGAAGAAACTCATATCATGTTTGTCCTAGATAATCGTAAAGGCTAAATTTACTTGCCCTTTTCTCACTGCACTCCAAGAAATTGCACAGGTACAATGGGCAAAGAATTTACAAGGATTTATATAAGTGCAGTGAGAAGCCTGTGTAGACTAATAAATATATCTTCATATCAGATGGCCTTCTTTATACATGTCATATTTCTTTAGTGAGGATGCACACATAATTTAGGAGCAGACACATCAAGTGGGATGCTGAACCAGTGCTGCCTCAGCCTGTTCCTGGTACCACATGTGCAACCGTCTGTCTTCCAGACACTGCCTTTTCAGCACAGGAGAGAGTGTCTTTCAGCACAGACAGTACTGCTTTAGCTGTGTGAGGATGGGAATAGAGAGATTGTAGATCTTTATTTAGGGGCAGTATCTTGATTCTCCACTACTTTTAGCCATAAGGCATACAGCAGTACTTTGTCTAGAGTGGAACGGCTAACTTGCTTGCTCTTTCTCTTCTCAAAACTGGCTTTGTCCTCCACTATCAGTAATATACATGGAAAAAAAAAATAGTCAATTCCCCCCCCCCAAAAAAAAAAACAAAACAAAACAAAACAAACAAACAAAGTACTTTCTGAAAATGAAGGGGAGCTTTGTGAGAAACTAGATAGAAAAAAAGTAAATAAGGGAGGGGAGAGAGAGGAATTAGGAGTTGGACAGGGTAACAATTTATAGATTTTAAGCTCCACTCAAAGCATGACATTTAATATTCCTTTTGTTCTATTTTCATGCAGATAATGCTCATTATATACTATTAGGACCTTTAAAGCTATAAGAAATGGTAAGTGATTGAGAAGCACAACAGACTATTTTTGACAGGTTGTAATGTCATAGTGACATTATATATGGTGACATAATGACATCACACACTTCTGTTCCTTCCAGTTTTATAATGCATTAGGGGATTTGTGCAAACCATATCTGTTTTGTAAAGCTACAACATATCTAAAAGCAAAACCCTCATATTCTTCCTAAGTCTGTCTCCTGTACTAGAGTGGGTTTTGCAGTTAGGAAAGGATGTTCTAACAGTATAGTTAACTCCTGTAGGAATATTTCCTGGCATACATTACCATCAGCTTTCCCTTTAAACATGGCAAAGTTAAGAAATTGCAGCCATAAATTAGCCATCTGGTAGCTGATGATTCATCTCTGTCCCTTAGAGATAGCAATTTTACTTTGCTTTTCCTTAAAACCTGGGTTTGCATGTGCTCACAAGAGAATACATTTTCAGGAGATCCATTGAGTTCAGGACTACTGTCCTCCTAGACATATTCTCTCTTTTGCAAAAGCACTGGTAGGGACATATCCAAATCATTTCCATGTGTGAGTGAAGCCATCGTGGGTTTAGGCAGCCATGGACTTCAAAGTATTCAGTCCTGGTCTTCTTGGCATTAGAGTCATTAAATTATACTGAAAGAGATCTGCAAAAAGTTGCTGTACCTACCTGTACACACTTTAAAACACTCCACTTACCTTGCTAACTCTTCCACGCTTTCTCAGAATTTTTTAAAAGAATAGTGGGAGAACCTAAAACATTTCTGTAAAGGGTTTCACTTAGTTACATTCTCTGCCCCATACTGCCTGCTATCTTTGAGAAAATTAAATGTGAATGAGGGGGGGACTGGGAAAATATTATGCTTCAATCTCTAGAAGTCTTTATTTTACAGGAAAATAACCCCTTGTTATTTTATCACTGTTAGCACACCTGAAAAAAAAAAAAAAAAAAAAGTCATAAATGTTCTAGTTCTCCATTTATGGAGGAACCTGATATTTGTATACTAAAAGGTGATAACTACTGAAGTTATAATTAGAATGTTTGGGAAGAGGGGGGAAATGGTATAGTAATTAAGGTTGAGTTGTCCTTTAAATTCATCTCCATAACATTTAAATGCATTCATTAACTCAATACATAATTAGGATGCATGCCATTAATGCAACAGTTCTGAATGTTTATCAAATTACATCCAATCATCAGTGTATCTTGATGATGCCTGGCAATCCAGTGTATGGACATCAATAAAATACTAATTATGAAATACTAATTGTAGTCACTCCATAAGGTCTAAAAACAAGCATCACTGTTTAAATTAAATTAAATTAATTTTATTGACTTAATTATTGAAGGATGAGCTATTCCAAGCTGTAAAATTCTGAACTGACATTTCAAATTACCTCCATACTTATAATTAATGCCAATTCTTCTAAAAGCAAAGACCAAAACCAAATAGATGCTGGAGATAATAGGTCATGCAAATTAACACATGCTTGCTCACCAACTGTTGGAAAATAGTTTCTTTAAAAATATGTTATACAGTACTTCTTTGCTTTTTAGTACAGAAAAAACCTAGAAAATCTAAAATCTCAAGCTTTTTTTTAAGTAGACCTGCTCTATTAGTCACGTAGTCAGATAAACTACAATTGCATTTGGAAATGTTTGTTAACAGCAAGGCAAAATATGTAGGTAACTCACAACTTCATCTGATTAATTTAATTATTTATTTATCCTTCCCTTTCCACAATCTCATTTCCCATTGTCTGGGCTCAAAGCTAACCCTAAAACAGTATACTTAATCATTAATACTTTCATTCTTAGATTCTAGAGTATTAATGTAATAAATAGTCTGAGTTGAAGGTAATGTTGTGACCCAAACCTTATAGACATTTAAATAATCCTAGATTTGTTTTCCACTTCATTAGGAGGTATTTAACCCATGTTTAGCTTCCACCTATAATAATTAAATGCAGGTATGCTTATAAACTTTATCAGGATTTGTTCACAGTTAACTGATCAGTTTGTATAATGATTATGCAAGTAAATACAGTGTTATATTAAGAGGTTTGTTTTGTTTTATACAATAAAGAATAAAAGGACTGTTTGGAGGGGATACGGTGGGGTGTTGGTTTTTATTGGGATACAGTTAATTTTCTTCCTTGAAGCTAGTATGGGGCTACGGTTTGAATTTGTGCTGAAAACAGTGTAGATAAGAGGGATATTTTAGCTGTTGCTGAGCAGTGCTTGCACAGCACCAAGGTCTTTTCTGCTTTTCACCCCGCCCCACCAGTGAGGAGGCTGGGGGTGCACAAGGAGTTAGGAGGGGAGACAGCTGACCCCAGCTGACCCAAGGGATATCCCATAACATATGGCATCATGCTCAGCAGCATAAAGCTGGGGGAAGAGGAAAAAAGAAGGTGGGGATGTTTGGAGTGATGGCGTTTGTCTTCCCAAGTCAGTGTTACACATGATGGAGCTTGGATATCCTGGGGATGGCTGAGCCTCTTCCTGCCCATGGGGAATTATGAGCAAATTCCTTGTTTTCCTTTGCTTGTGTGCATGACTTTTGCTTCACCTATTAAACTCTTTTATCTCAACCCACAGGTTTTCTCACTTTTACCCTTCCGATTCTCTCCCCCATCCCACCAGGAATGAGTGAGCGAGCGGCTGTGTGGGGCTGAACTGCTGTGTGGGGTTAAACCACGATAGGTGGATATAGCAGGCACTGCTATGTAGATGTGTTGGGCCTGTGGCAAGGTTTTGGTGCCTCACAGAAGGGCTGTTTGATGGCTGCAGGCTATTTAAAAGGCATATTGCTGGATTTCTTTATGCTGCCAGAGATATTGCATCTGTGCATGTGAGGGTAATCTGACTTTCATGTCAGGTCTTTAGAACATAACCGAAAGCTAAGCTTTATTCTTAAAGACATACTAACTGGGACAAATGGGACAGAGCTAAGCTATTTTAGGCAAGATAAAAATCTAGGTTTTGGCAGAATGTGTGTTAACTAAAACTATCTGTTCTGGAGTATTTCAGAGTTAAACTCCTATAAGTGTATAGCTTTAATCAGATATCTCCAAATAGTCTCAGACATCTCTAAATCTATATCAAATGTATTTCAAGTTCTCCAAGTTTTCGCCTATAAATATTAATAATTAATTGAAAGGAATGTGATTGAGTTTCCATTAATTTGAAATAATGAGGTGAAATTATGAGATCTTTTTCCAGGTAAGGTGCAATCCATTATAAAGGTGAAAGAAAGGTCTGTCTTAACTCTTGGCATACTTTCATTTGGAGAGGATGATTTCAAACTATGGAAGAGCATAAGTTATTCAGAGCCCCTAATAAAATAAGAAAAGCTTTGAAATCCTGTATTTTTGAAGTTAATTAAGTATGTTTACTGTAAAAGCTATTCTGATAGGAGCATACTCTTATCCAGAACCAGATGTGTACAGGTTCTAGCAGTCAGCATTAAATTTTTACATCCTTGTAATGAAATTAGAAAGTGCTTTAGGACAGGATCAAAAAGCTAGATCAATGTCTGTTAACTTCATCAGACTCTCAGCAAGGTATAAACTTACAGAAATCTAAAACTTGAAAGGATGACTGCAAAATATGCAGCCATTAATAAAGCAGAATTATTATTCCTGCCTTATTATTGGTGGTAGCTTATCAGAGTTGATAAAAGATTTTGCTTTTCTAGGTTTACAACAAATTTCTTGGGGCAATATCTTGTGAGGTGTTGGCTTTTAGATTTCCTTGTTGTTATACCATAATTGCAAATGTTTGCGTAAAGATGTAGCAACACTTATTCCATGCAGGCATTTGTTTAACATTGTTCTCACACCCCAAGCTCATTTTTACAGGTAGTTATTGATTACTAGCATGAGTTGTGCTTCTTTCCTTTCTTTTTTCCCCTAAAAGGCACACCACCCTGATATATTGCATTTCTTTTAGATTCTTTACATTAAAAGACTTATTAATGGTTTAGACTGGGATGTTTCAGATGCTAAGATTTGGTCTAATAATTTTAATACCTTTTTTTTTTCTTTTTTTTTTTTTTTTTTCTGTGCCATTTAATTCATTTATTTGTAGTATCAATGTTTTTAAACTGCTATTGAACTGCTCCAACAGTATTGATGAAGCAGGGTTGGAATCACAATGTTATAGTCATCTTCTAATTGAACTCAGCACAAAGTATTTTTTGCAAAACATTCAATCTTTGACAAATTGGTCTAGGTTAACTCAATTACTTTATTAGAAAATTTATGAACAGATATAGGTAGAAGACAGTGCACATCTTGGCCAACCACCATGCCATGCAGAACCCAGTAATGGGATAAAAAGTGTAAGCATTCATTCTTGCTTTCATACTGCTATGTTGCTGATGATGTATGCATGTACTATCTTCAGCCTCGTTATGCCACTAATAGGCTTAGGGTATTTAACATGATTTGAGACCTCACTACTTAGTGAATTCGGAGCCCTCTGTCTTCCTCGAACATCTGCTACTTGGTTGTTTGATTCTTCATCTGTTTTCTAGATGTGCAGAATAATTATTTTCTTCTGCCAACACAGTCATCCCTATGTTTGCCTTCAGCTGAAGTCTGATCAACCTTCTCTGTAGAGATCATTCTCCCTATGAGACATTTTGTAATTTTATCGCACTATGATAAACAGGTTTTTTTTTTTTTTTTAAACGTCCCAGTGCATTGTTTCAGAAGGCACTCCTCTCACGCTGGTGTCACCTAGGCTGTAGGTAAAGTATTTACTCCATCATCTAGATTATCAGTGATGAACACTGGACAGTTTCAAGGTCTCCACTGATGCCTTCTATCAGACTGACTACAAAATGTGTACAGATAACTTAAAATGAACTTATACAAACATTTGTGTATCTACTAAATATAAATGTCAGCTTGACTGTGGATGACTGAATCACCACAGCAGGATGAAAAAAGCTACTTTTCCTAGTGACACTTTTAGAAAGTGACTTTTGCCACTCTAAAATTCTGAAGTCATCACTGGTCATTGCACATCAGCAGCTCTCTTTAATATCAACCATACTCTGAGCTCAAAAGTGAAAAAAACAAACAAAAAACCCCACAGTATAGTAGTTCATCTAGGCTAGTTTTTCAGTATCTTCTTCCTCCTCCCTCTCCATTCTTTGCTAATTAAAACTGATTGGTGACATCAAAGATGGCATCCTTTTACAGAGGACCTTACAGGAGCTAGGTGAGCAGTGTCATGCAAGTCTGGAAAAAACAGCTGTTTAGACTAAAGCTTAGAGAGTAGGTGTGTTAGCGCTTCCTGGCTGCTCCAGTCTGAGTAATCAATGTAGTTGGGCTGCTGATCTCTACAGGGAAGCCTGATCCTTTGAGACAGATGATCTGGCATGTGTCAATAATTATAAAAATTGAGTGGGAATGGGGAAAACAGGTATAATCATGTAGAAAGCAACACTGCATAAAAGGATCTTGGGACTATCATGAACTGCAGGCTGCATGCATTGGAGTTGGGGGTGGAGTTGGTAGCAAGAAGGCATTCAGTTGTATGGACAGGAATGCCTAGGGAGGTATATATGCTGCTCTGCTTATGGTGTACCAGTGGGATTAGCAAAGTGAAGGGGTGTGGTTTTGAGCCTGTGTTTGAAGAAATTCAGGGATAGTCCAAGTCTTAAGGATCATAACAGAAGCACAAGAGTTAAAAGAATGTCTTTGGGTATTTATGGATAACTTTACAAGTTCATAGTTCTTGGATTATAGTAATGACACCTCTGGGAATTTATATGACAATTCTCTAGCTTTGTAGCTCTGTGAAACCTATTTCTTCAGCATACCTTAAGGCTACGTTAGTTACTATGGATTCACTACTGTCTCAGATTCGCTAACATTAATGTAACATGGACTAGAAGAAAATTGTAAGTGTAGGGGTTTCAGTAACTAATAGCTGGTTTGCTAAAGAAAAGTTTGAACTTAGTGTTCAGTGGTTTCTGAATACAAGGGCTACTGAGTTTAGTCCTGTTCTTCTGTCTCATTTAGCCTTTCTTGGCTTCCTTGGTTAGTGAAATCCTTTATTGAACATTTGGATAGACGAAAGGCTTATTTTAGTATAGCCAAAGTAGCTTTAAAATCACAGAAGGGTATATTTGGAAGACTAAGAGGGAAATGGAAATATCTAATGGCCACGAAAATGCTGAACAATGTCAACCTTGTGGTATAAGAGCTTACTTTATTTTGTATGGTGTGACATTTTATACTGTATATTAGCTGCAGAGTTCTTGTCATGTTAAACTTTTCCTCTTAAAACACTATGCAATTTCAAATATTTTTCTTTAATTCTCTATGACAACATGTGAAAAATTTCTAATGAAACTTCATTCGCCACTTAAGAAAATTACCATTTTAGAAAACAGTGGAGGTACTGATGATATCAGATGCACAGTCAGTCAGAACAAGAAAAGGCAAAGCAAGCCAAACTTTGGATTAACACACTATAAACAAAGCTGTATAAATTTTATAGCAGTGACAGGCTCACATACAAGATTACATCTTGAACAACAGGAAGATGAAGACTTACACCTACAGTAATTTATTCCTGCCTAGTGGAAATGTTGTTCCTGAAGAACAGAGTAGGAGTTTCAGAACTCATCCTTCTCATCCTGGGTTGTGAACCAGGCTTCTGGGCAAAAGCCTGTGGAGGGAGCTGTTGCTTTCAGAAAACAGAGTTCACTCTGGGATGAAGGATACAGCTGGATTCTAACAATACTGGTAGTTGTGACGCTTGGAAAATAATTCTTTAGCACAGTTTCCAGCAAAATGATTGTCTTGACCCTGTTTTTGCATATTCCCTGTCCTTCTCACTTATCGCTTGTCAGTCTCTTTCCTCACAGCAAGGCTCCTCCTGTCTTCGTTTTAGGCATAGACTGGGAGCTTGGCCACTGAGGCTGACTGAACACTATTCCAATTAGCCCAGGCTTTTGACCTTGACTGTTAGTAGGATTCAACTTTATGTTCTTAGGTAAGTTGATGAAATTTAAAAAGTTGTTATTGCACCTATTTCAGTTGCCATGGGAACACTGATAAAACGTTTCACTTCTTCCATAATCTCTTCTCATTATCTTCCGGAAGATAAGTCATCTGCTACTTAATTATGTGGGCTTCTAAGTACTTATTTCAAGTAAAGCTTTTTTTTTTTTTTTTTTTTTTCTTTGTTAGAGAAGATTTTGGAGTTGCTTGTGTGCCACTCATAGTGTGTCACCACAACTGACTTTGTATGTCACTGGTTAGAGCAAAGGGTGGACAGAGATCATAGTTTATGGGTAGAAGCTGTGAGATGAGGAAAAGTGGGTGTTGTGGTTTAACCCCACCCAGAAACTAAGCCACACACATCCGTTCACTCACTCTCCCCCACTGAGATGGGGCAGAGAATTGGAAGGGTAAAAGTACAAAAATCCTGGGTTGAGATAAAGACATTTTAATAGGTAGGGCAAAAGCCACGTGCACAAGCAAATCAAAACAAGGAATTAATTTTCCACTCCCCACGAGCAGGCAGGGGCTCAGCCACCCCCAGGACAGCCGGGCTCCATCACATGTAGCGGTGACTTGGGAAGACAAACACCATCACTCCAAACATCCCCACCTTCCTCCTACTACTCCCATCTTTATGCTGTTGAGCATGATGCCATATGTTATGGGATATCCCTTGGGTCAGCTGGGGTCATCTGTCCTGGCTGTGTCTCCTCCTGGCTTCTTGTGCACTCCTAGCCTCCTCGCTAGTGGGGTGGGGTGAGAAGCAGAAAAGGCCTTGGTGCTGTGCCATCACTGCTCAGCAACAGCTAAAACATCCCCGTATTATCTACACTGTTTTCAGCACAAATCCAAAACATAGTCTCATACCAGCTTCAATGAAAAAAATTAACTCTGTCCCAGCCAAAACCATCCCAGTGGGACAGAACTAGGAAATAGAATCATATAGGTTAGAATAGACCTTTAATAAGTTTGATGGGTTGGTATTCCTTCTACACTGGACTGGGAAGCTTTTCCATCAGAGAGGTGATATAAGCAGCTGAAAGGAGGAGGTTGTTCGTGCGTTTAAAGGACAGAATTAGCACCAAGGGTATGGTATGCCTTAGAATGCTATGGGATCTCCAAGATCCCAAGATTGATAAGGGAGTATGAAATGTTCCTTTTTCATTGCATTCAGACAACAATGGATTAATTCTGTGTCTGAAGCTTTGTTTTATATGACTACACAAGGTGTACCACAGAAGTTCTGCAGTGATAGTCGTGTATCTTAGGATCTAGACATCTTAACAAACTATTGTAAGTCAGGCAAGTATCTGTGAATCTTGATATATTGGTGTTTCTCTGTCTTAGAGTAGCATTGAACCAAACAATGAGAATAGATGAGAATAACAATTTCTGAGAATACACAGTGAGATAAAGTAACTTTTATATTGCTTTATTTTTATGGTGTTATACATCATGGAATTTTTACATGAGAGTCTTTTCTTAGTTGTAGCCAACTAAATCCAGGTTTGATGCTGGAGAAAAGTGGCTGGAGGAAGTTGAAAACACAGGGAAAAAACACAAATGGGTGTACTGGATTTACATGGTATATTGGGTCTGGCTGGGATGGAGTTCGCTTTCCCCATAGCAGCCCTCATAGTGCTGTGCTTTGTATTTGTAGGTAGAAAGGTGCTGGTAACACACCAGTGTTTTGGCTACTGCTGAGAAGTGCTAACACAACATCAGAACCATCTCGCCAATATTCCCCCCTTACCAGTAGGCTGGGGGTAAGCAACCACTATGAGTACTGAAGCCCTACTTCCTGAGAAGTGGCTGGACATCACCTGCTGATGGGAAGTAGAGAATAAATCTTCTGTTTTCCTTTGCTTCCATGCACAGCCTTTGCATTATGAAACTGCCTTTATCTTGACCCACAAGGTTTTTTTCCATCTTGTTTTGTCCCCTACCTGTTCTGCTGAGGATGGGAGTGATAGACCTGCTTGGTGGGCACCTGGCATCCAGCCACCAAGGTCAATCCACCACAGCCCTTTTTTTTGATGCCTAATGTGGGGCATGAGAAGTTCGAGATAAGGATAGTAATTGGGAGAGGTAACGGGCAAAACATGGGCTGAAGAGTGTTAGAGCACAGAATAATCATGAGGAATTTTCAGTTGTTGTAATTGTTCCCTTTCTTTCAGTGCTGTCATGATGCTATTTTGATTTTTGATGTGGAAAACTCTTTTTGTGTTGATGTGAGTGAAATCTGTGAAGATGATGTGATGAATGTGGATTTTAATTATAATTCTTAAATATGTGATTCACAGAGGTGAGGGGTAGAATATATTTGGTTTACATGGCAAGGTTGTGGTAGGGGTGGGGCTACAGGTTCCTTTGGGAAGCTGCTAGAAGCTTTCCCTATGTCTGACAGCCAATGCCAGCGAGCTCCAAGATAGATTCACTGCTGGCCAAGGCCGAGCCCAGCCCATCAGCAGTGGTGGTAACGCCTCTCTGATAACATATTTAAAAAGGGGGAAAATATGCTGCACAGCGTCCAGAAGAGAGGAGTGAGAATATGTGAGAGAAGCAACCCTGCAGACACCAAGGTCAGTGAAGAAAGAGGAGGAGATGCTCCAGGCACCAGAGGAGAGATTCCCCTGAAGCCCGTGGTGAAGACTATGGTGAAGTAGGTATTTCCCTGCTGGAAATATTCTCCCATACTAGAGCATTTCTTAAAAATCTGCAGCCTGTGGTAAGGACCCCATGCTGGAGCAGGGGAAGAGCATGAGGAGGAAGGAGTAACAGAGATGACATGTTATGAAATGACCAGAGTTTCTATTCCCCAACACCCTGTGCCACTTGGGAGAGAGGAGGTAGAAGAGTAGGGAGTGCACTTAGGCCTGGGGAGAAGGTGGTTTTAGTTTTATTTTTATTTCTCACTCTCTTATTCTGATATTAATTGGAAATATATTAAAATAATTTCTCCAAAGTTGAGTTTATGGACACCACCTGGCTGCCAGCCAAGTTCAACCCTCCACAGTGGGGCAAAAATTTATATACTGGGAGTGGACACTGGCCTGCTGAACAGTATCATACTGTCAAAAGCTCAGGATGCTCTGTTCTGTGCAAGGACTAAAGTCCCTTAGCATGATCGTCATTTTTAGCATGTTGACAACGCATTCAGAGTTTGAGGTCTTAGTCTCCAGATATCACCCCTATCATATACATATCTCTTACAAATGCCTTAATTTTATCTGTAATTAAATATTAATAAAGCAAAAACATTTGCAGCTGAATTTCTCATAACAAAGGGCTACAGTCATCTTGGCTATCTGCTAACAGTGTCCCAGGTGCCACTCTAAGCAACGGTGAATGAAAGATCTGCCAAAGACATGGGGCCATCCCAGTACCCACTCTAAGTACTATCTTGCAGAAAGTAAAGTTCACTGATGGCCTCTGGAAAAAAGATGTTAAATCCAGTTCCTCCCTATAGTGAAGCTATCTGGAGTGCTGTCAGAGTAAAATAAGAGAAAAAAATATCAGGACGTAAGTCTGTATGAGATTGTTGCCTTTGCTACATTGAGTACAGTCTAGAGAATGTACTTGTTACCAGATTTGCTGTTGTAGACTTTACTATAGTGGCTGTTGTTATGCAAGTTTGTACTTTTCTCTTCCCAGTGCACATTATGTTATTAAAGTATGTATCTCTTGGAAGATGCAAAGGCAAATGGTCCACAATCACCTTTGTCCAGTCAACTTCTGAGCAGAAGTGTTACAATATAAAATGCTGGAATAATGTAGATAATGCAGGAAAGTAGTTGGAAGACTGCCAACCTAGTACAAAAACTATACATGAACCTTACTTCTGTTGAAATAGCAGAAAGAACTTCATTCATTTTAAAAACCCATTTAAGAATTTTTACCAATTGTCCAGTTAACTCAAAGTAGGGATTGTGCTATATGATCAGAGGGTATTATAATTTTTTGGGGAAAAAAAAAAAAAGGCAAACCAAACAAGAGTTGATGAAAACTTAAAACTCTATAGAAGATCTTAAATCTCTGCAACCTTCCAAGGCTTGTCTTGACTTTGTAAGGGAAATAGTGATAAATTAAATATAGAATAGGACATGTATTTTTTTTAATTAATGATAATATTCAACTCTAAAAGTATATCTGAATATTTAAAAGCACAGACTCTTTTGCTATTCTTATCTTCATTCATTTTTCTTTTTGTCATTAATCTTCAACAATTGTTTCTGTTATCTCTTAAAAGATTATTCATACAAATGATCTATAATATGCTAGTACAGCTGCATGCAACCAAATATATCATATAACTCATATGTATATATATTTGCATTTTGTTTGCCGTCCTATACTCAAATTTATAACTACCCGATTGTCTGCTATTCTCTCTACTTTCATCTTTTTCCCCCTCTTTTTCATTGTTTAGAGCTCCATCTACATGTGCAGAACTTCACAGTGTTCACTAGTCCAGACAATTCACCCTTTGTCCCATTCTTTAAAAACGTTATCATTGGTAAATGCTGTGTTCCCTCCCTAGGAGTCTTATATGGCAGGAATTCCTAGAGCACTTTTAGGCAATATTCACACCATGTAGCTTCAGAAGGCCATTTTAGGTGCTTTGGATCTGGGAACATCTGCTTCTCTCTACTGACTACTTAATAAAGTAATAATATTAATAGAACAAAACCCACCTTTCACTCTAAAGTATATATATGGTATATTTAACTGCAGAAAGAGGGTGTCATAAATGGAACTGTGATTTCCACTATGTGGATACGGAGCCAAGTGATTATGCCCTTCTCTCAGTTTATAAAATTCTACAGGTTAGATCAGTCACATAAGACCTGGAACCAATTCACATATCTTTTTTCCTTTTTGAGAGCTTAAATCCAGTCCTCTCTGAGAATAGTTGGATGCATGCTAAGCTTCATATTCCCCTGGAGTGAGGTCTACCTCAGTCACATCTATCACAGTTGTTACCCACCCTCCCAGATGTAGTTACTGAGCCAGAAAGAGTGCACAAAGGATTAAATGAAACTCCCTGTGCAGACTTTAAGTGTTGCCTAATCCATGGTTTGTGGTACCTATTTCTATTGCTCCAGCCACAAGAAAATAATAATTTGAAACTGGTGGATGGACTGAGTGATGTGTGATACTGCCTTTGGCACAGGAATTGCTCATTATTGCTGCCGGTGGACCGGCAAAGATAGGGGTACGCCTTATTGACCTTAGTTCCTCTGAAAAGTATCATTATGGTAATGGAGGTCACATAAACACCTTAACTTCACCTTCCTTTCAACTGTTTGTTATTTAAGGAAGTATAGGAAGTGGTTCACAATCTCTGGTAGCATGTAGGAGTGTAAATCTGATTTTTTTTTTAATATAACTAAATTTCTATATTCTTACATCACAGATTATATCCACTATATCACCCCTTTTGATTAATGGCAGTTTCTGTTGTTACATTGTGAAATCAGAACACCAGTTAAACCCTAGATCTCAAGCATTTCATAGTTCTTTTTTATAAAAAAAAGCTTTCTGGGTTTGGAATGAGAGGATTACTAGTCAGAAGAAAGGGCTGGATTTTTAGTTTCTTTTGTAGTGTCTGTACTGGATAACAATAAATTAATCCAATGAGTTAAAATTTGGAGGTAGGTGTTATTTAATTTTTTTAAAATCTTCAGGCATACCAGTAAAATCATGCAAGCTGAGGAAAAATAACTTCTACTAATAAGTGCTACCCTTAACCTTTGGACAAAAATTAAAGGGAAGCTCTTGTTGATTTCT
This sequence comes from Tyto alba, assembly GCF_018691265.1. NCBI lineage: Eukaryota > Metazoa > Chordata > Aves > Strigiformes > Tytonidae > Tyto > Tyto alba. The sequence continues at coordinate 34,946,491 of NW_024881276.1, read as the reverse complement.
GTTTTCTTCAAAAATAGTTTTCATTTTGCCATCCTAACACAGCTGCAGATAAAATATATGCATATGTTGTTGCCTGTTGAGATTCTTGTGAATTGTGTTTTAAGACAGACAGGAATTACATTGAGCAGGAGATAACTCCGTGTTTCAGTAGTGCAATATCACAAGATGTTAAGTCATTCCCTGCCCGATGCATACAATTTGTGTCAGCTTTTATGCAGGAGACCCCACAGAAGAGCTACCCCTGGACTTCCATGATTTAAAAGCAACCCCTCCTCAAGTGTCACCTCCCCTCCAAAGCATACAGGAGATGTGGGATTCACGTAGGAGTTGCTGTCACAGCTTCCATGAGCCAAGGGACCCACAGATTCAGAGCCATTGTGCCGACGTGCGGAGTGGGAGCACCACTGCTTTGACCAAAACCATCACTGCTTGACACCTGTAGGTGGTGCTCCTCATGCTCAGGGTGAAGATGATAGTAATGTATCCAATCTTTTATTTATGCTGTTTTGAAGAGCCCAAAAAAGTCAGTGATCTCCCTGTACTGAAGATGTACAAACCCCCAAATGATGAAAATTCCCTTTTGTTTTTTGTGAGATAAGGAATAACGTAGGCAGAGAGCTGAACTCTTTTTTTTCTACCATATGCAATAAAACTAGGGGGAGGCAGGTCCAGATGAGACAGGTTAGATAGCATACTGAATATATAATGATGATTAACCCTAACATCATTCACTTCTGGCATTAAAATTTACTTCATTTTTATGTATGTTTTTCTATTGGTTGAATGATAAAGCGGCAGTGAAATATTTCTATTTCAGCTGAGGAGCAAGATATCTGTGCTCCAGACAATTTACAGAACATACAACACGAGATCCCCTGTGACTTTACACAAACAGGAAGACTGAACTTTCTGGGTAAATGTGCTACTCTGCCTACTTTGAGTGTACATATTACTCTGTTATGGGTTATTTGATGCTGGAATGATTCTATAAGCTACTGATGTTTAGAAACAGGCTGTAATATGGGGTCAAAGATTTATAAGTCTAACAAAATGTAAAGATAAACTAATAAGATTATAAACAGCAAACAGTTATTTGCAATGTAGACATTGTTTCTAAATTGATACCGAAAGTATTTTGCAAAGGTGTTGAAGCTCAACTATCAAACATTAGGTGCAACTACATATGCAGGAAAGATTTTCTTACTTATGCTGTGTAGCTTAACCTAAAGTCTGGAAGCTGCATACAGATCAGACCTCTAAATTGCAACCAATTTCTTCTTGGCATCTCTCCAAGGGTCCTATAGACATTGGCAGTCATTAGGATGCGTTGCTCTCATGATTTTTAGTTGTCTGTCCTGAGGGTTTGACACATAGCTGGATGTGTCCTCTTCAGTCAATTGAGAGATTTATCTGTCTTATGACTAGAATGTCAGTTCACATGAAATACATATATCTGCTATATGCTTGATTCAGTGGTGGGAAGGGCCTAAGCCCCACAGCTGCAGAATTTGGGAAGCAGAAAGAGATTGCAGTGGGAGACTCCCTGCTGTGGGGGATGGAGGTCACTGTCTCCTGACCCAACCTGTTGTCCAGGAAGGCTTGCTGCTTGCTGGGGGCTCAGAGAGGACAGCATAGAGAGGTTGCTTGTTTGGCCCTTAGACGATCCTCCTGAGTATTTTGAAAAGCCACAAGGTTGATTAAGGGACTAGAGCATCTCCCATGTGAAGAAAGGCTGAGAGAGCTGGGACTGTTTAGCCTGGAGAAGGCTCAGGGTGGGTCTCATTAGTGTATGTAAATACCTGAAGGGAGGGTGCAAAGAGGACAGAGCCAGGCTGTTTCTGTTGGTGCCCAGAGACATATGAACATCCAGAAACACTTATTCACTGTGAGGGTGACTGTGTACTGAAACGAATTGCCCAGTGAAGTTGTAGAGTCTCCATCCTTGGTGATATCCAAAAGCCATCTGGACACCATCCTAGGTAACTGGCTCTAGGTGGACCCACTTGAGCATGGAGGGGTTAGACGAAATGACCTGCAGAAGTCCCTTTCAAACTCAACCATTCTGTGAGTCTACAACATGTCTTAATTGTCATAGTCAAGTAGATTCATTGTACACAAGGCACCGATGTTATGGTCATGCAACTGAGTCAGTATCCGAATCAAAATACTTTGCTTTTTATTTTTAAATGTAAAAATAACTTCTAATCTCAGTTTCTGTAGCTGAAATATATATTTTTTTATCTCCCAGCCTTCCCTCATGAATTTAAAAAAAAAAAAAAATCATTCTAACAAAAGTGCTTGAAGTCAGACAAAAGGTAGATTTGCTAAAGCATTCTTGGTAGATCATTTAAGCAAATAAAAAATTTTCAACAAGTACGATAGGTATATGCTTTGAATATTCTCAAACAAGTGTCAGAAGACGAATGCTTGTGGAAGTTGTAAGCATATAAAAATGCATAACTTTGCATTCAAGAGCATTCCAGGTGTATATTTGTATGGAAATTTATCCCATTTGTAGTGATAGGGGACCTGGATATAGACATATGTTCAGAAAAATACAGGTTTTCCGGTCTTTTTTAAAATAATGGCTTAAAAAAAAGAGTTAGAGATGGAAAGATATCACGGTAGCAGTGGCTTCAAATCAAAGGGATATTTTTGATAAGATTAAGAAGTTGTTTTGAAAATTTGGCATAGTTGGCAGATTTTTTTTTTTCTTCCCTTTGGTACTAGTGATAGTCTTAAAGTACTCTTATAATGTATCATATGTCATGTGAAGTTTTATTTACAGTGTCCATGGATAATTATATACAATCATGAAATTTCAAGAATCCTCCTCAGCTCAGAAGAATAGCAGATGGTTGTTTGCTGTTGGATTATCCTAGAGAACTCTTCCCCCCCCACCCTACCTCCCCAAGCTTGGGTTTATACTTGAATTTATATAAATTCTGTTATTCAATTTATATTAGAGAGGAAGATAGATAGATATATATATATATATATATAAGCATTCAATGCATAAAAGAGATAATAACATTGACCTGTAAGTAATATGTCATTTTAACAGCCTTAAATATTGTTATTCCAATTGAGATGTTCTGTATCAGAAGTGAGGAGGAGTGGTAAGGTGCATAGTTAGGGGGGCAGTTAAGTGAAGAAAAACTTTTTGTCAGAGAGTTGGAAATAAAATTGAAAACATAACCAAGGATATTGAAAGTATGTTTTGGAGGACAGATTGCAAGTGCTTCAAGGGGAAGTATGGAGGTAATACCTCTCTGTTCCATCTGTCCCACACTCTGGCAGCACAGCAGGGACTAACATCAGTACAGGCACCTGAAAGAGAGGATCTATTTCCATATTAGTTGCCTATTTCTACATCCTTAAGGACCTTGTGATTATTATTTCTAGGGCCAAAATGGTGTGTCTTAGATCAAACAGTGGCAAATGCTTCAAGAGATGTCAACCCTTGTCCCCTTATAAGGTTAATCTTCACAGTGCAAAACTCTCTAGGGGAAGAATAACAAAGAGAACCCAATTCTCAGATCACACTCAGTGCCTCAGCTATATTTTCTAGGGAAACTATCATACAGTTTAGTAGTGGCTAAGTTAATAATTCTGATATAAAGAAAAATGAAAGGAATTGATTAATATCACAAGTAGTGGAGAAACTGTTTTTGAAAAAAATTCTTTATTGCCTCAGAAGCTAATACCATGATTTATCTTCAGATTATTATGGCTGTTAATTATTTCTTTTCCTGATGCTTTCTTTTACCTCTTCCCCATTGCCTGCTTTTCTTTTTATCTTTTCCTTTTTCCTATCTCTTTATATAAAATAGGTAACACCAAAATTGAATAGATACTTTAAGATAATTCTGAAACATGAAAAAAGTCTGTATTTAAAAATTAATTTAGCACATTATAATGTCTGAGAATTTATTATTTTTTTAACATGAGAAATAGATATTAGCATTAATGGGTTAAACATGAGTAAAATCAGTGTTCTAGTTTAACCAGTATTTTGGCATTGGTAGTATGGCACTTCTCCATTTATTTGTGAAATAGATATGTTAATGTGACACATCACCAGTCTTGAATTTTGAATTAAGGTGATTCCCTGCATATACAAGATATTAATGCATAGACATATGCTGGTTTACTTTGCTCTAAATTTTCTTTAAAAACTAAAAAGATCATCAAATTCTCAGGCATACTTGCTTGTATCTCCTTTTAACAACTGTCAATGAGTCTATCCTGCTGTGTTTTATTTTTTTCTCTTGTTTTAATGTTTTGTTAGGCTATACTTGATAATCTGCTCTGTAGACTATGTAGGAATTGACTTAAACTAGAATATATTATTAGTGAAAATACAATGTTTTGCTTTGAAAATTCTTTCAAGTATTTGTTAGCATTTTAATATGTGCACAATCCACCTGTTAATAAACATCAGAAATTTTCATGAAACTTGCTTCTGCTTGCTTAATTTTTAATGAAATATAACACAGCATGCAAATATTAAGTAATCAAGGATCCAGGTCTGGTGTTTCGTACAAGTCACTAAAAAAAAAAGGTGGTGGATTGAGCAGCATGTATTATAATGTAAGAAATTAGACTTCATTCTGTTTTGTGCCTATCTTATACAAAGCACTATGGTATATGTATGGTTTGTGCTATCTCCTTGTGTCTCATGCACAAAAAGCAGCATGGAGCCCACTCACAAACCAAGTTACTAATGAAAAATATTTCTTTGTCTTTTCAATGTTCGGGAGTTTTCTGACATCTGCAAGTTCTTTCTTTCCTGTAACATGCTGGAAAATATAAATTTTGCAAAGAGGAAGACAAATATCTCCATGTAGTTAGCTTTGAGTACTGTGTAGTCAGTCAATACATTATGATGGAAATTAATGACACTACAAATTCTTCTAGTGTAGTCATATGTTTAAAATAAAAGTGTAAGGCAGATATCCAAACTGAAAGGAAAAATAATAGTCTGTGTTGCAGGGCAGAAACCAGTTTGGGATCTGAATTCTAGCTTTACCTATGTCCAGGAGAGCAGAAGATTTAATTAGTTCATCCTCTTGGCATTTCTGATTTGCTAATTTAATTCCTCAATGGTCAGTTACTTATTTAGTAGGATTTTTTCTTTTGTTTGGACTTGAGGTTTTTTAGGGTGTTTCCTGCTGGCTGTCCAAATTGTCTCCAGGAAATGAGGTTGATGCTAAATTAGCAATGCTTAAGACTGCTATAAATATGTGTATCTAGGCTAAAAGACTTTCTTGGCTTGCTCTTAAAAATTAGCACATACAAAACTGGTATTTACTAGTTTTTTAGCCTATTGCCATTTAATTGACACTGACTTTTGTTTTCAGTGTTTATGGATGAAAATAAGATGTATCTTAGGGAACAAAGAGCTAGCTGTCAAGTCCATTAAATAAAATATATTGAATTAGTTAGAAGAATGTATTAGTTGAAGCATCCGAGAATGTACATTTTTCAAGACACAACCAAAATTGTGTTCCTGTTTATCTGATATTGTAGATAAATGCAGATATGGGCACTGGGATTTGAAAGGTGTGTTTTGGCAGTGGACAACTGAATATATTGATATGAAATAGAAGATCCAACACAGATACTGAGAGAAGGTCCTGGTTTCCACAGTTTGATTGTCACCAATCCAAAATTTGCTTCATGCGTGGTCAGTGGGGAAATTGAGGGGAAACCATTCTTCTTCCTATTACTGGCTCTAAATGTTTCACTCATTTCATAGCTCCACCAATTTCTATCAAAATGACCTCTGTGACCAGAATCAAGTCTGCAATAAAACAACATGACCCTGTGCACTGTCTGTCTTGGCTATAGTTAATATTCATCTGTTCTATTTCAACATTCTTACAAATTTATATCAAAAACAGTTATTCCTTGTGTTCACTTTTCGTTGAAACAAAACTCTGGTGTTTGTTTGTTTGTTACCTTTGTATGTTACACACAAAGGAAAACATGTCTAAAAATTGCATAATTCCATAAAGGCTTCTGAAGAACTGCAAACATAATTACAGACAGGAATCAGAGTGATCTGTTTAGGTGACTGCATAAATAAATAAGGGGCTAAAGTTAAAAGAAAGAAAATCAGACCTAGATTATGCTTTATAAATAGAATTTATCAGATGAAAGGAAGAGAAAGTTGTGTTAAACCTGTCCAGTACCAGGCATTTTACTGCCCATGCAGTCTTGCCACAGCAGCACACAGCACAGTGAAAGCTGCCTTGCTTTCCTTCTTAGAAAATGTACCATGCTTTGAAATAGTTTCAAAAGTTATTACACATTGTCTCAAAATGATGATGATGATCATGTGAAAACAATTTAAAAACAGACACTATCACAACTGTACTGCTGTTATATCCATTGCTTTTCATATCCTAAACTTGGTACAAAACCAGAGCTGGATTCTTTGGAAGCAAAGATTACAGTATTTTGAACAAGAATGCCTATCCAAATAAGGCAATTGTAAAAACACTGTCTGCCAGTCTCTTTGTCTAGATGCCCTCCATAAATAGTTTTCGTATCCCATTGGAAAACCTATCCAAGTCTAGACAACTCAGTTTTGTAGAGAATCTGGTGCTTTTTGTACGCTTTCTCTAAAGGCAATTTATTAGTTATTATTATAGCTTAATTTATCCAGAACTTAAAATTACCAACCATTCAGTTTTTTCTGTTAAATTTTACACTTATGTGAATGTCCATTCTGGCTAATTGGATATATCTTTTCACTTTTTGAGCCCTTCTGAACAAGTACTTGCTAGTATTTGGGTTCCACCTGGTATCCAAACCTGCATTTTGTGATGTACTGAAACCTGTGTTTTCTATATGGAGCCCGTTCAGTCTAAAGCCTTGGAGGTCTTTAAGACCTGGCTGGCCAAAGTCCTGAGTAGCCTGGTCTGACTCCAGATCTGACACAGCTTTGAGCAGGAGGGTGGACCAGGGACTTCCTGAGGGCCCTTCTAGACTGAATCTCATTGTATAAGACAGTTTGAGAAGATACAATTTCTTAACAAGCTGTTGTTGTGATTTGAGCTCCGAGGTCAACTGAGCACCACACAGCCACTAATCCTTCCCTTCCCCCCCAGAAATGAAAAGGGGAAAATAAGGCACACTTGGGTTACAAGATAGGACAGGGAGGGATAAGTCACCCGTTACGGTCATGGGCAAAAGGCAGACTCCTTAAGGGAAGGAAAAAAAAGAACACACATTTATTACAGATACTGACAACAACACTTAACAGAGTAGGACAGTGAGAAGCATTGCCACATCTTGAGAACACCTTCCCCCTCATACCTCCCTTCTTCCCGGGCTCAGCTCTGCTCCCGATATCTCTACCTCCTCCCCCCAGCAACGCAGGGGGCAGGGAATGGGGGGGTGCAGTCAGTGCTGCAGCTTCTTCCATTTTCGGTGGGGGGAAGGAACTTCTTCCCCCTCTCACAGGGGACAGTCCTCCACAAACATTCTCCAACTGGAGTCACTCCCACAGGCTGCAGCCCTTCCCAAGCTGCTCCAGTGTGGGACACGCCCATACACTGCAATCCTTCCAGCCCTGAATTACAACAGCATGGGCTGCTTATTTCCACAAGATCCCAGCCTCCTTCAGGCACAGCCACGTTAGTCATCTATATGATGGCTCTCATAGGCCATAAATCAGTGTCTGCTCCACCATAGATTTTCATGGGGGGGGGGGGGGGCGGGCTTCCCTGCCATCTCACCACATGATACGGGGCGGGGTCTCTGCTCTGGCACACCTCCACCCTCTTCCTCTGTTCCTTCCCTGACCTTGGTGGTAACACAGCTACCACAACTCCTCCTCATCAGGTCCCTCCTTAAATATGTTATCGCAGAGGTGCAGCTGATTGTCTCAGCCTTGGTGTAGAGGTGGGGATGACTTGGAGCTGGGGGAGCTTTGAGAAGCTTCTCACAGGTGGCCACCACTGCATCCCCCTCACTTGCTACCAAAATCCCCACCACTCACTCAAACCCAGAGACAGCTGTGAACAAGTGTTATTGAAGAGAAGTTAGAGAATGAAAATAACAACTTAGAGAAGAACTTTAAGGATGAAAACAAGAAACATAACCCTAAAACCTAGATTCTACCATGTCAAGAGGTGTGCTGAACATACTGCATTTCCAAAGGTATATGGAATGAAGCTGGTGGGGTAGGGGGTGAAGAAGCTACTGCTATCTTTTTTTTTAAGTCTGTAGTAAAAGGACCTGGCTTGAATTGGGATGCACTGGAATTTAGCTCTGAAAGACAAAAATGTGGCCTTGAAATACCCTCATCAGAAGTATATATCAGTATAACAAACTGATATATTTTATATTGATAAATACTTCTAGATACCGCATATTTGGCTTTAGTCTGCTTTTCCAAAATCCCCATCTCTTCTTGACTTCAACTGAATTGTAAAGATCCAGCCTATCTGGAAATCATGGTTGTAAATACTTCTGTGGAGAAAACATAGATATTGAAAGCTCTTATGTGATAAGAATAGCACTTTAACTGTAGCATCTAACAGTCCTCAGAATGACCCAATTATTTTTCTCCCAACTCAAAAATCACAAAAGGGAAGAGTACTTATTTTTCTCTCCTATCTAGATATCAGTCAGGAATATCTCAGTCTTGTTGATTTTTGGAAGATCCAAATCTAATCTAAATTCTGGATTATAAGAATTATTGGTTATCCCCCATAAAAATTGGAAGACCGTAGACCTAAGTAGTAACAAATATATTATACAGCCTGCTAGAGAGGATGTTAGAATAGATGTCAATAGGCTGTGTTTCTAGATCACTTTGACAGTAAGAGGAAATGCTAAAAGCATTAACCATAGAAAGCTATGCCATAGCTCTTATTTCTATAACTTATACTTCAATAAAAAACACTAATGTAAAAAAAAAAAATAAGGTGACAAATTGAAATAATGGAGCAATTTCTTTGGATTCTAAAGAAAATAACTGCATTTTTTTTTTCGATCCTTTTGTTTCTTCTCCAAAATTGCAATTACTTACAGCACAGAAGAAAGTATTTTCTGCAAAACTCTTAAACAACAAATTTCTGAAAGTGGAAATAAAATAAAAGAAGAGAAAGGAATAATTTATTATTTTGCCTGGTGCTGTGAGATGGTTTTCTGTATCTGTTTTACATGCCACTCAAATATCTTCTCAAGCAAAATTATTTGTCCCCCTGATGGTAACAAAAGGAACTTTCTTTTTTTTTTTTTTTTTTTTTTTTGGTTCTTCTAAATTGCAATAAAATTCTGTACTATAAATGACCTTTGAAATAAAACATCCGCAGCAATGTTCCATAGCTCTCATAAAATGAACTCTCTAATTAGCTGGATTTTTTTTTTTTTTTTTTTTTCTGGAGAAATGTGTAAAATGGCACAGTAAGTAGAATTGTACTTCTGCTGCTCATACCCATGAGTATTGAATATTTCAATCAGTAGCCTAAGTTTTCAAAACCACAAAAAGAAAAGAGAAGCAGAATATGGCGTAGTCTAAATGCAGCTCAGCCCTGTCTGAGTTTTTTAGCAAATACCCAGCTGAAAAGTACCTTCTATAGCTCTTTTATAAGGTTTTAGGCCTTCGCACAACTCTGCTAAACAACTCTGCTAAATAGATCTACTGACATGAAAAAACAGGGAGTCCCCTGCTTTTGCCATTAGAGATATGGTAAAGGTTTGTTTGGAGCTGCTTTCACTCAGATACATCTTCTGGAACAGTATAGTTTGCAATATTTGTAAGTAGGCAAAATATAAAATCCTGTTGTATACCCCAAGGAAGAACAGAAGTGCCTGAAGTGTGTGGTCTAGGCAGCCTTTTGTCCTTATGAACAGACTGTTTATCTGTAGCCCTGGAGTACAGATTTCAATTGCATAGCTGTTTTTGTTCCCTTTTTGACAGCAGAGCTTTCAGGGAAGTGCAGACTGTGCAGGAGTAGCATGCGAGGCATAACATGCAGATCGTGCTAGTCACACTGAGGAATCCAGGAACAGACATGCAGATTGAATTAGTGCCTAACTCTCATTTTAGAAGTTACATTAATTCTGAAAGTCTCATTGCTTCTGTTATATCTGTTCTGTTCATAAATGTGGAGCTTTGTGTCAAGGTTTTCATTTCTAAACCTTTAGTAAATATGGAAGAGTCAAAATACTACAGATGGTGATATGCAAAGATACATGTAAATGTTGCATTTGACATAGACTACCAGCACACATTAGCAATATCTGTTTTCTAGCAGCATTTGATTAGACTGTTCAGCGTTTCATAGGTTAGGGCTTTTTTGGGGTAGATTTTGTGTCTGTTTCTTTGTGGGTTATATTTGTTTTACCATGGGCTAATAAAATAAAATTTATGCTTTGAAGTATTTTTCCCTAGAAAGATATCTTGTGTAACAGGGGAGTGTAAATTGTAAATCATTTGGGTAGTGAAGTACTTTTAATTTAACTTCTGCCTTACAAGGAAAAATATACTGAGTGCTAGCCATCTCTATTCTGGAAAGAGATCTCAGTAACAGACCTCTCATGGCAACTTGTTGTCACCAGTGTTTCTGGGGGCATAGGTGTGTGATATGGATCTAAATGTTCCGATGCATGATGACCTGTGCAGATACTGGGCAGTACTAGCCTTTCTTTCTCTTTAAATTACACCTGTATTTATTTCAAAACTTCTTCATATGCAAGCCAGAGCTTGTTTTCAAGTAAATATGCAAGAAAAGTGGAAAAACAAACATGCATAGGTGGTTTTGATATGGACATTCCCTAACTTCTCAGAAATTTGCTATACAAAGCTGATATTTTATTTATTTTTTTTGAGAGATATTATTTCTTAGCTTAACAGATATAATCCAAATAGTAGAGTTACCTTTAACCATGGGGTTTTTGGAAGGAATTAGTGTGCATTAAGAGGAAAACACACTTCTGGCTACATTTGCTTTGCTTTTAAAACTTGTCTTATTGATGTAACTGGAACCTTTTTATCATTACATAGGAGACAATTTTTCATAGATGAAAAGGAGTTGAACTTTTCATAAACATTAGTCTAAGTGTCGCTGTAGTGACAGCTCAAAATAAAAGGTTATGTAAGTAGTGTATTATGAGACTAATTTTTAGTTTTCTTCTTAAGTTAACAGCTTGCTTATCCTGTGAAATCTAGGCATTTCAAACATTCTTCCAGTTCCACAGTGGAAAAAGTTTGGGGACAGAAATTCAAACATGAATATTCCATGTCTTAGCTGAGGCGTTTTTATCAGTATAGACTCAATCTCTGCTTTTGAAGAATGGCTCCTAGGAGAGATTGAGATCCACAGGGGAATAGAAAATTAGCTAGTAATTTCTCCCCCTTTTTCTTCCACTGTCTCTTTTTGATCAGAAATTCCATCCTCATCAAGAGATATTTTCCAAGTCAAAAGTTTTGACAAAACTAATATGTTTCTAATGGAAAAAAAGACAGACAACATTGTCAAAATGTTTCTGGAGAGCTATGCTTCTAGCAAAATTCTTAATTTTAAATCCAGGAATGATTAGATTGTTAAGAGCAGTGAAGTTCTCCAAATCATTTAAAATTTAATAAAAATACATGTAACATTCTCTATACAGAAGGACATACATTGAAATTCTGAGTCTAATGAAGTCAATGGAAATAGTTTCTACATATTTTTCTATGGAGCCAAGATCCCATCCTCCTACAATCTTATTTATGGGAAAGAGGAAGCACACCTGTATGTTAGTAAAGCCAATAATTTATTGTTAGTATAACTGAAATCTTAAGTTCAATCATTATTAATCCTGATGTAATTACTACAAAAAGATAAAGAACACTAAAGCAGTTAAAATTGTTGAATGCACATGTCTTAGTTTCTACCCCATCTCCTGGAGCTATGCTCATCTTCCCACTGCTCCTCTGGGTCCTGAGGTCAGGGGTTTCATACTGGTGCTGAGAGGATGTGTTATGGGGATCTTCAGTCTCTGGAGTCCTTTACTGGCAGGATTATGATGCTGATGTTGACCGTTGCTTCTTCCTTGCTCTAGGATCCACTTTGGGTTATATTTATAGGTTTGGTAACACACTTTTATATCTATCTGCTTCTTCACTATCATAACAGGACTGAGTTTCTCTACACTGTGTATTTGTTTTAGTCATAAATATCTTATTCCACACAGAGTAACTGCTCGTTGCTGCTACCTATAAAAAACTGCAGTTGTATCACAGTGATCAACAAAAGTAGGATAAACTAGACATGGATACCTGGTGAATTAGAGAAACAGTTCTCAAAGCTAAATGAAGTAAAACGATGCTGCAGACGTGTCAAGAAATGTTTACACAGATCAGGGCTGACAAACCTCGGTGCAGAGGTCTTGCAAACTCATTACAGTGCTTACACCCCATTACTAGCAATGGTAATTCTGTGCTGTGGGTTTACAATTCTTAATGATAAAGAGAACATGTGCCGTAATTGTTATGAGATGGGACTATTCTGACAGCATGCCATAACGTGTTTTCTGTGGTACCAAGAGAAATGACTGGTCAACCAAGGGTGAGCTCAGGACACCTAACAGCCAATTCAGTCCACAGATCCTAGGGATACTCTGTGTTGTGAGGACTGATTTTTAGGTAATTGCAAAGACCTGGTACATTACACAAAAATGGATAAAAGACATGGAGCAGAAGCCAAGAATGATTTTCTTGCCTCTGACCTGCCTAGGGATTTCAACAGTCACCTAATTACTAGTGGTTTGGACACAATTTTCAAAAACCACAAAGCGACTACAGACCCTGAGGCTTGCAGGCTCTTCCAGAAGAACTTCTGAATCTTGCAGTGTTGGAGAACAAGTCAAAAGATGCCAAAACATTCAAAAGTTTGATTAATTAACACTTTCAGTCTTGAACCATTTCCAGGTGAAAGACCACTAAGTAGCTGCTCTGTCTTATAACTAAAATGAAGTGACACTTGTCATCCCTTGCAGGTTAAGGATGCCAAAGGCGAAAGCAATTAAATCCATGTTACATTATACCTGTTGACAAAGCTGATCATTCACAGGTAGCTTACTACCTGTGGCTTGAATAACAAGGTGTACAACATTTATAAAACTGAGCAATTAAACTGACATGGCAGTAGCTCCATTCAGCTATTCTGTCTGAAGATGAGAAGTTTCATTAAATCACTGTTACATATAGTGCTACAACCATGCGAAAAACATGTGAGTTGCTGAAACTATTGTATGGTATAATATGTAGGCATTTGTCTGTAAAAACATTTACATTTGGCAGTTCAGATAAAAAATAGGTTCATTTGATTTATTTAACCATTTTTAGTTTGTTGGACAGAAAATCCCTTTGGATTTGACAGATATCTCTGTGGCTTCTGTGTCAGCGAGTTGAAATTTTGTCTGCTTGTATCTTGCAGTAGATACTATGGTATTTGTAATGAAGAATGCAACCTATTAATTTTTTATCACAGGTTTTGTTATGCATCAGCTTGTCTGCTTTTACAGATTGGTATGTTCCACATATACCCTAAATGACTTGACAAGTTTAGAAAACAAACTTTGCTAATCAGAAAGAGCCCAAGTATAAAGATGTTCAAACAGGTACGTGCCATAATCCAAAGTTCTTCTCAGCAGTCATGTTGCCTCTGGCTTCATGCTGGCCTTGTGAACACAGAAGCCTGTGATGCACCATGAATTCCCATAGAAGGTTAATTGAACTGTTTGCCTTTGCATTTTCCATCTTGGTTACTTTTGATTACATTGTTACAGTTGAAGAAGAAACTTGTTGTAACTTCATTGCTTGGTTTTTAGATCTATGTAAATTGTTTTGTTTTCTTTCATTCAGACCTCAAAACATTGGAAAAACTGACTGGCAGTGTAAAACTATTGAAAATAAATTTCACAGAGATAATATGCACAATTATGAAATTATTAAGTACTGTACACAAAGAATGTGATCAAATTATCATAATAATTGTTATATTTACAGTACCTGGTACTTTCTTGTAACCTCCAGGAAGGAACCCTAGTGTTTCCTTGAGTTCTATACAGCTCCTGGTGTCAACAGATATTCTTACCTATCAGGGAAAACGATGGTCACAATTTTGTAGAGATACTCTCTCCTGACAATAACAATGTCCTTTTTCTAACATGCATAAGTAAAGTGAAGCTGTGTGATATGAGGGAAGGGGAGGTCTTGCAGAATTATTCTGGCATTCTTTTTTATCATAACTCGGTAGTTTCTAAAGTACTTTCACACTACTTGGTACTTCCATATTTTATAGATCATTATTATATTTTTCAACCTAAATATCCTAAATAATCTCTGCTCCAAAACTTCTTCTGTTATTTACTTAAGGAAACCTATTTTTTTCTGAATTTCCTTCAACAGTGGCCTCTCACTCCCTATAAGATAAGCAGCATTGCTCAAGCCTAACTCTAGAAAAACAGAACATCGGAAGCCTGAAAATGCCTTCTGACAGAGGCCTTATCCAAAGTGCCTCATCCAAAGTCTCCAAGAAAAATAAAGCAATACAACTATAACATCTATATAGTTATAACAGATTGGACATTAGGATGGACTGAAGAAGCCTTCCCCAGTGTAGTACAGAGTGGACGGCCAGTGTGAGGGAGCACATAAGGTCTGACTTTACCCCCTCCCCATATATTCCCTTTGAGAACTTAGAGTGCATTGATATCTTGCCTATCACTAAGATGTTTTAAGTCTATCAGTTGTAATTTTCTCTTTTTTTTTTTTTAAATTCCTATCCTTTTGCAGATAGAGTGAATTTTGTTTATATTTATTTAATGATATGCAGGAAAACCAACTCAGGAAAACTATGTCAAAGTGTGTTTTCTACATTGTATCCTGAGGGCAGCAAGATTGCTAGTTGTTCTGGGCTAGTGAGTTATCTTGGCACAGACATGACACTGACTAGATTTTGCTAGGAATGCTTTATCCTAAGTCTACTGTCTGAAGTGAAAATTAAGTATTAGGTGTGGAAAAACTTTGGTTTACTTGACAATAATAAGCTAATAAAATCCTAAAATCAATACTCAGATTGACATGGTTTCTCTTGCCAAACCAAAATCATAACTGAAAATTTATAGCTGACCTATTTTTCATGTTGTAAGACTTATGTTAGACTGTCCTGAAACATTTTCTTTCTATATTCAGAATAGTATCAACTAGATATCCATCCAGCAACATATAATATGAAGGAAGTGATGATTCATTGTCAGAATCCAATGAAATAGAATAACTCTATCTCCTTGAAATATCCAGCCAATGTTTTCTTACCTTGCACAATGCATTATTAAATTCTTACTAAGTCAGCTGATGGGAATTCAGATTCTGAGTGTATGACTATCAGCCACCTCAAATAGTACTTCTCAGACAGAAGCTAGTGATATTCAGGGTAAGTTCTTGTCCAGCCCTTTACTTGCCCTTTATTAGTTCAGGTATAAAAATAGAAAATAGGTGGGAATTTCTGGTTTCTTTACATTTTTTGGGGAAAAAAAAAAAAAAAATTGAAGACACTTTGCTGGGTTTGGGTTTAAAAAAAAAAAAAAAAAAGAGAGAATAGAAAAAGTATCAGTAGAACAGATAAGCAGAAAGATCTAAAGGAGGTCTTTTGGGTAAATAAAAGCCAAGTGTGTTGCACTTAGTCATGTTTCCCTTTTTTCTCCCCCTTAACTTCCTTCTCCTAAAAAAATTTCACCCCTCAAAAAAAAAAGAAAACAAAATCCCCCTTGGACCTTTCTGTGGTATATATGATGGTCTAAATCAGAAAGAAAATTTAGTGGTTTTGAGACACCTAAGTCCTTAACCTTTTCAATGTTGAGAAGAAAGCAGTAATGACTGAGCTTTAATTGTAGTCTAGCCATCTCTATCCAATAAGTTATGGTGGCAGCTATCTAATGCTGTTATACTTAAGATCCTGTCAACACCGGCACTGTAAATTCCATTCAACTGCTTTTTGGAAATTGGCCATAAAGAATTTGCTTCAAATTTAACCTTGCTATGTACAACTTTAGACTAAGAGCTTTCCCCTTTTCTTCATACATATTTTAAATTAAATAGATTTTCAGTAAGCAAGAATAAAAGAAAGCTATACTTAAAATAGGAGTTCTCATGGTAGTTTGTGTATTTTGTCTTTATTGCTCAAACACTAAAGGAGAAATAGATGAGATAAAAGCATTAATTTTATTTCTTTCATATCCTGTTTCTCACTCATATAGGTTTATTTATTACTGCCATAATTTAAACATGCAGTATCTCTCCTTCTCTTTCCTGCCTCCTGTCTGTTTCATCTGTATTTTTAGTTCATTTAATTTTTTCCACACTTTCTTAAGTCTTTCTAGGGTCTTCCAAATGGATTCCTGGTTATATTCAGTTACAGTTATAGTGCTGTTGTAATAGAAAGCCTATGACAGATCTTTAACTGCTGCAACTGCCCCTTTCTTTCTTATCTATGTTTCTTTATTCCTTTATTCCTTTAGTATTTCTCACTTAATCTGACTTTTACATTCTCACCTTTCTACTTTTCATTATCATTGCTAAACCTGCTGATTGAAACATGAATGAGAAACGTTGGTGTCTTCAAATACCTATCTGTCTGTCTGTCTATCTATCTAGCTATATCTCCTTGTGAGATGTAGATTAGCAGTGGTTGAAACAAAACTTTTCCTGTCTGTTTTTATTTTTTCTTGGTGTGTTTCTTCATATTTATGATACACTATATTCTTCTGTTCAGGTCTAGTTCTGCACTGGAAGAAATAAAACAATCTCAGATTACAAGCGTTAATAACTTAGTTTCCTCATTTCTTCCTATAAAGGAACCAGCTCTCAAAGAGGTTCCAGTATACTTTTAAGAGCTTTTTCTGAAGCTATCATTACGGTCTGATAGAACACGCATCACAGTGGACAACAGATAGAAGAGGAAAATATACAAAATGTTTTACCGGAAAATACAGAAGTAAAACAGTAAAATTAAAATGACAATATAAAATCTATTTGTGGGTGAGGTGAAATATTTGATAAGATAATGAGACAGTGAAAAATACTGTAATGCATACAAATTGCTTTTGTCTAAAAATCCTTATATGTGACACAGGAATTATAAGAAAAGGGGCATTGAAGCTGAGACTTTCTTTGGTCAAATTATGACTGACTAGTCACAGTATGCACAAGCACGGAGGCCTTTCATATCCTGTGTTCATTGTAGAGAGAAAACAAGTAACTACAGAAATATGTCCAGAGTGGTAATGATGTACTACCATATTAGCACTGTGATATCACAGAAGTCTTTGGGTCTCATCAGTAAATTTTGTTGACTATAAATGAATTTCATGTTCACAATTGCACATCTGGAAAGTGATAGGAAGAGTAGAGAAATTAAAAAACAAAACAAAACAAAACAACAACAACAACAAAAAAACAAAGAAAAAAAAAAAAAAACAAACACAATTCTAAAGCTCTGTAATCTTAAAAATATATCAATACTTAAGAAGATACAGGGAAGAAAGTACTAAATTGAGTTGAGCCCTCCCTCTTCACTAACTGCATACATTTGAACAATTTAATAGGGTATAATATGATTGAGTCAATAAAAATATTCTTACAAAATCCTAATATTTTAAAATGTTTTGTGTATTCTTCAGATTCAAGTATATAATAGTATGCTCACTGCATTAATGTTCAGGTTTTCATGAGAAGGTATTAAATGGAAATCCAGTCCTACCAATGATTTTTATAGTGGCCAGTTGTTATTTTTACCACCTATGTTTATAAAAGATAGAAAGCTGAAGATATTTTGTTACTGTCCATTTACATCTGTCATTCACAGTGTATTATCTTTGTTGCTTTGCCATATAAATACATTAGCTGAATAAATGTTAGAGATTAATATTTAATCTGAAAAATTTTTCACTTTCCTACAATTACATCTGTAAAATGTAGTATTTATGACTACTGACAGGACTAGTTACTAACCTGATTTTTCAGAAAGTAATTTTTTTAAAAAATATTTCCCTAAGTGAAATTTATTTCAATGTTCATAATCTTGCTATCTATGATACACCTAATGCATTTTGCTAACCAAAAGCTCCAATTCCAGTGTCAATTACTAGTAACAGAATAGTGTAATATCACCACAAATTAATACCATCTGTCAACATGATAAGTATTAAGCTAGCTTTTTCAAACAGGTCAGCTTTTCTCTCATTAAATTATGTGCAGAGAATAAGTTTTCTGAAAATGAAAGGAAGAGGCCAATCTCAATAACACAGTTATCAGTAAATCATGAATAAAAATGGCAGAACAGGATTCTGCCCCCAGCAGATAACATAATAGTATAATTAAAATCATGCACTAAGTCTGCCTCTCTAGATTTTTTTTCCCCTTTTTAAAAATAACTATTGCTTAGAACTGTCACAATGCCTTTGTGTTCAGTAAAGGTCAGTTGTGCACCAGTCCACTTTCTTATGGATATTGGATGGCCTTTCAAAGGTTACATTTGGTTTCTTTCCAATTTTGTCTGAAAGCAGAGGAAAGCTACCTATCGTCAACCAACTACCTTATCTATTGTTCTGCCTTATCAGAGGAGTGATTTTTCTCAGCTGTAATGATGTAAAGAGATACTGCAACTAGAATGATCAGATATCTTCCTGTCAATATGTGCACTTGGTTCTGCTCTGGGAAATGCTCCATGGAATAGTCTGTAAGGAGGACGTTTAGGTCTGGACTTGCTGTCTGTGCACACAACAGTTTTCCTTCTACTGTCTCTATTTCTACTGAAGCTAATACTCAAGATTCAGATCACAGAATTAACAAGTAATATCTCTGAGTCTGGAACCTTAATCCATGCCTGCCACTGTGGTGGGTAACTGCTTTACATTGTGACATCCAGCTTAAATAGACTAACAGTCACAAAAATGAAGTCATTGTGTTCAAGAACCAAGCCAAGAACTCTTAAGTCATCTTTGTCCTCTATACTTGAAGAAACATCTGAGTTTTGAACTTTTAAGTTAAGGCTAGGATAAAACACTAAAGGTTGTTACATGATGTTGTCCTGAATGTTGTTTCTGAGTAATAAAATATATTAAACATTCCTGCAATAGTGTCACTATATTCCCTTAAATAAATACGTACTACAAAGAAAATAATTCTAATTTTCCCAAGAACCTGAGAATACTTAGAAAAGGTCAAATATGGCTTCTTTAGGTTGGCTGCTAATGTGGGAGAAAATAGCTTCTGCCTCCATGTGGTGATAAAAAGCAAAAAAAAAATATAGAACTTGGAGAAAGAAGCAGTTTTCTTCAGACTTCTGCACTTGTCCCACAGGGACAAACCAGAATAGAAGAAAAAAGGATGTAATATTCTTATCACGAAGCTGCATTATGCCTGTCTTTGAAATGTGAAGGAGCTTTTGCTTATTTGAAGTGAAAATGTTGCCAAAATGGGTACCATCAAATTAATTAAGTACAATATTTGTCAGTTGTGATGCCCAGACAGACACCTCCAAATTTTATGTAAAGGAGGAAAAATAAGGAAATTGCCAAGGTCTCAAAACATTTTTCTTCTTAACCTCATAAGCAATTGTCATCTCATGTCATATTTTTTTTAACTACAGTTTGCCATTTCATAGATTAAATGATTAGTGATATCATGCATCATTCACTATGTGGCTGAAGTTTAAGGCCCAGACATAGTCAGCCAAGTTAATTTTTAGGGTAGAACTACTGTCTCCAGTGTGTTACTTCTTGAGCCAGCAGAGGCTAAAATCACAGAGAAAGTATTGATTTTAGATCCCCTAAGAATGGTGCATCTCATGTAATTCAACTGTTACCACCTGCTGATTCATCAGAAATGTTTTTCAGGGAATTCAGCCTTTCTTGGCAGAAGACATTTTTTGTTGTAGTGGTATTAACATATCTAGGTATTTACTATATATCCAGCACCATATTACCTTAATGCTTGAATTAAATCACCAGCTAGACTTTTCTCTTTCTTTTCTTATTTCATAATCCAAAGCAAATGAAGATATTTGCATGTTCTGGCTTTGAAAGCAATCAAGCTAAGTATCACACTAATACTGGGCAAAATGCTTTTGTGTTTGTTTGGGTTTTTTTTTTAATACTAATTTTTCTATTCTGAAATTTAAGGATGTCCTGCCAAATGACAATGAATCTTTAAAATACCTTGGACTTGTAATTGTTCCAATTTTTCTTTTCTTCTTTGAAAATTCTGTTTTAAATTAAAAACTTAAAACTGGCTTGCTAGGTAATTGCTGGTTGAATCACAGTATTTATCATTTATTTGAGTCAGTTGGATAAAATAATTTGGAGATTCCATAATTCCTGATTTTTCAGTAAAAAATCCTCAGACTACTAAGGTTGTGTGTGCAAACCAGCTCCTGTGAATTGTTCATTTGACTTATGTTTATAGCATAGAGAATCAGGGGAAGAAGGTTGAATCATTTATATGTTTCATTTTTCTTTTTGGCTGGACCCATTATTTCTCACTCCCATAAATTAGCTTAGAGTATGGTTCCCAACTGACTTCTTTGAACAAAACTCCTCTAAACTCCTTGATACTCATTGATGAAATAGCTAACTCTATGTTATAATGTCCTTGATTTTAATGATACATTAATTATACCTTCTCATTAATGATACATGTTATACCTCTCCATACTTTCCCCTTATTATCTTGTTATCCCCTTAAGTTACAGCTAGTGTTAAGATAAGATCCCAAGGCTTCAATTGGAAAAATACCTCTAAAGATAATTTCAGGAGTCCCAGAAAAGCCAGAAGGCTCTCACTCAATGAGTTTAGCATTTTATAAGAAATTTATATTTACTAATTTAATAATTAAGGATTAAAATATAAGAAAATACAAACTATAGCTTAAATGAAATTGTACTTAATTGAAACAGTACAATTCAGTATTATTGAAATAGTAGTATAAATGATTCCGTATGTTTTCTCATAAGTGTTAATCTTACCAAAGAACTTTCTGATAAGCTACACTTTGCATCATTGGCAATATATATTTTAAATTTATATTCAATTATTAAGTTAATATTCAAGTTTTACACTAAAGATTGAAGTATTTCATATTAGAAGGGAACAGAATTAAATGTATGTTTAATTAAATTCTAGCTTTTACTTTTATTTTTTATACATAAATTAGACATTTATTAAGTTGTTTGACAGATTATTAACTCCATGCTAGCTTTTTCCTATAGCTTTATTTGTGTTTTCCCATGCAGAGATTCAAGTATTTTAAATGTTTATGCATTCTGACTTTCTGTGAATTGCTCTGTTAATGAGAACAAAATTCATTAACTGCAGGCACCCACATTGCTGTTAATAAATTATAAAAAAAAAAGAACAATCAGATTGTTTTGTTAAAAATGCATGTAATGTTACTCTCATCAGTATTACGTCAATTACGACTTAATGCTGTATGTGTCATCTAGTAGCACCCACAACATCTTAAATATTTTTCAAGACCCAAGCAACAGTTCGGTCCTTACACAGAAGAGCGTACAATCAAAAGCAAATTTGAACAACCACAAGCAGCGGGGTGAGAACAGGTTGAGATGTAGAAGTGAGGTGAAATGACATTGTCTCCGCAGATTCTCAGCCTGTGTATATGTAATTCACATGTGTTTTCTAAACTGAAGTAGGTGTTGTCATTCAAAACCTCCTGGGTCATGGGTGTTTAGGAAAAGAACAGTTCAAGAATTAGAGGGAGCTGAATACAGGGCAAGCTGGGGGTTTTTATTGATTTGTAAATGTTGTGAGTACAAGGAGGAAGAAGAAGGAAAAAAGAACAACTTGCAATGAGTAATGAACAGGTGCTTTGTTAACTAACTGTCAGAACTTTTGGTTGACTGATGTGTGTATTTTGCACAGTGGTGTTGACATACTGAAATTCTATTTTTTGGGGCCTTCAAATTTGATAACCTTTATGTCACTTGTGTGTTTTGTGATGATATGAGGATACAGAGATATGATGGGACTTTGAGGAGTGGGGCATGCAGTAACTTTGCTTCTCTGTATCTACCATTAAAGGTTAGTTCCTTCCTTATAGACCTTTATAGCTGCAAGGGTCGCACATCTTTCACATCTTCTGGGCCTCTTCCATGTGCCCCATACTCACTTGCTTTCTCAGAGGAACCCAGACTAACCATCAACAGAAGAATGAAGCAGAGGCTCCATAAATGTAATTGAGATTTTTAATTGACCAGAGAAAAGCCCGAGTGGAGGTGACAAGTTTATTCTTAATGTAGCTGAAAGTGTTAGATTGTGGAAGCTTCTGCACTCATGCCTTATTGATTTTGCAGTTGTTGATGAGATATATGCAGATTTCTTTGCTGAAAAAATACCTAACAGTATTTAATTGGATTTTTTTGCTTGCTTCTTATAAAGTTTTCTAGTAGATTCTTGCCTCTTGAGGAGCTTTAAGAACCGAGATTTGAAGTTGAGAATGAAGATTTTCAAATATGAAAATCTGTGGAATATATTTTAAATGTAAATGCAAATATGTTTTGCTACTTTTTATAAAATTCCCATGTCTTATTTTGTGCCGTATACTGGTGCATGTAACTTGAGTTTTCAACTTGACTAAGTGCATCTTACTGATGAACTCTTCTGAAAAGTTATCATTTTGAGTCTTGTTCACTTGGAGTTATCACTGGGCTTGTTAGCAAATTAATATGGTAAGGACAGAGAATAAGACAATGGGATGTAGTAGTGAAAAAACAACCCAAATTTGAAAGCCTCAAAAGCTCTTTCACTGTGAAAAGCTTTCCAATAAAGTTTTTTAAAGCTACTTGGAAAATGTCTGTAAATGGTCACAGCATAAATGCTGAAGTTGTCACCTATTTAACCAAATCCAGGTAATCTTAATAGCAGACTTCTGAATAAGAACATCTAAGGACAGACTAGGTTCAAAACTATCATAGCATGGGTACCATGTTTTCAATCCCAATCTATTCTCCTTACAGAGTTGCTCATGTCACATGAATATTCAAGTGCCAGTCAGTAACGGTCTATGATGATTTTTTCATCTACCTCTTTGTATGATGTAGTTGTGTTGTTAGGTGCCTACAGCAGCTGTTAAAAAAACCAAACCAAACCAAACCAAACAAAACAAAACAAAAACAAACAAACAAACAAACAAAAAATAACAACAATTTTAAAAGCACAAGACAAATCTGTAAACATAAAATATTTACATAATGGACCCAGTAAAATATTTCTGAAAGGACATATGTATCTTTGGAACTTCTTTCCTTTTCTTAAGGTAGAAACAGTTAAAAAATGCTTATTAATAACACTCAAAATCCAGTTACAGTCTAGGTAGATCTGTGTAGTCCAGTCCATATTACCTTTAACAGTAGTTAATATGAAAAAAGATTAAAGAATAATTTCTTTATATGTTTCTTAATTCTGCTTTTTGATGCTTTTCCTTGTCCCTCCCTCCACCCACCCCCAACCCACAATTTATCTGGCCCTTTCCTGGCAAGAAGAAAGACTGGTGGTGGGTGGTAAACAACATCCTCCTGCACCATTCCTCCTTCCCACAGTCATGGCTTAGGTAAACTGGGCTAAACTAGAATAATAGTCCTGACATCATCTAATCATTGGAACTGAATGAGTTTTCACAATGAATAAATTGATTTTTCTTTTTCATGTGCTGATTTTCCTTCAGTCTTGCTGATTTACTTTGATGCATCTGTCATCAAGCTATTAAATGCCATAATAGATTTTCTTTTACTGTGAAGCTGTATTGCTAACTTTGGAGAGGAAGAGAATACCTCTTTTCTAATTGATGCTGTAAAATATAGTAAACTGGATGATGAATTAAACTTCCCGTGTGAGAGAAAGATCTTTATGAATAATACATCAGGCTTTGTTTAAACCATATAGATTTTATTTGCTTTTTATTAACATACTACATTTGACACTGCTTCTGCATTTCTCCACCCCTTCTCCCCCGGGAATGTCTTCTAATAAGGCATTTCATAAAGTCTATTATTTGGGTTTGGTTTTGTTTTTTTCTTTTATTATCTTAAGTAGCTTTAGATTCAAGACAAACACTTTATTATTGCAGAAGGAGTATGTTTACATCCCCTGGGAGGGAACTGCTTGCTATGGAACATTTAAAATTCATTTGTATCTCTTTCAAAGATCACCTAATTTTTAAAACTTTAGGCCTAACTTGTAAAATTTATTAATGTGCATCATATCTGCTGTTTTCTGGACCCTTTCTAGAGTTCTTTAGGTACATATGGTCAATTATGCACACAAGTTTAATAAAAGGGATATGGGGTGTAGGGGATTGTCCCTTGTCACACATGCACCTATGAAAATAGCCATTGTTATTTACTATTTTTTGTCCAGTAGTGCACTGGTGTACTTGTGGCCTTTGACTATCAAGCTAACCATCATTAGACCTGTTTGTGAATTCATCTGTTTGTTACTGCCTGAGCAGTTAGGTCATTGACTGATTTTACTGTCCCTATCTGTTGTGAAGATGCGATACATTACCTCCACTTTACAGATATATTTTTTTATGAAGGTCATGAAGGCATGTAGCTCATCCAAGAACTAACATTTTTCTCAGACATTTCCAAATATGCACTGATGGCAGAACCACCTCTATTTATGAGCAATGTATAGTATGATATATAGTAAGAATATACGGTAGCTATATGAACCATAGGAGGCTTCCTTCTGTTCAAGTCATACAACTTACTGCTCGGAAGAAGCCAGACTACTGCCTGTCAAATGGGTATCAAGTTTGGGAAGGCTCACCCTGCTCTCTAAGTATTATTGCCTATTAGCCTGTGGTAATCTTTATCTCTGTTCTAGTCCTTCTGGCTTTCTCCATCAGATCATTCTTCCTTTAGCATCTGTAGTCTATCTGACCTCTTCAATTGTCCCAAAATAAAGAGAACCCCAAAGCCCCAGTGATGGCCATTGAACATACTGTAACTTTTTACTGATGTTTCAGACTTTTTCTCTTATGTGGTAATATATAGAACTGATCATGTGTTCATCTACTCTGTTGAATACCAATTAAATGGTTATATGGCTAAGATAGTTTGCTCAAATTCCTCAGTATCTGGATATTTCCATGTGTTCTTCACTAAATATTTTCATCAGCAAGACTATAATGAAAATATGAATGTGGTAAATAAACAAATAAACACAACACAATTTAATGAGAAAGGAAGAAAATCAAATCACTGGGTCATGAATTAGATGTAGTACTAAATACATAATTGCACCAATTTCAATAATGTATTTCAGTGACCAGTATAGTATTTGAGCATAGTGGTTTTCATAGAAGATTTGTGTTAAGTCAGACTTCGCAGCTATTGGAATGAATAATTAAAAATGTATAGCTGTTGCATATGTTTAGCATACCATTTACTTAGCAGTGTTAGTTGCAACACAGATTGGAAAATCCAAGTGCATAAAAATTGTCTTTATATGTTTTGCAGTGGCTCTCTAGATGGGACACAACTCAGTTGACCTAAACAGAATTACAAACATCTGTCTCTGAAACTAGTTGCCCTTGGTGTTCTTAAGTCCATGGAATAAACATCCACTTCTGGGACACAACAGATAGTGTCACTGTAAGAGTGACTCCATTCTGCTGATTATAAAGGCAGCCTGAAGGTGATTAGTTCAGATATAGATGTCTACTTGGTTCATTAATCCTAACATCTGTATGCTTCATGATAGGGGCCTAAAGGAAACAAGGGGAGGAACTCTTTATCAGGGAGTGTAGGGATAGGATGAGGGGTAACAGTTTTAAACTGAAAGAAGGTAGGTTTAGATAAGGAAGAAATTCTTTCCTGTGAGGGTGGTGAGACAGAGTTGGGCAGGCTGCCCAGAGAAGCTGTGGCTGCCCCCTTCCTGGAAGGGTTCAAGGCCAGGTTGGACGGGGCTTGGAGCAACCTGGGCTGGTGGAAGGTGTCCCTGCCCAGGGCAGGGGGCTTGGAACTGGATGATCTTTAAGGTCCATTCCAAAGAAACCATTCAATGATTCAGTGATTGCCTTTAAGCAGAGTGTCTCCTTAAAGGTGGCAGCTTGGTCCTTATTTGCTTCTGTAACAAGTTAATTGTGTATCTTATCTGCCAAAGCATTGCTTATTGTGTGGGATCAGCACACCCTCTTATAAATAGAATGGCAAACTGATTTGATTTTTTTACTTGGTTTGTATTCTTCGTATTGATTTACTTATATTTTAATTCAAATGATCTGTGAACTCAAAATTAACTTAAGAAGAAAACATATATTGTGAATATTTAGATGGGGATTGAAAATTCAGTAGGGGAATGAGTGAGGAATGTGAACATATATAAACACCAGTGCATTCACTACTGTCACAGTGTTGCCTGGATAACACAAGATATCTTATTGCCTTGCATGTTACCTGAACACAGAAAAAGATGCAGTCACTTCAGGCAGTTGTAGCCAAAGTTCTTGTAGGTGCTGCAGTCAGCCCCTATGCTAGTTATGCACAGGAAGAGTCTAACTCTTAACTCTTACAACCTGCTTCGGTCATGTAAGGACACAATAGTACCCAGCTGTAATATTGTTGCACCTCCCCTTAAAATTGTCTGTAAGTGTCCCTCACTGCTTCTTTTACGCCTCACTGCCTACCATATCTCCTGTGTTTTTGAACTGATTTACAGGATATATAAAGCCATCTTCTTGCTGTTGTGTTTCTAATTTTTAATGACAGTGACTTTTTTCACCTCTCTCTATACTTCACCTCTCTCTCTTTGGTTTCAAATATCTCTTTTTGTGATCCCTTCTTCATTTTTGCCCCTTCAGGGAAGATTGGGCACTTAAGTATATCAATCTGACTGAGCAAGAGTGTAAGCCTAGAGAAACCACAAATACTGGAGACTAGTCAAAGCTCTGTGCCAGTAAGTATGTGATTTCTTGCCTTTAAAGCCAAGAGAATGTGAAAAGACAATAGGTGCTAGACTATAATATCCACTGATAATGAGTTTCCAAAATCAAACCATGAGAACAAAGACAACTCTAAGTTTTAGTTCCAGAGACTGGTTGTTTTTTTCTGGTTGGTTGTTTTTTTTTTTTTTTTTTTTTTTTTTTTTTTTTTTTTTTTTTTGTTGTTTTGTTTGGTTTGGGGTTGGTTTGGTTTTTTGTCGTTTGTTTTTTATTTATTTATTTATTTATTTTTATTTATAAGTTTTATTTTCCATCTTTATAGGACAGATTGTCTAAAAGCTAAAAAGGAACAAGTAAGGGCAGTGGGTGGTGGTGGGGGGAAGAGTTGTTTCCAGACGGGAAAAGACCTTAGTTAGTGGGATCTTTTCTCCTAAATTCACACAGTGCTCTGATGATAATAAGGTAGTTATCAATGCTTATTCATTATGTCTCAATAACCCAGGTAGGAACCAAACAAACCAAAATGCATTTTTAGTATTCCCTGAATTGATTTATGTTTGCAGCTTGCTTTTTAAAAAAATAAAAAAATCCCAAAATAGCAGGAGTTATGTATTTAATTCCCTAAATGCAGTCTTCAGATTGTACCTGAGGAAATGCATATTTTATCTAATATATTAGCTAGAAAGATGTCATTGCAATGATGAATTTGCTTTAGATTTTCTCACTGCAGACCATAGATGTTTTGTGCATTTTTGTCCAAAGCTCATAGGCACAGCAGCACCTTACACACTAGTTATATTGAGCATGATAATATTTTAACACACAGTAGTCAACAGAAAGATAAGTCATTAACCTTACAGTGATACTTAGAAAAAAAAAATACTGCATGGTCTAACATTTGATAATATAAACACATTTCCAGTTCTTTTTTTAGAGGGCTGTTAATGCCAAATAATTTGTTTATAGAGTGATTCGCACCCTTAGACTTGTTCTCGGCCACATGTTTCAGTGTAAAATCCACCACTAGAACAACCTTGAAAGGTTTATAATTGTGCTTATTGGAAAGCATATGAACTGAGATACAGAAAGGTTGTGACATGACCAAGATAATGCAAGTCAGTGTGAAGAGCAAAAACAGAACTCAACTGGTAACACAGTCAGCCCTGTCTCTCATTTTCTTCCCTGCTGTGTCCCAGCTGTCCTAATATTTTAGATAAATTGATGCCTGGAAGAAACCCAGGGATCTCGAATTGAATGTAAGATGGGGTGGATATAGAGAAGGAAAATAGTTTGAGGAGCAAGCTAAAATTATGGTTTTATTTTCAACTGAGGAGAGCCATCTTCCAAGTCTTGAGAAAATGTCTTAATTTTTCATTGCTTCTTTAGAAAGCAAAAGAAAGCATCTAGAGGAATACTTGTGTCAGCTTTTACTTGAGTGATGGAGATTTTTCTTCTGTTTTTCTGATAAGACTTTCATAAAGTCCACAGCTGGACTTCAGGCACCCAAAAGTGTCCTGAAGATTAGCAGGAAAGGCAAAATCTCTGCCTCATGTTATATTCCCTCTTCTCAAAGGAGAGAGCTCTTTAATCATTCCTGAAATAAGCCTTGGGAAAATCAATGCTCCACTGCAGCTTCACAGGAAAGCTGTTGTCATCATCTTCTTCAGGAACAGCTATAGATCCAGCAAATCAGTCCTGCTTCTGGGAGGTGCCCTGGGAGACAGAGGGTCTGAAAAGTTTTCTATTTTGCAGGGAGTTGAACTTTGCTCGTTTCTTAATCTACCTTCCCACCACTTTCTACCTCTGAGGGAAAGCAACTGAGTTTGTTTCTCCCAGATTTGTCTCGGAGCTCTGCAGCTGAAGCCTGCCCAGGTTAGGGTCTACCAGTGCAGATTCTGAACATTTTCTAAATACAAGTAGTAGCCACAGCAGGTCTCACTAGCAAGGGACTCTGCCTCATTGACTTGCTGAGGACCATAAGAAGCTGTATGTTCCTCGGAGTGGTACCAATCAAAGTAAGGGTACTTATATGCTTATATACTGTCAGCAGTATAACATAAACCTAAGTATTGACACTGCTTGGATATCCCATGAGAGCTCTTCTTTGAATAAGCTTATCCAAATAAAACTACCAAGATGTCCAAAAAAAACCCTGTCTATCACTACTGGAGTTAACAGAAATTTTGCAGAAAGCTTCGCCTTAACCAACACTTGACTTCCAGCCCAAAAAAGATGTGAGGCACATGTGTTCTGTGATGTATCCAGTGATCTTGCTTCCAGAGGGTGCATCACAAGTCCATCCTTGCTGGAGTCTGCAGTTTCTCTCCAACTAAAACAAAAAATGGAGAGGAAAGTGAGGATGGAGTGTGGTCCTCTGACAGAGTGCAGCAAGGACACATCCTGATGTGTGCCTGGATTCAGCAACTGGGAAGCATTCTCATGTCCTGAAGTTTAGGAGTAACCATAGTGAAGAATCGAAGGGAGAAAATTCAGAGAGTTCTGTAGATTTAATTTGTCATGTAGAGTGTTTGTGGTTTCAGCTGTGGACATGAATTTTTAATACTATAAAGTAGATTTTCATTCTTTCTCTGTATCCATGAGGTCTCCTTCTTGCATGATATGATTTTCTGTTGACAATGTAAGATTAAATTAGTCATTGCTAGTGGAAAGTAAGAAATGTTCCTGATTCTGAGGTCTGAAATGAGACTTCATTTGATGGTATTGTAATTTAGATAATTTGCTAAAGTTCTGAATGTTCAAACTGGTAAGAAAGGAGGAATATATTGGTGATGAACTAGCAGTAATTTAGTCTTCTCTGAAGGTTTTAATGAAAATTAAATAGTATGATCTGCTATGGTAGGGTTAAAACAGCATTAAGAAATATTACATTGAATAAGTAGAGACCTAATAGTGTGACTGCAACAGCCAGAACAGTACTATAAATAAAGCAAGCCAACAAGTCAAAATGCTGATAATATATCAGAGCTCTGTAAATTGTTCTACTCAATAAATAGATTGATTTGTTAAATAAAATATGATAATTACATCATTGCAGCTTCATCTTTGGTTTATGTTCTTCCCACTTAGAAATTAATTGTTATCTTGGTTTAAGATTTGTAGTGTCACTGACAAATGTAAAGAGTCATTGCAAAGACTGAGATCTAGTAAAAGGTGTTATGATCTAGCTTTTAAGGAATGTTTTCCTTCTTTGGTGCAAACAATCTTGCACAACCATTCTTTGTGCAGGGCCATGGGTTTTTCATTCAACTTTGACACCTATAATATTATTGTTTTAAAGCTCCTGTCATGTTAGAAAATATTTATGCATGAGGAAAGCAACCATCTGTAGTCTGTAGATAAAAAGTATTAATATGCAGGTAATGACAATGTTAAGCAGCTGAACTATCGTGTCAAATGCAGTCATACAATTGCAATAATACTTGGATTCATATTGTGATATGCATTTGTTGCATAGTTATTATATGAGTTTAACTTCTACACATGGTCTGTATTGGTGCACCCTCTTTGAATGCTACTGAAACCAAACCAGAATGTAATAAACTGTGGAAAGTAGAATTAGAGCTTTAGAGAGGAGAAGGAGATATTGTCATTTCTGTTGCTTCAGCTAACTGACAACTAGGAGAAAGAAAACAGATTGAAGGCTAGAGAGAGCTACATGTGAAAATTTATCTGTAGCTGGAAATTCAGGAGGAAACTGTATTGTGAGGGTTTATACAGGTCTTTGAAAAGGATCAGACAGCCAAAACAGAAACTAAAGAACAGTTTATTATGATCCATTAACATTATTTTGTTTTTACAAATATCAGCACAGCTGATATATTACTTTAAAACAGATTTCAAATAATACTGTAAGTTGCTGCTAAATCCAAACAAGGTGAAATAGAACTGTTTAGGAATTGGTACAATAATACAAAAATAATGATCTACTGTTCTTAGTTGATAGAGATCTAGTTAAATCAAACAAATTCCATTAAAATTCCAAATGCATATAATTAAGAGGAAAATATTTTTCTCCATAATGGTCTAATAGGGTATTGTTACCATTGGCAATAAATTAAAAATATCTTATTGTTTTAGAGAAATGTGTAATTTTTTTTGTCCTTATTCTTAAAACTTCAGTTTTAAAACATCTTTTTTTTTTTCTTTTTCAAGAAGGTTGAAGCAAAGGAAATACTTTTAAATAACAGTTTTGCTGTTAGAATACATGAAAAATACATGACTACTTATTTTTATTGCTAAAGAGTAAGTTATGGCTTTTAAAATTACCAACATTTATAAACTTTCGCAAGATGTAAACACCTGCATTTATTTTTTCTAATAGATAATATTTTCAGTATTTTTGCTGTTGCTTTAGTGATGCACTGTTAGTTTTCAGCAAAAAAAAAAACATGGCATAAAGAAAGCTTTGTACATTATGTCATAATTTTTGTTTTACTTGTTAAAAATAAACTGGTTAGCATTACATGAGAGAGCGAAAATCTTTCCACACATGTACACACAGTGTTTCTACCTCTAATTCTCTTCCACTCTCGTCTCTAGATAAATTTTTGCCATCATACAGCTGAATTTTCAGAACTGGGAAATCAAACATGTTTGATACCCAAGAGCTATATACAATGTAATTAAAGCCATTAATAACTGGCATCTTTGATAAAGGCATGCAGTTGGAAAGGACATTTTGGTCATGGGAGAACTTCTAAATTAATCTCATGATTGTGCAAACAGCAGTATACATCTCTTACAAATACCTGTTTGTTTCTTTCTCAATTTTCCCCTTCTTTGGGCTTGTGGGGCAGGAGGTTATTGTTGGGGGTTTTTGTTATCAATTTGCCAACAGAAAAAAACTACTTTAATTTTTGCTTCCCATTTGAAGGCAGAAGGACTAATGGAAATTTTTTAAGCAACGTGACTGAATTCCATTTTCCAGTTTAGCAAAAAAGTCATCACTGAGGTTATGGTCTTCCTCGAAACAATTTCTTTTACTGTTATTTTGTAACACTCACAGTGAAACTGTAAATGACAAATTAAGTCCTATGTGTTATGTAGATTTAATTGGTAAATCAAACTATGCTGTACAGTTTGTCACGTTAAGTTATATTCTGTATTAACATTCCCTTGAAAAATTGGGTATTTGTGTATTTGACATTTTTAAGGCTGCGTTTTCATACAAATCTACATGTTCTTTGGCATCTGAGTGGGAGGTGATGTTTCACAAGTGACCCTGAATATACTTACTGAAATGAACTGTGTAAAGCATTGACATGACAGGTTTTGTTGAAGGGTGGTGAGGCAATTTTAACAATAGAATTAACAAAGGAAATACACATGGTTTTCTAGCTCAAAAACTTATTAATAATAACAAATAATATACTATTTTACTGCTTTGTGGTTCTACAAAAATAGATTTTAAAAATAGGCAATTTTAACAGTAGAATTAACACAGAATATACACATGCTTTGCTAGCTCAAAACCTTATTAATAATAACAAATAATATATTATTTTACTGCTTTGTGTTTCTACAAAAATAGAGAGGTGTACATAGTCTTTCAGACAGACTGGGCTTGAGACGTCAAGAAAATATCAACAGGAACAAAATAGGAAATTAATATTAGATGCTAAAGCTTTTGGGAAAATAACACACTTAAAAATATTCACAGAAAGTTTTATCAAGTTTTGAAGTATACACAGCTAGAGGACAAGGCAACAACTGAGAACAGGCCTTGTGTTTTATGAGCAAGCATGCAGTTAATACAGTTCACTCCTGCTTTGCAATAAGGTTCAAAGTATTTTGAGTCAAGTTTCTAGTGGAAGGTACCATGACCTGATATGAACAATAGTTTGGAAGAACTGGTCACGGTGATCATTTAATACTAATGTAAACAGACTTTCGATTCACAAATAAACAGTGTAATGATTCCAGAGCTGTCAGCCTAAGGGGAGTGTGGCTGAGAGGGAGGAGGTGATGAGCTGTCATTTGGCTATTCAGTGCTTGCTATTGGCACATCATTATGTACTGTCAGTCACCTAAACCTCATGTCATTGTTCTGCTTACTAATTTATTGAGAAAAGAAGTTTTGAAACTAAAGCATGATGAAAACTCCTAGGGCTATAGGGACAGTTTCTTGTGGTAGTATGGATATTTTTACTTAACTGCAGGCCTTTTTTATTAAAGCATTTATGCAAGCAGTAATCCTTTCACTCAAATGCTTTCAAATAACAAGAAATAAAGGCCATAAATAAATCATAATGCCATGTGGTTATCAAAGAAGTTTTATTTTTCAGTGTTCTGCTCTACTTAAGGGTTACTAATCCAAGTTTCATAAATGATTTGTCCTGTGTCACTGATAAATTGTTTATAACTCAAATTTCAGAAGTCCTGTGCAAACTAAACTACAGCTGCCATTGACTTGGGAAGCTGTGTACACCCAAGTTGACTGAGCCTCCCCCATACACTAACTGTATCTGTAAAATGAAGGTAATAATTTCTAACTTTCCTAGAGGCTACTATAATGAATAAGCTATTAATATTATATGCAGATAGGAAAATGTGTAAATCTGCCTAGACAACAGATTTTGCCAATGGAAGAAGAAAAAAATCTCTGATCTAGTATCTCTTTAAATGTATCTTCTTGGTTCAGTAGACAAGACACTGTACAAAGTACTTCAGAGATACAGCAGAGTAATTGAGATACAGAAGTTAAGTACTTTGGTTTTGATATAGTGAAAGTGTTCCAAATAGTTATATTAATGGTTTAGTTTGTCCCTTTTACTCCCTATGCACCCTGTCAAAAGCTGAAAAAGATCATTGTTTTCCTAGGACAGAGAGTGAGATAAAGCTGAATCAAACACAGATTCTGTACAAAACATTTTTGTGGTCTTTACTGTATCTCTGTCTTCTAGTCCATGCTGTGTTTCCAGAAGGGTTGCTAAGACAATTTTAGATGCAGATGAATCATGTATCAAGTGTGACAAAAGCTTTGGACACATCACTGAACTTTCACAAACTTATTTGCTTAAATTTTAACTTATATTTGAACTTTCTTAGGAAACCAGACTGTACTATTTTGTACTAACTATACTTGGCATTTTTCTCTATTTGTCTAATTCATTGCTCAAATCATTCTTCAAGCATTGGTCAGAACTAGCACTGTCTACATTAACATCCATCCCTCCAAAGATGAATGTATTATAATTCAAAAGTACATATTTTTTCAGTGATGTAGCGTGATGATATTATGCAATTATTACAACTTCTTCTGCCTTTTTTTTTTTTTTTTTTAATTATAGTAGATATGAAGTTTCCACAGAAAGTTGAGTCACCCACCTTGAATGGTGCTAGAGATCTCTGTGAAGAACTTGTGTTCTTTTGGTAGAACAAAATCAAGAAACAAAGCAGCACATGTACCAAGGTCCTCACTGTCTTAATTTCATACTGGATATAGATTGGCATATGGAATTTGTTCATATGAACAGGCTTGTTGAGTTGTTGAAAGATCCTTGGATAAAAACAGACTAAAATTTTATTTTGGCCTTTTACAGACAACCCAACTACTTTCTGTAGGGAAGAATAGACTTGTTATAGAGCTAGCTAACTACTTAACTTCTGAATTTCAGTTCCCCATTTTTTTAGTCAGAGAAATAATACTTCTTGAAGCTGTTGTGTGAAAAAGTAACTTGACATCTTTGTTTACTTAAATGAAGGTGGTATGTAAGTAAGTCTGAGCCTGTATGTTTCCTTGGTCTGATTTTCATAAGACAGGCAGTTCTGACAAGTTCTGTCATGAGCTGGAGAACAAGGAGCTCCCATAGGAGTCCAGTCCCCTGCTCTCTTGGCTGCTTTTGTGGCCTATTCCCTCCTGAGATCCACAGGATATGACTGTAGTCATTGCTGCTGCTGCACTCTCTTAGGGAAGTGATCACCTGATGTCATCTCAGAATGGGCCCTGTAACTGTGTCTTCCTAACATTTTCTTACTGAAAATCAGTCAACTGTTTTCTAACTTTCACACTGTAAATTCTATTAAGGGTAAGATGATGGATGACTTCTCATTACACAGACAATTAAATATTTTACCCTGAGGCAAATCTTCTTGTTGACATTCTTAGTACAATTCAAGGTGTTTTTGTGACCTTTAAAGCTCTGGATAGACCACAACCCTGCTACTGCAGCTGAGATAAGCTGGAAGAAAACTCATGTCTGTGTCTCAGTTTGAGCATGCCATTCAGTGAACTGACTCTGGAATCTGCCTTCTTTGGCAGTTTATCAGAACTCAAGTCTAGTGACCTTCAGATTAAAAAAAATAAATCAAATGCTAAACATTAAAAAGAAAGCAAGCCATATGTACTTTTTCTTCTGATCTTTTTAGCTCAACTCCTGACTGCCATAATAAAGGCCAAAGCTGATGTTAATATAAATAGAGAGGGCCTCCTCCCTTTGGATTATTTGTGTTGCATGCCTTTTCAAAACCAAACTTGTTTCACAGAATAAGGTAGCACAAAATATTTTAATTTCTCCACAGGTAATGTTAATTAATCTGTTTTCTCAGTAGCTTTGTATTTTTCTTCCAGTAGCTGAATATGTTTATTCTCCTGTTTTCCCAGCAGAAGAGTAGCACATATATTTTCATATATTGTATTATTAGTACCATTCAGAATATCTGTCTTAAACAGCACTAGAAAAGACATTGTTCTTGCTTTCCCAGGGAATTAGGTTCGTGAATACTGCATGCCAATAATTAATGAATGACCAAATTACATTATTTATTCTGGGAATTTTGAAAATTTCATTTGTATTTTTCACTCTAAGTTTATCATATTTATTTCTAGAGTCTCAATGTTCAAAAAAGTTTAAACATGAGAGAAAAGAAACATGAGACCATCACAACAAGTAAGTCTTAGAACCCAAAGGGGCTCTTATTCAAACTGTTAAACTGGCAACTGCTTTGTGGCCCTCAGTTTTTTTGCATTAAATATTTGAAGGCTACTGGAAACAGTCAGAGTCCTTAAAAAAAAACACAAATCAAACAGCAGATTTACCTCCTTCTTAGAAAAGTAGAAGGATGTTAAAGGAGGGTTTCTTCTGCCCTTGGGGCTTTGGAAAAACTCTAAGGATGCAGCACATTTATAGTAATAAGATCCTGAATTTTTTTTACAGTCAAATCACCTCTTGCCTTTGACAATGGTCCCTCAAAAGCTACTTCAGCTTCCTCTGAGTCAGTGGAAAACCTTCTAGTGATTTCAAGAGAATTGGATGAGCTTTTAAATGCAGTTATCCAGCTGCACAATTAACAGCCAGAAAAGCACATTCTATAAATTATTTCGCTATTTAGGGATACATTTAGCATGTCCCAGCAATATCAATTAACTGGGAGAAGAATGACTCATCCAAGCCTTCTCCAAATCCATTAAGTCAATATCTGACTCACTTTTTGTGGTATGAAAAATAGTCTGTTTGCTAAATTCACTCCGGATTTTTATCAGATCATCCAAACAGTATTAAACTGAACTGCAACTGAGGTAAAAAATTGTGGCTAGAAAGTGCCAAGTTACAGTAGAAAAACAAGAGGGGTTAATCTGCCATACTGCTAGGTTTTGCCATTTGGCTGGAGACACCTTGGCCATAAGCAGTGTGGGAGCTTTAGGAGGATCCCCAAGGGCCAGATCATGCAGGACCACTTGCATGTCACTGCTGCTGGAGATGCAGGATGCTTGTCCTCATAGCCAGGCTCCTTAGCCCCCCTCCGATAGCCAGAGTGCATTCCTTGCAGTGATGGGCTCATGGGCTGTTTCCAAATTCCTAGAAGCAACATCTCTGTAGTCCCTTTGAGGAAAACGTTTTTGTAGCCCATAAGAGCTGTGAGACATCCAGGTGTCTTTTTCTTCCTGTTTAGATGGATGAAGAATAGCTGCTTATCTTATATCAGAGGGCTTCTGCAGATTAGTTTAAGAAAGCAAGTGGTCAGGGAGAATGAACTCCCTGCAGCAAGGCTTTTGGAGAGGGTCCAATAGTGGAGGACACACTGGAGGCAAGTTTTTAACACATGTCTTAGGAAATAACTTTTGACACTGGTCCAACCAAGCCAGTTGCATAAAATCCGAAACACTTTCAGTGCAATGCTTATCATCCCAATTTCATGTTATGCTTAGAGAATGTGACCACAGTTTGAACATATTTTACATTTTCAAATAATTGAGTGCATAAACAACATAATATTGATGTCAAAACATGCAGAAGCACTGTTTTGTTGGTCAGCTGAAAGGTGATAATTAAAGAGGTAGGTTTATGTATCATAATTCACTTAAATGAATGTATAAGGCAGCACTTCAATACATTAAATGCACAGCCAAAGTGAAGTTCAGACTGTACAGTTATTCCAATTAAGTTTTCTTGGGAAACTATTACAGTCTTTCCCCAAAGTAGGCTGTGGTAATTCCTATGGTATCTGAGTTTAGTTGACTTTCCCCCTGAAACTATAAAGATATTTATGCCTAAAAGAATTCACTAATTATAATGTTAATTAATTATCAGCATATGATAATGTTGAAATAGGAGTCCAAACTATTTTTTTACTTTACCACAAACACTTTGTAATTCTAACTTATTTCAAAAACCAACATTTCCTCTTCAGTCCAAGTACAGATTTCATGTTACATGGGAAAACAGTATCATACATGCTCTCATTTTCCTTTATAGTTTTGTTTTTTTTTTTTTTTTTTTTCCAGAAAACTCTCCTATGCTTTTATTATCTTCCTTTCAGACCATAGAAATGTTATATTTTGAGATAATTTAGGTCTAATATTCTGCTTCAGACCCTGCCTTTTCACATATTTCTTAGAGAACTCTTTCTTTCCTATATGTGCTAGAAAAAAAAAAAAGAAAAATATTCCCTACATTTGAGACCGTATGTGATCTTATTGAAGAATGTTTTTATTTTTCTGATTTGAAAGAGCAAGCCCACCATTTTTAATAAAGGCTACTTGGTCCCCTTTTCAGAGGTTGCTCTTGATGGGCAATGATGTGTTTGTTTTCCTGTTTCCCTGGATTACTTACATCACCACTTATATCACTTATAGTCCCTTATATCAATAAGGGAAATGAGAGTGCAACCTAGAAGAACAAAGATCTCAGTAGTTAGAAAAGGCCATGAGCTGCTTTTTGCTTTGTTCTGTTTTAGTTTACTTTTGGAAATAAATAATATCTTAAGCAAGGGACATGTCTGGATCATAGGACATAGGGGGACTAAGAACTCCAAAGGGACCTTTCCTGCTGCTGCACTGCTTTCTTTCCTAGATGTGAAGCAGTAGTTTATCCAGCCTCTTCAAGAAAATCTTCAATGATACAGAGATTTTACACTCTTTCAAAGCAAAAATTCAGTGCTTTATTATCTAATCTTTACAAAGATTTTTTTGATGTCTATCATCTTTTTTTGCTGTCACCTCTTTATTATGAAGAACTGACTATTTCCTTCCTTGCGGAAGCAACATTTGCACATCTGAAAACAGATGTAATGTTTCCTCTCATTTTTTTTTTCTCTTGTTAGCTAAACAACCTTACTTCAGTAATTATTTGTTAATAGTATCCTTACTGGTTTCCTCTGAATCCATTCTAGTAAGTCCACTTTTTCTTGGTCTTTGGAGTCCAAAAGCCTGCAACATTTTTATCTACTCCAATTCTATGCTCTGAGATCCTACCAGTGTGAAATAAAGTAGTATTAATACAATTTTATATATCTGATAGCCTATGCTCTTTTATATTGTCCCTAGTTCGCCTTTTCCCAAGCAGCCTGAGATTGCTGATGATCAATTGCAGCTACAAATCCTTATCTTTTCTCCTAGAAAGCTAGTAGCTGACATCTTGTACTCAAGTACCATATTTTTTCAGCTGAACACTAAAACTTTTTTTATACTTCCATTATTATTTTGTTTTATTTACAGACCACTTATTCAGTTTGACAAAATCATCTTGAATTCTAAACCCAATTCCAAAAAACTTGCAATCACTGTGATGGCATGTGTTCTGAGGCCCATCAAAAGAGCTGATGAATTGAGATCGACTTCACTCCATCTTGGTATGGAAAGCAGCATACTCTCAATATGCCACAGAATGCCCTGAAATTGAGGCCATAGTTTGTATAATATGAAGATGAGGAAATTAATTCTTTGCCTTTGAGCAGAGCAATTTGCAGCCTGTCTGTCTAGCAGCAGCAGCATTATTCTCAGCCTGACCATTAGCTAATCTATAATAACATGTGTTTCTGTATGCAGTTCATTTCCATCAGAAGCAGAACAGGTATGTGTGAATCACTATATATTTTTATGTGCATTAATATATTTATACACATGTACCTATGTGTATGTGTGTTAATACACAGATTAGTCTCCTGCCATGCGTCAGATGCTCCCAGTTCTCTTTGGCTCATTAAAACTCCATAGAAGCCTGCAGCGTAGCATTTTCCTGGCAGCCAGAATGAAGGTGGCACACGTCTCACTCTGGCTATCACTTTGTTGTTTGGCAAGCAGAGAAATATGAATATAAGCCATAAATTGGTCTGTTAACATTTCTATGAATATAACCTCCAACTGCTTTGAAACAGATTCTGTTTGTAAACAGAACTTGCTACTCCTTGGATGCAGATTACTTCTAGTGCATCCACTCTCCTCCTTTTTTTTGTGTTGTATTTCACTGGTATAAGAACTGTGAGTGCTGAAACTCACAGCCTACTTAAGCAACATTTAAATGCCAGCCCTTCTGTATGTGCTATATTTTTCCTCATATAATACAAACTATGAAAACAGAAAATACAGTACTGTACCAGCTTTCTTGGCCTTTAGTTTATGATAAATTCAGTGAGTAATGCATCAAAACAAAACTAATATTATTTCACTTCTATTAACATACACATTCTTTATTCATCAAAAAGACCACACTAGCTCTTTAACTATGAATATAAGTCACAATATAATCATTTTAATGTCTGTCGTACCTTGCCAAGATTAAATTACTGACACATTTCCATTCTGAATCAGTTTCAGGATTAAAAGAAAACTTTCAGGCTTAAATTAAGAACACTCCCATAACTTGATTTTTTTAAATCAAAAATCTTAATAAAAATGCTTCCAGTTGAGAAAACATAGGGGGGAAAAAAAAATCCTTCTTCTTTAATCACCCTTGGTTCCAAAGTGGTGCTTTCAAGATCTCTGTAAACTAATATAATACTTATAATACTTTTTTTTTTTTTTTTTTTTTTTTTTTTTTTTTTTTGTAATGTATTGTAATTATTGAAGATAAGGATGTAAAAACTGCATGGAAAAAAGTCTCCAGCAAAGATGTATTAATCCAGCTGGAAGAGAAATTTGGTGCTATGCTTAGAAAATGAAACTTTTAAATGTCCTTAAAGAAAGTAGAATTGGATTTCTGTGATTAATGTTTGTTATGCCCCCTTGTGGTTATGCAGCCCAGTAGGGTACAGGTACGATTGTCTATTTTTTAAACATTTGTGACTCTTTAAAAAATCAGCCTTTTGTATAGTTCAACTGATGCACTTTTCCCAGAATCTGTAGAGACCAAGAACACAAGGAAAAAATTTCTGATAGATACTGGTCTTCACATATGAAAAATTAATGAATGGTTATAATTTAAAGCTGTTTTCTGAAAGGATATGTTTTTAGGTTGTGAAAGGAAACTCAGAAACTTTAAATATAAGAAGTAATTTGTTAAGAAAGTAATACAAATGGAAAAAAAAAAAAAAAAGATAGAAATAAAGAATAATTTCAACTTTAAGCACAGATTCTCCACTGTGGTTTTTCTGATACAACTCAGTAGCAGGGATGCTTTTCCTTCCCACAAGAAAAAAAAAATTACTTTCAGAGTTTAATTCATCCAAAGCCAAAATTCGTAATGTAATTCTGTTATGTTTGTAAGAGTGCACCTCTATATGCCAAATTTTCATTTATATGGACAAATTCTGGAAATATTTCACTTAAATTTGGAAAGGTCCTGGAGTTAATTTGTCACAGATTAATTCTTAGACAACAGGTCAGATTTTTAAATCAAGAGATAATGGAGTAGACAAAGTCAGTAACTCTCCTGTCAATGATGACTTATTGTCATTTAAAGACTAAGAATAAGATGTTCTTAAAGAGGAATTTTCCTAGCCTTTTATGGTTTCTGCTACACAGACAAGATAAGGTAATATTACTATTTAATTTAATTTTAAACTTTCACTAGAAAATATATTAAAATACTTTACATTTATAGGGGAGTCATTGTTAAATTCCAGTTTACTGAAACAATCATTAAATTGTATTAATTTTAAGTAATAAAGTAAATATTTTTCTTAGTTTTCAATACTTCCAAAAGCTCTGCCCCATTGCTCTCCAAATCCACCTTTTATTTCAATACAGCTTCAAATAATTAAATTTGATCCTTCTTTTTCTTTTTTTTTTTTTTTTCTTTTTTTTTTTTTTTTTAATGGGGTTGTTAGCTCATTGATTCTATGTAAAAGGAATTTCAATACATGCACTGAGTTAAAGCAAGCCTCTCTCATCCGCATGCACACATCCACAGGGCACATAATATTAAAGTATGTGTAACAATTTCTTGTATGAGACATATATGTCTCTATATTTTTTAATTCAAATCAAGTCCTGATCAAGTACAACTATAAAAGTCACTGTAGAAACAGAACTACACAAAAAGCAAAGGATGGATAGGTATCACACCACTGTCTTTAACCTAAGCTCAAACACCAGAGTCTGTGCAAGCCATTATGTTTTCAGCTTGACTTCCAAGACAGACGTGCCCTCTAGAATCAAGCTCTTCCTCTCTGGTGTTCCCTTCAACTCAAGCTATGAATCTATTGGCTTAATACAGTCACAGCTGTCTGGATGAAAATTTTTCAAAGATAATCAAATGTGTAAAAAATAGACAGCCTGACCGAAGGAGAATTTTCTGTTGGTGTCACAATTGTAAAAATGTTACAACATGATGTAGCATGCCATTAGACTGGATAGTCCAAGTCTTGTTCAGTATGGATTAAGATATGTGATGCTAAACTTTAAATACAGAATATTCCCACATACACAAAATAAACCTCTTCAAGGTCCTTAATCTGTAAATAATTGTCTATGGTGACTGCACCTGTGAAAAGACTGATTTTCAAAAAGTACCACTGTAATTGTCCTTGGAGGCAGCTTATGACATTGTGAGTCACCAAGGCTTTGGAGAGACTTGGACATTTGTCTCTGTATCTTCTGCTAATGAGTTCTAATGCACTATCAAACTTTCATAAAGATAGGTAGCAGGCCAGCAGAGTAAACACAGCTCGAAGAGTCACAAGTTCACTGTTAATAGCTTCTATTAGCCCAAATGCTAACAAGATATTTTGCATATCATCAAAGGAAGTCTGCTACTAATGGAAATAGCACTCATATTGGCACCAAATTACTCTGTGGGAGATTATAAAGTACATGCGGAAACAGCAGAAATGTTCATCTGTCCCAGTTAAATAGTTAATTGCTTAGGAATTGTGAATCTTTTGGAAATGAGACCTCAACAGTTCTTTATCTCATGGAGATTGTAATTTCATATCCATCGTCTACACCTCAGATAATGCATGGCCATTAAAATAGTGTTCCTTGGAATAACTGCAGATAAATCACATTGTTGGGTGACTCACAGAGAATTTGGAGAAGGGAGATCAAGGACTTCTGGAAAGAAGTGGGGTCAAGAGAAATTTGTGTAACGTGAATACATTTATAATAAGAACTACTGTTGAATTTGGGGGGAGAGGAATATTTTACGGGTTATATGTGTTAGAATATGTTAATTTTAAATCTTTCCCACAGAAAGTGAGTTGAGGTTATGATCCACTGCAACTACTGGGATGCTGTGAGGCTTATGAAGCAGCTGTATAACTTTCTTCTCTTCTTTTCTAACTGCTCATCTACCACCATAGAACATAATGGTGCCAGGCTTTTTACAGAGAATGTAGTTATTTGTATGGTTTTGTATTCATCTAATCTAATGCATTTCTAATGAACTCTTCACTGTGAAATTGGTGCTTTCTTGAATATGAAAAGAATAAATCCTTGGAATCCCTGCCTGCTTTTCAGACTAAACTGAGACTATGTGCCATTAAACATTTGTATTCATGAATATTTAAGCATATTTGTTCTTGTATTGATTTTGTACAATGCCTTTGGGTGTTCCCTAGCAGGCATCCCTATATAAACCTAAGCGAGTGACTTATGGGGGGCAGGGCTTGAGAAATCCATAAATATGTATTTACATAAGTAAAGGATAAAGTCAGTGTGTTAACATTTAATTTCTTTGCTGTGCTTCCATTCTGTGTCAAAATCTTAATGTTAAACAAGTAATAGAGTTCTTTTTTTCATGTTCTTGTACAGTCTGATCTACTCATAAAGATATCTAATGTTCTACACTGCATAAAATACATATTCTTCTTACTATTTTAAATCCTCTCTTCCCAGGCTATTAGTGGGGGTTTGCCTTTTTTTTTTCCCTTTCTTTCTGGAATCAGTCTTCTGCTATTTTTATTGTGTGTTAACCTTGTAAGATGTTTTAACAGATGTCTGCATAATACCATAGACTCCCAACTTATTTGGCTAGAATGGGAGACTGGGGAGCAGCTTCTTCCACTC
Source organism: Tyto alba (assembly GCF_018691265.1). NCBI lineage: Eukaryota > Metazoa > Chordata > Aves > Strigiformes > Tytonidae > Tyto > Tyto alba. Next base: position 34,902,836 of record NW_024881276.1, on the reverse strand, counting down.
TAATATTGAGATAAAGTTGTGAACCTAGCTCTGTGTTATGCTTCCTCTCTCATTTGGAATAGATCACTCATATTCATATCTTCATTGTTATACAGGATAACCTGCTTACATTCCTACTCTTGAAAAGTTTTGGTGAAACACAATATTATTTGTAGGTGTGAGATCATGAGATATTACAGAGCCTGTATGCTATGTACATATTGTAAGTGAACTAATTTATTACCATTTTACTTCCTTTGGTTAACACAGAGCCTCCACTGATCTGCTGGGTAGATTCAGTAAAACATTTTAACAGATGGTAAAATGAATGGTTGCCCACTGGTGTCACTGTATGTGATGAGTGCTTAGTTGTGTCTTGGCATCACATAACAGATGTTCTAGAGACAGCTGGCAAGAAAGACTCAACAAAACAAAAAAACACTGCAATTTTATATGGAAATTTCTTGATTAGTAGGGGCCATTGGCATGCAGTATCCAGATAATGGTATGTATTCAAGCACATCATTCCAAAGTCTCTGTCCTCTTCAGCATAAACTCAGATACAACTCAAAAGAAGATAGCTCCACCAGCTCCATTGTTTCATAATAGAATTGATGGAAATTATTTTTAAAGGTTGAACTGTCAGTGGTGTCACCAGCTACCATATACAGTCTCTCCCCAGGTACCATACCAGAAAATCTCTGAATTTAACTTTCTCTGCAAAGGTCTTCTGTGCTGACTTACATTTTGGAAAGAACACAGCTTATTTTTTGTTCTTGAAGTGAAAGATAATAGTCTTTACTACTGAAGGAAACTATGGAATATTTTGGGAAATATGGAATTGTTTATTTTTACATCTTTCCTACACTGATATTACTGAGATGTTTATCTTTTGCATGTTTAAAAGAGAGACCAAGAGAATCGGAGTCAGATTAACATTCTAAACACTGAGGAAATCTGTTCAACTCTTTTTGCTAGAATATTCTGTTGAGAAACATCACATGATCTTTTCTACAATGAGTAGAAAATTATTTAGTGCAAGTTACATGAGTTTGAACAGTAGTAAGCAAAGACTATTTTAATTTCCAAATATTTTCAGACCCTCCTTGTCCTTAAAATCTGGCTGTTTTCTAACTAAAGTTTTAACAAGCAGAATTTGGTATTACAGTATCTTCTATTGAAGAAGCATCATTTTTACTGGAGTTCCTGGGCCTAGTGCTGTATTTATGTCTGACAGTTGATGATGCAACAGTAGAGAAGCTCAGATTTTCTTAGCCAGCCATGAGAAATATATCATCTGTTTGAAATCAGTATTTTCTGAGCTATATTTAGAATGAGCTACTTTTGGAATACCACTTCACGCTATCCACGTTATGCTGCCATTAGAAGGTTAAGCAAGAGTCACAATTTATGACTTCCACCCACCAGCTCTCTTCAGATTCAGCTATGACCCCTGAACATCCAGTTCAACTCCTACTGAATTGTGATGATCCCAAAGTATGAGGCTGCCTAGTACACAGCAGCTAAAGCATCTGGTGACTACTTTAATCCTATCTGTAGCTAAGGTAGAAATGGTCCTTACCTCCTTAGATGCACATCATCTCTACCACTTAATGATATTTCATTACAGAATTTGCATAATTCCTCTCCTATTTATTTTCCTTTCTTGTTTCTCTCATGATGGTTCACTGTCCTTACTCAAATCATAAATGTATTATCATTTATAATAGAGCAACTGCATTTTTATTTTGAACTTTCAGTTTTTTAACTGTAAACAAAACTCCCCAGAAAAGCTGGGAAGAGTGTTTCTTAGGTACAATATGCAGCACTAAATCTAATAGGTATAGGCTGTCATCAGCTGATATTAGTGAATGACTTAACTCAGTACATACTGACTCAGTACATTAATATTTGCAAAGTCAGGATCTTACATCTGAAAGGGTCCTGCAGATGTAGGATTATGAAATTCTATTCATTCGTTTCCTGAGAGCTTGAAAAATGTTCACCTTTTATAATGTATTTTAAACTCCATTAAAAATAAATCGTTGTGAGAAACAGTCTAGGAAGTTCTCCTGCTCTGGCAGGGAGACTAGCAAAATAATCTAATAGGCTGTCTTCATCAGTAATTTCTGTGATTCAGTTAACTGTGATAATGTGGCTAATTATATCATTTTAAACTAATTAAACTGGTAAACATTCTCTTCTCAAAGTGGTTATGTGCTTATGTAGTCTCTGACAAACTAAACAGGCTACTGATAACAGAAAATGAACCAACTACTTAAGTAAAATCTATTCTCATATGTTTTGTTCAACCAGTAATTCTTGAAATCAATCAGAACTTTACATTAAAATTTCAGGTTTTGAAAAGAAGGACACTTTTTTTGCTGTTTCTGAAGTTTGGGAGAGTTTTGCTTGCAGAAGTATTGATGCCATAAAGAAAAAAGATACATTTTTAGGTTAGAAATTGGCACAATATCTCAAAATCTAACACAGTATGTCATACTCTACAGAACTGAGTAGATTATTTCCCTTAGCATACATCAAATACATTGGCATACAAAAACTAAAAGATGTAATAATTACAACTGGATTGAAGACAAAGTTCCTTCTTAGAGGATGAATTGTAAATGAACTGCATCTGAGATGGTTTTAAATAGACTTTATCACTCAGAGAACTCCTGTCTTTAGCCCCTTAGGAAGAAATATCTGACCATATCTGCCCATAGCCCACAGCTTTCTCATTGTTGAAAGAAACAGACAATAGATGGGGTGCTTTAAGAAGTCCATACCACTTTCTTTACAATCTACACTGTCTTCAAGACAGCTCTAATTTAGGTTAAAGTGTGGTGAGAGTTGAAATCCAGATTGTTTGTAGGAAGCTCAGCTTCCCAAAGCTTTTTGGATATTAGTTTATATCTAATGTTTTGGTTTCATTGCTTATTTGTTGTTTGTCTTATATTGATATTTATATTGATTAAAGGTGACTTTATCTTTTTAAAACTATGTAAAAGGATATGTTTTGTGTATTATTTTAAATATTTCTAAGTTCTTTAAAGTAACCTAGAAAATTTATGCTCAAAAGTTAATTTATTATTTCATTTCACAAGATAAATTTTAACAAATTTATGTTCTTTGTGTTACTCTAACAAACTTCTTGATAATGAATATCACACATCTAGTGATTTGAAAGTTTCAAAGATTTTCAAATAATATTTTTAAAGTGAATTTACAATGTTTGTCAGTACTGAACATTTTAAATACAGAATCACAAAATGGTTGAGGCAGGAAGGCATCGCTTAGACCAACCCCGTGCTCAAAGCAGGGTCAGCCAGAGCAGGCAGGTTGCTAAGGTTTCTGTCCAGTCAGGTTGTGAATGCCTAAGGATGGAGAGTCAAGAAGTATTCTGGGCAACCTCCTACAGTGTTCAGCCACGCTCGCAATAAAAGGTTGTTCTTATTTTTAAATGGAATTTCCTGCATTTTAACTTGTGCCTATTGCTTTTTGTCCTTTCATGGGGCATCACTGAGAACAGTCTGGTGGTACATGTGCTAGAATTCAGTCCTTTTGAGCCTTCTCTGCTCCATGATGAACTGTTACAGCTTTTCTAGCCTCTCCTTGCATGACAGATGCTCCAAGCTCTGAATCATCTCTGCGTCATTTCACTGGACTCACTCCAGTAGATCGCTGTCTCTATTTTATTGGGCAGCTCAGGGCTGGAAGGAACATTCCAGATGTGTCTCACCATGGCTGGGTAGAAGGGAAAGACCTTCCTTAACCTGCTGCCAGTGCTTTACCTAATGCAGCTCAAGAGGCTATTGGCTTTCTTTGCTGCACAGGAGCATTGCTGTATCATGGTCTACTTGCTGCTGACCAGGATACCCTGGATTTTCTCTGAAAAGCTGCTTTCTAGCCATGGGCTACCATATTGTATTAGTTGTTCCTACCCAGGTGGAGGACTTTGCACTTTCCTTTGTTGAACATCACAAGGTTCCCATCAAACCATTTCTCCAGCCTGTCGTGGTAGCACAACCCTCTGTTGTGTTGGCCACTCCTCCCAGTGTTCTATGATCTGAAAATTTGCTGAGTATGCACTCTGTCCCATCATCCACGTTAATGAAGATGTTAAACAGGATTGACTCCAGTATTGACTTCTGGAAGTCATCACTAGACCACCTTCCAGCTTGATTTTGTGCTGCTCATCACAGACAATTTTCAATCCACCTTGCTGTCCACTTCTCTAGTCCATACTTCATCAGCTTGTCTATGAGGATATTATGGAAGACAGTGTCAAAAGCCTTACTAAGGTGAAGATAAATAACATCCACTTCTCTCCCTTCATCCACCAAACCAGTCATCTCATCATAGAAGCCTATAGGTTTGTCATGCATGTTTTCCCCTTCATCAATCCATGCTGTCTATTCCTAGTCACCTTCTTGTCCTTTGTGTGTCTGGAAATGGTTACCAGGATTATTTACTCCATCACATTCCTGGGAACTGAGGTGACGTTGACTAGCCTGCAGTTCCCTGGCCCTACCCTTCTTGAATAGAGGTGATATTTGCTTTCTTCCAGTCTTCAGCAACTTCCCCAGATTACCACACTCTTCACAGATAATTGTGAGTAGCCACACAGTGGCTAGTTCTCTCAGAATTTGTGAGTGCATCCCAATAGGTCTGATAGACTTGGGTATGTTCTGTCAGTTTAAGTGTTCCCTAACTCGATCCTCCTCCACAGATGGTAAGTTTTCCTTGTTCCAGACTTTCCCATGTGACACGTGTGGTGCTCTGCAGGCTGCTGCCTTTCTCCTGCAGTCCTTCTCTCTGGGAACGCAGACCCCCTGCCAGCAGCCACCTCTTGCAGGCATGGACATGTCTCTTCCAGGCACTGTGGGAAGCCCTGGCCAACCCCACAGTCCCAAACCTGCCGAGTTGCATCCTCTCTTGGAGCTCAGTTGAACCGAGACCCCCAACACTCCAGGTAGATGGGGCACAGGGGTGCTGGGGGCTGTGCCCCACAAGGCCTCACCACCACTGCTGCATGTGGGGACATGGGGACACTGCCCTCTGTAGATCTTCCTGTTCCTTTCCATGTCCCCTCCAGTGCACCCTGCTCCATGAACTGCTACATCTTTTGGCTGCATCTGCTAGCAACACAATGCATTTTAAAGAACTGTATGATTTGCTTGGATGTGGCGTAAAAAGTTACTTCAGGTATTATCTTTTGCCCTGGTTTGGGCTGAAATAGAGTTAATATTCCTTTTCGGGAACTAGAAGAGTGCTGTGTTTTGGATTTAGCTTTGGGTTTGGTATGAGAAGAATGCTGATAGCACACTGATGTTTCCAGCTGATACTGAGACTTCAAGGACTCTCCGACTCCTCATGTTCCTCCCATGCGCAAGGGCACAGGAAGCAGGGAGGGAGCACGTCCAGAGCACCAGACCCAAATTGGCCAATTAAATATTCCATATCATGGAACGTCATGCTCCCTATATAGAGGAGGGGTGGTTGGGAAGGAGCTCTCTCTCTCTCGCTTCCGGGACTGCGATTGCGGGATCTTGGTATTTCGGGGTCGCCAGCCGGGAACGGGCTGGGTATTGGTTAGCAGGTGGTGAGAAATTACTTTATGCATTGCTCGTTTATATATATTTTTTAATATATATATTATTGTCATTGTTCTCATTTTATTGCCATTATTAAACTTCCTATCTCAGCCTGCGAGTCTCCCTTTACCCCTCTAATTTCCTTCCCCATTCCCAGGTGGGGAGGGGGAAGGGAGGGTGACCAGCTGCGGTGGTTGGCTGCCATCCAGGCTCAAACCACAACATCTCTTTTACACAAAACCTAAAAATATCAGTAGTTTACTTCTTCATACTAGTTCAAGCTACCTTGGATTCTAAAAGTCATAATGCTATAAAGCTTCATCAGTGAGGCTTCATGACTACTTTTTGCTACATTTTCATTCTAGTTCTCCACTAACTTGTTTTATTAGAAATATTTCAAAAGTAGTAGCTGAAACAGGTCAGGACCTGGTATTTTTTCTATGGCAACGTAATGACATAAAAGGTTTCTGCGGGTCTCTTATTAAAGTAGAAAGTAAAACAAAAACTAAAGTAAAGCAAAATCAGGACTAACTCCCAAGTGCCTCGCAGAATTAGATATATATCCAATTTACAAATATTTCTGGAAGAAAAAGAGTTATTTACTGAATGGTTCAAACTTGACAAAATTATGCCTGATTCCAGTAATAGTTAATGGAGAAATACACAATAAAAGAATTTCTGAAAAGGATGTTTACTCTTCCCTTTTCATATGACAGTGGTTGAATTTTGTGATATACAGCAGTATACTTTTACAAATGTGTAATATTTGCAAAATGCAAATAATCTTATTAGGAAAAAATCTACAAAGCCAATTTATTGCAGATAAGGGGAAAATACTTTCCAATGAATAAATTCTCCACCTCTTCACTTCTTTGTTCCACTTATACAAACAAATATAATGTTGCCATAATCACTTGTTATTACAGGTCAAGGAAATGCTTACTTTCTACCTTTATAAGATACCAGAAAACTGCAATAATGGTCAACCTATTGTCTTGACCTAGTAAAATGTCCACAATGTTTTAGACCAAAATACAGTCTTTATTACAAAGGTTACATAACTCACTTGTTAATTTCCCATAAAATAACTGTTCCTTGTCCTGAAAGAAATTAGCTTTATATAGCAATTTCTTTTACTATTTAGACACTCAGTCTTGATTTGATCTTTTGATCATTCCTGAAATGACTTTGTCCTCAATAGAAAAAGTGAGATTCCCAAACCATCATAAACCTCAAAGAAGGTGATGATTTTTTTTCCAAAGATTTGGATTTAAAATTTTATTTTAATACTTAATTCTTCATTTTTGTTGGTGAACTATATTTTAATAACATTTTCTGACTAGCTTTGGGAAAAAAAAATGCATTTTAATTTCATTTAAGTTGGTTTACTACTCAAGCTATTTTAAGTATAATTGCTCTTCTCTGCAAAATTTTATAATTCCTGTCTTTCGCTGCTGTTCATTTTTGCTTCCTTTTTATATTTTGTGACTAAATAGAACATCCTTCTCTTGTTAAGCATAGTGAAAAGAGCAGGACCCAATACTGATATTTGCAGTATTGCACTTGTCACATATATCCATTTCTATCTGTTTCTTCTCACTCATGCTATTTGTCTTTACTTGTCAAGATAGCTCTTTACCCTTATAAACGGCCTACATCTCCTGCAATACCAGAGGACCTTGCTGAAAGTCATCTTTGGGTGGTCATGCAATAGAAATTTCATAAGGTTTCCTTTAAGGCTGTACATTATGTCCAAAATTTCTCTGACAGTTCCTGTGTATTATTTGCTCAGATATAACTGATATGTTTTTCACCAAGATCTTTCATGAAACCACCCTGATAATCCTTAAACAGTATTACCATTAGTTCTCTGCTTTACCTTTACTCGGTATTATCTTGTTAGTTTTATGTAACTCCAGACTTGGATGTTTGGTTGGGTTAAGTATTGCTTCTGATTGGGAAGGCTCCCACCATCTCATTTATTGTTTTTCCCCATATTTTATAATGTATCCTGTTGATTTTAGTGTCATTCTTGGATATGTTTCTTTTTCCAAATTGTTCTTTTTTTTTCCTCATGTAATGCTATGCTCCGTTAGTTTTTTGCCCTTGCTCTGATTCGGTATTTCCCTATTGTTAGTTCTCTCTTCAGCCTTTTTGTCTTTGAGAATGCTGAAGCAACAAGTTCATGTATGTAGCCTGCGGTGACAATCACCTTTATCAATAAATAAATCCCAACTGTCTCTTAAAGGGTTACCCACTACAAAAGACTCCCTTTCTCCTTAATATTTCTGCAGGAATATTATTTCATTTTTGGCTATGCATTTCCTTAATATTGTTTTTCCATTCCTTTGGCCTCATTCTATAAACTTCCCATTCTTTTCTGTGCTTGAAGTGGTTTATGTTTCACACTTTATTCTTTTTATATTATAATAATATCCTTGCACTTCAGTAATACCTTTTATGTGAAGACCTATATGCTTTATAATAACTAATGAGTTAATCTCTGTTATGGAAATGATTCATGCTAGCCACCATAGCAGGGTTCAATTCTAGGATTCCACATAAGCCAAAAGATAGATTCTTTTATGAAAGTAATTTTTATTAATAGCCCTACAGTTCAAGATGGGCTCCTCTAAGAGGGACCTGAACAAAAAAATCCATGGGAAATTATAGCCTTATAGACTAAGTTCACCGCATTTCACATAATAGTTCGGAATAATAGTAATATTATGGTCTGGTGTCTACTTGCTTTTTACTGGTTTGATTTGTTTGTTGTTTCATTACTAAGTGGTCATCTTATACAATATCACATTCTCTTAGGTCAGCTTCAGCCAATTCTGTAGTTAGTTATTTGGCATGTTGTTACAGTACATATATAAGGTTGTTGCAGTTCATATACCACGATCTATAGGCTTCATCTACTCTAGCTGTTATTAGTGTTTAAGTTGCTGGCTCTAAGTTTCGACTAACTTTTTCTACAACCGCTCTCAGTCCATTGTAAGAAGTATGTCTATTATTTCCATATTAGTAAAAGGAAACTGAAGCAACTGAGTAACCCAACTGACCTCTTGGAGATAAATACAAAGTCTCAGTCAAGCTGTAAGAAATGTAAACTTGAACTTGTTTACTTGAGGTTTTTTGGTGTTTTGATTGTGGGTTTTTTGTTTTTGTTTTTTGATTGTTTGTTTTTTTTGTTTGTTTGTTTTACTGTTCTGTTTATCACAATATGATTCTCTCACAAATTAGGTATTTCTGTAATTTTTATTTCCTGATCATTCACTGACAGTAGTCCCTACGACTACTACATGTTTTGCAATTTAACCTTTCAAACCTATCAAAAAAAGAAAGAGAATAGTATTTTAAAAGCTCTTTCAAGTCTTTATATTGTGACTTTTCTCACATTCATCATAACAGTGTCGCTAGGACACGATTCTCTTCTGATTATATATTGTGTTTATATATTTTTGCATACTTAAAAAGCTCAAAATCTAGAAAAAATAATTGATATAGTATTTATTTCTGTGCATGTGTTACATTTGAATTTTTAATTACATGATGACAATTACATTTCAAGGTTGTAATGTAGGCATATGCAGCACTGTCAGATTGAAATAGCTAATTAGCCCTTAAATTGCTTGTTATGATGATGTCTCTAATATAAATGTTTCTGAGTTGTGACCACCTTACTAAAACATTAATACAATTGACACCCTTACACTAATATGTATGTTTTAGCCTTGCAGTAATATATTGGTTTTGTTTTCAACTCTTTTTATATTCCTGTGTTCACTGTTGCGTAATGCTGTTCTGTGCTTCTTATGCTGTGTCTGTGCTGGTTTTGACCAGGATAGAGTTAATTTTATTTACAGTAGTGACTATGGGGCTATGTTTTGGATTTGTGCTGAAAACAGTGTTGATAACAGAAGGAGGTTTTCATTATTGCTGAGCTGTGCTTGCACAGTGCCAAGGCCTCTTCTGCTCCTCATACCACCCCATCAGCGAGGAGGCTGAGGGGTACACAAGCAGTTGGGAGGGGGAACAGCCAGGACAGCTGACCTCAGCTGACCAAAGGGATATCCCAGACCATATGGCATCATGCTCAGCAACATAAAGATGGGGGAAGAAGAAGGAAGTGGGGGACATTCAGAGTGATGGCGTTTGTCTTCTCAAGTCACCATTACGTGTGATGGAGCCAGGCTGTCCTAGGGGTGGCTGAGCACCTGCCTGCAGGTGAGAAGTGGTGAGTGAATTCCTTATTTTGCTTTGCTTGTGCTTGTGGCTTTTGCTTTATCTATTAAAATGTCTGTATCTCAGCCCATGAGTTTTCTCACTTTTACCCTTCCAATTCTCTCCCTCATCCCACTGCGGGGGAGTGAGTGAGCAGCTGGGTGGAGCTTAGTTGCTGGCTGGGGTTAAACCATGACACTGTCTTATAGCCAATTTTCATCACAACCCTGAATGTCAGATATTGAGCAATGGAGATTTTACCCAATATGTAGTTTTTTCGCAAGATCATTCCAAGCTCTGCATGCTTTCAGAAATGCCAGTTCTACCCAATTATAAAACATGATATTATTTTCCACCAACTCAGTGATGTCTTTGGAGAGCAATATTTCCACACTCTTAATGTAGTCAATGCCTGTCTCCACATCAAAAATAGGTGAACAAACATGAAGTATTGCATCGATGCAAAACTGAACTGGTCCTCTCAGTAATTCAGTTTGTTTTTTTATTTGCCTGAGAAAACTAGCCTTCACTTTTAGCAAGGAATATCGCGCTCTCAAAATCATTTTAAAGTGTTTTCTTTGGAGAAGCAAGGGTGAGGGAAAGGAAAGGAAAAGAAGTTGTTTTTTTGTATGAGTTCTTCTCACAATCAAAGCTTCACTGTGCCACATCATGAAATAAAATACCAAACAAACTAGCAACCCCTGCCCCAAGTTGTTTATGATTAGCAAATATCATAAAGGCTTGATTTTGTCATCTTTGTGGAAGAGACTTTTACTTTCCTGCATTGAGTCTAATCAAAACCCACATAAGTACAACTCTACTTCAGGATGAATCAGATCAGCAAAATGTAACTCAGCTCTTTCATTTCCAAACAAAGTCCTTCTGAAAAGATGACAAAACAAGGAAAAGCAAATGCTGTCATGGAGATATCTAATTTTAGCAGCTTATCTAGCTGAATAGTCATCTCTAACTTCTAATTGAATAGCTGGATTCAGTTTAAGTAATATGGACTGAGGTCTTCACTGCATGATTATGGTATCCCCACTGTAGCATCACAGCTGTAGATGGATACAGAGGATGTGAACTGTACATGGATAATACATGTTGTTGGTGTGTCCTTGTGTAGTGAAAGCTTAAACATGTGCAGATACATTAAAATTTAAACATGAAGGCTGTAAAAAGAAAGGTAGAAATAGAAGTTGCAGCACTTAGTCCTTATATTGCCATCTATACTAGTTTGCAATAGACCCCTATGCATGAAAGGCAAATTGTAATAAACAGGATCTGCTATACAGCCAGAGGAAAAATACAATATCCTATAAAACAAAAAAAGAAATATGAAATATAAAATATAAAAGAATTTATTAATCTTTAATCATGTCCACGCTGAAAGAGTAAATACCTCTTCCAGATGCTGGAGTCATCTTCTTGTCCAGTAAATGTATTAATAGCTTTCTTAAAGGTCAAAATTCAGGGAAGGTCTGTAATCCACAGCTATGTGTTAATGTGAGTGTAGAGTTTATAGACTAAGGACAGAACTGATTGCGACCTTTGCTGCAGAAAATAGTTCAAGTTCTCTCATTGTGCCCAAGTTTGTTTCTTGGGCAAGAATCACATGCCATCGAATTCTCTGCCAAACCAGGGCAGATGTTCCTCAAGACCACTGATCTGGACTAGCTTTTCGCACCAAGTTCTTACTCCTGAAATACGAATGCTTTTTTGCAGTCTGTCTCTCTGAGGATGGCACTTCATATCTGGTAGATTCAAATAGCATTAGAGGCACTGTAAACTGGAGGTGCAGTTGGCTGCTTATTATCCCCCTTCTTCCCTTCCAGTTGGTTTGCACCAAGATCTCTCCTGTTATGGTTATCCTTCCTGAGTTTAAAACCAACCAACCAAAACAAACAAACAACCAACAAAAAACAAAAACAATTAAAAAAAAAAGAAGAACAAAACAGTAACTTTTCTCCATGCATCATTGGTCAAAACCATTCCTGAAAAACCCTTTTCCTATTAGTGAGAGTCCACAATCTTAGTAAAAATGCTTGATTTCTGTTTTTCCCTTTGAGACTTAGACGAACAGCATGGAGGACATACTTCAGTTAGGTGACTGGTATTACAAACTACTACCTTCCTTTGCCAATGCTATGAAATAATAAAATGCAGTAAGTTGTGGGCTAAGTAGAGGTGAAGAAAGTGATCCTCATTGTGCCTACTGAGACAGTATGAATTTTTGAGAAATTTGCAGGTGTGATCTGAACTTTAATGAGAAACTGTCTAAAAATCTAAAGAAATAATTGCAATGTTCTTACTGCAGATGCCTCTACAGTTCTCCAAAAGTCTCTGTACATTAGTCCATTATACTCCATTTATATATTCTATGGCAAAGATAATTTACATCATTTTCTAAACTAAAGGATTAATTCACTCTGTTCTTGAGGTGCAGGATGAGCAGTCCAGTCTCCTTGTATCTGATTAGCAGCTATGCTGAAGGATGGGCATAATTCTGCTGCAGATTTTTTTCCAACTTGTAACTGTTCACAGATAGCCCTTCCCAATAAACCCACAAGAAATCACCTTATTCCTTCCAGTATTCAGCCCATGTACAAACAGGGAGAAAGAGCACTGACATAAATATATTCATTATATATGTACATATGCATATAAAAATATGTATTTATGTATCTTTTAAAACATAAACCTGTACATACAGTCACATAAAAGCACATGGAGTCACAAATGTATGTGCATATTTCTGTCTACCTAAACAGATCAACATTGAATAGATACAGGATTGAAATGTAGTGGTACAGCTGTGCACAGGTATTCTGTAAAGATAATTTTTCAGCAATAAAGGGAATAGGCTAATACAGCTTGTTTCTACTAAATGTCAAAAATTGTGTTTCTTGTGTCTAATGAAATATTGATATGCTGCTCGAAATGAATCATTCTGTCCTGTAACAGATGAACACAAAAGACTATCTAAACATGTCTTTTCTTCCTCTTGCTATTCTATCCACTTTTTCTCAGACCAACTTCAATTCAGATTTTTACTGCCAAGAAGAAATTAAAGAAAATGTGATCTTCATGGAGTGCAGTTTCTCTTTCAAACAGTCAGTAAACACTTTGCTGCTTTTAATATTCTCATGCCTTTGGCAACCACCTGTTTTGTTTGTGTGTTAAAGCCTAAGATAATTCTAAGATATAAACATTCAGCACACAGTTCAGAGAATTCACCAGATTATTCCTATAACTGATCATTGAAGAGTGTCCTTAAAACAGCGTGTGAAAATTACGTTCGATGGAAAACAGTATTGCACTGTATGACCAGGGTACCTTCTTGAAAATGACCTCAGGAGTCACAGGTCAACTTTTCCTATTTGGATGTTTATGACTAAGCATCTCGCAGCGGCTTCTTTTTCTCCTTCTCACCCTCAGTAATCTGGGATTTGATTAAATTTATTGCTTTATGTTTTATTAATCTCTTGGAATAGAGAAATATAGTAGAGCAGTAGTTACCCACATGCGTACTGGTATGGATAGTTAACTTCAATTACAGAGCATGCAGTTCCTGATGAGCAGGCCAGACACAAACAGAAGAATTTGGTTTTAATGGGCTATTTTATGTTTTCTTCTTGTTTCTTTCATTTCAGAGAATAAAAACTGTTCTTGCAAATATAACCACAGTCTCTAGTCTGGAAGTTGAAGTTTGCTCTTTATTAGAGTATTCCTCAGCAGAAAGGTAGTAAGGTACAAATTCCAGACCATCACACATGTACAGAATTCTCTCAAAACTGTTCATTGCACAATTGTGTCTATTTTTTAATTCAAAACTTCATATTTTCACTTGAAATTAATTAATATTCTTGGAGCTCAGATAAGCACTTATTTGCTCAAATCTCAGTAGGCTAAAGGGCCATTTCCTGAGTCAGACACAAGCACTGAAACTGTATTGGGTTGCTATATTCTCATGAATGGTAGGTAGACTGCCCTTTTTGTTGTCTAAAACAAGATGGAGGGTTCCAGCTCCTCCATAGGCAAATATGAAGCTTTTTGGCCAATGTGTGTGTTATAAATTTTTTACAGGTGTAAGGCCTCTCCTCTAATTAATATTTTTAATTGAAATAAACTATTTTTATTTCATATTTGTATCTGTTTTACTGAAACATTAAGTCAATTTTTTGGGTAAAGATAATCCAATGTAAAACATTTGCTAATGGGTTGATTTTTTCCCCCTTTATTTCTCAGCTATAAAAACCTTTAACCTCCTTTAAAAAAATAAAAAAAAATACCCTGGTGAAGACTTACTTGTATTTTGAAAAAATCAGACTCTTTTTGTAGAGTTGAAAAAAGTAATTTGCTGTAATGGTAGATTTTAATATAATCTCAGAACTCATTCAAGAAGGTACCAACAAATTATCATAAAAAAAAAAAAATCTATCCTTAAGTGAGACACAAAGAAAATAATACTTTTAGAATGACAGCAAGAATCAGAAGCATACAGACAAAGACAGAAATCAAGTTCAAGACTTCAAATTATGTGAAAAGAATAAATAGAAAAGAAACAGACTTATAATAATATAACACCACTTCAAATATGTCAAGTTTGATCCAGTTGAAGCTACTGTCGAAATATCTTTATTTCTCAAGAATTCCTCTCTGTGGATATGAATGTGGATGTGAATGCACTGAGGTCCTGTGAGCTTCTTTTTTCTCTGCTTTTCAGCAGATATAGTGTCCAGTGTCCTTCTAGTACAATATATGAAATCAGAAACAGTCTATAACAGACTATCTGACCTTACGATATTTGAAATCGGGTAGACCGATCTGTATTCCAGCCTTTCTTATGGCAGTCAGAGGGACAGAAAGTTGTAATTTTTTCTTTGACTAGAATTCTGGAGTGCTTGGTTTCTCTATTTTTTCAGGCTGATTCTCCCCCAGACACCCTCTAAGTAATCAGTCAGCCTGCCTTAACATAATTATGTTTGTTTTAGATCCAATTTTTATCATTAAGCATACCTGTCGTTTTTCATAGATCAATTTACAGCTGCAGACAGTTTCAGACACGAGAAAGTATATTGTCCTTGTATTTCTTTATATATAGATTATGACGGAAGGCAGTGTAAATCTGTCGCGGTTTGAGCCTGGACGGCAGCCAACCACCGCAGCTGGTCACCCACCCTTCCCCCTCCCCACCTGGGAATGGGGGGGTGGGAATTAGAGGTGTAAAGGGAGACTGGCAAGCTGAGATAGGAACAGTTTAATAATGACAATAAAATCAGAACAATGACAATAATATATATATAAAAAATATATAAACAGGCAATGCACAATGTAATTGCTCACCACCCGCTAACCAATACCCAGCCTGTTCCTGGCTAGTGACCCTGAAATACCAAGATCCCACAATCACAATCCCGGAAGTGAGAGAGCTCCTTCCCAACCACCCCTCCTCTATATAGTGAGCATGACGTTCCATGATATGGAATATTTCACTGGCCATTTTGGGTCTGGTGCTCTGTCCGTGCTCCCTCCCTGCTTCCTGTGCCCTTGCGCACGGGAGGAACATGAGGAGTCGGAGAGTCCTTGAAGTCTCAGTATCAGCTGGAAACATCAGTGTGCTATCAGCATTCTTCTCATACCAAACCCAAAGCTAAATCCAAAACACAGCACTCTTCTAGTGCCTGAAAAGGAATATTAACTCTATTTCAGCCCAAACCAGGACAAAATCATACCATGATACCATTTATATGTGGTTGAATAAGTCATATGCAAATTCAGAATGAATAAAGAAAATGCTTTCTTATACCTCTTTGTCAAACTAGTTGCCATAAAATTTTGCTAAAGATGGAAACTTAGAGACTTCTAAAATGAATGAATCTTTCATGTAAACATGAACATCTGCAATTATCAACTATTGCTTTTGGAAAGTATTAGGCTTATACCAGATTATCTACTGCTGGTTTGGAGGTTTTCTGAGCCATCCATTGAGTTGGCCACTGGTGTATAAATAATAGAGAACTAAATAGACAAATTTTCTGTTCTACTCTGGCAATTCCAATGTTCCTACACCAAACAATGTTTTTAGATGTCTCTAATTTCACTACTGTTTTAAAAAAATAATAAAAAGAAACCCAACAAAAACTTTAAAAATGCTTTTCACCTAATGTAGAGCATAGCAGTCATCACTGATTATCTACTTAATAGACTACAAATCCATTAAACACCTATCTTGTATTTCTGACTCAGGAGAATGGCAGTCTATCTGTAGCCTTCATAAAGCCATCAGCAAACTAATTTAATTTTGAAACTATCTCCTTTTAAGCAGAAAAGGGAAGACTATATGATCTCCAGAGATCCTTTGCAACATAGTTGTTTTTTGCTTCTATGATTTGCAATTCTATTCCAAGCAAATCACGACGCTGTTGTTCAGGCTAGAAGCAATCAAATATACACTAAGTGGAACTTTCAGATGAACCAGATCTAGACTATAGAACTCTGTATTCCAGGAATAAAACTCATAAAAAAGCTGACAACAATTAGAATTAAGTGCAAAATCCATTTCCTTGTTTAGCTGTTAAAGGGTTCCTCCTTCCTAACTGTGAACATACATGTACATCAGCACGTACATCTGTTAGTCTTCAAGGGGAAGTGTATCTCTTTTCCCAGCTGAGGGTTTTCAAACACTAAGACAGTAAGTACTTATATTCAGTTATTTAAGAGTCATTTGCTTCTCAGCATATAACTAGTAGTACACACAAGGAAGTGAAATACTTGCTTTGCTTGAATTGTAGACTCTTAAGTGAAAATATTGCAGCTGTTCTAAACATATATAAAAACTTAATTTTCCAGAGGCCTTGACTCTCTATTTACTTTTATATTTTGGTGAAAATACTCTCTTTTTCTAGATTAGTATTTTTTCTCTCTTTGAATGCTGCGTGTGGATAGATCATGAAATGGAGTGTTTAAGAAATTCTATCATTTTGGTATTTAAAGTGGTATAGCTATAAAAATATAGCTGTACAACTTTGCACTTAGCTTGTTAGATAAAATGTTTTCAACGTTAAAGTAAAAAAACCCAAAGGATATCTGCTCGGATTCCTGTTGTAGTTTAAACCCAGATGGAAGCTAAAACATCACGCAGCTGTTTGCCTACCCTCTATCACACTCACGGAATGGGGGAGAGATTGGAGGGCTAAGGGTAAGGACACTCATAGTTTGAGATAAAAAAAAAAAAAGATTAAAATAAAATAATAATAATAGTAATAATAGAAAATACAAAGAAGTGATGCACAATGTGATTGCTCACCACCTGCTGACTGATGCTCAGCCCATTCCTGGATAGCGATCCCAGAGAACAGAGAATCCTAAAACCACCACTCTGAAAACCCAAGTGGAACTTCTCAATCAACCCTTATATATATACTGAGCATGACGTTAGATGATACGGAATATTACATTGGCCAGTTTGTGTCTATTGCTTTGGCTGTGCTCCCTCCCAGCTTCTTATGTACCTGCACACCAGCAGGATATGAGAAGATGAAAAGTCCTTGCTTCCTTAGAAACGAGTAAAAGCATCAGTATGTTACCGATATTCTTCTCGTATCAAATCCCATACTGAATCCAAAACACAGCTCTATTCTAGCTGCCAAGGAAGGGAAAAAACAATTATGTCTGTCCCAGCTGAAACCAGGACAATTCCCCACCTTTTTTTTTTTTTTTTTTTTTTTTCAATTAAAAAATATATAGATGAGAAGAAAATAAATACATTACCAATACCTGGAAAGATGGGATATATGGTTTTACACAGAAGTCTCAGTAACATGCTATTGTAAACCTTCTGGGTGTTAAAGCCAAAGCAAAAGCAAAACTCCAACATTTTCCTTCTCTTTTTCTTCAAAAGGCTTCTAAGCATTGAGGAGTCCTCAAAGAATGACTGCTCTATTGACTTTTGTGAAAAGGTTTATCTATGAAAAGGTGCCCTCCCCGCTCTGCAAATCTTATTCACTGTGAATAGGAAAAAAGTCTGAAATCCCATTGGACACCATAGGAGGTTTTTCTTGGTCACGGGAAGAAAAATCCAGATCCCTACTTCCAAATCCTATTTAGACCACAATTAAAACACTGATTCAAAATAATTTTATCAAGCTGACTTCCAAGTAGAAACATTGTAAGCAAGGACAATAAAATAATCAGGAAAGGTTTAGTGCCATTGTACAATATATTACTGGCTATCAGGTTTGTGAGTTTTGAGACAGTTTACATAAATGACATGTGAGAAATAGGAATTTTGGCTTCAAGTCATATGTACTGTTAATGAGATTTTGACTTTATATAGTAGGAATATCTATTAAATATTATTAAAATAAATCGAAATTTATGAAAATACCTTGAATATGCTAATATTGTGGCTAATTAAGATTTCTAGAATTCTTTTCATGTTTTCTTATAGTACAGATCTACCTCAATATGTGACCTAGAGATGTATTCTGCATCACCATGCCATCTTCTATACATGTTAATTCAGTGAACTGCCTGTCTGTTCTTGTAACGGAGAGTAAGCACATATTTCTTGCATCCTCAGGCCATCAGGAAATTTTTTAAAAGTGCATGCTCCAGTTCAGTAGCCATGTTAGCACTGTGGCTGATAACTTAGGGCTGAAAAATATTTTGAGTACCCAGCTAATGTGAAAGTCTGGACAAAATGATCTGCAGAGGTATAAAAATAAAGAGCAAACATGGACTGCAATCACAGATAGCAGGAAAATTATATTTTTATGGGTACCAAAGGATGCTAAAGCAACAAAATTATAGTAGGGACTATTAAAGGAAAATACCAAGACAACAATTAACCACTCATCTAAAGAGCTTTAAAAAAAAAAAAAAAAAAAAAAAAGGAGGAGGAGAGAAAATGGAAAAATAATCCATAGAAATAATAAAAGTGGAGTGAGATATGGACATCAAGGGTCAAAACTGAGTGTATCTATTAGCCCTTATCAAAGAATCACCCTGAGAAGAGTTTTATTGTGCAGTAGCATATATAACACAGGATGATGCTGATTGCCTTACCTCTAAAAATGGGCCAAACCATTATTTTTGTTAGAGCCATCTCATGAGAGCAAACAAAAAAGTATTGGTTAGTGGTTCTGATAACTTATAATTTTCCATAAGTCACTCCCAAAACTATTTTACTACTGGAGCTACAGACAGCCTGAGCTGTTAAGGGTAACTGTTTTTTTAAGTGTCATTCCTAACACATTGTATGATTTGCCTGAATCAAAGAGTCTTCTTTACTAGTTTTTTGTTTTTTTTTTTTTTTTTAAATGACCAGCTTTCCTGGAGTTTATTAATAATTACTATTATTATTTAAATTCATTACATGTATTAAATGCAACTCAAGAGTTCATACTGGTCATTATTTACAACTGCTTGGAATTTCACAAGGATGCTATTAAGAAGAAAAAAGGGAAGAAATACTTTCATGTTTCTTGTGCTTAAATGTTTTCAAGTGGAGATTTAGTTGGCAGTTAATGTAAATGAAAAACCATGAACACGTCTTAACACCCTCTATCAATGCTATCTGTGGCATCACAGAAGTCACTCAATAAGAGGAAAGGTTCCTGAGGCAATCAGGATGCTACGAGAAAGGAAAATACTACTACAGAAAGAGTTAAAGAATTCTTTCCCTTGAAGCTTGGGAATCATATGATAGTCACAGACTCTCAGAAGGACTGAGGGAGGAAGACACGTCTTGAGTTCCTCTAGTCCAACACCCCTGATCAAGCAGGGTCAGCCAAAGCAGGTTGACCAGGTCTGTGTCAAGATATGTTTTGAGTATCTCCAAGGATACAGACTCAACAACCTCTCTAGGAAACCATCGTCAAAGAGATCTACCTTAATTTTAAATGGTGCTTCCTGTATTTCAGTTTGTGCTCATTGTCTCATGCCCTGTCAAAGGAAACCACTGAGAAGAGTCTGGCTCCACTTTCTTTTCTGTCCTCCATCAAGTATTTTTACACACTGGTAAAACTCCTCTGAACTTTCTCTGTTCCAGGCTGAATACTCACAGCTCTCTGTCTCCCCTCATATATCAGATGCTTCAAGCCCTTAATCATCCTCTTGTCCCCGCACTGGACTCACTTCAGTACATATCTGTCTCATACTGGGGAACTCAGCACTAGACCCAGCATTCCATTTATCACCCTTTAAGATTTTTTCTGCCAGCATGGATAGTCCCAAGTCAAAAAATAATTTTTACTTCAGTAAGTACCCTGGGTCCAAAGCAGTTAATGCCATGTACATGCTACTCTTCATTTCCATACACCTTTGATGGGTCTTGATCCCCTATATTTCTGTGAGTAGAGGGAACAATCTAGTCCTAAATCAGTTTTGAACTCTTTCTACAGGCTTTGGTTATGTTCTGCTGAGTTGCTAAATTAAACAAACAGAAAACTCTCAGGAAAAATACTTAGAAGAATATTTTTTATTAATCCCTTATATTTTCCCTTTCTAATGCTCCATCTGACAAACATTGATCCTTCCCAACCCTCTACCATTTCTTTTTTCTATGAAGTACAAGTCAGAACAGTCATATATACAGTACTCTGATTTCTCTTGCTTGTCAAAAACATAACTGATGATTTCATCAGTGTTATTGGCACAGTTGTTGCAAAAAAAGGATTTCAGAGCTTGTTTTCCCTGATGATCTTATTTCTCCTGCAGTAATGTAAATATTTTGCAGCATCATGCTTTATCTGTGGCAACTATGAGATTTTGAAATGTTCTTTTTATTTCCAAAGAATGTATCTAGAATGCAGAGGGTTCTACCTATGAAGTTGTAAGATGGGTTTCTTATAATTTTTAAAATATTGTTAAATGTTGGGTCTAAATTACAGCAGAAATAGCCAGAAGGGTGACCTGAGCTTAATTCTGAGTACCGATCTCATTTACTGTGCTTCCATCTGTTCTGGGGCATAAATAAACTATCACTGTTAAATAGTCCCAGTTTAAAGAGCCTGAATATATGCATAGACATCATGTGTACCAGAAAACAGGAACTGAAACACCTTGAAATTAGATCTTTGAGGACTGGATTTTGCAAGTATTTCAGTAGAAAGAGATTTTTATGCTTTCACAGGGCCAGTCAGGCTCTGAGAAGGTTGAGGCTTGCTCATATAAAAGAGTCAGGAAAATTTAGGCCTTCATATATTTTAAAGTTTATTTCCAAGCTAGATTTTTCACATTTTAAGCTTGTTATACAAACATCTATGGAACAGGTTTCCCTGTGTGATAAAAATCCCAAATACAACCCCTCCCAAACCACCATATTAAATTAATTAATCATGTAATTTAAAAAAATGTATTCAAATTTTAACTGTTAAAGTTGATGTGAAAATTCTCATTCAAAATTTATTTTTCACTTCTCATTATTTAATTATAATTACATCCACACAGAATAAATGAATCATAAAAAGGCATAAGCAAATTATTGCAAAACCAACCATTATTATTTTAGATACTTCTAATTTCGGTATGTTTATCACCAACGTATCTGTGTACTGTTGGTCGTTTGCTTCCCTATTTTAAGTTAAATATCTTTCCAAATGAGTTTTTACTTGCCCAAAGAGTTGTTAGTGCCCTACAAGATTTACTGCTCTGTAACTATTGTTCTTGATGTACCATACTATTAGCGTGGGTTTAAAAAAAATTTCAAATCTTGAATGGCTGATAAAAACCTCTGGAAAATTATGTATCTCTAAAGCAAAATCCTATTTTATGTGTCTGTGTACTCTGGATAACATAGATTTGTTTAACAGCACAAGATTTTCCTTCTCTTTTTAAGGCAAATGTCATAACACCCTGACATTTGTCAACTCGAATGGTTGTTTACTAGAAAGTATTCATTATTTACATTGAAAATCTGAAGAAGAAAGCAATGAAAAAGAAGTTGCCTGTTCTAGTTAAGGATCTTGGTAATTTATTTAAATTTTTTCCATAAAGACAATTTTTTAATTATTTATTTATGGAAGATAGGTGCAGTATTACAATCTGGTTTTGAAGTGAGTTGAAAGGTGACCGGGGCACTTGCTGTCAAAAAGCCACTATTTGTGGTTGTAAAAATAATTTGCTATAAATAACGAGTTCATTCTCATCTGTAGTACTGTGCTTAATTCCTTAATTTACTAAGAGTTATAATAGACATTGAAGGTAATGAAAAACATATTAGAAAGGCAAGAAGAAAAGCAAGTGAGATAATGAATAAATTGGGATCACCCCATTTCAAAAAAGATATAGGAGGATGTTTACTCTTATACTGCAGCACCCAGAGAAACCAAACTGAGCACTCTTATCTTTCAAAGCTCATCAAATTTACAATTAATGAAAGAAAATGTTGTATAACTGACATGGCTAACCTTTGAAACTGCTTGCTGAATCAAGATTCTAGAAGATGTCAAGAACTCAGAGTATCTCAGTAAAGGTGCAGATGTCTCCTCATGAATAAGAATTTCTGAGTTTGTGGGTATGAAATTAAATTAAAAGATAGATATTGGTATAAACTATGTGTTTTAGATCACATGCCATTATAACAGTCTGGAGTTAAAATTCACATTCTTTGGAATGTTCCATCACTGTTTAGTTGATAACCTCATCCTGAATTCACAGCTGAACACATTCATCATGACCCTTCCTCCATATTGAGAATTGGAGATGTGGATATAGTTCTTTTATCACTTGGAAAAATCAATACACTCAAAATTATATGTGTTCTCTTTCCCTCAATCTTATATATGTATATAAATAAAGACTTCTGAGTCCTCCATAAAGGTTTCATTGACTGTTGAGATCCCTTATACCAGCCATCATACCTTCTTGCTCACTTGCATCACATGTAAGTCAACAATTATCCATTTTCAATGAAAACTGGTACAGTGATGTAGATCGGGGTAGTCGGATGTCTCTGAATCTCAGATACTCTGTTTAATCTGGGCAGCAATTAAAATGTGCAGCACATTTAGCATCATGATATAGAACTGTATCATAAAGGTATCCATAAACTTTCTAATTTTCACTTTATGTTGAATTTTACATTCCATAGATTACTTTTCTTTCTTTGGTCTGGTGTTTCGTATGTTTTTAGCATTTGATGTTAATGAAAGTATGGATAGCTGAATAAGTGTAATTTACATTTTGTTCTGCATGTCTCTGAAATTCATCATGATTCAAAGCACTTCAGGGAACAAGTTTCACAGTCACAGAACAGCAGCTGAGAAAGGTCTGTGTTTTGCACACACAGCCACTTTAAAAACAACTGTTCTTCAAATTCTCACCATGTAGCAATGATTCTTTGCTGTTTCACATGCTGAAATAACTTCTGCATATCTTGTCTCTCTTCAGTACTGCAATAATAAAATATTCTTGCAGGCCCCTTCAATTAACTTAACTGATATTGCACTAAACCAGATATTAGTACTTGCATGATTTGGTAATACAGTTCATGGAGGAATAATTTTTATCTAAGAGATGGTAACAAATGGCTGGTGGCACTTCAATAACCAAAAGCAAGTGCTAACACTTGTCAGGCATGAAGGTGACAGTTCCAAGGAGCTAAAGAAATGTAGTAATTTATGAAACATAGTTTCATGGCATCTACAATATTTCCAGATTTAAGAAAAAAAAAAAAAAAAAAAAAAGGAATCTTTGCTCTGGAAATGGCATGAAATAAACCACTGCTAACTAATAGGAAAGAAGGGTCCTAGCATGGAAAAAAGGTGTCCGAGGGTCTTCGTAAGCAGCTCATAAAAGAGGTAAAGTACACAACTGCTGTGCTGATGAATATGTAGGCAGTTACCTTTCAGCCAGCTGGAACACCTTAGCATTGGCAGTTTCATTCTCAGGTAAAATAATCAATGTGTCCATAATCCTGCCCAAATACCCAAAGCTGATAGTGGCAGGATAATAACTGTTGAGTTCATGTTTTTTGAGTGACTGATCTGAGAAGACGAATAGTCACAGGTCTAGAAATGCGCTAACCTCGAAGATATGAAAATATGTCTCTAGAGTTCAGATGAGTTACCTTGTTTCATCTCTCAAATCCTACTTTTGCTGCACTAGACACAGAAGTGTACAACGCTTCCTTCAGACATATAAATTCAGCTTATTGATTTATTTTGTCAGCACAGTGTTTTATACCATAACCAAATTAGCACACTGTACTTCAAGCAACCTTGCTATCACCAAAAATTAAGCAGTTGTCTTTACCTGGGCAAAACTATTTTACATGCATTATTCAGTTCCAGAAATGATACAGGAAATTATCCTCCCTACACAAAATCCATGAGTCTCTACATAGTATCTGAGTAATATCAAGATCGTTTTAAGTTTCTCTAACAGGAAGGAGAGTTCTTTATTTAAAGAGACTTGAAACAGAGTGGAAAGAATGTTTTTTGCCTCTTTCTCATAAAATGTTAATCCAAAATGATAGTAATTTTAGATCTTCATGAAAGTCTCTATAAGATGTTAAGAACTTGAAACATAACGGTGGTGCAAACATTTATGAAACTCTTTTGTTTATTGTGCATCATTTCCTCACCACAATAATGCTGTTGTTCACTGTTGTATAATTTATCTTAGTGCCACTTTAATTGTGTTTTCAGTGTTCTTATGAAAGCATCCTATTTGGAATAATTACTCACTTTGGAGATGATCAGTAATTTGGTTCATGAGCACCTCTGAAAATTACCCTGTCTGCAGAAGGCATTTTCCTGCAAGTGCAACATACTGGGTTTGCAAGAAGAGGTACTTTGTCTTTTCTCTTTTCCTTTTCTCTCTTCTTTCCTGTCCCCTCAAAAATTTGATAATTTCTCTAGGAAATGCCAATTTCCTTACCCCTCTTCACTAGTTATTTCTAGACACAGGATCTCTCTGTGCTTTCTTTGTAACTGTGCCATTATCATAAGTTCCCCTAAAATTCTCAGCTAATTTTAAGGTGCTTCCTTAACATTTCAGTTTAGGTAAGACAAGTAAGCAAATCCATCTGGATCTCTTGGCAACTTGGGTGTCCACGGGGAAACATGTATTTCAGTATAAATATCCATTATGGAATCATCATCAAGATTTAAGTTTCTCTATTTAATTACATTGGCGCTGAACATGTAATCAATTTTAAAATAAAGTAAACCTTGCAAAAACACCACGGAGATGTTTCTTGACAAACAAGTTCAGTCACATCACGTTTACAAATCCTCAGTTTTTGTAAACTGACTTGAGTGCAGTGGTGACAGCTTAAAACAGTTCTGTTGCCAGAGCCTAATTTTGCCACTTCCATTCATACCAGCTGATAGGCTACTGCATAAACAATCTCACTGAACCAAACAAGTGAGTAACACAGGTGAAAATTAATTCTTGCTGTCTTTTTGCTAACTTCACAGGTAGTAGAACTTTGTAGGAGAAAAGCTGCATATGACAGCACAGTTGTGAAAGCTGAAGGCTATTGTGTGACAGATATATCCACTTAGATTCTGAGTACGGCATCCCATAAGATATAAGGTACTAATCAAACTTGTATGTAATATTAGGTAATATTTTCCCTTCTTTTCCCCTGAGATTTTTCTGGCTGCTCTTTTCAGTCACTGGAGTTGTATTTTAATTACTCTGAGAACCTATTAAAGGTGATTTCCCCACCTCTGGAATAACTGCCCTGACAGAAAGATTATTATACTTCTTGATGTTGCACCTCTTGGCTGTATACATGGGATAATACTCACTGTAGTTCATTTCTGGTCTTGTTATTAAAACTTACATAGCATGCAAATGTGTTTGTTTTCTGCCAGCATATTTGTTACACACGTGATATTATCTAGAAATCCATGTGATATTATCCATGTTTTCTAATTCCCTAGTCAAAATATAGCCATTAAAGTCCATGTCAAAATCCCCTCTGCACGCTCTTTAAAGAAAAATGCTATTAGCCAAAAAAATGGCAAATACTAAAGGTGTGGTGTTATCAATACCGATTAGTGTTTTACAGCACTTTGAAATGCTCATCTTTTGGTTCATTTAATGTATGGTCACAAACACCAAGAGTCATATAGATACAGATGGTGGAAAAGCTGAGCACTTTTTCTGCGTCTTTCTAATTCCTGTTTGCATGACTTCAGTGTGATACACAGTTGTGGTTCACTATGATACACTTTTTTATTGACCTGTCTTCTGTAACAAATGAGTTGGTCCATAAGCAGCAGAAACAATGAAGCCCTGCATACATATGTACTTTGTCCCCTCCCCTCCTCTCTGTCCCTCCACTGCATGGTCTTGGGATCTGTGCATCTACCTTTCAGGTGGTAAGCAATGTGACAGAGTGCTTGGAGCTATGTGTCTACTGATGGACAAACCAGCTGCTGCCTCTTCCTTCAGTGAGGTCTCTGTATTTTGCAGCACTGCTACAAGAATGTGATTATCTTTGAGATTTATATACGTTTTTTCTTGGGTTACTCCACTGCTTCAAAGAGGCAAAGAGCATGTTCCTCTCTTCCTTGAGAAGCCAGACAAAAAACAGATTTCTCCAAATCCTGTAGCAATACAGTGTGGACAGTCTACACGGCAGGCCCTGTTCACTGCTGCAGAGAAGCATGTAGGCAGGCTTCTTGGGAGGAGGAATCCTCTTTGGAAGCAAAGCATCCTCGTTCCATTTCAAAGGAGCAGGAACTGGCCACTCAGATCTGACACTGGTGCAATTCTCATCGTATTTACAATTTAAAATAAGAAAACTTGAGATATCAGCATTCTTTTGATTATATTTCGTCATTGTGGAGCAAGAGACTTCCTACTTGCTTCTGGATTGTGTCTTGGTGGGGTGTCTGCTGTACGTGGGCTTCAATCCTTGCATCTGTGCACCTGTGCAGATCAAAGTGCTTCTGTACTACCTTTGGCCCTTAATTAAAGCAGATTGTAACAGATGTTCAGGTATGCATAAAAGTTAACTGGTTTTATTTATCAATACTGTTTTTATTTTCTCTATTTTTCCACTTTTGCTGGATGCTAGTGCTCCAAACACGTTAAAACCAAAGATAAATTTGGCATCCCACCCACTTCATAGTGAGAGTTTCTTGCTTTTTGCCCAGGAAGATTTCTATTTAGAGGTTTTTATCTAGTATTTGTTTTCGCCATCTTTCTCTATTGATCTATTAACAATGTCTATTTCTGTAGTCAAGTGCTGGGGCTGATGGAACCTTCTTACTCCAGAAAACTCGTTTACCAAAACACTTAATTTTGTTGCGCTTTCCTGAACCTGCACCAAAGGCCCCAGCCAAAAGTGTCTGCAATTAGGCATCTCTCCCAACATTCGGGAGCAGAATGGCTCCTAAATATAAATCCAGTTCTCACCTAAAAGGCTTTGCTGGAGCTGCCATATTTTGGATTTCCAAAACCATATGAGGAATTACAGTTCCATTCCCACTTAAATATACATGAAAATGAATCTGTTCGTTTTATACTAGGTTACAAAAACCTTTCAAGAGAAGGGCCACGTGGTGTGTAGCTGAGCAATAAGGTTCTGATTTATGTGGTGTATTCACCAGCCAACGGCACAAAGCTCCCTCTCTCCCCTCTACCAGCATTTTCTGCACACATTCCCAAGCATACCAAGACATCATCTTCTGAGCAAAGACCTTCAGTTTTATCACCCACCTTGTTGATCCCAGCAAGATCTGACTACATAATTTCTGCCTCCTCCAGTTCATCATTTTGTAAGGCTATCATGCAGCAAGAGTCAAGCTGAAGATACCAATCATGTCATTGGTATTAGTTTTCTGCAAAGGGGCTTCTTGTCTGCCTCCCCCTACCTGAAACCCAAATCCTCTCAAAAATGGCAAGAGAAGGGTTGGAAAAATTATTAGGGATGTGTTAATTTGGATTAATCTTCTATTAACGACTATCATTGCTGCTTCACATTAATATAAATCCACTTCTAACTCATTCCATGTATCACACAGGTGGCAAGGTGACAAATTTATAGAAGCTGCTTTGGAAACCATAGCTTAATTAACCTCTTAATTAACTTAATTCAAAGTCAAGCTGGACAAAAACCTCTTCAGTTTTTTTGTTTGTTTGTTTGTTTGTTTTCTCTCAGCACGATCCTCAGTGAGACACCACTAGGCATCAAAAAGGCAAGCCATTTATTTTTTTATCGGCTTTATTTCACGCAACCATAAATAGCGGAGTTACTTCCCCCCCCCTCGGTACCAGTAACAAAAAGTGGAACCAAGTGAATTCCTCGGCCGCTCCCCGGGCAGGTACCAACCCGGCGCCGTGAGGGCAAGACGCCCCCCGCGCCAGGTCCACACGCCAACGGCCGGGCCTCGCGCGGCCCCCGCGCCGGCAAC
This sequence comes from Tyto alba, assembly GCF_018691265.1. NCBI lineage: Eukaryota > Metazoa > Chordata > Aves > Strigiformes > Tytonidae > Tyto > Tyto alba. The sequence goes on along the minus strand of NW_024881276.1, from coordinate 34,874,653 downwards.
GCTCCCCCACCGGCCGCGCATCGGCGGCACGCGCCCGGCGCCCCCTCACGGAAAAGCCTCGCGGGCAGCGGCTGGGGCAGCCGCCGCCGCCGGGCGCTACGGGGGGCAAACGGGGGGTGCCAGGGCCGCGCCGGCCCCCTCCGTGCTCCCCCCGCGTCGCTACCCCAGCCGCAGCACCGCTCTGGGCGCTCCCTGCCCCGGAGGCTGATGCTTCCCAGTAGGGTTCTCCGCCGAGCCGCCACCTTTCCCCTGAGACCGTCTCCCCTTAGGCGACGGCGCGAAGAGCGAACTCCGCGGGCCCGCGGTGGCGAGGCAGGGGAGTTGCCTCACCACCCCCCCCCCACACACACGCCGCTCCCGGCGGGCGGGCGGGCAGTCAGGCTGCGAAGCTTCGGCCGCCTCCCAGAGAGGCGGAAGAATCTCCTCCTCGTCGGTGTTGCGGCCCTGCGTGCGGCGCGGAGGGATCCGCGCGGGCCGCCGTGTGCCCGCCTCCTGCGCGGCGGCCGCTGCCTCCCTGATATAGTGCGGCGCGGGGCGGCGCAGGCAGGCACTTGGCGGGCGGCGCTCCGCGGGTGCGGGGCTGCGCGGGCAGCGGCGGCGGCTTCGGCTGGGCTGGTCGAGCACCTCCAACTTGGAACTGTCCACCAGCGCGAGCTCCTGAACATGAGCCTCTTGCCTCTCTACCTGCTCGGATTGCTCCTCAGTAGCGGGCAAGGTAGGAGCGGGGCTGCCTTCTTGCTTTTATTTTTTAGTTCTTGTTCTTACCTATAATCGTCTGCTCGCTCAGGTTAACGTGTAACCGGGAAAAGAACGGAGAAAAAAAAAATTAAAAGAATGGTTCACCCTGGAACCGAATTAAAAAGGACCTAAAACTTGCTTTATCGCTTCTCCTCCCCCCCTTCCCCCCCCGCCCTTTTTTTTTTTTTTTTTTTTTTTTGAAGTCTTCAGGAGGTATGGTTTATGAGGAAAAAAAAAAAAGCTGGAAGGCGCTAAGTGCGCTTAACTGCTTTTCATGGGGTTTCGACTGGTTTTGAGCGATAAATATGGGAGATCAAGCGATTTAAATATATATATGTATATATATATGTCAGGGATTGTGCTTTAAGATACGCGTTTCCCCGAGGTGAGGTGGGCAACGTGGGCTTAATTTTTCGGACCAGAGCTGCCGGCGGAGCCAGGGAGAAACCTGACCCGAAGTCTGCCTGGCGGGGCTTCTCTTGCGAACACTGTCCTTCTCGGTCTGCGGGGACCCCCAGCCTCCCGGCCCAGGGGGGGTGGTGGGGCTACGGCCGCGGATGCAGAGACTTTTTGCCGTGGAATAAAGCGGTGGAGGCAGGTGTGTGCGCGGAGACGGGGCGTGCTGGGGCTGCGCCTCTGGGCACGCTTCGCCGTTTGCATATGTATGTGCACATCCGTGCAGCGCTTCCTAAAACACGGGTTTGAGGGGGGGGGGGGGGGGAATACGTGTGTGGTGTGGTGTGGCTGGGTTTTGTGGTTTGTTGTGTGTGGGTTTTTTTACTATTATTATTATTATTATTATTATTATTTTTGGGTGGTGGTGGTGGGGAAGCGGTGTGCGTGTTGAAATATTTCGTTATCTAGGATGTCACCGCTGCGATCACTTGAGGATTTGCGCCACTTTAGGAGAAGGGGAGGGGAAGGGCCGGTGGGGGGGGCGTTCGTGCGTGGCGCGGCGTGGTGCGGCCCCGGGCGAGGGGCAGTTGGGGCAAGTTTCCCACGCCCGTTGCGGACCGGGCTGCCCGTGCCCCCTCCGGAGCGGGGCCGCCTGTCCGCGCTGCACCGCCCGCACTTGCGGGGGTGGCCGCGGGCCCGCGCTCGGCGCTTTTTTCAGGAGGTTTTAGGGGAGGAAGGCGGGGGGAGGGGGGGGGGGGCGGGATCCCGAACGCAACAGCCCCCACCCCACCTGGGTGGCGGCGGCGGCGTGGGAGCGGCGGGGACCGGTCTTGGGCCCCCGGTGCCGCCGCCTGGCAGCAGGGGGCGGCAAAGCTCCGCGGCGGCGGCGGTGCGCGGGCACTGCCCCGCGCCGGGACGGGGGCGGCCTCGCCCCCTCGCCGCCCCCGGGGAGGGATTTTTTTGGGGGGGTGAGGGTGGAGTGAGGGGGCTGGGCGGCCGCGCTCCGGGGCGCTGAGCTGGACGTCCCACCCAGGCGCTGCGTGGTGTCTTGTGAGGGGGTGGTGGGATCTGTTGCGCTTGAGAAAGGAGGGGGTGGGGGGGAGTGGGTCATTATGCCATGAGGCGTTAAGACCGCGGCTCTGAAGGTGTCCGTCGGTGCATTTATCGCTAAACCTCGTTACCGAATCTTGTCTCGGTGAGGAGTTGCAAAGAGCCACCAGCTGTTCTCAATTTATATAGAAATGCTTCTGTGCTTTTGCCACCTCGGGATAAGCTCTGGAGGTCTCCCGATTAGCGGCGGTTCAGGAACAGTCCGGAGGCTTTTCAGCATAGCCAACACTGGGGTGGCAGAGGAGGAGAACAAGAAAGCGTCCTTCAGGCTTTGCGTTGATCTGCCTGCCTAGGTGTAATGTGTATAGAGATGTGGTCTGTGGTTCCTCTAATGGAGTAATGGTAGAAAGCTAGTTTGTGAAGTGTGATTACTGCAGCGTAGGAGGATTACATAGTTCTGGTATTTTACTATCATGAATGTCAGGAGATAAATAATGGAGTGAAATTCTACGTGCTATAAAACCGAGTGTTAAAAATTATAGAGGGTTAGATATGAGGGGGAGATGCAAAGAAGAGGAGAACTGAATAAATCTAATATTAATAGTAAGTTGCTATTAGTCTCAATTTACTTAAAAAAAAAAAAATCTATTTAAAAAGAGTGAATTGTATGGGTGGGGGGAGCAGTAAGATTTTTGAACTGGCTGTAGAAATAACAGGAACATGCAGCCTCAATCCATAGCAAGAGATAGTAAATGGGAGTGGGAAAACATCTGCATATGGAAAATATTTCCATTTAGGTTGTTAAGGGAGAAGAATAATTTTACAATTTTTTTTTTTTTTTTTTTTTTTTTTTTTTTTGTATTGTGTCATCATGATGAGGGATTTACTATGCATTTTTGTATTTTTTGACACCTCCTTGAAGTAATCTTTAAAATTGCTTGAAGTGATTCAAATCAATTGAGAGGCTATTGCAAAAGCTTCTGGGGTTTATCTGCTTTTGGGAATTCAGTGGCGGAGAACACATCATCAACTAAAGGTTGTGATGTTTGTGAGGGTTTTTTTTGTTCATTTGTTGTTAGAAAACCAGTATTTGACTATTAAATGATGATTATGACTTTTTTTGATGTTAGAGAGGAGTGTGGATGGTTAAGAAATAGTGACTAGATTGGGGTCATTTGCTTTGGAAATATTGCAAGTCTTATGTTGAAGATTTGTATTTCTGAGAATATAGGTGCAGTAGATTTTATGAAGAATGACTGAAGCTTTTTCTTCAGGAAGTGCTGGAGTTTAACACTGGGGAGAGGGACTTGTGATATATTTGTTCCATTTCAGAAAGTCAGAGCAGTCTGAAAACAAATAACAGATGGGGGAAACCCCTCCCCCAGCCCCTTAAGTCAAGACCTTATGAATGTCATAATTATTTACCAGGGCCAAATATTCCCTCTCCTGATTTCATCACAAGGGAGGAGTTTAACTGGCAGTGTTGTTACACTGAAACAAAAGGATTTTTCTTCTTAACCTTTCAGAGCTGTCCTGACAATTCATTCAGAGTGGAAGGCCCAAATTTAATTAGCTTTGCTTTAATAAAAAATGAAACAAACCATAAACACACAGCCTTTCTACCCCAAACTGTCAAAATAGCCTACTCCACTCTGTAAATCTGTTTTTCAACATATGTAGTAATACAGCACTCAGTAGAAGAGGCTTCATTGTTTTTTACCAGTGCTTGAGGACGCTAACTTAAAGTGGATGAAATGGACATCTTCACAGATTGCAAAATCCTATTTCTTTTACCACTCTGCATAATACACGTTTCTTTAAGTTGTAATATAATATGTTTTGCTTGTAGAAGGTAATCTATTTTGTGCTCATCCAGGAGATTTACAGGAGTGAGTACTTGTTCAGTCATTGTGCTTTAAGTTTCTTCTTTTCACTGCTTTGATACTGAGTTTGTTTTTGTTTTGTGTGGTTTTTTTTTTTTTTTTTTTTTTTTTTTTTTTTTTTGTCTGTTTTTTCCTGAAGACTTTATCTTTACAAATGCTTATAAGGGACTGTTTGCTATTAAGGAGCATTCCCCAAAGAGAGATGCCTGTGTGTTCAGCTTATTCACCACAATGCAGTCACTTTCTAGAATACTGCTTCTTTCTGCTTTCTGCGTAGGGAATCCATGAAACTTGGAGTTTTTGAAATCGATTAGTTTGTCTACTGGTTTAAGTGCAACTAATATTTTATTCCAGTTGTATACCGAAATCTGAAAGATGTCTTGAGACTTCAGTTAACCACTGTTTTCTGCTACCACTTGATTTATACAACTGCATTAACATTGAAATATATCTACTACCTTCTCTTCTCCTTTTCACCCTTCAAAAAAAAAAAACAAACCAAAACAAACAAAAAAAAAACCCACAAACCAAAAAGTAATGTTTTATTTGCTGTGTTAGCCTATGTAACTCCTCTTCAGGTGAAGATGAGAATCAAAATATCTGCCTGAAGATGAATATCTACTGAAGAAGGGTTCTAAAAGATTGATTTAAGAATGGATGTTTGAGGAATATGTAGAGAGTTTTGTTTCATGTACTCCTATACAAAATGGAGGTAGAGATATTTTTACCATTTGCAGTGGCTCTAAATCATGAAATGTATGAAAGATAGTCATAGAGATAAGGCTTTAAAGTCTTTTCTAAGAGGTTGAATAGCATCATTCTGACTGTTTTTTTTTTTTTTTTTTTTTTTTTGTTACCATGCAGTTCCTGTATTTGTTTAGGTAACTAATTATTTTTATCTATGGGAATGTTATTGGGCTGTTATGACTGACTCATGTATGATTTGCTTTTCATGGCCTTCTTTTTTAACAAGTATTTTGAGAACAAGTACTGTATTTGTTTGCCCTTTCATTGACCTTTTCTTTGAGGCACCTTTCCCAGGTGATTCATGTTACTTACTGATTTTCTTCCAATTTACTTCAACAATCCCCCAGTTACATTCAGCACATGCCACTTGATTCCAGCACAATTGAGTGAAGTTAATATGACATTTTGGGAAACACATGTTTTGACTACACTGTTATTTGTGACTGTGAGTTGAAAGTCCACTGTTGAAAGAGTAGGGCATAGACTTCTCCAGATAAAGAATCTGGATAATAACTGGTATTTGTATTTTAAGTAACTTATACCAACTAACTAATGCCAGATGTTTTATTTGGGGTTTTTTGTATTTTTTTTTTTTTTTTTAGCACACACATTTGCTTTCTAAAATAGGGTCACTATACTTGATAAAGCGTATCCTGAGATTTTTACATGTCACAGGTCAATTGAACTTTTTTTTGATGTGTCTTGATATTCAGAAATGGGAGGGACAGGAGAGAAAACTTACAGATATCCTGATGTATTGAAATCTGAAGGTTCATTGGAGTCTGATATTCTGGATCCAGGGCTATTGGTATCTAATATATTTTATCATCACTTTTTGTTTTGACCTAATTATGTCCCACCCCCTCCTTTTTACCCCCCTTAATGTATTTAACTGCTTTCTAGTTTAGGTATTTGATTAAAATAATTCAATTTTTGGTAACTAGCTTAAAATTTGGAATAATTTTGAATACTAAATAGAACTTTCAAAACACTACTTGCTGTTACTTGAAGAATAAGAGGATGTTCAGCTTCAGTAACATAATTCTGCATTCTTTCACAAAATCTTTTTATTGCTTTTATAGCTCCGTTTCTCTTAATACTGTGACTATGGCTTTGGATATTTTGAAAGGATAGGAGGAAAATTAAAAGAATTAATTTAAAATAGTAAGGTATTCTTCAGATGACTTGCGTTATGCTATAACATCTTGAATGGGCTATCTTCAAAAGTAAAGGTATCAAGCCTTCTTATTTTTGTTACACGGCTAAATTTTTATATTAATTGTTATCATTTGACTGATGATATCGTTAATTAGAGAAGACATTTTCTGACTTGCTCTGCTGTAGATGAGCTCATGAATCTGCATCTTAATTTACTGAATGAAAAGAATAAAAGAATTAGAGGAATAAAAAAGAACATAGGGAGAGTCATTTATCTGGCTATAGCTATTTACGGTGACAGCCTATGATATTAAAATATTTTTGCACTAGAAAAGAAATCTATTTAAAATTTACTAAAAAATATGTAGAAAGGAAACAAAGAGTACATGTATATACACACGCCTACTTTTTAGAAAACCTTGATTAACTGAGCCTTTGAACAGCCTGCCTTTGAGTAGCTCCATGGAAGCACTGTTAGTTGCACTAATCTAGAGGCTGTCCCACTGAGCAGGAGTCAGTTGACTTCAGTAGGTTTTGGGGCTGTGGAGTATGTAAAAGCATCTCTTGAAATGACAGGAGGTAAACAGATTGCGTTTCTGAAATATTGATTGGTGATGCTGTTATGATTTAGGAAGTTCTGATTGACAGAAAACTTCTCTTTACATCTGTGCTTAGAAATCTAGATCATTAATGACAAGACATGAGAGTAGTGGCTTGAACTACAAATATCAAGTAAGATCTACTGCACAATGATATATTTATAATGCTATTAAATATGAAAATTACTGAGCACTGAGGCCAAACTCTACAGATTATAGTCAGAGGAGAATTTCCATTGACTTAAGTGTGTGTTTGCATGAGAAACAAACAGGACCAGTTCTTTAAAAAGCAATTATTTTACTGTCTCAATTTGTGAAGAAGGTAGACAGTGAAGTATATCAACTAGAATTCACTACCAGGTTTCTACCTATTTAAGAATACCATTACCATTTAAAAAAACAAAACCAAACACCTTCTGAAATGTTCTACCTGTTTTCTACTGCTTTTAGAAAAAGAAAGAACCAGTTGTTGGATTTCATCTGTTCTTCAATATAATAGACAAGAAGCATTGCAAAGAGATGCAAATGAAGAGATAAGTCTTTTAAAAACCTCTTTGAACAAACAAGTAGTTTTTGTAAGCCTGGAGATATATTAACCAAGGCTGTCATTTGTCACCAGTTTCCATGATCTAAGTATAATCTTACCTGAAATAGACAGCTTGTGGATGGACAACACCCAGATAAAGTTGAGAACCAATATTAAGTACTATGGGGAGTTTAGTTAGCTTCTTTATTGGTCCTGCCTATCATTACTCTTATCCAAGTACTATGTAAGTTCCTTCAAGAACTGACTTTCCATAAAAAGTGTAAAACATTGACATGTTAATTTATGTTTATTTAAGATGTAGTGGCTGTTCTCCAGAAAAAATAGAGAGGAATAGAAGTGACTCTTTTTCTCTTTGCCCAGTTATATTTTATCTCATAGCTAAGTGTTTATTTTGACTTTAGAAGGGCACACTGGTTTTTATTTAGTGTTCTAATTACCTGAGTAGTATTGCTAAACAGCAGACAAGAGTTGATGAATGACTTCATAATTCAGCAAAATCCAAAGTAATACATAATATACATGTAGCATCTGAATAACTTACTAGTGTATGAATGAAAAATCCTTTTTCAAAATGACCTTTCCAAATAGCTAATATTAAAGTTGTTATTTACCTTGCAGTTATAGCCTAAGTAACAATACCAGTTGTTTGACCATACTTGGACCTCACGTATGAAATTCATACAAGAGGTTGCTGTCATCATCACTTCGCTCGAGAGGTACCATTTGGAGCATACTGTGAATTCAGTTTAAAATCAAAAGCATGGCCATCAATTTTCCTGCTACTAAACCATTGCACCATATTCAATCAAGCTGCAAGCAATTTCAAACCCATTAACTTTGTAGACCTTTGTACTGCAGCTGAATTTGGCTTGTACGAAGTCAGGTCTATACTTTATTAAGTATTTAAAAAGAGGAAGACATAAAGCAGTGTATGGAGATCTTTGTGGCATGTGTTGCATGTAGACGTAAGCAGGTAGGGAGAGGTAATTCTGTTTCTTACTATGAATGTTTTTCTGTACTGATCGCACAAAATGAATTTTCTTCTTTATTCTAACAGGAAAGATGTAATCAAAACTGAAGTGTTGTTAGGTCAATATTATGTCATTATGTTATCTTAATTAGTCAAAGCAAAATAAATTAAAGACCCAGCGTTTCGGGGGAGAGGGTAGAAAAATCTACTGAAGACCAGTTAACAGGAATAACATAATACATCATTATTTTTAAAGTTCTTGAACATCCCATGCTCAAACTAATGTGCTTACTGGATCAGAGCAAAGATTGATGTTCCAGTGACCTCGATCCAACAGAGACGCAAGACAAGAGTTGTAAACAAACAGGATAAGTACAGAACAAGAACAGTGTGATACTTCTGTCAGTGCACCCTACAACATACAGGGATATGTCAGGTTATATCTGTGTGATCTTCCTTAAAAATCTTGGCAGATCTTTGCATGGGTTTGTTCTTAGACCTGTCAATACTTTGATCTACTTGGTACACTGTGTCAACAACTTAAAGGAAGAATGCTGAAAGAAGCCTGAAAAAAATAATGTTCAGTCTTTTAGTTTGCCGTGTTGTATGTAATGGAGTAATAGTAATTCCTTGCTCAGCTCTTCCATGGCATTGATAATTGTATGTACCATAGAGAAGCTGCACATCTCTTGTGTGACGAGCTCAGAATTACATGTTATATTCATGGACTTTCTAGCAATTTAATTACATTTTTTAGTTTTGTTTAGTGTTTCTTTTTTTTCTTTTTTTTTTCTTTTTAGTATTTTCCTAGACTTTTGGTAACAGTTATTGTAACTTAACAAACGGTAATGTGAAATACTTGAATTTTAAACTGCTCTGCATCAGGCTAATTGTGAAAAAACCTCCTTGCTCATAAGTATTTTTTGCACAGTGTTGCAAGTTCTGCCTTACCAGGGGGTGGGGGCTAAGTGTCTGATCAGTTACCCTGGTAAAATAAATATTGAGAGAGATTTGATGGCTAAGACAACAACTCCCAGGGATGAATGTACACACAGTGCAGGTGTACTTCAAAGAAAATAATAATATTTGAATAAATGGATATAAACTGGTTAAAAAACCCACTTCAGTGTGAAAATTAATTTCTGACCAAAAAACCCCAGTGACTCTGGAGCATTATGAGTGAGAAGGGAGAAGTATGGTTATTCTTAAGATGGTTTTTTATTAATTTATGAAAGGATTACATTTAATGGGTCCCCAGAATGTCCCAGGAGATTCATTCATATGATGTGTATGAAGATATTCTTCATAGAAAGGTTTTCAAGACATGAGAGAAATAATTTTCAAATTGCTGAATGATACTTTCTGGAAAATGTAATTAATTCAGTGTTTCTCATCCATTACGAGGTGTTACGTAGCAGATATTACTACTTATTGCAGTAAGAATTGCCAGAGTTTCTTTGGTACCTGTTGCAAATTCTGTTGGTGTCACTAGATGTTGTCTGTAAATAAAAAAAAAACAAACAAACAAAACAAAACAAAAAAACAAACCCAAAAAATCAAACCAAAAAACAAACCAAAAACCTGCTGTCTTTTTTTCTGGGAAAACATAAAAAAAATCAGGTGCTTCAGTGTCAAACCTTTTTCTTGTTTTTTTTTTTTTTTTTTTTTTTTTTTTTTTTTTAACATCTGAAATGTTTTTCCTTACTTGCTTACATCTCTCAAAGTGGAAGAAAACTGTTCCTAGAAATTGAATCCTTAAATGATACATTTGCATGTATAACAGTAACAGATAATCACAAAGGTGAAAGTGCAGAACATTGAAACATTGTGTTTTTTGCTAATCAGCTGAATAATTTTGTATCAGACATCTGTATTTCACAGTAGAAGGTTTGCTTTCGTTGCTGTTTGCTTTTTGTTCCGGAATTCTACTTTTGTAAGTCTTATCTGGGGTTTGAAATTCAAGAGCAATTACACCTAACTGGACACTGCCATCAGTAGTAAATAATGCAGGAATTCATGTACTCCTGTGCTTTCTTTGTGGGGGAATAATACTCTAACTTTAGATTTATGAAAAAACAAATGCTGACTTTTTCCAGTGAAGACTTGTCTGTGGTATAATATGAATGCTACATCTATCTCTAGCGTAGTTTATTTTAAGAAAATCATATTATGCGAGATGAGTTCTGCTGACAGAACTGTGCACACCCTGCAGCCATGGAACTCCCACTGAAGTCGATGGGAGACTTGTGTGCCAAGAGTACTGTTTCGGGGCTTATACTGATTGCAGCTTTCAGGGTCTGATTGAAGCTTTCAGGAGTTGTATAACTCCCATGTGAGTATGTGGGAATTTTGATTTAGTAAAGAATAGAAAATCAAGCTCTAACTATGTATATTTAAGTAGTGGGCATATTTATAAAGTAGTACGGAAAAAGTGTGGGGCTAATCCAGCAGCACAGAAGAACTAAGAACTAAAGGGGTGTTCTGGTGTGCCAGGTTCTATTCAAGATAGTATGTGAGACAAAAAGGATATTTTTCTCTTTTTTTTATTTTTTATTAATAAACCCAAAGCTATATTGTAAATATTGTAAGCTACTGATTTCATTTTCTCCCTCTAAGAATGTATGAGAAAGTTGAGCTTCATAAAATTAATCATCACTTAGTTGTTGCAGCCCAAGTCATAGCTGTGTTGGAGTTTACCATTCAGTATAAAAATTCATAATTCAGTTTTGGTTTTGAGAGTTTTGATTTACTTGTTTTGGTCTCTGGCTTTGTGATACTAGTCAGAATTGTTCCTTAGGCATTCAGTATTCAGTCCATGCCTGTAGGTCTGACTGTACTGTCTGAGTGATCAGATGTTAAATGGATTTGTGCCAGATTATGGCAGTTCCACACATTGAGTTCAACAGCTTTTAGCATTTAGTCAAAATAATCCTCTTCAGCACCTTTACATTTCTATGAGTGTCTTTGGATTATATGGCCTGTGTACATACAGAATTTACATTGCTGCATTTGAGAACTCATAGGTAACGTTTTCTGTACAGATCTCTTAAACTCCTGGTAGACTTATTCTGATTTTACCATTCTTAGAAGTAAATTTACATTTTTTTTTTTTTTTTTTTAATGTTGCAGTAGTAGCTTTCAGTTCTGAGTGCATGGGTTGTTTACATGCTGCTAATTTTAAAATGAATTTTGATATCACTTGCAAACTTTAGTAGAAATCAAAAGATTCCTATGTGAGTACTAAAACCTGAGGATTCACCTGCTTCGTTCTGTGCAGCTCTTTGTGCCAGATTGATAGCTTTTTTTTTCTTTGTCCTAGGTACATGAACGAACACTTCATCTGTTATATATAAGAGCAGATCTGGATGGGGAAACTATTGTTTCCTGTAAAAATCTTGATGTAAAGAAATATACTTTCCTATGAATCATGTCGTTTTACATTTTTAGCTACTCAAGATGTCATTTAAGAAAAACAACCAACCATAACTAAATAAAACCAAGAAATACTCCTTTTTAAGATAAATCTGTTTGCTGTTAGAGTTCTGATATATATTGTTCTGTGCCTGTTTTAAACCAGGAAAGACAACTGCAGCCATTGAGTGGACTGAAAAATTAAAAGAAAAAGAGGCATTACGTAAATATTATAAAAGCTATTCTAAATATGTCTTTATTTTTTTTTTTTAAGTTGTGATTAGTGGAGAGTTACTATTGCGTTAATGAACATTAAATGTGTTTGTGACTATTTTCCAGACTATGAAGCCGACAGAGTACAGTCCTGAAAGGTTTCTAGATAGTCTCTGTTTTACACCCAAGTCAATGAAAGTTAGTCCTGCAGAAAACCTTTTTTCTGTTCATAACCACACTGAATCTATTACATGGGACCTGCAGGTATTAAAGAAGGAATATCTCTATCTGTCAACCTACAGAATGATCTGTTTCTGCAGTGATGTTCTAATTTTACCTATGGAAATGGCATAATGAATTTTGTAACTACATTTGTGAACATTTGATCAGAAAAAAAGTGTTGTAATAGAAGGGAGAGGAAGAGGGGAAACTCAAGCAGCAGTGAAGAATGAATACCTAATATTTATTGAAGGTGCATGTTTTTTCACTTCTCTCCTTGGTCATTGTTTGTTTTTTTTCCTGTTTAGGTTGTGGCTGTTAAAATTCTGTTTTCATAGTCTAGGTGTGTTTTACAGAATCACACAGTTTCACATAATGGCTCTGAAAGATTTTATTCTTAAGACTGGGAGACAAGCTTTACTTAGAGGTGTCTTCTGCATGACAGGCCTGCTATGGTTTTTGTCATAAGAACACCGAAGACTGGACAAAGGTCAACTGAACTGTTTCCTGGAGATAGTGAACACTGTTTGTAGAAATCATGACATGCTGTGTGGTGTCATTTTCTGTTAACTACTGATTCTATTCTTCTTACTTACTGTTGACTCTTAGGAGACCTTCATCACTTTTCTTGCAAACAGGCTAATACGGGTTTTTTAAAACATTATGAAGAGGTAATCTAAGCATTCTCTCAGGTGTTCATTATATTTGTAAAAACCTCAAATAGCTCTGTCGTTCATATTTCCATTTGAACTGCAGCCACATTTGCAAATGTACATGTGTTCCAGGTTTATTTTGCTTGAAATAGCAAATAAATTTAAAAAGTAATATCTTGAAATTGTTACCTGAAGTTTTTCTGAAATTCAGTCCTAAAAACAGCTGCATATGTATATGACAAAGAAGTACTAAAACAGCAAAAATGAGAATATAAGCCTTTCTAAGCAGTTGCTAGGAAAAAAATGCACAGTGAAGCAAAAGATACTTTTCACAGTAAATACTTCTATATAAAAGAAACATTTGTATTGTCAGTTTGAGTTTAATTGTTCATGAAATATCTTTGCGTAATGCTTAATTCTAACTACATAAAGAATTGCTTTGTGATTTTTTTTTTTTTTTTTTAGTTTTATATTATGAAAATACTTTTGGGGTCTTGTTGTCTTACAAGTAAGATGAGAGTGGAAACAGTTAACCTTCTCAGATTCATTGAGTTAATGCTGAGCTTTGCCCTACATCCGTTTGGCAGAATTTCTTTTTTTTAACCATCTTTCCATTCACTTGTATTGTGCAATGCAGCTGCATTATCTAAACTGAATTTTTGAGGTTCAATGTTAGAGGGGTAAATATTTCTGTGGTAAGATTTTTGATTCAAACCTACATTCGGTAATAGTCAGTTTACAACCTGCAATAAAAAGGGCTGATTCAACTGATAAATTGATTTGTTGGTAATTACAGGCAACAAATAAAACACTTTATCAGTGTGCATTGTACCTGTCTTTTTAAAAGTACATGATCTGTCCATTTAATGTCATATGTATGTATTCACATAATGAAATGTATTATAACTGACACAAATGTCATCTTTGTTAGCCTGGAGATTCTAAAGAAGGCTAAATGAGGATGGAGACTCTGTTTTTTTGTTTGTTTTGGGTTTTTTTTTTTTTTTTGTTTTTTTTTTTACTTCAGAAGTAGTAGGTGAAAACCACTTAATTTTTCTATAAGGTTCTCTAAATAATGTGTTTTTCATAATTATACATTCAGTATTATAGATGAAGTCTAAAATTGCTCCTGTATGCTTGTCTTTGGAGTATACATGCCACCCAGTATCAATAACATACTGAGGAATTCTCAGTATGAAATATACTAATCCTCACAATGCCTCCAGCCTCACCATTGGAAAAGTATGGAGTTAAGTTAGCAGGTCTCTCTGCTTGTTCTCTTCTAGGCAGAGGCGCATGCTCCCAGTTAACTGAAGACAAACTAGCTCCAGATCAAAAACTGACGGCCATTCACACAAACTGTCATTGCGGCTTACTAACATGAGCATAATGTGGTAATTACAGATGAACAAATTGCCATTAGGTTGCATCTGGCCAACTTGGAGCATGCATCTGCCTGCCAGAGATTGTGTTGACATGTCCACAGCAAGATAGATAAAGGTAGGACGGTGCAAGGATCATCAAGTTAAAGAAAACCTAAGCCAGTAAATCTAAATGGCACAGCATTGTCCTTGTGGCACGGAGTGCCCACTCCTGTCAGGAACAGGAGAACTGGAGGAGGACTTCTTACTCCAAGTAAGTAGTTTCATTTGCCATAGGCTGTAACCATGTTGACTACCTGTATTGTCTCCAGGTGTCATTGCATCATACATTTCTGCTGCTGATTCATAGGCACAGCTAGTTTGTGCCACAGCTGTGCATATGACCTAAATAGGGGAGATGTTGCACAGAGCAATAAATGCAATTCAGTCTTCTGAGTTTTTTGGGTACTACCCTAGAAGTTGAACCATCTTTTTGGACAGTCGATGTTATTCCATTAAATTCTAGGAAGCCATATTGACCTCTATTCTAACTTTATTAGGGGTACTTAATGTGGCACATTGTTCTGAGAGTGCCCATGCAGTTTATATTAATGAAGAGTCAAATTTTATTCTATTGGAAGACAGTCTATTGCCAGATTCAAACTAATATAACTGAGAGGGTGTCAGCTACTAGTGAGAAAGGAAATCTCAGCTTTATTAATTCAGTAATATTTGAGAAGTGTTTTAAATTCAAGTCATTACTTTATCTTCAATCAGACTGTATATTTTTTTTCTTCATACAAATAAAGAGATTACATCTGATAAATCGAATACCAACCATTTATAGACAATAGAATAGATAGCCATTTAAACAAAGAATGATTTAATGAAGAAATATGAGAGGCTACAGTTTTCTTGTTAGAACATTGTTAGCAGGCAGGATACCTGGGTTCTCCCGTTGTGAAGCTTTGTGATTTAATGCTCATAACTTTATTTGTGCCTCAGGAATTTTAGGTGTTAATATGACCCAATATATACTCTTTGTCAGTTCAGGCACCAGAAAGAAAAGGGAGATGGTAATGTTGCATTTTATACAGTAATCTATACTTAATATGTTGGATTTTGTTTTAGTTTTGTCATAGTCTGTAAAACAGAAATACTTGAATTTTCCTGTGTTGATTCTGCTAAAATTTGTTTTTCTCTTTGTGTTATAGCCAGGATGTGAATGTGAAGTATTTCTTCATAAAATAAGAAGCCATGCCCCTGTGGATGTAGTTTTTTTCTTAATTGTACTTTGATTTCTCATTTTAATCATGAAATGAAACATAAAGAAACGTGGTCGGGGTCATACAGAAAATCCACTGTGAATCCAGAATGAACCAGGTGTCCTGGTTTCATTCCAGTGTTTTAAGAGTCACTCTGCTTTTATTTTAAGATAAGATACGAGGTCAAAACTGACATGAAAATATGCAGTGATTGTCATTGATTTCACTGTTGTTCTTTAGGGTTGTGCATGCTGATTTGAGAAGCTCTGTCTTAAATGGGCTTTATTTGAGGCTAGAGTGTGTGGTAGGTGTGATGATTTGGCATTTCTTTAGGATTCTGAGGAGTATCCCCAGAAATCCTCATTCAAATCTGCAGATTAACAAGTGGAATGCTTGGTTCTTCTTTTTAAGAAAACAAGGAAGTAAAAAAGAAATGTGTTTGGTGTGAAACTAGATTGGGAGGGGAAGAAAGGAAAACAAACAAGCCAACGCAAAACCAAAAAACCAAAGATCTTATGTAAACTGTAGGGTATTTAAATGCTTATGATGTTCCCCACTCACTATTCTGACACTGCATCAGAAATTACTTTTTTTTTAGTTCTGAAATAATAGCTGCCATCATTTATGTCTTTGAAGAATGAAGGTGAATAACCAAAGTGTTTTCTTTCCATGGTCAAACAGGCTGTTGCAGTGTTCAAGGCTGGTTGTAAATGCTGGACTGGTAACACTGAGTAGATGAAATAGGGTGAGAAAGATGCTGTCAGTATTGGTAGCCTCATAATCTTTCTTCCTTCTTGCAAACTCCATTTACTAAAATTGCCAGAGTGCATATCTGTAGTGTTGGGTTTTTGTATCTATTTTTGGAATAAAGGTAGACCTACTTTTGTTTTGAGTTTTGTTTTCTCTTAAATAAAAGTGGGATGGTGTTACATACCTGTCTTTGTATGGTCCTCAAACACGTTGAACTACTAGTACAAAAATGCTAAATTATTTACAGGTAATATTAGTTTCAAATATGGAAATAGCAAAATAATGATATCAATTATATCATCTGTTAACATAAAAAATAGGCAATAAATTACTTATGTAAACATTTTGAGTGCTTTACAGGGTGCTAAATGCTGGTACAACCTGTGTACATTCTTTAATCCACACAACAAAAGTGGGGAGGGCTCTGAAATGCTGATTGGAAGACGTGTTCCCTGAGCACAAATGAGAACACTGAGTTATTAGGGGGACAAAATTTGTGTTCCCTGCATCGTTTGTACACATAAGAGGTTATCTGTTTCTGCAAATTGATTAGTTGTATAAACAGCAGCATTATTTATTTAAAGTCAAGTCTCAAAGATTTGGAAAAGCATAGTGGAAGAACATGAAGGGGTTTCAAAAAAGGAAAGGTGCAGATAATGTAGCTGTACCTGTACAGGTAACTCATGTATACATGGATGTGTTTTAATGCAGCAGAGTTTGTTTGTGTGTTAGCCATTGGCAATGTAGAGAGCTTGAGACTCAACATTTCAGCAGAAGCTTTAAACATATATATATAAGGGCTGTTGAAATTACATATTTAAAACCAATCATATTTCATAAATTCATAAAATCAATCACCACCTCCTTCTGAGTATCTGTGAATATTCATACTTCTTCCCCAGATGACTTGCAGAAATGATGTGCCTTCCAAATGGATATTTATAGTTGATTCTTCGAAGTCAGTGGCATAACTTTTATAACTTTTCTAGTGCTTGGATTTTGTTCAGTGTATTCTCACTCAGGTACAGAAAGGAATGTTTTGGGAAGCTTCTGCCTGTAGCCATGGTGATAGCCCAAGAAGCAGAGGGGTGGCTCTGCACTGATTATGCAGAGGTCTCTTAGTGGTCTGAGATGTAGTGCTTCTCTACTGGATTCAACAGGGCTAAAAAAAGCTGAACATATTCCTTCCTTCCTGTAGGGACTACTCAGATGAAGAAAATAAGCTAAACTAACGCAAACAAGTTAAATTGTGATTAGCATTGATAGCATTTGCCACAAGAATAACTCCATACAGAAAGGTAGTGCAACTTGGTCAGAGATACAAAGCATTCTTTTTTTTTTTTTTTTTTTTAAGAAGACTCTGAATTTCTCTGTTTATTTGGATCTTGAATACATTTTTTTTTTTGGTTTCTCTGGTCTTAGAATCTTGTCCAATGGGTTTCATTATATTCTTTGGGAAACATGAAAACTGTAAGTCCTTACAAGTTCGTATATCATTTACATGCTACTTGAAAATTATGTGGATAACTTAGTAGAAAGTATCCCTTTTGTTACTCAAATGAAAAGAGCTTTGGTTTTTTTCTCATGTTAAATAGGCTGCTTGACAAGAACAATTATAATTTTATTAAAAGTTACCATTTGTTGTATGTAATGTGTACCTTGATTTTCTAATCTTGATTGTTGATTTTACAGGCCAAATCTGTCACTTTGGAGATTAAGTAAAACATCTCGTTTACCAGTCTTTAATGAAGCATTTTAGAAGAGGGATCTTTTTGAGTGCAAAGTTCGTTGTCATGTTGCTAGTGTGTGTTTCTGACCAGAATGCAAAGTAGCTTTAATCCATACATTCTTTTTTTTGCCTGTACTGGGATAACTGCCAAATCTATGTCAGCGATTAACTTCTGAATGTGTCAGCTGTAACAAATACAGTTCATTGTTTCCTGACTAGTTAACAGCTAGTTAAAAGGCAGGAACAGCTCAAATGAAAGGGGACTACTGTACGTTTTGTATCTAAAATATTCAGGCTGTTAAAACTACTGAGAGAAAGAAAAAAAGTCAGTTGTAGGAGGGATTTTTAGGTAGACAAAAATACTTAACTGATTCTTCAAATCAGAACATGACTGATTGCTAGATAATGAAGTTATATGATGAAATCACGGTCAGTTACAGGTAATTTTCAATAGTTATATGAATCAATATTTAAGCATCTGTTTCACTTGTGTGAAAAAGAAAACAGCAACAGTCTCGTCTTCCCTCCCCACCCTCCTCCCTACACACACACAAAAAGCCCCAAACAAAACAGTACAAGAAATCTCTCTTGAAATGTTAGAGTAATGTCTGATATACTGGTTAGAAAGAATAACTGATTCAGAGAGCAGAGTATGAAAATTATCATCTAGAACAAAGTGTAAAATCAGAGTTTAGAGGGTTGAGTTAATGATACTCTTCCACCTCACACACATACGTTTTGGAGTTATTAATACTTTTTGTTTGCAGACTGTATGCACAAAGTCACATCAACTTTATCTTCATGTTTTGCCTATATCATTTTTGGCAGATTTTCCTCTGCAAGTGAAAAGTGAATGGTTTGCTGTAAATATTTTAAACTACAGTGTGTTTAATTAGTTCTTTAAGCTTCATGTAGACCTTTTTTCCTGAATTTTAGATCAAGTATTCCAGCAGAAAAGCTTTGCAAATTAAACTGCAATTTTACTATATGGAAGACTTTTTCTACAATTTTCCCTTACATGTATATTCTGTCTTGTTGAGCTTAACATGAAAATACTGGTAGTAAATGAAGACAAAAGGGTCTGTTATAACAGGTGCCATATTTAATATATTGCATAAGAGAGAAGATTCAGTTGTTTTCTTACAATGATGACAGGTGCTAAAACTCTGCAGGGATCCAGAATTACTTTTGTTGACTAGCTCATTTCTGTCCTGTTATTTTCAAGTTGCAGTAAGTGAGAGGATTGAATGTCCTATTAGGCAGAAGGACAGAGGAAGCCATGCAGTGAAATGTCAGTAATCTAGCAAGAGGAGAAAATTTGTATTGTGACATGTAAGAACAACAACAACCAAAACAACCCCTCTGGGAGACACAAATTGGGATCATACTGAATGTGTACTTTGAGTTAGAAGAGGAACTCCAGTAATTGACAGTGAAACTACACTGCTGGGTGAATTTTTAAATGCAAGGAAACTTGTAGAATAATCTATCATTTGCTTAACTTTTTATTTTAAAATAATAGTTATGTGTTTTGATAAGGTGAAGGAGGGCAGGAAAGTGGTCTTTGCATATCTAGAAATCATAGACTTCTGTATAGATTTATGGAATAAAATGTTACTTCTCAGCTCATTGACAGTGGTGTAACCTATGCAGAAAGTATTTACCTGTAATGTATAGATGGTGAATCTTCAGTCCCAGTCCTTCAGCACTTATTCCTCCTGCTCTGTGTCACCCCCACCCTCATTCTGCTAGCTCCCTTCTTACACAGGAGTACTGTTTCACTTAAAAAGGGATTCCAGACAGTGGTTTCCCCTATACATGAGTCAGAATGTTTTATATTTGTAATGCATAATTTTCTATATCTGTAGAATAGTGGTTGTGAGTCGTGAGCAGGATTTGTTGATCTACCCTCAATTTACTCAGTGTTCATGGTAAGAGACAGGAGTGGCACTGGCACTATTTTTTTTTTTTTTTTTTTCTTAAATCCCTCTCCCTCCCTTTTGTTTTATGGTGGAAGATCTGTGAGCCTTAGGAGACAAAACAATTTGAGATAGATAAATCAAGAAATCTAATTCCTGTGTGATATGCAAGCTACCTGTGACTGCAGTTACACACTTACTTCTCAGTTCTCTTTGAAATCTCAACCTCCTTCATCATTTCCTACTGCTACTTTTTGTAACTCTTCTTGAGCATGCTGATGACTGTGGTACACATTCTGAGGTACTCCATGCATTCTTTAATCCAGGATCTTTGAAATTAGTTATTGCAATGGCAAGATTTTATAAGGAGGGGAAGGAGGCATTAAAAAGAGTAAAGAGAAGCTGAATGGTGGGGATGGTGATAGGAAGACTTCTGCACTGCAGGTGGAAGCCAAAATGAATGAGCATATAATCTCCATCCCATGATCTTGAATGAAACTGAAGACTCAGTGGTAAATGCTGTACCTCTGTTTAAAAGTTAGAAGATGGATATTTGGTTAGTACAGGTTTGCTGCTCTGACACAAATAGTCTGCAAGGCTGTATGTATGTGGCTGGGTGTGCATATGTATATATATCTCATATAGTTTTCAAATATAAAGAGTTTTATTTATGTAGTTTTGCCATTGTCCCAGATTCCAGTGAAATCTGTTCTTTTAATACTGTATACGAGTCTGGTAATCCATTTTTACGAATAGGTGTTCATGCGAGATGAGAAAGAAGGCATCAGGGCATGAGAGAAAATGGGCTTGTTTACTTCAAAGTGGGGAGGAGATACATTTGGAGTCTCTAAAAATTAGATTGGTAAGTGGAAGGAAGGAGAATTATTCTTTTAAGTTAAAGTATGTGCTTGGTGCAGGAGCAAATGGGTTTGAACTGACTGAACAATTTTAGTTTGAAAATGTAAAGATTACTTCCATCCATAAGAACAAGGAAAATGTGGAACAACCTCTAAAATAATGGTTGTATAAAACTAAGTGGTTTTAAGGAGGTAAAGGGGTTTAGGGGTGGTGATGTAATGCAGTGCCTACAGAAGTATGCTAAAGTCTTCTACCCAAAAGTGCTGTTTTCCTGCATTCTTGAAAGGATTGCGTTTGGAATTAAACCCTGAAATGTCTCCATTAAGTTTGTATTTAGTAAATAAAAAGTATGTTGGAATTAACTATTTAATTGTGTAATAACAGTTAATAATTTAAATAATTCATCCTAATAATAGCATATTTTTACAGAAAATTGTTTCTAGAACTTTCAGATGTGTAAAATTTGTGCGGTGATTTAACATGCAATGAGAATTAACTCTCCACTCGTCATGTTCTTGTTATGAATTAGCAATGATTAAGTACATCTAAAGTCTGGGATTAAAAGTAGGTAGTATTTTACAAGTACCTTAAAGGTATGCTTGTAGAGTCTACTTTTACACACCAAAAGAAAAGCTTTCTAAATGCTTTGACTTCGCAAAATAAGTAGTAGTACTTAAACAATGGAAATAATAAAAATTAGAAATGCAAAAGCATGAATTTTCCATGGAACTGACAAAAAATGTTCTGGGGAAGTTTAAAGAAAAATCTGTTATTTAGAGAAGTCATAGCCAAATAAGCTTCACCAAGCTGTCACTGAAAACATGAAATCAAATGATCAGTATTTGTATTCTCTGCAAAAAGGATCTGAGAAAGTGAATCATCCTGAGGAGCAAGAATTTCACTTGTGACTTTTGTGCATGTTTTGGAGCAATTAATGATAAGGTGCTGGAGAATCACTATATCTGCAAAGAGAAATATTCAGAATTGCTGATTCTATTCATTAGTCATAAGATAATTGAGATAAAGTAACTCGAACCAGGCAAATTATTATAGGTGGAAGAATTTGAAAACATAGCTGATTCTTTCTTTAATGGTTTTGACAATGTTTTCATAAAGGACATCAGAATAGATGCCCTCCAATTTACAGCAATTATATGAGTATGATAGAGCGTAATAGAAAAATGCATTGGTAAAAAAGACACCATGAGATAGAGGGCTCAAAGTCTAGGTAGAGGTACTTGAGAAGATAATTTCCTGGACTGTAGGAACTTTTCAGCAACTACTTCAGTTGTGCATGTTTGTTCATTGTGGTAAGTAGTCTACACTTTTGTATTAATGGTGTGTATAACTAACCAGATTGTAACAATTTGTGTTGGGAGGTCAGGATACAATTGCCAGAACTCAGACCTCCACATTTGGCACATAAGTGCCAGACAAATTTCTGCATTCTCTCTATGGTAATGCCGTTAATTTCTTCAATTTAGCTGTTTTGTGGTGGTGTGTTGTGTTTTGGTTTTTTTTTTTTTTTTTTTTTTTTTTTTTTGTTTGTTTGGTTTTTTTTTCCTCCTGGCCTTCCCATGAAGCACAAAAGGCTGGAACCCCAGAAGGCAGTCAAATATTCTCCTAAATGTGCTCTCTATATAGTTTCAATTAATGCTATAAGGGCAAATTTGCCTGAGAAAAAAAGAGAATCATAGTGCCAGCAAGTAACTTACATATAACATGTCTAAGTCTAGTTCCATGCACTCCTTAAAAAGAAAGGACCAAATGGTAACAGATGTTAGTCTGGAATGTTTCATATCCTCTCTTATGAAACAGGAGTATCCTTGGCAGAACATTCTGTCCAAATCTTGTAATTTAGCAAACATTCCCTTATTTATAGATCTTGTACTCATGAAAATCAAAGATGTTTAGGCTTTAATTTAAAATTGCATTGCTCTGTGCCATGTCCTGCTCAGATGAGGGAGACAAGTGACTTAGATCTGTAAATCCCAGACATCTCCCTTGGGTCTGTACCCTAGTCAGCCTATCTATGTATCACATGTATGGGAAGCAGTAAGGTGCTGCATGGAATGGTGTAATTAGCATGATCTTGTTCATATTCATTAGCATATACAGGGGTGTCAACTTTAATATGTATTTCATGAATAATGAATTCACTAGGCAGGTGGCCCTTTAAACGGTACAGGAGGCACCAGGCCAGAACTGTCCCATGTCCACAGGACTCCCTCCCCGAGCTTCACCCTGTGCTATCCGGACCGCCCTATTAGCTCCAGCCTCCACATTGTTCACCCCCTGACTATCATTTTGTTACTTGTGCTTGAGGCATCCTTTGGCTTAGAGGGCTTCTGCTCCCCCCCATACCTTATCTCTTTCTCAGTCCCTGTTTTTCTCAGTCCCTGTTTCAGGGAATTACAAGTTGTATCTCACACTCTGTCATTTAGATTTCAGTAGTTAACACAAATTATACAATATTGGTCACATTTTTGAAATTAGATAGGTCTGATTTGTATCACTGTAATCAATGGAGAAAAGAAATTGAATCCACTGCTCTTATAGGTTCATATGACTTGTCATTATATCAACTATGTATATGTCAAAGTACATAATTTATTTGTAGTTCTAGTTTGTGGCAGAAAATGTTTTCCAGTCTTTTTCTCCTAATTCTGATGAATCCTGTTCACCACTCAATTGCTTGAATGCCTTTTTGTTTGAGTGTTAGTTAACATTTGAACACTAGTATAACATAAGAAAAAATGGATGACGTTTGTTAGGTAGATGGGTAGGTTTAGAAGATGCTAATTCGTTATTGCTTCCATATAATTCTGATTCACATTGCAACCTTGTATACCTATTAGTCTAATATTTAATACAGACTGAGTATTCTCAAATTTCTGAAAATATTTGGCTTCTAGTTCTGGCTTATGTTCGGATGTTTTTCAAGGCTCACATTAAATCATTAAATGACATCACAACTCCAGTTTAATACATCCTTAGCTGATACGGCTCATCATTGATTCCTTATTAGATATGAATCTTTAGCTTTTTGCAAAATACTAACCACAGGATTTCCACCTGTATTATGTAAACATGCTAGGCAAAGTTTAATTCAGTAAGAGACTTCTAATTTAGAAATAATGTGCTGCTTTTAAAAACACCTCTGAAACACATAATCTTCACTTTGATAGTTTATTCTTCATTTTATGACATATGGAATCTTGTGTCCAAGGAATACAGTGCAAATATTTTAAGTAAATTCATTTGTTTGTTCTCTGCTTGCAATGTTACAATTCTGCTTTAAAAAAGGTAACCGAGTATAATTTAAAAGACTTCATATCTCTCATCATATTGATATAGTTTATAGTGTGTGCTTTGCCCAGAGGGGAAGTTCTGTAATACAAATCAAAGCAAAAAGAACACTCTCAAATACATACTCTGAAAAGATTGATTTAAAAGAAGAATGGAAAGTGGATGCTTTCAAGAGCAATTACATATGAAGATGACTTTAAGTACTGAAAGATTAAGCCAAAACAAAAGTGTGATGACAAATAGGGAATGACATCCTAAATATGAAGAAAAGACTGACACCCAGTTTTAGTTTTTGTGTAAAACTAAATATCTGAAAAATTATGTAAGTCCACAGCTGGGCATGTAAAATTAACAAGTATTTTACATATGAGAAAAACTGTCTCCATGTTGGCTTTGCTGTTCAATTAGTAGTAAAGCTAAATTGGAGATTTGATGCTTTTAACTTTGTTTTGGCTTGAAGCCAATTGTGAACTTCTCTACTAGCCTAATTCCTTATAATTCTCCTGATAGCAGATCTTTTCTAATGGTGTCTGCCCTTGGAAAGGGGGGAAGTTTACAAAGTGTTCTAGATACTGCAGTGTCTTTGGCTGGAAATCTCCAGACGACTAAATGCTGATTCAGTGTCTTCCTTTCTCAGCCTACTTTTCATTTTCCTCCTGGTCTTCATTACCTACATCCAACACAGTAAATGCTTGCGCTTCCTTCCTGATCTAAAGGAGGGAGGCACATATGAGTGGATTGCATTGTTAGTGTAGACCATGAAAAGGGTGTGGTGACTCTACTAGATCATTCAAATGTTGTATTTGCTTATGTTTGTTTTTCTAAAGCGGTTTGTATTCCCCTCAAAATATATACTGCATTGTGAAGCTACAAATGGCATGATAGACCTTGAGGAAAACAATGAACTGTTCCCATGTCACACTGTTTTCTGTCTCTGAAGAGAACAGACGTATTGTCTGTGACAATCCCTTTTTTTTTTTTTTTTTTTTTTTTTTTTTTTTTTACTACCATCACTTAAAACATATACTTGTTTGGTTTCTGTTGGATGTGTTAAGAGAAGCAGCAGTTCTGCCTAATGGGTCTTGTGACCTGGTTGCCTCGAATTACTTTGTCTTCTTTCTTTTAAGTGGTCATTCACATACACACACCCTCCTTCAGGAGAAATAGTGTAACACTGCAGGATTGTGTGTGAACTGGTTCTCCAGTTTGGTGACTGCTGCTGAGCCTTAATAATGAATTTCTGTATGTTCTAAATTTTTAAGATCAAATTTAAGATTTTCAGAACACTTTTTATCAAGTTTTGGCCTCCTTATATGTTAATGTTGGCAGTAGGTACAAAGTATATGCCAGAGTTAAGCAGTTTAATTCACATTCGATGTTCATTGATTGTTTTGTTTGCAATAACAATTTTAGATTATGAAATTGCTCCCGCTGTCTCTCTATATAAATATAGCTTCTTATTGAATTATCTCCACCTGGTGGCAGTATGTCATAGCTAGCAACAGAGTAACAAGCAGAAATAGAGCACATTTTTTTTTTTTCTTAACAGAAACATAACATCAAAGCTACTTAAATCAGATGGGTCATTTATTGCTTAAAAAACCCTGTAGATGTGCATGAAATATTTTAAAGCTGAACTGTGGTGTCTTGTATGTAGTTTGATGTAAGCACTATATGGATCTTTAACTGGTCAATATCCCATGTGTAAGTACCTCCAAAATGCAAGTCAGTTGGCAAAAGCTCTGATAGCATAACTGTATTAAAGCCTGCATTACTTCATTGAGACAGAACAATGCAGGTATTTTGGTGGGTAAAGCCAACACCAAGTGTTTCACATTTATATATTCTGCTTATTCCTGTACTTATAAAGTATGGATTAGATTGTGCAAAGTTTGCATAATGTGTTTTCTTCAAGGATATTTTTGTAGCCTGTTGCAAAAAAACGTTCTTTGCTGAAGTGCTGAATTGCCAGTTTTCCTTAGTGAAGAAAGGAAACATTTTTCAGAACAATAAGCACAGTATCAAACTATTCTATCAAAATATGTTTTTAGGAACTTAACCTACAAGACTTTTCATATTACAGTTGTCAGAACAAAGTTTACATTTGAAGTTACACAAGCAATTCCATATTATTTAAGTACTACATATGATTAAGATTTTTACAGAAAAGCACAATTACTTGGTTTTCCAGAGCTGAAAAGAGATTGCTTTATTTGTAAGACAAAATAACTGAAATATTACATGTTTGCATCTCTAAATTTTCAGGAGTACTCCAGAGTGATTCTGAGGGTTTAGTTGGAAAGGAAATTAGAGATTATGCTGTATTTTCAAAAATTCCTATGACCAAAGGAAGTTACAGCATCCCTGGATAGTATAAAGTGTTTTGACCAGCTTAATTCTTGTATTAAAAGTTTCTTTAACATTGGGAGAGATTAAGTCAATTTTTATGTTTTTTTTTACTGTGAAATAAATACCAAGCACAGTTTTAGTTGCTATAGCCTGAAACTACAATGGTCATGAAAATACTTTGATTATTTACCACCTCTCTCCCCAGCCCCCCCCATCCCAAGAAGTTAGTGTTAAAAACCCCATTTTTGATCAGATCTGATTAGTAGCTAGGAACTTGTACCAAATCATGTTTTGCTGATTGAAAAGCTTTTAAATTTATCTGTTTATAGGTGGTAGTTCTTGTCACCTTTTGTATTTATAAACATTGAGTCAAATACAACCAACTTCTTTATTTTTGTGGTTTTTATAGATAAACCTCTACTTCCTTCTGGAAAGGACAAGTTAGCATTTTTATTGTTGATTTTAGGTGGTAGCATACATTACTGTTGAACAGTCTTTATGCAGTGTAATTATTTTGATATAGCTATTTTCAAATTATACTGGCTTGTGATGATTTCTTTATTGGCCTAAGCACAATTATAAAGAATTTACAGCTTGAGAGCCTCATATGGGAAGTCTAAAAAATGCTTTTGAAAAAGGAAAAGAAAAAGCAAAGAACAGACTGGCAGCAATCTAAAAGGAATCTTGTATATTTGTTGCAAGGTCCATGCTCTATTCTTAGACATGGTCTTAATGTGTATATGTGTATGTTTCCAGGTTTTTTGTATAGATGAAATACTACTTAAATCATTGTTCTGTGATTCACCTTGGATGAAGTAATCTTAGACCACAGTTTCTGTACCCCATTAAGTCTCTAAGAATTAAAGAGAAAAAATAAAGGACACTCATGGAAAGCATCACTTACGTGTGGTGAGACTTAATATTTTTGGTGTAAGGAGCGTAAAATATGAATTCAGTGAAGAAAGAGAAGAGGCAAAGAATACCAACCACACAAATATTATTTACATAGCAGAGCAACCACTCTCTTACAAGCCATAAATATGGGAATACTGTCTTGATTTGTCATGCTGAATTCAGCTAATAGAATTGGCTGAGTCAAAATTTCTATTAGGGTCTTTTTTTTTTCTCTGTATATTAAGCTTTTGTGTGGCAAAAGGATTCCATTTTTCTTTGATCTATCAAGTAGTTTCTAGGCTGATAACATATTTCTGAATTTATCAATAAATTCCTAGTTATTTAAGAGCTATAAAAATGAAATTAATATATAAAAATTAGATGCTAGTTATCTCATTGCTTTCTTGGTTTATATAGTAGTATATTTCAGCCTGAAGCTGTTGAACTGACCAGCTCTGACTAGATTAGGTAGTATCATCTATAAATAATGTGGTAAAACAATCTTCACTAATGAAAGTGAAATTTAAGCAATGAAGAATTTCCTGCTTTATTGATTGCAAATATTTTTATTATTAAAAGCTATTGCTACTTTTAGCTTTTTTAATTGTACAAAAGTGGTAAGAAACATTGAATACTTGTTGAGGAAGGTTTCATTTGCCTGACAGAACTCTTTAGCTGGAAATTTAGGGCCCAAGTCAGGTATAATGACTGCTTCAGAAGTTCAGACCACCAGATTCCTGATTACCCATTTTCTCTCAGGAAATGATACCACTTGTAGGTCTGATGCTTTGTGTTGTCCTTCTGGGAAAGCAAGAAGGCTTCTCCTGTGGCCTGCTCATTCCTCTTTACTTGTATGAGAAGGGCCATAGCAGTCATGTGGAGCCTGCATTCTCTTTCCCTTTCTGTATACTTTCTCTTATAGGAAGCCTATGGGTGCCTTGTCTCCTCTGTACAGGTCTGTATCTTGAGTCACATTTGTGTCTTGGTGGTTAGTTTTTACTTAAGTGGAATCAGTGTTAAGTGGTGTTGGTTGGTGTGCAGGTTTTTCTGTGGGTGGGTTTTGTTTTGTTTTTTTTTTTTTTTTTTGGTGTTTTGGGGTGTGGACTCACAACGCTGTAAGATACCAAGACTTTTTTGATTTAATTTTGCTGCTTGATATGTTGAATTAAAAAAAACAAGGAGACACCGAAGGGGCGATTGTCAAAGTAGACAATACTAGATGATGAAATACTTGAAAATTTTGTTAAAGTAAACACAATTATTAGGTTAATACTTGAGCAAAAATGATAGCAAATAAATATATTAAGTACTTATAACAGTACTTCTTAAAAACTGACTAGTAATACATTCTTTAACAGTTGTAAGGTTATCTGAAATAGTAGAATAAAACAAGTTTGTAAATTAATTTATTTACCTTAAATAAGAAATTCATTCAAATAGTGTGTATTTGGAGCTCGTGAAGTTGTTATGAAACATGGAAAGAAAAAATAAAACCCTTCTGCAACTGGCTTGGGAATCTCATTATGTAATAATTTGATAGCTCTGTAATCTAACACTTCTGGCCACTTTGTTATCTTTTGACTAGCATCTGATTGCTCATAACTTGCACTGAATTCTGTGTTCTTTTCTTAGCAGTTTTGTTACTATGTAGAGTGAAAGATGCTTTCTTTTGCGAAGACTTTTCATTTTGATTTTTGTCAAAGTACCATTTTTTTTCTTTTCCTCTCTAAACTCTTAATTTTAACTAATCTGTGAAAAAGGGGCAGGCTTCTGAAAGCAAGACATTTTTTAGGTTAAGAACAACAGAAATATAAACAACTGTATTGCTTGATGTCACATTCTTGTTTCTTCCTACAGGGTTTATGCATTCAACTGAGTTGGTAATGGAGCTTATTCCATAAACTGGCTTCTAAGCCCTAAAATAGTTGACTCTGCTACAAGTAAGCTGTGAATTTACCGGTACTGTTTGTAGAAGTCTATTTAGAGTGACCAATAACAAAAATGTTTGTGCTGTAGCATGGAATTTGATTTGTTCATGTCACCATTCATTTTAACATTGAAGAAGTTCAGGAAATATAAACAGCTTTGTGTTTATAAGGTGTGAGAAACAAGCTCATGTATATCAAAAAAATGTTTTATTTGGGGACAAAGTCAGTGGAGCAAAGAATACAGCGCTGGGCGCAATGCCGCACACCCCACCCCAACAGGGGCTGCTTTTTATAGAGCAACCAGGAGATTTCATTGGATAAGGGAAAATGGCAGGTTTTCTCCTCTTTACACCTGAGCAGCTCCTTTTTCTCTGTTTCTCCGAGGCTGTCTCTCTCAGTACTTTTCCACTGCCCTCTAGGGCGGTGGTAAAGTCCAGGATCCTCTTCATCAGGAGTTCTTCACTTCCTTTTCTGCTGGCTTCCATTCCTCCCCAGCCCCCCCATCCAGGTTCCCCTTTACATGACACCTAACCACAGACCACCCCCAACATCCTCTTGCTTGCCCAACTCCGCACAGTGCCCAACCATATGCCTAACTGGTGATCAAAAAAGGCTTCCTTAACTTTTGTAATTTCAACAACACTAATTTAATAACACCTTTAACCTAAGCAATAAAAGTAATTGTTTAATTACTTTTACTGAAAGCAAAACTCTCCTGTTATTTATCACATAAGGTGATGTACCTTTACCTATGCACTTGCTGCTACCTCCAAGAAAAACTGTATAATCAAATTTTGTGAAAAATGTCTTAGGGTGATGTACCCTATGGTTTAGGAGTTACAGGATGTCACCACATCCCTATTGAGGTTTAAGGAATTATTTCTGTTTGTGCAGTAGTTAAGACTGGTTCATAGGCTGGTGTTAATGAAGGAAACTTCTGCAAAATAGAAGTACAGTAGCAAACTCCTTCCTCCTTCCTCCTTCCTCCTTCCTCCTTCCTCCTTCCTCCTTCCTCCTTCCTCCTTCCTCCTTCCTCCTTCCTCCTTCCTCCTTCCTCCTTCCTCCTTCCTCCTTCCTCCTTCCTCCTTCCTCCTTCCTCCTTCCTCCTTCCTCCTTCCTCCTTCCTCCTTCCTCCTTCCTCCTTCCTCCTTCCTCCTTCCTCCTTCCTCCTTCCTCCTTCCTCCTTCCTCCTTCCTCCTTCCTCCTTCCTCCTTCCTCCTTCCTCCTTCCTCCTTCCTCCTTCCTCCTTCCTCCTTCCTCCTTCCTCCTTCCTTCTTTTTCGTCTGTTCTTTTTCAAAAGCATTGGAACATTTTGATCTTTACCCTTCTTCCAGGAAGGGTATGAATGAACTGAAATTGCCATGGCATATCCTTGTCTGGCACTTTGTTTATCCTAGTATTTAATACTTTCTTACAGAGAAAAATCTTTATGAATAAATGTAATGTTTTTAGAATAATCATGGTTTTGTAGTACCATTTTAAATATATACTGCATTTTTCATATCTTTCTCTGGCCTTGAAGTCAAGACAGGTCAATAAGGTAAATTTTTATATTACTACGTATTTACTGAAAGGGTGAGACTAGGACTGTTAGTTTATTGCTGATGTTGTCAGGATGTTTTAATTTCAGGGAGACTGAATCCATGCTATGTCAGAAAGACAGATGAACTCTTAAATGCTTAATTGCTTTTCTGGTGGTTCAGTCTTGGAGTTCATCCAAGTGTATTTCATGGTGTATCTCAATATAGTGTCTGGTACTTTGGGTTCAAACAAACTTTTACTTAATAGCATTGTTATTATACAGAGCAATGTGAAGCCCTGTTTTTTTTTTTTTTCCCCTAACTTTCTAGTCTTAAAGGTATATAAACCTTTTTTGGTCAGGAATTAATTAAGAATATATATATAGTATTGAAATTAAGTAGCTACATTATTTTAGAAAAGTACCTGTATACTTCTAATAAGACTGACGTTTCAGCTGCCTAAACCATTATCTATTTCTGGAAAAGTTAAACTGTTACTAAGCTTTATTTTATGAAAAGTCAGTGACAGGTGCAGCTTCTCAATTTAAATGTATATTTTGGGGATGTTTGCGTTCCATATTAATTCTGGACTCATATATTGCTTGCATATGTAATGCTGCTGCTTATGACTTTGACTTTTTTTATTTATGTGTACCAATTATGACATTTTTGATGTAGTAAAACTGAAATTCTGTGCGCTTTTGGGATTTGTGTGTATGTTTCCCTCCCCTTCCTCCCCCCACACGAAAGTGCTAAAATTTGTTCCTTGTCAAGAAACACACAAGTCAGAATTCATGTTGTGTCTGCCTGGGGGTGTGGCAGGGTATGTATAACTATAGAGTTCTTCTACTTTGTAATGATTTGAAGATTTTGGAAGCAAAATAATTTATTTGGATCCTTTGAGTCCAACAAGAATTAAGTTAGTGTGGTACTGAAATCATTTGAAGAGTCTGATGTGCATATATTGTAATGCCCGCAGGGACCTCTTTTATAATACTTGATGCAAAATGTCATATGGTCACACCTACCACCAGTAAGTAAAACATATGCTACTTCATACAGCGTTGATCATATTAAGATATTCTTGTTCCAGTTGGGGAAAAAAGTAAGTTGCTGAGTTCCGGTTGTTTGTAAGTTCTCACTGCATAGGGAGGAAAAGAAAGAAGGAATCTTAACCTTACAAATATAGGAAGCCATTAAACTTGCAGTCTGCATGCATGATCAGTTTGGGGATTAAAAATACCCATATACCCATCTCCAGCTTGGATAAGAGATCTAGTCAGTTCAATATTCTAACAAGATATTTCTTTAAGGTACTGAAAAGGTTTTAACCTTCTGTCAGCCACAATAGCGGAAAAATAGGACAGGTCTAAGAGGATGAATTATGGTAGATTTTTGTATCTCTGGATAGATTTGAGGGAATAGCTGAAAGATGTATTGAAATTCATCAGACTTTTTTTTAGCACAGTAAAGTTAGCTGTATGTGACAAATATGAGGATCGACTGTACAGAAGGTGAAGAAATTTGATCAGCTCTGAAAATTTTCACGTCCCATTTCCCTGCTATGATGAAGGCTCAAGCCTTCATCCTTAGTTCTCACTGGCTTCTGAACCCCATGCATTACAATGTTGAACAATTGCATGGGAAATGTGTGTCTCCTCTTATGCCTGTTGCTGTGGCATTCTTCTTGAATAAACCAGGGTGGCTCAGCCCGGCCACTTATGGTGGGAATGTGCTTCCCCTGGTCACCAGGGAGCAAGCAGTCCCAGTTATTAGACTATCTAGTGCGTTTCAGTTGTTCTGTTAGGCTCTGTTTGCTCAACTGTTAAACAGTATAACAGTGTGAGTAATTATACATCTATTATCTCAGAAGGAAAGGATTTTTTTTTATGTGAGAACTTAATAGTTTGGTGATGCAGATTTTATTGACTGAGCACTAGGTAGATAGATTTAATCCTTGCAGGTGTAAAATATGAGGGAGAAGTAATGGGATTTACAATTAAATGTCTGACTCGAATGTGCCAAAATCCAGAGGGTTAAATAATTTTTATTTTAAAATGGGACAACTGACAAAAGCTTTAAGAACAAATATATTTGAGACCTTTATCTTGTTCTTGTCGGTTGGGTGGGTTTTTTTTGCTTATGTTTATTTGTTTTGTGTTTTTTTTTTTTTTTTTTTTGTCACTTAATTCCAAGTGTTTTCTTACCGTCATATAACATAACATTGATTTTTTTTTTTTTTTTTTTTTTTTTTTTTTAATCAAAAACTGCAGTAGTAATATAATTTTGAAATGTTCAATTCCAAGATAGACTTGAATGTAGAACTGTAGTTTGGCACATCTGTCCCTGAAGCAGAAGGTAATTATATTCTTCAGTCCTTAGTTCTGTCCTTTACTACTTGAATGTTATCTGCTAGACAAAGTAGAGGACTAGCCTTAAACTGTGTCCTTTTATACTCAAAATTTTTTGAAGGTCAAAAAGGAAACCCCATACATGGAGTCAATTTATTATTACTTCAATTATGTGTACCAGTTTAGTCAAAATGGAACAAACATTTGTTGTTAAAGTCAGCAGCTTCCATAGCCCTTAAGAATAGGGGAAAGAAAGGGATGGCCATCATGCTAAAGTCTTTGCCAGCAGAGGTTTGATGTCTCTGATGGTGTTCCTCAGTCTTGGCTCTACTTGGGAATATTTTTAATTCTTACTCTAAAACAACTATTTACTTTTTCTTTGCATTTATTTAATATATTTTCCTTATTATCCCTGCTTGTTATGCATTGTTGACTAACCATAGGCATTTTGATTGCAAGAAGTTCTACTAAAGCTAATATTAATTTAGGAAGAAGTCACCTGACCACTAGATGACTGCTGTCACAGATAAATTAAACTAAAATCAGCTCAGGCCAATAAAAGTCTGGAGAAGTCCATTACCAGAGAAGCTAATGTAAAAATTATATTTACTTTACACATGTTTTTACTCTAAAGAGGAAGAGTTCGTGAATCTATGTCTTTTTACTTAACATTCATTACCTATCTGCTTTCTTTTGAACTATACCATCCTTCTTAAATTCTCTTTTTCTTTATGGATTTCTCGAATGGTTCCAAGACAGCATCTAAAATTACCTATCTCAGTGAAATATTAAGATTCAGTTAATGTTTATTAGTACATCCTTATTTTCCTCTAGATAAGTGTGCAAGTAGAAGTGGAAGTGATACACATTCACCTTCTCCATAGAATGAACTTCTGGAAAGCAAATAAGAAATGGCAAATAATTTTGTTTTTAACTCTTTTTAATTTCTCTCTTAAAAACTACTTCTTCTAAGCAGGAATTATGATAGGCAAATCTGCATGACAAAGTATTTTTCACTATTGGAATTGTTAGTGAAATTAAAGCAGTGAATTATAGTTCATACAGTAAATGCATTCATCATGTGGTATTAGATGATTTTTCAAGAACGAATGGCACAACTACAGTTTGTCTTCTACCATGTGTAAATTTCACAACAGTAAAACTGTAAAAATTAGCAAGTTCTATGCATGTGTTTTTTTGTTTTACATCATATGCATGAATGACTATGAGACTTCATCCTTTTGTAAGCTGATAATTGATTTTACAATAGGTATTCTAATGAATAGATCTGCTATTGCAGTATTTCTGTTTTAAGCTGAGTGGTGAGTATGATCATTAATGACCAGAACAACTAGGGTTTTCTAGAAAATTTCCATTTTTCTCCCTGGTGAAATAAATTTAAGTTAATTACGTATTTAACATATTGAAAATCCTTCAATTAGTATCACTACAAAAAGATATCCGAAGTTACCTAATAGGTTCCACTGACAATTTACTTCCCTGGAAATGGTGGTTCATTCAAAACGTGGAAATTGCTTTGCTTGTGGTCAGCTTCCAATATTTGATAATGTAGAACTTGAATCATTATTCTGACACTTCAGTTTTATTCCGCTGAAATTCACCTGCAGTCAGTGGAACATGTATTACGTTACGAGAATACAAAGAAAATAAGTAACTGAAAACCCATAGTGACCTTATGAGGCACTGTAAGCAGAGCCTGTTAATTGTATATATAGATTTCTGCTTATTTTGTATGTAAGCTTGGCAATATGGACAAAGGTTAAAGACAACGTTTATGCTTGAAAGAAATTTTCACCACTTAATTATGTAACTTGGTTAGAAAGAGATCTGAAACTCAGCTACAGAAGTTAGTTATCAGTTTAACATAATAGCCTGAAAGAGAAGATGATCTCATGAAAGCACACTTTAGTGATCCTTGGAGATTTTGTCATTGCTTTGATCAGTTTCAGTTTTCTGGTTTGCAGGAGTCCATTGGCAATAATCTCTTGTTTCTGCCAGGCAGTAATTCATCTTGCCTTTTCATTTAAAGCTAAGAGCTTTGTGCCGTAAATTCAGTGAGAGAACACAGTTTGCAGAAACATTATCTAAAGATACACGAGGGGAATAAATGGAAGTCTTGACAGTGCCAGAGTACATTATTCGTTTAGTTCTATAACAAAGCATCCATTTAGGCAGTTCTTTAAATGCAGTAGCACCTGGCTGTTTTTTTGGTAGCTAGAACCCTTGCAAATCTAATTAAATCAGAAAACTAACTCCTGGGGTTAATTTGCCAGCAGTGGAGTCTACTATAACTTTCTTTTAGAAGCAAAATTAGAAGTTTTTCCATGCTCTGAGTTCTCTTCTTCACATCCTTCAAAAACTCTGCGAGTTTCTTCAAACCACAGTTACCCTTTCTGGACTAGTTTGAGTTAGCTTTAATATCATTCCTGAAAACATCACTGATTATTACAAGTACTCCAAATCTTCTGTGGTTGGTGGGGTTTTTTGGGTCTTGTTTTGTTTGTTGGTTTTGGTTGTTTTTGTGTTTTTAACTGGGTGTGCAATTATTTAATCCTTTTATTTTTCTCTAGTAAAGACAACTTACATGTTCTTGCTCTTGAATGGCAGTGCTCTATTTTTAACTCTACAACAAAGAAAATTTGAGTCTGTAACAAGTGCATTTTATCCTCACTGACAACTGTCACTAGTGGCAAATGTGATTGTAAACCCTAAAGGTACTGCTGAATTCTATACCTCTAAGTGATCAGTAACCTTTACAGGAGTCAAGATGGAACAGGTGTATCATACAATATACTTTACATTATGAGAATGGTGAAATGCTAAAAAAAAAAAAAAAAATTTTCATTAGAAATTTTTTATTCAGCTCCTGTGATTTTTCTTAATGATGTATGCAGGTTGCCATTTGTCTTCTCATGGGCAATCTTGATATTGCCTCAATTCTCCACCTATGCAAACTGTTAAAATTCTTCTCTTTAAAGTGCTATCCTTTTAACAATTCAGAAAAGCTCTCTTGAATGTAAGAAATAGAGCAGACACATCCATCCTAAGTTCAAACTCCATTTATGCTGTCTGAAAAAAATAATGGAAGGCATAGAGAAGGTACACCTGGGAGGTGGTAGGTTTCTTAAGTAGATTGTGAGCTTTTGGGCCCTGTTTAGATGCCTACTCAGATTTAAGTACCTTCAACACTAATAGAACTCCAGTGCTGGTGTTCCACATCTGGATGTTGCTAGTTGCAGCTATAGAAGTGCTAGGACTTGAAACATTTCTCTATCATACACAGTTAGGTCTCAAGTTTTCAGAGATGATTTTATATCTTAATATTTTAATTATATTCATTTGGATATGTGTATGCCTGAACAGCAGCAGTCAGGAGAGTGGCTGAGAAAGAAAACTCTGTTAAAGTCATTAACCAACTTCTCCAATTCTTCTGTCACCTAACATCACTTCCACTTCTCACACAGAGTTTCTGCTTTCTAATGACAGATGTGCAGTATAGTAAAACATTTTTGTGTACATGTCCATATGTATACAGACTCACACAATTCTTAAATGGTTTTTATTTAGCAAAATGGATTTTATAATGGTACACAAAATAGAAGCAATTTCTATGAGTTCAGATTTTCAATTTCTCTGACTGAATTACAGAAAGCAAACAAGCCAAATAAGTACTTCTTAAGGCCATCCTATTTAATAAGGATGTTTCTCTATTTGGGATAGGGGAACAGATTTTTTTATTTCTCATCTTCATATGGTCAGGAAAAAACACATCTTAGTTGTTTAAACTTCTGTCTATAAACTGTGAGATATCAGACACTTCCTTAAAAGATTTCTGATAGATTGAAAAGGTCCCTGTTTTTCTAGGAAGCATCTGTGATGGCAGGAGAACAGTTTCCCTAAGTATTAGTACTCTGCCATCCCTCACCCTAGTCTAACCACAACCAAACAGCAGCTTGTATTTGGCAGTATTTTTAGTGACACCATTTCAGGGTAAAGAGGGAAATACATTTTTTTCTTTCCCCCAGTGACCTGGGTTTGAGTGAGTGGTGTTTTTTTTTAGTAGCAGGGTGGCCCCCTGTGAGAAGCTTCTTGAAACTTTCCCAGCTCCAAGTCAGCTCCACCTCTGCACAAAAATTGAGCCAATCAGCTGCACCTATGCGATAACGTATTTAAGAAGGGACGTGGTGAGGAGGAGTCAGACTTGGGAGGAGGAGTTGCGGCAGCCGGGTGAACACCAAGGTCAGTGGAGGAACGAAGGAAGAAAGGAGGGGGGAGGTGTGTAGGAGCAGAGACCCTCTTGTATCCTGTGGTGAGATGGCAGGGTGGCCCCCCCTGCCACCCATGAAGATCTACGGTGGAGCAGACACTGATTTATGGCCTGTGAGGTGTTTTGCCTGGATGATCAAGGTGCTGTGCCCAAAGAAGGCCGGGTTCTGGTGGGAAAAGTTAGCTCCGCTGCTGTAATTCAGCGCTGGGAGGATTGCAGCATGTGCGGGTGTCCCACACCGGAGCAACTTGAGAAGGGCTGCAGCCTGTGGGAGGGAATCCAGTTGGAGAAAGTTGGTGTCCCACACCAGAGCAGTGTAAGGAAATGCTGTGGCCCATGGGAGGGACTCATGTCAGAGAATGTTTGTGGAGGACTGTCTCCTGTGAGAGGGGACCACGGAGGACCAGGGGGAGAAGTTCCAAAAAAATTCAGACTGAGCAAATTGAACCTCCACAATAATAAGTATGAAAGAAGCAGGTCTTGGTTATAAATGAATCTGAGAATGTGCAGAGCATATTGAAACTGGATATCCTAATTTTTTCAGTATTCCACTTGCTAGCTACTCCCATCTTTTATTTTTTTCTTCTCGGTCAACTATTTAATCTGTCATTTTTTGGAATGTGATGTAATCTGTCTTTAGTATTTAGCTTCATTCATCTAGAATGTTGATTAGAACATTTCAAATAGTGAATAAAATTAGACAGTTTTCTAGATTAAACTGAAACTATTACTGGTGACAGTATGAGGAAACCTGTTTGCAAAGGTAGTGGAATCCCCCTTCGATAGCTGGATCTTGTGGTGTGTTGATCTGTAAAACTTTTGCTTCTTACTAAGCTGTTTTCCTTGGCTGCAGCATGAAGGGGAGCACAGTCTGGATCCTGAAGTTCTTCACCCAGGTGTTCAGAGCCTGTAGTAACCCTCAGGATCTCCTCTGTCAATGTCAGCTGTACCCATGTCAGTAAACATCCAGAGGCAAGTGGTCTTAGAAATGGATGAGACTCAGCAGTCTCTTCTGTGTCCAAGATCTTAGTCCTGGGTTAGTGAGCCCATAGGTCAGGTCAGAAGATGGGCAACTGTCATTCACAGGAGTTGTCCCTCATAATTGTTCATTACTTTTGCTTTGTAGTGCTCTTTGCTTCATTGATCAGGTATGGCCAGCCTAAGCACCTTCCAAACAGAGCTTGTTCCAACTTTCCTGTTGTCAGGGCTGTTCCTGTACCTACCCAACAACCAAATTTGTGTAAATGTCATATTTGGCAAAGTGTTTTAGCCTATATTCTGATGTATCATGTGTTTTCCTTCACAAAGAAATTGCATTATTGATTTTTTTTTTTTAATTTCAGTAATAAATATAAATATTACGAAGCTATTTCATTTTATATCAGAAAGGAGGCTTGTTAAGAGAAATTTCAGCTCATCTTTGCCACTGTTAATGTGACAGATATCTGAACCAATAAGTAAAACCACTTTTTTTGAGGGCAGCATTTTTTTAAACCTAGTTGTAAAATCAATGTTTTAAAGTTTGTTTTTTTTTTTTTTTTTTTTTTTTTTTTTTTTTTTAATTAATAATTCTGGAATAATATTTTATATGGGGGGATAGAATTGCTGTTCTGCATAGAAGTGTTGGATTATCCTGCTGATGTGTAGCTTGTGTTTGGAGGTATTATGATGTCCTTAATTAACTGTAATTTTGCATAAGATACTATGCAATTAGTTAATACTGCAAACAGTCATTGAAATCATTATAACTGAGAGAAAAGAATGGGACCCTCAGAACCTGAAAGTGTTATCTGTTCTAAGTAGTACCCTTTATCTGTTCTTTTCTGGCTAGCTGTTGCCAGAAAGAGGTTACATTCCTGGTTTATCACTAAATAGTCTCCAGTATTTCCAGAAGTTATACATGTGTAATGTATACATATTATAATAAGGAAAAATGGCAACTTGACTTTTGACAGTTTTGGATTATTTGTTGAGGTTAGGAATTACCAATTCTTTAATAGAATTTAAATGATTGCTTGTGATAAAAATGATAGCACTATTTTTATATATATTTTTACAGTAATGTGGAAATCGTGTTTTTGTTGCAAAATACGTAATTTACTAGGCTGCATTACCATGTTTATTTTGGATCACCCATTGTCTGTTGGAGAATAATAATCATGTTATGCCAGAAATTCTTTCAAATGATGTTTCACAGTAGTGAATTCTGATGTACTATTAGCTATGTTTACAAAAATAATAATGTTGGAGGGATTGTGGGACTTCCCCTATAGAAGTAATGTAAAGCTGTCAACCATTAAAAAAACAAACCCAAAAAGAAAAAAAAAAAAAAAAAACAACAAAACACTCCCCTCTAGAAATGGAAAAAAGCAGCTAAACAAGCTTAACTAAACAATAGCTGACCAATCCCAATTGGATGTGAAAAAAATGCACATAAAATATTAGAAAAAATGAGGAAAGTCAGTTGTTCTGAAAAGTTCACTGAGTATGAATGTGTTTCTCTGAAAATCTAACTGGCTTATTGTTGAAACATTTTATTTTCTGTATGTGGCGTAGCAGGTTTGTTTTTTAGATTTAGTATTTAGATTAATTTGCAGCAGAATGGTATTATTTCAGTTTGAGGTATCTCATGACTGGAATTACCTGAAGGATAGAAAATTCTTGGGAGAGCTCACTGGGTAATAAAGATGTTAAACTTACTTAACTGAAAATGTGTTCGTGCTGAAACGTATTTATTCTGTCATTGCAAATAGTGTATAACTGAGTTTGAGCCTATCAAAATGTCTACTCTGAAATATATATGAACTGGAAGATTAGGTATATGTATGTACTTAGAAGTATCATCTAAAGAAAGCTCTCTTCTTTTTGTCCCATCCTGTGTTTCAGTCTCCCCCCCCCCCCCCCCCCCCCCCATCGTTCTGAGTACAAAATAGAATCACCTTAGCTTATTTGGCAGTGTTGTAATCCTTTCTCTTTTCTGTTCTTTTAAAGGAAACCAAACTTTATCTTCACATGCTAGATAAGATCATTAGAGGGATTGAAGAGATTATTTTCTGATTGGAGATTAAGACAACAAATACAGTTCCTAGATTAATTTATACTTCAGTGCTCAGAGACAAGGCTGATGATTACCTGGTTTTAGGTTTTAATTACAAACACGGAATTTCATGACTTGAATACCTACCTAAGCGGTGATTTTTATTAGCTATGCCAATTTGAAATATGCACAAGCGCAATATGTTGACTGGAGTGTGGCAAAACCAATGGAAGAAGTTGACACTTTGTTTGTTTTGGTCAGAGGGAGACTATAGAAAGCAAGTATTGATTTAAAACAACATTATTCCAATTTTACTATTATAATAGTCACTGAATTTGGAACAAACAAGTCAGGGTTTGTGGTCTGGTAGTTTTGCAGGCTCTCGTGACCCTAGGAGACTGTAATGTTGGGTTTTGGTGTTTTGTTTTTTTGGTTTTTGTTTCATTTTTTTTATAAGGCCAGGCAGTTAGTTATCTCTTAAGAGGTATAGTAGAGCATCTTGCCTTGTGACACTAATGGGGGGAAAAAAAAATGTTATGTAAAAACTGCTGATATTAAAAAAATGAGAACACATATCTGAAGGTCTTGGGCAACTGGCTGTAGGTGGCCCTGCTTGAGCAGGGGGTTGGACCAGATGACCTCCAGAGGTCCCTTCTAATTACAACCATTCTGTGATTTTTAAGGAAAAATGTCTTGAGTATCAGTAGCAAATCCCCTCCCCTACCCCCTTTAAAACAAACAAACAAAAAAACAACTCACAATGCTTCATTTCGAAGGAATCTACTTTCTCTTCAGAAAATGCTCATATTCTTATGCATTTGTTAACTTTGTGTTAAAATTAATATATTGTTACTATATTGTAGCCCTGCTCAGCAGCTATTTCTGATGTCTTGAGGAATTGGTCTTGTATGTAATAATACATTGTTAGAGAAAATGGAGATGTCAAGATGGTCTTTGGCTGTTTAATTTTATTTTGTTCGCTTCCTTATTTGATTATCACTGAGTCATTTTCTAAAAGTGCATAATGAGTGCACAAGCCACCTGCATAGGAAGACATAGAAGTTATTTTGCATTTTCTTTTCAGCTCACTAACCTTTATCAAGAATAATAGTAGTAATAAAAAAAAAGTTTTCCCAGAAGAAAGCATTTGTGTCAAAGTTACCTGAGCAAATAAGGGACTAGATAGAAGTTGCTTGCACAATCTGTTTCTGGGCTTCCTGAGTTGAATGCGATTGCCACAGTATGTTCTCAGAATGAATTTA
Organism: Tyto alba; assembly: GCF_018691265.1. Taxonomy (NCBI): domain Eukaryota; kingdom Metazoa; phylum Chordata; class Aves; order Strigiformes; family Tytonidae; genus Tyto; species Tyto alba. The sequence continues at coordinate 34,833,249 of NW_024881276.1, read as the reverse complement.
ATCTTTATGACAGGTCTTTTGCATTCATTCCTTCTTGTATAAAGCACTGTCAAAATGTAACCAACTTCTTTGCTATCTGGGACATGTTAAGCCAAGTTCGTCCTTGCTATAATGTCACACAAATACATGAAATTATAGCATAAAAATCTTGGCTCGTTGAGAGACGTGGCCTGTTCATAATCTTTTATAAGAAATTACTATTTCTAGTAATGCTATGAAATTTTTCCTTTGGATAAGTATCTTGATTATTCAAGGAGAATTTAGTCCTGAAGCTTTGGAATAACTCTAAAAGAAGTTGGGCCATGATTTATGTTTCATATAGATTGCTTTTGAATTTTTCATTTGCTTTGCTCTCAGATTGGCAGGGAAAAAAAAGAGATTAAGAGAACCAAAGGAAACGTTTTCCCTGACCTTATGAAGAAATAAATAATGCAGTGTGTGTTATGGAGGTACCCTAGAATTAAATCTCATATTTCTAGAATAAGAAATTTGTCTTGTAGCTTACTGAGAATATTGTTCCCAGATACATCTTTTCTAGTCTTTTTTTCATTAAATATAGATTCTATCTGTTAATCTTCTTAATATCAGTACTGATTTTGATCATTCATACCAGAATAAGAGTGCATGTAGCATTTAACACTGTATTTTCTTTCTCCTTTTTGAATTGCATGGTTGTCCAGCAGTGCACGTTGTAGAAATTAAGTTGGACGGAGAAAGAGAAAAATATACATAACTTGTTATTTTTTGTGTCTGCCTGGTCTTTATGAATTTGTTTGTTCTTTAAAATTTTTCCTTTATATTCTATGTTTTAGATCTTCCATTTTCAACTTTCTCTTACCTACTTATGTTCCCTAGATGCTTATCCTTTGCCTTGTCAATGGTAAATCAACAAAAAAAAGTCACTCCTAAACAATCTATTAGCAGAACTTTCAGCAATACTATTTCTGAGGATTCTGCATTTGTTTTGTTGTTGAGTTTGTTTTGAATGTTTTCATTTATTTCCAGTGAGACTTCTAGCTTTCTTCTACTCTGTTTTCATCAGAGCTGCCAGTTACCCATCCAAGATGGAATTTATATCTCCTTCATTACTTTCAGACCAGCTATGTCTTGTATATCTCTATGATATAATCAAAGGCAGCATCACTGTGTTTTCTAGGTACAACAAATAAGAATGGTTTGATGGTATAAAAATAACTGTAATAAGCTAATTTGAGAGTTTAGCTATTTAAGGCAGGAAAAAAAAATGGCAATTTTTTTAGTGCATTATTTTTTTTTGAATAGGCTATGATACTAATAAATAGTTCTGAAACTACTTCATATTTAATGGAATTGCCACTAGTTGCTGTACATGCCAAATGTTTTTCGATATTAAATTCTTTACCCACAAATACCAAGTTGCAAAACACATCTGAGAATGGAAATGCCCACACACATCTTTGGAATGGGAAAGGGATGATGTGTTTCTTTGCTGTTGATAGGAGGTATGGCTGGAGGACATGGATGAGCATGCAGAGCTTTGTCCCAGATTTGTACCTAATGGCAGCTGGAGATAACTTACGTAAATGGATACAGTGTAGTGGAAAAATGGAAGATATGGAGGGTGAACTATCAAGGAAATACAGGAATTTTAGAGGAGAAAAAGATCTATATGTTATTGCAGCTGAGAGCAGTTGATTTGGATGTAGAGTATGTGGCATTAACAATGGTGTCATCCTCATTTCTGCTCTAAAACTGATACTATCAACAATTCTGCTCCTGAAAAATACTGAGATCACTAGGTAGAAATTTTTATAATGCAAAAAATATGTTAATATTTCAGCTAAGATGCTGATGTTTAATGTACAGTACTGCACAAGATGTACTTAAAGTATGCCTTGCCTTTACTCTAATATATTTGAAGTAAGACTCTTTATCTTTTCTACTTAGTTACATAGAATCAAATTCTAGCATAAAAGTTGTGAATCTTGAATATGTTTCCTCTTTGTGTATTGTTAATTTCCAGTAATGCATATTAGCATTGTTCTTTCTGAATGGTAGTGTCTGAAGTGAAAACTAACAAGGGAAAGAAAAAATCTGTTAGAAGGGAAACAAATATTCAATCACTGAACTTCATATTTGAGAGGCAAAATGAGTAGTGAAGAATAATTAATCAGTTGAGATACGAGTTTCTACAATCTGTTTCTTACTACCTTTTTCTGGGGAAGGATCAGGAGGCTTCTACATTAGTATAAGGAAGGCTGCTTGCCTCACCTGATTTGTTTTTTGGTGTGGTTTTTTTTTTTTTTTTTTTGAGTACATATGGGATCTTCAGCTAATAGCTAAAATGCCAAGACATATGCTATTGATAATCCTTAATACATGAATAGTTTCCAAAAAGGAGTGATCACCAGCAGAAGGTTAATACTTTGAATTTCTACAAATGAAAGCATTTTGGTGATGAAAGGTAGAGAAATGAACCTGAGATTTGCCAGGAATATTCCCTTTCTCTATCTGCTTTCATTGCAGAGCTCAAGGAAGCAATTGGATAACATCCTGTAGGAGTTTTAGTGGTTTTTGTTTTGTTTTGTTGTTTGGGTTTTGTTTGTTCTTTTTTAAAAAAAAAAATTTCGTAATTCCTATGTTGCCTAATATTGTTTGTATTTCACAAAAGTGAGTTCTTCCTGCATTAGAGAACACCTGTTGCTTTTCATTATTCTTTTGGTGATAATTTATCAGATACTTTTAAATGCTATTTCTGTTCCAAAGAAAACGTGCTGAACAGAAAGAAAAGAAAAAATATATATCACATACAGTGAAAATTGTTTCTTAGATCTGGAAAGTCTTTGAATGTATACCACAGAATTGCACTGTTTCTAAGTAACATAGTGGTGTTAATGCAGTTTTTAATGAAGGTATATCACATTGTATTAATTTGAGAGAAGCTGTTTTGAAACACAGCGTTTTTCCATCCAGTTTGTCCCAAGTCCATTTAGTTGTTAGCTTGTAACCAATACAGTGCATGTTCTCTCCCTGGGTACCTATTCTAGAGTTTTTGTGCATGTATGGTAGAACCTGGTATTTAATAAAAGTATCATTAGCATCCATATAGATGCATCAAGAAAAATAACCTGGGATTACATCTGCACCTGGGTTGGGGCATATTGGTATTCCTTCACCTTGACATTATTTTAAGAATGAACAAATGCATTTTTATGTCTCATCGTATGCTTCAGCCCCATAATGATCTTGGTGGTCCTCCCCTTGAAATGCTACAGTATTCCAATGTCTTTATTGTACCAGGGAGTTCAAAACTCAACACAGATGAAGAGTCCCAAGTGCCAGGTAGAGAAAGAAGCATATTTTAGACCTGCTGCCTACACTCTTGCTAATGCAGCCCAAGATGTGATTGGCTACCTTTGCTGCAAAGACACGCTGCAGGCTTCTGTTCCAACTGTCCACCAGAACCTGAAGTCTTTTTCTGTAAAGTTGTTCACTAGGCAGTGTGGAACTTGTACTGACTGTTGTACAGGATTAGCCCATCTCAGATTCCTTTGTTGAATTTCATGAGGGTCCTGTCGATCATTTTTCCATCTTGCCTATTTTTTTTTAATCAGTTTATCAATGCTGGCCCAGTAAGCTGTCCTCTACACCAGTGTTCTCTACAGCAGTTTATAGCCAGAGATTTAGAGTAAAAAAAAAAGTATTTGCCCTTCTTACTATAAATATCTCTGTGCTTCTTTTAAAGATATTCTTTGATACTGGGATTGGAGAAACACAATTAGATTAAAGGCAAGCATATTTACTATGTATTATCTCTTGAACTGTTATATATACTTAGATACTTTTTTTTAACTAAGTCATTTTTTTTAGTCAACCTTTTTCTTTCAGTGTTTAAGAATGATAGAAATTGAAATTTATTTTTGCTTCTGTAAACTTAAAACATTCATGTCTATTTTAAAAATACAGATGCTAATTATTTTTTAATAAAGTTTAAAGTAATCTATCACTTTTTATATTTACTTTAAAATCAGTCAAAAAAGTGTTATTACTATTGGTTTGGGTGTTTTGTTCACTTCTGTTTTTACCAGTTAAAATTTACTTCAGACTGTAGGGTATGAGAGAGAATTTACTCATGTATACCTAGACTTACATGTTACTGCAGCCTGTCATCTTCATATGAGTGTTTGGTGTTAGATTGTTGCCACTGGTTGTTAGTTACGGTAGTCGAAGAAAGTTGTCTACCATCATTGACTCAAAATAACTGCCTTACAGTTGAAATAATACTTGCTGATTCATCTGTAGATTCAGGCTTATGGTAAATTATGTTCCTTTACAAGTCTAATAGAGCATTCTTTTGGTGTAATAACCTGTTTTCCAGTCTGTTTCAGTTTGCGTATGTGTTGTAGCAATATATGATTTCAGGTATTGTCCAGTATGATTGGATAGCCACAGATGCAGAACAAAATCAGGAGAGCAGATAGTGAAGGACCAACCTTTCAGAATACCAAGAAGTAGACCCAAGCCCTTAAGCCTTCAGTAAAGAGGATGTGAGTGTTGCTGGAAACTTGGAAGGCAGAAGAAAGTGGTGTACTAAGCAGAAAAGTGAAAGGGGACAACTGCATCTCCCACAAAAATTCTGTCCTTTAAATTAAAAGATATTGAAATCTGTATTTCCTATTTCTGGGAAAAATTTCTATACAACAGAATATAGTCTGTACAGTTGTATACACATGTTAGCACAGTGTGAAGGACCCTTCTGCTTTTCCTCTGCTAAAAAACGTTCATGCCAGAACGTATATTATCAAGAGCATTTATGACTGTTTAGTCTGGTAGTTAGGATGCTTGATTGCTTAAGATTGTTTTAGGTCCTGGTCCCTGCTGCCAGTTTGGTGTTGTGCATTAAATATTTGATAGTCAATGATGAGAAAGTAAATAGTCCAGGGAGCAGAAACAAACATTGCATTTGTCCTCCAATCCCTGATTTCTGAGGCTGGTATTTTCTGTTGAAATATGAGTTGTTCTGCAGTTGAATATACCCCTTTTCACTGCTGCAGAAGCCTAACTTAGTAGTTGTTGTAGTGGGTACTGACATGGAGGTTATATGTGCTGAAAATGAGCTCTAGTTTAGCTGGTTTTACTAAAATTGCCCTCTCTGTTCTTGTTGCATACTGCTGTCATTCAGATATAATGATAATTTAGATACACTTAGTACAGGGTAGATTAATTCAAAGCTGAATTGTTAGATGAGGGCCAGGTCTAATTTATTTTCAGCAATACGTTGTTTTATTCATAGCTGCATTAGGACAAAAATGACAGTTGGATTTAGCCACCCATTTAAAAACCATTAAATTCAAAGGCATAATATTAAAACCTAATCAAACAAAAAATCACAACCAAGCAAAAAAAAAAAAAAACCCACAAAAAAAAATCAAAACAAAACAAAAAAACCCACCAAAACAAACAAACAAACAACAACAAAAAAAAATCAATCAAAGCCAAAAAAAAACTTACAGAAATTTCTAAGTTGTTTCAGTTTCTTTCAAAGTTCTATTTTGGAGGGATGAGAATTGTTACAGTCGTGATGATCTATCTTGTCTGCTCCTGCTTTTTGACTGGTTTTGTATGTGGTACTAATCAGCCTGCAGTTTTCAGAGGCTTTCATGTTTACAGATTTGTCATCAGTAAGAATATATACCTACTTCATGTGGTGTTTCTAAGTGATAGCAGCTTCCTCTTCCCTCTTGGAGATGCTTTTTGATTTAGTTTTTGGAGGTTCTTTTTGTTTGTTTTGCTTTTTGCTCTGCTTCCTTGTTTTTATGCTAGAACAGTTGTTAAAAGCTCATTACTCTTCTGCTTCCAAAGTGTTTTTTTCATTGCTCTGATAAAATGGTAACTCTATAGAAGTATTAATTATTTGGGTTTGTGAGACAATAAATTAATGAGTGAATGAATGAGTGTGATAAAAGCAGTTTCAGTTGGTAGGGTTTAGTATCAGTTTAAGATGAAACATATCAATTTCAAATTATATGGAAGTTCGAGACAACTGGAAACTACTGCAGTAAACTTGATGCATTTTTCTTTATTTCAGTGGTAAGATGTATATGGAGAGTTTTCTAGGGTATAATGAAAGCAACCAGAATGACGTTGGAAAGTGATCTGTATAGTCTAATACAGAGTATGTTGATGAAACCCTTATGTATAAATTTATATCTTAAACAGCTGATAAACAGGATAAGAACTGATAGTGAACTTATATGTATCTTTTGGGCAATTATGTTAACACTTGTGCTTATAACACCAGTGCTTTTATTAATACTCTCCATATAAAATGAAGATTAAATAGATATAGCTCATCTAGGATATTCTGTAAATCTCCAACATAACATTTCATAAGTCATTTGGATGTATAGAATTACATAGCTTTTTCTCTTAACTTCTATTTCCCAAAATGCATGTTTGTAGCCTTTTCTAACAATAAATTATATATTTGTATTTGTTTAGTCATCTACATTATATGTGTACAATTGTATTTCTCCAACATTTCATGCAAAACATACAGGATACAAGATTCTATGCCCAAATTTGTTTTTCTTATGGAAATTGTTACAACTTTGAATATGGAACTCAGACATATGGTTTGATAAAATACTAATTTCAGATTGCATCAGAAGCTAATTTACTATTGCACAAAATTGCTTATAACTGATTATATTTTTTTAATGAGTGAGAAGTCATCTCAGGTTGTCCTTATGCATTTCTTTATAGGATTTTTTTATCAGACGGATCATGATGAAACTCTTTCTCAAAAAACCCTTAGAGTTTTAACCTCTGAATTCTCTGATATCTGTTGTTACTTAGTCTACGTTTAGCACTAAGGACTAACATGTGGATCAAACATTAATTGACACCTACCACCCATCAGTTCTCTTGTGTTCTAAAAGTACAATCTTGTAATACTATCCATGCCAGGTTGTTCAATTCTGTTGTAAAATATGAGCATTGGGATGTTAAAGAGGAGAGGAAAAGTACGAATTTTCTGTTGTGTGTAGTATAAGGATACTGACTGCATATATACCACAGCATGTATATCCTATTGAATCTAGGCTATTGATGTCTTTTCCATCAGGACTTCATGTATTTTTATAATTCATATTATTTCAAAATTTGGTGGTGGTAATTTGTTCTTGTTGTCAATATTCCAGATATGTAAGTCTGATTAATCATCTCCTGATGTACTGTAGATCCTTTTAGGACTTAATTTCTAAGATAGGTCAGTATGATTTCTTCTGTTAGCAAAATGGGCTACACGTGCTACTTATATGCAAGTGGTTTATGGTACTAACAGCAAAGTATTTCATAAACATGTCAGTTCCCGTATGATTAGGATAGTATACAAGAAAATAACGCCAATGAGAAGGTTTTCTCCAAGTCTCTTGTGAAATCTTCAGATAAGAGCACTTATTTCCTGTGTAAAAACAGAAAAATTGAGTTGGTTTCTGAGGCTGCTGAAATTCTTTGTATAGTGCCTTATAAATATGGCTTTATTAGATATTTTCCAGCTCTGCAGCTGTGTTTTTCTTACCCTTCAACATGTCAGGTATATCTGTCAAGACAATTCAATTTCAACCTTAAGCCAATAAGCTCTTGAAATGAAAGTTACTTACAGTAAAGTTTTGGTTGCCTTCCTAAACTGTCTTTCATTCTGTAACAGGGCAGGTATGTGCTAGTTGTAGATAAGCATTTCTGTTGCAGATTTGTTCCTTGTCTGTATTTGGCCAATTAAAATCAATACCATTTTTTGAAAGCATTATTCAGTATATAGTATGCATCAAGGATGCTGGCACAGAAGAATTATGTGAGCAGAGATTAATACCTGATAATTGTGCCATTTTGCACTCGTATTGTGTATTTATCATTGTTCTTTCTGAACAGTATGTATGAAAGACTTCATTACTTTTAGAAAGATTTGTTCAGTCTCTGGTAGTCATGTACGTTGGCAGTTTGAGACCTACCTTCAATCGTATTTAGAGCTTGAAAAAAGTTCTTCCCTTCCCTCTTTTGGGTGATGACATACATAGTCACCCATAAAGCTTCTAGTGAAAATATGTGATACCTGTCAGATTTGGGCTCTTTATCTTTTATATATCATTGCAGTATCTGCATCAGTGCTACTTATTAGGCTTGAGGTACTTTTGAGAGGAGAAGAGCAACACTTTAATTATTACCTGGATCTCTGAGTTTTCTGAGGTTTTGTTACCTTTCTTATAAATATCCCTAAATTCTTATAGTTGGTACAAGATTGTGTTTACATAGAGCATATGTAGGGGAATGCTTTATCTAACAACTATTAGTTAGATTCTTTCTGCTGAGACTAATAACAATGGGCTGGTGAATACAGTAGTGTTTATTTAAAATATAACCTTTACTTCCTAATGACAGTAATAGTTTTTACATAATCAAAAGTCCTCATGGTTGGGATGGGGAGCTTAAATAATTTTTCATAATGCTTTTATAGTGTTTTTTGTTTGTGTAATGTTCATTTGAAATAGTATGAATTACTTAAACCAAACAATTGTTGTGTGTATGGTGCTCTGCTGTTTGGTGATTGCCTGAATCCCCTTAAATATTGCTGACTGTTCTTACTTGATTTTTTTACTTAAAAAAAAAAAAACAAAAAAAAAAAAAAACAAAAAACCACCCTAATTCTAGCACTTGTTTTCTAGACAGAGTGGATTTTTAGAAAAGTCCTCTCAAAATAGTTATCTAAACTGTTTGACTCAGATGATAGTCCAGAAAGCACAAAACTTTATCAAACTATATGGGATAGATACTCAGATGCTGTTACAGAAAAGATAGGATCATCTTGGCTAAATGGAGAACATTTAGTAGCACTTCAGGACCATGTGAGTTAGGAGTCATCTTTACAAGACCACAGGATATGGTAGGGGACATGGCCATATCCATCTCCAGGGCAGGAGATCCATGGCCTTCTGAAGCACCTCCATGAGGCTGGGTGGGATATCATAGATCATTTAAAAAGCTACCTTTAGGCAACTGAATTCCACTGAGTTTGTAGCATGCTGAGGCCTGGGTATATAGACCCTAAAGAATTGTCTAACACAATGCAAAAATTGACAGTATCTATTAGAATGGGGATGGGAAAGGAAAAGGGGAATGTAACACTGGTCTTCTAGGAGTAACAGAACAGAGCCAAACTGAACTGACATAAATCTATATACATCTAAATAGATAATTTGATGCAATGACAAATGATTTAACTAAACAGGAAGCACATAAGTTGCTCTTGTCTTAAGTTTGAAAGTAGTGGTGTCCTTATTAGCTGAATAAATGTGAAAATAATGTTTATGTAACTTAATTTACAGTGGATCAGTTGGCAAGAACCTATAATAGATTGTATTGCTTGCTGTCCATGTTGTGGATTGCAGTTTGAAGGTTTGACCTTTTTCAGAGACTGTTGCGGTAAGACGTAAGGTATTCTGCACACCTAAACCGTTTTGATCTCTGCTCACAAGGATGTAATCAAATTGTTGTTTTCCTCATGGATTTACAATAATACAGTATCAGAATATTTTTATATATCTAATCTTATTGAATCTTGACACTGTACAAGAGCAGCAGACGGACATAAAGAATGCATAAGCAGTGGAAGAGTGTGTGTCTTAATGCTGAAATAGGGAGTAATAAAGTTCCTGCATTAAGTAATGTGATGCAGACACTTATTTTTAATTAGTAGGACTTATTTCAGATCCTGGGAACTCCTTTACCTGGGACTTCATACTATAGCACATGCTGAGTGAGGGGAGTGAAGAAACCCCTTGCTGCTCTTTTCTTTTAATGAACATTTATTTTATTCCTTTCTTTACAGTTTTAACAAATCCTAATGGCCTCATGAAATGTTTCTATTAAACTGAAGGGATAGTCAGATTATACCTACCCCTGTGTTTAATTATCCACATTGATTGAGATAAAACTTTATATGTTTTATTTCTGTAATCATCAGGTGAAGTATCTAACAGTTTTCTTGATCGTTCATGAGGAAGACCCCCAAACTTTTACAGTTACTTCTCAAGATTAATCCTTCAATGTACTTCAACTACAGTTTGTTTTACACAAGTTAATTTGTTCATGTGTGTAAACTGCTACTTAAGAGCATTTTTTTTTTTTTTAATGTTGGATCATATCAGAAGAAAATAATTTTAGATTTAACATTGTATTAACACTGGTTGAATTAGTTTTAAATACCTAATGTTGTCATGAAATGTGATGTGTAATTTCTAAACTGTAAAATGTGATATGCTTAATCTAGAAGTTATTTATCTGTATATAGGTAGAGAAGCATTAAAGTATATTGTCAGTTAAAAGATTTATGCTACGAAAGGCAGTTATTAGCTGATTTTTCACTTTTTCCAGACTTCCCAATTCTTCCAAGAAATAGCTTCTCTATGCTGAATCTACAGCTATACTTGAAGAGACTTTTATATTCCCAACTAGTTTACTCAAACACTATTTCAAATGTATGTTTACTGTCCTCCTGAAGCGTGTTCAGAAGTCTGAATGGTGACAATTATTTTAGGTTCCTGCTTTCTGCAGAGAAATTGAAGATGGGGGGAGAACAAGAAGTAAATGTTGTTTTATAACATTTTTCATCTTGCTAAACTTGGTTTTGATGTTATCTGTTGATTTTTAGATTGCTCAGAATGTTAAACGTTCTGCTGATTGCTATGAGTAAACCCAAACACAGATTGTTTATATGATAATGGGTGATATTTAAGAATACATATTAAAGGCCTTTGTTTTTGGCTCTTACAGGCTAGAGTATGGAAAAGTCATACCTAGAGATATGTATTACATAAAGTATTATTATGTATACTATAGAGTAATTATTCACCGGTTGGTGTTTTTTTGTTTTTGTTTTTTTGTTAACCAGATTCTCTCACAACCTTATTTTTTTTTTTCTTTTCCTTTGGAGACATTAAAGAAGGAAATGTTTGTTGTTTAAATGTGAACATGAGAGGATTTTTAGGTTCTTTTTTTCCTCTTTTTTTTTTTTTTTTTAAGGTCTTCAGCTAGCATTTTTATATTACAGGCTTTGGTCTATAAGCAGTGTCTTGAAAAAAAAATAAACCAAACATCCTTTAAAAAGAACTATTAGCTGTATGTGCTGAGTTCTTGTTTAGCTCAAAACCTTCTCAAAGGTGCTTTCAAAGAATAAAGATTGCAAAATATAGACTTCAATAAGACTTCTGAAGATTAAAAGTATCATACCATGAAATAAGAGTGTGTTGGGTGTAGGTGGCAAATTTTTGGTAGTGGAGGAGGTGGCTGCAGGAGGGGTGGCTTTTGTGAGAAGAGTGGCCAGCTACACAATCCAGCCACTGCAGAACACAGCTGGACCCCATCAGCCAAGTTGGTGGTGCTTCTGTGAAAGTATATTTAAGAAAGGAGAAAACACTGCACAAGCACCGAGAGGGGAAAAAGTGTGAGGAACAATACAAACACCAGAGTCAGAGAAGAAGGAGTTGGAGCTCCAGGTGCCAGAGATGAGACTCCACCACAGCTGATGAAGAGACCATGGTGCAGCACATACCTCCTTGCAGTGAGGACACCACGAGTACAGATACCCACACACTGCAGCTGTGCTGGAGCATGTTCTCACGACAGGATCTGTGGCCCATAGAGGACCCATGCTGAAACAGGTGTATGCTGAGGGACTATTGCCTGTGGAAGGGATCCACACTGGAGCGGATTTGACCCTAGGGACTGCAGCCTGTGGGAGTAATCCACTCTGGATCAAGGGAATAGTGTGAGGAGGAAGGAGCAGCAGACAGGAGCTGTTATGGACTGACCACAACGCATCTTTCATCCCTTTCTGTGATGTTTGGGGTGGGAGAGGAGATAGAGAAGAAGTCGGGAATGAAGGAGTAAAGTTGAGTCTGGGGAAAGTGTTGTTTTAATTTTTGTCTGTTTCTCACCATCCAACTCTATCTTAATTGGCAGTCTGATTTTCCCCAAGTTCAGTCTGTTTTGCTCTTGATGGTAGTTGATGAGCAATCTCCCTTTTTCTCAACTCACAAGTTTTTTCATCTTGTTTTGTCCCTATGTCTTCCTGAGGGACAGGGAGTGAAAGAGTGGCTGAGTGGGTGGCTGGCAGTCAGCCAAGGTCAACCCACCACAGAGAAACCATTGTTTTAAGAAAACACTACTTTTTTTTTTTTTTTTTTTTTTAATGGTGAGGGTGGCGTAACACTAAAACAGGCTGTGGTCTCCATCCTTGATGATGTTAAAAACCGTACTGGACATGGCCCTAAGCAACCTGCTCTGCCCTGATCTGAGTGGTGGCTTGGGTTCGATGGTCTTCAGGGGTGCCTTCCTGCCTCAGCTGGCTTCTGTGCTTCTGTGAAGTGGTCCCATCGCCTAGCAGTGGGACCGAGCCCCATCATTTCTTTTGTAACAGGTGAATGTATATTCCTTTTTCTGGACATGTACAGAAAAAGTTTGTATCGATGTATGCTGTTATGTTATGCATTCATATTTTTATTTTTGTGTTTTTCCTATTGTGACAAGTATTTTGATACATTTAGTGCAACATAAGTAGTTCATTGAGACCAAATGCTGTATGATAAAAGAAAAATAGTTATACAAAGCCTTTCTCCATAACTCAGCAAAACTGTAGAACGTTACCAAGAGTGAGAGAGGACACATCCACTCACAAACTTTGGGATGCTCTGTTCTTGCTGCAATTATGATTCTAGGGTTTTTTGGGTTTGTTTTTTTTTGTCTTTTGTTGTTGTTGTTTTTTTTTTATTTGGTTGGTTTTGGTTTGTGGTTTTGTGTTTTGGTTGTTGTTTTTTTTTTTTGTTTTTTTTTTTTTTTATGGTGGGGGGGTGGATGTTTGAGGGGTATGGGGTTTTCCTTGTTGTTGTTGTTTTTTTGTCTTTTTCCACTATTTAGTGCTGATCCTTAATGTATACAACAGGAAGTTTTACTTGTGTATGAAGCAAGATCAAAAAAACGGACAGGACCCATTCATTGTAAATGGCACTTTTACTACCTTGATTGAGGTAAATCTAAAGTACAATTAACTTTTAAAGTTATGTTATAATGCTACTGTATTAGGTATTAAAAAAACCCTACTATTTCTCTTTTACTTTTCTGTACATTTGCTTGTATGTAGAAATTGCATCAAATGAACATCTGACAGGGGGAAGAGGTAGGAGATACTCCCATATTTTGAACTTTTTTCCTGTGCCCTCATTACCAGTTGCTTCTGTAATCAAATATGTGCTGTGTTAATAGTGCTTAGTCATGCTTTTGAGTACATCATTTCAGTATATGTAAGTCAAAGAGAATATCAGGTATATATTTATGTGAATATACCTATATTCTACTATACCTACATATATTCTATATATGTATGTACATATATAGAATACATACCTACATATGAACATACCTATATGTATATTTATATATATATATATAAATTCATTCTATGCCAATGCAAGCACTATAACTTTAAGTTACAAAGCAGACAAAAGCTGAATCCTACTCCCTCCATTTTACCATAGAGAAAAGGCCTTTGTAGGTCTACAAGATGTGTAGCTACCTGTTAGTTTCTTTTGTGGGAATAATACCTTTTCAACACAAAAATCTTGTCAGCACTTGAACGTGCACTTTCATTGATATATTTCAACACAGCACTTTTCCTGGGACAGTATCTGTAGTACGGTCAAGTGTTAAGTATTTTAAAAAATGTTTTAATCTGTGAGGGGTCAATACCATTTGCAACCTTTTGCTGCAGGGTCTTGCTTTATAAGTTATAATCTATCAGATGCTATGTAAGATCCCTTCAAAAAAAATATCATTTGTAAACAAAAAATGGGTTAGCTACAGGGAATATTACAGATCAGATGCTTCTGTAATACCATCAGATACAGATTTTTGACATTTAGTTTAAGAAAAGGCCATGCACTGCATATTTCCTTATGATCATCCTTCCTGCGTATTGAATTCTTTGTATTGTTCTCCCCTTTTCATTCCAGGCTTTAGTTCTGCTTCTAAGGTGGATATAAATTTCCTTTTTCCACTGAAGTATTTTCAGACATCCAAGTCTAGTTGACAATGGATTTCAACCTGGTCACTAAGAAGCAGAAATTTTCTTGACCTGAGCAACTTTACTGTTTTTACAAGTTCAGTCTTGATCAGGTGTGCCGAGAAAAAGGATATGCTAACATAAAACTGAAAATACGTGTTTATCTGTATAGTTATATAGTTATAAGTGATTCAAATATATATATATATATATATATATATATATATATATATATATATATATATATATATATATATAAATAAAAAGTTTGAGAAACTGGAAAACACTGATTTGGCAAATAAAGTTTACTCTTAACTCCACATACATCTGCTTTATTTGTATTATCAATCCTTTCCTTTATTTACAACCTCTATGAGACTTTCAAACTTGTTTTTTGTGTCCTAATTCAATATTTTATTCTGTATGACTAATAATTTTGTCTGTCACAATTTATCTTCTGTGAGTACCTAAATATCATCTAATTGATTTGTTTTATACTTTCTCCAACCTTCGCAAAATTTGTGGTACAACTGCAACATCAGGGAAGAAAATAACACCTTTGCTTTTCTATGATGTGTACTGAAGAGAAGCTATATGTTCAGGCTTGTTGATCTCATCAATCTACTTGGCTTGTTCTTTGCATCTTGGAGAGGAGGAAAATGGATGTGAAGTTGGCACTGTCAGAGTTGGCAGTTATGTACATAAAATAAATTAGCCATATCACCTTCAGCTGCCTTGTAAGAATTTTTCCAATGTGTCTCTTTGGAGTGTTACAGTGTGTCTGTCACTCAGAGCTGGTCCTGATACCATGATTTCTCTGGTGAACATGACTAAATGTACTTCCCAACTGCTAGATATAATTTTTAGAAACATATTCTTCTGAATTTCATGTCATTATTATTGAATTCTATTTTCACTTAGGCTCCAAAAATTAAAGTAGAATGTATCTGGAGGGCTACTGGATACAGTAATAGTACTAGGTATGATACTAATACTTATTGCTACTGAAAATTACAAATATTTGTTTTTAAAGTTACTTTTATCAAGATCTGGCCTTAATTAGCTATGCATATTTGTGAGCAAGTGGATTCTGAAGGCTCTCAAATTTACTGAGATAATTTATTTGTCACTATGCACCTTTCTCTCACTTGTTTTAAAACAACTTTATATTTAGTATCCTGTTTCTGTTGAATAGCTGTTAGCCTGGCCATGAATATATTATGAGAAACTTTGTCAAGTGCTCATTGAAAATCTAGTTATGCTGTATTCACTGAATTTTATTTTTCATAGCATTTATATTTTCAAAGAACTTCAGAAGGACAGTTAAGCATGACCTCCCCTGTCTGAATCTGTATTTTCTGTCATTAATCAAACTGTGTGGTTTTGTGTTTTTAATTCACAACATCACTAAAGAGCACTTCTAAATTTATTTCTGTATGACATAAGTCTCCTGGTTTGCATTATTGTGTCTTAAGATTTTCTTTCTTAAATATACTCATGGTGGTGAGATCTGAGAAGTCGTCCCTTTGACGCATAAAGTCATTCTTATGTCTTTAGCACCAAAGTTAAGTGAATCTGCTGGCCATACTTATGTCAGCACTTGTTCCCAGGTACTGGCTGTGTTACGAGAATCCTACTCCTAGTGAAAAAAATGCTATATGTAAGTTGGATTAAAATGTCCCTAACTGGTTCTGAGCAAACATTTTAGAATCAGCTGTTTAGAAGTTGCATTTCTGTGTTATAATTGCTTATTCTCATACTGTAACAATGTTTTCCGTGGATTTTAGGACAAATGCCTGTATCAGAAATGCTATTTTCTCCTTCTGATACAACTGTACTTTATATGATTAAGCCTATGGGTGCTACTTCACACAGCCCTTGCGCTACTGATTGCTTACTGTGGATGTGTTGAGGAAGTGGCATTGTTTGTTTGCATGGCCATCTCTTTCTTAGATCCTTATGAAGATCCTTAGATCTCTTCTGAAGATGAGGTGCTGCTGTAGGTACTCGCTGGAAAGAGCCACTGTTATGTAGCTTAGGTGACAGTTCATAACACACATCAGACTGGAGCACTCTGCTTTATACCCAAGGGTGAAAATACTTTACATTCCAGTTTATTTAACTTTCAGCTGTAGCTCACTAGAAGAAAAAGGAAAAAAGCTCAAGCTTTTGGTGTAACCACTACACAGATAACTGCTAATTAGTAGTATGGAAAAAAAAAAAAAAAAATATATATATTTGGGTAAAGGAGCACTGGTTAAATCCATACTGTTCTATGTATGATTTTGAGTTATATTTTGGTATCAGAGCGACGTTTTCAGCTTATTTGGTAAAACTGCAAAGCCTTCTAGATAATTTTATTTGCTCCTTGCTTACGGAAGACTGTGAGGTTGGGAAACTAATATAGTGAGTAATTCATACGTTATGTGATTGGAGAAGGAGATACATGTTTGCCTAGCATTAGTGTCTCCAGTGCTTTACAGAAGAGGTCTATTAGAAGCATTAGATGCTTTGCAAGAAAAAAGCTCTAGCAGTAGTTTTTACAGTCTTACTGCTAAAAATATTCAAGTATTTTGTGTGCCCGGTACTGCAGTAAAAGGCTTTGAAGGGTCTCACTGATTTAGCCTGTGATCAGGGTGGTTGGTTTGTTTTCTAATAGTTATTCCACACTTTTTACTGACCTTCTGTAGATTAGCACTGGTGAGACTTCATTTGGAGCCCTTGGGTCAAGCCTAGTCATCCTGTTAAAGATATCAGATGGGTTTAAGAAGTTAGAACAGGTGTAGAAGAGGAAAGTCACTAGGAAAAAAGAGTAACAGAGGACATGCTGTATGAAAAAAGCCTGAAGGGGAGTGTCTGTGAATGAGAGTGAGTGACTCCATGCCATTTTATTAGGTCAGTCAAGACACTAGAATTGAATGTGCCTTCACCTTTTAGACTACCCAGTTTGGTTCACATCCAGCTTGTGGTAGTGGTGGGGCCATCACCTACCCTAGCCTGCTCAGGTAGGTAACAATTTTGGAGGTTTAGTTCAGCAAGATGAATTTTATGTTTAAATATGGTTCCTGCCTATCACAGAAGGGACAAAAACAATTAATACAAAGGTTTCCAGTTCTCAAGAATTAACTTGACTGGAAACAGGAAGAGAGGCTGCTAATTGCCAACCAAGTCAGATTCTATAATAGGCTTTTGGTGAAAATACTACTTGGGTGGTAGGGAGGGGGAAATACATATTAGCTAGTTTATGGTTACAGTTTCATGAACAAAGAAATTTTCTGTGATAATGCAGGATGGCCCTCTCATTTATTTTGTTTAGAACTTGGTAACTTCTGAAAATGTTGTTGTTGGCTTTTTACGTGTCTCTGTAAAACAGCTGACAGTTTCAAAATGAATTAAACTTAAATGGGAGGCATTTAGTCAGGGTCATTATCTTCACATCATGAAGTTTCTAAAAGATACTGTTGTAGGAGATAATATAAAAAAATATTACTTGTTTGCTTACAAATAAGGGATATACATCAACACAAAAAATTAAAATGAGTTGTTAGCTCTTCCTTCTGTACTTCTGGCTTATTCACTGCATATTGCTTTTACCCTTAATTCTATTATTCCACTCCACTTAGAAGATTATTTTAACTTTTTTGTTACTTCTACTTCCACTATCACCATATTTCAGCCCTTCTGTCTCTTTTCTTTTTTTTGTAGCGTCTTTCTCTCTTCTCTGTTTTGATCATTTTCCTAACTCTAATATATTTTCCAGAAAATGTTATTCTGGACTTACCATAGTCTTGATTTTTATAATTTTAAAATGTAAACTTTTTGAGCCAGTCTGTCTGTACACTTCTATAAGGTAATAATGAGAACTCTTGCTCACCTATCACTAAACAGTGTATTTTCAGGATTTAAAGTCCCTCATTGGACTACTATGTTCTATCCCAACAAGCCTGAAAGAAGTATTTTTTTAAATTTTGTTGACCCCTTTTAAGAGAGCTATACATTTGGTATGATATATTACATATTGATCTCATAATTATGTATCTGTAATATATCCTTTGGTGAGTGGCTAGTCCTTTCTAAGTAGCTAATATTTTCTTTCTAACTTGAGACCGTGGCATATTTCTGTGTACTGACCTTGGGAATGAGAACAGAAGTATTTCTTCTTCTTGAATAACTTCTGAATGTAAAAAGGCTTCTTTGTTCTGACCCTGCCATCTCAGCCTGATGTGAATGAGTAGGATGGTGAAGGCCAGACAGAAGTTAACCTTTTACTTGCTTTGGTAACCGGCGGCTGGAGAGATACAATGTAGTGTATGCCTGTAAAGATGAGAGCGTCTGCTGGGTAACTGTGGCACCTTGATATGGCAATATTGTTCTAGATCATTAAATTACCATGCAGTGTACAAACAAGTCTTCCACATTTGATTTAAGTCTGAATTTCATAGACATTTTCACTTCTTTCATGCATTTAGGTGTGCCTCTGTATTAGTGTCCACTGGGATAGTTGCAAAGAACTTCCATTACTGCTGATGACAACTCACTACATAAAGTCTCATTCATAACAATAAGAATATATTCCTTTTCATTATTTCAGTAGATGTCTGTGGATCTTCTTTAAGAAGTTTTAGGAAGAGTTGAGTGCTAGTAATTTAGCAAATGAGCAAAAGCTTTCAGAAATTACATTTAAGATGTTAACATCAAAAGTTAACATTCTTGCTGCAAGTGTATTGCCTTTAATTTTTTTTCTCCTAGTAAATTGCCATTCAACTTAGCTTTAATTTATAATAAAAGAATAATTTTAGCTTTCAAGCCTTAAGACATCCACAGAGGCAATAAATTTACCTCTCTTGCTCAGCACTAATTGCAGCAGTTTGTTAGTGCTCCCCCTTGGGTGCAGTTGGAAGAAGGCATACGGAGACAGCAGGTTGCAAAGGCTTGACTTTACTCTAACTAGGTTAAAATAGGGGACATCCTCAGTTATAACAGACAGTAGAACATTTGGTGGTCTTGTGGTTTTAATTCCGCTTTAGGCAAGCGCTTCTCTATTGTCTGTACAGGCAGCCCTGAGAGGATTAATCATTTTATTTTAATTTCTTCCCTTTTCAAACTGTGCCAATCACCAGAATTTCAGGAAGAGTATAGGTTACATTAGGTGACATTTCTGTAATTTTCCCTGATGTGTGAGTAAGCAAAATATGGATGCAAGAGTGACTGTGATTATGAGTATTTGAAATGTAATCAAGAAAGAACCAAAAGTAAAGTTTTCTAGGAATACGTATTTTTAAAGGCAAATGCTTTTACACACTGGGAGGCATTTGTATTGGAAGCTTGGTAAAGCAAAATGTGAACATGACTTTCTCATCTTTTTATGAAAATTAGATAGGAAGAATATGAGAAGAATGTTACAGAAGGTGTAAAGGTTTTTTTATATGGCTTTGTCTTAGAAATGTTGTTCCACAACATCATTCATATGGAGGCTGATTTGTATAGTACTGTGGTCCCACTGAAAACTTTATAGTTTTTCATTCAAATCAAATAAATTATAGTTAAAAAAAAATATTAAAACCAGACTCTGCTGACTTTTTTTGCCCTCCAAATAGTATGATGCTGTAAAACTTCTGTCATTAAGAAATGTTTGCCATCAGGCAAAAGCAGTATTTCATGGGAACTGGAGTGCAAATGGGAATTATCATTATCTTCTTCCATCTACATTATAGACAATAATTTAGTGTCTAGCTCATTCTATATAGGTTTTCATAGGGAATACATTTTTCCAGATCTTTATAGATTAGTTGTGATTATAACTCTTTATTCAGGAAAAATGTTTTAGTGCAGAGATATCAAGGAGATACTCTAATAAACATTAACATTATTAAGTTATTTCTCCTTATTTTTTTTTTTTCTAATATTGTTCTAATAAAGAAACAAGTTAGGTTTTTACTTTCTTTACATTTTAAGAAAGACTATTTAAGTAGACTAAGTTTCCTGTAAGCTTTGAAAGTTCTGAAATGTTTTGAAAAATGATCTTTGCAGATTTTGCAAATGATTTGAATGTATGTTTGTCCATTATTAAATAACTGATCTTATTGCAGTTCATTCAGAAGTTGTATATAAAATTTGACAAGGTGATAAAAAACAGCCTAGTAATAAATTCTTAAAGGCTAACTTACTAAGCTTAGTCATTTATAGGCATCTAAAAGGAGCAAATCTTAAAGGACTTGAATTTCCATAGGTCTGTGCTTCAAGTTTTCTGAGCACACCTGTAAGTTGTAGCAGTTTGGACATGCAGTAGAAGCATGCCTACCATTTCACAATCTTGACTTCTCTTGAGAAGTAAACATTTAAAAGTTTAGTGCTAACATCAGTGTGAACAATATCCTGCTGTTTTTTTCTTGTTTCCAATCTGAAACTTAAATTATCTGAAGTTCATAAGCGAATTATATAAGATCAGAATAGGACTTGATGATTCCTGAAATTTTAGAGGTGGTACGCATTTAGGTGAATCTGATTTATTATGTTTGTGTTAACCTAGGAGATGCTGTCATTATTTTTAGAGTAGCTTTTGCAGGTTTGTGTTGTAGTAACAGGTTCAGACAAAGAAGGCTTTTGCAGCTAGAAAATTGTTTCATGGCAAAAAGGGATCTTGACAATTTGAAGGAGTGTAAATATTTGCATAACTTGTTTTGAAATGGGTATTACTGATCCAGGGAAGCCACTCAAGACATTGCATTTTGTTTGAAGTCCAAAAAATAACACTGGAATGTTTTTATCTCTGGCCTCTGCAGAAGGGGGCAGGGGATGAGAGGGGAAGGATGCTATCCATGCTCTGGTTATCAGGACTGAAATTAAACTTCATGAGCTTGAACAAAACACGTACTGTTCAGGGAGAAACAGTAGACAAACAAATGCAAAATTAGATCTACCCAAGCTTGAAGAGAGTTGTTAAGAGGGAAGAATTTTAACCTCCAATTAAGAAAGGAAATAGAAGAATCTGGAGAACTCTGTAGACTTCAAATTTGTACTTAGCAGATGAGTAATGATAATTATGTCATGTTTCTTAAATATATGTTGAGTTTATGGAGGAAGTCTTTACAAAACACTTCCTCTTTGATTTGCTAAAGTTCATATTTGTGTGGAAAGGGAAAATTACTGAGTTTTGAGGCTTTTTTTAACCTGGCTTAATTCAGAATTTCTCTCCCTAAAATCATAACTTGTCTGGTTGTCTGATTTCATTAGCTTTAATACAAGCTTGTGACTAGCAACTGGTGGAAAACAAAGAGGGTTTTTTTTTACTATGGAGTGTTTTAGGCCCTAAGTAAGAAATGAGCCTGGTAGTCCCACAACTGATACTGTAATAATCCCTTAATTATTATCAAATGGACAGGTTTTTATGGTGGTATTTAAAAATTAGTATGTCCCAGTTTCTTTTAGAGGTTCATAACACTTTTTTCTAAGGTTTTAAGGAATCATTTTTTTTTTGGCAGAAAGATAATGTTCATTTGGAAAGCCTTCTTGATATATACTTTCTGTTTAATAGTATAATAAGATAGTCTTTAATGTAAAACTTTGGAGGATAATTAACTGTATAAGCTGCATCCTAGAACTGAGATGTGTGTCTTCATAAAGTAGATAGATTAAAAGAAAAACACATTTTTAGATACAGTCATTACCTAGATCTATCTGAAGATTAGAACCATCCTTTTAAATTAACATAGCTGTCTGAAAAATTACCATATTTATCATAGGAATGACATGTTTATAGTTGACTGAAATATTAAGCAAACTTCTACTTTCAAAACCATATGGGGTGTCATCTTTGTGTTTAGCTGCAAAACAACCAAGATTAAATGTTTGTCACTTTATGCAGGTCTTTGACTAGATGATAAGGGAAATAAATTTTTGACAATAACTGCTATAGGATGATGCTAAACTTAATGAGTTAAACCCCAGACCAACCCAAAACTGAACAAAAACCCCCCAGCAACCTTTCCTCCCCCCCAAAAAGCCTCAAAAAAAATCCAACCCTATTTTGAATGATAATGAATAAAAAAAGATAGAAACTATGATCATTTTTTTGCTTTAATATCTCCTTAGTTTCATCATATTTTCTTTTTTCAAATTACCATACCTATCTCATGTCTAGATTCATCAAAGAACAAATTGTCTGCATGCAAATGGAAATTTGGACTGAAGCATAGGCAGTGTTGAACAGAACCTATAGCATCTGATTACTCTCCTCACGTATTTTTAGGCCTGTATTGAAAGGAAAAAAAAAAAAAAAGGTTGTATGCATGCCTATGATTCCCTACGGGTGAGGTCTTGAGAGAGACATCATTTTCTAGTTCAGGCCAAAATACCCACTCCCATTATTGCATAATTAAATTTTAACAGCATGGTTCTAAAAGAAGCAGTCCATGTCTATAAGCATACAATTTCACCTGTGCCTGTAGCATTATTTTTCTTCTAAAATTATTTTTTTATGAATAAATGCTAACAAATTTAATTTCAAGAAAATCAGCATGCTTGTTTCTTATTACTGAACACATAATATTTCTACTGCTTATATTTTCTGCATTATTTTATTTTTGATGCATGTGTTGCTCTTTCAAACAAAAAATGTGTAAAGATCTGATAATAGCTCTTCTCGCCCATTATATGTAAATGTGGGCAAAACCCTGCCGCTATTTACCACTATGTAGTATGGCTAGTTAGATAGACTTTTATATAAGTTTAGCCTGTCACAGTGTAGGTTGCAGTATGTCATATCCAGTAATTTGTAGTCTGGGTTCTGTGGGGTTTTTGGAGAAAACATGTTCATTAAAATTGCTGACTACTGTAGTAACTTTTGTGCTGATGCAGCACTTCATCCGCATGTCTAAATATTTGGAACCTGTCGATAAGTGTTTCCAGCTAACAGTATCCCTTTTGCAGTTCTTGACCTTCTGTTAGCCACCAGGACAAACTGGTATGCCATAACAAGAATCCATATGGGTATTTATTTTTTGGTGCTTCTGTGCACTTGCATAGTTTTATGTTGTTCTGTGTTTTCCCTTTGTCCCATGCACATTTAATAACTTAAAAAAAAAAAAAAAAAATCAATCACATCTAGCTATGTCCCATTCAGAGGGACCTTGATAGGCTTGAGAGTTGGGCCGATGCAAACCTCGTGAGGTTCAACAAGGCCAAGTGCAAGGTCCTGCACATTGGTTGAGACGATCCCATGCACAAATACAGGCTGGGAGATCAATGGATTGAGAGCAGCCCTGCGGAGAATGAATTGAGGGTAATAGTGGATGGAAAACTGATTATGAGCCAGCAATGGGTGCTCACAGCCCAGGAAGCCACCTGTGTCCTGGGCTGCATCAAGAGAAGTGGGACCAACAGGTCAAGGGAGGTGATTCTCCCCCTCTACTCTGCTCTTGTGAGACCCCACCTGCAGTGCTGTGTTCAGCTCAACATAAGAAGGAGATGGACCTGCTTCAGCCAAATGTGTTGGTTTTCTTCCAGAGTAAAATGTGGTTTAACTTTTTTTTTGTTTAGCAAAAAAACTACGTAACAAGAGGTTCTTTCTTACAAAATAAGATTTTCACTGAAATATTTCCATAGTAAACTCTTTTCAGATGTGATCAGCAGTGAAAGTAGACTGCTCCAAGACATCATAATCATTGTGTATCAAAGAAGCAATATAAATTTGGGACTCAAACTGCATCAAAGGCAAGAATTTCATAATAATTTCAACAACTTCCTGACATTTTCAGTTTGTTTTCTTCCATTGTTATTTTTTTTCTAGAAATCTTTTTAGATTAATTACATTGAAGTCAAACATACTTGAATCATGTGGTTGACTTTCCTTAACATCTGTATGTAGTTATGCACAATTCTCCAGTGATACTCATACTTGGTTAGAATTGTAGTGTTCTAAAGAGATAGTTATATGTTCTGAAAGCAAGTGCTGTGAATTGAGCAAAAAGGGTGCTGAATATAGTTTAATGAGCTTCTTTCTAACAAGGTTCTTTGGCCTTATTATTTTTCATGTTTGGCTTCAGGACCACCTTTAGTCAACAACCAACCCGTTATGCAGAAGACAGTTAACATGATTCATGCCTTACGAGTAGTAAGTTTTGGGAGCTACTATTCTACTATTAGAAGAATAGTATCTATAGTCGAACTATAGTATTGTAGGTACTTTTCTAAAGGGAGTATTTGTAAACACAAATGGTTTTAACATGTAAAAAATAATATGTTAGATTACACTTCAGCAATAGTACTTACATAAGTAAACACAAAGGAAAAATAGGAATATCATCTCTATACCTGAAAAAACAATGTAACATACTCATAAGAATTATCTTTTGAGGTGCCCCAAAAGACCTCCTCATGTTTGTGAGAGTAATGCTTTCAAATGCATTGCTGAAAACTTTTAGGTAGTTTTCTGAAATAATAATAGCAATTACTGTGATACAGTTTTGAAGGGGAGATTAAATTTTGCATTTCAAGTAAAACAATACCTTTGGTCAGGTCCAAGTCTATAATAGTAAAGAGGAATAATTATCAAGAAATAAGGAAGTAGCATTTGCTTAAGCATACCACAATTGCAATCCTTATTTTCCTTTTAGACTGTTAAGCCTTTAATCTCATGTGTATATTTATCTCTCAACAAGGCATTGATTTTAAGAAAAGGAGTCAGGGTTTTTTTTTGTAACTTGGGATGTGTGTTACCAGCAAATCCTAGGGAAAAAAAACCCTACAGATTAGTTCTTGATTCTATAGAATATATCATGGAGGTGTATTTTGAAGTGGTTTTGTCTTTTCCATATAACATCAAAACCAGAAAGAACTAACTGGTGAGAGGCTTTACCTATTGCATTTTCTTATGCTTTTGCGTTTCCAGTGAATGGAATATTCCAAAATGTTATGACAAAGATATGTATTTCATGGTGTAACCTTAGAGCCTTAAATATTGCTGTATGTCACATGACGGGACAAACAACATATAGCAGACGTGTTTCTGTAAGAAGCATTTTAGGACTGCAGCAGCTATTAACACATATTCTGACACCCCTATTTCTGATTATGCCATCGCAGATGCATTAGGGAAATCAAACAATGAAACCAGCCCCAAAAAACCATTTGCATTGGGGAGGGGAATGAAGGAAATGTATCTGAGTTCTACAGCATGTAAAGAATAAGAAAGTAAAGAGTCACTGAAATAGGATTGGGAAGTGAAGGCAGGACTTTCACCACCTTCCTCTTGAAGGATGCAAGTCAGATGAAATCAGTTGTCTATCACATGAATTAAAGTTTTAGTTTCAAGGTTATCCAAATAGCGTCCTTTCCGTAGATGATTTTTACTACGCTGCTGTTTTTGAAAGGTATTGCAAAGTTATTCATTCCTCCAGTGATAAGAAGCCTTCAAATTTCCTTCTCCTTTTGTTCTGTTATGAGTTGTATGTTTCAACTTCTTTCTCTTTCTCTTCTTAACTAGAGTAAAAAATGACTGTACAGTCCCATTGCACATTTTTTTTTTTTTATCTTTCTATGAGGTAGATCTCCTAGATTCTCTAAACATTCAAAAAGCCTTTCTCTGTAAATATTCTAATTTTAAAATGTAAATTATCTGAAAGTAGATATATTTATTATGACATTTTAGTGTTACTTTATTGAATTTTTATCTGAAACACTACAAAAACTGTAAAAAGGCTACCAGCACTGGCACGTAGAAGTATG
This sequence comes from Tyto alba, assembly GCF_018691265.1. NCBI lineage: Eukaryota > Metazoa > Chordata > Aves > Strigiformes > Tytonidae > Tyto > Tyto alba. The sequence continues at coordinate 34,807,433 of NW_024881276.1, read as the reverse complement.
ATATTTAGAATAGCATCAGTTAAAAAGAGAGTTCAGTTTTGCTTGTTACTACTTTCAATTTCTTTCTGCAAACCAATGCTGGATCAATCACAGTTAAGCCATACTCTTAGTGCTTCTTTTCAACCATAGCAAATATATTTAGAAAAAGAGTTTGAATAGCTAATGGTTCCAGAGAAAAAACATTGAATGTAAGAGTGTTCGTATAAATGAGATAGACTTTGAGAAATATCTCAAACATCTCTGAATCTGCCAGGAATTTTTCTGTTCTGTCTTCCATTAGGGAAGTACATTTATACATACTGAAGTATAGTGATGTAGTATGTAACCATTGAGTGAAAATAACTGTTAACAACTAATTGATTAGTGCAGGAATAGAAAAAATAAATATGTGCAACCAACCCACCAAAAATCAAAAAGTTTTGAGAAATTTTATGCAGTGTTTTGACCTGTATTTTCTCCTTTAGTGTATTTTTTTCCAGAATCATTACAGTAGGAAATTTCACTAAATGTGTTATTACTTATGTTGCTTGTTCAGTGTTGAATGTAGGTGATTTGGAGCTGCATGAAATTCTAATGCATATGTAGATCATAACATCCAAGAAGTAGTGAATTACGTCCTACACTTCTGACTTGATTTCTGCTTGCAGAAGGTGGGTTGTAGGTATAAATCTGTATTGTGAGCTCAGAGGGCAACTGAACACCAGACAACTGCTGACTCCCCTTCCCCCCCCCCCCCCCCCCCCCCAGCACTGGGAAGGAGAAAATAAGCCAAAGCTTGGGATTTGAGATAAGAAAGGGAGGGATGAATCACTCATTGTGGTGACGGGCAAAAGACAGACTTGTTAGGGGAAGAAAAGAAGAACATAAATTTAATACAGACACTAACAACACCACTTAACAGAGAGGGTAGGACAGGGACAAGCATTACCACAGCTTGAAAAAACCTTCCCCCATCCCTCCCTTCTTCCTGGGCTCAGCTCTGCTCCCTTTATTTCTACCTCCCTTCTCAAGTGGCTCTGGCACGGGACAGCTCCACATGTTGCAATCTTCCAAGCAGCAAACTACAACAGCGGGGGCTGCTTCTTCCCACAGAATCCTTGCCTCCTTCAGGCGCAGTCACCTGATACAGCATGGGGCCCCCCACAGACTGTTGGTGTCTGGTCCACCATGGACCTCTGTGGCTGGTGGGAGGGGCCACCCTGCTGTCTCACCACAGGATACAGGGGGATCTCTGCTTTGGCACACCTACCCCCCCTTTCCTCCTACTTTCTTCCACTGACCTGTGTTCACCTAGCTGTTGCAATTCCTTCTCACAAGTCACAACTCATCCTCCCAGGTTCCCCTTAAATATATTATTGCAGAGGTGCAGCCACTGTCGCTGATTGGATCAGCAGTGGCGCAGAGGTGGGTCTGACTTGGAGCTGGGGGAGCTTTGAGAAGCTTCTCACAGGTAGCCATCACTGTAGCCTGCCCCCCTGCTACCAAAACCCCTACCACTCACCAAAACCCGGGACAATCTTTTATTATGTGTAGTCAGTAAGATGTCTCAGTATTTTAACAGGATAACAGCCACTTTTAAGTATTACTGCTGCGTGCAGTTCCCTACCAGTGGTTCCTGGTGTCAGCTTAATATGACAGACATCAACGAAGGGTTGAACAGTTTGCCATACCTTTTTCAGGCTCTGTAGAAACTCACACAAGAATCATTTTAAGCTGACTGACCTCTTAAAGCCCTTACAAAACCTGGGAATCCTAAAGGTGTTACTATTAAAAAGTAACTCATTTATTTTAGTAAAATGTTAATTTACATATATGTGGTGCTTGCCTGAGTACTTCCTATGTTAAATGTTGAACTAAGTGATAACTTTTAATATTGTGACAGCAACAGAGGCTGGAAATAAACACACAAACTTTCTCTTAAAAACAAAGCAAACTGCTCTTGGCTAAAAAAGAAGAAAAAAAACAAAACACCAACAATTTCAATTTTGAAGTGTAAACCAAGTGTCAGCAATTTAATTTGAAAAGGCTTTTGCCTTTTTTTTTTTTTTTTTTTTTTAAATTAAAATTCTTAAATAAAAAGTAAGTGTAAATATGGATGTCTTTCAGAACTTGGCTGAAACGGAAATGCAATAACATATTTAGCTGACATTATGAAACATCATTTAACATAAGTGTTTAAAAAAATCAAGAGGAAAATAAGTATTTTTTTTCAGTATCAAACATCTGGATAATAGAAGGCATTGCTCAAGTAACAGGTTTGGGGCAAGAGTCATTCTAGTTCTAAGGGATAGCTTCTTTGACTATTTCCAAGATGAAAAATTTCTATCTGATAAATGGATACATTCATAAGAATTTAGAATGTTGTGCAAAAACATGTATTTCCATGATTGAAACAAAATAAAACATGATTGGAGTTTCACTGATTTTATATATACACAGACTTGGATTTCTTAGTCAATAATAGCATATCATGTTAAATGTTGAGAACTTGTAGAACATTGATATAGGAGAAGCAATCTCACATACTTTTCCATTTGTTGAAATGCACCCTCAATGTTTTTTTCACAGTAAAGGAAAAAAAATATGCAAACTATACATGAACTCAAAATAATTCTTTTTCATATTGGTTTAATCTACCGTTGCCACAAAGCACATTTCATCTCTTCATTCTTTTATATAAGCACACTGTATAGGAAGGTAGATTTTTTTTTTTTTTCCCCCCTAATTAAATGATATTTTCAATGTGTTCGATATTCTTTTACCTGGATACTGCTTTTTTTTTTTTTTTATGGTTTTGTTTTAGAGTTTTATTTTCTCTTCAATTGCTCTTTAGATGGCAAGTAGTCATTTATACACAAAAAGGCTTTGTTCCATAAGCCTGCCACATCGTTACTGCCTTGGCTTGAAATGATGTTGATATGATGAGGGCTATTGAGTGTTTGGTTTATCTTTTTGAAGTATTAAGACTTAAAAGCCAAAATTCTGTCTAATAGTTTTTTATGATGAAAACAGCAATGGTGATAAAATTTAAATTAAAAATGGAAAATAGAATCTGAAAAGATTATGAAAATTCTTTATCAAGTTGCTGCATAATATCACGTTAGAAATGATTACTTTGAATGTTAATCAAAATAATATTTTCATTTCTAACATTGCTATGTAGGTCTCGTGTGAACATCTGTCTGAATGAAAGTACAGTATGGTAGTTATTTGTAGAAAGACTTGCACTTCTTTCGAATTGTGTACTTCATTAAATTTGTTGATAGTAGTGCAAACTTGAATCATTGCAACAGCAGTTAAATTCTGATTAAATATATTAACCTGTAGGACAGTGGGATTACAATAAAGCTTAAATGTGAAAAATAAATTGCAGTTTTTTATTATAGATATTTGAAGGTATTAAATACATTGGTGAACATACTAGAGACAAGCTACATGCATATTTATGTTATTTTTTAAAAGCTACAGTGACATTAAACAAAAGATGCAATGTGAAAACATAAAGAAAAATAACAGTTTTTAAATTACCTTTTGAGTAGGATCATGCCAATACATACTAGGGTTTTGTTGGAAAATCCCTTTTACAAGTTTATATGTATTAATATTTAAAACCTTTTTAATTCATGAAAGAATTTCTATTTTCTGTAAACATTAATAGATCAAAATTTAGTTATCTCAGAATAATATTGTTGAATGTGGTGGTATTATTGATGTATGTGTTATTGATGTGAGGTCTCCAAGAGTAATTGAAGGGGTTAAAATGAGAAGTATCTCCATAAATTAAACTGAGCCGAAGAATAACATTCAGTTTTTTCTTCTATTTCTGCCTGCCTGCTGGTTTTCTGTCCTTTTTACTGTCCTCTCTAAGCAAGTTTTATTATGCTTTCTTCTTGTCAGGAAAGAAAGCAGAGAAAAGGAGAAGAGAGAATCCAAAATCTAAGTTTTCTTTAAAGATAAGATTTTAAAAAATTAATTCAATATCTTTTGAGGCCCTAGATCTTAATTATTTCAATATCTTAATCCTACAGGTGTTAAAGGGTGTGATCACTGAAAAGAACTGCAACTATTTAGACTAGTTCGATGTGGATTTTTAGCATAGCATGCTTGGCATTAAGTACAACATTGATTTTCCACTTTGCAAAGTTGTCATTTTTATGGTCTACTTGCCAGTTTTTTATTTCACTTGGAAATTACTGATTTGTAGTCTCTTAACACCATCCTAACATTTTTTATTTACTGTTACTAGCTATTTCTAGTATCTGGTAGCATAGCTGGTGTGAAGTACTGCTCGTATATGGAATTGGGAAATTGCTTTATAATAGGTTAGAAAGCTCTCTATTCTTAAATATCAAACATTTCTCTCAATCTTATTTGTTGCAAAGTACTTAGTGGTTACTTTTCCAAGTATGTTGCGTGGGAATATACTGAATGAATGAAGCATGATAAAATTAGTAACAGATGTTTAAGTTTGTAATCTTAGTTGTGAAAAGAAAAATCGGGAAATAATGTCATGTACAAGTATATGATTGAGTTTATTTTGGGGGGAAGAAAACCAGTTTAATGTAACTTTCTAAGTCCCTTTATATTCACAGCCAACTGGCAGTTACAGCCTTTCTAACAATATAGGCGATATAAAGTGTGTATGTGTATAGTAGAGAGGAAGAGTGGTTTAGGTTTGTTTACTGCTAGCAGGGAGGGGAAAAACGTGTAGTGGTTCCTCTCCTCCTTTGCAAACTTGTCCTTGACTTCAGTTGACATGAGGAGCAAATAAATTGTGGGAGAACACAGAACAGGAAAATGAAAAGAGATTTGAAAGTTCTATGCTGTCTTCATTAACTTCCTCAACTTTTGAACAAGAAGGGAAAATGAAAAAAATACACTTGCTTACTTCTCAAGGCTATATGCATTTGAAAACTTGCCTAGATAGAAATTCAGTTACCATATTGGCTTTCCTTTCCTGCCAGTTGATCATGACAGGGTATTTTTTTTTTTCTGCAAGCAGCTCTTACTGTGTAAATTCCCCTTTGAAAAAGAATCTGTAAGTAAGAGCCTGAGAATCATTTGAAACTGGTTTTGTTACATGTTTTCAGATTGATCCTGACTGTCCACCAGTTTGTAATAAGTGTTCTAAGATCATTGAACTGTGGCACACAAGTTGTTAACAGCAGCTGTCTTGTACATTGGGGAAAGTGTGTTTTTCCTATAAAGTAGTATGGCTTTTACACTGGCAGAAACTCTTTCTAAATTCTTCAAATAATAACACCAAAAAAGAAACCAGTAGAGAGTAGAACACCAGTCTAAGATCCTAAGCCATCTGAGAGTGGGTTTGTGTAGTGGCTACTGCTGCTAAAGATATTAGTGTAAGTTCAGAAAAAAATTCAGTGTGGCACATAAGAAAATTAAATATTAGTTAAATAGCCTCAAAAAAAGTAAATCCTCATTTTTATTTTTTTTTTTTGTTTCTTTTGTGTGTTTTTTAAGGAACATTTAGAAAGTATTACAAGAAGGAATTAAAACAGAAAGTTCGTTTCTAAATAGAGTCTTCCACTGAATTAAAAAGATATTGTTAGGTTTAACTTCTGTATCTTCAGCAAATACTTCCACTTGCATAAGCAACCTTTCAACCTCATTTCCAGTTTGGAAGGTTTGCATGCCACTTTTTCAGAATTGGCATTTTCAAAATAACATGAACAGGGTTATTTTTCCTAGAGTTTAATGATGATTTCCATTATTATCTGATACATTAATAGATTGAAAGTATTTAAATTTTTTTAATGTATTTTTTGAAAAACAGCACTCTTTCTTTACCAGTTGGCAAGTTATTTGAATTCCTCCAGAAAAAAAGTTTTCCAACTTTCCCTTTTGATTTTCATGTGCTTTCAAATGCTTTCAGTTTCTGAGCTGTTACTTTATTTCTGTAATACCAGTATGGTTATTTTCCAGGAATTTAAGGATTTTTTTTCTCTGTCTCCCCTTGCTGTTTCTTCTTTCTTATATAAGTGTTCCTCATGATGAAGAGTTTCGTTCTTTCATTTCTTCTTACTTGACAAGTTTTCCAAGTGGTAATTGTTCTGTTCTCAAATCAACTTTCTTATAAATTGGTGATGAAATGTTTTTCAATTAAAAACTTAAACAAATTAAACAAGGTTCAAAAATAGATGGGCTTCTGACAACAGCTTTCAGAGTTCTTTCTGGCCTGTAAAATCTGTGGCTTGGAGAAGGGCATTTGGGAGTCTGGAACCTGATGTGCAGGCCATGAGTCTGTAGATTTCTGGTCACCTCTTCCTCCAGTAGGATTTTGTATGTCTGCTCTTAGCAGCTAACAGCTAAGTTGAGTTTGTGAGTGAGTCGCTCTGTTTTAACAAGCTAACAACTTTTTAAGCTCCCATATCACCATTATACTTCCATAGTAAAATACTACTTTTAAGGGTTTGTAGGAATCAGTGCATAATTTCACTCTTTGGGTACTTCTGGTACAAAGGATTATTACTTTAACTTTGAGAAATGTGCTGGTAGTTTACTTTGTGTGTAAGAAACATCTGACATAAAATAACAACATAAAATTTTGCAATAATGACCGAAATTGACTGATAGTAACAAATATTAAACAATCATTGATGCTGTAATGCTTACCTGATATACTGGCTAATTTTAATTATTAACAGATTTTTAATGAGCAAGTGTGTGCTATTGATCCATACTGTACCAAAGCCTGAAAACTCATGGGTGTGAAAGAACTAAAGATGATTGTCTAATGCTTTGTGTTTACTTTGACTGAAGATATTTCTAATCCTTCTTATACATAGATTCTGTACTCCAGTACTGTCTTGTTTTCTTAGATTTAAATATATATGTCCTTGTATTCTTTCATTTTGGCTAGCATAACAAAACGGGGGAAAGATGCTATTGTTGCAGTGAAAAGATGCTAACTAATTTTTTTCCCTCAGAGATGACCTTGAACCTAGTTTAAACTTTTCAAGCTTGCCTGGTTGATGCATGAACTTTGGTTATTGGAAAAAATGGTGGTCAAAACAGAATAAATTCAGGGTTTTGTTATTTGTGAAATCCACTGAACTTGCTGTAATTCCCATTAAATTTCCTGACAGCAGTATTGTTCAAAGAATAATCTATTCATTAATGTTTACGGTCAGTAATTTAGACTATGCTCATTTGCCACCTCAGGCTCAATGCCACTATTTATGTTACACGAATCTCATATGTTTTCATGCTCTACTCTACTTTGTTGCCTTGAACTGATTTAAATTCACATGTACGTTAGTTAATTCAGGAGCCTCTGGTAATTTTTCCTTAAAAATTCTCTGATGGTGATTCTAGATTGTGTCTCAACCTTTTGAACCATTTGTAGGCACATTCTGCCTTTGATATAGCCATCCATAAACTCTGCCATGATTCTCTTGAAACAATCTAGATTTAACCTACTATTTTAATTCCCAGCTATTCTGACTATCTTATGTAGTTGTTCAGAGATAGTCATATCAGGGAGTTTACCTCTGACTGTGGTGAATGTCTCACTCTCTCAGTTGTCAATAAGAGAGCATTTGCCAAATCCAAGTCATAGATGAATGCTTCTGAGTTTGCAATACTTTTTAAGGCAGAGAAATTCAATACCAAGATTTGTGTAGTGCTTAACAATAAAATGATGAAATCTTGCCAATTCATCAAGCCTGCGATTCTTCAATCACACTCCATGACAGTAGTTGACATATTTATCTCCAATCAGAGACTGAAGATCCACTGAGAATGCCATGGTGAAAACAGGGCAGTTGTATTAACTTGTCTATGTTCCTTGCTCAAGAAACAAACTACTTCTCTATGTTCATGTATGTACTACTGATTTCTCAAAACCAACCAACCAACCAAAAAAAAAAACAAACCCAAAAACCAACCAGTCCTGCTGATAATCAGTGGGCTGTTGGAAAGAGTACTTTTTGCCAAGTATTCACTGCAGTTGACTTTTCAACACCTCCAATATTGTCTCCATTTCATTTTCATAATGGGAAATATAATTTAAATCCTAGTACAGTATGGACAAGTTCTTCATCTGTAGAGATCCGAAGCTCTTAAATGACTTGAAAACATACTTTTAAGAATAGCAGGAATCAGCTTGACATAGCTTTGCCTGGCTGACATCAATTTTTACCTATGACCTTTGGCAAACACAAGCAGTTTATTTTGGAGGCTCTGATAAGGTAAGTGTATATGTAATATCAGAGAGTTGATTTATCCAGTTCCTCAGTTGGATTCCTGAGACAAAAATCTCTTTGCAACAGGTGACAAAGGATGCTAAGACAGTGTCTGGTATTCTTAATACAAAAAACACTCAACATTTTCTCATTTTATTACAGCACTATTTTGTCTAGACGATTAGCTGACAGAAATTTCTGAAGTAGTCCAGGTTTATTACACATCAGAGTTCTGGCCAGCTTTTCAAGCACTGGATTAGACATTCATGTTAATTTTTATCCAAAAAGCACCCAGATACTCTAAAATCACCCTGTAGTGAAAGGAAGTGGATGCATTGAAGTCCTGTTATTTGAGACTATTCAAAAATTATTTTTATATCTCTAAGCATGCTGTGAATAAGAAGCATTATGATATGTGGGATAAAGAGTTGATGAACAACATGTCTGTGTTCTGAGGATGGCACCATCACTTTCAAAGTACCAATATCCCGATAAAAATGTCTATATGTGACATAAAGTGTGCATACCTTCATACTCAGGGAATGAGATCAGTAACCATGTTTGGTTTCTTGGCTGGTTGGTTTTGTTGGGTTCTCCCAATTTAACTTTGACTTAAAACTAGTTTCTCTGCTGGACACTGGGAAGAGTGAGGGGAATGTTGGTAGTATGCTTCAAAGATAAGGCAGTTGAGTTAAATGTAGTCAGTTATTCTAAAATTCCCTCCACTCCTCCTCTCCAATCTGGCTATCAGGAGAGTGGCCAATGATTAATTTCTGTTCATCTTGTTTGGTTGGTTTTGTCATGATAGTCATTAACTGAATGGTGACCAACCCAACCACCATCGGTGTTTCAAAGAGAAACTTGTAACTTGATCACCATTAACATAAACAAATGATCAAAGTGAATTGACTAAATCCTGTAACAGTACATTTATACTTACTAAAAAAACTGCTGTCAATGTGAAGGATGTCTGTATTCAGCCTCAATAACACTGCAAATTTTAATTCTTCCCTTGCTGATATTTCATCTTTCTGTGTTCTCTATCCTAACCCCATTGCTGCTGATTTGCTTTGACACCTCAACTACAAAGAAATGAAAACTGTCAGTGTGCCCAAGCTATGTGTAAATACTATGTCAGTAGGTATAACGTTGAAGTTTTGATGTTTGTGTGGAGTGGCTACTGGCAAAAAATATTTTCCCTTTTCCAGTCTTCTCACAATTTAATTACTCTTAGTTTGAAACATCTGACTTTAGTAACAGCCAGTGACATGTGCTAGTCTGTTAAACTCCTCTTAGTGTTTTGTGTAATATTCCTTACTTGTGTTAACCAGCAGACCCCAGGTATGTCAGAAGCCTGCCTTTGCCAGGTAATATTCAGCACCTCTAAGAATTTGCAGTAGCTAAATTGTGAGGCTTAAAATGAAAGGAGAGTTTGCATACACTGTAGATTGGGATGGCAGGCTTTATAATTAACCTTTGAACCTCGTGTCCTAATGTTCACAAAACTTTCTTCAGAATTTTTGATAAATCAATGCAAAGGTGCCTGCATCACTGCCATTTATCTAGGAGAGACGAGATGACTTCCTTAACTGCAGTCTCATATTTGTAAGTGGCCAAACAATACTGAATGGTCAGAAGTCACGAATCCATGACATGTGAAAGAACCTGAGGCTGGTTCCTGAAACTATTCACATCTGAGTCTTTAGCTTCTGTCTATTGTACTCTTCAACTTGGAATTTAATGTTCTGCTGCTATGAACTGTAATCTCTGCAACAGGACTCTTGCATATTTGCTTTCTGTAAGGAATGCTAAGGCACATACAGTAATTCTGTTAAAATCTCTCTTTCAAAATAGAGCCTTTTGCAACTACTTTAAGGTTGTAGCTTGGTACAGTGATGAAAGGAAGAAAATACTACATAAAATTATCTCACAAAAAGCAGAAAGTAAAATTTCAAATGTTATAAAAATCTGTTAGAACATTCATATACATCTTCTCTTCCACATGATAAATAAAAAATTATGATTAATGCCTAAGCAATCAGATTGTCTGGTTTTAAAACACTGATAGTTATTGTTTGTTTTCATCTGTCTTTCTTATGGTAATTGCGACAAGGACAAGTCAGGCCAAATTCTGGCCACTTGAAATGTTTCTTATAAGCCATTATCTGAGCTGAAAACAACTTGGATTCACTCTTACTTTATGACAGCAAGAAAAAGAAATCCCTTGGAAAGGGTATTGTAAAATTATTTGGGAAGTTGAAACTTCCCAATATTGTAAAATATTGGGTTTCAACTACACCAAATTTTTGAACAAATGGCCATCCTGAAAAAAACGTTTGATATACTTCCTATATTTTTACTGTACAATGCCTACTCAAATAACAGTATTATTTTATATATAGCACCTGAGTGCTATAAAAGTAACAAAGTGCTCCATATCACCTTTGGATACTGCTGACAAGCAGCTGAGGCTTTTACAGTTAATGTATAAAGTTCATGAATGTTACTCACCTTCATGGGTTTAGTTTTTAAAAGGCACATTTTCAATTCAGTGAAAAATCTTAATTAACTGCTGTTAAATTTCTAGTTACTTGAGCTTTTAACAGTATGTGGTGATTTTAAGTGGAACGTATGTAAACTGTAGTTCTATATTGTGATTTACGTAATTTAAGGTAAAATGTAGATATGGTCTTTGTAATGCTTTCTTGAAAGTGAGTGCTATTGCATTTACTAATGTAATTCACTTATTCTAACTTGTAGTGTAAGCATTAGTAGACTTTTGTCTTCTACAAGTCAGTGTAATGAAAGACAGCAACAACTGATCAACTGGAAACTCACCAAAGAGGTAACAAGAGAGAGAAATTTCTTACAGTTTGTTTTTTTTGTGGTGTTTTGTTTTTTTTTTTTTTTTTTGCTTGTTTGTTTTTGTTTTTTTAAATTATTAGTATTTGTATTTGTTCTTGTAATAAAAATTGAAAGTAGTCTGTTTTGGTCTCCTCTTAGCATACACGTTTTTAAAGAATGAAATACATTCATGGGGAAAAAAATTGTATACTAATCAAAAATACACAAACAAACTACTACTAAATTTTAGTTTTAGCATTTGATGATAACATGGAAAGAAAGTAAAGGTTTACAGCTAGCACAGTGGAAAATCAATACCATGATTTTTATCCCTTGGGTTTTCTGAAAGAGTTTCTGGAAGACAAGATATTAAGCTCTAATTTTAGATTTAATAATCAGGTAAATTTTGATGATAAATTGTAATATTATAGCTTTACTCTTCTAATGTGCTTGATAATTTTGTTTGTTTTCAAACTGTTTTCTTTCTAAATGCTTGATAACTTGAGGCTTAATTTTCAAAATAATTCATAGTTCATTTTCTTTGTGGTTTAAACTCAGTGTTATTAATAGAGGGTGTGCAAGTAGCCAGTTAAGTGTGGAGAATATACTTACAGTTAAATAATAGTTTCATTATGTTACTATTTGTCACATCTTATTATATTACTGCATAGTGATTGTACTATATTATTATATAAGAAGTGCTACATTTCCTTTATTTTTTCCTATAATGTTTTTCTTACTATTGTCACCTAAACATGTTTCGTAGGATGATGGAGTTCATGCACAGTGCAATTTTGTAAATATATTCATTTTTCTGCTGCATTGAACAGAGAATACAAATTAAAGTAACAGAAATAATAGAGTAATAATACAGAAATAATAGATGAATCACAGTAATAAATGAGTAATAAATACAAAATTAAACATGAGAAACATGGGCCTCCTGATCTCTGATTGCATCAGACTGTCTAAAAAATAGCTAAAATTTAGAGGTAAAATTCTGTCCATAAGTCACTAACCACCTTCTCCATAAGGATAGAATGTATGTGTCAAATTTTGATAGTGTTGTTTGACTGCAGGAACACTTCTAATAAACCTCACTTAAAGTGTACCAAAGGAACCATTTGAAACAACAAAAATAGCCTTTAACAATTCATATTGTAGGCTCTGAATCAGACTTTAGGTATATTTGAAACAGTTCCACATACTTTTCTTGTCAATTGTCAAAGTCCTCATTAAAACTAGGATCATAAGTTACACATGAAAGATGGATTTTCGCCAGTCGAGAATGAAAAGATGATGTTGGAGTCTGCATGTAAATTATGTTATTTGCATTTGCCTTTATCACAAGGACATTGAAATAATATGTGTATAAGACACACATTCATTGTTCAGAATCTTTTATTTTGCTGTGCTCTAAAACAAATATTCTTCTAATTTTCTCCACTTTTAACTCACTCTTCCCAAATAATTTTGTACCAGAAATTTTTGTTTCTGTCCAGGTCCTTCAGAGAAGCCACTTCCTCTACCAGGGAAGAGAAATGGCTTCGACAGGTACCTGTTGAGTTAAAGTTGAACAAGTAAATGGTTAGCACATAGGATCAGAGTAATTCTTATTGCCCAACAGGCTATATTTCTTGTCCTTTCTTTGCCCCATTTTCACAGTTCTGAGACTTGTTTTCTCAGATGATGTACTGCAAATGATTAAGAAAGTGTTGTGACTTCACTTGCTGTATATGCAAATAAATTTAAAAGTTTAAGCCCATTAAAGTATGAGTAAAATATGTTTGGGGGTGTTTGAGAGACATTTGACTTGCTTATCAAATTGATTATAAAATAGGTACATTTGTTTGTCGACAATAGAGTGAATGTATTTATAAAATATCTGGTATAACTTACATGGCCTTCATCTTTAGAAGGAAGAGGAATGCAAAAATGAAATGTCTGATCAGACATGCAGTTATTTGTGCACAATGCAGGACTGATTTAGATTTGTTTCTAAACAGATATCTCATGATTGCAAAATTATGTGTGTGTTATCCAAATTCTAGTTGTCATTCAAATCAGAGTAGGGAGTTTACATGATGTATTTAAGAGGTCGCTGGTGTCAAACACCAACTGGCAAATTTTAAATTTCATCTGTTTGAAGTTTCAGCAATAATAACTCAAAAAATATAGAGGTCTTTGTTCATGGAAATAATATTTAAAAGCTTTATCAAACAATTATGTCACAGATATTGATTGTGTATGTCACTGCTAAACCATCTCAGGTCTAGAGAAAAAGCTTTGAAAAACTTCCATGAGTCGTATCAGAAAGTGTGTGATATTAGATATTTTAGGCATGTATCATCATTTGAGCAATTGTTTATAAAAAATAAAAGGGATGATAATAATTACTGGTGTCTTTGTCCTTGTATATTTTCTAAGCAGCTACACAATGTTGCTTGTCAAGCTCTTTGGGAAGACAATCTTTAGTTCACTAAAACTGACTATATTTTTAACAATGTAACTTGCTCTCCTAAAAACACAGTCTGTATATCTGGGTAAACAGAAGTAATGTTACAACAGTTTCTGTGAGTGATACAGTTTAATTATGAGAATTGACAAGGAAGTAATTTATGTTTGGTTTTTTTTTTTTTTTTTTTCCCTTGTGGTTTCCATTTTAATTATTAATTGTTGCAATTCTTTTAATAGTTTTGGAAATAAGCTGTAAAAATTAAAACTATATCATTGTTGATGTTCCACAATGCAGTAACGAAATGTACACAGCTGTCTGTTTAAGACTTGTTTCTTCCCTATTGTCTGATCCTGGGCATACCTTTCTAGTGACAGACTTTGTGTCACTGATCACACTGTAAGCCCAGAAGCTCAGCCAGTTTTGAGCTGACATCACTGTCCACTTATTTATCCCACACATCATCAGTTTGTCTATGAGGATGTTATGTGTTCAGAATGTTATGAATGTTTAAATGTAATGGATTTCTGTGCATAAATCCATGCTGACTACTCCAAATCACCTCATCCTTCATATGTTTGGAAATAGGTTCCAGGAGTATTTGTCCCATCATCTTCCCAGGGACCACGGTAAGGCTGATTGACCTGTACTTTTCCAGATCCTCCATCTTACCCTTCCTGAAGATAAGGGTGATTTCTGCTTTCTTCCAGTCCTCAGTCACTTTTCCTGATCACCTCAGTCTTTCCAAGATGATCAAGAGTGGCCTCTCAGTGACACTGGCCCTCTCCCTTCACACTTGTGGGAGCATCCCATCGGGCTCCGTGGGCTTGTGTATGTCCAGTCTGTCTGTGTTCCCTTACCTGATCCTCCCCTCACCAAGGGTAGGTCTGTCTTTATTCCTGAGTGTAAATTTTCTCAGTAAAGACTGAGGTGAGGATGTCCTTAAGTACCTCCGACTTTTCCATATCCTTTAACACCAGGTCCCCTGTCCCATTTAGTACCGGATCCACATTTTCCATGGTCTTCATTTTGCTGCTCATGAGCCTGTAGATGCCCTTTTTGTTGCTCTTCATGTCCCTTGCCAGATTCAAACCCAGGTAGATTTTGCATTTCCTAACTCCATCGCTACACAGTGAGATGGTGTCTCTTTTTTTTCTCATAGGTCATCTGAGAGAACTCCTGAATCCCTCTTCTCTCTAGGACTCTCTCTCATGGAATTCTTCCCCAACTTTTTTTTTCCAAGAATGAGCTTATTTGTTTTCCATCCATTATTCACTCAGGGATTGTCATGCATCTCCCAAAGCTGTTACTTTTGCATTAAAAAAAAAAAAAAAAAAAAAAAAAAAAAAAAAAAAAAAATCCAAAATTTTCAGAGCTACAATAATATCCTTCCCTTCAATCCTTGCTTCCTTTTACAATCTGCCTATATTTTGTTACATTCAGGTGACTCTTATGCAATGTTGGCTAGTGTCTTCTAGTGCTGTCTTTTTCTGTTCACCAAAAATTTTTTGGTATTTTTTGGACAATAAATTAGAAAAGCAAAAGACCATTTTGAGTTTATTATGTACTACTAGGGTAAAGGGGAAAAGAATAGGTACAAGGACAAGTTTAATGGAATACATTCTTATGTGTACAACAGTAGGTAATCAGAGTACCTACCTTACAGGTAATTCACGATAGCATGAATCCATGAACCTGCATTCTTTAAAAAGGTAAAGAAAACCTGCATAATTTTAGTTATGCTTTTCCAGTGTAATGGTACACTCTTTGGCTTAATATACTATAATTACAAGATACTGAAGAGATGATAATGGAATATAACGGATAGAGATTAAGATGTTGCTGTTTGAATCTAGGCAGTTATGGTAACTGACCCCATGCACTAAGTTCCTTATTTAACTTGATAGTTCTTCTATGTGTCTTTTTACTTTTCTTTCTTTTTTTTTTTTTTTTTTTTTTTTTTTTTTTTTTTTTTTTTTTTCAAAAAAAACATTTCCATGAAGTCATCCTGGAATTTTGATTTTTTTGTTTGTGTTTTTAAGGGTTAACTGAACACATAATTGCTCCAATTAATGACAAATTATTTCATTGGCAGTTAAGCACTGAAAGCTTTATGGGCGTGCTTTCACTGATACATGTATTCTGTCTTCAGAGTATAAAAATACCTAATTAGATTACCTGCTGTTCATACTTCTTAAGTCTTTGGACTTGTCCACATGATTCTATGTACTAATATACTGGCAATCCCTGAGGTAGCTCAGGGTGCTGGCATATCTACAGGATTCAGTATGGTGCCCTGCAGAGATACCATCTACAGTTCCAACATAGTATAATCATGTCTTTAAGAGGTAGAGATCAAGCTACTAAGTCCCTCTGAGGAATGATTTTCTGATTCAAGTTTTATAGATAGCTTGAAGAATGCTAGTTTGAAGTCAAGAGCAAAAAAGCTATGAGTTATTGACCTGGCTAGCAGATGGTGTTCAGCGGTGGTTTCCTTAGTTTAGTTAATCCACTTTGTATTTCTTATAAGGAGTTGAAATCAGCAAAACTATCAATCTTGACATTTTACTTAATTCATGAATAAATGAGTTGCAAACTTACTATAAACATGGAAATACTTGAAATGAAATAGGAGACACATCATTCTTCTGAACTGGCCACAGCTTAATCAATGACAAAGAGAAGAAAGTGTAAACTCATCCAGTAAAGGGGTCTGTAGTGTCTGTGAAGGGAAAATATACAGTCTAAGTTCCAGTGAGTATGCAGTGGTAATTGAGGAAGAAACAGATTTTATTTATACCCAATCAGAACAGGATTTTTTTTTTCCAATCTAAATAAAGAAATAGGTGGAAAAAAGTCTTTGTTACCCTGTGGCATTTATTCTGGAAGTTAGTTTTTTTTCTGGAGTATTGTAAAATAGAAGATGATGTATTGTAGGTAGGAGCCCATCTTTATTTATAGAAAGCAGGACCTGTTTGGTTCAACAGTACAAATACTAATACATATAGGCTCAAGCTAAGAGGCCTTTTATAGTATAGTATTGTGACATTGCTTAAAAATAAATTATGTGATTTATCCCCTGTGTATTTTTGGAGTGAATACCTGGAGTTCACAATTAGATTAGAGGAGGGCAAGGATAAGCAGGGAGATGTAAAGGAGACCAGACAGAAAAAATCAAAAGCAAAAGATGTTTGTGTGGGCGTTTTTTTAACAGAAGTTACTGACTTCTTATGTAGTTTGTTATACATTCAGAAAAATATTGTCCAGAATATGAAAAAATAACCTAATAGGAATATATTTTATTACAAAATAGAGATAAATAAAATTCTGAGATGAGATGCTTTCAAAACATATTAAGGAATCCCGCTCTTTAACCTGTAAAGTCCTAATTCTGTTTTTATTTTGTGGAGGTTCTCCTTAATCATCTCATTATGTAAAAAGAAAGTTATTTATGTGCGCTTTAGATTCACATATGCAGACCTCACTTTTATTCTGGAGTCAGCTGCATGTATTTTAATGTTGAATGCCTTTGACAAAAGTCAAGTGTCTATGGAAAGGAATTGCAGTAATAAAAATGCAAGAGTGACTAAATGCAGTTGCTCTTCTGAATGGCAAATATATTCACAAAGTAAACCTTGCATCTTTAGAATTGCTCTATTACTCCCATTACAGTATCTTCCCTGTTTATACTTCCCATATTAATTATCTTCTGGGAACTATCAATCTGAAATCTTTTAAGAAGGAGGCTGCACCACAGTATCATAATAATGTAGGAATCAAACAAAAATCCTTTACACACTTTAGTTACTTTCCTATATTTTGCCACAAAATCTGACCTTAAAATGACACTTCCCTTAGTTATCTGAAATTTATTTGTATTTTCCCCACGCTGTTTATTTCTTGCTCATTCCAATGTTGCTTGGGGCTAGTAAAAGGTCTAACAACTTATTAAAACCAGTATATTTGGATTCAGCTGGTGATTGAAGTGATATCATGATATAATTTCTGTATCACTGTTTTATGGATAAAAACAAGATGAAAATTATTTTGTGAGCTTGTTACTATTACCTGAAATAGGAAAAGAATGCGGAGTTTTGGAAGAAGGAGGATCAAAGTAGCTAATGTCATTATTGTCTCTGTATACTAATATTCCTTGTTTCCTAAAAATTTTTATACAGCACTTCAAAAAGATTGAGACAGGATCTTCTTCAGTATGCTTGGCTGTTTGCCTACTTTGAATATTCACAATTTATTAATTTTGGAAATGGCATTGAATGTATTTTTTTTTTTTTTTTTTTTACTCTTCTTGCTTTTTCTAGTAAATTCTAATCTACACCCTTACCCCTGTTCTATCTCTCAACAGCCCTGACTGAAGAAACTGCTGTTAAAAATGGTTGACTCTGGCTGACTGCTAGAGAAAAACCTGGTAGAGCAATTTGCCTGACAGTTGTCAGCATATATCCATAACCAAAAGTGACAGGTGTTTAAGTATTTTCTAAACTATTACTTCTGTTTGCTAACACAACTTTTCAGTATTTCTTGGGTTAAGTTTCTTTTATGATTTTTTTTTTTTTCTTCACCCAGAGCTGTCTGTCTGTGTCTCTCCTTCCATGGCCTTTTCATGTATGTGAATGATTTTCCCCCTAGTGTTACAGGGAGCATGCAGCTCAAATCACTGATCTTTTTCCTGCTAAAATGGAAAATGATGCTGTCTACAATGTCTTGACATAGGTGTGTTAACCCAAGAAGAGCTGAAATACTGAAAGATTGTATCTCTGGCCTGTAAGAATATAGGCAAATGCATTTTTTATACAGAAAATACTTTGTGAATAGTAATACTAATAGTAGAAATAGATGATGCATAGTTCTGTGCAGGGAGATATGTAAAATATCTTACAAAAAAAAAAACCCCAAACCTTGCATTTCAGCATGTTGATGTGACAGCGAGTGTATTACTAAATGTCATACTTCATATTATATAGTTTTGGTTATTGGTATCTGAGATGCTGAAGCCAGGAAAAAAAAAAAAAAAAACCAGAACAGATGCATATCTATGAGATTATACTGCAGTAGAGTCTTAAACTCAAAGATGAAAATATAATGCTTAATATTTTACAAAATTTTCAGATAGACCACTTTACAAATTGTTCTCTGTGTGTTTCAATTATTAATATTCTCAATTTGGATGAGACAGCTGCTATTACAACTCATTCAGCTCTTTCAGTATGAGCATGTAAGGAAAAACCATCTTCTGCCTTAATTCTGAATTCCACCCATAATTTTCTCTTCATGTCAGATTTGATGGAAAATTAAATTATTTTGTTCTATTAATGTAAGAAAATAAATTAAGTTGGTAGAATTTATTCACATGATCAAATCTTCTACTTTGCCTTAGAGCACTGATTGATTAACTTAAGTCAGATGGCGTACCAGAGGTAAGAACTCAGTGTAAGATTTTTAACTTGAGGCTTTCATGGATATTAGAATAACTAAAAAGAGGTAATACATAGTGTGTTTTTCAGTGTTTTCTATCTTCTCTTAAAGTCAGATTTTTACAAATGTATACCATAGTTCAGGATCTCTGTTCGCTTTGATTTTTCAGTAGAATTTAGTATGTTGTTTGAATATGCCTATATGAAATCAACTTTAAAAATACATCATAAACTTTATATAGTGACTATTCCATAGGAAAGATAGCGTTTATTTTTAGCTTTTTCAGGCTTATTAAAATAATCAGACTTTTTTTTTAAATAGGCTTCTGAGGTTTTATGAAAATGTCGTATAGGGTGAGACATTGAATTGGAGATTATACTAATTTGAAAAAACCTCTTAATAGGTAAAAGCTTTCAGATAGTATAGACCTTTCACGAAGACTTAACTGTTTGACACAAATGCAGTGTGTTTAAGGTTGCAGCTGTGTTCCAAGGTGTTCCTTGAAGAACATTCGGAAAACTGGCATCATTCATTTGCCTGGAAAATGTGGTCATTTTATGTAAGTGAAACACCAGTGTATATTCTTACTAAAATGGCTAAGAGGTTAGAGTGAGGGAAAGCCAGTCTAATGTAAACTTGTGTTTTATGAGTTCATATAAATACTTTATAATGTTATATCTGAAATTATATCTGAAAACTTATACAATTATTTCTGAACAATGTCTTTGGAATATAAAATCTGTTTGGTTAGAGGACTGTTAAACTGTATGGAAGCAAATATCAGCATAACATACTCTCTTTGTGGCCTACTTCCTCATTTGTAAACTGAAGAAGCTAATCCTTCTTTCTCTCTTATTTGCCTTATTTCTTTAGACTAGCTAGGATTGCCTCTTGCCATGCAAATATTGTGATTTTTCTGGGACTATAGTATAACTTGCATACTTTAAAATACAGTGTTTTATTAGAAAATATGTAATTAATAAAATTTAATATGATTTGTGTATCTTATCACAACTACAGTTTTATTGATTGTCACAAAAGTCTACTGGAAAATAAGAATGTCTTGATGGGGTAGTAGTGTTGCCATGAAAGTCCCCCCAAAAATTCAAATTGCTGAATTCTCACTTACTATAAGGCTGTTATTCTTAACAGCCTTAAAATGCCTATTCCTGAGATATTTAAATTTGAAGAAAAGTAATTAAGGGTTTTCTCTTAGTTTCTTTCTTTTTTTTCCTGGACATGAGTTTGATCTTAACTTTTATATCTGTTTGTTAGTGTCATGAAATAATTAACTTGGAGTATTGTAAACTACTGCTATGGGAAAATAAATTGAATACTTTTCCTAGAAAAACAAAAGAAAATAAAACATTGCTTTCAGTAGTTTTGCTGACTGTTAATGACCAAATACTCTACCATTTTTTATTATTATTTTTTAATGTGCTTCTAATAATCTGTCCAGTTGATCGATGCCTTAGTCACTTGTTATTTTCTTTGGAAATGGTGGAAATTCACTTATTTCTAGCATGGTACATTCTTACATTCTTTTTCCCTTTCTTACCTTTTTTTTTTTTTTTTTTTTTTTTTTTTATTTTATTTTATTTTATTTTTCCCTCCTGGCCCTGACACATTAACTCATAGAACAGGATACCTCTGTCAGTTTCACTAATTGTGTATATAAGCCTCTTACAAAGGTTGTTTTTGTAAATCATGAATTAACATCAGTTCCGTAGCATGCCATTTTTTTCCTGCTCCCTTGCAGGTTCTTACACGCATTTGTCAAAAAATAATTTTCTTCTGGCACTGTGAGAAAGATGTCAGCTTGTTTGAATGATAATAATTTTACTGCATTTTGTTTTACTTTTGAAGAAGGAAAATGCTTTTTCAAATTGCTGACTTCAAAGTACAGCTTGACTTCTACTATGGATTTAACTGTACTATGAAAAAAAAGACCACGTTTCATCTGAAAGATTAATTTTCACTCACAGAATTGTGGTTTAACCAGGCTTCCAGCCAAACAATTACTTTAGGTTTATACGTTTTATATGTCCATAGTCTCCAAAGAGATGTCATTAAAGTCTGGTAATTGTTAGTCTTTTGAAAAGGACATGTAGTAATAAATAGATGATTTAGCATTAATTTTTGAGGAACAAGCTAGGGGACTTATTTGTGTGGATTTCATTAATGGGATTTGTACAATAAAAAGTCCTTGTGCTTTACATTGTAAATAACTTTTTGTGTGTTTTTTATTTAATTTGTAGTGTTGCTCCCTACTATAAGCTAGGTAATGCAAAAGTCTTGGAAGAAGATAAGATTATTCCCTATTGTATGTGGTGCATATGTTGCAAAGCCAGAGTCATATTGCAGTGTCATGGGTCAAGAAAATACTAAGCTGGGAGCTGGGGGAGATCAAACAGCAAACAAAGAAACAAAAATTGTGTTCTTTGTTGATGGAACAGATGGTACTTCCACAAATTTTGGCCATAATATAGAAGGTCCTGCTGAAACAGTGTGCCCTTGGCTTGTAGCCCTTGATTGTTTTCTCTGGTGGTTGTACCAGGCATCCAAGGTTACATTCAAGAACAGCTGTTTTGCACAGATTGTAGTAAATTTGATGTCTGTCTTTTAGTTCCAGGAGAAATCCTTTAAGAGTTGTTGAGAAGTTAGACTGCTCCAGGAGTGTCATAAGCAAAACATACTGTGCAGTCCAGGACACATTACCATGAGTTAAATGTTCTTATTAGTTGATTGTTTAACCACATTTTCATGTTTCTGTCATTTTAAGTAGAGGTGCTGTTCTATTAAAATTCTTTGAAGAGTTCAGATGTAGAACA
Organism: Tyto alba; assembly: GCF_018691265.1. Classification (NCBI taxonomy): domain Eukaryota; kingdom Metazoa; phylum Chordata; class Aves; order Strigiformes; family Tytonidae; genus Tyto; species Tyto alba. Next base: position 34,785,666 of record NW_024881276.1, on the reverse strand, counting down.
TATAATATGTAGTGTTTATTCTTGATGTTAATCTCTATAGATTAATTCATATTAAAAGGAAAAAACAGATGAAGTAGAAATGCCCCCCTCAGATAATTGTGACAGTGCAGAGCATTCAATATCATCACTAACTTTGTTCATCCTCCTATTCAGTTCTTCTCATTTCATTTTGAAGTGAATCTGAGAATCTAAAAAAAGTGTGAACAAACTGTAGCAACGTGAGACACATAAATGTGTTTAATGAAATTTAGCAATAGACCACGCAATTAATTTTTGCTTAAGTCAGATTTGAGTGACAATTTATAACAGGATACAGATTGAATAAGGTTTTACTTTAAGGTCCTCTTCAGTTAAAATCTTGGTGTTATATGTGAACAAAAAGAGTTTTGAGTGTTACGGCTGCAAGTACATGTTTTAGAACAACCATTAAATTGAATCTATTATAAGAACATATATGTAACAGAATTTTGAGAAGAAAAAGGTAGCATAACATGTCTGCTTGTACGTGCCAAAACATTCTAATTTGCAGTTGATATTATTTTTCATAGTGCATTTTACAGTTACCTATCCACTGTCCTCACAGAGTTCTCTCAGTTGTAGATAACAGCTTTTGAAATGTGTCTGAATTATGAACTTCAGTGCTATATAAGTAGGACTTTAATTCTGAAATACCTGAAAATGGCTGTTCTTTCAACTCTGAGATCTGTTTTTCTTTTCTCTCAGCATTCTAGGGGGTGTAGTTTTTAAAGGCCACTGTCTGACATTGAGGATTTTCTCCGTCTCAAAAAATCACATTTGATCATGGGGAAATAGTGTGAATCATTTCATCAGATAAGACCAGTGTGAAAACTGTTGTGCGTGCTTCCTCCACATGAAAGCTTACAGTTTGGTTGTGCATATAAGTTTCCTACTTCAGTTCATCTTACCAGATCCACATATATTATCTTTGGGAGTTTCCAAGGCCATTGCTTTATAGCTGTTATAGGCTATGTGCATTTGGACAGTTCCTGCTTTGTTTCCAATATGCCTTGGTTTTCTAAAGCAAAGTGACTTAATAACTATTAAAACTGAATTGGTATTTCTAAAATAAGTACGGTCTGCAGGATAGAACATACTAAATATTTGAAAATATGATATATGTCATGGCATACGTTAAATATGATTATTGTCCTTTTTTGCAACTCCTGAATTCTTAAGCGCTTTATGTGTGGTTTTGGATGTTTATGCAGCGTGCTTTAGAAAGGGGATGAAGCTATTCAGGATGAAGAATAGAAAAATAATTTCAGAGTTTATTGAAAAGGGAGACTCAAAATAAATATTATAACTAATAAGTTGCACCTGCTTCCTCTTTGTTTCTTCCATTTCTATGCTGTATCTCTCTGTTGCTTCAATTCTCTTGTCAAACTTTTTAAGAGTTCATGATTCATTTCTCAGATCTTCATGTTTTGTTAAAGCAGTATGAAGATGCTTTTTGTTTTCTTTATAATAATCAACTGACTATTCTTAAGACCAAGTTATATTTTTAAAATAATTGGTTCAGTATACTGATTGAGTCATATTCATGATCATCACAGCAATGTGGGTTTTTTTGAATTAAACTTGTTCAAAGATACAACATTTTTCCACTTTTAGAAGAATTTATGATTCTCATAGGAAAGGTATCCATTTGTACTCTGGTATTCTATTATTTCATGCAGTTGTTAGTGGAATAACTAAGTCTCATAAAACATGGTGAAGAAGCATAAAAGATGGTGAAATCACAGACCCACCTAAATCAAAGTCAAACACTGACTAATCATACCCTCCCTACACTTCAGTGGGTAGAGAAGTTAATACAGAAAAGAACCTTGTAGTTAAGTAATTTCCTTGTAGTTTAAACACGTTTTAAAACATCTGGTTGAGTATTTTAGCGGGTTCAAGTTTGTATCCTAATATCCACTTGAGCCATCTCATGACTACTTAGTTTTCATAGTCAGTATATCTTGTGTGCTGCTATTTCATTGGAATACTTCTGAAAAATCCTAAAGCCATTAAAACAGAACAACAACAACAACAAAAAAAAACAATAAAGAAAAAAACAAACAAAAAAAAAACACAAAAAAAACAAAACAACCCTAGAAAGGACCTCAAATAAGTGAACCCCAACTAATATTCCTTCATCAGAAGATCGCACCGTTCTTACCTAACATGCATACATCAACACATATATGTCTAACCTGTTCGGAAATGCCTCTAATGATGGTGGGTCCACAGGCAGCTTGAAGAACTTGGGGGTTCAAGATGATAAGGTTTTTTCCCAAGTATGTAATCACATCAGCAAATAATTCTCAAATTATCAAAGAAAGAAAGGGCACACAGTAGGAAATAATGCATCTGCAGTTAATTTCCAAGAATAAACGGAATGCATGCTGTAGTCTGAACCTTAAAAAATAGTGAAAGTGGTCTTCCTGAAAACCAGAAGTGGCTGAAAGGTACTGTCACCTGCTCAGTCTCCTAGTCACTGCTAACGCTTTGTGCCAGGAAGCATTTATGTTGCTTATAACCTGTTTTTTAGAACTGGCTTGTTTTGCTGTTAGCCACCTCCATAGTTGTGAGAGAATTTGATCATCTTCCACGTAAAGAAAATCTTCCCATTCTGTGGTTGACTTGGAAGATTTTTCTGGTTCATCTCTTCCTGGTGGTTCTGTGCTGACAGTTTTATGAGATTTAATTAGCAGGGTAGCACTTGCTTAATGTAGTTTAATCTGGATCTGTTTTGGTGACATGGTTTGTTATATTTTACTAAGAAAACTGAACAAGTCTGTTACTAAGCAAAATTAGATGGGTAGGAACTGGCTTGATAAATATATTTCTTAATTTCATGCTGATTATTATTGTCATTTGAAAGACTTGGTATATAAAATAGTATGAAGAAGTCTAAAGCAAATCACAAGTATAATAATTTAGCATACTTTCTCAGTTACGTTTTTTTGTCTATCGAAGAAGTCCAAAGAATAAACTAATACAAAAACTATTTCTCTCGAGGCAATCCATTAAAGCCATAAACAGAACAAAGTTAAGATTTTGAAGTCCAAGTTTCTGACTTACACTTCAACAAAATAAAAAATGCAGGTTACGTTTTATAAAGATTATTCCCCAATATGTTGAAAATATAAAATAAAATTATTTACAATTTTTATGCAACTGGACATATTTTCAGATTTGAAAAGTGTATTCTACTTTTCCTTAAAGTTTCTAGTTGCTTTTCTTTTGTATACGATATTTTATTCTCTTATCCCACCCATGAAAAATGATTGCTCGATTGCCATGTGCTCAGTCTCTATTTTTTTATAGTTTTCTACAAAGTCGTAGTTTTTTCTGGTTCTGACAGGAAGGACTGAGTATCGTGTATCTACATTTCCCTGTGATATTTTGAAAAATCTGAGGCGTGAGGAAGTAGCATATAGAATCTTTGTGTTTAGAAGGACTTGGCTCTGGCCTGGGCTGTGACTAGGGCTCTCCTTTGCCGCTGTGCAGAGCCCTGCAGCGGGGAGCGCTCCTGGGCAGCAGTGTCTCCCTACTCTGGCTTCGAGCTCGCTCTAAGTGCACAGGGTGGGGAGCATGCTGGGACAAGCTAGCTTGCACAGCCTCATCAATCCATACAATTATAGGTATAAATTCCATGTAGGAAAAAAAAAAAATCACAAATACTTTTTTTTTTTTTTCAGATCTTGCATTACAGAGTGTAATTCCTGTCTGTACTTCAGCCGCGAAGCAAAATCTTGATATTGTATATTTTTTACACAATGTTGTCTGTTCTTTTCTGTTTGAGGTTGTCAGTGAAGAACAAATTGGTACTTTAGAAAGATCCTGATACCTGTTTTAAGAAACACGGTATTAAGAACAAAATAATTGAGTGTTCCTTAGGGGGTGGTGGTACCAGAGAAATGCAGTGTAGCGATTTTTGACAACTTGCTTAAATTTACGTGCTAAAATTAACTAGCTCCTTAAATGTCTTCACTATAGAGGAGGTAATGATACTTGACAATGCCCGATTAATTGTCCAATATGATCAGCAATCAGATTAATCTGTTAATTGAAATAATATCTACATAATAAAGTGTTCAGTTAGGAAAAAATACTTTTTTTTTTTTTTCCCCTAATAATAAAATAATAATATTTTATTCCATATGTTGGTCTTATAATGCCTAAAAGTCATTTATGTGATACTTTATTAAAATCAGGTGTTATAAGACAGAAACCCCTCTTGTCTGATTAAAAATAACAGCAGTTCTATCATATACAGAGGTCTTAATATGCAATTCTTCTCTTAAGATTTGTTTCTATTTCACTGAGACCACACATAGACTAAATGACAATACAGTTTTAGAAAAATCATATATTGATTAGAAAAATGTGTGAAAGTGCTTTGGCTAGTGAAGATGGGCAGACTAACAAGGAAGCTATATTCAACTAAAATACAAAATGCTAGGAAAAAGAAATTAAGAATGAGATATAGAGAAATTGAGTAATTTTTTTAGGTGAAAAGATTCTTACTCTCTCTTGATTTTGCTAAAATTGTTGTTATCGCAATACAGAGTAACTAGGTGGCACAGTTTTTTCTGTTAGTCACTACTGGAATCAGATTATAATTGCAAGCATTTTATTAAACCAAGTGAAGTGCAGAGATACAAAAGCATTCTTTGAGACATCCTGAGAGTAATCACACACACACAAACAAGAAAATTGTGGTGGCTAAATTTTCTTTGTTTCTGTTTTGTTTTGACTTGAGTTCCTTTGTGAATAAAAATAAATAAATCCATAAATCCAGGACCGATATTTGATCTGTCTATGGCTGTGATGGAGTATTAGGAAGAGTAGTAAAATTCATCTTCATGCAGGAGATCATCGCTGGGCTATGAACGACTTAAGAGATAACTTAGTGCCCTAATCTGTCTCCTGCAGTTAATGCCTAACTGTACATGGGATTTCTGATAGAGGAGGAGAATAAATACGCTTTACTTCTGTAAGAATTTTCATTACTAATGTGAAAGAAGGAAGAAGAAAAAGGAGAAGCAGAACAAAACCTAAGACATGGAAGATCCTTTAATTATCAAAGGGTCGGTGACTTATTTACTCAGTGACAAATTTAAAACGATAGGTTTTGTCCCTAAAAGACATTGCAGTGTCGGATTTGCGGGACAAAAGAGAAAATGAAGGAATTGATTGGTTAGTTGGTCCTTAGCTGTTACGATAATGTGAGCAATTACCACATGCCCTTTCCCTCTTTCATCCGTTGCACTGAATAATATTATCCATAATAGTTTTGTGATTTAATGGTGGTGAAAAAACAAACAAAACATAATTTTTGAATCACCACATTATGTTAAATTCACAGGTGTTATAAAATTAGCATAGATTGAAATGTAGCTGATTGTTTCACTGGCTAGGCTTTTCTTTCTTGCTTTTAAGTTAATACATGTAGATATTCACGGAGTTTATTTATCCCTAGGATGATGTTTTTCAAACCTTGCTATTTACCTAAATAATCATTCTTTTTTAATTTTCTAGTAAATGCAACTATATGAAAACAGGCAGATGAGACTACTGACCCATAACCAGCTATACTGCCAATATTAAGCCTTTTGTTTTCCGATTACATGATACTAATTATCCTTGTATTTCTTCTTAAGTTGCTGTGCACAGCTTCAGTCAAGGACAGACTGGTCCAATAGCTGATTGCAGGTTTGATTATTGACTGTACAGGGATTTTCTTATGCCCAGGAAATTCATGAGCTCAGATCTATCTGGCTCCACTGATGACATTTGCAGTGGTAGCTGGAGTACTTTTTGGTGTTCAATGACATTTATACATTGTGCAGGAAAGAATGAGACAGAAAAGAATTGTAAAAACATGTAACAAGAGAGATCTTACTCCTTAGAAGAAAGTTTCTTTGGCATGTATTATTGTTTTGCACAAGTATAACACCCTTGCTGTACTGAAATAAATAAGCGAAGGTGTTTAATTATAAATTATACATCACATTGTCTTCTCTGCATCTCCTCCAACACTTGTTTCTTCATCTCATGCAAATCAAACCATGTATATAACATTACAAAATCTGAATTTTAAAAATTAGGTTTCCACAGCATGATGGAAACTGGCAATCATAAAATTTTGAACAGTACACAGGCGTTCATATGTAGTTACCTTCATGTCTTGTAATAAATACAATCAGAGAAAATTAAGGTCTGTTATTTCTAGGTGGTTTCTGAGCATCTGGCATTGAGAATTTGTGATCCAAGCAAAATTCCTTTAAGTCCATAAACTAGTTTGTTCTCAGTAATGCGAGAAAAATCCGGGCCTTCCTTCTTCCAGAGCTAGGTAACAATCCCAGGGAGCTGAAGTTATAACTGGTATATTTTGAAACTTGCCATTCTTTTACTTGGAGGTTCACCTTACTCATTCCTTGTCTGTAGACTGATTGCTTAGATTGCAATTAGTCTATCTCAAAAGAGATCAACCTCCAAGCATGGAGACGGGATGGGTTGGGTTTGTACTTACCTGTCAACCTGCTACAATCAATTGTGCAGGTATATGTGGCTACTACATATGTTGTAGTTTAAAACTTGCCAAACGATGTTTTATGATCATTCAGACTAGTGCAGACTGTATTCTATCAAAGGCACAATGGGATCTATAACTGTTGTTTGCTTAATCCCCTCCCCGGGTAGGCAGTCCCCTAAGTGTGCCCTGAGGCTGGGTTACACCTGCACGAACACAATTGGGAGCACTAGGCCAACAACCAGCCAAAGTGTGACAACTTTTTCTTTAGTGCACAAGTAAAGGCAGAGATTTTAGTACCTTGTTTTATACAACATCTTAGAGATTGGAACTCTTTCCAAGAAGATGAAGACAGTGGGTTCAAATCTGTCTGAGAGAAATGCAAATGGTATCTTCTTCCCCTCCTCAGAGTTCAAAGAAGAACTGTCTCATCTGTCACTCCTTAGATCCATCTATCACTCTCATCTATCACTCCTTAGATCCATCAAGGATAATAATATATACACTGATATATGTACCTTGTGCATGTTGTAAATCTGGAACATGGTATGGACTCTGTTCTGCTGTCAGAAGATCTTGATTCAGTGTTGTTAGATCAATCCAAAACAGTCTTTTCAGTTATAAAGTAGGAAAAAATGCTTACTTAATTTCTAAATGTACTAATTCTGAAATAACAATTCACCAAATAAATGCAAAAGTAGAATTTTCATTCATGCATAAAAAGTAATTTTTTTGTTTACATGAGACAATATAGCTGAATAAAAAAAAAATCACTTGATTATAATTACGGTAGCCAAAATAAATGTGCAGCTTAAATATTTGCATTTCTGAATGTTGTTCTGGTACACACAGATGGTTACATATGAGGGTTTTGTTTTTTTTTATTTTTTTTTTTTTTTAATTAAGATTAAGAATACCTTATATTCTGTAGGTAAATTAAAATTGCTAATCAGATTAAGACAATTTTTGAAGTATACCAAGTGGTATGCTTCATTTACGTATAGTTCTCTCACTGCCTTTTGTTCTGCATGCAGACAGGGCTGTGTACTTTTAGACGAGCTTCCTGGTTTTTGATAGTAAAATTACTGAGCTGGAATGATTTTAAAAGCTAGATTAAATTTATACTTAGAATAGCAGCATATAGAAAATGTTTTGAATAGCAGTGTCTAAATACAGAATTGTAGTTCACAGGAAACTTTCCAATTACCGTTGTTTGTTGTTTGTTTTTTTTTTTTTTTTTTTTTTCCCTTGATTATGAAAGGGCAAAGTAAATACCGAGTATACCAAATAATGGGTCAGAAGACATTGATATATTGATAGAAAACTCTTACTGAAAAGGTCTGTTACTTTTGACAAGGAAGTCACAGAAATTGATACATATTTAGAAACGTGCTGTGAATCCAGCACACAAGGAATAAAGCTAAAATAATTTATGCAGTTTATAAGCATTTTGCAAGCTGTTAAGGGCTTGCTGGAGTTTGAGGAAAGGAGATGGGAGTTACACATACTTGACTATATATTTGGGAAGCCACAGGATCTAAAAGAAATACCAGCTTGCGTTTTATGTCTTTCTAAACTTTATACGTGTGAATCTGAAGAACCTTTTGGCTGAATGGCTTTTTTCTTTAATTCCTGAAGTATGAGTAGAATCATAGAATAAGGTCTGAAAAGGCTTTGTTATGATAGAAGTGTTGCAAACGCTTTTATCTCAGTCACTTCTGCTCAGATTGTCAGAAAAAATGAAGTTTTCAGCACTGCATCTGAGCCACAGTGGTTTTTCTGTTTGGTCTTTGGATCAGCCACACATACCTTGTCTTTCAAGTTCTATTTTAGAAGGCTGAAGTTCCTTGTAAATTAAACCAGTGGATTTTAGTGTAAGAAGTATTGGCAATTGCAGGTTTGAGTATTTCACCTAGACCAGGGAAATGAAGATTGATTTTCCTGGTGTGCATAAGGCAATTGTTAATGCTGGGAGCTACTTACTCAGAGAAGCAGTTAGTCATGAATTTCTGTCTGTTTATGTTGGGTTTTAGAGGCACTGCTTCCTACAGAAGGAAGTGTTAGAGGCTTTCTGTGTATCCTTCCTTTTCCCATCTCCTGTAGCTAGGGTCATATACTAGGTGACTACAAGTGTTTGCAGCTGTGTTAGGCAGAAGAGAGAGAACACCAGTGAGTTTAAGAACAGTCTAAAGAGGAGTGATCCCATATAGAATAGACAAAAGACATCCTATAATGGGAAGCTGAGATGAGACATAGACATCCACGTTCTTACTAAAGTCTATGGCTTCTGCAAAACCTGCAAGAACCAGTGCATTCTTGCTGAAAATAAATTCTGCCTAATTATCTAAGAAGTAGTCTTAAGTTGGCTCTGAACCAAAGCCAAAAGCCTGTTAGAATAGGAGAAAAGAGAGAGGTGAAAGGAGAACTCAGGATAAATTACTTACAAACTGCTTTTGGTTGTTGTGTGTTAAGGATACTTAAGCTCTATTCCTTGCTCTGTCAAAAAGTTCCTTTGAGCTCTTGCACAAGATACTCTTCTTCTTTGTGCCTCAATTTACTGAGTAAAATTGGAGATTCTTTTACTGCAGTTTACCTTTTTAAAATCTTGATCGATTTATAGTGTTCTTCCCATGCATTCACTATACAGCTTCTCTAAATGAAAAGTTCTGAGGAGGGGGTTGCTCACTATAAAGGGGATGCAAATAATAATAAAATACAATTTGAAAATGTTAATAATGTTAATGGCTTGGTTCTCTTGTAAAATTTTATGAGTGTAGAATAGTAAGAAGAGAAAATGTCAATGGGGCAGAGGGTTGTTATAACATTAGGTATGTTTCAGAAAGTATTACCTATTTAAACAGCGTTGGTATAGTAAAATTTACATTTATGACAGTTTGATGGGAATTAGAAGGCTAATTGGAATTTTTACTAGCTTTGTTAAATGAGAGGGAGTTGTAAAGTACTAACTAGGCAGTATTCAGGTTGTCGGAGTCTACCCAAACCCCAGTTCTCCAATGCTAACCCCAAACTCGGCTTCACCCTTGATGTCTAAAAGCAATATATGTTTTGGAGCAAAGAATGCCTAACACTTTTACCTAGTCTTTCCCATTTATACTCAAAAGCAGTCTGATTGCTTGTTCTGTTTCTTTTGTGTTTGGGAGACTGAAAAGAAATGCCTAATCTCTGCCTAGCCTCTGTCGAAGGTTTAACACAGTAACTACATTAATTCATTCAGAGTATGTTTCATTCTATGCAAGAATCACAATGTGCATTTCAGAACTCCAGGTGATTGGGGAGTGGGGAGAAGACCTGTTTAAAAATGTGTTGATAAAATGAGTACTTGTTCAAAATAAAGAAATTTCATTGTCTCCTGTTTCCTGGTTACTGCTTTGAGCCCAGACATCCAGATGCATACTGAGATCTGGATGCTTCACAGACAGTTCAAGCATTGCTATGTTACAGCCAAGAGTGAAACAGGTGGCCAAATGGAGTTAAATGAGAAGGAGTCTGGCTGTGCATTCACTTTCATTTTTATTAAGTGAAAAAAATCTTACATGGTCTTTTGAACAAAAACAGGGACAGATGTCTTATTTTGGTGTCTGATTCCCTATCCTGAAGTAAGATAAATATTTTCATAGAATGATTTAGGTTGGAAAAGACCCTTAATATCATAGATTCCAACTGTTAACCTAGCACTACTAAGTCCACCACTAAACTATGTCCCTAAGTTCCACATTATATTAAAGGGAATAGTTACTCATTCAGACTAAGTTTGGGAACACATACAGGACCTTAAAGGGTTGCATATGGAAGTGGGTGTTGCTCTGCTGGTGTAGGACAGTTGAGTTGCTTCATCTGTTGAATTAGAATCTGATTAGTTGCATGTCTGTCTAGAGTCTTATGTTAATCAGATGCTGAAATCAGTAAGGAATGAGGCAACAGTTTTGGCAGTAGTCCTGAGAGAATTATCTATGTTGTGCACTATGGTAAATAAATGACAGCTGTATTTTTGACACAATTCTATTAGATACCATTAATAAAACTATTGCTCTCTACCAAAGAAATAAATACTTTTTCTCCTACCTGGTCCTTAATAAATCTAATTTGGAGTACCATATTTAGTCAGTATAGCAGTTTAAAATGACAAATTGAAGCTTAAATGACTGTTCAGAGAATGAATCCTATGAGGAAGCCTGCAAGTGCAGAACTGTATACAGCCATCCTAAAAGAAAACAAGAGGGAGAAAAAAAAATGATAGTTTAGAGAAAGGGTAAGATTTATAGATTGAGAAAGATCTAGCCGTTGTTTGATAGTAGGAACAGTGAATGTATGTAGGCAGTTACGGAAAGTAAGAGAGAAAATGTTACCAGAGAAATGCATGAAAATGCTTAGTCTCTAGAATGACTGAAGCATATTCTACAGCTGCTTTTGCTAGAGGAAGATGATTTACTGAGGCAACCACCACTAAAGACTGATAAGTAGAGACTATTTTTTTTTTTTATTATTCATGTTTCATTAATGGGTTTATTATCAGTATGATTGTTCAAATAATGCTGCATCATAAGTCTGGATGTTTACCAAAATTTACTGGCTATCAAATATGTATTATCCCATTTTAAATGGTTTATTGAAGTAAAAATAAGAACTTGTATGGTTGTCAAGATACTGTTCTTCCATCAACAATACCAGTTGTCAATTTCACTTTAAAGATAGTGAAAAAGTTCATGTTTACTGCTGCAGTGTCATGGCTGTAGGTGCCAAAGAGGTTCTCTCTGTCAGGGACAACTGAAGATTTCGGGAAACATATTTTGAAGTCAGTCATTTGTATCTTTTTGATTTTTGCAATATTGGTAGGTAAGCGAAAATGTTGACATCATCTAGTGTCGGAAATAATTTATTGGTTTCTTAATATCATGCTTTTCAAGTTTCCTGAAATAATGATCCCTTTGGGGAGTAGCACCTGTTTTTTATGCAATAAACCACCTTCAGTTTGGCAAGCTGTTAATCTACTGAAGTGAACCTGTTAATATACTTAAGTGTGCATAGAAAAAGCATACGAATCACTACATTACATGTGAAGTGTGTCTTTTAATGACCTGTTTTCATTCATGTTATCATGCAGATTGATTAGTGGCTGATTTTTTTTTTTTTTTCCATTAAGATGTAATGGATAGGGTGACGAACATCATTTAACATAAGCAATACTTAGTCCTCCCCTCTTGGTTGTGATTTTGCAAGCTAGGAGGAGTGATGTATGTTAGAAGACTACAGAGTAGGCAAATAGAGCCTCAAGAGACACTTCTGAGAATACTGTGGGAACTCTTTCAGAGTGAACATTCAATCAGTTCTCTAGAGTAAGGTGTGCAAGCTCTAAATTGCTACAGGAGCAAAGTTTTTGGGTGTTCTTTTGAAAAGCTCTTGTTCCTGACGGTTATCACTATTAAAATATTGTGGCGTTTTCTGGGAGGTCAGTCAGTCTTGTGTCTTAAACACATCTTTTGTTTGAATAACTAAAGTGTAGTTTATGCTTGAAATTACTATTGTTGTACTAGATTAATTGCTGACATTTTTCTAATTAAAATCATTAGGGCATCAGGATTAGCTGTCCCCTTATCTCACTTTGGGGAATATAAGTAACTGGGAAAGTATATATAGAAGCAATTGCATTAATGATGACAAATCTAGGAAAAAAACCCCTCCAAAACAGATAAATTTAGAAATTGCAGGCCTTTTGTGTATTTCAACATAGATACTAAATGAATTTCTGTATCTCCCAAGCATTTTTATACATTTGCCTCTTCAGAAAGTTGATAAAATCTAAATTCAGTTTATGCATAGGTATCTCTGTACTTGTACAGCAGTACTCTCTCCCATAATGCTTTCCTACATGAAGTTCTTTCAAGATCAAGATATTACAGAGAGAAGATGTTTAGTGAAAGAAATGGGTATGAAATAAATATAAAGTTTAAGTAAAATTATGCATAAAGTAGAAAAGATGTTTCTATTTATATTTAAGAAACAATAGAATGGATTAATTCATCAAAGAATGCAAGCAAGATAGAAAAGAAATCTTCCTAGTTCAGAAGAGAGTCAAAAAATCTTGTTACTTACAAGAATGTCAAGATTATGTGTTACAAACGTTAAGGATGGTTATGAAATGAAGTCCAATGTCTATATAAGTAAGCTTTTACATTTTATGTTCCTGCTTCAGATAGGAAAGCTATAAGTGGACAAAAAGTAGTTTCAGTAGAAATCAAAGGTATATAAGTAGACATATAATTGGCTATAACTCTCATTTACATGAATTTTGCCAAGAAGGGGGGGGGGGGGGGGGAGGGGAAGGGAGGGATGAGGGCAAAAGAAATTATTGAAGTTATTGCTTTCCTTAACTGAATTCCATGTGCTTTACTTGATCTCATGGAAATTAAAGCATATACAAAGATGGATATTTCAGATATATAAATGCCTAAAAATATCCTGTTAAGTACTAAGATTTTTCTGCTCTTGAAAGCTGTTACTCCTAAAATTGCTTACATTTCATTGACGTACTAAATCTTAATAATGAATGTAAATTTATAAGCTACATAATCTGTGAAAAAAGCAGGATGTGTGGTGATGTAAGATTATTCATAGGGAATCCTGTCAGAAAATCAGGTAAATTTTGAAAAGTCAAATCAGGATGAGCAGGTCAGTTTGGACAAGGAGTCTGATGGAAGGCTTTGGTAAGAAGGACAAAAGTTCATGCAGTAGGGAAAAAAAAAAATATCACGTAGCAAACATTCTTTGACTAATGTTTGGGAGATCTGAATCACTTAAACCTACAAATGTCAGGGATTGAAGTTTCTATGGCCACTAGATTAACTTTCCAGGACATGGAAACATCATGTTCCAGTCCAGAATTGGATACTTTCACCAGATTTGTGTGAGACCAATTCCTCCTCCAGTGTCCATAGAACTGTCAAGCAAATCATTGAAAGCAAAGGGACTTTTTTTTTTTGGGGGGGGCTGGTGGGGTGGTGGGAAAGCAGGAGGGAGGAGTGTCTGTCTTTTCATGCCTGCAGCACAAAATTACTTTAAGAATCTTTGTTGGAAGGGGGTATGTATATGAGTGTATCTATATGTTTAATTGCTATATAAGGTAAAAACCTTTAAATGAGTGTAAACAGCAAGGTATACTCTCCTTGAGTATTGGTTTGTTGGATGGTTGGTTGGTTGTTTTTTTCCCTGCTTGACTGTTCTTGAATTTTCTGCTTGTTTTTTCTATTATAAGCATGAGGATGAAGCAGTAGTAGACAAAAATCTGATAGACTTCTGTAAGAAATTCTTCTTTATGCAGCTAGTACACCTCTAGGTTTAAGTACTTTATGAAGAATTATATCTTGAAGTAATACCAATGACATCTTTCATAATGTACAACCTAGAGAAAAGAATACAGACATAAACTGATAGTCTGTGTTTGGGTGAACTAGTGATGTATTAAACTACTAATAACTGTAAAATTACTTAAGGAAAGTCAATTCTATGATGTTTCAAAGATTAGATCATTGCAATCTGAAAATAAAACTAGGCATCTTGAAGTTTTGTACAAGATGAAATAGATTTAGAACTGTGAGACCATGAATTTGGGATCCCAGGCTACAAAGATGTCCTTAACTTGAGATGCATTTCTCCTTTGAATTATTAGTGCTTAAGTTTTCATTAGTCTACCTCTGAGGTTATTAGAGAGTTGGATGATGAAATAGAAATGGTATTTTAGAAATTAATTTGACCTGTCATTTTAAACATTATTGACAAATTGACAAATTCCAACAAACTGATTTGGAATGGTTTTGAAGCCTCAGTTCTGGACTATACCATGTAATTCTGTATACACCAGAATTAAAGACCCAGTAATTGGAAATGTGAGTGTTGGAACTAAACTCATTGGAAAAAGCATAAATTCCAGTGTAAATATTCTTCTGCCCTGTGTTGTATGTTTGCTTCACTGTTGTTCTTCGTGCAATGTGCAGTTTCAATTTTAGAGCTTTTAAAATATTGTTGTTTTTTTTTTTTTAAATGTAAATATTGTAAAAATGTTGCAATCATAAAATGTCTTAATGGCTTGGTATCTTAAGCTAAAGTTTATTTTATGGAATACTTGATACAGAAAAGTTGTTAGTCTTGTGTAAAGTATAAATATATGAATAACTTTGATAAGTATGTCACTACTTGTCATGTGTTAGACTCCTTAATTGCAAATTAGAACAAATCAAGATTTTCAAGATCAAGAGGTATTAAAGTAGGAGACATTTCCTTAAGAAAAAAATTATTTGGCTATTCATATACATCACCAGCAGAGATGATTATGAATAATAATTTTAATTGTTATTTTATTTTTTTTTTTTAATTTTATTTTTATTTAAATGAACTGGCTTTGTTTGTCTTTCATTGAATTGCAATATGGTTGATAATGTTCTGACTGTTACTGCAAATAGGTAAGTGAAAATTATTTTTCTCTTCTATAATGTAGATATTCTGTTGAATGTGAAGAATTAATAATTTTCCAACACAATATGATTTTTTTTTATTCTGCTCACTAAACAGTGTATATTTGTTTACTAATTAGAAGTTCAGTACAGGTTTATATATTTTCACTGCACAGCAGACAGAACAGGATAATGACATCATTTCTGTTCCTTAGATATGCTGATCTGGATTAAAAAAATGTTACCTTCATTTTATTGTCGTACAAAATAGCTGCTTGGTTTCAGGTTTTATATTAACATTACTACTATTATTGTTATTGTTGGGATCCTATCCTTTGTTTTCCTTCATAATCCATTACATTACTACATTTTTTTTTCCCCCACCTCTCCCTGCACAGCGGAAAAAAAAGAAATTAAAAAAAATAAAAAAAAAAAAAAGAAAAATACCTTAGTGGTTAAATTCAAACTTCTACTGCATTTTCCTTACCAAATAAGTTGATATATAAGACTAACATAACTTGCTAATTTAGCTTTAGATATCCTAGAATTAGTATACAAAGTCTTCCAAAACTACTTTCTTAGGAATTGATTTAATAAGTCCCTCTACTTTAGTGGCCAAATTATTTTCAGAGCAGCTGTTCTGCTGTTCCTGTTTTTAAGTAAGAGGATCACAGATCTGCATTGCTCTTGGGTTTTGGCACCTATGCGTTCACCATATAATTCACAAATGCATATTCTCTAGAAACTGGGTGCTATCTTTTAAAAAGAAATGCAAGTGAGTCTGTAAATGACTATTTTTGTTCACTGCTGCAACCTCAAAAAAAAGAGTTAATTTTTCTTTCCTTATTCTCACCATCTATCTGTTGATCAATATACATGTTGATTGATTAAGACCTCAAATAAATGAGATGAACTCTAATATGAAACAGTGCATCAGAATTCCTCTAATATATTATCTTCAAAAATTGCATCATCTTCAAAAAAATTTCTGACTAGACAATTTATTTTCTCTACTGCGAGGTAAAATGATGTCAAATGCTTATTTAACAGTAGATTATTACTTCCTCTTTTGTTTTTTTTTTTTTATTTTTTTTTCCCTAATTTCTGAATTGCTCCCTAGCAAAATACATTTGGAGGATATAATATAGTAACTGTCTATAAAATCATCACTTTCACTTCTCCAGGATTGTGTTTGTGTAGTTCTGATGACAAAAAGAAGCATTAGCATGCTTTCCAAATCTGTGGCTCAGTATTCACTCTCCAGTTTTTCCATAGCTTGAAACAGTGTCTTTCATTAGCAATTTATTAGAACCTGCCATGAGCAGTCAAAACAAAACCCAAAAAATGAAAACTAAAAACCAAAATGGGTAATAAATACCAGATAAGAAATGCAAAAGTGTTCAGACTTAGGACAGATAATTTATCAATGATCTTTACAAGTCTAACTGCAAGGACAGTGTGCTATGAAAGCTCATCTCAACTGCTTCTTCTAGTGATAGGTATTTCTATCCGAAGTAGATGTTATTATTTTTAATGCAGGGTACAAGGAATTTAAACGAATCTAAGCACATATGATGGGATTAATTTCCTTGGATTTGGACATCTGTGTCTCAACTCCTCTTATCATCAATGAAGGGAAGTACTTTGAGAAACAAAATTGATTTATTTTCCTAAAGTACATGTCTTCCCTGGAATGGAAGGGACTTATACTGATTAATTTAATCATTATAAGGACAAGGCATTAAATTCTCAATCGGTGCCAGATAAAGTTGCTCTTTTAGTGTTATATTTAGAAACCACAGATAATCTATTTTATGTTCTTTGCATTTTGTACCAGTAACACATACTATTAGTCTCTTCTCTGATCTAAGTATAATAAGGAGTTTCTCTATCTGAGAAGGTAGACATCTGAGTTTCTTAAGCCCTCACGTTTATATGTTGATTTGACAGCAGTGCGCTGTAAAATGCCATTTTCTAGGCATCTGTTTCAAAGTTAGTTCTTCAGGTTGTTACTCAGAATACAGCAATTTAAATATGTCTGTACTAGTTCAACGTAAGAATTTGATTTTAGCTTACTGATGTCCTACTTTCCAAAAATCAAAGTTTTTCCATCTCAGAACCCCTCTGTTCTTGCTTACTATCAAATCTATTTCTACAGTCCTGAAATCTGAAGTAAACTTGATATCTACATCACTGAATTTGGAAGTATTCCATTTTCAATCGGAGGTTCTCAGAGCAGTTATGAAACCTAGAGAGGCAGACAAAAGCGACTTGTCACTTCTTTTTGGACAATAATTTACCTATGTGTAAGAAATCAACCTGTCACTGGCCATCATAAATGTCATCTCTATATAACTGTCCCTCTAGTAAGTCTGAATGTGACAGTCTGAAAACTCCAAGCCCAACCTTTCCTTTGTATGTGATGTGATTTTTTACATGTACATATTTGGGATATTTGAAAGATGCAGGAGATGGAAATATGAGGTAACTTTTGCCATTTCTTCATTTCATTTCTGCATGATTCATTAGTCTAAAACCTAATGTGATTTATGTTTACTTAGTTTTTATGAATGTACCGAGTGAGCTTTGTGAATTTGGTTTTAAGTATTTGAACTTGAAACTTTTGATTTTTGTGTTAAATGCAAAGGGTTCATCTGCTCTGCTTATTAGGACTGTGAAATAACCCAGAAAAATATCAACTGCTTAACAATTACTCAGTTTTGCTTTCAGACCAAAGTAACAAATACATATTGTAAGTGGGTTTTTGGTTTTTTTTTTTTTTTTTATGATTAAAAAAATATTATTATGTAATTAAAAAAAAAAAAAAAAAAGGCAAAGCCAGTGTTCAGTTTACAGATAGTTGCAGTGATTTAAATTCTTGAACTCACCATGACATTTTCAGCAGTAAGAAAATTAAATGCTTCACATTTTAGGTGTGAAAGCCATGAGGGCAGTGAGATGTAAGTTTTGCAAAATACAGGTTTATTTATACACACAAAACTAAAACAGGCTATTACAGCCTACTTGGGAGTTTTTATTTTTAATATGTAATAATCCCATTAGCAACACAGTGTTTCTTATGTCATACACAGTATAATGTAAGTGTAACAAAAATGCCTGAGGCTTACTTCTTCCAGAAATTTAATTTTGCATTTAGCCCAGAAAGATTCATCCATCATTGTGACATTAAATCCAGACCACCTTTTTTTTAAAAAACTGAAACATTGCTGTCTCCTGTCCTTGTAATCTCTTAGATTCCCTGTTACTTGCATCCCAGTTTTGAAACTTCGAAGAAGGTTGAGGGAGGGAGGGAACAGGGTGCAGAGGAGTAAATGTGAATGAGCAGCTCAGCAGCCGACAGTTTAGGAAGAAATAGTTATCTTTATCTCCTGTCTTTTCTAATGGGGAGATGCTGAGTCAGTAAGAGCAGTACCAGGGCTTGTAGTGGAATATTTATTTACACTTATATATGTACATGCATAGAAATATATATGCATTTATGTATAGTGCCTATGTTCCCTATTCCTAGAATTAATGTTATTTAATAGGTGGCTTTAAAGAGGAAAAAAAAAACAGGTCAGCTAGGAACTGAATATTTTTGGACCAACAACAACAAAGCAAATCAAGGAGGCTGGCTTTTCTGTACATGCTGGCATCTTCAACGAGAGAAAAAATATTTATTTTTGGGATCCAGCTACAAAGTTAGTATAGAAACAGAGCAAAGTAAAAGAAAAAGAAACTTCACTGTAATCTGTTTGCCACTTTTACTATAAGTTTCCAAAAACTTAATCTAAGTCTGGATAAGTATATACCTCTTTTAGTTTTTCTGTATATTTCTGTTCTTCTCTCTCTCCTCCTCTCTTAAAATAAGGCATATGTTAAGTTCCTCCAAAAGCTCATTCATGTCTGTCTTTTTGCTCATTTCCCAGCAATGCTTTAATGGCATATTTGTCAGGGCACAGCACAAGTGAGGGTGGCCAGGTGTGGTGGAGGCTGTGTGGCCATCAAGCCATAGCAGTGCCCTCCTTTCCCGACCAGAATGGTGAACTGAGCCGGGCCGGGCCAGGCCAGGGATGATGACCGAGGTCTGCCACAGGCCAGCTATCTTCAGGTGCTGCTACAGGTCCTGGGCCTGGCTGGGAAGGGGTCCAGGGTGGTGCTTGGATCAATGGGGCCCAGGACAGGGCCAGAGCTGTCAGCAGCCATCCAGGGAGGCCTCTCCCTGCCTGGGGCCACCCCCACCCAGCCCCCGGGGCTGGCCCCCAGGCTGCGCCTGATGCCACAGGGCTGCTTTCCTAAGGTATAAAGCGTAGTTATAATTCTCATCTGACTGCTGTGTCAAGTCCTGTATAACCTACCATAGGAGCTACCATCATGCAGTTAGTGCTCACGGCCATATTATTTGATATCACCAAGTCAAGGTGGTCAGACTTGAGAGGTCACCAGGTGACAGGGAAGGAAAACTGGAAGCAGCATGGGCTGTCTTCTTCCCATCTTTCCTTTCTCATTAATGATGTTTTATGTTCCTCTCCCCTCCCCAAAAAGAGATGATGTCTTCTCTTTTTTACAGCATTGATCTTGTTTTTGGGACCACGGCTTGCTCTGGTTTGGCCAGGCATCTTTCTTGTGTAGTCTGTAGGATTATTCTGGTTCCATCGGTACCTCTGAAGCTCCTAATAGATCATCCCACCATTCTGAGTCTAACATTGAGGGTGTTTTCAGAGCACCATAGGTAAAACAGCTCTTATTCTATCTGCTATGTGCAGTTGTCGCCTTAATGTTTTTGCCGTGTGTTATTTATTCCTTGCTTTGTTCAGTTAATCCAACATGTTGTGACCAACATGCAATTTGCTACTACTGTTTCACCTGTTGGCGTTAAGCAAATTTGAGCTGTGTGCCGAACTGCACAGTCAACCGTACTATCAGACACTCTGTAAACAATAATCAACAATTTATTAGCAAACAAGAACCTGAAATAATTAACTGTATAACAATCCAGCAAAGCCCCACGCGACACAATCAGAAAGAGAAAAAGTAAGAACCAAAGATATCAGCACTGTCCTTTGGATGTTGTCCTTCGATGTCTTGTTACCCTTACGGGGCAATAGCGATAGAAAGATAGAAAGAGTCCAAGAACAACAGTCACGCGCCGCGCGGTAACTCCTCTGATCCTGGTTGTTCAGTGGGATTATTCTGGTGGTACCAGGCACCCTTCCCACATTCCCTGCAGGATTATTTCATTTTACAAAACATCTTCCTTGCTTTCATTACATCCTTAGTTCTTACTTTGCAGATTTTACTACATACACAGATTTTCCTGTATCCAGTTTGGAGAAATATCTTAGTCTATGTAGATTAAGACATCAATCCAGATTAAGCAGACCACAGGGATTTCTGCCTGTGGAGGATCTCTGCTGAAAGAAGTGTAATGAGTAAAGTCTATACATTTATTTCTCAAGCTGGAAAATGTGACCAATAATACACAATAAAATGTGACCCAGGTGTTCTTTAGGATGTTTACTTTGCTCGTACAAATAAAGTAAAAATATGTTTATTTCACAAGATAGGACCATAATTTGGATCATTTACCTATAAATATAACAGGAAACAAATACAGTTGTGGGATTAGCCATAGGTCCTGGAGCGATTGTTCCTTCTTTAGATTAACTGGAATAATTCAAAACAGAGAGCATTTTAACATTATACTATAAAATTTCAATTGAAGTCAGTGGTGCTTGTTTGCCTCAGAATACTAATGTTTTGCTACTTCTGCTAGTTCTTTAATGTGTCTGAGTTGATTTTTTTCCAAATTGTGAATTTTAAATAAAGGCAGCTCTGGTTATCTTTACACTGGGAAAATTAATGTTTGCAATTTGTCTTCCCACTGCTGTACAAGGTAGTTTTCTTTTGTGTTCACTACATGTATTGTTTCATGTAAACTTAACTTTTTCAGCATCCCAGCTAATTCTAATAATGTGATGGTCTAGATTAATTCTCAGTTGGGATGAGTCCATGTTGAAGGTCTGTTCTAGAAGAGAAGCACTCTCTACGATAAGAAAAAATGTCTTTCAAAATTTCATGCTGCCTGAAGGCCAATATAAGAACTGCATGAAAAATTACCATATATTTCTGATGAGATGTCCTTGTAGACTTTAAGATGGTAGTGTAGCAAAGTGCCATAATAAAATCAAATAAGATGTATTTTCTTTTTAGAATATTTAATTCTGTTAATTTTAAACCCATTTCTTCTGTCTAGGCTACATATTTAATAGACAAATTCTTCTTGTCATGTAGAATGAGGATTAGGTACTAAATATTTACAAATGAGTCCATGATACTCTGAAGGACAATAAAAATCTTAGAAATCCAATTACAGTGGGCTTTTTAATCAAGTGTGGTGGCTTAGATTTAGATTCCGTTCTAGCTGGTGTCAAGTTCTTGGGTAATGCTAATATAATGGCAACTATGCAAACTATAATTCTATAGGTGTGTGTTAGGTTTGCTCCTTCAGACAAATCTTTTCCTCCTCCTAGCTAGACATATAACTGTGGCTTTGCTGGCGCTGCACCTTTATTTATGCATATGTGGGAGCATACATGTGCAAGTCTCAACCAATCTAAGTGCAGGCCAAATTAGACTAAACTGTGTAGGATTATTCAACTTTCTGGCATAATGTAACGTTTTGGCCCTCATTTCACACTGTTGTAAAGAGAGAGATCAAGTCCATCTTCAGAAAGAGATGGAACTGTAGGAAATTTTATTCAACAGAAGAATTAATAGAATGGAAATTAAATTGGCAAATACATAAAAGCAATCCATTTTTTGTGTATGTTTTATTTATATTATGCATATATTTAAATTCAGAAAAGAATTGAGCAGACGTCTCGAAATATTCTTCAAACAGCACGAAGACAAGAGCAAATATTTGCAAATATAATCAAATTATGCAGCTATCAAATACAATTTTCTTTAATTAGAGGATAAGCAGAAGTTGTTGACTTTATAATTACATGACAATTCTAAAGGAAGTTCCCCTTTAATTTGTTTTGGTAAATACCTCCAATGCAGTCAGAAATGAAATGCAACACAATTGTATTTTGACTTGTCAGTTTTAAGTCTAGCTAAGCTACAGGAAAAAAGATATGAGGAGGCAGAATTTTTTGCCTTAGAGACATTTGTATATTGCAAGAAGTTTTACTTAATCATCTGGAATTTTGTCCTGCCAGAACTGAAGCAGTGACTCATTGACTGTCTCTGAGATACTCAGTGCTAAGGGGAAAATATATTAAAGAAGGTATTAATTGCAATGTGGAACTGAGGAGGAATGTAGGTACTTGTTAAAGTCTGGAGGGAACTGAGTGATGTGCAAAGTAGAAAAATACATTGACCAGAAAAAGAATTGAGAATAACAGGAAATAAAAAAATATTTGCTTTACAAGCTGTGGCATTTTGAAACAAAACAAACAAGAGGAAAGTTAATCAAAACAGGATATAAACAAGGTCAGTGTTGCTCTGAGAGAAGAAATCTCAGTAAACTTTAAAATGTGGAACAAGCCGACAAGGAATAGTTACAGTGACAGGGTCACTGAATTTTTGGTAATTTTTCTACATGAGATAGAAGAAAGAAATGTAGAAATAATCAAAATTGTAAACTAGATATAAAAATATCTTGATCTTAAATATTTCAGAAAAGAGAGCTAGAGGTCACTGGATCAATTAGAATGTAATAATTTATCAGAAGAACCTATGGGGAAAATATTTTCGATCATTACAAAACAAACTGAGTGGAATACTAGGAAATATACTGAGACATATGCACAACTGTCTATCTTGATATTCTTCCATATTTTTTCCTGTGAACTGGGAGACTCTTCTGGCAAGAAACAGATGAAGAACACAGCCATTATGCTAGTTGTCCAATTGGTAAATGAATTGTTCAGCCTTGAAAGAGTTAAGTTAGAAGAACTATAAGTGACTAGTAAATAATTTTCTTGTACATAGCATTGCCACAGTGTACTGGTCTAAAGTGTTTTGTATTAATTTTATTAATTTTTGTGAAAATAAATTATATAATTTATGCTGGTTTTGAAAGTGCAGTTAATATTAATTTCCATTTATCAGTGACTTATTGTCTTGAGACATTCTTGCATTATACATAGTCATACCTCTGATATATTCATAGATATATTACATTACATAATTTTGTCCAGAAATAGTGTCTTAATTTTCTATGAGGAGAAAATGAAAGATTGAAAGAATATGTAGTTTGTAGATTAAGTGTAGTTGTATGAGACAACCATACAGGTATAATTTAAAGATTTTAAAAAATTCTTTAATGTTGAATGCGTGCCCACCAGTGCATATGTCACAGGAAAATTATATTCTCTGAAATTAATTAATCTGAAGATGTCCAAGTGTAAGGCAAGGAAGGTAACCAAGAAGAATGTATGACTTCATATGGAAAGAGTTGAAAATTTACAGACTCCCATGTGTGACCTTGAGCTTGATTCACCTCTCATCTTCCATACAGAGAGGTTGGAAACAAACTCATGTATGAGTGCATAAATCTGAACTCTATTTTTACTTTCATTACTGGGTGAGAACATTTCAACTGAACAGCAACTTACTTTTCCCCTATGATTTGAAGAATATGAAATTTATTTCGTGTTATTAGTTTAAATGTCCAAGTCCAGTTGTCCAAAGTAATGCACTGGAGTCAGTATATGTGTATGGTCTGTGATTGGACAAAGGCAATTATTTGTCTCAGAAAACTCAATTTGTTGTTAATTTCATTAATTCAGTATTGCATAAGAACGCTGACTAAGGTTTAGAGCTCTTTCGTGTCTTACTGTTCTCCTTACAACTGATAGGACAGCTGCAGTCAATAAGCAGTGTTATAAGAAAGTTTTGAAAGCTTTTTAGGATAAGTAGATCTCAGAAGCATGGTCAGAAAGATAGACTGAAGTATATGAAAAGGGAGGTCTTCGGTGGGGATTTGAATTGTTCACTTGATAGAATTTTGTCATGCATGTATGTAAGAAAATGAAACACTGAGAAAGTAATGAAGCTAAGGAAGGAAGACAGAAGGGTGGAAGGGAAAAACCAAGAACTTTTGAGCTTTGGCTCATGAACATGAAAAAGAAGGAAGGGAATACACCCAATCAACTATAAGAGATCAGTTAAAACCAAACAAAACCAGAGAGTAGTTGGCATAGTGGTAAGGTTTACAATAAGAGAGGATCCAAGTAATAGGGGTTTTTGTAGGTGTGAGCAAAAAGTAGAGTTGCTCAGTTAAGAGAATGCCAGTATCATAAAAGAGCAGAGACTTGTATTGAAGAAAATCAGGATGATACAGCCTTTCTCTTCCCAGTAATATGAGTGGGGGAAGTGAATTGAGGAGTAAACCAGAACCACGGTATGCTTTACTTGGAGAGGACATAGACATGGGAGTAACAGACGTCTCTTGAGAAGATCTCAACTGTGCCATTGTACGCTATTCCTTCAGTGTAGGGTCTAAGAATTCTCTTAAGAACACAGATGATTTGGCATCTGAAGGTTAAATTATGAGATCAGGATATATTCTATGCAATAGTTACAACTTCAATAATTGAAACATCTACCTAGTTTTAAGTATTACTGAAACAGAAGTAATGCCTTTTGGAAAGCACTTTTCTGTTCAGTAAATGTCTTTCCCCTGTCTACAACTGCATGTTGTTATGCCTGTATGACTGCTTTTACAACTGCTATTTTAAAATCGGTCAGCAAGTCATGCTGGCATTTTTTAGCATGATTCTTTAGATATTCTCAGTCTGTCTTAAGGTGTATTTGTTTTGTGATAGCTACATTTGTTAATAGTATCTTCACATGACGCACAGTGTCATAATGTTCATTTTTATCTTAATGTTATGAGGGGAAATATTACTCATATGTACTAAGAAGGCTGTCATAGATTCAGTTGCAAAAGATAAATAAAACTGAAATTTCTAATGCTGGTCAGAATTCCAGAACAATAACACATTCTGTGTATATTGGTCCCTGGTAATCTAATTGAAACTGTAATTAAACTGTCTTTTCTTTTAATAAAAAGAGTGGTAGGGCACCAGCTGCCCTAAGGATTTCCCAAATAGCAGGAAAATTGAGAAATGATCAATTTTGAATACCTTCTCACCTCACTAGCCTTTCTCCCTGCTACTCTATATATCGCTTTTGACAAGAGAGGAGGCAGTCAGATTTCTTCCTATTCTCAGCTCAGCCATACTATTAATGTGAATTATTGCAGTCGTGAATGTACTAGAGCTATTGAAGATTGCCCCCAAATCTCTCAGTTGTTCTCATTGTTCCAAGTTGGTGGATATGAGATGTGGTGACAGTTTGAAGTTGTGAGAGCATTTTAAATTCAAAACTTGTTACCACATACAAAGAAAAGCATTCTTTTTTTCTTTTTACATGTTGTCTTGTATATCTTTGATCCTCATAGTGTCTTCTGTTACTGTCATTGGTAAGATCTGTAATAGCATCCTAAAAATAGGGCACATTTATGAACATGTATGTGTTAAATCCAAACTTCTGTCTACTGGATATGCCAAAAATATATGGAATACTATAAAAATCACCAACTGCAAGTGACTGCATAGCAAAATACTCAAAAATAAAGGAAACCGATATTGTATCAGCTTAATGAAAGATCAGGTTACTTCCTCCGATTGGATGAGGAATTTAGGTGGGGATGAAGTGGAGGAGAGGAAGGAGGACTGTGTTTTAATCATTTTAAAGAAAATTCTGATGAATTTTCAAGTTGATTTGTCTTGTTGACACAATTGCTACACTTCACTTGTGCTGTGCTTCTCACCAGAAGAGTTCTTAAAGCTTTACTGAAATGCATATGCATTATTTTATCTACATTCTTAACTATGAGAATGAACTAGATATAGCCCCAAAGATTCTACAGTACCAGAGAATATCCAGTAGCCTTGCTGTGCAGTGCACTGCTGCTGTTCTCTCAGCATTATGCATTTCACGGTTTTCAGTTCCTACCAACAAAATGTCACTGCGACTGCAGTGTTTATTCCAAACTATTTTTCTGGGTTGTCATACCTACAGTGTTCCACATAAATTTCCACTCTTATTCATCTATGATTTTTTTCTACTAATAAATTCATCCACAAGGTGAAAAGCTGTTTAAGTTCTTAAACAGATATCTACTATACCTGAGTGCTTTTGTTTCTTGTAAAGCTAAATTAATTGAAGCATCCATTTTAGGACGTGCCGCCTTCTTCAGTGTTGTTTTTCCTTTTGCAATAGAAAGATCAAAATAGTGGAGCAAAAGGGAGAAGAGTTAAAATTGTAATTATTTAATGACGTCCTGGACCTTCAGTCACTTTTTATGATTGTACATGAATAATGTAGCATGTTCCATGATTTAAATTTTGGGTGGGACTTTTGGTGGGTTAGGATTATTTATTTTATTTTATTTTATTTTCAAACCTATAATTATATTCAACTTTTAAGCATGGTTGTCTATTCATTAATTTGGGGTCACACTATGTTTGCCTGTCATTTACATACAGAATGTGGATATATTGGTGCACTTGGAAATAATTGTAATTTTTTAGTGATACTTTTTTAAAGTATGCCTCATCAATACATTCCATATGAAAACATGTTTTCCCTTACTTTGAGATCTTAATCACCAGATAAGCTCTCTTTCCTTGGTACAAACTGGTATTGGCAGTGACACAGGCTTCCTTATATTTGTTCGTGACTAACTTAAGTGACAAGACCAGAAAAAATACTGGCATGTACTATTTACCAAGGATAGTAAGTTAAGGAATTATTGCTTACCTACACAGATCATTAGTACTTAATACTTTATAATGGCTAAAGTGAAGCTGAACTGAAAATGTGTTGTAAAAAGTTACATATTCAGAATGAGGGGAAAAGATTTTTAAGTACATCTGCTTTAGAAGCCGTGTACATTGAAGCTTTGTAAATGTCAGCTTTACAAGGATGTGCAATGACTGATTGGCAGTCATTGCAATGATGATTGATAAATGACACTTCTATTTTGAGGAGACTGGTTGAGAAGCTGAATTTTGAAATAAAGACTGTCCTTGAAACAAGAACTTTCCTAACTGCTGTCAGCAGAGTAGTTTTTGTGGCATTCTGCTTCATCTATATTTCCAACATTCGTTCTTTCTTTTAGAATAGCTAATGCCAACATCAAGTAAACTTTTTGTCTTTCTGATTAACAAAATGTCGTGGTTTGAGCCTGGTCAGCAACCAACCACCGCAGCTGGTCACCCTCCCTTCCCCCTCCCCACCTGAGAATGGGGGAGGGAATTAGAGGGGTGAAAGGAGACTGGCAGGCTGAGATAGGAACAGTTTAATAATGGCAATAAAACGAGAACAGTGATGATGATAGAAAAAAAAGAAATATATAAACAGGCAATGTACAGCGTAATTGCTCACCACCCGCTAACCAATACCCAGCCCATTCCCGGCTAGTGACCCCGAGATACCAAGATCCCGCAATCGCAATCCCGGAAGCGAGAGAGCCCCTTCCCAACCACCCCTCCTCTATACAGTGAGCATGATGTTCCATGATATGGAATATTTCACTGGCCAGTTAGGGTCAGGTGCAGTGGACGTGCTCCCTCCCTGCTTCCTGTGCCCTTGCGCACGGGCAGGACATGAGGAGTCGGAGAGTCCTTGAAGTCTCGGTAGCAGCTGGAAACATCAGTGTGCTATCAGCATTCTTCTCATGCCAAACCCAAAGCTAAGTCCAAAACGCAGCACTCTTCTAGTCCCTGAAAAGGAATATTAACTCTATTTCAGCCCAAACCAGGACAAAAAATTACTTTTAAAGTCTGTAAATGCTGTGTGTTTTGTTCCTTCTGTCTTTACACAGGTATCATCCCCATCAGTCACTGAAACTTTTCTCTGGGAGAAGATGGTTGGACTAGATCATTGCTCATAAGTATATAATCATAGAAACTTAGAGATTTGGGGGTGGCTTGGATTTTTCATGGTAATTCAGTTGCTGCAGCTGAATATGAGAACTAGAATTGTCGACCATGTCATTGCATGGCAGTAATAGTATATAGTAGTAGCACTCCGTATAAAGATAATAAAGTAGTAGTGATTCCATATGTAAGATATTGATAAGAAAGTGATAGTAAGATTTAGGAGGTTATTTCGTGTATGTGTGAACAATTCATACATCTAATTAAAAACCATGTCGTTATTGTTAAGTTGTAAGGTTAATCCTGCCCATTTTCCCATATTTACTAATGTCCATACTTGCAAAATGCCAGCAAATACAAAGTAACTGTGTTTCATTGAGTTCTAGCCTTAAATGGAAGGAAAAAAGCTTTAACGTTTATTTTGTAGGCCTGTGTGTCTATATATATATGTAGATTAACTAAGAGAGTTGAATTTCCTGAGCTGAAAATGTACCACTCAAAGGCAGAATGGGAAAAACTGGGAAAATAAAATGGGTACAGATTTTTTCCAATTTTATAGTGGAAGTAGTATTAATCAGTAACCAGATAACATATTCAATAATCAGATGAATAAGGTTCTAGTTGTATGGTTCAGAGATTTTTTTAAATAAAAGCCTACTGGATAAAATGCACTGTGAGTTCATGTGTCATGATAAGCTCTAAAAGAAATTGTTTCCAAATTCTTGCATTCTATTTTGAGGAAAATTCTCTAGTTTATCTGGGACTATAAATCATCAAAAAAACGAAGCATTTTTAGTGTTAATTTTAGGCTATGAAGCTGTTACACTAAGCAAAAAATACTTTTTGCAGTAACTTCCTATTTTAATCTCTGTGAAAATACTTACTTTTCAAAAGTGGTATATTTCACAGGGAAGGGGAGAAGCTCTGAAGTTCTTTATTGATGATACTGAATATGTAAAACTGACTATAAAATGCATGGGGATAACATCAGATTAGTCTATCCATTATCTGAGTGGGTCAGATGAAACTTCTTAGCCGTATTATTCACAAAAAAGGACAGTGAACTGGAAGTGTGAATATGTTCAAAACCAGGCAAAACTGTGATCCAGAATGTCTTTGACTTTTTTTGCTGTGCAATCATTACCTTTAAAGACCTTTGGGAGAATTTGAGAGTGTACTCAGAAGAAGGGCCACTATGGAAAAACAAGGCCCATTTTCTCTTTGGAAGTAAGTGGGGATGTCTCTTTAGTATAAATAAGACGTGATATTTTCTGAGTTTCTGACAAAACATCTTTTATGTCTCCAAATGCCATGTATTTCTTGTGACTGAATAACTTCCTATCATACATGTATGATCAATAATCTTACATTTTCATTTACTTTTATTGTATTTTGCTAGTTCTGGTTATACACTCATATTGTGCAATGTAGTGACTTTGCAGTTGCATAGTACGTGTTCTTATTATTGTCTACCATGTTTGTTCTTCTCTCTTAGAGAAGTATGATGAGATTTTTCATTTCTTTGTTTTCTGTTATTTCTAGTTCATGTGTATGCAGACACACATACACATGTCCTCTGGCATAGCTATTTTTAGGAGAATCAAGGCCAGAGATACATAGCTAGAGCTGAAAAGTAAGTAAGTGGAGTTTCTAGAGGCTATTGTATTCTGGTCTTAACCCAAGCTCATGAAGTCTGTTTAGTGTACAGTTTACTTGATAGTTGACTGAAACTTTGGTAGTTTACTGTCAAAATTTTAGTTGCCCAGAGGAGCAAAGCTACCCACTGTAGACTTCATCTGGAGCTTTAAATGTATCTATTTTGTAATTTGTAGATTGATTGAGGACTGTTCTAAAGTGAGATGTTTTACATATTTTTCAGTAATCACTGAAGAACAATTTTTAAATTGGCAAAACTAAGGGAGTAAAATAATTACAGCTTCACATATGTTCTGGGCTTTAATGTGTTTGGTTTTGTATTCTTCTAGTGAAGGCACTGTATTGGATTAATTACCTATCTTGGTGATTGGGCCAATCACCATCCAAAACTGGAAGAAAAAGTGAAGCTGTGTGTGTTCAGCATCTATGCAGAATTTGTATTAGAGGTTTAGAAATACAGACTGTCATATGTACTCCGTTCTTACCTGTGAGGATGCGATATGTTGGCATAAAGTTTTGTAGACCATAACTAACATTAAAAAAAGTCAGAATTTTATTGTGAGAAATATTTTGTAGAAAGAACATTAAACAGTAATTAAATCCATGGTTTATAATACATGGGTATTTGAGAGAGTATTTATTGAGACTGATTATCAAACTTTATAGTGGCTTTCTGATTTCATTTTTATTGATTTGTTGGCCAGGAGAGTAGTCATCACAAAACTGAGGGAGTGATACTTCATGTGTTACATTCTTGTCCTTGTCACAATCAGTGGCCTCCTTTTTGGGAAGATGTTCTGACTGGACCAGGGTGTGGGGTTCCCCCACACTTTGGTCAGTTCCTCTGACTTCCCATTGAAGCTACTCTAGCTTATATTAATGTGTAATACTAAAAATAAGATACAGAGAGTTTCCAGCAAAGTTGTTTTTTTTTTTTTCTCCTGCTCTTCTTCATATTCTTACAGATTAGCACATTTTACAGCTGTTTGCTTTTGTTTGCTTTGGCAGTGAAAATTTTAAATCAGTTCATGCATAACTGGTAATTGTACATGAAATAGTCTTGTCCTGGTTGGGGCTGAACTAGAGTTCCCGTTGGTTTGGCAGTGGGAGGAGTGCTGCAGCACCCTGAGACCCCAGGGGCTGCCCAGGTCCCAGTGCCCTCACCTGTGTGCAGGGGTGGGGGGAGCACAGCTGGAGGGCTGGGCCCCGATTGGCCGATAGTCCATGTCATGTGACATTACTCTCACTATATAAAGGCAGAAGAGGGCTGGGAGGGGCTCTCACTTCTGGGAGTGTGGCTGTGGTGCCTTTGTGTTTGGGATTGCTGGCCAGGAGCAGGTGGGTGTCGGTCAGCGGGTGGTGGGCAGATGTATTGTACATTACCCGTTGATACTGCTGTCAGTGTATTATTCTGTTACTGTTATTAAACTGTTTTTATCTCAGCCCGCAAGTCTCCCTTTGCCCCTCTGATTCCCTCCCCATTCCCAAGTGGGGGGAGGGTGGGTGAGCGACTGTGTGGCATTTAGCTGATGACCAGGCTCAAACAATGACGAGTATCAACAGAGATACAGTCTCAACAATTCCATCCCCTCAGCATTCAGACAGAAAAAATAAATGGACAGCATATTGCTTTGAAGGTTTAAAATCATGCATTTAGTCTGAACAGGATGTTTATGGTTGTGAACGTCAATATCGAAGATTCTACAAGCCAGTTAAACACACACAATTTAGGAGTGTAGGAGAATATAATTACAAAAATCAAAAATATATGAATTTAATATTAGTTGACATTTAAATTGAAGGTCATGGAAGCTGGCACTAGGGTGAAAATCAGTATGGGAACAGATGTGCAATATCAGCTAGACAGAGGGATCTAGAACCTTGGAATACAAATAATTCTGATATATGTACAGATGTGGCTTACAGTAAGAAGCTAAGAAACTGAAATTCCTTTTCAGAAAATATTTACATAACAGATCTACTATATAACTTCAGTGATCCAATTCTGCACCTTCTCTTGGAAAGAAAAGGGAAAAAAAAATGTTTAAAACCTATAATGTTTAGAAAGCGTTAGAAAATACATAGAAAAAATGAAATACTTTTTAATAACAGTATCTGTGGCTTTAAATAATTCATGAATGACTTATCAGAGAAAATGGAAGAGAAATTGTGATCTGGTGTGCCTCATTATCCATGTAGAAGATCAGAAGAAATCTTCTAATTCTCAGGAGTTCAGGTAGAAGGATCTTGTAATTTTAGGGCAAAGGTTTGGTTTAGGTTACTTGCGTATGAATTTGAGATAAAACCACATTCCATTGGTTTATGCAACTGTGTTTCAAAAGCTTCCAACTTTGAAACATGAATAATTTTGGGACTTTTGCAATTATTTATGCATGACTGTTAAAAGATTTGAGGCAGGGTTGAACCAATGGTAAGCAACGAATTTTTCACATAGATGTTTTTATAGCAGAAGATAAAAGTCTTCAGTATTTTATTATAAAAATAATAGACACCACACAGAGTTGGAGTGAGATGTAGGCATATATGTGCTGTAGCTATACAAATTGTTATTCTTCCCAAATTTTCATAAAGTGATGAAAAATCTGAGAATTTGTGCTGTTGAAGGAACTCTAGCTTTAAAAAAAAAAAAAAAAAAAAAATGTTGTTACTCCTGGTCGGTCACATCTCTTCTACTGAAATTTTGTTTGTCTTTTTAGAACAAGAGTGGAAGGTTTACTTTCTTATTTGCCCATGGTGTTACATCATGAGGAATTTGTGTCATTAGAATGTCATCACGTCATTGTACTGCTAGAAAAATGCCTGATCATTCGGTATCACCCAATCATTATGGAATTAATTTAAAGCACACTGGAGCCTGTTCCAAGAGAATGAAATCTGCGTGTAGTCACTGTCTTGTCTAAATACTTCCTTAGCTAACATTTTTCTTTTCCTTTTTTCTTCATAGAAATAATTTTCTCTCAAACTGGCCTATACTGAAACCTATTACTTGTTGTCATTTATCAGGAAAAAGAAGAAATGTTAGGGATTGCTGCTCTTGGTAACTACAGCTGAAATTCAGTAGAAGATTAAACAATTAAGGAATAGCATTAAGCATTTTTCTTAAAGTCCTGTTAACCTTCATTTTGCTGATTGCAGGGCTTTCTGTTAGCTCTCACATTGCATGAATCTAGTAATAAAGCTTCGATTGATTGCCATGACACAAGGATGGTGTCTAACTTGAAAAACAGTAGATATAACTGGAATCCTGCATGCTTTTAAATGATTTTTGAATCCCAGATCCAAGATACTTCTGAAGGCTTGCTTGATATTAGTACTTTTATCTTCTGATTATGTAAATCTAAGTATGTCACATCCTTCTGAGTATTTTATTTACTACATATATTTCATATTTACGGTGGTATTGTGGCTTAACCCCAGTAGTCAGGTAAGACCCACACAGCTGTTCATTTCCCACCTCCAGCAGAGCGAGAGAGAGAATCAGAAGGGCAAAAGCAAGAAAACTCATTAATTTGAGATAAAAACAGCTTACTAAGAGAAGCAAAATCTGTGTGTGCAAGCAAAGCAAAGTAAGGCCTTGATTCACTACTCCCTATTGACAGGCAGGTGTCTAGCCACTCCCAAGAAAGCAGGGGTCTCAGCGCACATTGGGAAGACAGATGCTGTAAGTGAAATCAACCCTCCTTCCTCTTCCTGTCCTCGAGCTTTTATTGCTGAGCATAACATCATGAGCTATGGAATATTTCTGTAATCAGTTGAAGTCAACTGTCCCTGCTGTGCCCCCTCCAAACCCCTTGCCCACCTCCAGCCAAACCTTTGGTGGAGGGAGAGAAAGGCTTGAGGCTGTGCACCCACTGCTCAGCGACAGCCAAAACACCCCAGTGGGTTATCAACTCTGCTTCAGCCACAAATGCAAAGCACAGCACCGTACAGGCTGCTATGAAGTAAGTACAAATATTTATCTATAATTCTGTTAATACTGTATTTTACTGAACTGTCTGTTAATATGGCCAATGCAAAAGTTAGATTTTATCATTTTACCGTTTCCCAGTGTTCCTGGAACCAATTGTTGAAGATAGGTATGACAATTGCCACCTTTCAGTCTTTGGGTATTAAGGTAGTTTAGAGAAAGAGGTTATGTATAGCAGTTATTAGTTGAGCTGTTTCATCCCTGAGTTCCTTCTGAACTTGGTTGAGTAGTCCCCCTTTTAGGTGATTCCTTCTTGCTCACGCTGTTGATTTGTTCCATAACTACTTCCACCAGTGCTTTGATTTGAGGAAAACCCTTTGGTTTGTCCTCCATAGAGAAGGCCTCTGATGTAAACCTCTTCTATGGTACACACAGAAGCAAAAACTGTCTGTCACCTTAGCTTCTTAGAATGCTTTCTTTACCCTGTGATGATATACTCTTTGCAGTCCTATATACTCTTGGCAGGCGCTCACTTCTGATGCGTTTTAGAAAGGATTTATTAATAGCTTTTATGTTTTTTCCAAGCTGTTCCTCTGGCCTTTTCTTTGTCTTTTTTTTTTTTTTTTTTTTTTTTTTTTAACTTGACTCCCTCAGTCTATTATTATATTTGACCTTGCAGAATTTATGGTCCTTTCTATTTGGAGGCAGCTTCAGCTTTTAAAAATAATCTTTATTCTCCCATTAGATATGCTGTTTCATTTAGTCTTTCCCAAGTCTGTCTTGCAAAATGAAGAGAGGAGTATAGATTTGCTCTGTCTTTATTAGAGTTTCACTTAATAGCCTCCATGCTAGCGCAAGAGTATCAATTCCTTACCCATCTTCTTAGTTCTTTTTAACACACTTGGTTATTTTTCATTACTTCTGTTGTATTTCAGGCAATATAGAGTTGACTGTGTATTGTAGCATTTCATGCAATTTCTATACTTTGAGTACACCAGATTCAAAAGGATGAGACACTAATTTTGTTTAAGTGGGAGGGAGAAATCAACCATTTGGGAAAGGAGAGGAAAGGAAGAGGGGAGTAGAGGGAGGGGTATTTGGAACAAAATTCATGCAGGAAGATTTGTTTCATTTTTTAATTTAAAAAGAGGACAGCTTTTATGGCTTTCTTCTCTAATGATGCTTTTGGATATCTCAAGTAGACTCAAGCAATTCAAGTGAATTGCTTATTCCTTCCTTGATGACTTCTTTAAAAATACAGCCCAGGGGAAAGCTGTCAAAAAAACTACTAAAATCTTTGTGTGCTTACTGCCACTTACTGTGAAAGTGCCCTATACTGTTACTTAACAATTCATATGTTCTGTACAAAGAAGCTTCTAAATCTTCCTCTACCCACATCTGGATAAAGTTCTGTATTTAAAATTAAAATAATAAATTTCTTGAGATTTAGACAAAATTTTAAAGTTAATATGGAAAACAATTAGATTTCAAGATTGCACTCTATTGTGAAAAAAGCTTCTCCTATCATATTATCTAATTACTATAGCTCTTTATAAATATTTGAAATAGTTGTGGTTTAAGGACTTGCAGCTGTAGGAAGTTAGCATGTTTGAACTTTTGGTGAAGATCCAGTGTCCTTACTTGATCAAAATTCCTGTTGACTGCATTGTTTCTTTTCCTGAGATGTTTCAGTGTAGGATTTAGAAAGTGAGACAACTCTCAGATTAAACAAGGGAAAAATTAAAAATAGAGCCACTTGTGATTTTTTAAATACTAAATATAATTTTAATGAGACTATACTACACCTTATTTTTCCACATTCAGTTTAAAAAGAGGCTTGCATTAATAGTACTTTTTATTATTAAGTTGCTCTGAAAGAGAAAGATACTAGTGAATATACTTTTAATGGAAATATTGAAATTTCTAATACCCTTTTATTATACTGTATCATGGAAAAAATTATTTTTGGTGATGAGGAGAGGGAAGATTCCAATAAATGTGATTTTCTAGCTGAATATAGAAATGTAATGTATAACCCACTACAATTTTCACAGTAAATCACCTGCCTAAATGCCATTTTCTGATTTCCAGCTTTAGGAGACTCCTTAAAATATGTATTTCTCAACTGTTATATTTAAAAATATTACTGTAATAATAGTACAATTTTTAAACATATAAAAGTATTGAAAATGTCTTTAAAATGAGATAATGAAAATTATTTTATCATGTTCTAAAACTCTTTCTAAATTGTGACAAGATCATGTATTGTCACTGCATTTAATTTTTATAGAAATTGAATGACAAATCATCGCTTTATTTACTGTAGGTTCCAACAGTATGTGGATAATGACATAATTAAGTTTACCATTTTTGTTTGAAGAACGCTTTACATGTATAAATCTACCTTCTGGTGTTTAATTGTATGCGCTTATTGTATATGTTACAAAATAGAGAGGTATTTTCTGCACGTGCATTGCTTTATTATGAATCACTTCCAGAATGGGTATAGAATAGCACAGCTTCTTGGTAGGCATAGAAATACACCAAAAAAGATAATACGACATATATAATCCTGTTCTTGTACTGAAGCTAAGTTTGTCTTCCCCTCACATAATTTTAAACAAAGCATTTCAAAAAGCTATTAAGCTTAACAACTTTTCAGAGTTGGATTGTCAGTGTAAGACACTTGCTGTTTTCTTCCTTTTTTAATATTGGGTTGATGCATGACATGTTTTATCTTCTTTTATTTGCTGTGAACACAGAGGATGTAAAACTGGATGGATATGTAGAGCTAGTTCTGTTTGAACTGTTGCAGACAAAGCACAGTAAGGCATGGCAACATAATCTTTTTACCTCCAATTTAGTCTTTTGTGTGGTTAATCTGTAAGATAATTGAGCAGTACCGGACAGAGCTTCTGCATTTTTTCTCTTCTCCATATACAAGCAATGAGTTATAATGAATAGATTCAATAATGAGCTAGGCAGCCAGGAACCTAAAGGATGTGCTGGTAGTTCTGATAATGAGGCTGGTTTGTTAGTTCAGTTGCTGTGGTTTGTAGCCAGTTTTGTTCAGCAGAACTTTCATTTAAACAGAAGGCTGCAAAGTTGTAATTAGTCTTCTAAGTTTGCTATCAACATCCATCAAAATTTCAGTTAAAAAAAGGCAAAAAATTGAAAGAAAAAGTCATTTATGAAACAAAATTTGCTGTCTGACACAGATGCAGAGGTCTGTTCATTTCAGAAAGTGCTTATAAGCAGAACATATTCTACTGTAGGTATTCTATTACAGAAAATTTACCCATGAACACAGGTACAGTCTGTGGTCTGAAAACTAATAAAAATGAGGAAAACTTATCTTATCATGGATATTTACTCAGAGCGCAGAAATAGCTATATTTTGAAATTATCCATCTTGTGCTTAATCTACTTTGGTTCTACTTCATCAAAACACTGCTTCTGTAACTAAAAAATACTGAATCTCTATGCAAGATAGTAAAAAAAAATGAACAGGGGAATTAAATACTATATAGCAAGGGATAAATAATATAATCAACTGAATATACCATGTTCATGTTAGAGAAATATTAAAATCTGAGATATGTTGAGAATTAGTATCTGGAAAGTCTCATATGTATGAATCTTACATCATTGGTTCCTGGCTTCTTCTCCCAAACAGCTTTCCCATGTGGGGCAGGGAAATGTAGACATTGTCTATTCTGTGCTGTATGTCCTTTGTCTCACTCAAGAGAGAAATCACTAGAACAGTGATTTCCAAAAACTGAAAGACTGCTTTGAATTCTTAAACATCACAGGGAATCTACACACACCTTCTACTCTAGTTCCCCCCATTTTTATTCAGTCCAGTCCTACCAAATGAATTTGTTTTATAACTTCCTTATTTCCTGTATGAAGAATTAGATGAGAACATTCCTGTGGGTAGAGTTGGGGCAAAAGCTCTTGACCTACATGGGGAATCAGTGAAGCAGTGACCAGAGAGCCTGAAATTAGCAAAAACTTAGGTTGAGACACCTCAAGTTTCTGGTGATTGTCAGGAATAAGACTGTCTATTTGAAGGGCACAATGCCTGTTTCCATTCAGTTCCCTGTTTCAGGGGGGAAAAAAACAAAAAAAATAAAAAGGTTAGCAGTAATAACTTTTAGGTAGCTGGTATTGTGTATGTGTGTGCAATGGTACGTCTTCATTTTCTGAAGGAACATTCCTCATGTTTTATGTGTGATGTCTTATGAGAACTCATTTACCAGTTTATGTGAATCACAGTTACATATGTTGTGAAAACGTATCTGAAATAGCTCTGAAAGAATGAAAGAAGCCATGTTAGTCACAGGAGCAGTCCTGTATCTGTACTGTGTAGGCAACAGCTTGGACCACAGCAGTGGGGATGATCTTTTATTCTGATCACCTTTCTTCCACTTTTGTATGTGAAAGGCATGCGGGTGAGAGGTAGAAGTTGCTTCAGTGTGAAAAGATGAACACTGAAATATTGTAATGCAATATTCAGAACAGGAGGGAAAGTGACAGAATGAATTAATGGTAAGCGAAATAGCTGTAGAAGGAAATGCACTTGAAAACATAACAGCCAGGAAGGATAGACTGCCAGAACACTGAGAATAATGCTCAGAATGATATTCAAATATAATCAAGAAAATAAACCCAAATTTTCAAAAACAATCATTCCAGAACAATGGAGAAGAAAGAGTTTAAGCGCTAAGGAATAATGCTAATTTATACAACTGTCCATAAGTCCCCATTGCCATATTTTAAAACCAACTTACACATACCATCTTCAGGGTAAAAATTCATAAATGGACCTAACTTGGGAAAATAGTCCTGTTTTACCAGGGCTCTGAATCCCTGCATTGTGTCATTTTGACTTCTTTTGCTATGGAGCAGTTTCTTCAATGTAGCAAGTACACGTTGCTGTCACAGGAAGTTTTTCCATTTTGCATCTGTTTTGCCCACATAATATCTGTCTTTTAATTATAGGTCAAATAATCTCAGTAGGTAATGTTGGTACAAAATGCTCTAGGAGAAATAGCTGTTTAAATGTGGTTATTATTGATATATCTAATGCACCATTCCCTGTATGTTCCCCGATTCACGCAAATGGAAAAAAAAACAATTGTTGAACATACAGAACAAATATTTATTCCAACAAGAGTACAGAAATTCAGAAAAAAAGGCCGTGGCTTCACTAGTGAAAGTGTTAAAAGAACAATAAAGGCTTCTCAGCTTAGTTAGTGGTTTTATTTTTTTGTTCTTCCAAGGTAGTAACATATTTTCTTATTCTGAAGCTAGGATGACATCAATAACAACCAGTTACTCAGGAATGAGAGATCAAAATCTGAAGCTACCTAATGTTATAACTCATTCCTGTGACATAAACGATTATTCATCAGCATGGTCATTATTCCTTTGAGACTGTTCATGAAGAGCATACCTAACCCAAATTCCAGTGTAATGGTTCTGGATGCTTTCAAAATAGGAGTAATAAATATGATTGCAGTGAATCCAGAATTTACCCATAAATGGAGTTGCTAAGATTTTTAATTGCTTGTAACTTGGGGGAGGGTACGGAAGATTCTTAAAGATATTTTAGGTCATTATTCTGAAAGCAAAATTTTATTTTTTCACAAAGCAAAATGTTTTTACCAACATGGGAGACAGTTCTGGATGTTGCTAAATGCTGAAGGAATTAACGTAGTTTCAAGTAGAAGAAAAGTATTTTACATATTTATGTGCATGTATGTACATATTAAGATACATGTACATGCACATATAAGCATCTGTGCACACACTCAAGCTCTACATAGAGTTAAGCCAGTAAATTGAAACAGGGTTTTTTTGAGCTCCTGCTATCAATAAGGATACCAAGTTTTAAAACACTGCTTCATTTAGGTCAGAATCAGTGAAGGCTCTGCACAGATTCTGTGCTGTAGAATATCAGTGAGACTGAAAAGACTTGTCACCAAATCTGGCTTTATGGTAAAATCAGTTCTTTAGAAATGAGACTAGTTCTTGTCCTGGTATGTATTCTAACTATCGGTTGAAAGGTTTGCAGATCTGTATCCCCTGTAATACTGAACTGTTATGTATTAGCACATGCAGCATTCGACTACATGAGGAAAAACTGACCATGACAGATGTGATTATATGCAAGTTTTATGCTTTACTTCATTTTTTTAAAATCAAAATTTAGCTTTTGTATATTTTTAATTAATTCTGGGTTAATTTCTGTGTAGTGATGCTGAGTTGTTTTTGTTTTAACAGGAAAAAATGGAGGAAGCTAATTGCTTTTTTAACATGTTATTTGCATGAAGAAAACTTGTGGCTTGTAGGAGTCAACTATTATTCTTCGAGTTGTTGCTCCTTGTATTCAGATATCAAAGGCCTGATTCTGCTGTTCTGAAAACCCTGCTAAAACCAGTGGCAGTCCTGTAACGTAAAGATCTATGAGTTCATGGAGCAAGCAACAAACAGGATTTTTCCAATTTCTCCACTTTTGTTGTCCAATTTGTGTCTCTTGTGAGTTTACAGTAAGCTTACGTATCTTGAAGTACTGCAGCAAAAACTAGAGAAATACTTGTCCATGAAGTTCATTTGTTTCTCAGTAGGTGATATGGAACTAATGTACACAGTGTCAGGCTGATGAAATAATCTTCTGTACTTAATTAATCTGAAATCCTCACAGTGGGTCAGGAAGGCATTTGTTCTTAATGAATTCTAGTTACAGTATCATCTTTTAAACTAAACAAAGGTTTAGGAAGTGGGGAATATGCTGCAGTTCTGTGTATGTGGTACAGACATTTGTAAATAAGATTCCTAAATGTAGAAGGAGGAAAGTAATCATGGAATTCTCCTTACCAGACCTGAATGAGCAACTTACAACACAGAACTTTCAGTTAAAAATATATGGGATGGGGATCACAATCACAAATGGTGAACATAATGCTAACAGTTATTTGCTGGTTCAGTTAGTTGTTTTAGGGACGGATCTCTAATCAGTTTTAGTGATTCGAGTTTATCACCAGTAACATGTAAATACTGCTTTATTTTACAATTGTTTGCTGTTAACTAAAATCACTAACACAGGTAAATGGCTGTGGAAGGGTCTTAAAAATGTCCTTAATGTTCAATACTACTATATTTGTATCAGAATATACATATTATACAAACTACTAATATACATAATATACAAACTACTATATTTTATATCAGAAATACTGTGGCCAGCAGGACTAAGGAAGTGATCATCCCCTTGTACTCAGCAGTGATGTGGCTGCACCTTGAACACTGCGTTCAGTTTTGTGCCCCTCACTACAAGAAAGACACTGAGGTGCTGGAGTGTGTCCAGAGAAGGTCAACGAAGCTGGTGAAGGGTCTAGAGCAAAAGTCTTATGAGGAGCTGCTGAGGGAACTGGGGTTGTTCAGCCTGGAGGAGGCTGAGGGCAGACCTTATCACTCTCTACAGCTACCTGAAAGGAGGTTGTAGCGAGGTGGGTGTCGCTCTCCTCTCCCAAGTAAGAAGGGATAGGACAAGAGGAAATGGCCTCAGGTTTTGCAAGGAATTAGATCGGATATTAGGAAAAAATTCTTCACTGAAAGGGTTGTCAAGCACTGGAACAGGCTCCCCAGGGAAGTGCTTGAGTCACCATCCCTGGAGGTATTTAAAAGACATACAGATGTAGTGCTTAGGGACATGTTTTAGTGGTTGACTTGGCAGTGCTAGGTTTATGGTTGGACATGATCATCTTAAAAGGTCTCTTCCAACCTAAGTGATTCTGTGATTCTATATAAGTAATAAAAGAAAGCATTGAACTGCTGAGTAGAGGATCAGGGATTATGATGTAGCAAAATGTGCTGCATTGCAAATTATTAGTACAATCTCTCTAGGCAAATAGGAATGAAGGTTGTATTTGGGTGGCATGACTGGAAGGTAATTTCCATTACTCCATATATTAATACCAATATAATACTATGCAGAATTAACTGATTATTTTAGTGGTCAAGCTAGTCTAATAAAAAGTTTCTGGATGCAAGTCAGAGCTGGTTCCAAGGGCAGCAAAAACCCTCACTGTGAACAAATTGTCTTTTGTGCAGTGTCTAAGAAATTGTGAAAGATGCTGTGAATTTCCCTTTATTATGAGCAGAAGATAACATAAGATAGAGGGAAATTGATATTGCTTGACATGTCCTAGACATATACTGACTATCTACTGGAACAGAGAAATAATTTTGTGATTGTGCCAAAAACATTTTGGGATAGATAAGGACTTCCTTTGGAAACATATAGCATATGGGGTTCAATTAAGTATCTGTGTATGTTTAGTGAATCTTCATTTCTTATTTAGAAACTTAGAGTTTCACTGCATGCTATTTGGAGGAAAACCGTGTATGAAGAGGGTTTTTTAGGTGACTTTCAAGGTTGCCCTGGAATACATGGAATACATGAGGAAAGTCCTAGGGGAGTTCTTGATTTGGATATGATTTATAGGCAAAAAATACTTTGTCAGAGTATTTTGTGAGCTGTTGCAATTCAGATATGTAAGGAGAAACTAGGAGACTGATAGGATAAGCTACTGCTATAGTCATTTGTTACTTGTATTGTTCCAACAGTATTGGTCACAAAAAGAAAGCATATTGAACAGGCTACAGAAGAGGAATACAAAAGCATTGCCTGAATTTTCAGTGATGCTAGTAGGAAAGCCAAAGCTCAACTTGAATTGAGAGTGTGACAAGTGACATCAGTGGCAGCAAGAGCTTCTGCCATTACTTTAACAGTAGAAAGATGAGCAAGAACATGCAGGTCTGCTGATGAATGAGCCATTTAATGACAAGCAGATGCAGCTAATGCTGAGGTAGTCAATGCCTTCTGTGTCTTGATTTTCATTGATAAGGTCTCCTAGCCTGTACCTAGTGGCAGGGTTCAAGGAGATGATCTACAAGTTATGGAAGATGATCAAATAAGAAATCTTTTGAGAAATGTTGACCAATACAAGCCCACAGGACCAGACAGTGTGCATCTGGGGGTGATGAGAGAGTCCCAGTGACTGGAGAAAGGGAAATGCTACAGGCATCTTTAAAAAGGACAAGAATAATGATCTTAGCAATTACAGGCCATTCAGCCCCACTTTAGTCCCCGGAAGAATTTTTGAGCGAGTTCCTTCAGAAGCCATTTCTGGGCACATTAAGGACAATAAGATAATTGGGAATAGCCTGCAGTTATTTAACAAGAATGGACTCTACTTGCCCAGTCCAATTGCATTCTGTGATAAAATTATGAGATCCATGTATGTAGGGATACCAGTGGATGTTCTTCACTTTGACTTTAGCAAGGTTTTTGACACAGTCTCTCATAGAATCC
Source organism: Tyto alba (assembly GCF_018691265.1). Lineage (NCBI taxonomy): Eukaryota > Metazoa > Chordata > Aves > Strigiformes > Tytonidae > Tyto > Tyto alba. The sequence goes on along the minus strand of NW_024881276.1, from coordinate 34,742,729 downwards.
TTATATCCAGGTTGGGATGTTATGTCTGGATGAGTTCATTCAACTAGATGGATGAAAAAGTGTCAGGCTCATTGCGCTCAAAATAAAGTAGTTAATGGTTTGGATTCTACCTGGAGGGTTATTTCCAAGTAGACTTCCTTTGAATTCTGGCCTGCCTTGTTTGAAATCTTTTATCAGTGACCTGGAGGAAGAGACAGTGCACCCTTCAGTTTGGTGTTGCATCTGGAGGGCAGGGTTTTCATTCAGAGAAACCAGAATGGTCTGGAAGAATGGCCCAGCAGCAGCCTTGTGAAATTCAACAAGGACAAATGTGGAGTCCAGCACCTGGAATGGACTAACCACCTGCAACGATACAGGCTGGAGACTTACTGGTAGGGGAGCAGCTTTGTCAAAAAGGATTTGCAGGTCCTGATGGACAGCAAGCTAAACATAGTTCAGGAGGAGAGGAAGAAGTGGATGATGACATCAGGAGATGGATCAAATGCATGGAATAAATGGATGAGGAGAAAATCTGACTGGGATTATGCCTGAGTAGGAGAATGAAGGTCAGATAAACTCAAGGGAAACAGCATACAGTACTCCACACATACCTGTACAGAATTCTTGACAAATGAATCAAATGGCTGATGATAACTTCTCATTTCCCTTCACCCACTTTTCACATTTCTAAGCAAGAGAGAATCCTGTCTAGTATTAGAAACTGATATCTTTATGTAAATAAAATAAAGTGTGAACCACAATGCAATATTAAACCAAGGTTAGTGACAAGTTCACAGTAGTTTTGAGGGACTTAACTAATAATGTTTGTGAAGTTTCATATCTTTTTTTTTATTAGTGCAATTTTTCAGGTAATGGTAATTTTTGGAAATTATTTACACAAATTTGTGTTCAAGTGGTTTTGATATTCCTACTTTATTTACTGAGATATTAAAGACAAAGGCAGGATTAATGGTATGTGTTTTGCAATGATCTGGGAAATGAATCATTGTTAATAATACAGAGTGTTTATTGATTTTCATTTAAGAAAAAAAAAAAAAAAAGGAAAAGAAAGTGGAATAAATGCCAGAAGCAGCTTTTGTCTCATTTCTGTAGGGAGATAGAGTTGATTCACTAGCTCAAAGTGTAGTAAATTTAACAAAGCTGCTTGTATATAGTGAACATATTGCAAAGCAGTCAATATAACTTGCCTATTAAATCAGAGGAACTTAATAAAAAAGTCTTAGATGTATTCCTCAATATAATTTTAGCTTCTATAGATGCAATTTATAAGGACATTCATCATTCATTTTAACCTTTATTATTACACAATTTAAGTGTGTTTTCATTTCATTCAAAGAAATGAAATTAACAATATTTAATTAACAAGCAAAATCTAATATTTTGCATTTTGTTTTCATATTGAATTCAAGAATATGATCTAAATTAAATCTGTAAAAATTATCAATGGTATTGCATTGAGCAGCAGTAATATGAGATTAGAAAGCTTAACTTGTTTAATGTATTTGCTTATCTTTAGCATTTACATTTAGCTGTTCTTTGTTTCAGTTGTTTATTTGCACTTTCAGATGTGTAAGTAAATGTCACCTAAAGCTGTATTCTCCTGAAGATAAACTATATTATGCACAGGTGTGTCTAATCTGTTTGTTATACTACTCTTTTTTTTCTCCTAAATCTTCTGGAGCCTTGCCTTGTTCTGATTATGAAGCAGGTATTGCAGAGCATGGTTTAGGATTTAAAGCATGTTAGGACTCTAGTTCTGCTTCCAGATTTGAATCAATGTCATACAGGAAGATTCCCTTTAGTGCTTTTGTGTTTTCACTGCAAAGTGCAGTAACAATTACAGAGTCAGTTGGAAAGAAATTAAGGCAATGCAGGTAACAGTCATCTGATTCAGCTCAGTTTTCTGGAAGCATCAATGCTTCATCAGAAAGGTCAGTGAAGATTTTAGCATGGTCATTCCCAAGGTAATAGCATCAGCAAATCTCAACCTTCTGGTGGCATAGTCCCTTACTTCCTCTCTCCTGTGCACAAACCAATCTTTTTTTAAAGAAGAGGTCTCGAAAAGCTTTGCCAGTTCATACAGTATTCCATTCTTTGCCTCTGTTCAGAAGTATAATTCTGTATACTTCTGAAATGTACACTTTTGAATATTTGTTGATACATAGAGATTTAGACTTTAAAAAAAACCCTAACATACTACAGTCATGTGTACACTCATTCTGTGCATATACATACCCCTTGTCAGTTGAAGCATATGTTTATTTTTGTTCCTTGTCCCTTACGTTTGGAGCGTGAGCCTATTAGAGTCATGTATCTGTCATCATTTCAGTTTTTCTCAACTGCTTTTGTGAGAGAAATTAATTATTTCTGTTACTTTTAATATCTGGCAATGGGATCTGTCATTAAAATAAATTCTCTCTTCAGAGTTATTAGCAGTCAGTTTTCTAAAAGTGGACTGCTGAAGCAGAAGCAATTAACTCATTTGCAACTCTTTGCCCAGGGAGTTCAGCACTGAGACAGACTTCTGTACCTTTCCCTCCAAGTTTTATGATGATAGACCCTGTGAGAGGTTTCAAACACAAGCACCGATATCAAAGTAGGAGACAGGAGCACCCATATCAGACAGAAGACCAACAGGGAAGTAGATGTCTCAGCAATATATCCAAATCATAGGAAAGCAAGAAGTTTGATCTGGCTTCCTCCATCTGCCCTCTTCCAGTGACACCAAAAAAGATTTTCTGAGATTTCTAAATTGGATCTCCTCAGCACTCTACCTTATGGCATGAGTGGTGGATTGCTTTCATCACTTTATCTCTTCCTCTCTGAGACAGGCCCTGAATAAAATTGTGATGAAATACACTTATGCAACAAAATAGAATTAATGGAATTTTCTTTTGTCTTAATAGGGTCTGCTGTTCCTGTAAATCTGCCTCACTATGAGAGGCAACATTTTCTACCTTTCTAGTTCACTTAATGGAGCAAAATAAGTCTGATTTATCTCTTGGTTCAGTTAAAGAGCCTTCAGTTACCCTTGCGGGATATCTCAGTTTTTGTAACAAAAGGTTGCCTTCAAATTCTTGAAGGGTCAGTCACAGGGCTTCTTCCCATGAAAGAGCCACAATCTTGTGGAAGACAGAATCCGAATCTGATATACCTGGTAATCTGACCTCTACTGATGTACTTACAGTTATGTTCTAGTTATGGTTACTTGTGTCAGTGAAAATGTCCTTTTTGATGACACTTACTTCTATAAGAAGGTTGAAAGAGTCAAACTTTATGGCTAATTTCCTATATACCATGTTCTTTCTGGATAAAGTACCCTGTGGAAGCTATTTACAGCTCTCCTAAGGTGATTTGAGAATTCTGGCTGAGCCAGGAAATTAATTTACCTGTCTCCTTTTTCTAAACCTGATACATACAGAGTTTATCCTTCCTACTCTCAGTGTCATTTAGGGGACTGGATTTTGAGGTGTTCATTTCATACCTTCCAGAAATGTTTAAAAACACTTCCAAGACTGTTCCTTTGAAGGCTAAGAATTTGCTGTAATCTCTATGTCGAGACTTTAATTGGATAATGCTTGTTGTGAGTTCTCCAGATTCATAGTGGAAGTGAGTGCACTTCTCTAGAGTTCAAACTAAATGGGAGGTACCACTGAGAAATGCCTGTGACATCTGACACCGTGCCCCCAGGTGTTCCACAACCAACTTCAAATCCCTTGCTGACCTCAATCAATTCAGGAATGAAGCTGGAGTGTATTCCTTCTCTTTTCATTTTTTTTCAATTAAAGATTCTGAGATGCACCTCTAGTGTTAATGTATATCTGGTCTATCACTGGAATGCTAAAGAGATGTTTGTCTGTTAGTAACTTGAATTCTTTGAGGTGTGCAATCACTGTATATGCATCACTTTCAACTTGCACTCCATCTGTCTCAAAGCTCTGAAATTCTGCTAATGAGAAGGACAGAGGGGATTTTTGGTTCATTCTGTCATATTTTCATGAGCTGACCGTAAGTAGTTAGAACTACTCTAGTGTTCAGTGATACTCACAGAAAATGTATATGTAAATTGACATCTCATGAGGTTAATAAGTGTGCACAGACTTCTTAATAGTATAGAAACTTTTTATCATTTCTCCTTATATCCTTTGACAGGGAAGGAAGACCCAGCACAAGCCATCTGACTATTTCTCCTTCACTGTTTTTGTATTTCTGATCTAGATTGCCTAGAGGTAGTCAAGCTGCAGAAATACAGGGGGGGTTGTGAGGTATCTCTGGGAACTCAAAGTATAAGAAGCTGTCAGTTTGAAGGAGGGAGGGATTAAAAAAAACCTTTTAGATGAGAAGTTGTCTGATACTTCATATGAAGCTTTCTGTCAAGAAATGTTTACGTTTTTTATTTAGCATTCCTCTAAAAAGTAGACACTGTAAAGATTATCTGCAGCCTTCCTTGACAACATAGTAGATTTCCAGTGTTACTAAAGCATTCTACAGTGAATAATAGTAGTATGGACACATAAGTTTATCTTTCCGATTTGAATTTATCTGCTATTTAGTGCTTGCTCTTGTGTAAAAACTGTCACATTGGGCTTAATTAGTATTATATGTCTCCGATATTTCCCCCCCCCCCCCCCCCCCCGGGGAAAAAAAATACTTAGAGCAGATTACATTGCATCTACTGCTACAGAAGTCCAAAGTGATAATCAGTTTTCAGAATCTGGTTCACTTTCTAATATTAGTGCTGGCTTAAAACTCTAAACAGCATTAGCACTTTTGCTTCTTTGAACCTCCAGTCACCAAACCTAATTCAGTCTGCATAAATACAGATATCTTGTTCTATGTTGTAAAAACATGAATTGACTTATTGTGATGAGTCTTCTAGCTTACACTACTTTTTTGTAAAGTACTGGTCCTCTGGTAAAATGTCATAATCAGTGAAATATATACACATATTGTATTTTCTCCAAATGTATAGTTTATGGGGGGAAAAAAAAGGCTTTTATCTCGTTAGATGTTAAATATATAATGGAAATTGAATGGAAAAGAAATAATTTTCAGTTCATTCCCAGCCTTTTTATACAATAACTGAGATTGGTCAAACACTGTTTTTCAATGGATTCGTAGTTAAGGTGATATTGTTGCTTAGTCCGTATTTAGGTTTTGCTAGTTGATGCTTACCATATGACTATTGTAAGTTTGCATAATTAAAGATGTACGCCTGCCATTAGTTCAAGTGGTGATGTTTTGTGGAGACAGACAATTAAGTATTTGATTTTATTATGTTAATTTTTTTCTTCAGAAGATTAAATGTGAAAGAAAATAATACAGTCTTTTTAGTGAGATATTTTTTATATAAATTTAGGCTTCAGGGAAATTTGTTCACTGTTTGCTATATTTTATCACAATAATCTGGACAGTATTAACTTGTTAGATATCAAAGACCACACCTTTTCCTCATGTGATATCTCTACGTAAACTAGCTTAGTCTATCTCATGTTTATAAGTTTTTGTTTTCTCTATGTTTAAAACAAATAAATAGTTTTTAGGTAGATTTACAACTGATTTACAAGAGATTTACAAAATACTAAAGGGACGAAAGTTAGTTTTATTCATATCCTGTAACAATTATGTTCGATTTTTATGGGGTTCTTTGTGTGGACTAAATTCTTCAAGTTAATTTGATATACCAAAGTGATTTTCCAGTTGAATGATACCTGTACGATAAGGAAAACGGTGGAAGATACATTTCCTATTCAGAGGAGCAACACTTGACATGTGTTAAGGCATGTACAAGCTGTGTTAATACTGAGTGGTTAGTACAGAACTCAGACATTTTAAGGGTTGACAGCCAGTCTCTTAGGAGGAGCAGCTTCCATTCAGGGTGTTGAAACAGTAACTCTGTGTCTTCTGAGTTCCAATCCTAGACAAGGAAGACTTATTTCTTCCTCTTTTTTGTAAACTTTACTTATTTTTGACAAATCTTTTTCAGGGACAGTTTTACATATAAGCACCATTTATATATTTGACATGGAAATTTCTTCAGGTTTTTTATAGTCCCTTGTCTCATAGTTTTTTAATTGTGATTATTAGTGGTTTAGGATCTGCAACCAGGAATAAGACATTTCTGAAAATATTTGCTATTGCTTCCTTGAGTTAGTTTTCTGTATCAGTCAGCACTGAAGCTGAAACTTATGTTCCAGCTGTTGCTATTACTCAGCTAATTCCTGGAAAATATATATTTTTTAAAAAGAGTATATATTATTACTTATGTGGACAAGTACTTAATTAATGTCAGGAATTATTATACAATGTATCCACATTGTGGAAAGTAACAGTCATTTATCTCTTCCTGGATTTCCTTGGGCAATGATATGGGAAGAAACTCATGGTTTATCATAACGGATTAGGTCAGTTAAGTAAGACTAGAGATTATTTATTAATCTGTTAGTTCAGTAATCGACATAAATATTCATAAAATTTGAAAATATGTTTAACAATCTACGGGAATTTGGGGGGGAATTCTTTATATTTAAGTATTTTAATTTTATTTTATGATATCTCAAGTTTTAATTTTCATGTCTTATACTAGAAAAGAACTCCAGTGTTTCTGTCTTTATATATAACAACAACAATCTGCATTTTTCCTTAAATTGGTTTGACTGTGATTTTTTTAATATGACAAGCATTGGCCTCTGTTGCTTAAGCTGCTGGACCTTAATGAACCATATGGCAGAGGACATATGAGAAACTCAGTACTGAGTAATATATAAAGGTATGATTTTAGTATGTAGCAGAAATATACCAAGTGAATATTGATCGTCTCTACTCATGACCATGTGCAAAAAGCTAAGGATTAAGCCTAAGTAATATATAATAAAGATGACTGTGTTAATGAAGTGGTGAGGAATCTAGCCAGGCAATATGTAATGGGTGAGAAATAAAAAAGGCCAAAATCAGACAAACAGGAATATGTGTGTGGATATAAGAACTATTATTTCATTAGTAATATATTCAATCATGGATAGAGCTTAATTTTCTAATGCAACCAAGGATTTTTCATGTTTCATCAAAATATACAGACAGATAGTCTCATTTTCAAATGTTGGAAGTTCAGCACTTCAGTAAATTGGAACCTTTTAAGTTATCTCACAAATATGTATCAATTATCAGTATATATGAAATATATATCAAGATAGATATCACAAATATATAAAGTATCTTAATATATTGGTTCCTGGGAGGTGTTAGCCTACTCATGTTCCTTTTGCAGCTGATTAAAAAAAAAGAAAGGGCACTTAGAGGTTGTGAATCAACTGCTAGATTTTAGATATTTATTTTACGATACAATGAATTGGCTCTAAAAGTGTTTATTTCCTTCTGCTGACTATATGTCATTTGGGATATTACCTAAAATAGGTCATTTAAATTTGGCCAGGTGAATGATACCCCCAGTGTTTCTAATACACTACAGTAATGTAGTTAGCAGATCATTGTGGTGTGCAGATGTTTTGGATAGCTAGTAGTGATTCAAGTAATTTACAAAATTCAAACTAAATTTTAATAATTTGCCTATTTTATTATCTGAACTAACGGACAGAGATTACTTAAAAAGGAGCAAGTATATTAGATTTTGTCTGCAAATATTTATAGTATTTTGTTTTATGTCAAAGCATGTCTCTGGTGCATTTTTGGGACACTGCTGAGTGGTATAGTACTTAGGTCCTAGAGCTGGTTTCACTGATTTTGCAAGTAGCAGTCAACAGTGATCTTTTCCCCAACTCTTGTCTAAGGGACATGCTTAGAAAGAGCTGTCATATGGAAATACACAGCATGGGTCTGAGCACTAATCACAAAGCAATAAAACATCTGGCCACTGACCCCATAAAAGAAAGGCTCATAAAAAAAGTAAGTCAAAATAAGTCAATTATATCAGTGAAAGAAATACTTCCAATTTCCTGCAGCATGGAAAGGTTGAACACTTACAGAATCATATGACAAATGTATTGCTATTTCCATTTCATAAAGGAATAATTCATTACACTACAGAACTTTCTGCCTCACCAGTATTTTCTTCTCAGGAGTTATATAAAAGGCATGCTAGATTTGAGTGATATTACTGAAATACTTTCTAAAATCCTTTTGTTGTACTTTGTTCATTTTATGTACTAAAGATTCAGAGTGAAAAAATAAAATGGTATGTTTTTCCTAAAGTTGTAAATGGTTGTCATATCACGTCTGACCAAAATAACCATATATGCAGAGATAATTCCTATGAATTCTGCTTGAAGATATCAGCCTGAAGGTGAGAATGACTGTAGTATGTTAAAATACTCATGTAAAAGAGAGAACACCCGGGTTCCAGTTTCCGTTCAGTATATGCTTAATTATTTATGCAAAGCAAACATCCTCAGGAGAGAGATTGAGAGCACTCCACCGCAAATTATCCTGTAGCTGAGGTAGAGATGCTATCTTTAAAAATGAGTGGTCCAAATTCACATGTCCTTGCGTGTTGCCACTCAAAATCTTGTTATGTGCAAAAGGGACCATATCATACAAATGGCACTAAGAATTTATTATTAGTCGCATTAAATTGCTTGGTGATCTTAACAAATAAAAAAGCTTCCTGGTGTTTATCAGTTTTTGATAGTTTACTCTCTGGGTTGATGGCTTCAGTACTCAGAAAGGGAAGGTGAGGATGTTTATGACAAGTCATCAGCATCTTGAGGTCTTTAACAAGAGGAGTTCAATGCCCACAGAGTGGGAGTTCATTTTCCTGTTTCAAAAGGAGCATGAAGTTGATGCTTTCTTCCTGCTCAATCTTGAGTATACATGGATTTATTTTTATTTTCTTATCCCTACGTACTATGCCTGTGGGAGGAATAGGTGAAAGCTGCCCCAGAGCCCCCCTACACCCCCGGGGCCATTTGTGGGGCCAGGACTGCCTGGGGCTGTCAGCCCCTTCCCCTGGGGCACTGGCAGAGCTGGAGCTCAGACAGGCTGGGCAATGGGCACTTGGCCACGGGGCGACTGGTGACCCCAGCTCAGCCCTGATCAGGACAAGGGCAGCCCAGACACCCCTGGGAACCGGCACAGCCTGATGCCTGACCCCAGCAATGTTAAAACCATATTTACTGGACCACACAGGTCATAAGAGTCTGAATCTAAAAATTGTACATTTTGTGAGAGTGCATTTAATGACCTTAAATAAGTCTTGAAAAATTAGAGAGCTTGCAGAGCAAGACTCAAAACAGTAGCACATCCCACTGAACACGTACCAAGAGACACTTCTGATATTTCATACGGAGTCTGGCAGTATAGTAATTTAATGATAAATACTTATTATTGAATGGATAGGCACGGTAATTTTGGAAGTTTCTTTGCCACCATTATGTATTTACATTTTAAGTGACTGAGAAAACCAATTAAATATAATTGGACTGCATAAAATTGCACAGCTAGAAAATGAGGCTTGTGCAATCATTTCTTTCTGTCATTTCATTTAAGTATAGAATTCAATGGCCACTTTCAGCCAGACCTGACACAATCATAGAGGCCTTAAAGATACAGTTATGATCCTGAGTTTTTTGGGAATCTGCAGCAGGATATTTGCCTTTCAGAGGAAGGGCTTTTAGTTATGGGATGTGAGAAAGCATTGGTATGATGTTAGAGGTTTAGGTGCTAGAAGTGAAAATTATCTTTGTGTGAGAGGTCATATAGAACAAAATGGAGGAAGATGGAAGGGATGTTTGGGAAGCGTCTTCTGAATAGGTGTGCTATTGATGGAGCAGTTTAGTTTAATGAATTATAACAGTTTTTGTCATGTAATTTGCACTGTCTGCAAAAATCTTTTATGTGTGTATATTAATTCCTATTTGCTCTTTTTTTTTTTTTTTTTTTTTTCTTCAAGAGGTAATTGTATATTCACATACAGGTAGACTGTACGGTATGGCAGGGTGGTAGGTAAACTAATACGCTTTTTGTGAAGAAAGAATTAACACCTTAGGACCTTCTAGTTCCTTTATCTTTCCCATTAATGAGTCCTTTACATCCATAATTCTGGATGCTATAGAAAGACCCATGAAGTTCTCATACATTGTTTCATCCTAGTTTTCCCTAGGGAACTATTTATTCCAGAGAAAAATAGTTCAGCAGCATCACAGGAAGAAGACATGGAACTGGCTGTGAAAGAATATATCATTGAGATTAAGTTCTGCTAAGGCTCAAATCAAAGACTTCAATTTTTCTTCCTATGGAAGCAACTTGTAATGTGTAACCTGAAACAAGTTTCGTAATTTGTTTAACTCAGCATCAGCTATCACTGCCACTGAAATCAGTGGTCCTGTGTTGTGCTGCCCCTTTTCTTTTACTGAAATAAGGTAGGTAGACTGTTTTGGGAAAGAGAAGGAGCAATACTGTTGAGAGCTGTTTTGGGAAGTATTTACGTGAGTGACTGCAGATAGAGAAAACAGTTTGAAATCAGTGCTGGAACAAGAAGATATGTATGGGTGTATATATATGTGTGTATATGTCTATATAAAAAAAAAAAAAAAAAAAAAAACAAAACCACGTAGTCCACAGTATGTTATCCATATATATGCAGATATTACAGTTCTATATGTGTGATCATGATCTGTTGATCTAATTTGTTTATTTTGTTTTTAATAAGGTGTTTCTCTTGGGAAAAAAACAAATGAGTCAATGGTTGTTTTGCATTTTAAATAATAGAATTTAATAGGTAACACATTGTCAAGTGGATTCTCTATTTAGAATATTGTAATTGATTACTTTTGCTAGTAACATGGAGAAAATTTTGAGAAATTAACACCACCAGGAGTGGGAGTAGAAAGACAGGAGACATCCTCAGAGAACTATAAACCAAAAAATTCTAGGACTGGAGATTTACTTTTTTTTTTTTTTTTTTTTTTTTTAAATGTAACATCACAGTATGTGAGAAAGGATATTAATATTGGTACATAAAACTATTCAATGATGAGCATCGCTGTGTTCGGGGATTCGGTAGTGGAAGTAGAAATACAATCCTCATTTGTATTCCTTTCATTCTGTAATTAGTTATAATGAAATATGTTTCTTGGTTGTTGTAGCAAATACAAATTCTGTTTATTCTTTGTGTATTCCAAAGTAACATAACATAAGAAAACAAATTCCCCATTACTTCCATCTAATTCCCCATTAAATACCATATTTAAAAAGTATAGTTGTATAGCATACTTGGGAATTCAACCTTATGCTGAAATTCTGTCTGATGGTATGTCAGTTGGGAAGCTCTAACAAATTATAATGATCTGGCTGACCATTGTGCTTCAGTTAGCAAAAAGACTGATTGAAGAATTCTATAAAATCAGGAGATAGGCGAGGAAGGGAACAAGAAATTATTATGTACATTGTTAGAATAAGAGAAGGAAGAAATGCTCAGTGAAAGAATCTGGCACCAACTGAAAAAGAGGAATTCCTTTTTGGAAAAATATAATTAAATGATGTAATTAATTGTCAGTAGTTGTTGAGGAAGCCAGATGTTTTAAGGGTTCAGAAGGTACTGAAGATGCTGTAACAGGATGGATCTTGCAGGGGATGTTAAAACTGGATGCTTTAAACAGAGCTTTGCATGCCAAATTGCCAGCACTTGTGAAAAGAAAAAAAAAAAAAAATAAAAAGGTAAAACCTTGTGCTGATTCCTTGGATTGTCTTTTTTGACTGCTCTAAGAACTGCAGTACTTGATAGTTAGACCTCTGACCTGACCTGTTTTATGGGTTTTAGTCTGAAATTCAGAGTTTATTTGTGCTCACATACTGAAAATACTTTTAATCTTTAAACTCACTATAACTTGAGCCAGTAAAAGATTTAATCAGAATAATTATAACAGCCTTAATAAATATGTATGTCATGAAAATATTAACTTTTTAAAACTTATGATTGTCTGGTATATTAAATTGTTTGCTTATTAATTTGTCTGGCTAATTTCATATTAATTGCAATCCTGTTGGTTCTCAATTAGAAAGCATTCAAAGCAATCCTTTGAGAGAAAATTAGTTTCCTAAATCAAGATAATTAGAGATGCGAACTTGCTAGTACCCATACAATAGCATTCAAAGATCAAAGAGCTTAAGGGTTAAAAGAAAGATCTTGAAAAAACAGTCTGATTTCATATGATCTCTGGCAGTGTCACTTACTTATAATCATTTCCTTGCACTTTTGATTTTTTGACACAGAAAGAATATTTATGCCAGAGACTGTTCTAATCCAGACAGGGCTCATGAGGCTGTTCTGACATTTTTCCACAAGTCAAAGAGAATACTTTAACTGTATTAACAGCAATAATTTCAGTTTTCTATAATATCTTAATAGGCAGTTGTTTCTTTGAGGTAGATTAACTAGATTTTTAAGTGTTTTTTCTTGGTCAGTAATACTTCCAGTACTTGCTGATAATAATGTCTATTCTTTGTCTATTTTAAATATTTAAGTTTTGAAGTTTATGTAACTTCATGATACCTACAGAAGTATCATAAAACTCTCTAAACATTTATCTCTGTTCAGGTAAATTGGTTCAGTGAAGATATTTGAAACAAAAACTAAGATCATGCAAAATAATTTTTAGTCCTAATTTATAGTATTAGACCTTTGTAGTTCTCATTATAATTCAATTCTTAAATTATAGGGTGCCTCTGCATTAGCAGTGGATCACCAGCATGCTTTAGAAGCATATTTTCCAGATATCCGTTTCTACCTAGTTTGACTCGTGTTACAGAATGATCCCAAAGCAAGCAGACTGTATTCTTTTCTGTTGAAACTGAACTGAAATATATAATCCTGAAATACACCTAAAAAACTCCTACCCACTGAAGGCCCTTCGGTTCACAGGATCAACCAAGTGCTAGTCCAAAATAAAATTTCTGAAATTCATAGAGCATGGCCTTCAGGAGGTCGGTCCCAAAGATTTTCTGCTGTGCTGCACTGCTAGCTAATGCAGACACAGACAAGGGATATTCCCCTGCCAACTTTCTCCACATTTTATAGGTCAAGGATTAACATTCTGATTTATAGATAACCCCCCTTATTAAAGAGACTAAGAATTCTGCTCAAGGAGACCCAGTGGAAGCTTTGTATTTCAGTGTACAAATGATACACTGCTGGCAATATATTGTAAATACTATAATTTTTATTCAAAACTGAACAGAAAATGTAATTGTTGAGAAACTTGAAATTGACTTGATTCGACATCTTCATCAGGGCTTATCATGTCCATAGTTTGTGTAATTACTAGTACAACTTCTGGATCCTTTGATGAGAAGGTATTGGAAACATCAAAAAACATTTTTATTTTCATAATTACAAGTAACATTCTCCCTAGCCTTTTTCTACAGGAATGTTCCCTATGCAATATATGTGGGGCCAGGTCAGTCATTTATTAAAACACATGCAGCATTAGCTTTTGTCTGATAGGCGTTCTGTTATCTGTGGGCAATTCAATATCTAAAGAGGTATTAGTATTCCTACCAAAGATGCTGTTAAAATCAAAATCCAGGAAGACTGACTTAATCATAGGTCTAGTATCAGGATAATAGCTCCACAACGTGTTATATAGGCTCTTAACCATATCTTAATTCTCTGTTGTCCTAGCAGTGACTTAGCTGCATGGATCAAAGGCTAAAAATTATATTTTCTGTAGAAATCTTGCTTAATATATAGGGAAGAAGTCTGCCAAATGTTATGTAGCATTAACAAATAAACTTTCTGTTGAGTAATTTTGGTGATACTTGATGTATGCTCAGTTAAATAGCAGCAAAACTTGTTGCAACCAATAGCAGTTATGTCTCATTGCATCTATTTCCCAGATAATTGTCCCATTTTCCTAAGTGATGTATTATTATAGTTAATTTCTGATTTTGAAGGCAGTGATAATACTTGAATAGTTACAAAAGTTAAATGGATGAAGCCCTTTATTAGACATCTACATTGCTTTCCAAAGTCAAGTAAGACCTGTGTTCTACTAGATCTAATGAATTTTAATCATACCGAATCTCTGAATTAATATTCAAAAGTTTTTTGGAGTATAAAAACATACATGTTTTTCATACCCAAATATAGGCAGTTATCTTGAATATCATTTTTAGATATCCAGAATCTTACTTCACAGAAGATCGTGAGGAATATTGAATAATGTTTTCTCTAGTGAAATTAAAGCAATTAGCAATTATCTCCCAAACAATTTAATTTTTAGGCTTTGAAACGCAGGAATGGGTGCTTAACAGTAGGAGTTGTGTTTTCCCACATGAAGATTCAGCGTCAGATCATACAGTTAAATCTGGTATATCCTTTCTGATTCCATAGGTCTTGAAAGACCATATCATTTTTGGAAGAAAAACTTTGTTAATTCATATGTGAAATAAAACCTTTCCTTGATGTAATGGACTACTTCATGTGTAAGAAATGTTTTAGATAATTTATCTAAAGATCAAAAATTTTATCATGTGGTATGCATTTGGACTGCCTATTTTTATGACAGCAGAGAAACACTATAAATACAAATCCAGTCTTTATGTCTACATTTTAATTGTTTATTATGTTATTGTCAAGGAGGGTTCTCATTGATGTTAAAATGCTTGTTTGCATCAGCTGAAGATGTGACCTTTTTTTCACAACCATGTTACAGGCCAAATATCCCTCAATTGTGCTTATTCTTATTAGATAGGCCTGTGCTGCCTTATCACTAAGGGTACTCTGATACGTAGGCTTCCATCAGTTGTTGTTTTGAGAACATGATGTTCGGATTGCACATTATGGCAAATGCCTGATGCTTGGTTCCTTTTGATGATCTTTCTTATACGAACACTACCTCTATGGTGCTTTACAGATAGGAATGATAACTTTCTGTTACAGGAAAGGAAAAAGACTAGCATCACCATGAAAAAAACCCCTTAGCTTTTATTTACGTAGGTGTAAAATACAGGTATACAACAGTTTCAGCTTAGCGTAAGTGTTCTTGTATATTAGGATGGGATAGACTCTTCATATTCTTATGTGAGGAGAGACAATTCAGATTTGATTAGCTAGTTAAATCAGTTCATTTCTTGAGAGGTTTTCTCTGAATATCATTTATTCAGATTATCAACTAGATTACCTGTGCCTATTTTTTACTTTGATGGGCAAAATTGTTTTAATTTATATTACTGTCTCTAAATTTTTATAATATTTCTCTTAGAATCACAAGATTGTAGAAATATTGGTTAGGAAGCATCTCTGGAGTTAACCTCTTGCAATCTGCTCTTTACAGCAAGACTTTCACAAGTACTCAATCAAATCATGGTTTTGTCTAGTCAACTCTCCAAGGATATAGACACCACAGCTTCTCTGGACAACTTTTTCTGATGTTAAACTCTTCTAGTGATTTTTTTCTTTTTTTTTTTTTTTTTTAATGAAGTCCACAGTTTGTAGTCTTGACAATTTCTAGGTTGTCCAACAACATAAGTACTGAGAAGACCTTTGCTCTGACATCTTTGTAGCTCTCTTTCAATAAATTGTAGGGAGTAGTTAGCTTGATACTTAGCCTTCTATTTGCGAGAACAAACAAGCCAGTTTCCTTCTTAATTTCTTCACGAGACATTTGCTCTAAGCCCCTGGTCATAGCCATTTGCTGGACTCTTCTAGGTTCTTCATATCCCTCTTGAACAAGGGGACCAAAACTGAATACAGTCCTCCACGTGTGACCTCATCAGCACTGAATAGAGGGTTGGAGAAGAATTAATTCAAAGTAGCTGATCAGATGTCATTCAAAAATAATTATTTTGCCTTTTCAGATAATTTAAAATCAGAAAAATAGCTTTTTATGTCTTCTAATATTTTTTCTAAGGTAGTTCCTTTTTTATGGCAGAAATTTGCAATTAAATTGAATCTTAGTCCAGCTCATGAACAAATGCTTTCAGCAAGTCCTAAATAAATTGACATAATGAAGAAAGGATTTTAAAACTTTAACATTTCATCTATATTTATTTTAGCTTCTGATGTAAGATTCTAAACTAACCCAGGCATGAAAGAGAAATTTTCTTATTTGACCAAGGTAACTAATCTAAGTTTGGAAGTAAACCTTGCTGTGAGCCAGAGGTTGGATAAGATAACTTGTAGAAGTCACCTCAAACCTAAATCGTTCTATGATTTTATCTCAGCTTTTCAGAGATATAAAGAAAAAAATAAATTTCGCACTCAATTAAACCATCCCAGATTTAGCCTGGGAGTTTATGTAGATGACCAGCTTTATGCTGAATAAAAATAATTACCTATAAGGTAATTGAATGATTTCTGTGTATAGATTATTCTTTCTTTTTTATATTTTAATATAGCTATCCTTTTAATATATTGATCTGTAGACTGAGGCAGCAAGACAAGTTCTTAAAGAAATGAAATATACTTTGTGCAATTATAAGCTGTTCATTAAAAGTAGATTGGGAGCATTCAGAATTATGGAGGTTCTGTGCATAAAAGTGTATTATCTTTGCATAGGACTGTGATGTTAGTAGCCATGGAGACAAATATGTTCTGCACACGACAGGTGTGTTATTTCCAACAGCCACACTTCTGTAACAATGATTTCTAAGACTTTTTTGGATAGACATTTATTAGATCCTATTTCATGTTTCTTCTGGATTTCACCATTCAGAATAAGACTTTGTGATGAAATAATATTTTTTTTAAAATATTTTCACTTTTATTGAATGCTGGATGTCTTGAGTTCATTACTATGTAGAAGAATCATCAACTTAAATGCTGTCTTGTGGCATCTTTTAGCATTGTTCAGGTATCAAACTCATCATTGAGTTATTTATAGTTTACGAATAGGATAACATTAAATTTTAGATAAAAATACATGCACCAATAATTCTAGGTTTATGTGCCATTGAAATACGGTAATATTTTTAAAAGTTTTTGATGAAAGGTCAAACATATTTGTACAAATAATTATATTTCAAGATGCTTCTGAGTAATATTGTCTAAGTACTCTGTAAATAATATGCTATAAGATTTTTTAATTATTTTTCTGCAATTTACAAGAAGCAGAAAGTAAAGGAATCTGTAGAGAAAACGTACCGATATGGCTAGTTCTCCATCCTATGCTTTCAATACCTTTCCTTCTAAGCAGAATTTTCTTAGAGTAAGGAAGCTTAGTGGCTGATGCAGACATTATTTCTGTTCTCGGGATCAATCCCAGCTGATAACATATTCAAGCCCTGGATACATTAGTGATAATGGAAAATGTGAGTACTGGATTGTGTACTCTTGCATTTCAAACAGTGAGTGCAAGTTTTTCAAGGATTTGATGTAAGAATGAGAAAATAAAAAACATTGCTCAAACTAAAATGTACTGAGGGAAATGGTGACCCCATAGATTCAAATTCCAGCCAATTTGGAGTGTCTCAGGAAATACCTTTTATAAGGAGCATGCTGGCAAAGAGACTAGTGCCAAAAGAAAGGCTGCAAGTTCTAAAATCTAAATTTAGACACTGGCTAGATCTGTATGCCTGGCAGCAGGAAGTCCCTCTAGCCCTTTCTCCATGCCCTAATGACATCTGTATTCAACAGGACAGCAGATTTCAGGGAAGACCGTAAATGGGGCAGTTAACTTCTCTTTGAGCTATTAATTAATTTTCTTGAGATGTCAAGCAGACATCCTTGGGTCACATTTCCACAATCTCTTTATCAACTCTTACAATTTAAGATGTGGGGGTTTTGTGTAGTTGAAGTTGATAATTACGATTTCATTATGCAGTTCCAAGAAATGTGAATGAAATGCTTATTACACTTGTATTAAAGAAGACTCCTGACAGAGACTGTAAGTGACTTTTGAGGCACTAAATGTTTTTACTACATCGGTCCTTTCTCTGAAATGGGTGATTTTTGGATATGTGTCCTTTCACAACAAAAAAGGACAAATCTGTGAGAAAAACCAATGCCATTGGTTGTTTATTGGTTCTTGGAATCAGGGTGAAAATACTCTGTTCAGCTCTAGAGACATTGATTAGTCAGTGTGTTTTATTCAAGATGTCATTAACTAAATACTGCTCTTTCTGTTGCTGACTTTAGTTCACGTGTTGTTCTGTTTTGCTGTTCACATATTGTTCTGCTGCCTACTGATACATTTTATAGACAGCACTAACAGTTGCCAAAAGACAAGTTGTATGCAATTGCAATCATTGCTCTATCTGGCCATCTACTTGTTTGTTAATCTCACCTAATAACTTCTGAATTTAAAGGCTAATTTCAGTGTTTTTCTGGTGAAAATTGTGGGGATGGGATTAATTGTGCCTTTTGTTGAAAAGATCTCTTGTTTTTAAATCAGTCAAGACACACTGATTCCATAATTATGTGATCTGATTTCTTGCCCTATCTTTATTAAAGTACTGTCTTTTAGCAATTATATTTTATTTTTAGAGAACTCTCTTAATACCTACCTCACATTAGAAACAAACTTATGAGTCCTCCATTGAGTGTGCTTGAAGCAGACATTTTTGTAAGGGTGGATTGTGTATTGTTTAAGAACGGGCAAACTCTTGGATCCTACTGTGAGTCATGGAGAAATCTGTTCTTCAAAATGTTTTCTACTACTGATTAGAATCATAAGGAACATTGATTGATTAACTGGCATCTTGAAATGTCCAGAATTTAGGATGGAATTTTGGAATGATCTTGCAGGGTCTGCCAGGCTCAGAAGAATCCTTCCTGTGCTCTGCCTGTTGATACAGAAAGATACTTCCAGTATTTTTTCTTCTATTCTTCTCTTTTTGTTAGATTAATGATGTTGAATTGGTTGTGTGATCATTTCAAGGATTAATGTGTTTGGCAATCAATAAAAACATTGCATACAACTTTTTGCCTGAAGTTTGAGAAACACGTTTTTTGGATTTAGATTATAAAGGCTAAGAATTTAGAATGAATGCTGACTCAATCCAGTACCCCTCTGCAATTTGAAGGACCGCTTGGGCTATTAGCTGATTTTGAAGAACGGATTTTGGCAGTGATTCATCTTGGCTTATTTTCCTAACTCCTGGTCCCCATATCATGTTTTCTGCTGCTGTTCTGAAGGCAGTATGAATGTACTCTTCAATTAGGATGTCCATGTTCAGTTACTGCCTTGGCGTATTATCAAATTTGTGCTGACTACCAAGCAACAGTGAAGAAAAGAAATGTAGTTTTCAAAAGTTTCTAACTCAGCAAAATTATATATAATGAGGAAATATGAGTCACTTTTATAGCATGAGTGCTACTTTTCAACAACATTTCTAAGATTTGTGGATTTAAGATAAAGTTTATGGTTTGGGATAAATGTTCCTTTTTTTTTTTTTTCCTCTGTATTGTGTCTAATTTACCGTTCTATAATAAAAGACTGCCCAGTGGAGCAGGGGGAAGGCAAGGTAGATTTTTATGTTAGAAAGAACACACAGACTCATACACACTAGCTGAAGCAGAAAGGCACTTCTGGAGATCACCTGGTCTAATCCTCTGCTCAGAGCAGGGTCAGCCAGAACAGGTTGCTCAGGGCTGTGTCCAGTCAGATTTTTAATATCTTCAGGGATGGAGGATGAGCAGCCTCTTTGGGCAACTGGTTCCAGTCTTTAGCCACCCTCATAGTAAAAAAAAAAAAAAAAAAAAAAAATTCTTCTTATGTTTAAACACAATTTCCTGGTTTTGAATTTATGCACATTGCCACTTGTCCTGTCACTGGGCACCACTGACAAGACCCTGGCTTCCTTTTATTTACTCCTCCCATCAGATATTTATACATATGGATGAGATCCCCTCTGCGCCTTCTCTCTTCCAGGCTGAACAGTCCCAGCTCTCAGCATCTCTCTGTAGTTGAGAGATATCTTCAAGTTGAAGCACATCTGTGATACGGATCCTGTATCCCTTTGATATAGTTTATGAAATGCTTCTTGTGAAGGCCATACCACTGTTACTTAATGGTAGGTGAGAGGAGGGTATATATTAAAATACATTTTAAATTTATTAAGATTCAAAATACTCCTGTTCAACTAAATACTACCTGCTGTACCTTCAATGATTTCTGTTTATTAAGGTCAGTTAATTTTTTTACAGTTTTGTAGTCAGCTTGCATCACTCCCTTTGCATACAAACATTAAAGTTTTGAAAATTTTATTAAATACATTTTACGTTAAATTAAAAAAAAAAAAAAAAAAAAAAAAAAAAAGAATAGAATCATTTAGGTTGGAAAAGACCTTTAAGATCATAGAGTCCAAGTGTAAAGCTAACATTGGCAGGTCCACCACTAAACCATTATTCTAAGTGCCACTTCTACATGTCTTTTAAATATCTCCTCATCTGGTTTACTCAACCATTTCCCTGGGAAGTCTGTTCTAATGCTTTTCAGTGAAGAAATTTTTCCTGATATCCAATCTAAACCTTCTCTGGTGTAACTTAAGACAAGTTCCTCTCATCCTATTAATTTTTACTTGGGAAAAGAGATTTAATATTAAAAAATTAAACCCCTCCCACTTATTCTAGACATCTCAACCTAGATTGCTGTTACTGAAAAACTATTACTTTGAAAATTAAAGCCTTAATTTTTCAGGTTTATGTTTATTGAGGTACTTACGGTTATTTCCAAGGTTTCTACCTCAGATGTAGGAGAAATTATCAGATTAAGAATTTACTATGTAATTTTCAGTTTGGGAAGCATGTTTCTTAAAATTCATAGGCTCTTGAACTACTTTTTCTTTCTGTTTATTGCCACCCAAAAAGAAACATTTTCAGATTGAGATTTTGTTAAACCATCTTAGTTTTTTTCCACATATCTATTTCTCTGAGATCAATAAATGATAAAGATTCCTCAGTATCTTTCTCTACAGTTAAAATAGCTTAATATTCTGTTAAGCAGTGAATTTTAAACTTCACTGTTCTTTCCATTCTTAATGAGAAGCTCTACTGAATTTAGCTAGAATAACTTAAATATAATTATATACCTGCATCATGTCATGCCTGGAAGAACTCATTTTATAGCTAAAGTCCTCCAAAATTCATGCTTTTGACTTACAGAAAATCTTTTGTGTGAAAAACAGACTTTAAGTGAACAAAGTTAAATATCTTGATTTTTTGTTTTGTTTTAAATTTGGTTATCTTTTAATCTTGACTTTCTGTGATAAGCTTCTAAGCCATGGTTAGAAAATGTACATACATATTCAATATTGATTAAATATTCTTTAAAATATCTCGGTAAGGTTGGACTTGTAAGTCTATATTTAAATATTTACATCATTATCCCATCTCTTAAGTTTTAACTTGAGAGAACAGAGGGCCCAATATCAGCCTACTTGGAGATCTCCATAAAATTCATAGTGTTTATATGTTTATTTCTAAACTGTAGTTTGCTTGAGTTTGGGGGGGTCAGTAGTTGTGTAACTTCTGTTTGACATAAGTCTTGCAAATTTGTAACAAGCAGACTTTATTTAAGCATGTTCTGTTTTATAGTTGTATACTGTCTCTGCTGAGATATTAATAGCTTATCTGTTTTCCTGTTTCTGCTGCCAGTGTCATAGAAAAGAATTTTTAACAGAGGATTTTCTGACTATGCTTCAGTATTTGTGCCATTTTTACACGAAACTGGATCTTGTTGGTTCTCTTGCATGGTACATTTCACCCCTATAGCATCTGTCATGCCCCAGAAGGCAGTTTGAACTTCATGTGACTTCTAGCTCATCTCATCAGGGAAAATGACACTTAAGCAGATGTAGCAAATGAATTCATGATGACACAAAGACTGTTCTGTATACCTAAAAATAAACTACTCTGTATTCTGTAAGACAGAAATTCAACAAGGAATCCATAATGATTCAAATAAAACCTTAGAACTTTATATCAGGACTGTGTCTCCTACTGACAAATCCAAATTAATGGTTAAGTGATGAAATGGAAAGTTCAGTTATACTGAACAACTTAATTAATTGTGAAACTTGATGTCAAGCAATTAAAAATGTAACTAAAATTTCTCAGTACTGTCATACCCTGGAGAAGTGATGCTTTCATATTTAGTAGGAGCCTGCCCACTACAAAGTTGAAAAATAACCAGCTTCCATAGAGGTTAAACTTTTGGATTTTGGCTTTGCAGATGCAGTTTGTCTTTCAGATATTTCTACAAAACAAATTGCAGGCAAGAATTCAAGGTCATTGAATGGAAGACAGGCTATCATCAGGCCAGTTAATATATTTTTATTCATAAGAAAAAGAAAAACACAACATTATAGTAGTTACAGAATATTAGAATACTCTTTGAATAGAAAACTTCATGTAGCTTATTAACTGCTAAAAAATTGAGAAAAAAAATCTAAAAGTACATTTAAATGATAAAATGTTGAGTGCGTTACATTTGAAGAGGCTATATGGATTAATTTTCACTGTAGGTTCACACACACACAAAAAAAAAAAAAAAAAGAATTCTCTAGCATTATTTTTATTCCAAGAGAATTACAAACATATTAGGTGGTTTTAAACACTACAAGTTTCACGGATTTTACAAGCTCAACAAGAACATCGTCTCCTTTTCAGTGGGTACACAAACAATCGGATTTCTTACCCATAGACAGTTCATTTAGATATAACAGAGATGTGGCGGTATGTGGTAAAATCCTATTTTTTCTAGCATTTTGTTGTGGGTTTGATGTTTAATGATAATTTTAATAATAATGTCATTAGCTTTAATGGTCATTTTCTGTGTAACATTTGACTGCATGCCTTTCCTTCTTCAAAGGAAATTTCCTTCTACAGTGTCTTTATTTTCTGTATTAAAATAAAAGGTACTTTAGGTGACTTGAGATATCTATGAGCATTATTTCCTTTTGGTGATTCCATCTCTCAAGTGTAAACATCTTAAGAGACTTTAATTCAGCTCTATTTTGTATTGTTGATGTAATGGAATACTTTAGGGCAGAGGTATATGGTTCCTAATTGTTTGATTACTCATGGAAACAGCTCTAATCAGACTTCTTTTACAGGACACTAACTTTATGGATTGTATAGTTGTTTTGTATTTCTGACTTTGCTGGATTAATAGTTGAAATAAGTAAACTGATTGAGATTTTAAAAAAGAACCTAAAAAAGCATTTGCCCTAAAATAAAATGCCCTTGAACAGTTTGATGCTTAACAAGTTCAGTGTGCAGTTAATAATTTCTTTTCCCTCATTTCAGCTTAGGAGTCTAAATGGATGTAAAGTATAGTATTTAAAAACAAAGCACCATTTTTGGTGTTTCAAAGTATATTAAAACAAGAAAATACTAGAAATTTAAGAGAGAATCCATTTCTGCAAGGATTGTGTTAGTGTAATTTTCATTCAAAGTCCGTTCACATTTATCTGGGAATCAGTGAATTTAAGGAGAATATTCTCAGAAGCCTGCATAATAAAGGGAAAAAAGATTAACTGTGTGAATGGTTGTTCTGGGACTGAATGTGATACTAATTAAAAACTTACTAATTTCTTCACGCTCAAAAATAATGAAGCCTAATTTTCTAAGTATATTAAATATTAAATACTAATGTAATCATTTACTGAAAGGAAAGCCAAATCACCCAGGTAAGTTACTTACTACCCAAAGTGAAAGCATACCAATACCCTGGGGTATAACTATGGTCAGAGAACATACGCTAAACAGAATTAGGACCTTCACAAAGAATACAGTCCTCTCAGATATATCTTACAGTCTAGCTGTTTTTCTTAGAAGCCACTGCCAAAGCCATCCAAATTAGCTTCTGTAACTGTTGCTTCTCTCCTTATTTCCATGTTTATCCAAGCTGTGCCTTCGTATGCTATGACATATGCTATCTCTTCATACCTGTGTCCTTTCCTTTTTATTGCCTTTACATTACCCTCTCCCTTTCAGTGGGTTTGCAGCCCAACAGATTTAGAAAGACCTCTCGATAGTAGAGTGCTGTCTCATTGCTCGAAAGTAAATTCTAAGATGCATTCAGATCTATTGATGTAGCATAAAACTGCTCAGCTATGTTGTACCAAATTTACACTGTAGAAACTAGGGCACAATATGGTATGTT
Source organism: Tyto alba (assembly GCF_018691265.1). Taxonomy (NCBI): domain Eukaryota; kingdom Metazoa; phylum Chordata; class Aves; order Strigiformes; family Tytonidae; genus Tyto; species Tyto alba. The sequence goes on along the minus strand of NW_024881276.1, from coordinate 34,718,670 downwards.
TTGGTTTTTGGTATTCAATACAACCAATACAACCAATGCAAACAAAAAAGCAAGCTTTTCAGGTTTTTGGAGTGTTTTGGTGTTTTTTTATGAAATTGAATTATCAAGAAGTTGTTGGATGGAGTTAGTTGGAGCAGAGCTTTACCCAATATTTTTCAGATTTTATTCAAATATTGTCTCCTTTTCCTTTTTAGTATCTGATATATCTAACATATATTTCTTAAATATACATGTATATGGTATATGAATTTAACATGTTTTAATATATTGCTGTGATGATAGAAATACATATGTCAGTGACTTAATGTTACACTTTTTCTAAGCTCTCACTGATGACACCTCACTTATGTTGCACTAGGTAACCATCTGTGTACACAGAGCTATGACAGGCTCGTGGTGCTAGTTCTGAAGTGTGAAGGACACTACTTCAAATGGGACTGAAGTCAGTCTATTGAATGTTAGATGTTATGAATAGTCATCTGTCTCCATATTTAACAGAACAAATGGACCTCCTATTACTATTCTTTCTTATCTTCCTAAGTGATTTTTAAACCCATTAAGGAATAACTCAACAGAATCCTCTTAGTGTAATACAGCTGGTAATAATTCTTTTGTAATGTCTGTGATCAAAAGGGAAGGGATTGGTTATATCACCTAGTGCTAATAGTGCTTTTTTTTTTTTTTTTTGGCTATAAAATTGCACATGTACTGAAAACTGATTGAAGCCCTGACTGACTTGACTTTTTCCCAGATCAGCTATACTACAGTAGCATTACACTCCACAGTGTCCTACCTGAAGAGATCTTCTAGATACTGCTTTTTTGAATTTTACTTTTTTATTATTTATCTATAACTAGTTAGATAATATCCTTGGAAATATGGGAAGAGGCAATGTTTTGTCTGATCTATCAAGAAGCTAGTATTAACTTCTGAGCATGGTTTAATATAGCTAGACAAAGCCTCTGCTGACTTGAATTTTTGGAACATCTTCACTAACCTGATAAAATAAGCATTCACCTGTGTATTCAAAGACCTTCAGACCAGTCTGGTACAAACAACTCCTTTTATATAAATCCATTAGCTGTTATTGTACAGCAATAACTTGATTTGTGTGTACATTGCATGCCATCTTCATCAGATTTTACAGTAACCTAACACATCTGTGTAGTTCTTCTTGAAATAAATTTGGAAGTAATGTAAAACTTTCTGGATGTGTTATCTCTTTGCAATACTTTCAGTAAGTGATGATGAGCCTTCTCCTAGCTTAGTACTGGACTATTTGCCTGACTACCTAATAAGCACAGATTTCTCGATTAGTCACTTGGGCAATGTTTTTCATTCTAGTTTGCATAAAGCAGTATTTTTCTATTTACATGAAGTGAATCTAGGAGAACAATAAGGCTGGAAAAATTGGACAGATGGTCTTATATTTTTCTATTTTGTAAATATTAAAGTACCATATGTAGAAAATATGATTTCCTTTTGGTTTCAGAGATGTAGCTAATGTGTCTCCACAGAGTTTATAACCGCACTTATGCTAAGAATTTTAAATGGAGTTTATCTCTGTCAAAACTGTGTTACAGTCTCAAATATCTGTTTTGTTGATAAAGGAAAAATATTCTCTAACTTTGCTTTTCACCTCTCATCTCGTAGCTCCTTACATTCTACCTGACATTTATTAGTCTATTGCTTTTACATAGTTCAGCATCAGTTATTACAGTTATTGGAACTAAGCAATGAAATTGTCCTTGAAGCAATACTACTGAAATGATAAAATATATATTTCTGAAGCAATTCTACAAGACTACAAACTTTATAAAAAAACATACTACCATACAAGTGGTGGCATAAGACCTAAAAAGTGAGTCTGTGATTTGAAATAAATGATCTAAATCACTCTAATCTCTTTACTTAGCCTCTGAATTTATTAGTATCTTGGTTTCCAACCAGCAGTTATATGTCCTGAGGTTAAATGACAGGTAAATAAAGAAGTGAGGCTCTGAATAGCCTCCTAGATGATTTAGTACTCCTTGATGCTTATTACAACAAAAATAAAATTTTGTCTGAAACTCATTTACTGTCCTACACTTAAGCTTGTCCTTTGCTTCTGCTACTGTGGACATAAAGACCATAGATGAGAATGAGCACTCTCTTCCTCTGACAGTGATACGTGTTTGTCCAAAAGAAGCCTTCACTGTATTCCTTGTTATTGCAATGAGGATGGTACTAGTACCTGCTCTGGTACTAGATTCAACATTTTTACAGTCCACTTCAATTTCTTCCTAACTTCTAAATAGTCACGCCCTCTTCCTGACAGTCTTTATGGACCACCGGTTTTTGACATTCGCAAACTTGAGTACACACAGATACTTACTTTTGCCTGAAGTAGAATATGTTCTTTTTGTGGTTTTCCTTGTTAGCTATTTTCTTATGGGTGGCAGGGTATAAAATATTAATAATAATTTAAACATTTCAAAAAGTAAGTTTAGTCATGATGATCTCTTCAGGAAAAGTATACACAATTCAGGACACCTCATGAAAAATGTTACTGACCATACAGATGTTTGATTTTTTGATTTTTTTTTTTTTTTTTTTTTTTTTTTTTGGTAAAAAATACCCAATTCTGTTAGATTTACTTTGGTAGACTGATACTGAAGTAATCTTTGGTTTTCTTTGCCTTTTTTTGGTTTTCCTTTTGATATGACTATTGAACAAAAAAATCAAATCTGGTCTAATTCTTGCTTATCCAGTCTGATTACATGAAAGTACATCAGGTAATAGCAAATCTATTTCATGACACTTTTGACTTCATTGTAATGATTGTCACATTAATATGTATGGAATACTACTTAGATAATTACTTTTTCTGTGCTCATATTTTCTTCAAAATCTTCTCTTCAACAGAACTGAATAATTGTGGTTTTTAGCAGGTTTTAAATTCTAACATGTTCATGGGTAAAATTTGTCTCACCAAAAAGTTAGTTTGGGATGTAATACTACCTACCTCTCAAGATATTTGTCCTGTTGGACTTTCATACAAATTATAGAAAAGGAATCCAGTGAGCTTGGGACATTCAGTATACATTGTAGTTTGTGTTACAGTTTTCAAAAAGGTGAAATATTTTCACATACACAAAACAGACCATAATTATTATATTTCAAGATTGAAACCCCCAGATTCTTGAGACAATATGTTTTAAAAACTTCAGATACAGCCCAGTTCTCTACTATATATAATACTAGATGAAAATTTAGATTATTTTCTTCTCTAGAAAAATAATTCTTTTTTTGTCTGACTTTCTATGTCTTTATTGAAGCTTGAAATTAACGTGACTGACTTAATCCTTGTTATTGGTTCATGAACATTTATTGCCCAGTTTTGTAAGATATTGGATGTTAAAGAGCTGCAGCTATTTAGGATGATGATGATGCTGGAATTGTGATTATTGAACAATACGTAGTTATTTTGCCTAAATAAGCCCTTCACCAATAATACTGGCTGCGCTGGGTAGGTTACTCATAGGATCATGGGACCACAAGATAGTTCAAGGTGCAAGGGATTTAGGGGCTCTAGTCCAACCTCCTGCTCAAAGCAGAGTCAATTACAAAGACAGACCAGATTGTTCAAGGCTCCCGTGAGCTTTTGAAAAATGAAAGAACTGAGATTGCATAATCTTTCTGGGCAATTTGCTCCACGGTCTGACTGTCAGCATCATGAAAAAGTTCTTCCTTATGCTCAGCCTGAACCTATTGTTTCAACTTGTCTTTCATCTATCTGCCATGTATCACTGTGAAGAGCCTGGCTCCATCTTCTTGTTGAATTCCCATCGGCATGGGTGGCTGGCTGTTAGTTTCCGCTTGTTGCAAATGAAAATATTTGATGTGGTTATGATTTAGCAGCAACTTAAGATCTGTTAATGGTGTGACGTGGATCAATAGGTTGAATTTTAGCAGCACCTAATGACGGACCAATTTAAAGATTAACAAGGTGATTTGGTAGAATATAATTAGCAACTTAATTACAGATTCAAGAATGACATGATTGACACTTACTACAAAGTATTCTAAATCAGAATATATATATGTATAAAAACAAAGCATACACACACAGACAGCACAGAAATATTTGGATATCCAGTGAAATATATAGACATCCACACTCGTGAAGGCAAATCTGCATATTAAAGCACATAGATAGGTGAAGAGCTGAATGGAAGAGACTAATCAATAGTTAAAATTTCCCTGTTCTCATGTTTGGAGAACTCACAGTATATTAGCATTCCTCAGTGGGCAATAATTGAACCTCAAGAAGTCTGACTTCAGCCTGGCCTTTCATTGGCTTTGTGGGCAGATGATCCTCAAACATTGAAGAGTCTGTGCCTGAGAAGCATCCCAACTCAGGGGTGATGCTGGTCACAGCTTGCTGCGATCCAGAAGAGCTCAAAGGGTTTCACTTAGATTTGCTATTTATACGACCTAATATAATTGACTTTCGTCAGGTACTTTTCCATTTCAGCTCAACTCAGATGATGGAATATTCTGGTACTTTACACCAGTTACGCAGGCCCAGAACTTGATAGTCTTGAAGTTCTGGTATTATCCTTTTTGAGCCACAACCCAAGGACGGATGTACTAGTCTGTGTGGAGGTGATTGACTGTCATTACCCTTCCCAAGCAGTAGAGGAGGGGGCAGGAACCAGGTGTGCTAATGGAGTGACTTAACACTGTTGTCCACTGCCTTTATTATTATTATTATTATTATTATTATTATTATTATTATTATTATTATTATTATTATTATTATTATTATTATTATTATTATTATTAATTATTCTGAAATGGTAGGAGAGGGGGAAAGAACCAGGTATGCTAAGGGGATGCCTTAATGCTCTGGTCCACCACCTTTCCCAATTCATCTTGGGTTGGCATGTGGTCTGGTGGGGGAAATTGCACCAGGCACGGAGCATCCCAAGACAGTTGAGGAGTTGCACCACCACACACCTACAGCTTGCTCTTCTGCAGATTGAATGAGCCTAGCTCCCCCCAGCTTCTCCTCACTGGTTGTATGACTCCCAACAGGTTATTCCCTCCCAGGTGCAGAACATAGCATTTATCCTTATTGAGTATTATGGTGTTCCTGTTGATAAATTCTTCCATTATCCCAAGGTCAATGACCTCCTTTACATTATTGATAAAGGTGTTAAATAAGACAGATCCCAGGACAGAACCCTACAGTACTCCACTTGTCTCCAGGTAGAATTTGACCAATTAGCCACTGTCTATAAGCCTAACCATCCAACTAGTTTTTACTGGCCTAGCTTTCCATTCATTCAGACTGTAACACCCTAACTTGATGTGGTGGATTGGGCCAAGCCAATTGCTCACTCCCCAACCTTCAGCAAAACATGGATGAAAATAGTAAGACTAGAAGTGAGAAAACTCATGGGTCAAGGTAAAGACAAGAAAACTATTGGAAACAGACTGTAGTTGGGGAATTTAACTATATTTATCAACTATTAACATAAATGTTTAATTACTGATTTGAGCATTGGAAAACAAAGGAGACAAATACTTAACCACTTAGGGAAAACACCTTTCTTCCCCTTTCCCAGGTTCCAAATACCTTTCCCCATTCTTAGTCTTCACTCCCCTTGTTATCACTATCAATGCAGGTTATACTCAGTCCCTTCAGTGAGGTGATAGGTGGTGCAGGAGGTTGAGGTGAGGACATAGTGGTTTCCTTCTGCCATTCCTTTCTCACTCTTTTCTTCCACTGGTCCTTATGCCTAACTTATTTCCTCTGTTCTGTTATGGATTGGCCACAGTCCTTTTGGGGCTGTATTTGCTCTATCATGGGCTTATGCATGGGCCACAGTCCCTTCAGGGGTGTTACCAACTGTGCCATGGAGCATCTCCTATTGCTCTGGCCTTCTTGTTCCTCGGTCTTGGTGTTCTAAGAGGTGCTACAAACTCCTCCAGCTGTCTCAGCCATTTCCTGCAGTGGGTCTGTTGTGGAGCCAGTTAGAACTATCTGTCACAGTGCAACCCTTGACCTCCCTCCTACAGAAGTCACCCTTGCAGGCATTCCCTGCTACCAAAACCTTGCTATTTATACCCAGTACACTTGAATATGGAATATTGTGGGAGGCAGAGTCAAAAGCCTTGGTAAAGTCAAGGTAATTCCCACCCACTGTTCTTCCCATGTACACAAAACTAATAATTTTATCCTGGAAGGCTTCTTCAGGCATTGTTTACCTTTGGTCAGTCTGTGCTGACTGTTCCCAGTCACCTTATTCTCATGGAGTTTTTGGCTTTATGTTCATGTGTATTTCTATCCCATTTGCTTTTTTTCTTCAGTTTTGTCCTCAGTTTTAGGATGTGAGGCTGTTATCCTTTGTGTAACATCTTTATTTTCATTGTTTTCTCTACCTCTGTATATACTCTAGTTAAAAAGATATAATACTTACCTGAAACTTTTCAGATTTGTTAAACAGGTTCTATAGTATAGAATGAGAAAATGCAAAACCTGAAAATATAAAATTCAAACTGATAAATGCCAAAATATATTCACAACCTAATTTATATTTTTCAGCTCTACTTCAAGTTACAATTTCACTTAGCAAAGTTGAGCTCAGTGTGGGTGAATCCAAGTTCTTCACATGCACAGGTATGTGTTCATTTTATTTGTAGGTATGTATTCTTTTTTTTATTTTGAACCTTCTACATAATGTGAAACTGAATTAATTGATTCATAATATCAACTTAAATTAGCATAGTTTTGTATATTCACACTGACTTGTGAGAGTTGACATAAATAGTTGTCGTGGTTTGAGCCTAGTCGGCAGCCAAACACCACGCAGCCACTGTCTCCCCCTTCTCTTCCGGCAATAAGAAGGGACAGAGAACCAGGCTTGGGGTTCGAGATAGGACCGGAAGTGGCAGATCAGCCGTTATGGGCACGAGCAAAAGTCAGACTTGTTAAGGGAAGAAAAAAAAGAACATACATTTATTACAGACACTAACAGCACTTAACAGAGTAGGACCATGAGAAGCACTGCCACATCTTGAGAACAACTTCCCCCCCACCCCTCCCATCTTCCCAGGATCAGCTCTGCTCCCAATATTGGTACCTCCTCCCCACAGCAGCGCAGGGGCAGGGAATGGGGGGGTGCAGTCAGTGCTGCTGCTTCTTCCATCTTCAGTGGGAAAGAGCTTCTGGAACTTCTTCCCTCTGCTCCATTGTGGTCCCCTGTTCACAGGAGACAGTCCTCCACAAACGTTCTCTGACATGAGTCCCTCCCACGGGCCACAGCATTTCCTTACACTGCTCTGGTGTGGGACACCAACTTTCTCCAACTGGAGTCCCTCCCACGGGCTGCAGCTCTTTCCGAGCTGCTCCAGCATGGGACACCCCCACAAGCTGCAATCCTCCCAGCACTGAACTACAACAGCAGGGTCTATCTTTTCCCACAAGACCCCAGCCTTCTTCAGGCACAGCACCTTGATCATCCAGGTGAAAAACACAGGCCACAAATCAGTGTCTGCTCCACCATAGATCTTCATGGGTGTCAGAGGGGGGCTGCCCTGCCATCTCACCACAGGATACAGGGGGGTCTCTGCTCTGGCACACCTCCCCCCTCCTTTCTTCCTCTGTTCCTCCACTGACCTTGGTGTTCACGCAGCTGCTGCAATTCCTTCTCACAAGTCTGACTCCTCACCACATCCCATCTTAAATATGTTATTGCAGAGGCGCAGCTGATTGGCTCAGTTTTTGTGCAGGGCTGGAGCTGACTTGGAGCTGGGGGAGCTTCGAGAAGCTTCTCACAGGGGGCCACCCCTATAGCTCCCTCCCCAGCTACCAAAAAGCCCCACCACTCACTCAAACCCAAGACAACAGTAATTCTTCACTGTCTTCACATTTGCAGTCAATAAACTATTCATTGCAGCCTCTAAATCACTCAGTTTGAATTGTCTGTATCAGTACAGGTTTTATATCTGTTGGGATGCTTCTTTAGTTAAAATATTTTCACTTGTCTAAACTAAGAAATTAAATAAACTACTAGGCTAAGCTTTAGTAACCTCTTCAACCTAATAAGACATCCAAAGAGTCTTCTCTGGTGAGGCGGGTATCGGTTAGGAGGAGAAGAGTTTGCATATGCAGCTGCCTGATGTGGATCCTTGATGTAGCTGAGTTGCCCTCTTCTACTGACAATGACACACGATCTGACTATACTGACAGGGCAACTGGCTGATGATTTGACCTGTTGATGCAGTGACTGCCAAACAGCCTCTTTCTTTCCTCTAAGACTTTATACCTTTCTGTGTTTATTCTTTTCCCTTTTGAATCCTTGAGCTACTAGTTATCTCATCTCAACAGTCATACTGCCTGCGGTTTTGCCTTGCTTGTCTTCCTACAACCTTTTTCACAGCTCTCATAATTTAGCATTTCTCTGACATTGCATAGGCATTGTGCCTTGGCTGGGCATATGTGTTGCATAATGTCTGTCTCAACTTCTAATGTTAAATTGTTTTTTTGGTTTTGTTTGTAGCCATTGGTGAGCCTGACAACATAGATTGGTACAATCCTCAAGGAGAGAAGATTGTTTCTAGTCAAAGAGTGGTTGTTCAGAAAGAAGCTGTTCGATCACGTCTAACCATTTATAATGCAGATATAGAAGATGCTGGCATATATCGGTGTCAAGCAACAGATGCTAAAGGACAAACTCAAGAAGCTACTGTTGTTTTGGAAATTTATCGTAAGTAAAATGTTATCAATTAACAAATAAAAGGCTATGTTTAAAAAGCCACTGCTATTGAGAAAGTAAAGCTTATCAAAATATCTTCACAGGTTCTGAACTTTCTCTTCCAATTAACTGCATCTCTTGCAGTTTAGTTAACAGATATTATGACAAAGACTTAAATTAAATGGGGGGCTACCTTGTGATGTTGTAGATCACTTTTTCTTTGTATCCTAAAGTGTTATTTTATGAGGGTGTACTGTATGCTCCTCATGGAAAAGAGGAAATGAGAAAAACTTATGCCAGCCTAATTCTTATTACAAATATACGTACAACCTATTACAAATATGTGCATAAATAAAAGGGCAAGAAGTGCAATATATCTCATTAAAAGAATGGTGTTTAGACTGAATTTGTTATTTTTATGTCAGTCTTTTCCTATTCTTGGCCTTATAATGGAATTTTGCCATAAAGCATTGAAGCTTAATGTGATAAGCAACCAAAATGCATTTCAATTGCAAACAACTAATTGAGTATATTTGAAAAGTAAATACATTCCATTGTAGTAAGAGATTCTCTGAGTGTTTGTTTGTTTCTTTGTTTTTCAATTTATTAAACAACTTTACATTGTACTATATTCTTTAGATCAATCAAAAATGCCTAAAAGCAGTACATTAAACAAGTACACAGTGAAGACATAAGGCAAGGTCTTTGCTGGTGAAAAGTTGGGACATATGCCAGCAGCCTTTGAACTGAGTCATTTTCTACTTTTACCGGAGAATAGTTTTTTTAATATTCATTAAAAAAAATGTTTGTGGATGCTAAGAAATTGCAATGAAACAGAAAATACAGAGTAGCATCATAAAGCACTGCTTCTGAAAGGTATAAATAACAAAAGACATACAATTAAAAAAAAAAAATCTATTGATAAAGCAACCATTAAAATGATGATAGTTACAAGCAATTACAAGATGTCTTGAAAGTTGGAAGTTCAAAGGATTTCAAGTTTTGTGGAATTAATTTGTATGCTTAAAACTGACAGTCACTCCATTAGCAGTGTGCTGAACAAGGTTGAAATCTTTTGAAGAGTTTGCATGTGGTAATTTCAATAATTCTGAGGTTAGATAAACCCAAAGACCTACACAAGAAATATGCAGGTTTGTGGGAACTGACATATAAAGGTTTCATTTTTCGCGTTTGTGATTTATTGTAAGGGAAAAGCAGGATACACTGTACTCCTAGGCTCTGGTTCAATACTCACTGATGTCTGTGAGAGTTTTTCTTCTGACTTATATATGGTCAAATACTTGAAACATTTCATACAAATACTTTGTGAAAGTATGTAAGAGAAGTATATAACAAAAGTGTGCTCTGCTGTGGGAGCTGTGTGGATTATTTGAGCCTGCACTCACATCAATACAAAAACATGGAGGCGGAGTTGCATCTCTGATTTATGTTCTCCAAAGTGTCTTCTGAAATGTAATGGGCAGTCTTTGATCCTTGAGAACCTTGAGGTTGCTTTGTTTCTTCTGTGTGCAAGAAATTCTTCCAGAATGTTTTATCAGGCAGTTGGTTTCTTCATTAGGTCTTGTATGACATAATAGATTAATGCCATTTTGGGCTTCTAACACAAAATTCTAATAATACTGAACTTATTTGAACCACTAAGAAAATTAAATATTGAGTTTGGTTATTTAGGGTTTGAAAAATTGAAAGCCTCATCAGGCTTAAAAAAAATCTTGTTATTTCCTCAAAAAAATGCTGCAAATTCTTATGACTTATAATATTAAGTTTATCCATATAGTTTCGCTTTTTTAAGACTTTTAAGATTCTATGTTTTACTCAGCTGACGTTTTTCACAGTCTGTGAGGCTAAATTTATAACTTTTTAATAAGACTTTTCAAGATAATTTTGGTGGTTTTGATGCAAGTTTTGATGGAGTAAAAACATGAGGTTTTTATTCAGTAATAGGATCATGAGGAATAACACACAAAAGCAGAGTATTAACCAGAACATATAAATCTCTAAAAAACTAGAGCTTCAAAACTGGGCTCTGGAACATTGGAAACAATTAAAAATATATTTATAAAACATGCTTAGTTTATATAAATAAATATTTTCTTAATGCAAAATGATTGTAAAATTATTTCTGCAGACAGAGTGGAAATCGTGTCCAGGACCTTTTGAGTCTTCTATCTGAGAAAATTATGTTATGGAAATAATTCTTTATTATCACAATGAGAAGGCTTAATAGTAATCTTTATCTGATTTGGTGTCAGATATAATTTTAATGCTAAGTGAACTGGGAGACACTTACTGTATTCTGCTTTCTTCCTTTTCAGAAAAGCTCACTTTCCGAGACATAATATCTCCACAAGAGTTCAGGCAGGGAGAAGATGCAGAAGTTGTTTGCCATGTTACTAGTTCACCTGCTCCCATTGTCAGCTGGTTGTATCGGAATGAGGAAGTCACATCTATTGCTGACAGTTAGTATTTTGGTAACTCTTTAAGTTATACATTCTTATTTTAACCTGTTATTGTAAAAGAAGACTAATCACATTATAGTGGAGGATTTTAATTAGCCCATCAGCTTAAGTAGAATTTACCCTGCTGCTGTGGTCTATAGAGAAACCATATGCAACAATTTCCTTCATGTATCATTTTTTCCAGTTGGGAATTTTGTCTAGAAATAACATGAGGGTCCAAACGCCCAGAAGATTGCTTGAAGCTCCTTTGCAGGAACTCTTCCTGGGCTGCTATATATGTAGGAGTTGAACACACTTTTAAAATATACACCGATAAACTTCACTGTGCACACTAAGCTGTGACACTGACCAAACACTGCATTGACTTTGGTATACTTGCACAGTAACTCAGAGAATTCCAGGTAGGTAAGCCTTTTGCACTATTGTGAGATTTTACTCATATGAGTGTAAGTTACCCTTTGAGCTACAAGCAGCTGGGGTTATAGGTGATCTACTTAGGCTAGATTCCCTAACAGCTAGACTGATAAAGTTAGGTGAAGATGAATCTCACCTTCCCCACATGCAAGTTCTACAAATAATAGGCATATAGAATTTATTTGATTTACCCCCTCAAAAACTGTGAACTGTTTTTTCAGTACTGTCTCTATAATCATCTTTGTCTTTTTCGGAAAACGGGACTTTCCATATTTTCTGGAAATGGAACTAACACTGTTGATGAACCAGCTTATTCACCTTCTAATCAGTCTTTATCTCTGCATGTGATAAAACTCAAGGTTGTAGTGTGTGCATGTGAAATTCTTATTATTTAGAAATAAAGGTGATCTACAGTCCTGTCATTGATCTTGCACATTAAATACGTTAAAAAAAAAAAAAAAAAGAGGCTTCCAGTGCTTAAGGAGGAGCTAGATTTCACCTTTTCAAAACAATTTGAAGCACAGCTTTCTGGGAATTGTGTAGGGACAAGAAAGAAAATTCTTACATAATTTGTATGTGGTAGTGTGTGAAATGGCATTAATGTTCAAGCATGACTTTAATAAACTAGACATAATTAGCATAAATGTGTTGAGGAAATTAATGTCCTATAAACCTGTATCAGGTGAAGCATAATTAGTTTTTATTTTTTCATTTCTCTCTTCATTTTCTGATAGAGTTCTTGGTAGCGAAACAGAACTCATACAGCATAAAAAGCTGTTTTATTTGTAAATATGCATGTACATATGTTCCATGAATAGAATCGTAGCTATATAATTACATAAAAGCTTTTCTACCAAGTGTTGCTTAACACTGGCTTTGAATATCAGTATTGCGTTGTGGAAAATCTAGCATGCTTTAAAAATCTAGCAGAATCAAAAAGGAGAGCAAAGTGAAGAATGACACTTGGTTGCTAGTTAAAACTGAAAGCTAATAAATCTCATCATCCTCCAATACTGCAAGGATGACACTGGTTCAAATAGAATGAGAAAGACATCTAAAGAACAAGTACACAGGTTCTTCAAAAACCACCTACAGTGAACTGCAGGAAGTAATTCTCCTCAAAAGAGTCCGCTAATATTGACCTAGTGAGTCGACCTTGGCCTGCTTCCAGGCACACACCCAGCCACTCTCCCACACTTACGAGTGTGGTGGGTTGACCCTGCATAGATGCCAGTTACTCACCAAAGCCACTCTCCCCTCCTCTGCTGGACAGGGGAGAGAAAATATAACAAAAGGCTCATGGGTCGAGATAAGGATGGGAAGAGAGATTATTCACCAGTTATCATTAGAGGTGAAAGAGACTTGACTTGGGGAGAACTAATCTATTACTGATGAAATCAGAGTAGGATTATGAGAAATAAAACCATACCTTAAAAAGCATGTTCCCCCCACCCCTCCCTTCTTCCTGGTCTTAACTTTAATCCTGATTTTCTTTACCACCTTCCCCACAGTGGTGCAGAGGAGTGGGGAAGGGGGGTTGCAGTCAGTTCAGCACAAGTTTCCGGTGCTCCTTCCTCCTCAAAGGGAGCACTCATCACACGCCCCCTGCTTCAGCATGGGGTCCCTCCCATGGGAGACAGTCCTCCATTAAATTCTCCAATGTGAGTCCTTCACACAGGGCTGCAGCTCTTTACATTCTACTCCAGCGTGGGTCCCTTCCATGGGCTGCAGTCCTTCGGGAGCACACTGCTCCAGTGTGGGTCCCCCACAGGGTCACAAGTCCTGCCAGCAAACCTTCTTCAGTGTGCACTTCTTTCTTTCCACAGGTCCTGTCAGGAGACTGCTCCAGTGCAGGCTTCCCACAGAGTCACAGCCTCCTTTGGGCACATACACCTGCTCTGGTGTGGGGTCACCCATGGGCTGCAGGTGGAGATCTGCTCCACCGTTAACCTCCATGGGCTGCAGGGTCACAGCCTGACCCACCATGGTCTTCACCACAGGCTGCAGGGGAATCTGCTCCAGTGCCTGCAGCACTTCCTCCCCCTTCTTCTTCACTGACCTTGGTGTCCCCAGAGTTGTTCCTCACATATTCTCATTCCTCTCTCAGCTGCTGTTGTTCCACCACAGTTGTTTTCCCCTTTAAAATGTTATGTCAGAGACAGTACCACCACTGCTGATGGGTTCAACCTTGGCCTGCAACAGGTCAGTCTTGGAGCCAGCTGGCATTTGCTCTATCAGACATGGGGGAAGCTTCTGGCAGCTTCTCACAGAAGCCACCCCTGCTACCAAAACCTTGCCACGCAAAACCAATACAACAGGATGGGGGGAAAACATGATGAAAAGCTCATTGGCCAGGATAAAGACAGGAAAATCACTTGTCAGTTACCTGCACGGGCAAAATGCATATGAATTGGAGAAAATTAATTGAATTTATTGCCAGTTAAGTTGGATGGTGAAACAGAAAGAATTAAAGCAATGCCTCTACCCTCCTTTTTCCCAGTCCCAACTTCTCTCTTTCATTGCTGACTCCTCTACCTTCTCCATCCCAAGCAGTGCAGGGAGATGGGATGTGGGGGCTGTTGTCAGCCTGTAACAACTCTAGCATGGATCCTTCCCACGGCTACAGTTGTTCAGGATAAACTTTCTGCAGCATGGGGTCCTCCATGGCTCCACCATGGTCTCTTCAGGGGCTGCAGGGGATCCCTGCTGGGGTGTCTGGGGCACCTCCTCCCTTCCTCCTCCCCTCGGGGCTCTCAGGGCCGTTCCTCACCCTTCTCCCCTCCCAGCCAGGCACCGTTCTGCCCTCCCTCACCGCGGCCACAGGCCCCACCCGTGCCCTGCGGTGGGTGGGTTGGAGCCGGCTGGAACCGGATGTGTCCGGCCCGGGGCGGCCCCGCCCTCCCCTCACAGCCCCCGCCCGCCAGCCCTCCTGCTGCCAACATCTTGCTGCATAAACCCAACACACCAGTTCAGACAGAAAGGGGAGAAAAATTAAATTCAGATTCAGTTTACTCTTGAAGATTGCAATTTTGCTGCTGCATGTGCAGGAAAGCATATACACATTTCATAAGAATCTAATTTTTTCAATTAATTTAAGCTATTCAAAAAGTGTACTGAATTTCAGTTTTTGTTGCACTATGCAGAAGGTGGAGTGGTTTGGATTATGTCTTCTTATCTATTTCTATGAAGTGCTAAGACTGGTGAGATGCATCATTGACTAATAGTGAATGAGCAAAGGAACAGGAGGAGGGAAGGAGAGCAAGCAAGCTGAGAAATTATTAAGCATAGTGCCATAAAATGGGTACTAAGACAGTTGGTTAATCTAGACGGAAAGGGAAGAAGCATTTTCTTACTTATTATAAATTTCTCTATTTATCTTTTTATATCTTTTTAATCTTTCTCATATTCTATGTAGGTGTTCATGAATATTCTACTCATTTTGCAATAATTTATAAATTTAACTTACATTTGATGACTCCTCAGAGTAAGTAAGAAGTTATGGGTGGGAAATCCAGGTTGAATTTTAAGAAATGGCAGTGTATTTTGGAGTGGGAAAAAAAATTCTTGGCTGACATTTTGCTTATAAATTGACAAATGCTTTGTAAGTGAACATTGACTGTACAGAGGAGTGCATAAATATTACTCATTTAAGTTAGTGTTCCTTGTGTTGTCTTGATTTACTAACACCACTTAATCTCTTACTTGCCTTTCTAGATCGATTTGCAGTATTAGCAAACAATAATCTCCGAATTCTTAATATCAATAAAAGTGATGAAGGAGTATACAGATGTGAAGGAAGAGTGGAAGCCAGAGGAGAAATTGACTTTCGGGACATAATTGTTATTGTGAATGGTAAGGAGAAAAAGTTGTTGACTTCTTTTTCTACTTGATTATTATAGCTTATTTTAAAATATATCAGCTTCTAAAAAAATTCTGATTAAACAGGTTAATATAGTTGTCATGTCTGTTTAGTATTGTTTTTCTATAAATATAATTGCTTAATATTTTAAAAAAATCTGCTATGCTATTCATTGCATTTCATAGTATCAGTGAATATAAATATTTAAAACCTGGATTACAGTTTTTAATCATTCACAGAACATTGACAATCGCTGCAAGACTTCAGTTTCAGATTCTAATATGTAGTAGTTCAGTTCACTCTGTATTTTTCAGTCTTTTGTCATTTACTGTTAAAAAAACACACTTGATTTTTCAGTTATTCACCTTTATTGCATTAACATATTTTATTAACTGTCCCAAAAGTCACAGATACATTTTATTAAGATTTTATTAGGATTAACAGTATTACTTACAGATTTTTAACATTTTACTGTTATAAGGAGTAAAATACATAATGAGTTATCTGAAAAGTGGTATTATAAGCATCTTAAATTCAGGATTGAGCTGTTGAAAAATAAATATCTATATATTGTCTGGAAAGGATGCAGTTCATAAAGGGCATTTTTTATCTATGCATTCTGTTTAATGTCAGTTTTTCAATGAAACTACTTCCATCGTGCATATTAGGTGCTGAGTTCTAAATGCTTTGTCCTTGATTGGTCCTTCTCAGCACACCCCCGTTGACGCAAGTCTTTATGTAAGTTGAATTCTCAGTTAATTTCAGGATAAAGAGCAGAATCTTGCACCGGTATTACTTAAGCTGTATAGTCAAGCAGCAATCTTTGAAGCAGAATTCTTTAGGTTGTTGCAGATAGTGTACAGACAGTGAGAAGCAAATGGGTGATTATCCTATGTATTGTGATATAATATAACAGTACGTGCCCTAAGCATTATGAAGCTCCCCTCAACAAATTGTTTTCCTCTCTGTTCATTGTGGTGCTGCATTACCTCAACTCCTGGTTATGTACAGTTCCAACAGTGCATCTAGTGTCACTTAAAATGCTGAACGAGATTTTCTTCTGCTGCTGTTTATGTACACAGATATGAACCTACATTCTGAACACCTTTCACATGTATCTGATGTTTATATGCAGTTGAGCTGAGAAAGCCTGTATTTAACTTAAAGCATCAGATTGACTTCATATCATTTATTAGTGGATTATATCCACATTTTTTTTTTTCCATACATTTATTATTACTAGATGAGAATGCTAACACTTACCTCTAGACTTCAGTTCACAGTGTTGGAGGAGAAGCAGTTGCTAACAGTGATTCTGACATGGTTGCTTATGTAGAGTGGTATCAATTAAGAAATATTTTCTGCTTCATTTATAGGAATAAATAGGTTTTCCTACATAAAGCTAAATGTATTAAACATGTCTCAAAATGGCTTTTAGAGTAATATTAAAAATCAGAAAGGAAAATAAAATTGTACTGGTATTTGGTGAAAAGGAAAACCTATGAGTGATTTGGATTCAGAAAAGAAAAAAAAAAAAAAAAAAAAAAGAAAAAATAGAGCAATCTGTAGGCTACTAAAAGCTACATGGCTGTATTTCCACAATGTCTCCTTTTCCATAAGATAAGCAATAATACTTACTTTAGAGGATAATCAAAGCTTGGTATAAAAAGAATTTATGATGACAGTATTTGTATGTAGAAACTATTCAAATTTATAACTTTACTCTTCCATAGAATCATATCAAATCATAGAATGGTTTCGATTGGAAAGGACCTTAAAGATCATGTAATTCCAAACCCCCTGCCACATGCAGGGACACCTTCCACTAGATCAGGTTTCTCAAAGCACTGTCCAACCTGGCCTTGAACACTTCCAGGGAGGGGGCGGCCACAGCTTCTTTGGTCAGCTTGTTCCAGTATCTCACCACCCTCACAGCAACAAATTTCTTCCTTATATCTAATCCAAATCTACCCTCTTTCAGTTTTAAACCATTACCCCTCATCCTATCACTACACTTCCTGACAGAGTCCCTCCCCATCTTTCCTGTAGGTCCCCTTGAGGTACTCGAAGGACGCTATAAGGTCTCCCCGGAGCCTTCTCTTCTTCAGGCTGAACACCCCCAACTCCCTTAGACTGTCCTCATACGGGAGGTGCTCCAGGCCCCCTGACCATCTTTGTGGCCTTCTCTGTACCCACTTGAGCAGGTCCATGTCTTTCTCATACTGGGGGCCCCAGAGCTGAATGCAGTGCTGCAGGTGGGGTCTCATGAGAGCAGAATAGAGGGGGAGAATCACCTCCCTTGACCTGCTGGCCACAATTCTCTTGATGTAGTCCAGGATACATTTGGCTTTCTGGGCTGCGAGCACCCATTGCTGGGTCATGTTACACTTCTTGTCAACTGACACACCCAAGTCCTTCTCCACAGGGCTGCTTTCAATCCACTCATTGCCCACCCTGTATTTGTGCTTGGGATTGCCCCAACCCATGTGCAGGACCTTGCACTTGGCCTTGTTGAATTTCCTGAGGTTCACGTGTGCCCAGCTCTCAGGCTTGTTGAGGTCCCTCTGGATGACATCTCTTCCCTCCAGCATGTCAACCACACCACACAGCTTGGTGTCATTAGCAAAGTTGCTGAGAGTGCACTCAATACCACTGTCCACGTTGCCAACAAAGATGTGAGACAGTGATGGTGCCAACACTGACCCCTGAGGGTCACCACTCATCACTGCTCTCCACTTGGACATTGAGCCATTGACTGCCATTTCTAGAGTGCAACCATCCAGCCAATTCCTTACCCACTGAGTGGTCCATCCATCAAACTCATGTCTCTTCAATTTAGAGACAAGGAAGTCATTCAGGACAATGTCAAAAGCTTTGCATAAGTCCAGGTGGATGACATCAGTTTCTCTTTCCTTATCTACCAATGCTGTAACCCTGTTGTAGAACACCACCAGATGTGTTCAGGCATGATTTGCCCTTAGTGAAGCCATGTTGGCTGTAACCAATCACCTCTTTATTTCCCATGTGCCCTATCACAGTTTCCAGGAGGATCCGCTCCATGATCTTGCCTGGCACAGAGGTGAGACTGACTGGCCTGCAGTTCCCTGGTTCTTCTTTTTTTCCAGCCACCAAAATAAAGTGATGAAGAGCCACTCCCCAAATGATTTAACAACATATTGCTAAAGTTCATTTTTTTTTGCTTGCAGTTAGATAGCTGCACCCATGTTTATGTACCTAAGTAGAAAAAAGTTGCACAGTTGATGAAGCAGCATGTGCCAGTGATGTTGACTAAGTAAAAATGCATTGAATTTTTTAACTTAGATACCTGGATGGAATGTTATTATTTTCCTTAATAACAGTGACTGAAATAAGGTGACTTTAAGACAATTTTTGTTTTTAATTTCAGGGTTTTTTTATTGGAGTAATAAATAGAATTATTTTCTTATAAATTTCTTACATTAAAAAGGGAAAGTCTTGTTTTATAATCATTATATAAATTTTAAATAGTCTAGAATTTTTGGGAAAAATAATGGGTTCTTACAACTACACATAATGGTAATAATGTAGAAATGTATTTCATTTTGAAGAGAAGGAATTAGAGAAGACAGTGGGGTGTGTCTTGAAAATACTTCTTCCATTCTTTACTCCATCTGGATGCTAAACTGGTTGACATAACATTGTCTAATACACATCTAGGAGGGATGTAAATAAGAGGAAGTAGAGTTGAAATGGATAGCATTTCCATCAGACCATAGAAGAGTTTGTTCTCTTCTATACCGGTGTCCAAACTAGCTGATCAAAGCAGCAGTTATGACTGAAGTCACATGCACATAGTTTTAATCACTAAAAACTATAAAAGACGCTATTTTGAAAGTGATATTCGGTGTTCTGGTCAGTATTGCAAGACCAGGATTCTGTGCTGAAGAGTGATAGTGAAGGCCTGGAAATGCAATTCAAATCCTCTCTCTATTAACTTATGGAATAGAAGAAAACTGAGTAAATTTGAAGTGACAGTGTTAAAATCAGTTTGTCTAGATTATTGGCCCATGAATTTAGAAGTTTGTTGTTCTGGGGACATGGTATTTCCATATCCAATCTGTAGCCAAGGCAATTTCAGGTAGAAAAGAAGTGATACGTGAAACAGGCTTAACATAAAGTGTGAAAGTAACATGAGTAAATATATATTGGAAAACATCTTTAGTTTTATCTGACTGTTCATTTTTTTTTTTTTTTGTAAAATGCTTTAAAGATTACATATGAATGGAATGCGTTTTTATTCAAAAATAGTTAACAAAAAATCTTGGAATAAAGTTTGATATATAAAATATGGTTTCTAATGTATGAAACTCTTTGAGGGGTTATAATGTGCAATAAATTGAAATACATTTGAGCTGGATTATCTATGAAATCTAATGTTTAGATATTTATTTCTCCTTGCAACACTTAAATTTTTATAGCATTTCTTCTCTACCATATTTAACATGAGGTCTCGTTGGCCGGTTCTTGTAAATTTAAAAAAAAAAAAAAAAAGTTAATATAGAACAAAATAATTCAAGTCCTCCTGAAAACAATAACTTTTTTTTTTTTTTTTTTTTCTTAATGAGTTTATAGATTTTTTTCTTTAAGTTTTACTTTACTGTCTGGGAATTTTCATAATGAGATGGACATCCTGATCTCACTGACATAAATGAAAAAGAATTGTTTTCACTTAGAAGTGACTGGATTTTACCACTTCAGGTGTGAAATGTGAGAGACTTGCTAATATAGATTCATTTGACTTTTCCTTTTTGAGGTTCAGACTTTAGTTCCAGCTTGCGTACATACAAGAACAGAACCAAAGATAAACAGATCTCTTCCCAGAAAGAATAATGAGAAAAATAAAATTTGATTTTTGAAAAGAAAAAAGTATTATTTCATTTCATTGTCATTGCAGTACTCTTGAAGGATTGAAGCAGTTAAGTAATGTGCTCAGTTAAGTAATATGCTGAACTGAGTCATAGTCTTGTAGTATTTAGTTGTGAGCACTGAAGAACCTGCTACTCCTGGCAAAGAATTGCTTAATTCCCTTGTGTTACCGAGTATATTTTCAGGTCTAGACATTACAATGCACTGCAAAATGGCTAAAATGTATTAAATGCTTTCTAAGTGATATTATATCATGGGAGGTGGATAAACTGCTGTTGCACAACAGAAGGGGTTTGTATGCTGAGTAATGGCCCATGCAGTTTCAGATAGGAAAGAAGTGATCTGTGAAACATAGATTTCAGCACACAATAAAAAAAGTGTGAAAAATACATAACAATGTTTACTTACTGATCATTGGAACAGCTTCTCAAGTAGAATACTAAAGCTAAAATATTTGGTACAAAGCAACAGAAGTTGGTTCTCAACAGTTTGTGAGAAAAATCTGTGGAAGTGCAATGGGAATCCAAAAGCAAATTCATTGGGGTTTCTTGTTTCTCCTTCTTTTACCTAGTAAAATTTAAAGCTACAAAGGATAACTCCAAGTTACTGTGATAACAAGATGTTCTTTCTTGCAGAGACCTATATTTTGTGAAGCTCTAATCTTTTCCCTTTCCTCTCACTTTCTCTGACAATTATTTATTTTCCTCATTCCTCTTCCTTCCATCCTGCTGGGATTATTTTTATTTATTTGCTTGATAGTTAATGGAAAGAAATCTAGGACAGCTATGTTAAAATTACATATAAGCAGAGATCTTAAATATCAATTTACGAGTTGTTCTGTCTTAAATATTATGGCTATTTTTCCTGTTGGGTAGAATTTATCTGAAACTGTTACAATTTTAATAATAACTTTATACCATCAAGAACAGACAAAATTCTTCATTCTCAGAACAAAATTACAATTTTTGGAAATACAGTTTCCAAAAATAAAATGTGTACATTGGGTTGTATCACATTTTACCTTTTGAAGCTGGTGTGATACTCCTGACCAGGAAATAGGAGGAAGTTCAGTAAGAATAATTAAATATGTATAATCAAGGCTACTACATAATGACACCTGTTTTAAAAGCACTATCTGACATCAGTACTTAGTTGTATGTCCACTTTATAATTGAATGAAAGAAAAAAAAGGCGAGAGATACATTTTCATTTGAGATAGTTAAATTAGTGCCCATCATAACTGTAATGTGACTTACGTATGATAGTTATAACTTCAATCATTTTAAAATGGTCTGTAAGAAAATTGAAGAACTGCTGAAAAAGACATTTTAAAAAATTATTCTAGTGCAAAAAAATGTTATAAATGTCTTGAAAATAATAAAAAACTTGTGTTTAAGAAAACTAAATACAAGTAACAGTGATTTATATTGTAACTTGATCTTTAAGTGTAACCATAAATTACAAAGTTAGCAAAGGATCCTATCCTGTGCTTTCAATATCTCCAGAAACACATATAATTTACTTTTCCATTAATAGGAAATAATGTTTTATTTTTCAGTTCCCCCTGCAATTATTATGCTACAGAAATCCTTTAATGCCACTGCAGATCGAGGAGAGGCAGTAACTTTGTTTTGCAAAGCCACTGGATCACCTCCACCTGAAATCAGTTGGTATAGGTAAGTTCAGTTGCGGTCGGCACATCAGAGCGTATTGGTTTAATGTGTCACAATTTCCTATCACGGTCCATTAAGATGTGCAACTTTAATTTCTGTGCCGAATTTTAAGAGCATTTGCTGTCCATTTCTGTTCTAACATCTAAATTCAGAATTAAGAAGTGAGTGAGCTCACACAAGTTCATATTCACTCATGTTACCAGCAGGTGAGATAAATATAAAAAGTAACTACCATATTGTCATGATTTCTTCATATTTGAGTGGAAACAAAGCTGATGCAATGAGTCCATATCGCAAAAACAATACAAGCAAAAATCTTACAACAACTTTTGCCTGTGAATGCAGCAGGTAAAAGCATATGCAGTTATGCAATAAATAAATATCCAATACAGCACAGCAA
Source organism: Tyto alba (assembly GCF_018691265.1). Taxonomy (NCBI): domain Eukaryota; kingdom Metazoa; phylum Chordata; class Aves; order Strigiformes; family Tytonidae; genus Tyto; species Tyto alba. The sequence goes on along the minus strand of NW_024881276.1, from coordinate 34,696,195 downwards.
TGCTGATAAATATTTTCGCCATTTGTAAAAATAGATTCTAACCCTACCTCTCCATTTCAATGAGATTCAGGAGGAGGTATGGCTTTAGTCACCACTCGGATGTGGGAATGTTTCACTGAATAAGTTTGAAGGGTATTTTATGTAATTTTAAAAATGTAGTATGTTTTGAAAATGGAACTGCTTTTAAAGTTCATGTGTGTTTTTTGATGATATCAATGACATGAACATAATATAGCTATGTCATTTGGGGCTACTTACTATATAACATTTGTAAAAATTTAGATATCTGTGCGCTCTATGTTCTTTCAATTTTAACAAAGATATGCATCAGTCTTGAGATATAAAGTATCTCAGACACCTCATAACACCACACAGTTCTATTTTAGACCTGAATAAGTGGCATATACTTATATTATTTCAGGTGAATTAAAAGGTCACTTCATTTTCAAAATGGACATAGAAGGGATTTACATAAATTCTTAATCTCTTTTGGAATCTTTGAACAATGTTAGATTCATTTTAAATGTTAGCTTCCTTTGATTGACAGCTTTACCTTAACATGCCATAAGTCCAATATGGATTTAAGTTTTTCTTTTGTGGAATTTGTGTCTCAGGTGATGTAAATAGAATGCAAAGTGAGTTCCTTGATGTGAATTCAAAATTTGATGAAGAGGAGTAAAAAGAAAAACAAAATACACAGAGCCCATTTTAAAGAACTAATACTGAATTCAAACAATTCTTAAGAGTTGTCTGAAATCTAGTATCCCAAATGGCCATGTTCTAGGACAACCAACATTAATGTTTTATACTGTTAAGAAAGAATGCATAAAATTCCACCGTTTGCGAATATCTCTGTTTACAGTTGTGGATTTTTTTCCAACATTTTATAAATATTACAGTATGTACACAGGCTGTGTCTTGGAGAGACACTTATCTCTGTGTCTACTGATCAGAGCTTACTAAAGGATTTTCCTTTGGTTTGCCAGCCCCTGAGGCAACTGACTTTTTTAAACCATTCATTTAAACTATTCACAAAGGCTTCACAGCTTGTTAATTACAGAAGCTTCACAGTACTGGATACGGAATCTTAAGTGTGGAAGCTTCTGTTCTGTTCCTATTTCAGGAACTATCTCATAGTGAGTAATGTGCATCCCTTCCCTGTTGTGTTTTGGTTTTTTGTTTTTTTCTTTTCAGTCTTTTTTTTTTTTGTCTTATTATGATATAAATTCTTGGCAGTAGAAAATATTCTTGCTTTTTTATTTGCTGATGGTGAAAGGCTGTCAAGTGGTAGGTGGAAAAGGCCCCTGGTCTCTGCAACAGGCTATTATTTTTGATATGCAAGCAGGGAAAAAAAGATGGGAGGAGCTGAATTATTTTTTTCTAGAGGATGCAAACTTGATTCTGAATTGTATTCCAGTACTAAATTTCTGCATTGCATTTCTGAAATCTCTGTCCTGAACTGTTCAGGTTCTTTTTTACTCACATATAGGTAGACAGTTAAAAGGATTCAGAATCTGCTGATTTCTTCTCCTTGTCATTGGATTTATCTTGCAGATATGTCAAGATAAATACATTTGTTTTCTAGAATATTGCAAAAGGGGTTTTTTTTAGAAACTAGACTAGGCATAGGAAAACTAGATCAACATAATCCTTCTTGATTAATATACTTGTCATGTGTTGAGAACCTAATTGAATCCGTTTATCAGAATTAATGGCCAAGGTCTCATATTACCAATTTCATTCTGTTTAATGTGTTTTTTGATGTTAAATGTAAGTTCAGATTAACCTCAGTTTTACGTGTTTCTTTTCTAATAAACAAGTGGAATTACATCTTGAATTTCATTAAGTGTTAATGCTGATTTTTGGTTACAGCAAGTTATGGGAATCACGTGTTAAGTTTTATTCCTAACTGTACCACTTATCTACGTGAGTTCAGCCATTTTATTTAGTTTGCCTGGGGATAACCATCTATAAAATGGGCATGTGTAATAAAGTGACTTAATGGAATTCTGTCTTCTGAATACATAGCTATGATAAGGAAAAATGTCTAGAGAGATGCAAACTATGACAACAGAGAATAATGTTTACTTGTAAAACGTTCAAAAGTATACCAAGCATTCTGGAGAGTTTATAAAAAGGGTGGGAATGATTTCTACTCCATTCCGCTGGAGGATTTTCATTATATGGCATAGAAAGTATATCTGTACCTATTGAGATGGTTCATCACGATTAAGGATCTTTTTTGTACACAGTTCAATGTTCTCGTGTCTTTGTTGTCTTTTAAAATGGGCTTTGACACCAATTATTTTCTCGTTCGCTCTATTTCTTTAGCAAGGCCTGAATAATTTGGATTTGTCAATGTGTCATCTTACCTTTGTTACAATCCACTGTATTTTAGTCAATTAGAAAATAATTTCTTGTTTTTCTTTTGTTTTGTTTCCATTTTGGTTTCCAGTTAACTGATTTAACAGGTCAACTTTAGCTAGTCATTAAAAATGGCTGTATTTTTAAAATCAAATGACAGTACCATTGAGGAGTCTTATATGTCCCTCTGTGTTGACTGTAAGCAAGATACTGGACAAAACAGTAGTTTCATGCTTTAAATTCCTTAAAACAGTAGCTAGTGTGGTAAAGCTTTAACTATTTATGTCAACCCTTTTTATTTACAGGTATTGACAATGTTTAAGATTTTGTCAATTTAAAATGGAGGTATCTGTACCACTGTGTCAGTCTTTCTCAATATAATGATTTAGTTCACTTACAGATTAGTCTGTTTGAAATGCCTAGTCAAGAAGAAAGGTCAGCAAGGTTTAGTTGCTGCTCTATTTAATGTGTGTATATATCTTGTTGATATTTCATGGACTGAGAGAATCTAATTCTTTCACCAGTTAACTGATACCCCTATTGAAGTTGATATTACATTAGTATAAAACGTAACCTTTAGAGAAGCAATACACTAATAGAATTAAATTAGCCAGGATTGAAAGATAAAGATCCAAATGTGTACAGGTCATCAACTGCAAATCTTTATTCCTGTGAATAGTCCTACTGAAAACATGATGATTGTTTATATCTGTGGAGATAATTTATACTAGTAAAGTTTAGCTGGATAAATGCCCTTATCTTTACTGACAGGATTTAGAATTATCTGACAAGAGAAATAATCCACTTTTAATGTGTTATTCATGTTTTCCTTTTCTCCAATATCAGCATCAATCTGAATCTCTCCTGTTCACTAGAGGGTCCAGGGAAATGCTTGTAATCTCACTTCTGCTTAGAAATTGTCATAGAAATAGGTGATGTTTGTGATAACAGACATTTGGAAACTTCTTCTGACCTTGAATATAGATTTTTTCTCCTAACAGAAATCACTACTTTTTTTTTTTTTTTTTTTTTTTTTTGTTTAAATGACCTATGTGGAAAAAGAGACCTTTTATGTTCTGCAAAACAATTTCCATTATTTGCTTTGGAGAGGAGATAAACAAGTATCACAGTAATGTTGAAGTAGACAACTAAGTGGACTAGAATTATTTACAAAAATGTTACTAAAATGCAAGCTGGGGATGCCAGGGGAATCCTTTTAACAGATATTAATGTTCCCAAGAAAGAAGCAGTAGTCTTGTTTTTAGGGAATATATTATTTTAGAAAATATGAAACATATGTAGTTTATTAGCATTATGTGAGAAGATGGTGAAAATCATTGTTGCTTAAATCTTGAAATAAAACTAGATGCCCTAAACTACACATATTGGATAGAATAGAATTTTTCAGTAATGCATATTGGTTTAATTTTACAAATAATTTGTTTTCAAGAAGTTGGCGTTCTCAGCAGGGTTATCCATGCTTATAAAAATCAGGCAATTTTTATGTAGGTGCTTATGAGAAGGGGATGTTGATTCAACAGAAATAAGATCAAAAGAAGCCTACAGCAAACTAGGCAGAATGAGAAGAAATAAAAGAAATTAAAATTGCACTCTTGAAAAAGAAGCTGTTTTGATAACTGTGAGTATGCCAAGATGCTCAAATGGACTGGTCAGGCTTCGATCAGCCCTCAGAATTATTCACAGGTTTTATTATTTCTGTACCATCTGGTCAGAACTCATTCTAACATCTGGAGACATGCTTGCTCACTAAGTTGTGGCTAGACAACAACAACTGAGAGGAAATAATTTGGAAGGGGTCTTTATGTGCCAATAGGCTCTACGTGTATGTAATTGAAAACATTTTTTAGAAGTTGGTACATTATTACTAATGTGAGCTGCAACAGTTACACTTAGAAAATATGATTTTAAATGTTTCTCACATATAAGGATGTATTTGTCTAACCAGTTTCCTTCTATCTTCACTGAGTGTAAGCCATACATTAGAGTTCTATTCACAAGCATTTTTCTAACATTATCAATATTGAAAATTAAGAATAAAGATATTATAGTATTTTTAATATGCATATCTTTTAGAACATGACAATAAAATTGTGAAGCTGGAGTCTTAAACATCAAAATGAAGTTCAGAATGCTTTGCTTGTGACTACAGTGCGCACATTCTTACGAAAAAACACTGTGATCCTGCAGAACAATTTTTTTCATGCTAAAATCAACTCTCTTCTGTACATTCTGACAATTTAGTCCATGTGAGTTAATGCATTTTTGAGGCTAGCATAATAGCAGTCTCTTCCCTCAGAGATTATTTACAACATATTAATGCTTCTATAGCACATTGTTTCAGAGTTTGGAACCTACTGGTTGATTTATACATCTTTCTTATTTTTTAGGAACGGTAAACCTATTGAAGAAAATGAAAAATATATGCTGAGAGGAAGCAATACAGAACTAACAATAAGAGATATCAAAAATACTGATGCAGGTCCTTATATCTGTAATGCTAAAAACAAAGCAGGAAATGATAAAAAACAGACATTCCTTCAAGTTTTTGGTAAGTACTGCATAGTATGATCCATCCTTCCTTTTTAAATGTAAACAGTAAGAAACTGAGGTGATAATTCACAATTTTCAGTGCAACAGTATTCCTACAAGGTGTCTACTGATGCAGCAAGCCACTCTAATTTTACAGCTTTTTCCTCCCTGTTGGCTACTTTAACCTTTACACTTGAATTTAATTTTGAAAAGGCTATCTTCAGCATTTGCTTTTCTACTATTCAGATACAGTACAATGGAGTGTTAAATTGTTAGTTCATTCTGGTTTTGCTTTAAAAGTTGTCTGCTTGCAAGAAAGCCAAGAGGAGAAAGAAGGGAAAATTCTGAAAGGGGAAAAAACAGGTTATTTGGAGTTCTAAGCAGTGGTTGGTTTTTTTTTTTTTTTTTTTTTTTTTTTTGTTTTTTTTTTTTGTTTTGTTTTTTTTTTTTGTTTTTGTTTGTTTGTTTGTTTTTTTGTAAGAAGACATCATACAGAGACATCATGAATTTATTAATTTATTTTTATTTCTTGATTTTTATTTTTTAAGTGTGTGGTTGCAGATGTAGCTACAAAAATATTGTCTGATCGGAATTTCAAAGGATAAAAGTAGTAATTTGAGAGCTTTATTTATCTTTCCATGATCTACCACCCAATCTGTGCTCAGGATTCTCTCCTTTACATGGAAGTGATAATTTCTTTGATGTTTTGTATAATTTTGTAGAGCTATAACCTAATGAGAGTAGGCATCTGTGAGAATGTATAAAACCTCCCGCAGAATCATTATGTACGATCAAGGCTGTAGCTTACTTATAGAAATCTACAAAAAAGTAATGTTTCGGAATTTTTTACATTAACCATAGCTTGTAGTAGGAAGACCATTTATATCTGAACAGCTAAAGCACATACTTAGGACCATGGGAAATTTAATTTTAAGTCCCAATTAAAACTAACAGCAATTTATACAAAGTGAAACAATTCTAACTGGAGAGGGTAATCTGATAATTTGCACTGGAAGAACTAAGGTGTTGGGTTGGATAACACTGTCATTTGGGATCTGGGAGCTTGAGGCTGAAGCCATGATGTCAGGTGAACTGTTTAGCTGTGTCTGTGTGCATTCCACTGTCTTTCCTGTTTGAGAAACTCTTCATAGCCCTCCATGCTGTGCTGTCTTCAGTGCTTTGAACTCCACGGGGTTTGCCTAAACATTGGGCCACTTTGTTGTTCTGAGGTACTTGAATGTTATTCTCAATTACTTTTCAAATGAAAGAAGATTAAATGCAATTTTAAATTTCCTCTCATCCTCAAGATATACAGCATCTTGAAGATTTTTGAGGAAAACCAAAATATTTCATTAATTGTATTTCCAAAATTGAAAAAAAAAAAAAAAAAAAAAAAAAAATTGAAGGAATAGAAAAGATCTGTTAGTTTTGATGAGTTTAAGGAAGTTTCAGTCAGAAATAAGTTTGTATGTTATTCGAGTAATTTTAAGTATGGCTGAAATTTACTTAGTTTTTACCTAGGGTAAAGTAACATTTTTATGCAAGGAATAGGAATAGGGAGTGAGTATTTCCTGTATGCATTCTTCCATCTTTTAACAACCACTATTCTGGGGACTCCATGGAAAACTGAATCAAAATGATTTAATAGATAGCATGAGTTTGTTCAATCCATTTTGAACCTATGCATCCTTTTTGTTTCCACAACATCCTAAACTCCTAAATTCCTTAAATCATCTTCTTCTTGCACGAAAAAATATTTCTTATGTTAAGTTCAGAGCCTGTTCATTTCTTTGGCTGATAATTCTCATTTTAAGATAAAAAGTGAAGAATAATTTTCCATATGTTTTTTACATCAAATCTAGTTTTCTCTCTCACTAGTTCATTTATTTTCTAAGGTGCGAGTTTCCAGCCTATTTAGTTTCTCCTACTGTGGAAACGGTTATGAGTCTCTGAACCACACACTCCTATACCTTTCCATTTATAATCCCCTGTTTGTGAAATGGCAAGGCAGTAATGGCACACAGGATTCATGTTGTGGGGGGAACCTGGCTCTTCAGCAGCACGGTGCTGCTTCCGCTTTGATCTCAGTCCCTCTCCTCACGTTCTGTTTGCATCTCTGACTTCCCACAGTACTGAACTGGTGTTTCCACAGTACTGAACTGGTGTTTCCACAGAACTGCCTGCAGTGTCTCTCAGTTATAGCTAATTTAGAGTACATCACTGAGTATATATATTTAGTTATTTTTCTGTATGCTTTACTATTGGATATGTTTAAATTAGGTTATAATAATCTGTGTGCTATTAGTTTGACTTTAGGGAATAGTGTCATAAATTAAGCCTCCTACCTTATGTATAATCTTTAAAGCTCAATGTAATTTTAGTCTAATGTTGCCTTTACAAAGTTCACGTCTACTTTAGTTCTGAAAATGTGGAGCAGAGTTGTATTTTCTTCTACAAAGAACTTTAATTTTCTTTTCTCTTTCATGCAGGTTAAATTCCCAGTCATATACACAACCAACAACTTATTATGCTTTTCTTCCCCTTTTAAATGTATTCAAAAACTGCAGTCTGAAAATGGCAAGGCAGATGGCTGATTATTATAGCTAGATATTACACAAACAGCCAATTTGTGTTAAAATGACGTATTAAATTACATTATTCTTTCCCACTCCATTAGCTTGCTTGTCTCACATACCTGCTATCTTTAATTTTAATTTACAGTCCATACTCCTTGGGGCAACAACTATTATTTCTACTACAACAGGGCTCTGGCAGGCTTGAAAGTTGTAATAACAGTAATGTAACCATAATGCAATAAAAATAACAGTAACATTATAGCATTCAGCATTTAAAATTTCTAGTATTCTGCACTTCTTAGTGGACATGCCCATCTTAGTGCCATCTAACAGCTGCATATGTTTAGTTTCCATGCGTGACCTAGATTTTTTTGTTAAATATTTTTTTTTTTTAGTTTTCAGTGTCAGTGTTTAAAAAGCTATTTTGTCCTCATATCAAATTCTTACTGACAGTTTTTCTGCAACAGTAACACATGTATAGAAACCTATAGGCACACAGCCTGCTCTCTCTGGTTGTTCATCTTTATTAGTGCTTTCTATCTGTTCTACCTAATAAGAAATGGAAGAGTAAAGAAAACCTTGTTTTGCTCAGGATTTCTTACTAATCATCTCTGTCTGTTATCCTGTTATCTGCTGTAGTTGTCCCTGTAACATTATTCATTACTACGTAAAAGATCTCATCCAAATTAATCCTTAGATCTTGTACTGAGATTTTTGACACAAATTGATTTATGTTTAGTCATTCTGAATGACTTGAAACCATAGATGTTCTTTCTTGAATTCTTTAAAAATATTTTTAGTATTTGTCTCTGCTTGGTAGCTAACTTTTTATATCTCTCTCACCCATACTTTCCAGTTTCATTGTCTTCTTTGATTTGTTTTGTGATGTAGTTAGTCATATATGTACATATGTGGGTGTTTAGATACATGTGAATTAATATTTTTAATTATGCAATACCACATTTTTACAGCTATGGGCACCCCAACAAAAATTTCCAAAGTAACATAATAACAAGAAGTTAATTTAAGAGCAGCTAAGAAAATTCAATACCCAAAAGGCTTCCTACATCATCTTACTTTCTCAGACCTAAATATTAATTTCTTCATCATTCCTCCTCCAGACTGATGGCAGTAGTGCTCATTTACTTTATTAGAAAAACTCTAATCAGGATAAATTAAAATAAGTTACCTTTAATTAAAGACACATTTATGCTTTATAAGAATAATGCTTATATTCTGAAGATAGTTTTTATATTTTCATTTTCTTTGTTCTTTATTTTTTCCTTTCCACTCATTAATCACTCAAATACTTAGATCTGCCATTTGATGATGCATAAACAGCTGAGGTTTTCAACAAGTTTTCTCTCTTGTATATAAGCCATAGAAAGAGACATTTCTATGTCTAATAACTTCTCTTTCTAGAAAAAAGAAAAATATTTTTTCTTTAATCATAACTGGTAAAAAAATTGGAAGGAGTTCTAGCATACGTTAATTTGAAGTTCTCTAGGGTGTAGGTGTTTTACCTACATAATCAATGAGAGGGTAGTCTGAGCTTATAAAAAATACTTCATTGACATTTCAGTAGTTTCTAACAATTGCTTTCATGAAAGTCAAATGAGGGAAAAAATACTTCAAGAAGAATTGCAGAAGATCCTTTATAATTATTGTATGGTTTGAGCACATACTATTTTTGTTTTCTAGATGTCTTGTTAAATATAATATAAATCTTGTATAGCAGAAAGGTTTTTGTAGCTGTGTTCAATGTAACTTTTGTTGGTTATTGAGAAAGTATATGCCATTATTAATTAACCACCATCAGTCAGATTAGAGGAAATGCAACAGACCTCTCCTGTCTTATCCTTCTTAGATGGGTTATAAATGTTAAAGTTCAAAACATTTTAGTTAATGTAGGGTCTCAAAAGCCATGTATCTTGAAACCAAAGAGGCTGCAGTGAGTCTATAATGAGACTGGGGTGAAAGATTGCCTAAATTTTTTCCATTATTTTCAGACTTAATGACTGTATTCTTTGTATATTTTTAGTGCCTGAAGCACACCTAATTAGTGTTCCTTTGGCCTTAATAAGTAGATTAATATGTGTTTTGGTAAGGTTTTGTTTTATTTTTTGTTTGTTTTTTATTTTTTTTCCTAAGATACTATTTAATAAATATATGGAAACTCTTAATTTAAATTCACTGACATCTCTAGAAAGGAAATCCCATGGACCTGTGTATGGAACTATATGTGCCTGCACATCCCAGATACTATGAAGTATACCAACTGCAACTTCACAAAGTACAATTCATCAATTAAAGATACAGTGTCAAAAGTTCATAGAGTTTCTATATTCCATCTTCATACCTCTTACATCCTTACCTGGTTGGAACATCTCTTCTTTTTAAAATAAACATTACACAATCTGTGAAGCCAGTGATGCCAGTTCTCAGAAGACAAGTCTTAAAACTTTTTGAATGTGAAGTAGTAATACCCTATTAACATGTACAAAGACTCAGGTTTATCGTGAACTAGGTCAAGCCAACACTTCATATTGGTGTATGTGCAAATCCTTACTATGTCAGGAATCAAATGTCAGGAATCTGTTACTTAGATATTTCCTTGTTGGGCTCTAGCTTGTTTATGAAATTCAGATTGTACCAGCAGTTTCCATGACAGGGTTGCAGTTTTACTACATGATTCAGCTGTGACTGTGCAGGAAGATAGCATAAGAATATGATTCCTCATGTGTCATCTTAATCAAGAGATCCTGTCAGGCAGCAATGCAGACATATACTAAGTACTCTCACCAGTAAATCCCTGTTTGTATTAATAACAAGATGTTTAAAGCAGTTATTTTGATGAGATACAATCAGAACTATCTCAAGCTTTATATATGTGCTGTTTCCCAAGTCTGATGAAACTCTTTTGTCAAAGATATGGGTAGAACTCTGTGAATTCAATAAATTATGTACCTTTTCCAATAAATCAGTTTAAGCAACAAATCTAAAATATCAGATTGCTATCCATGTTGTTCTTAAGCTTTTGGAGGAGGCTATAGGTGCACAGCAATGAGCTTAGCCCTTGTCTGAGACAAATCCAGAAGAGACCAAGGAAAGAATCTGAAATAGACTTGTTTATTGTGGAAGCGTTAGAAAACAACATCAACCTTCTTTGCTAAGAGAGCAAACTTTCCAACCAGTAAATGTTGTTTCTTTGTCACCATCACACTGTCAATAATTTAAAAATGCATGTCTAGTAATAAGCAGTTCCTTACCTTCCAAATAAAATAATTTTAATGAGATTTAGGCATAACTTCTTTCTATATTCAATCCCTCTTTCATTTCAGTCAGGTCATTCAGTCTGCAATTTTTTAAGTACATTATAATACAAATATTTCAATATTTTTGACTGAAGAAATCAACAAAGATCTGGAGGCTTCCTGGATTTACATTCAAAGAGCCAGGATTTTAATTTGTTTCATATTTTCTAGAGCATGGCAAGCAAATAGCAATTCAGTTTGAAAATGACCGTATCAATTTAGAAACAACAGTTAAGGAATTGGGGGTGGGAGAAACTAATTGATTCAGTATTTCTGTCAAGACTAGTCTTGGCATTCTCAAATAAATTGTTATTTGCATGTACACTAAAGTATTTTAATATTTTTCAGTGTCCAAAATGTCATAAAGAAATTAGTCAAACAGTATAAAAACTTCTATTCAATAGCAAATTAGGACTTGAGACCAACAAAAAATGAAGCAATTAATTAATATCCCCTATATGATCTCTCTTCTTCTTACTAGTAATAACTGTCAGCTAGATATATTTGATGATTAAACAGCACTTATTGCTTTAAATGTCAGCTGCTTATGTCTAAAATGTCACGCTAAAACTTTTTGTCTTGCAGTGATCCATTTGAAGAAGGCCTTAAAGAAATTTAGAATATAAGTGTAAGATTAAAAATTAGAATATCTTTTATAAGTTTTAGAACATGCATTATTGTGAGCAAGGTCATACTGTTTGTCATGTTGTCTATGACAAAGTCTTGTTCTGGTAGTAATCTGGTGGAAATAATGTAATTCCAAATTTGCAAACTTCTGACAAACTACTATGTATGATGCTTTTTTTAATGAGTGGTATATCTGCCATAGCTCTTCCCTTGTTCCCTGGAATGATATTATATCAAAGGAAAGAAAGGAAAGAACAGATTATATAGTAGCCAGGAGACATGGCTAGAGAAATAAACTACCTAAGTACTGCAGTAATGTATTTCATAGGCATTTGTATGATCCTGAAAGTGAGAGTAATAACTGAACTTATTTTAAAGCTCAGTATAGTTATCTTCTATCTCAAATTCTTTTTTGTATTTCTTTCAACTGACATCTCTTGTTATATCACTGAGGAGAGTTTCAGCTTTTCTCAGCCAAATTGATGTCCTGCTGTAATGCTTTGCTTACTACCTTCTACTGCATCCAATAAAGCTGGATCCAGTTGACATTTCGAGGCCCTGATCACTCAGGTCACATCACCCTGCAAATGATGTCACTTACCATAGTTTATATCTTAATGAATCAAGATATTAGTTCAGTGTTTTGTTAGGTAAAGTATTACTTGTTTCTCATCTGTACGCAATAAATAGTAAAGGGTGAACAGGCAGTAGACAAGAAACAGAAGGAATATGGAGATAAGGAAAGAGAAGTGAGACCAAGAATGGAGTGGTTGCAACGGATAAAAGAGAATTAGGTGATATATCTGGATACAGCAAGTTTGAACCTGGTTTTATTATTTTTCTTGTTGGTGCTGAATGCAGGAGCATCTGTGAGACAATAGTCATAAATTAAATAGTGGTCATAAAATGAAAAAGGACACTAGACATAAGGAAAACATTCTTCACCATGAGGACAGCCAGGCAATGCAACAGGCTGGTGAGAAGGGCTGTGTGCTCTCTGTTCTTGGCATTTTTCAAGATAATGCACAACAAATCCCTGAGCAATCTGGCCTGAACAGGGTCTGTTGACCCTGTCTTGATAAGATTGGTCAAATTGACCTTTTGGAGTCCCCTCCAACCTGAATGATTCTCCTTCCCCTTTTTCATCCACTAACATAAGCCAACACTAAGTTAGTAACCCCATTAGAAAATAGGTTACCTCTGTTTATTTTCTGCTTCATATAGAATATACTATAGTAGTGCTTCTTCAAAAGCAAAATACAGAAAAGCTACATAGTATATACATTATTTTCAACAAATGTACTTAATAGTGACAGTCAATGTTGAGAGCTGCCAAAATGTAACTTAATTCACTTACAAAATGTAAACTTGATTCACTGCTTTTGAATGTAAACATATTAAATCATGCTCTTATTACATGATTACATGCTAGGTTTTCCAGTGGAATTAGTGTCTCATTGAATATGTAAAGTGGATAGGTTCAGTGAAATTTATTAATGATTATATATGAGTGAATATATAGGACCAAGACATTTTTTATGAAGATACTTGAATGCCATGGAAGAGAGTAATATTCTATGCATGGTTCTACAACAGAGTTCTTGTGTGACATTTTGTGGATAAGTCCTCTAAATAACTGTTCGCATGTAACCAGAAATTGTATTCCATATGTAAATAACCTGACAAGGTACAGTGTAGTTTGAGAGCTGTAGTTGCTGTGTACTTGTGGCTATAAAGGGGAACAATATGAAGAATGCAGAAAATATCTCTATTTTTTTTAATGTATCTTACCACCAATTTACTCAGTAAGTAAGGATGAATAGCTTTGTATCAGAGAACTTTTCACTTCTTAATCGTGTTAATACCACTACAGTGTTTGTTATCAGAGTATTTTGTTATATTCAGTAATTTGTGTAAGGCAGCTAGATACTGATAAAGATCAAAGTCTAAGAATATTAATAATTATTTTTTTCTAAATAATTTGAAGTCAAACACATATTGTCATAGAATCAAAGAATTCATGAATTCGGAAGACGCCTCTGGACCATCTAGTCCAACCCGCTGCTCAGAGCAAGGTCAGCCAGAGGAGGTATCTCAGGGCCATGTCTAGCTGGGTTTTGAATATCTTCAAGGATGGAGACTCCACAGTCTCCTGGACAGCTTGTTCTGCTGCTCAGTCACCCTCTCAGTGGGTGTGTCAGCCATATTGAGCCAGGAGTCCAGGTCATCAGTTATACAGAAATGATTGTTGTGCAGCTTAAAGTCAGAAAAGTTGGTTGCTCCTATAGATGGTAGCATTAAACTTTTACTTAATTGCAAATAAAAAATTACGAATATGTTTTAACAAAAGAAGTAGTTTAAAAGCTAGATTTTGACATGACATTATTTGTGCAGGATGATTAATGTAATTTGTATTTTTAACAGTACAGCCTCAAATAATACAACTTAAAAATGAAACCACGTTTGAGAATGGGAAAGCCACACTCATCTGTGAAGCAGAAGGAGAACCTATCCCAGAGATTACTTGGAAAAGGGCCATTGATGGAATAACTTTTTCTGAAGGTGACAAGGTAAATCAGCCTTTAATGTCTAAAATATCTTAAGATGTATTCTCTGGCTAATCTTCTTTTTGTAAGCAGTAAATTAATTTAGGGATAGATTAATTCTAGATTCCTCTGGAATTGGAAGGAATTGCCACTTTCCAAAGTAACAAGAGAGACATGAAGATTCTAAATTTTAAATTAAAAAAAAAAAAACCAAAACAACAACAACAAAAAACCCACCCGACCAATGAAAGTTACTGAAAGGTCATTCATCTCATCATGCCTAAATTTTCATACATAATCCCTACTAAGGGTTTCAATTTAATCTTGATTATAATGGCTGCCCATAGGCCTTCTTGGCTGTAGTTGGACTCTGTCCAGTATTTCTCAAAATGGAGTGGAGCTTACAGAAATCTAACATAAAAAATTCTGAATACATTGGAGTTCTTCATTTCCCACTTTTGATTTTTTTCCTGTTTTTCTTATATTTTTCCTCACACAGAGCAAGTAGTCTATGACTACAAATTGAACCTCTTTTCCCATTTTGTTTTCCCATTTTCCTGTTTTATTGCAAAAGTAAGTTGAGTAGAGAAAGATTCCAGTATGACATTGTTATTAAAAAAGTCAGGTACTATGGGAACAAGAGCTGTCAATAAATGGAATGGTGAAAGCAAAAGGGAACATTATTCCTAACTATGCAGGTAACAAGCTGTTTCTACAGAGCTCTTTTTCCTTTTCCTTTTCTTAAACAATTTTCTTTCAGTATTTGAACAATTATTTGCTTCTTAATTTCCTTACATAAACTACAACATTTCTCTGTGCTGGTTGAAGTATGGGATACTATCCATCTAGCTAATTCAGAATCTTTACTTCACATAAACAAATAGAAAATACAATCTTCTTGCAGTTGTTTGCATATTTATAGCTGTTGCTTAAAAAACAAGTGACAAACCAATACAGCAATGATGCCACTGAGGGAATTAGATACATAGTAAGTTACTTAGTTTATAAGGTATTTCTGTATATTAAGGAATTATGTACTTTCATTATTTGTGTTCTGAAGGAGAATGTCTGGTCTGGTCTAGTCTCTGACTTGACCTTTCCTGGAGTTGAGGCAGTTTATTTGAGGCCCTGTCTACCATTTTCCTGCTATGGGATTTGCATTTTGGAGCAACGTAATGACATTTATATCATAGGGGTTTTTTCCTAATAATTGTGCATTAAAACAAAGCACTTTATCTCTTCCTTAAATGTTTCAAGTCAAAGGTCATCTTTCTGACCCACAGAGACTACAGGATTCAAAGGTTATAAATGTAGCTTTTCACTTCTGTTTGGAATGTTCTTAATATAACTTTGTCATATCAGAAATTGAAAATTGAAGCAAATCACAGAAATGAGCTAAAAAATGTTGGTGCATTTGAATCCAGAAATTTATCCAGTGCATATGTAGGACTCTGTTATATTTCTACTTCAAACTGCAGGTGATTAAACTGTCTAGACATATTACTGTAGCATTCTCTGAACTGTGGTGCAACTGAATAATACTGACAACCAAACTAAAACCTATATTCACTTTCTACTAGTGTGATGACATACTGTATGTGGAAGATAAAAAGAATGAGAATAAATACAGTTATATGTTCTCCTTTTGTTCTTGCCAATGGAAGAACTGTATGTGTATTGCTCATGGGAAAGTTTTTGCTGAATGTTGACTAAATGTTCTGTAATACTGTATATGTTCTTGAGCTATAAAATATGTTGCTGCATTTGCCATGTGGTGCTCCATGTCTAGGATACCAAAGCCTGGGCTTGTGCTTTCCTACTGGAAGTGAATAAATCATTGAATAATTGTTGAATAATACAGCAATGTTTTACACACAGAAAAAATAAAAGGTGAACTGAAGAAAATGGGGGGGGGGGGGGGGGGGGGCAGTTGTAGCACAGTCTTAAATTGAAATTATTATTATATGTGATAACTTTTGAAGTAATGATGAATCACCAGACGTACTTGCACCAACATAAAAATTATCATCTACATTTACTGAATTCATCTTCTGATTTTTTTACCACTTTTAAATCATTTTTTGGTATAAACTGCACTTTATCCAACATTTTAGTTGAATTAGGAGTATCTTTAGGGGATATTTTTTTTCTTTAGAAGATGGAAGAACTGCTCTAACTATAATAATAACATGATGGTTAAAAAACTCAGAAATTGTTGTTGTTCTTTTTTAATTATTACTTTCAGTATGTAGCTCCTCAGTCCCATTATTCTTTTTTGCTAAAGTACAAGCATACCTCATGTGGATAAGGAGGAAGGCTGAATGTGAGATCATTCTTAGTCTGCATGGATTCAGAATGTTTTCTTTCAAATGATAGATCTTATAACCAGGACACAGGCTTTTCTGAGTTTTGAAATTATTTTGTCCAAAAGAATGGAAAATATGCACCAAAGTCATAGATCAAAGAAATACTCCTGCTGGGCTTACGGAGAATAATGTTAATGAGTAAGAGGCCTATAATTATCTCTTAGGAAAATATAGCTTTGATAAAGGATTTTCAGCACATCAGAAGTGTGTATTTGAAAGTTGAAGCCAAGTGAGTTCAAACCAGAAGCAAAGAAGCCTCTTCCTCTTTCCCTTTATCAGTTAGTCTTTGGAAGAATCTATCACACAGTTTGTGGTCCCTCTTTCATTGAGAATTTGAAATAAAGGGTTCTTTCCCCTTCCTCTGACCTCTCTTGAAAGTTTAAATGGAAACTTTTCTGGGAGGTCACATTAGATGACCTCTGTAATCCTTTTATGGCTTTATAACCCATAAATACATGAGACTGGGTAAGCCTAAGTAAATGAATGATTATGTGTGACAGAAGGTGTTTGGCTCACTCTTAAAGATTTGAAAATGGAAATGGAGGTTTAGTCCAAGACCAGAGCTTCATCTGCTGTTGCAATGTCAAGCCAGAACTCTCTGCATGGTGCATGTACTCTGTTTCTGTGCTTCTAGTCCCTGACTCCCAGCATTGCATGCCCTTTCACTAACGTGCCAACCTGGTCATGCCTTTTTCAGCTGCGATTTGAAATGGCATGTTCCTGCAGACCTCTGTGCATCCAGCGGGCCTGGCCCTTTTCCCAGTAAAAAGAGGAGGGAGGAAAAGAGTTGCTTTTTGTAGAACAGAAGGAAGGATGGTGTTTGGATTTGATTTGCTCTAATCACTTATAAAGTGGATTTTGGACATGCACATACATATTGACGTACATCCCTGAAGGAATGCATATACTGATTTCTCTGACACAAAAATGTCATTTATTCCTGTGCATACTGCAGAAGTGTGAGGGCAGAGTTCCATGCTCTACTTTCCTTGTATCTAATTCTAGCAGAAATATGAAAGCTGACCAATGTTGTTTGTAATTACCATTTCAAGCCCTGTTTTGGAATACAAATGATAATAACAGATGGGACTTGATTTGAGACAGTAGCTCCACTGTGTGCAGCATGTGTCCAAAGAGACAAACTTTACCCTGAAGAATTTAATGTAAACATGTAAAATGAATGAAAGAATTAAGTGCAGAGAGGTTCCAGTCCATCTGTATCTGATACTCAGTTTTGATAATGCCTCATGTATGGGGTAAGTGGTTAACAAAGAAACAAACAACCAACAACAAAACCAAAACCAAAACAAAACAAAAAAAAAAAAAAAAAAAAAAAAAAAAGAGAGAATTTAGAGAGAATTTGCAGCTTGGGTATTGGGTTTAAGATATGCAATGATATGTATTTTGTATATATTTGATACAGATTCACCAAATGTCTTTGAAATACCTTACACTATTCTTCTTGTATCCACAAGTAAAAAAATCTCTGATTTTTCACCTTATAATGAAGACTACAGAGATAGCTTGAGTTCTGCTTCCTTCCATCTATCTACCATTGCAATAATAATCTGAGTGTCCTGTGCAATTTCCTGTGACATTGTTTCTGAATATTGCAGAGCTCAGACCAATAATTAAATTCTTGCCCAAGTTTGAATTCTCTATATATTGACATGCAAATCATAACTATTTGCAGCTTGTAGAGTTTTTCATAGTTTTCATGATCAGGCAATAGGGAAAGGTAAAGAATTTGGGGTTTGTTTTGTCTTTTTATTTGAAAGGTCAACTCTGCTTTTTCCCCAAGTCTGTTAACTCCACTTCAGCTATTACAAATGTTAATAAAAATAATCTGAAAAGTTTTTTACTCCCTGTACATGCTCTTGTCACTGCACAAAAAGAAGCAGTGCTACAGTGTCAGTGACTTGTGTTGCCTTTCTTTTTCAGATAGTAATGAGTGCTCTGTTACATTCTTGCTCATTAAGGATCAGGTCTTTATTTGAAATGAATCACCTAGAAGGATGAAACATAGATGTATCTAGGGTATTTTAATTGTAATTTAATCTTAGGAACTTTTATTATTTGAATAGTTGGAAAGACATAAGGGGCAAGTCTCCTTGCCTTATTGAAGAGAATTGTTATAACCTGTTTCACCTACCTGTTGTGTGAACAGCTTCTACTTACAATATCACAGAATATTTTTGCTGTTGTAATATTAGCACATGCCAGCAGGCCAGAACAGTGTATGTAGCCAGCTGCAATTGTGTTTGATTATGCAACTGAGACATTTTGAAAACAATTCAATGAGGGATCAAAGATTTTTTTATTTTGTTTTTAACCCCAGAATGACTCATGGTGGGCTTTGCATTTTCAGACTATGAAATAGAATAGTGAGAATATTGTGACTAGAAGGAGAAGATAAATAAATGGACTTGGGAGTTAGTAGAAAGCAGGAGGATGTCCTTAAATGTTAAGTAATTAGTGCTGTTGAGAATATTCAGATTTATACCCTGTGACATATGAAAGACATGGAGCACATATGAGCACTGAATAGTATACTCTTACCAGTCATCTGATTCGTAGAAACATGCATATGTTTCGGGGCTCCTTCATCTTCTCTATGGCATGTCTAGCTACACTAATATGGACTTGGGACAAGCTCTTCAATTAACAAGAGTTAAAAATAGAGTGTACAGTTTTGGGAGATGACAGTATTTTAGTAGTGAGATTGATTTTGGAGGGCTAAGATTATATGCAGTTAGAAGTAAAGAGCAGTTTTCCTGGGTGAGCCGAGTAAGCATTACAGTAGGAAAGCTACAAGCCAGCATGGATATTTCAAAGTCCTTAAATTGCCTGGTCACTCAGCTGAATTCCACACACTCCTTTAGGTAACAATATCTGCAGTGATATGTAAATAAAGCCAAAACTGAAGCTAGAAATTATTCTGATGTACCATAGCCTTTTCCCCAGTGCAGGTTTGGTTGGTGGTTATATTGACAACTCAATGCTAAATCTCAGCTGCATGGTCAGCGGGCCCTTCAGATTTATTCCTCTCTTGGGAGAGAAATTAAATGCTCTGTTACCCAGAGCAGACATACATGGCTTTACATACACATATCCCTATATGCTATCAAGTTGCATGGATGACTGCCTTAGTATCACATTAGCTCAGACTTCTCTCATTTCTGCAATTTTTTCCTTTCAGTAAAACTTCAAGGTAACTTTCCACTGGGACAGAATTGAGTAAGCAGACAAAGTTGATGATTATTTAAAGAAGACAGCCAAAAAAAAAAAAATAAAATTTAATAACTCTTCTGTATTAAAAGCTTAAACCCCCTAGGGAAAGAAGAATGTTTATTTAGGAACATTACTAATTCAATCACTTGTTTAACATGATACCTTAAATTAAGTACAAAATTTTTGTCCATTCTGTAAATGGATAATACTATTTCTACCTAATTCATATTTCAAGCTTAAAAATTCTCTCCCATTTAATCTATTTGCTTATGTATTACCTATGGACCAAGTAGAGATTTTTGGGTACTTTCTGTGGATTGTGGTGTTTCATTTACTGGATGAAATAAAGGTTTGGAAATGGCATTTCTTTCCCTTCCAATATTAGTTTTTTCCATTTAGTCATCACTGATAATATACTGTCTGTTACACTGATGAAGACTGAAATTATCAGGGAACTTTTTATGGACCAACAATTCCTACAATACCAGTGCAGCTTGGACTTCAGTATTCGTTCATTCCTTCCACTGTGCAAAAGATTGTTTCATGAACTTGTGCCTAACTAACAGTTGTATTATTTGCTAATGGTTTAATAACTTTCAAATAGCTGTTACTTGTCAGATAAAATAGAGATCCTGCATGCGATGATACATTGAGTGATACAGCCACACTTTATAGACTGGAGACATTTGGTAGTGTTCACAGATGCACTTCTCCAGAGACATCGGAAATGTAACATTTTCTGCATAACATGGAAACTCATAGGAAATGAGCACAGTTGATTTCACAATCATCAGTATAATGCTGGTAAAACATATTTACAGTATTAAAACCTGTCAGCAGTTTTCCTGACCTGAAAAGCAATTTGAATCCCCTTTTATGTTAGGAGAAAATAAGTATTTTGACTTTTGGCAAAACCAGGATGAAAGCAAGTGGCCTGGATTCTGTTCTTCAATCTGTTGTTTGTTTTGTTTAACAAATTATCTAAACTCTGTGTAATAATGAGTTCTCAATAACTTATTAATGTCCTTAGTATGCTGTTAAAAAAAACCACATATTCCTATCACATTTTCACTGTACCATCTCCCTGTGTGCATCTACTCGTACACTATCTTCCTATTAATACCAGTTCTCAGATTTCAAACACAGTCAAATTATGGCAGTTCAACATGACAAAGCTGATGGACCAATATATGTCTGCCATCTGCGACAGTTAAGAGGCTGTGCAACCTAACTAAAAGCATAATGCAAGAGTGTTATTTTTTTGCATTGGGAAAGTGAAGACTGTTTGCACCATCCCTTATTGATGGCTTCTGAAATTCAGCAAACAGTATTTCATAGAACTGCACAACTGAATCATAGGTCCGAGCTCTGATTCATGGTCAAAATAACCCCCATCTATGCATGGTTTCAACCCGTGTTATTAAAATTTCTAAATGTTGCAATAGCATAAATAATGGTATCAACAGGAAGAAGTTTTTTGTGTTTCTATAAATTTATGCTTGTACAAGTTGTGACATTTATGCTAAAGGTCAATGAATTGATAACATGTGGCAATCTACCTTACTGCGAACTGGCCATCTAACATCTAGGTAGCTGATAGGGAATGTTAAAGCCCTCAGAGCTATATTATTTGGTAAAAATTGATTGTATTAACATAGTACACTATAAATGTTCCTCTTCTTAAGATAGTATACGAAAGTGGATATTTAATATAGAAATTTGCATTAAGCATACAGTTTTGTGAATATTTAGAGTTCCAAAATGAGTAAATACCTTTTTGCCATCACATTTCATAAGCTTTCCAACTTGTTTCAGACTCTAGTAGCAGGACATTTTTCCATAATAGGTTCCACACAGTTTAACTGATAGGTTCAGCATAATTTTGTATTTATATCCGTACGTATAAATTTAGAAATGTAAATACAGAAATGCTATTGGATGATACAAATTAAATAAAATAACTTGAAAACAAATAGTTTTATGCCCTTTCAGATATGCCCAGGTTAGCTCATTTTCTCCATTTTGTTTGCTACGGCAATAATTTCCTGCTGTTTCTTCAGTTGCAGAAATCCCTACATAATTATTTGGGTTAGTGAGCAAAGACGCTTTGATCTGTGAGATCTTGATCTGTGTCCTTCTGCAGACAATTCCCCTGCTCCTCATGACTCAAGTTATGCATTTCTGGCTTTCTGTGCCTTTCCTTCCCCTAAGCCTTGTTGCTTATATATCCCCCCCGTAGGGCTCCACCTCATCCCAGTTTTTAGATAGACTTTCTATCTGTTGTGTAACCATAGAAATTTTAATAAAATATATCACCTTTCCAGAAAACTGGAGAGGATTCCAAGCTGCATACAACTACTGAACACACCAGTAAGAGAAACTCAAATGGTGATCCCCTTTTTTCTTTTCCCTGCAAAGAAAGCACTTGTTCTGCTCTGTGTTACGTAACTGCATCCCTTCACCACATAAGTTATTCCTGCAACCTAAGCTAAACTGTGTCATGGTTTGGACCTCAATTCAGTGAAATTTAAATGACTGTATATATCAATGCATTAAGCTCAGTCTCTGATTCTTGAAGTAGTTGTCATTTTAAAAGTTATTTTATATTCCTACAGAAGAGTTTTGTGAGCAAGAGGGGCATCGCAACCCATATTTACCCACAACTCTGTTATTGTTCCACATAATGTTTTATCAGTTTAAACGAAATAAGCAATTACTCGTAATCCAGTTACAATGATATGAACACTTTAATCCAAGTTATCTAAGTAATACAGGGGGAAAAATTTAAAAGTACAGTTAAAATTGTTATACAAAAGCTTCCTAGTTTTCATTGTTATATTCATCTTTCCAGTACTTCCTGAGACCTGAGGTTGACAGTACTTATTTTCCTTTTTAAAAAAAAAAAAAAAAATAAAAAAAGGGAGAGAAGTGTTGACAAAGCATGAGCACCCTAAATTCTTCTCCATATAAATGACTTAACCTTCCACCCCAACCCCTTAAAAAGAAACCTAACCAAAATCATAATTACTTCCCTGCCTTGGGTCAACTTGAAGTTATTTTTGTCCATTTTGTACAGCAGTCAATACACATGCTTTGTCTTTATAGATTTTCAGCTGCAGGTTATTTTGGTTCCACTCCACCCCTTTCTTTTTTTCCTGTTTCACCTGTTAATTATTAAAGTTACAGAACTGCCTCCTCCAGTCCCAAGTAAGATAAAGAACTAGTGTTTGTTACTTAGACCTTTGCCATATGTGGTACTTGGCACAGAGCTAAGCAGAAACAAATTTGGGTAGTTACCTCATGACTAGGGACTTGGAATCATAAAGCAGACTGAAATCACCTCAGACCAAGACAATGCCTGGCAAGTCCTGAGACCCTGCACTGGAACACTGCAGAGCTTCTACTAGCGGTAGGAGATTCAAATACAATATTCATACTTACTGGGCTACAATCCCTGCCTGAAGGAAAACTGGGATCCTAGTGCTTGATGATTCCTTGTTCTTTCACAGTTACATAACTCACTCTGTATGGGCAGTTTGGTTTAGTACAGTGGTATAGTTTCACTGTACTAGTTATTTCTACAGCTGAAGTAATATTTACTTTAGATTTGAACTGACCCAAACAGAAACAGGACCGGGTTGAAGTTCTTAGTGAGAATAACCATGCTTGTTGCTACTGTTGCTGTATATATTTGATAGTGCTTATTCTTGTTCAGATGTACAGATCTTGAGTAATTACTGAAGAATAAATTCTGTCAAATCACAGTATTTTAAGTCTGAGCCGTCCTAGATCCCATATTGATACATGTTTGGAGGGATATGCTTGTGCTAGTCTTCCCTTACTTTGCAGGAAGACCTTGTGACTCCAATTTGCACTGAAGTTACAAATGCTTTGCAGCCATTTTAAAGATTTACAAAGCTGGGTTATAATCACCTGTGTCTCATTCTCATTTATCCAAAGAATCAAGTTATAGTAAGATTTGATTGTCTAAAGAAAGATGTAATTGTATAGTAAAATCATTATTTTTAGTGGCTGTTTTCTGTGAGGTCTGTATTGAATAAGAACATTGTACTTAATGGACTTATTTCTGAGAATTTGCTGGTCTGAATCCGTCAGTCACCTATGTTAATGACATCATAGCAGTGTTGGAGTAGATTCAGATCAGCAAAATTATTAGGAATAAAACCATTAAATACAGTATTTATGAGTGAATTGTAATTTCTAATTGCAAAGTACATATGCAGTTATTACAGTTGTAATATTTCTGTTATGAACACTCGTTTGTGTTTACTATTGTTATTTTTTATGGCCAACACAAATGCTTGTATTCCCCTACAAGCTTTTTTTATATGATGCTAATATTTTTGCAATTAATAATCATCAACCATGTCTTTCTTGTGATCTGCATCTTTAGTGGAAGTAATCTTGAATGGCTAATATCATATTTTCTCTCTTTATTATTTTTCTTTCATATTCTTTTGTGAATAAAAACAAATCAAGAAAAGAAGTTCAGTTTTCTGTTTCATATCTACGTGTTTTTGGTGTATTAGATATCCTGTGTCATCTCATTACATAAAACCTAAATTTGAAAGAAATGCCAACATGAATCAATCAAATATCTGCTCAGAATTTTTAAAAATTATATGAAGCTTTCAAGAATAAATTTTTCCTGAGATTGTACATGCTGTTAACAAGCTGCATAGAACCCACTATTATTTCCAATACGAGTTCTTTAAAAGTAACTGCTGTGTCTGCAGATGAACAGAAAAGCAAAGCAACAAAATTTTTTTCTTCATGATTAGTTTTTCATGCCTTCCCTAGTGTTACACTATAGATCTACAAAGAGTAGGTTCTTCAATAATTTCTTCCATGTGGAAAAACAAATGCCTAACAAATTCAGGAATTTGCAGCGTGCTGACATATGTATTTAACGAGCTACAGTTCTAAAAGAATCACAAGGTGTCCTATAAATATCACTGAAGTCCAAGACACTGCTGTAGCATTATTCTGATTCACTGGACATTAAGACATATGCACGTAGCAATACTCTGGAATTTTCTGCTGTCTCCAACAGGTGCATGGATAGAATACATTTACCTGAAGAGAATGGGAAATATTGTGAATATACCATCCATAATCCAGAAGGGAGCTTCCATCAGCTTCTACACGATGATGGCTGTTGTGACTAACAGCCTTTTCTCATCATCAAAGGTAGATTTTCAGACTAGGAATTGCTGATCACTTACATTTTACAGACCTCTGGAATTTTATCATCATTTAGTATCAGCATGTCAGGTTGCAGAAGTTCTTACCTTTCATGCTGCTTCAAGGAACAGTTTCATGAGCAATTATGATCGGCTTAAATCTCACATATAAGAAACGTCAGCCTGAAGTATATGATAGGAAGTTTTCCTCTCATGTGGATATCAACACAATCCAAAATCAGAAAGCTTCCTAAAAAAATTGTTATTCATGTAATTCCAAAGATTATTCTATTAATCAGTATTTGTTTTCTCCTTGAAAATTCAGTGATGTATATTTGGAACATGGCCAAGACAACATAGTGAGTTGGCAATTTTTGACAATTTGATTTGAAGAAGGAAGAGCTAGGCATAACATTAAAACAGGTTTTGGTTTGGTTTGATTTGGTTTGGTTTTTTTCATCCTTCATGCCCCTCCCCACTCTCAGCGTGAGGATCTCTTCTACCATGTACATCTGCAGCAGCTCCTTTGGAGGAACTAGAAAAAGTCTTGTAGCTTCTACTCAAGTTGTATGTTCTCACAATGACTGTTCTTGAGTATGTTGCACCTTGTTTTACAAAAGAAACAACACTCTCAGTTCTAAGCCACTGTTTCTTCATCTTTTCTGTTGTTAACACATGCAATGCACGTTCAAAATAACACTAAAGTACACAAGGTGTCAGAAGATATAGTCGGTAAATACGGGACAGGCAAAACTAACCTGCAGTAGTGTAACTATGGACAGGAATGGCACTTAGATCACAAGTAAGCTTTAAACATTAGAAGAAAAACAAATAAAGGTACTTCAACCTGTCTAGATTTTAAATGTAGGGTTTTTTTACTTGCGGTCTCGCACTTGAACTTCAAGAGATGAAGGAGTATTTTGTCAGCCAAATAGTAAACTCTACAGGAAGGAAGATAATCAACACAAAGTCACAGCTGCTCTAACCATCCAAGTAATATTACCAAAATCCAGCTACAAATGAGTCACCAATTTCTGCATCTGTTCTCACATTCCGCTCTGGCTTTCAGCCAGCTCAGAATGCACATTTTGGCAGCCATACAACTTCATCTCATTTGGTGATACAGTTCCTCCTCAGTGGGAGTTGGAGAAACGGTTGATAAATCAAACTCAACCACTAATCCCACCGTCCACTCTTCCCCAAGTACAGCTTTCTACAATTGAAAAATAATTACAATGCCTAAGTGCCACAATTAGCTAATTCTCCCCTTCTGAAAAATTATACTTTCTTTACTACAATGGCAATAGAATTGTGCAGATTGGACACTCTGTGGTACCTGAATAATGTCCCAGAAGCTGTTCTTGTCTCTGTATGCTGTTGTCTCATCACATCCCTATTCTTTCTGCATGAACCTTTGAAATACATGGTTATCATCATTCTGGTACTGCCTTGGGAATTCTGGAACATGGTATTGGAGCTGTGCATGGACGAGTCAGGTTAGCATCAACTGGTCAGGACTTTGGGAATATTCACGTGTGGAACTACAAATCATGTGAGAAGTTTGGGAAGCAAGAGCATGACAGAAAAAGGTAGAATAGCTGTCGTGGTTTAGGCCTGGTTGGTAGCCAACCACAATTCAGCAGCTAATCACCCTCCCTTCCCCCTCCCCACCTGGGAATGGGGGAGGGGATTAGAGAGGTGAAGGGAGACTCGCAGGCTGAGATAAGAACAGTTTAATAATGGCAATAAAACGAAAACAATAACAATGATGGGGGGAAAACAAAAAGAAATATATAAACAGGCAATGTACAGTGTAATTGCTCACCACCCGATAACCAATATCCAGCCCATTCCCAGCTAGTGACCCCGAGATACCAAGATCCCACAATCATAATCCCGGAAGCGAGAGAGAGAGAGCTCCTTCCCAACCACCCCTCCTCTGTATAGTGAGCATGATGTTCCATGATATGGAATATTTCATTGGCCTGTTAGGGTCAGGTGCTCTGGCCGTGCCCCCTCCCTGCTCCCTGTGCCCTTGTGCATGGGCAGGACATGGAGAGTCAGAGAGTCCTTGAAGTCTCGGTAGCAGCTGGAAACATCAGTGTGCTATCAGCATTTTTCCCATACCAAACCCAAAGCTAAATCCAAAACACAGCACTCATCTAGTCCCTGAAAAGGAATATTAACTCTATTTCAGCCCAAACTAAGACAATAGCATATATAGCATGACAATTTTATCAAAATTGAAAATCTAGATTTACTATTACAGAATCTGTAGAATTAATATCACATGATGAGATACTTCCCATTTTATTATTAGTCTATGATTCTTTTGGGTTAAGCTACATATTCTAAATAAGAATATTGCATAGGCAGAAAGGTCTCATGGTTTGGTTGGTTTGTTATGTTTTTGGGTTTTTTTGGTTTTGTTTTTTTTTTTTTTTTTTTTTTTTTTTTTTTTTTTTTTCAGAAGGCACTTTTTTATACTTCAGGGTTGTCATTATGGATAATTTTACCTGGAAACCTATATGGAAGAGTTTTCTTTTCTTTGTCAGTGTCAGACAACTAGATTGCTATCAGTATTCAAAATAAAAGTTTTTTTTCTGTTAAATGTTAAATTCTTAATTTTGGGAATGTGTTTTATGTGGTTAACTCACAGTCAGCTGTACCTGAGTAAAACACTAACAGTCTCTGCTGAGGACTTGTCAGTTGTGTTTTAGCTTTATGCAGATGATGAGGTTCTGGGAAAGAAAAAAAAACACCACCAGAGACCTCAAAAAAACACTTTTATTTATGAATTCTATGAAATTCTCCAATTAACATTAATGGTGAAAACTATTTTGATTTTCAAGATTTTATTATGATTTCCAAAATGCTGTAAAAATGTAACTTCTGAAGACCTTCTCTGTCTTTACCATTTTCACGAAACACAATCGCCTGTTTATTGGAATTATTCTTCCAGTGTCTTACACTGTAAGTGCCTGTTAACATACTTGCTTATTGATTTTTCTAAAGAAGTGTGTATATCTGTATGTAACTGTGTTGACTACATATGTTTTTCAGACCTCAATGATTATTCATGCTCCATGATGATAGAGATGATATGGAGTAATTCAGTGACTGAGCAGAAATCATAAGTATTGAACCACAGAGACTGTTACGGTTGTCTAGGTTTTTGTTCAGTCTATGTTTTATACTCTTTATTAAAACTAAGAAATAATAGTACATGTACTTATTCGATCTATCAGAAAACACTATAGCACATACTTTACATCTTTCTCACAATAACATTCAAAAGGAAAAAAAAATATTCCAATTTAGTAGGTGTCCATTATTTATTTCAGGCAGACTTGAGAGTTACTGACGTTATTAATTTATGGAGATTATATCAGTATTTTGATTTGACACCAGTGGCATGTCCAGTGCTTTTTTCCTGGTGCGGATTTCTACTTAGGACTGCTGGGTAGGTGCAGTGTATTTCATGTTCGCATGTGTGCTGTCTCTTCCTCTTCCCATTTTGTTGTGTTGTGGTGCTAGACATGGTGCTAACATCTGCTCACCATACTTAGTGCAGGAGGGAAATAAGCCTCAGAAAGATTTTACCAAGTGTTATAAAGTTCTGGTGGGCGCAGACCCCAATGTCAATGCTGTTCCTGCTTGACATTGTGTATTTGCTGTTCAGGGTTAACAAGACGACTGTTGTTATGGATCAGTATGAGTGCAAACTTCTGTTTTGTCGATACATTCTAATTTTGATAATGCTCTTTACAAGAACAGGAAAATATAACTAGCACGGTTTCAGTTTTTTCCTCAGGCTAACATTGCATATTCACTTTTTGTCTCAGCTTCTTCATTGCTTTTTGCTGTAGTTAACTTCTGTGTCTGCTGTGTTCTAGTGTTTGTTCCTAGCTGTGCTTCAGCACCACTGCACTATTACTTACTTTTTGTGTCATCACAATGACTTATTTACCCAGATCCCTATTAACTGACTTATACCATAGAACGGTATAATACAGCCACACTAGTGTTTTTGAAATCCCTATGCACATTCGTCATACTATCTAGCATTTTTCATTTGCATGTGTTAATCTCCAGCATATTCTGGGAATCCTCTCTAGACATAGGCAACTGCGTCAAAACATTTTCTTTTATTTATTTATTTATTATTTATTTATTTATGGAATTTGCTTTGTCTGTATTTGCACTCTTGTTTTCTTTCATGTATTTCTGTGTTCAGGAATGTCAGCCAAACAGTATATTTTTAGTCAGGTGTTGCACCATGTTTTCCGAAAAATTAATTGAATTGTATAGTATTCCATCGGCAGAATAGGACCAGGAAACAGGAAACTGTTCATGAAGAAGACACAGTGTAATACAAATTCTGATCAGTGCAGCAGAAAACATCTTATATATTTTACATTATTTTATAAACAATTTCAAAGAGACTGTTGTAATCATTTTCAGACAATTTTTTGAAAGTAGAAATTAACTTTAGCAGATGCATATTTTTATGATAAATAATATGATAAAATAGCACCGCAAATTTTATACTTTTGTAAAAATACCTTTAATGACGTTAGTGAGGATTATAAGTAATTTAACTCTTTTTACAGGAATCCTGTTGACCATACTACACAGAAGGTACAGCTAGTACATATTTGTTTTTGAGAGAGTGAAGCATTACCGTTTAGAATACATATTTTTAATTCAGATTTTTTTCTCTTTTTCATATATGCTTCTAATAACCTATTGCTGGAAACATAAAATTTATCTAGCTGAATAATCTCTGATCTAATTTGGAAAATCATGTTGAAAGAACTTCAGTGAATGTGTTGTTACAGCTATAGGTCAATATAATTTCACAGAAAGACACTTTGCATTTTTCAAGGAGAAGGTACTAAGAAAGATTTTGGTTCCTCACTGGAGGTTTGTAATATGCAGCGAGGAAGTACAAAGAATGTTTTTTCCCAAAATACCTGTTCTCTACTACTATGCTCTATTGTATAGAGCTACCTTAGTGCTTTAGGAGAGCAGCTCTTAAAGAATCACTAATACAGTATTTAGTACTGTATCTGGTTCATAGTCACAGGTTGTTTCAGATTATATTTTCTCACCATTTAAAATGTGACTTCTTAGGGAAATATTTATAATCAAGGTAACATCAGAAATAAAATTGCTGAAGCATGTGTACAGTTTAGGTAGAAATAATGTAGATTTACCATTGTATTACATACTTGATGTTTTAAAAAAGAATGAAATAATCCATAGGTAAATAATGATGTTATTAACTATGTCATATAAAGTACTTGTTTTATATATATATATATATATATATATATATATATATATATATGTGTGTGTGTCTTTAAGAATTGTATATCATAAATTAGAAAGGCACTGAATGTTTTATTTTAAAGAAATTGCATTATCCCAGTAATTCCCTCCAAAACCCATGACACTCAGTACTGTATCGTGTTTACTAGTAACTTCATAACTATTCTCTTTCCTATTTTAAAGGTATAATGAAAATAGAATTTTCAGCATTAGAAGTCACATAAGAGAAAAATAAGTGGTCTTAGTTACTAATTTTTACCAGTCCAGAGGGTTTTAGGTTTGTTCTTGCATTAGAAGTCCATAACTTTAATTTATGTACCTATGCTGTGAGGTTTTCACAGGAAACAAAATTCAGTGTCTTTGGATACTGATGTGGGATTTGAATACTTTTATTTCAATAGAAATTATGATATACATAATGCTTTGTAAGATGGCTTTATGTCAAATATTTTAAGACTTAAATTGTGTGCATTTTTCCTCTATTTAATAAAGAAACAATTGTACAAAGTTAAAAACTCGGTCACTTAAATATTAGCTGCCTCTTGCTGAGTATTTAGTGTAAAAAGCAGTAAGCTTGAGAGTATGTATTTGTAGGATTGGACATTAAAGTATGTTTCAAGTTTAAATATCATACAGTGAAATAGTTACTGCTTCTTTCTTCCTTTTCTACCTTTCTCACTAAAGAAGGTAGGTAAATATCATCTTTTTTTGTCAGCTTTTTTTTCCTCAAATGAAAAAAGTGAAAGAAAGAAGTGAATCAAGTTTCCCAAAGCTACGAAACAAGTAAAGAGCAGAACCAGATTATTTTTCCTCAGGTGTACTACTCCATGAAGGTTGAAGTGTCAAGCAGAGGCTATTTTTAAAAAATGTTTTATTTAGATTTCTCTATTTTTATACTCATCAAATTCATGTTTTTGGAGAGGAGATGGGGAGGTGTTATGGATAAGGATTTTTATGAAGTTTCTAAATGTAAAATTTATGTTCTAGAAAATCAGAAGCCAGCATTCATTTTTTACCCTTGCCTTTTTACATGCAATGATATGGAAATGAAATCCAGAAATTATAATTGCACTTATGGATCATGTTTTTTAACAATTGTGAGCTTCTGACAATAAAATATAACTAATGAAAATAACTCTATGACGGGATTGGTGTTTTGATCATTGTTTGAGGAGGTATTTCTATTCAGTTTCACAGTTACATTTTTAAGGACAAGAGAGATAATGCTAACTAATCTAAGATACTATGATTTTACATGTATGCATACTCATTAACTGCAGCATCATAACAAAATGAGTGAGATCATAAACAGGTTATGAGTATGCAGTTCACTATTCCAGTCATAAGTGGATACATTTTCTGATTTACCTTGACAATGTTCCTTTAAGCATGTACTTACTCCTTTGATTCTAGAGCCTAGAAACAGAACATCTTTTTCTATATTTTTTTTTTATTTATTTGAAAAATTTAGAAGTTGCATAGCTGTTGGTAATAACTTCACCATAGGTGAAGAGATGCTTTCAGTCATACTTGTCAGTGGTGTTTAATATATAAAACATAAATAAATATACATATATATAAAACCTTTCTTTTTCCTGAATCAATGTAAACAGAGCCCAGATGGCCGTATAGAAGTCAAAGGGCAGCATGGAAAATCGTCACTGCATATTAAAGATGTGAAGTTGTCAGATTCAGGGAGATATGACTGTGAAGCTGCAAGTAGAATTGGTGGGCACCAAAAGAGCATGTACCTTGATATTGAATGTAAGTTATAATATTTCATTTTCTCTTTTAAATTTGTTCTAAAAGAAAAAAAAGTACATTCTTAATGGAAGGTCAGTTTTTCCTGGTAATTGATGTTTAGACTGCATAATTTAAGAAAGCATGTCCTTCTATAGTTAGTGATACTGAATTCTGTGAAGGAATCCTGTCTTCTGAAGTTGACAAGACCCTTTTCTGTGATTTAAGCAGGACAGGATGTCATCTGAAATCATATTCCAGTGGTATTTACACACTATCTTAAGTTTGAACTTAATAACTTTAAATCTTTGGGCTAGTGGAGACTGCTGTGGGTGAAAAGTATTCAGTGGGACAACATAAGGACTGATCTCAGTCTTGATCTTAAACTTTTAAGATTCAGCAAAGACTTATGCTTTTTTCCTGGTTCTCTGATTTACTAATCCTCAACAATTCTCTAGTCCCTGTTACAACCCCTTCTGGAGTTCAAAACTTTGTGACAATCTTTTTTTAGAGATTCAAAGATCTTGACTTTTACCCAGGAGAAAAGGAGATTATTTTTGCTTAGAGAAAGTCTGATGTTTAGAAGCCAACCAGAGGATACAAATTGGAAATACACGAAAATTAATTGGAAAATTTTCTCCTGAAACTGTTCTTCAAATGCATGAAGCAAAGGTCTTCAAAAAATGAAAATGAGAAAAAAAATCCTTCTTTTGTTTTTCATCATTGTACTATTTTGATGGAGATTTTCTAGATACATTTGATCTACATTTCCAATATAGCTTCAGTGAGCAAGCCTATTTGAGATTGAGACTCTGAATGGAAAAAGTCTTTCCAGTGGTTAGATAGAAGTTGGATTAGGACACGTGACACAGAAAGATGAGTAACGGTTGCAGACCACTGAGCAATTTCCTGAGGAGTTCTGCAAGTGACTTCAATATACAGTTGCATGTTCCATCTTTTTTTGGAAGGCAAGCAATGCATTATGACATAGGAAATAAATCTGAAAGAAAAATGAGAAATGGTCAAAATTGTAATTAGATGTTAGGAATGGAGAGATTTGCCAACCTGGAAAATGTAATAAATAAATACAGTATTTATTAATAGCTCTTGCTATTTATCAATAGCATTGATACTCTTCAATATAATAGACATATGAAGGGATTTGAAACTTTGCAAAATGTTATTATTCCTTTTGGAGCATATTAATTTGCTATATTTGTTTCTTTAATGAGTGCACTGGTGCACTGATAATTATTTATATATATATATTTAAAGGGAAAAAATATTTTACTAGGTAAAAATGCAAGTTCAGTGAAATTCCTATAAATTTTATGTAATATCATGTACTACTGTACACATAGTGATGTGAACTATATTGTTTGATTAAGGTTATGTAGTTGTTATGCTTTAAACTTAAATATTAATACCTCTTGTATTCAAAAGACAGAGATAGGATACATCCCATTTTATGAAACAAGGGCAATTGAAATTTCAGAGTTTATTAGTAATGCAGAATTCATGCTAAAGGGCATAACAAAATCTCTAGATTGATACAATACATAATTATAGTTTAAGACCCCTTTCAGTGTGAAAGTTTTAGAACAGAATTTAAAAGTAACGTATTCTCATTATGGTATGTCAGACTTAATTTTGAGTATGTGTGGGAGCAATCAAATATAGTGTGCAATACACTTTTTGATACAGCATAAGACCTTCTAAAGTTCAAAAGTCTTCTGAGAAAACACATTTTTTTTAAAAGAACTTAGAAATATTATACTGTCTTCAGAGATATCACACATTGTAATTTTTCTTTTTTTTTTCTATAACACAAGATTTTTATTTGGTCTAGCATAGAATTATGACATTTCTAAAACTATAGTTTTAATTTTTAAATATTTCAACTGATAATTAAGTTTAAACCAAATATATTTTTTTTTCCAGTACGGGTGTTCTTTGAATAACAGCAGTACAACTTCCTCCATATTCTTTATGTGTTAGGTATTCTTATAATGCAAAGCAAAAACTATAGGTCTGTCTCCATTGATATTCTGATTAATGAGTCAGAGAAGTTTTTTGCTTGCCTTGGAAATGACTTTGCACTGGCATATGAACTACAAGTATAGCTTATTTGTCTTGCCCAGGAAATAAAACACTTGTCTAATGGTGAAGACTACCTCTGTTCTTTAAAATAGTGTCCCCAGGAAAAGGTCTTCTTTCCAGCCTCATCTCCCATCAGTCTAAACTCTGTCATAAACTTCAGTAATTAAACCGTCTCTTCAAAGAATCTATCAGTATCTCATTACCACCGTTTCCATACAATGCTGTGTTGCCATAAGTGCTAACAGTCCTTTTCTCAATTACAAAAATGTTCTTTTGTGAAGCAGGTGTCATAGTTATCCTTCATTACACTTATTTCACTTTGTAAGTTGCAGGCTAGAGACTTTCAGCAAAAGGTACAGATTCAAAAACTAAGCAACTGATTTCTATTTGTCTAGTAAAATGGGAAAATGGAAGGAATAGTTATAAGATTCTGTAAAGTTGGTATTGAATATATGATTTGACTGTCCTTCTATTATTTTCCAAGTGATATTTTTTCAGCATCTTAATTGTAATTGCAGACATTGCTATATGGGTTTTTTACATTTTTCTTGCCAAATATTAATTTACTATAGTGTGTAAAACACTTCAAGATATTTTAATTTTCACTTCAATTATTTTGGGTTTATTTTCTTCAAAACCAGTTTTGAAAAGATTTTTTTCAGGTATGGCTGGGTCTTTACATAATCACTAGTGAACCATTTTAGCAGAATTTTTATTATTTTTAATAGTATTCTAGCATAAACCTCAATAACTATATTAAATTAAGAATATAAATAAATAAACAAGACTTAGTAGTTTAGATTGTTCCATAGTTCCTAGATAGGACTAATCAATGCACCTATGCCATTCTGTAAGTTAATGACAAAACTACAGCAGTGTTTTCTTTGTATGTTTTAATACATTTGACAGTTTGTGTAGTCAGGAGAGGAGCACGCCCCCATCACATCCTTAAATGTCCGTGCAGTTAACCAGGCCTAAAGGAGACACAGAGTGCTCCGATGTCACTGTCTCATCCTTGTACTTACTGACCCCTACCAGAGACTTAAACTGACAGTGGGATTGCAGAGTTTCCTTACTTTTTCCTTGTTCTCTGTTGGGGTTGCTCTTCATGAGAAGAGCAGTTCTCCAGGACAGGAAGAGATTATCAGGTTTGATACCAGTTGGGCACAGTTCAGTTAACCTTGCCTTTTATCTGAAGTAAATACTAGACAAACATGAATTGTAGGGAACCCAGGGGCATTTCTGAGGATTTGTTCCTACAAAGTCATCTTTGCATTTTGTTATATTTAGTTTTCCTTAAATGAAATACGAAAAATAAATCAAAATGACATGACAAAGATACCATTATAAGTATTATTTGCTAATGGATTTCATTAACTACAAAATGTGATTATACATATTAAGCCTATTGTATTGCATAATAATAATAATAATAGAAGTAACTGATTGAAAAGTTCCTGTGTGATGCCATATATGATGTATACTAGGTATTACATATGAAGATGTGTCTACAGTAGTTACCTATATATTTATCATATAGAAATAGGTGTTTATTTTTTTAATAAAAACAATTCTAGAAATTGGTAAAAAATACTAAAAATAGACAAAGTAGGAGATACGCTAAGATCAGGTTTTCTGAAGGGCCAGAGGTATTTAAATGTACAAATCCGAGTGAATTACAGCTTGATTTTTGCATACAATACTACGAGGTGCCTTTCAAAGTTACAGTTTTCCTATGCAGATGTTTACATTTCAATATGGTATTTTTTGACTTTTTAGCTAAGACATAATTATTCTGAAAAATACATGCTAGGGTTATAAAGGACTCTTAAAAAGCATAATACAGAATTGACAAAAAGAAGAAAGATTCTGATGAGATAACACATTGTTTCTTAGGTTCCACAAATTATTCACTGTACTGTTTAGCATTAGAGAATGAAATATTGTAATTTTGACATGTTCAATATGCTGGATCATCTTTCTTCATAGTATTATTCTTCGTTAGGATGCACTGATGGCATTAATAAGTTGGAAAGGATTTAAACAAGCCAGTAATGATGAGCATTCTGTGATCCTTAGAAGTGGCTTTCTACTTGCCTTTACAGTCTTCCCTTCTTTGTGTTCAAACTGTCATTAACACAGTCAGAAATATTCAAAGCACTCAATTGTGTACTCCTAGGTGCACACATTGTGTAAGATGCTGGTCTCTGTTTGCTCTGTATCACCAAATGTAAATTCTTTTGGAGAATATACCTGTTGCTGCAGAAAATGTATTAAGCCATGTTCTTTGGAAGAGTCTCCGTTTTACCATGTACTACCTGGGAAGCATCCCATCTTTGCCGTTTGTAGCTGCAATTACCAGTTTTCACATCACTCTATTTCAGTTAAAACTCCCCAGTTTCAATATTGATACTGCAGTTATTAGATATGCTGTAAGGTGCAAAAAAGCTTACTTCCACACTCTACACAAAGACTAGTGTTTTGGGATATAATCTACTATCACAAACATACTACGTTCAGTTATATGGTACATTTTTGTATGAGATCACCTACATGAGTTGTTGACAAATATAATTTCTTTGAAAACAATTTCTAAAAAAAAACATTTCAATAAAGTGTCTTCCAAAATGAGAACTTTTTCTTACTACTGGTTTTTATATGAACATTAATTTTGTAGTTATATTCCTTATTAGTTAAGTACCAACATGAAGTTGTACCAAAAAAAAATTGTATAGCCTGTGCAACACAGTCTTTACCTGTAAAGAAACCTGTGCAGTATTTATTATACAAATGTACTGCTTATCAGAAACAGTCTTTTTTCTTTTTTTTTTTTTTTTTTTTTTCCCACCACAATTTGAAATCAACCTCATTACTGTTACAGTATGGAACTTTGTTTCCTGAGTTGATTAGTCTTTTGGCTTTTCTGTATTGCACTGTGGTTATTGCAGATGCTTTGGATTCATGCTATTTAATTTTATATCTTTGCAAAAATACACAGCATTACTTAAAAAGCAGGTTGAACAAATTGAGCCACAAATTCTATTTACCTTCAAGGAAACAAGGCTTTGAATCAGTGAAAATAATACTACTGTGTGCAGAATGTCACAAATGTTGTGATATGTCACAAATGTTTCAGTACTTACTACTATCATAAATTATAATAAATGCAGACAGTTCATACTTTGGATTCAGTTTCTGTTAAAAGAAATCAGTGTAGCAACATCTCATCACTACTCACAGAATGTTTGAGATTGGAAGGGATTGCCTCTTGTCCTGTCACTGGACACCACTGAAAAGAGCCATGCTCCATCCTCTTCACACCTTCCCTTCAGCTGTTAATCATGAGGGCCCAGCCCTATGTTGTTATCACAACCAGAAAACAAAACTGATAAACACAATCAGACGGCCTAAGAAAGAGATAAATGATGGGAAAAGCAATCAGGAGAAACAAAATGTTGAAATAATCTGGAAAATTTTGCATCTTTTCTGTTAAAATACTATTGGCTCTAGTTACATTTATTCCTGTCAAATTTATAGCTTAAAATGAGAAAGAAAAGATGGAAAAGGTCAATCTTTAGCATCATCAAATACATGACATAATATTGACATGACTTTGGAGCTCACAAACGTCACTTAGAAGATTTAAAATTTTCCTTCTTTGACTATCTTGTGCACTTGTATAGAAGCAAATTTGGTATGCCATTGCAGTGTCTTAAAGGGATTAAGAATATTGAATTCTGAAGAAAAGATGAGGTTTATCTCATAAAGTCACTTTGCAAAAAACATTTCACCAGAACTCCCTGTACTGAAGCAGAGATAAATGCATCTGTTGTCTTTTTCTGAGGTTGCGACAGTAAGTGTTACAAAGTGCCTAAATTATGCTTTATTCATCTGTATAGCAAATCTACCTATTCTGTAGCCGAAAAAGGGTGTAAAAATACTATAGAACAGAAATTCCATCTTAAAAACTTTTGGCCTATATATGCTAATGACTTGTTAAAATGCAATATTCATGTTAGGAATTTCTCTAAATTTTTACCTAATAGAGCTTTATACTGCATGTTTATGTTGACCTTGCAATGAGCTTGATGTCACTTTAAGTAGATTTTTAATAACATGTTGGCTATTGTTCTTTTAATAGAACAATACAATTTTGAATAAATAAAATATTTTAGGTTTTATTCTGTTTCTCTTCTAATAATTTATTCATTTTATTAATAGGTGTATATGCCTCAGCATCTTTTCTTACTGACATAATTTTTCACATATGCAATTGTGAAAAATGAAGATAAAGAAAAAAAGCAATAAAGAATTTTTCTGATGTTTCCTTTGAAGATTCTACTTCATGAGTTGGCCTTACAGGCTAAAAACATGAAATGTTTACACTGATAATTAATGCCTAAATTTTAAAGAGGTTTTTATACTTCCAAAATTCAGCAGAGTTTTACAAGTAATTTCATGCTATGTTAAGTGTAAGTTATATTATGCAGTGTTGACCTGTGAATGAAAAAGAGGCAACATGGCCTTTGTCCTTCTCTATACCTCCAAGACAGATCCAGCAGAGCAGAAACAACGCATCTGATAATTATGAAGAAAATAATCAAATGGTATGATAAGTGTGATGTTGAAACTTTTGCAATTTGAAAAAATCAAAATACCTTAAATTAAGTTTTGTAGCCTCAACATTTTTTTTCCCAGTTAACTTCCCTTAACTGCAGAATGCTTTGCATTACTTGAAGTCAGTATCTTTAAATAGTCTTCTGTTGTGTCAGAGTATCCTGAAGTCACTGGGTTAGCACATGCTTGAAAGAGGGACCTCCAGTATTGTTTACAACAAACCTGAGGCAAGTAGCTTTGGTTGCAATATCTGAGGACAGGTCCCTCTGCACCACAGAGCCTGCCTCTGGGCTGCTGTTGTTGGACACATTGGGAGCATCATAGGGCTAATGTAAAGAGAAAAATACTGGGTGAGTTTGAGCACACTGCACTGAAGGTCTGAGAGATACAAGATATGAGTTTAGGGGGACCACATGTTGGAAATGGATATACAAGGTAATTTCAGCAGTGCTGGTTGGGTTTTTAGTCTGTTCCTTAAAGTTTGTGAGAGATTTTTTGTTGTTTTCTGGACAGCACTGTGTGTAAAAATTAAGTAAAGACATAACGAGGCTGATAGTCCTTGCTCCATACAGGAACAACAATTATGATTTGGGACTGTAAGAGATAGATAGATAGATAGATAGATAGATAGATAGATAGATAGATAGATAGATAGATAGATAGATAGATAGATAGATAGATAGATAGATAGATAGATAGATAGATAGATAGATAGATAATGGAGAGAAGATATCAATAGGCATGTTGTGTAGGTAAGGATGACAGGTAGGAAAATATGGAAGGTAAAGATATGAAGCTGGATTTTGTTCTGAAAATGTGACAAGCAGTTTAGGAAGAGAGGTGATGGTTAAGATCCTGGTTTGAGAAAGGCATTGCATTTTTTCACTTTTGGCTATAAGAGAATTACATAATCTAGTATATGATGTCAGAAGTCTAGCCATCCTAAATTATTCTAGTATTTCTGTCCTGGAATACATATAACAATTGAAATTTTGATAAAAATTGGTGCCATCCAAAATAATGTGTCAGTAATTGGACACACCTGATCATTTTATTACTAAAATAAAAATTACTGCTACTGTGAGAGATCTGTAGGGGGAATTCTAGTTCTGATGGCTGATACTCTTGGTGAATTACAGACATAAAATATGACTGGTAGATACATGAAGATAGTTTCTTTTAAACATCACTATTGACGTACTTAGCTTATTTTACCTAGCTATGATTTCTTTATAATTTCTTCTCCTATTTTCGGCAGGTTTAGATAATTTTAGGCAGGTTTGCCCGTTCACAACAGGTATCTTCTTCTATGAAACAAAAGTTTATTGGGATTCTTTTGCTTGTTTTGTTTGGTGTTTTGGGTTTTGTTTAAAGTTATCAACCAAATACAATTCCTTAATGTCAAGTGGAATTCAAATTAAAATAGATACATTGAATTTATGAGTCTCTGGCAGCACCAAGCACCAGAACCATGTATGTATTCACTGCCCACCATTTGTTAAGGTTGAAGATGCCATTATCAATAACTTACTTTGCATCTGGCAGACAGATAGCTTATCTTCATGGTAACTAATTTGTTTTCTGTGCTTATGGAAATGGAGAAATAAGTGTGGTGTTTGGATATTAAAAATAATATCATAGGCAAATTTATCAGGGACTAGTACTGGTTGCCAGTAAGAGGGGGCTATTACTCTTGCATAAACTGCAAGTTATTAGTAGATAGTCCATCATACTACTGAATATCAGTGTTTTATTTTAATGCATTTTGAGGGAAACCGAGAATGGGGCAGAGGAATGGAAACATCACTGACAGTGGAGCTTCTTGTTACTTGTTGTGAAAGACACATGTACCTCTGCAAAACTGCTGATCTCAAACTTTAGAAATGATGAGCTGAATTCTGGAAATAGAAAGTCTAGTTTTAGCTAATAATCATGGCAATTTAAAACCTAGTACATGGTAAGTTTCATTTGCTTTTCTGTTTGTAAACTTCACATGCAGGTCTTGCATGCTTTTCCTTGCAGCCACATAACCGTGATAGTAGCAGTAAAATCATGAGATATTAAACCTGAAGCTCTGTAGTTCCCATCTTCTTTTTGAGGATGATTATGTATTAAAATCTAATCACCTGGCCCCATTTGTTAAGTCTTTCTCATATTATTTCTTGCTACAAGGAATATGTGGCAGTTATCGTACCTGTCTGGGGAAATTCTACTTTATCTCCAAGGAAAAGTTATTCATTCCAAAATATTAACTACTGTGAAACAGGTATGAGGGAGAAATTACAAGAGAAAGATAGATGGCTGTTAACCAAATTGTGGCAGAGTTACAAAAAATTAAGGGTACTTTTACAGGATGGATGGCAAGAAAAGTATTAGATTTGCTGGAGGATGTAGTTTAATAAAGTCCTTGATGATGAGGAACTTATGCCAGTATTAACCATCTAAGAGAGAGGCTTCCAATAATATACTACATAAAATGTCTTAACATCTTAACCTGACAATCTTTCATATATTTTCATTGCATGATCCAGGAAAACAAATTATTTGAGGAACAAATAGCCAAAAGATTGAAAACCCATGTTCTTAAATTAGGAAGTGCAAATCTGATTCTGTATACTAGATTGCAATTATAGTTGTCTGAACGCATGTGCTGAATCGGGTAATTTGCACTATCCAATTTTGTGTATAACGCCAAACATACACCAGAGCTGGATCTTTGAAGTCGTTAATTGAATTACTTTCTGGATGAGACAGAAGATGTATTAGTCTGTTCTTGAATCACTGTTCTCAGACTTTATACCTAACAAGTATATCTAAATGCCAGAGGCAGATTTCAGGTCAGTGTTTGCTTCTCTTACATAGTCTTCTCATGCAGATTATCCAGAACCGCTTCTCCTAACTGGAGTGCTGACCTGTCAGTTTCTTTCTTGTCTGGGAAAATGAACAGCTTGAGTTTAGCTGATTATGGTGCCATAATATTAACTACTCTAAAATGCTATTCTAAAGTTATGATTGCTTATAGAATCCTCTCATAGATCAGTTTTGTTTAATTTTGTTCCTTTGTCATATAGTCTTTGTTCCTTCTAGGCATCTTTTTCTGTTGGATTGTCTCATCTGTCCAGAATAATACTCCATCTTTCACCATTCAAGCCTGTAGCAGTACTTGTGAACTTTATTATATACTGGGCTGCATAAAAAGTAGCATGGCCAGCAGTTGGAGGGAGGGGATTTTCCCCCTATACTCACCTTTCGTGAGATGCCACCTGGAATACTGTGCCCATCTCTGGGGCCCCCAGCACAAGAAAGACATGGACGTGTTAGAGTGGGTCCAGAGGAGGGCCACAAAAATGATCAGAGGAGTGGAAGACATCTCCTATGAAGAAAGGCTGAGAGAGTTGGGATTGTTCGAGTCTGGTGAAAAGAAGGCTTCAGGGAGACCTTATTGCAGCCTTTCAATACGTAAAGGGAGCTTATAAGAAAAATGGAGAGAGACTTCTTGCCAGGGCCTGTAGTGATAGGACAAGGGGCAATAGTTTTAAACTGAAAGAGGCTCGTTTCAGATTAGCTATGAGGAAGAAATTCTTTACTGTGAGGATGATGAGGCACTGGCACAGGTCGCCCAGAGAAGCTGTGGTTGCCCCCTCTCTGGAAGGGTTCAAGGCCAGGTTGGATGGGGCTTTGAGCAACCTGGTCTGGTGGAAGGTGTCCCTTCCCGTGGCAGGGGGGTTGGAACTAGATGGTCTTTAAGGTCCCTTCCAACCCAAACCGTTCTACAAGTCTATGATTTATTGTGTGGCTATACTAACTAACATGAACAGTAGCTTTTGAATTTTCCTGCAGGGGTGTTGTTTTCTTTTTTTTTTTTTTCTTTTCAGTAGAGCACCATAAGATTCAGATGTAATAAATATCGTCAGGGTGGCTTTTTTTTTTTTAAATGGAGTGTATTGAAGCTCCTAGTTCTGTATTTAGGTATTTAGAAGTCCAGCATGTTGTCTTAACTGGTAGTACTTTATGTACAAAAGCTTAAAAATGACAGCTCATTTATACCCTGAAATTATTTTTTTTGTCAGGCATAAATTAATCCTGAGTTTCATAGAAGCTAAGCAGAACATATTTTTATTTTTTACTGGTTTTAACTTTTTCGCTGATCTTCATGGAACCTTTTTTTCTTTTTATACAGTACATATATTGCATTTAAGTATCCTTAACATATGTTAACATATGAGAAGGTGCACATTCTCATTTCAACTTGGTTATGCTTCATCTTTAGTTGACAGAATTTCTTGATGAATGTTCTGTTTATTAACTTAATTTATTTCTTAGTTATTCTAGAAAACTGGAGGGATCAGATTTTGTACACATATAAAATAGTTAACCTTAAGTTTTCAAAGCCTTGACTTTAAGGTTTGTTACTTTTTCATACTCTATGTTATATTAAACACATTATGTGTTTCTGTTTGACAAATACTAATTCTGCAACTATTTAAACTTAATATACTACAGAAAATAATGAAGAGCATACATGAAAAAACTAAATTTCTTTATAACCCAGTTATTCCCTTCCAACTATTATTTTTATTTTATAAAAAAATGTAAAATATCTTTGATTTGTACTGTAAAAAATTATTTCCAAAGTTATTTTCTTCGTGTGAAACATCGCTCCAGGTATCATAATCTATTCCTGACTAGGAAATCAAAAATCATCTGATTTAAGATAATTTATCTGAATCAAGTTATTGGCAGAGAGTCATCTTCATTTTGCTATAGTGGAGCTTTCAGCTGCTGGGGAAATGGCTGCAAAGCCTTTTTACTCAGACTTTTTGAGAGGGACAATCTGAAACTCTTTTTGATTAGGAATGCTTTAAGTTTGGGAGTTGATGATTTTGGGATATATCTTTATTTGATGGACTTCTATTTATGGTTTACAGTGTTAAAACTGTCTGTTAGTATCTGTAGTCATGTACAGATGGCAGTCCGTAACTCACCTATTCTTTTAAAATATAAAAAGACAGATCCTCTAGATCCAAAATCTACCTTTAGAAGAGAGAGAAGTCTGAATTGAAAGTCTCTATTATCCTAAATGCTTGTACCTGCAGTATAGAAGTATACACTACTTTTTCACTTTTATGACTTTTTAAATAGGATATGAGTTTGTCACGTGTATTTAAATCAACAGAGAGCATCAAACCACATGATGTTACCTAGGAAGGAAAGTTAGCCAGGTTCAAACAGAACATCTTTCTATCTTCCACATTCATGCCAGTGTTTTTTAAGACTTAACTTATTCTGAGAAATTGTGCATTGGAAGACAGTACTTACCTAAAATCTGTTGTGAAGTAACCACATTTTTTGCCTCATGAACACTCTGATGAGATTTCTGATCCATATGTTGAACACATTAGGTGCAAAAACTGTCTTCCAGGCAGAAGTCAGTTTGTGCAGTTTTCCTTCAAGTGACTCCCACCACTAATTTATTTTCCAGAGGAAAAGC
Organism: Tyto alba; assembly: GCF_018691265.1. NCBI lineage: Eukaryota > Metazoa > Chordata > Aves > Strigiformes > Tytonidae > Tyto > Tyto alba. Next base: position 34,652,135 of record NW_024881276.1, on the reverse strand, counting down.
CAGGGCTCTGACTCTTTGTATTCCTGACTGTACTTAATCATAAAACAGGCATATGCAGTTTAGTTTTTTTCTTCATATAGCTCCACTAGAGTGAGGTGTCGCTCTTCAATAGTTCATTCTTTGCACTAAGATGTTTAGATGATGAAATATGGGGGGTTTTTTAAAGGTCTATGAAAATCAAGGAGCACTAGAATTACTTATTAAAACATTTGGAAAAGAAAGATGAGCTCCTGTAGCTGGTAAATAAGTTCATAGGAAGACACACTTTACTTATTTGGATGAAACCACTTGCTTTCCTATAAAAATAAAGTCTGAATAGCTATTTTAAAAAGGCTTCAGGCATTGAGCAATGTAGCAGCTTTGATCGGTGCTTTGAAACTTCAACTGATAACAGTTCTTTTTGGTCAAAGCCTGTATGCATGCATGCAGCAGCAGCCTAATGTTATGCTTTTTGACAAAGGCAAACACAGAAAGAAATTGAAAATGTGCACTTCAGAAACAAGGAAGTCATTTTAAACAATGCCAGAAGCTAAATTTTACTATTTAAATGTGCTCAGTTCTGGTTTCTGATAGACCTATCCACAATTTTCTAGCCTAAAGTTAAACTATTTATGAGAAGACTAGAATAGAATTTCCAGAGATACATCTAGAAAAATTTTGGAGCTATTTATCAAAAGAAAAATATGTACATATAATTTTAAATATTAAAAAGAGATACCATGACACCAGCTATAATAGATAATTCTCTTTTAGAATTAAAGTGCTAGAGAGTTTCCTTGACTTTCAGTAATATAAAGAATATTTTATTAATAGTCTTAAAATATAAGAGTGGTATTAACATTTTTGTAATTACAAATTAATATTCAATAGGCAAAAATATATTATTTACCTAAGGCACAAGTAGAAGATCAGGGAAAGAGCAACTCCCTCTCATTTCCTAGAGACCACTAAACTGTTCCTGCTATACAGAGAAACAGTGAGCAGAACAGATAATTCTTGTCACTACTGGCATTGTGATGTGAAAATCATAGTTTGCAAACCATCAGTTTCCTCTGTGTCAGACTCAGTGTTTGGTTATATGTTTAACATACCCATTTATAGGCAGGTTTGTAAGACACATAATCTTTTTGCTTGTCTGTTGCTTCTTGATTTTATAAGGAACTGGTATAAATTTTATCCTAAATAGTGTACATATACACACAGTATTTTTTCTGAAGTAGGTAGAATGCATTGCAACAGTTTAAGTATTTTATTATTTTTTTTATTTCTACTTTTATTCACACAACTAAATATCTCTCTTTAGAAAGATTTCATAAAGTGTAAGAATTCCAGTGAGAAATGGGTGAAGCTTTTATTCATCTATGAAAATTTGGAGAGTGAATGTAATTTCTCCATAACAAAAGAAGACACTATAAAATCCGGATATTAACAGATTATGTATATAAGTTTCATAGGTTACCTCTCTTTGTCATCCAAGGGTCTGGCTGAAGTGTTTCACATCCTCAGGAAAACAAGTTCTTTGTAATTTCTGAGATAAAGTTTATCAAAGGCCTGATGTTGCCTAATGCTAAATATAATTAGCAGGTATTCTGCTCCTGAGAATTTCAGCTGAAACAATTTCATGAGAGGAGGAAGCTAGCAAAATAAAGGCTCAAGAAACTCAAGGTTGAATACTGGTATTTTCATGGTCCGTAATAAATTGATAAGCGATCAGCTGAAATACTGACATGAGCATGAAGGCTTGGATTGGGGTATACAGCTTGTTTTACTAAATCAGTTAATCTATTTGTGGATTACTTCCTTTTTCCAGATGCTCCAACATTTGTGTCAAATCAAACCATGTATTACTCTTGGGAAGGCAATCCTATCAATATAAGCTGTGAAGTGCTAGCAAATCCATCTGCATCAGTTCAGTGGAGAAGAGGAAAATTAATTTTACCGGTAAGAAATACAACACATCTGAAGACCTACAGTACAGGACGAAAGCTGATTCTAGAGGTAAGGCTTAAAATGGAGATCAGTGTGGTGACGTTTAATTTCTTCCTCAGTTTGGTACTGTTGCAAGTACTACAGAGTGCATTTAAGGATAAGACTTAAAATTTAATAAGTAAAGCTCTTTCAATAAAAAAATATTTATGAAGTGATTTATCTCCACATTTCTTGTGCGCAGTTGGAAAATAAGCCTCATTTGCATGGTTCTTGCTCAGTTTTCCAGCTGCAGCGAACAAAAATTCAACTTGCATTTCTTGCAAGTAAATAAATATATAAATAAATAGAAAATTAACCCATCAGGTTAATACTAAAAATTATAGTGACTACCTGGTAGGTGCTTGGTATACACAAAAAGATTTGTGTGGCTTCAGTCAAGAAAAAAGCAGAAGGGTAAAGTGATAATAACTGCAATTTGGTTTGATAACAACTGTTTCCTCACAGGAGGAAAAATAACTAAACTCCCTTCTGTTATCTAAAAGGTACACGTAAACAAAACCTGAGAAAGGCATAACACAAAGAGTGGACCTTAATTATCTATTTACTTTGTTAACTTGACAAGACAGTGAACAACTCAACAATAGTGTATAGCAAATTACGGTCCTTGATTAATCATTTCACAACAGTGTAACCAGTGCCTCCAGCCCTGGTCTCACCTGTGACAGGAACAACATACTGTCTTCCTCCACAGGTGTGGAAGTTAGTTTTCTCCATTTCTATCTATTATCAGACCTATGTCTGAGCATAAGCTTCTTAGTTGCCATGGGAAAAAAGGTTGCGAAACTATAGAGCTAATCAGAGTGGGCAACCTACTTCAGATCCCAAGCAAGAGGTTGTACAGTGCACTGAAAAAAACTGTGTTTTTTTTCCTAAAGTCCAAACAAGTAACCTTGTTTCTTGTAGTAGAGGGTATATATTTAAAGAGACACAGTCTTACTCTTATTTGAAGGTCATCTTTAGGGTTTATTTTAAGTAAAACTTAACAACACAAAATATGCTTTACAGCCTGTGGTTCTCTAAGTGCTCTTCTATTCTACTGTTACCTGAAGAGTTGGCATTAGCTCCCTGTGGTATCTGTTATCTGTTCTGTCTTAAAACCTTATTCACCTGAATTTACAGTTGAGCCACATCCCTTACATCATCTTTTTGCCCCCTGAATGTCTGGTTTATTGTGAACCTTGCAAACAATAAAAAGTAAAATATCATTTTTGCATCATCTATAGGAATCTGTAATTTTCAGACCTTTCATTACTTATTTCAGTCAAAATATCAGTTCGTGCAAATAACGTGAAAAAAAAAAAAAAAAAGTGAAGTTGATTAGATTTTTTTCTTGTTTAAAAGTGAAATTGTAAAGAGGAACAATATCACCATTTTCCATTATTTGATTTCCTCAACTGAATTTGAGAAGGGGAGTCTAACATAAACAAGGGTGTATTTAGATCTGTATTTGGAGAATATACTAGATAGACTGAAGTAAAAACACATCTGCAGATTGGTTAAGGAGAACATACTTGCATTTCTGATTTTTTTAAAGAGCTTCCATATTTGATTAAAAGCTAATATTTACAAACTATATTCATTTTAAAGATTGCTCCAACATCTGACAGTGATTTTGGACGGTATAATTGTACAGCCACAAACAGAATAGGAACAAGGTATCAGGAGTATACTCTTGGTCAAGCTGGTAAGTTAAAAAGTTGTTTCCTTTTCTTTAAATATTTTTTCTATTTTAATCAAAATTAAGTTCAGACACTTTTCTCTGTTTATTGTATTCCAAGGGAATGTTTATTGATAATTTTAATTCTCTAAAAGTTGAGTTGCAATATAAAGTAAAATAAATCTGTGCCCTCACAATATGAATGTTCTTTGGATTTAATTTTAAGGCTTGCTGAAATTTGAAAAAAATTAAACTAGTCTAACTTCTTTTCCCTTTGCCCCTACTACATACTGCATTTATAACACTGTATTTCCATTTCTTCGGTGGAGAGACATATGGTTTACAAACAGTGAAAATAACAAAGAATTAGGAAAGTCTTGTTTCCTTTTTATCCCTGGTATTTTCTTGATAAACCAAGGATGAGTAAAAGACTGAAATACTTCAGCAAGAAATTTCTATGTTTATTTGCACTTTTAGTTATTTAAAATCAGAATTTGACCTGTAGTGCTAGATTGAATTAAATTAAGCTCTGAGATGTTTTACAACCAACTGGTAAAGGATTTTTAGGTCCATCTATTGTTATTTAGGTAAATATATTACTGTATGTTTGTTCTTTGGAAGAAATAACTATTAATTAAGAGTGAGAGTTTTTTAGCATTTCTTTCAATTATATTTTCTTCTGAAATGGACTAACACTTGTTCAGCAAGTTTTGAGGTCTCCCAGCATTTGGATCTACATACTTAGATGATGCAAATTGTTCCAGCATTAATGAAGTCTACGGAGTTGTAATGCAGTTTACAGTACCAAAGTTACAGCCATACTGAAAGCTATATACCCATTGTGAGGCATTGTTATGGACCATTTTCATCATGTAAGTTTCAGGTCATACCGTACTGCCGGGTTGGCTGATACACATTGAAGGGGTCAGGTAGAAATAAGATTTTGTATAAATCCTTCTTCAAAAGTAAGACTTGCATATTTTTTATGATCTTTAGTTTTTCAGCTGTAACTTTGAGGGGGTTTTTAATTAGAAAATAAACTCTCTGGAGCCCTACTGAGACAACTTTTGGAGGTGCATTGCTGAAATGTGCATATCCAGTCACAGGGAGGCTCTCTTGCCTGGCCTGGTGTTTTCATTTTTACAGTTTTTTTCAGTAGGGTAATTATTTTCTTTTAGTGTCTTAGGAGATAAAAAAAGCAGTTGTTTATTAAGACTTCTTAGAGGTTGTACACAGCACTGAAAGTTTTTCCCATTACCTCTAAAGGATAGAATCCTAGCACACACTGAGCAGTGATCAAAAGAACTGAGCTTCCTAAAATAGGAAAATGTGTGGGTTTCTTGAGAAAACAGCAGATTTCTATGTGGCACAATTTTACATCATCTAGAATATCCATTCCCTCTCATTTTACAACCTTTTTGTGGTATTAGCTATGTTATACATCTGATGTTCCTTTGATAGCTACATGGGACTAATGAGGAATATGTTACCTCTTCCTTTTGCTTATAACTATCCTTAGTCCCAGGTAAGTCCTAATTTCATAACTACATTCGTTACTTTCCACCTTACAAAACTCTCCCCAATATAAGGAATCACATAATCTAATTCATACCTAAAATAATTTTATTTTTTGTGAAAAGAAATTCTGGAAGAGAGCAGTTTGTAGGATCTTCAGTCATGTTCATGATCATTTACCTGGTTGATTCCACTGATTTCAATTGAATTAGTTGAACAATCAAGTTTCTGTAATAGGGCTAAAATTGTGACTGTAGCAGCTCATTAGTACTACATATGGCATTAATTATGAGAAACGAATACTCGCTGTGATGTTAAAAATTGATGTAGTAATAGAGGAGCTCTAAACTGTAAGGAAAAATACAATGTCTATAACAACTATTCTGTCTCTAATTAAGAAATCTCAAGACTTGTAGGAAGTTAGCATTGATTTGAATAAGTAAACTATATTATGTGTCTATTACTTTTGCCATCATTTACAAAGCTAAAAAAATCTCAGTACTTCATTTTCTAAATATTAATGACTGGCACAGGATTTGCAGTTTCATTAAATTCATCAAACAAAAGGACTGCACATAACCCTCTGCTTTTAGGCAGTTAATCTATTTCCCTTCAGTAGCATGCTTTCTCTTTGGGGCAACATGTGCATCTGTTGATTCAACAGCAGCACTGGTTCTGCCTGTCCAGCTGGACTGGGTGCTACACTTGTCACTGGAGTATCGCCTCTAAGATTAGTTACATGTGAGGATTCACTGGAAGGGAAGCACAGAAGAAGTACAATGTGGAAGCTGCTAGAATAATTTCTCCACTTCTCTCAACACTTCTTTTGCAACAGTTTGCTTAACATTTTTCAGTCAATTCTTCAGAATATTTGATGAACACTTAAAAAATTACATATTGGAGTTATAAACATAAAAAGGTAAATAAGGGTATATTTAGTAAATATGTAACAAATAAAGAATATGTAAAGTTATTGTTTAAAGCATGAGCTATATATGGACTTTCTATATAATGATATGAAATGCAGAAAATAAAACAAACTCAAATTTTGTAGTAATAATAACAAATAGGTATCCTTATCATAAGCCATTTGTAGTGTAGTATTTATGTGGGGCTGGAAATACTGGGTGTCAGGGCTCTATTATAGCATAATACAATCTAGTGCTATTTACAGTAGCATCATGCATAATATTCAGTATCCTGAAAGATTGACGTTTTTAACATTGGCATCTAAACAGACTTTTTTGGGGAAAAATAAGTGGCAAATAACAAATATAGTTCACTGTTGCAAGTTTTGCACTTAAATTATCATCAGCTGGAAATGAAAGGCAACCAGGGAGATGAAGGATAAAACCGTCATGATAATTAGAGGTATAGAATGTCAAATGCAGCTTTTTTCCTAGTTTTACTATGTCTGTTGCTTTACTTTGGTAAATTAGGAAGCCCTAATGATTGATATTTTCCATATTAAAGCCTATCAAATTTTTCCATGCATTTCAATAAAGCCTGAATTTCCTTCTGGCTTTGATTGTAAATACTAATGCAGTAGCATAGCACTGGCTCCATCAGGGAAAAATAAATACTGTTTCTAGCTGGGAGACAATATTAAGCAAAGTATGCTCCTAGAGTAAGTTTTATAAATAATGATTATTTTACTGAATAGTTTTTTCTTAAAATTCTGCAAGAATGACTTGATGCTTCATGTTTTGTTCTATTTTTTTGCTTTGCTAGTTTTCAGCAGAATCAAACTACCTTTTTATTTTTATTTGCTGCTAGTTAAAAAGTGATCATACTGTCACAATGTCATTATTTTTACTTCTGTTGCCCTCCTTAAGAAGTTAGACTTGATGATAGAAAAAGATTTCTTTAAGAATTTAGATGCAATTTACAACCATACCATTTTTTCTGACAGGAAAACTATACCTGTTCACTCAAATTATTTTCAGAGCTACTGAATCATCCTGAATTCTAGACACTTTCATTTAAACCTTTCAAAACAATTGAAGAACTGCAGCTTATTTAAGGTTTCACACTGAAAGGTGCTGGCCATTACTGGTTAATGCTGAGAACCTTCAATGCTTTTTGAAAGCTTAATCAGATGTGCTCACCGTCTGACTTGTGGTGATCAGCTCTTAAAAATACCACATGGTTGACATCCTCCTTTTTCATTGCTTAAGCATTTAAATTGCTGTGTGAATAATGTGTAGAATGCAGAAAGAACCACAGCCTTTTTAATTTCTTGCCACTGCAAATTAATTACTGTCACAACCACAACTTTTATTTTAAAAGTCTACTTACACTCTTTCTGGTCTAGGACAGGCTTAGGCTTTGGCAAGCCAAGTGAGCTTGGCAGGTTGTCCCAATGGCTTTCACAGCCTGAGGTGAACACGGATATTCCTAGATCTGCCCAGATCTAGTTTAGTCATAGTTTATGTGAAATATCAGTATGCAGGGAGATGGTATTAATTAGCAAAGCATTTCTCATTTTCATTGAGATTTCAGTATCGTTATTTTAAATGGTTTTGTATAGATAAAGAGAAAAATCATATGGCCATCAGTAGTCTAGGACTATGTTGTTGGAATAGATAATTATCTTAAAATGGTAAATGTTAAGGTTGTGACACAGAGAACAAAACTGAATTTTTCAAGTAATTTTTTTCTTTAATTTTTAATGTGTATTTTTCACATAGCAGTGTACAGCTGTACTGAATACAGAGCCACTAAAAAGAAAACCATGATCCACCTCTAATTTTCTCATGGCCTTCCTATTCTAGACATCCCTTTCCCTTTTCTTTCTTTTATTCTGGGATGGCAAAGGGGTTAAAAGTTCAGATAATAATCTGATTCATCTTTTTGCCTCAATCTTTCTTTCAGTCTTTTCACCTAGAAGGTTACTTTTGGTTTTGATGCAAGCTGAGATTCTGATCTCACCACAACATGCCTGGAACTGCATCTCAGCACAGAGACTTACAGTGACTGTTAACGGGATCAACTGCTGGCAGAAGACATACTCTAATAGGCAGTGAACAGTTTACAAATTAGCTGTGTCATAATACTCTGATACTGAATTTCAAACTTGTCTTGCCAGATCATCCCTATTACATGTTTTGCATAGTAGACTGTAGAACATCAGGGATTTTACAGCATTTAGAGGTGATGACGTATAAGAATACTTAAAGAAATGAGAGATGCTATATCTGTTTCCTTTCTATAGCAATACTATACTGAATTAAAAAACAAAATCAAAATACATTCTGTGATGTCATTAGATACTGAGAATTCCCTTTTAAGTTTCCTGTATAAACAGAAAGTCAGTGAAGATGGGGAATGATGATGTCAAAAGCAAATGAAGACATGGGAAAGACAATAATTGAGCTTCACAGAAATTACGTCCCATAACCTCTTTTGTGTAATCAAGTCATGCTCAGAATATGATAAGGTTAATCAATAACTGACAAGGACTACAACATCAAATTTAACAGTTTACTAATCCGGATTTTTGGTGCTGGCGCTTTGATGCTGGTTAATGGACGTTGTTCCTTTTCTCTTCAAATATTTGTGTTTTCACACATGTAAAATAAAATCAAAAAGTAAGACTTAATTTTATCCAGAGAATAATGTAATAAAAAAGACAATCACATTCTGTTCCGAGACTGTGTTATGGGATCTTATTGATTTTTTTTTTTTTTTTAAAGATTATTAGTTTGCTTTCTCTGTATAACTTTTGCCTTGCTTCTGCCAAAATCCCATTTACCTCCACAAAAATATGAGCAGACTTAAATCTAGTTCTCTGTCCTAAAAATTGCCATTCACATCTTTAGCAGCATCAGCTAGAGGATTTTTACTCAAAAAAACAAAGAGCAACATATCTTAAATAAGCATATGTGTGAAACTATCAACATGGCAAGAGTGTTTTGCTTTGTGTGCACATATTTTATTCTCATTTATTATTTATGTATTTCTTTGCTAGCTGTGGTCCTGTTTCCTAATTAATTCTTTATTTTTCCAGAACTCCCAGTGATTTGGTAAAAGAAATGTATTGTAGTTTTCCCCAAGCACGGACATCAAGGCAAGACTGAGCCTAACCTGTAGATTTAATATTGAATTTTTTCTTCGTTCTAAGGATGTACAAGCATAAACTCTTTCATGGAGATCTTTGACTCCAAAGGTCAACTCCCTGGCCCCATTTTTTTCTCTGCCATGGTCCTGATAGTACTTACATTCAGCACTTAGACACAGTTACTTTCATTCAATAATTGTCAGATACACAGAGACAGGAGAAGCTGCAGAAATGCACTAGGAACATAAGGCAAGACTTAACTAGAAGATAAATCTGTGACCGTACTACTTACTCTGACACTATCACTTCCTTTTCCCCATTTACATCAGGACTGCTAAATTCTCAGAAGAAAATTATTTTCTTCCATAAAACTAACCAAAAAATAGCTTGAAAAGAAAATCCCCAGTGATAAATGGTGGCCATTTATTGAACAGGTTGGGTAATAACAGCAATAGACTGGAAAGAGCATTTTCATATCAGAGGAGATAAATATATAATAATGTTGGAGAATGGCTCAGAGACAAGGGTCCTGAGCCCACCGAGCAATTGTATGATCAGAGTCTGCTCTAGCTGCTGATGCTGAGCCTCACTAGGGTTTGCCTGAAGCTGCTCGCAGCTGCTGATACAGGAGGAATGTCAAGGACGCTTCAGCCCTGTGTACCGTGGTGTGTCGAAAACAGGTTAAGGGGAATTAGGAATAGTGGTCTGAGAAACCTAGTGTTATGGTAACGGTGGTCTGAGAAACATTGTGTTATGGTACTGTTGTGTATTGAAAACAAGTCAATAGGAATCAGAAATAGTAGCATGAGAAACTTAGTGTTATGAGAAGCTTGTGCTGTTAGCTAACTGCAAGTAGGTGGACCGTGTGAATACGACCTTTAGAGTTTAAGCCAATCAGCTAGTGACTAGTAGGCATAATAATTATCATTGTCTGTATAAATATATGTACCCTGGACCAATAAAGACACATGTTGATTGATGCTCTATCACCCACACTGAACACGTCTCGGCGTGTCGTTCGTCCGCGGCTCCGCATAATAATAATTCTGTGTGTACTCCTCTACCAGCTGCAATAATGTTTTTGGAACCAAGCCAATACTGCTTAATTTAGGCCAATGTGTCACAAAGTTCATTTGTGCTAACCAGTTTATGTGCTGAGTACAAAATACATCAAGTGCAATTTTACACTTACTATTTAGGGGTTTTTTTAATTTTATTTTTAAGGAATTCTTTCACATCCTGTGTGAATACAGTCACATACTGAACAGAGGAATAGACATTATGGAAAGAAAATGAAGTTGACTAAATATCTGAAACTTGTCTTTTTTTAATGACTAACTTTAATTTAAAGGTTGAACTTTTGGTAAATTATCCCTTGTTCTGACAGCAGTATAACGACAACAAAGGCAGCAGTGGATCCTCTAAGTATACGAGAATCTGTGCTACCACTAAATGATCTTTAGATTATAGAAAAAAAATCCCATACTTTTTTTACTATATAGTCCTTCAACTTATATCTATAACAGTATATGAGAGAGTAATCACTGCCCATAACTAAACTCCTCTGAGATTCATTTGGTTGTTTGGTTTTCAAAGGAAAAAGAACAAGAAGGATCCACAGTTCTATCCTTCCAGATGCAGACTTCAGAGTACACAACTTTGCAAATTATTCATCACTCCTGATAAACATTGAGCCCAAAGCGTTGCAATTCTAACATGAAAATCATGGCAATGCTCCAAATAGTTTCAGCCGACAGAGGACAGCTCAAATTTTGGAATGTCTAGCTTGATCAGGACCAGAGGGCTGTTTACCTTGCATGATCAAATTCATACTCATTAGAGAACTACAGAATTAGATTCAGTTCATTATGCAGCTAATGATCTTTTTTGGGGAAGAAGTTATAGATTTGCCTAGTCCGAAAGAGATAGTAGATATTTCAATCTGTCTTAATGGAATTGCTGTTATTTGTTTCTGATTCGACTAGGAATGTGTCTCCTGTTGTTTTTCCTTCAAATCATTCACTCTTTTCTTAAGAACTGATAGAGTTCAACTCTAAACACTGCAAAGAAGTTACCTACATGTTTAGGTTGCTTGTATTGAGATACATATTTAAAATAGTATTGTGGAAGTATTTCACACTTAAATGATTTTTAAATAAATTGCATTTTTTATTAAAAAACTAACATAAAAATAGCCTGAGTGAAATTAATATTCTTTCAACCTTAAACAGATTTTTTTTTTTGTTTCATTTTGAACCCTTTTAACAACAGAAAAATAATAAAAGTGTTTAGAAACTATTTGTAATATTGCAGGTATCCACTGCAGTTTTTAGCTTGCAATTAAATCCAAAGAGCATTCATATTCACTACTGCAGAGCTATGTTCATCTTCCCAGGTGATTGGTATCCACACCACTCATACAGTGCCATGCTGCTTTACTTTGCCTATCCTGGATTGCTTTGCTGGCATTCTTTTGTATTTTTCCCACCCCTCTCAGAACAGTCATTTGAGCTAGGGAGAGGAGGAATCTGTACAAAGAATGGTGCTTAAGGTACTGTTGCTATCAGGGGAAAATAAAAAATACTGCTCTCAGCTGTAATGAGAATCTGGAGGAGACAGTCACAAGCTGGTTCTAATCTTCATCCTTCTCTGATTTTGGGATCAATTATTACTTAGCAAGAAACTCATATAGCAAATTCTTCTGTGTGATCACAGAAAAGAATATGTATGGTTTTTTAAACACTTTTTTTCCCTAAAAATCCTGCAACTTTTTGATCAATTTAGAGAAAGATTCAAAACCTATGTCTGTGTTCTCCTGGATTCACAGGATACTGGTTACACTTGGTCATGTTCTGTCTGAACATGAATCTTTAATTCCTTTCTGTAGAGTAATACAGCTTCACTAAGAAGGATGGAAATTTCCTGCAATATCCTCTATTCTGATGAAATTAATGTTTCCTGGAATAAGAAAGATTTGAGGGTTTGAGCTGAGATTTTCATTCTACTCAAATCTTTAATGTCATGGAGTCATATAGTTACGACTTTAAGTAAGAGATATTAAAATTGTTCATCCATGTAAATAAATCTATACTGGTTTTAACTCAGTGAGCACCAAGCATTGGAGGTTTCAGGAGACCTATATTCAGAAATGCTAACTGTAAGAATTCACAGAGGTATGATATTAGCATTAAGACACTCAACTCTGACAACTGTTAGAGAATTTTTCTAGAAAAATTTAGATGCCTGATTATTAAAAGGTTATACGATAAGCCCCTTCAGAGCACCTTTGACAGGTGTCATTTCCCTGAAAATTTGTGGCTGAATATGTCCTTAAGCCCATTCTTTAATATTTTATTGAAATTTTTGGTTGATTTACATTCAGCTACCAATACTGGGTGAATCTCAGATTGATTCTCTTTTTATTCCCAACTGTCTGACAACCCTTGAATAAAGACCATGTTACGTAAATGGTTCGGTCCCCACTAACCAAATGATAGGCTTTGGCTCAAATTCTTCCATGTCCTTATAAAAATACCTTATATACCATGGAAATAAAGTCAATGTCAAATCTGTAAGCAGGTATGCAAATAATTGTCATATGTATCAGAAGATAAATATTTAACGGTGTATCAAATCTCTGATATTTGGTTCACCAAACTGAAATTCTACAGAGTATTTGCAATACATTTTTTTGTAATTATGCACTTTAAAATGTAGGACAACTAGAAAAGTTAGTCTTTTATCTTCTGTGTGTTAGTTTGGTCATACAATGTGAAAGTAACACAATGTTTACATTTTTAAAGATGTACTGACTTTGCTTTTGTTTTATTTCTAGCATCTCAACACTTTATTTTCTTAGCTTTTTTCTATTTTGAAAGATATGTACTTGTTTTTGATTTCAGAGAATATGTTTCTTTGAACCTATTCCACACATTATTTCTTAAACTGAAAAGAGAATAGAAACCTTCCATTAATATTCCTTTCTATCTAGTAGCTTGGAGTTCAGTCTTTCAAAAAAAGAAAATAAAAGATTCATGTTTTCAGCTGTATTTCAGAGTTTCCTAAAATCAGCCAAATTATTTCTACATTTTTTTGTCATAATCTCATTTAGAAGAATTCAAACACTGAATGATCTATTTAGCCATAACTGATCCTCTTGTTAAATTTGACTTAAAGTTTGATATTCTCTTTTACATAATTATGCAGTAAACAGACTAACCTCTTACATTTGCCTATTAGCTGTTAAAAAAGATCATATTATAAAAGAAAGGCAGGAATGAAAAATGTTTTTTAATAACTTCAGCATATAAGAAAATAAATGTGGTTTTCTTAAAGCTCTGTATTAGAAAGCTGAAACTGTTTAATATAACCATTATTACATGTTATTCAATATTTATTTTTTCCTCCCTTCAAGATGCTAAGGAGACTTTTTGGGGTAGATTATCAACTGTTTCGGTCTGTCTAGTTGCTGGTGATTATTAAATTCACGTTCGTCCTTTTTCAGATGTGCCATCAAATCCTTATGGAGTACGAGTTTTAGAGTTGTCACAAACCACTGCCAAAGTTTCGTTCAATAAGCCAGATTCACATGGAGGTGTGCCCATTCATCATTACCAAGTGGATATAAAAGAGGTAGCCTCAGAAACCTGGAAAATAGTCCGCTCCCATGGAGTTCAAAGTAAGTATACAAAAAATAAATGGAACTATTGTAACTGAAGAGAATGTCGGGAGAAAAGAATGCAAGTATATGCTAACTGATTACTTGTTTCTCCGTTAGGCTTACTCCAGTGGCTGTATCTTCAGTTAATATTAATGCAGACCTCCTTATACTAATTAGAAATCTTACTGTAATCTTGTAAAAATCAACCATTTAATTTTAAAAAAGTTTGGTGAACAAATTTACAATTTTTTTGCATTTTTAACTGTCCAGTCAAGTAGATAGGAAGAATATTTCTGAAGCTATACATTTCAAAGAGTAGAAATCACAGAGGAGTTAGTTTGAGAATGTGCATTATGTATGCAGTTAATTAAAGATTTTAAGTAAGATATTTTGCAATATTTAATCCTGGGCATTAATTACTGATTTTGAACTACTCATTAAACTTTCTTCATACCTGTTAATATTCATTATATCTGTTTTAAAAACATATCTATAAAATACTGTTCAACAAACATTAAATGCCTTCTTTGCACTTCCCTAAAGGTAGAAAATATAAGCCTCCCCAAACAGACAAGAGTTCTTTAAGTACATGCCGAGTTGGAGTGGTTATACAGAGTAATGTTAACTAAACATATTCAACAAGTAATCCCTTGCATCCATATTTAGCCTTTGGTATTTTTAACAGGTAGTGCAAGTTAAAGCAGCCCCAACAGTCTTCTGATTTATATGGCAGGAGGTGAATGGTTTTGCAGCTATCAGCACAGTGATGGGAGAAAAAATGTAGCAAATGAACTAATGTGTGTCACCTCTTTCACATCCCATAATGCACACACACAAATTCTGCACTAAGCAGAGCATGTTCCAAATTACAGAATTATTTCAAAGAAATGTATAATGAACATGTAATTAACATACATTCAAAGAAACATACGATGACTTTTTATCTTCTGTTTTGCTTAACCACAGTAACTGTCTGTATAAATGTAATACTGTAAACCATAGTAACATTCATTTTAGTCCAGTATAACTTGTATTTTTTTCAGTACTAGATCTGAAAAAGACAATGTGTTTCCTCTAGTTGCAGGGCATACACATTAACGGACATTAGTGTACCTCTTCACTTCTTTTCATGTTATGTTCCAGACCAAATTTGAGACTTTTTTTTTTTCATAGGTACTTCCTTCAAAGAATTGGCGATAAATATCTCTGATTGGAACTCCAATATGCCAAATACTAAAACCTTAAGTGACCAGTCTAAGTAGTTGGATGCAGTGTACTCAAATGAGAACAAACCCAGTGACTAAAGAGTGCAATCACACAATTGCTTAATATAAATGTAAAGCCAGAACAAAAAAAGTCCTTAGTGTTAACTTTGTCAAACAGTGTATTTACCTTACTCACCATAAATCTTTCTTCCCTATTATTTCTGTTAATGTGAAGTTTATGACAATATTAATTGATTACATTTGGAAAGAAGTATAACTTGACAGATCATTTTTATTAGAATTGACTGGAGATGCCTTCTTCAAAAGTTCACACTTTGATTTTGAAACATTCTTTCAGCATTACATGGTTTTAAGTTGTGTAAAGTTCATTTTGGATATTTCTGTATAGCAAGAATTATTTTAGTACAATATCTGTTTGAACTGTATGGTAATTTATTCTAAAAACAGAGTACAGTGGCAGGGACAAATACCTCCAGTCCTTATGAAGACAATCCAACTGTGAAGTAGATTGTGAGTATTTAGGGTCTCTGCTGCCATCCCTACTAAAATTCAATATACAGCTTCTTTGAGTAAAAGGCTGTACTAGTTCCTACATGCTGTCATGTTATTACCCCATGTCTTCTTTTTGTGCAATTTGCCTTTTTCAGTTTATTCTCCTTTCTTCCAAGTTTTCAGGGATGTATTTTTCTCTTTATTTCATTGTCCCTCAACTGTAACACTGAGAGGTTTTGTTGAAAAAAACAAATAGGTCACACTGGTTTTGGACTTCTTAAAGGTACCTCTTATTAGCAGATATTATAAAGAATACTCCAAGTGCTGACAAAAACTAATAAATATAAAAACAACCTGAAGTCATCTTGGTCTACAAATAGATTTACTAAGTAAATAGATAAATACTGGGAAGGTAAACCTTACTGAGAGGACAGTGGGCAATATTAAAAATTGATGCTAGAGCCATGATTAATTCATGCTATTTTCTAAAATCTCTATTTGTATACCCCTGCATATAAAGATTGAGATTGTATATCCTATATTTCTCTGAATTTATCTCTGAACTACTTCAGAAATCAAAAACTACTTCAGAATTTCAAATATTTGCTAAACAGGAGGCATCTTGGTTTTGTAAATCTTGTTGGTGATATACTGTGTAATTTTATAGAGAAATCAAAAGGGACCTGGTTGCATTTATCATATGTTCTTGCAGATATTCTATAATGAAGTAACAACTTGTTCTATTTGTGAGCTACTATAGGGTCAAACCAGAAAAACAAGTTGTGTTACCAAAACAGACTGAAGAGCCCAGACCAGAAAAAGTTTTCACAGATGGAGATGTCAAAACACAATATCAGTGTCCTTCCTTTTTTTAATTAAAATACTGCTAAATGTAACTGGAATCCTTCTGAAAAATTCAGCCTTTGCTTGTTTCCTGCACATTCGGAGGATTTCACCAAGTTTGCTAGAACATCTGTTTAAAGTTCTCTCCATATATGTTTCAGCCTACTTACAGTGGCATGGTAGGAAGACACTGAGATATCCTCTTCTAAATCCCTATTTCAGGTTCAAGAAAGGATTTTTAAATAATCTCTTATTAGTGTGAAGTCTTTTCTTTTTTTCTTTATACTTTTTGAGACATTTAGGATTTTTTTGAGTCTTTTTAATGATAAAAAAAAAATACGTTTTAGAGACAGTTTCTCATTGTGCTTAGATAACTAAGGACCACTTTCCTACCATGCCTCAGCATCATCTCAACTGAGTGAGGAGGATTTTTAGACTACACACAGTCAATATTCTGTGTTATGATTTGTAGTTGGGTCATCATAATTTCCATACTTGGTCAATATGCCTTAATGGAAACAAAATCACTTTGTTCATGTGTTCACATTTTGGGGTCAGATTTATGGCTAAGATTCAGCTATAAATGCTGTTTACACAGGAACAGTTACCCACTTGCACATCTCAAGTAAAGATGCATCTATTATGCATGAGTCATGATTTTTTTCCCAGCCTCCAGTGAAATTTTATGCTGAAATTTTACAGGATGCCTTTTTATCAAGCTGATTTAACTCAGAAGTGATAAAAGAGCACTGCAGCCCTTTATTGCCATGATGTAGATAATGTATAAATTCCAAGACCATCTTTTAAGAAAAAGAGGCAGAAATACCTACATACAGGAGAAAGTTGTGCCTAGAAGACTGTTAGCCTTTCAATATAGAGACTGTCAAGGCTAAACTAGGTCTTCTGGTCCCTCTCTACTGTGACCAGAAGCAATAGGGTAGTTGTCTTCATACAGTGACAGAGGACAGCCATAAATTCATAAAATGAATGTAAACTATAATTTAAATGAAACAAACATCATGGAAATATGCCTACAGAAGTTAGTTTATACATAAAGCATTACTAAATGATTAATAGAAATTTCAAAAAGTCATTGAAAGGAATTGCTGCTAATGCTAACAAGTCATATACAAATCTTGTATAATCAATCATCTAGTAAATACAAATAAGTTTAATCAGAAAAATTAAGCTGTATAAAGTGGATTCTGTGCCAATCTATTCAAACAACCTCGTTATCTAGGAAGAATGCTGACACTTTCTCAAAGAATCCCTCAAAAGTTGGCTTTTGTCTCAAACTGTACTAGTTTGACTTGTTTTCAGATCAAATAAAGGAGAAAATCCCAGAGTCTTGGAGCTGTAGCCAAGAATATATATTTCCCTATCCCCTCCCCTTTGTCTTTTATAATGAAGAAGATTCCATTGGAAAGTCTGTGCTGATTGCAGCTATTGAAGGAGAGCACAGAAGTTGAAGCAATCATTCTGATACACCAAATTCAGACTATTTAGGGGTTTAAAAGTCATAATCAACACTATCATAGTTCACCAAGAGATCAATGAGCTAACTGTAGCCAGATTTTCCTGCACTTGTTAGGTACTCTTCTGAATATGGAAGTTGTTTTGTTGCATGCTAGCTACAAACCTCTGTATAGCTTCACTTTACAGTCACAGTGCAGTGGAACTCCCTGTGGGCCAGAGTCCTGAGGGAAGGTGGGTGGACAGGGGCAGTCAGGGCTAACAGTGCCCTCAGGGCACAGGTAGTTATGACCCTGTCAGGAGTGCAAAGCAGCCCACTAATCTTGAAGTAACAGAATTGCGCATAATATTGGCAAGGTTCATTATTCAAGGATAGTTTGTATACTTTCAGCCAGAGAGCTGGTAAATCCCTGAGCATGCGATATTGACCATCCACTGTCAAGAAGTGGGTAAGAACTGGTGAAGAGCATTTGCCATGCATTCATTTGTAGACTAAAGGAAACCAGTGATAAGGTGTAAGATACCTGTGCTGGGGAAAACTGGCTTACCACAGTCTTCTGTGCAATTTTATTTTACTTTTAAAAAAAGGACATTCACTGATCAGTTTCTGAGTAATCAGTAAAGACTTCGTAAAAAAAGCCCGCATTATTCTTCCCTTTTGAAACAGTATTGAGTTTTCCAAGAAAGAAACAGGATGAACATAGAGGCTATGAGATTCAATTCTTCAGGTCCCTTCAGTCCTTCAGAAAGCATTACTGGTATAACTCTTACTAGAGAAGTCATCAAGGTCTTGTTTTGTCTTAATAGCATTATAAGCAATAGTAACTGTGGTTCACAGGCATCAAATAATGCATTCATAAAGAAAGGCACCTTGCTTATACACAACCCTAAGCCACTGTGATGGTGTGCTTAAAACTTGAAAAAAATATGTGCTCTGAAAACTTTTGGGTGTCTTCAACAGGAATACAAAAAACTTGATTTTGCAATGATTCTAACTTGGGCGTAAGATGGATATGGCCACTAAAACTAGCAATTTTTCCTTCCTTCTTCACTTTTACAGATAGATGGATAGATGACAGAGAAACATGTCAATGGATCTTTCTTTTAAAAGCATTAAATATTTATATAAGAATGAAATACCAAGGAAAACTAGTCTCTGCATTTCTAGTGCCACTCAATTTTCTGGTGAAAGAACATGAAGAATACTGTAAAAACCCAGCCCCATATTAAGAGTACTGTGGAAATCCACCTATGGGATATGGGGATGGTTGGCACTGTCATTTTAGAGAAGAGAGATATACATTTGGGGGTTTATGTAGCCAATAGCCTCTCTCTTCCTATTCTCTCTCTTGCTTCGTCTGAACTGCAGTATTATTACTCCCCTATCTGTTTCTATCATGAAAGGGAAAAAATGCGCTCCTCTATTAAGAGTTATTCACAATGTTCTCTTTCTGTCCTTTCATTAGATCAAGAGCCTTGTGATATGATATTCATCTCATACATGTAGCATATTTAATATTTATGATTGTTCTTCTGTTTGGAAATTTTCAGAATTATGATCAAACTTCTTTTTTTTTAAATCTGTTTTCAGATATTACCTGTGATTATTTTTTATGAAAAATTTGGTACAATTTTAAATTCTTGTATTTTTAATTTTTTTCAATTTAATTGTTACTATTTTATGTAAAACCTCAATAAATAAGGAAGACTTCTTAAAGAACAGGCAAAATAAAGTCTCATTTCTTCTCTTTAGCAACATTTGAAAAAGGTTCTAGTTTTTCTGAGTTTTTAAGGAAGCTGCTGAAGTAGTAATGCTTACCTAATTTAGAATTTCTTCTATTGGTAATAAATTGTAGCATCACATTCCTTTGGAGATGTGCACATAACAGCTAACAGATGATAAAGGTGCAACATCTTTACAACCACATTTGCAAAAGAGATTATTATTAAAAACCTAAAAATAATAAAGGAAGAGAAAATTGTAGTTTAGAAATAAAAAGTACTTTTCAATCATTCACGTGTTTCTTTAAAAGTGTAAACTTCATAAAATAATGGTAGAAAATATGGAACCTATTTTGAATACATTTACATTTTTTACATAAGGTAATTTTTTTCCTTAAAGCATTTGCCTACTGGTATATTAATATAAAATTAAACATAATTGTGTTAGAGACTGATGAATCTGAGGATTTTCATCTGTAACGATGCCCTAAACGTAATTTATTCAACAAATGCCTATTCTGACATAATTTTTAATGCACTAAGCTCAAGTAGCTACTCAGCATGACAACCTTACATTCTTCTTAACTTCGGATCTTAAAAAAAAAAAAAAAAACAAACTTATGGGCTTTAATGGTGTCTCTAGGTCTTGTTTTTTTCAGGAGATACTCTGTTGAATTTCAAGTCTTTTAACCAAATTATTCCTGGACTTAAAATTCATCAATTGTAGGATATTAGCATAAAATATTTTCTAAAATGGAAAAAATGTATATATAAGCTACATACATTTCAAAAAATGTATGTAGACTAACGGAGTAGAAGAAAATATACAGAAAATTAATGTGTTATAAAAGCTTCTATTTTGAATGTATTTATGTGTTTTGAATTTTAATTGTCATGGATGTTTTTTGACATTTGAGATTCTTCTTTGTATGGCAGAAAGCGGAAGCTTTATGAAGCTGTGCCAAATATTCAATAACAAATGTATTACTCATAAATATATTTCATGCAGTAATATCAAAGCACACCAGAGATGCTTTATCAACATGTGTTTATACTTTTTTATTGAATATTTATTTAAGGAGACAATAATTTTCTAACTCCTGCGATAGCGTAATCATGCTATGTACAAAAAACAGTTAAGTATTTCTTTAAATATAAGTGGATTTACAACTTTCACTATAATGAAAAATGAAAGGGTGAAAAATACTGCAACCTAGGAAATGTTGAAGTCTACTCTTTGTACAAGAAAAGGACATACTTTGACAGGTGGACTACAAGTGGTATTATTTTCTGAAAGTGCTATCATTTCTGAAATATTAGCATAACATACCGAAAGAATCGAAGTCATTTTTTTAAAGAAAAATATACTAAGTAAGTTTGTACATCATCTGAATCTTATGCAAATTGAAGACCAATAAATTTAACATTTTGGGTTTAGCTATTAAGGAGTTCTCAAACTTCAAGCACTACTGCTAGTATTTGCTTTTGACATAACTGTTCTTTCTCTGGTTCTTGACAAGTTGGAGATCAAATCTGAAATAAGTAATTCTTTGTAATTTCATATTCAAATCTCAGCAGGTTCAGTTCATTTTTTGTCATTGAAGTGCATTAAGTTTCATGTACTTCATGAAATCATAGAATAATTTAGAAAGAAAGGGACCTTGTGATTGTCAGCTCCAACCCCCCCCAGGTCACAGCAAGACCAGCTTCAAAGTTTTGTTAGGTCTTTGTTCTGAGTTTTGAATCTCTCTATGAATAGAAATTCCACATTTAGCAATTTGTTTTGAAATGAGGGGGCTTCTAAACAAGATCCTGTCTGTATTATTTTTTCATATGTATTTAACTTTTTAGGTATATTATAGTAGAGGAAAGATTTTCTGTTTACCAAGATACATTTTTAAACTTCTATGCTGTGTGTTTTGCTGGGTACTGATGCTCTTTTTACTACATGTATCCTTAAAGTTATAGGAAGTTATGTACATGCCATTGTTGAGGTAATGAAAACTTGAAGTTATCTATCTGTGTTACAGTTTTTACTTTTGAATTGGCTGTACTAGTGAGAAAGCATGCATGTACATAGACAAATCTTATAATCCTTCTAGTCAAAAAATATTCAGTAAATTTAAAATAAGGTCATTTCAATTTCTATTTTACTTTTTGTAGTCTACAAAACATTCTAAGCAATGAAATGGTGATTTTTTTGTGTCTGTATAGCTCAGGTTTTGGGGTAAAATTGCTGATCTTCATTTTCTGTCTTTAATCAAGACGTTTTGATAGTCATGTCCTGAACAGACATTCTTTCAGAAGACTTTAGAAGTTGATATGCAAGGTTTTCCACTGAGATTTCAGAAACACCATTATGCAAAAAGATTTTCTTTCTTATGGTAAAATACAGCAATTACTCTACCTTGTTATTGTAATGGAGAGGAAATCTAACAGATAGATCAGTTAGAATTCTCATTCATGTACTACATCTTATTTTGTAGGTTTTGTACTTCCCGCTTCTTTTGTACTGAAGTATGAACGTATGTACCCTATTGATTACTAAAACACTTTACCAGTGTGACAATACTTCACCATTAAACTGGGAAGAGTTTCAGATGGATTCCTGAGAGATATGAACCCCATATAAATCAAAACTTTTCTTAATAAGTTTGATGATTAAGTAGATTATATGTGTATAATTTGTAGATCAAATGGGAATAAATTGCAAATATTTTGGTAGGCTAAGTCAGTATTCAAAATTATTTTAATAGGTTAAAATCTTCAAGGCAGAGTTCATTAATGTCTAATGCAAGCTGTTAAAGCAGAAGGAAAAATGCGTTCATTACCCTGTTCCAATGGGAAAATAAATTTTTAGTATTTGAGACATTGATTTCTTTGACATAGCTGTCAAATTTGGCTCCCTATAACACAAATTCTGATCACATTCAATTCTAAAATGGCACTTGCTATTCCTGAGGAGTGTTTCTGCATTTCTGGACTATCATGTATATACTCCAGAAATTTAGAAGGACCTGAAGGCTCAGAGGTTTTTGTATGTGTTAAGTGATGCCATAAGTCATTCAGAAAACATTTCTTGTTTGTGAATTCAGCTTTATAATCTTGTTTTCCATTTAGCAGACTGTTAGGCAGGCAGTTTAAGATCAGTGAAAACATGGTTTAAAAAACCCTGCAAAACTAAACCCAAAAAGCATGTTGTCACTTTATACCAAACTTATACCACAGCAATTGATGCACAGTATGGAAAATCTTAAAATGTCACATTGACTGTCACATTGTCGAGTTGACTTAAATTAGTGGTTTAAGAAATTGTCTGTTGTCAATAGAAAATAATAATATTGTAAAAAAAAAAAAAGCTTATATCATTCCTGATATCAGTTAGTATACTTATTAAACTATTGCTAAACTCATGGGAGTTTTTTTTTTTAAAGAAACTGGATATTTAGCTTAAACCCAATAAACCAGCTTTGAAATTACAAGAATGAGGGGATTGCGTGTATATATATATATGCTATTAAGATGTAGTGATGTAATATGCAATACAAATAGCACAAATAAAAAGTCCTTCATTTTAATAAATCAAAATTCTTGGGATAAAATGGCATGATACAGTTTGCAACATGTCATACAATTAAAGAAAAAAGCGAAAGAATGGTTGCAATTTGCATCCAATATAGATTACTATTAAATGGTAGGAAAAAGACCACTTTTTAATCCAAATTAATTTGTGTGTATACCTGCATGTAAGGAAGTTATTCAGCACGCTAATTCTGTCTTTATACTATTCTTGGCTTCCATCCAGCTTAATCTTTGCTGTAAAAGTCTCATGTGGATGGAAAGGTTGGACTGTAAATAAATGTCTTAAACTAAATTACATGGATGGATTAGAGAAACTGGAAAGTGAGAAGTGTAAAGGAAAGCTAGGTTTAAATATTACATGTTTTTATACAGACCTACAACATCAGGAGAATGAAATGTACTTTTCAGAATTAAAGGTGAATAAAATGTCATGAGAGATGAAGAAAACCCAGACAATTTACTTCACAGCATGAGTTCATAACTAAAAGCAACTACGTGTTACGCAGATATAACCACTGCCAATATCTGAGGTTATTCTTCAATAGCTTGTAATTCTGTGCTTGCAATTGCATTTAGTCAAAACAGTCAAAGCTCACTGCAAAACATGGTTTATGTTCAAGTGTTTGGGTTTTTCTAACGACACAGACTTGAAAATCTGTAAGAACAAATGCAAGATACTTTGCAAGAAATACGTAGTAACTATTTTAATAAGCAAATAAATGGAGAATCAGTTATTCCAGATGTATTTCACCTTGTGTTCCTCTGTTGTGGTAACTCCTGGCTACTCCCTATTTAGATCTTTTAAGGCATTTTGTGATGGCGCACACTCAAGTAAATTTGCAGCAAATGTGCTGATCTGATGTAAAGATCTTGTTGATATGGCTTATAAAGGTAAATCTTGTTAAGTAAGGAGTGATGCAATGCAATATTGGTTATGAACAACTGATAAATGAGACACATGGTGCAGCTGGAAATTTTGCCTTTCAAATCTATACTGTATTCATCTGCATTTATTTTACATTGCCGTTCTGCTTACAAAAAGGTAAAGTACATTTATGGAATATTTGTGTATAAACTTCTGCTGCATGTTGTAATACAAAACAGAAGAGTGTTCCTGGAGGATAGAGTATTCTTTAAGTATTTTCAAGGTCACTGAATGACAGAGTAATTATTAAAGGAGTTTTCCTTCTGCCACATCCAACAATGAGCAGCAGAGAGATAGCATAGCCCTATCTGTATTATATTTCACAATATCATTAAATGAATCTCCTTTTTATCATATTTTTTCTTTCTACTCTTTTATTTCTCTGTTGGCAAGAAGTATAGTATGCAAGAGTAGGATGGGGATGATGAAGAAAAAGTTATGAATGAAAATTATCTTCACATGTAAGAAGCAAAAGAACTGTTGTTGAAATCATCATTCATGTCAGTCTTGAGGTGTTTGCTTTTCACAGTAGTGAATGTCGTAGAAGACACATTTGGAGTCACGTTTTAGTCCCTTTGCTTGTCACTGTGAGGGTGGTCTCTTTGATGATAGCAGTCACCAGGAGCTGGTTTATTCTTACTTCAAATAGTGGTTGGTTAGGTTTTTGCCAGCTCCTGTATTTGGTAACAGAGAAAGTAGAGTCTGCAGCAAACATGCTCCAAAGTTGAAAATTGTACAGGTTAGAGGAATGAAAGACAGAACTCATGTGTCATAACTTACTTTCTAGGTAGCTCCAAGACTGCAGCAACATACCGTGGTCATGGGACAATTAGTATTAATGTGAGCTTCCAGTTTAAAACATCCAATCAGTTATAATATAGCATTCAAGAGAAGCACATAGTAGACTACTTTTTGGCATTCAGACTGAGTGGCTTATTTGGAACAAAGTTAAGTAGTTTAGAAAAGATAAAATAATGCATTTAATTTCTAATAATGAATTCGGTGGTATGTAATGGTACATAATTCTCTGCACATAGGCAAAACTGAGAAAAGACACATAGATTTTATGTGTGTTGTTCTGTTTATTACTATTAGAATGCAGAATTATAATAAATTTGAAGTGTTGGAACTGTAAATATCAGTCTTAACTGAGATGCAAGGCTCACTAACGTACATTAATTTGCCTATCTACTTATCCAAGCACAGTATAAGAAATTTTCATTCCTTTGTGCTCTGCAGATATTCCTTTGGCTTAACATTAAGAATTCCTGAATTCTTGACGCCTGTCTTGGAGCTTTATAAGAGTACTGGTGTATTTGTAGTAATGAGTAAAGCGTAATTAATTTTCTTAGGTATTTTGGGTCCATCTAGTTAAGAAAGGCCATTTCTTATTTGTATCTCTAACATGGTGCAGTGTCTTAGTTTGGGCTGAAATAGAGTTAATATTCCTTTTCCGGGACTAGATGAGTGCTGTGTTTTGGACTTAGCTTTGGGTTTGGTATGGGAAAAATGCTGATAGCACACTGATGTCTTCAGTTGCTACTGAGACTTCCAGGAGTCTCCAACTCTCCATGTCCTGCCCGTGCGCAAGGGCACAGGGAGCAGGGAGGGGGCACAGCCAGAGCACCTGACCCTAACTGGCCAGTGAAATATTCCATATCATGGAACGTCTTGCTCACTATATAAAGGAGGGGTGGCTGGGAAGGAGCTCTCTCTCTCTCGCTTCCGGGATTATGATTGCGGGACCTTGGTATCTCGGGGTCGCTAGCTGTGAATGGGCTGGATATTGATTAGCGGGTGGTGAGCAATTACGCTGTACATTGCCTGTTTATATATTTCTTTTTGTTTTCCCCCCATCATTGTTATTGTTTTCATTTTATTGCCATTATTAAACTGTTCCTATCTCAGCCTGCCAGTCTCCCTTCACCGCTCTAATCCCCTCCCCCATTCCCAGGTGGGGAGGGGGAAGGGAGGGTGATTAGCTACGGGGGTTGGTTGCCGATCAGGCCCAAACCACAACATGCAGTTTTGTAATGCCATAAAGAAACTAGTTAATTGCATGATATGTAAGAAAGTTAGTGAATTACATGGAACATCTTAAATCTGTTGCAAAGTCTCAAAGGAACAAAAAGATCATTGTAGCGCTGCAGAAATAGGCTGACAGTAGGAAGAAGGTGCAGTTGTTAAAAGTAACCTGCTGTCATTATTTTCTCAGACCTCAAAGGCATTTTCTGTGAGATTTTTTTTGCGTGTGTGTGATAAAATGAGAAGATATTTGGACCAGTAATTAGTTATTAGTTTAGGATAAGTTCTTAGTATATATCTGAGTTATACCCTGCTCTGTTTAAAGCAGTCACTGGGAGCTTACCCAGTCTTATCAGCTTCAAGTGGCAGCTGTGTCACACTGAAAGAAACTTGCTTGCTCAGCCTTTTGAAAAAAAGATCTGAGCTCACTCTGTGAAGTCAGTCAAGTGGAAACCAGCTCTAACTAAAGCTGTGCACTAGGGCACGTTCTGCCCTCAGACTGGCAAGTCCCATTTGCCAGTGACTATGGTAATGCAGAAGTGTGGAGTCAGCCCTGACTCAGTTGGGAGTGCTCACAGACCCACCAAATGTCAATGTGTTACAAGAATATATACCAACATTTCCCATACCTGCCTTTCTCAAACAGTAATATAGTCATCAAAACTATGTGGACTTGTTACACCGTTAGCCAGCATATACACATTCAACCTAACATTTTCCAGAGGCACCTTAGAATCTACTGTGGACTTTGTCCTTAGGAGATACAAGGTTTTTCTCTTATGAATTCAAGTGAGGGCTACCTCACCTTTTTCTCAAGATCTCTCAGTAACAAAGAACTCACAGATGGAGTTTTGAATATACGAGACCCTTTTCAACTCCAGCTTTATGTTGCAAATTTCAATTGGGATTTTAGCTCACAACAGGATGTTCATTGTAGGAGCAGCAGAAAAATGGACAGGAAAAACTGAAATAGAATTAATTCTTTCTGCCCTACAAGGGAGTGCAAGAGATTCTAGATTCTGGCATATATGAAATAGACTGAGATAGGGTAAAGTTTGATTTATACAATTGAAGAATGAGAGAAAGTGGTGTAACTATAGCAAGCATATCAAATAGGGAATACATAGTGGCATTAGTTAAAATTTAACAATCAAGATGTTCTTTGTAGTCTCCTTGTAAATGGAATCCCTGTTCCCCTTAGAGGACCCTGTTTTATTTTCTGGGTCATCTCCCAGTAAGCATTCCTTTTAGCCTTGATGGGTGTTCACAAGAGAAAAAAAATGTGCTAAATGAAACAGCATATATTATCTTAATAAGGGCCTTAATTGCCCTTCTGCAGTGAGATTAACACAGTTATTCCATTACTACATACTGTAGTAGTGTATATTCACTCAATAAGTTATTACTTACTTAGAAGACTTAATTCTCTTGCCTTTATGTGTTCATATTGCTAATGGAAGTTCAGGTGTATTCTGTGTGCTATTATTTTTTGTTACAGGAGAATTTTAAAACTAATGTCGACAGAAAATAAATTTGATTTGTGGAAGGGTTTAACTTCATCAGATTTTATATTTAGCTGTGTAATTTATACTATTAAAATTGCAGCAATTATAGTCACATAAATATTTAACAATGAATCCTCATGCTGCTATACAGAGAACATTAGTCATATGTTAGAAAGTATTTTGAACAATACCTTCTTTTTGCATGATTGGGGGGAATATCTGGTAGCAGTCCAAATCACCATTGATTTTACTGTATTGTTTTATTGCTTCATAAAAAGTTTTAAGTTTAGCCCTTTTCAAATGGCTGGATGTTTTTTCAAGCAGTAGACTTTAAAATCCTTTTATTAAGAAGTGCACAGTAGTTTTATAGCAGAGGAGAAAATGGAGTTCCAAGAACTGCCGGGCTGGGCGAGCCGAGGACCCAGGCCAAGGAGGAAGAACGTAGCCGACTCAGTATGAGTGATAAAGTGTGCTTCAATTTATTGATTTTCATTACAGCCTTTTATAATCTTTCTACTAATTATGCCTACTAGTCACTAGCTGATTGGCTTAAGCTCTAAGGGTCGTATTCTCACGGTCCACCTACTTGCAGTTAGCTTACAGCACAAGCTTCTCATAACACTAAGTTTCTCATGCTACTATTTCTGATTCCTATTGACTTGTTTTCAATACACAACAGTACCATAACACAATGTTTCTCAGACCACCGTTACCATAACACTAGGTTTCTCAGACCACTATTCCTAATTCCCCTTAACCTGTTTTCGACACACCACGGTACACAGGGCTGAAGCGTCCTTGACATTCCTCCTGTATCAGCAGCTGCGAGCAGCTTCAGGCAAACCCTAGTGAGGCTCAGCATCAGCAGCTAGAGCAGGCTCTGATCATACAATTGCTCGGTGGGCTCAGGACCCTTGTCTCTGAGCCATTCTCCAACAATTCCCCCTTTTTCTTTTTGTATGAGCAGAGCCTGCGCTAATGTTCATTCAAAGATTTTCTTAATACATGACAAGGCACAACTTAAGCATGCAGGCTTACAATCTACTGGCTAAAGGCACAGGACCCTTGTCTCTGAACCATTCTCCAACAAAGAACCAAGGTAGTATTTCCCTTTAATTTACAAAATCATAGGAAGATTAATTGGAAGGAACATCTGGAGTTTATCTGGTCTTACATCCAGCTTGAAGCAGGACTGTTGCCCGGATCAGGTCAGGCATGGCTTTTTCTAACTCAGTCTCAACACCCAAGGATGGAGATTCCTCGCCCTCTTGTCTTGGAGTAACCTGTTTCAGTATTTAATTTCTATCCCAGTGTATAAGTGTTTCTAATATCTGGTCTGAACAAGCCAAGCTGCAGCTTGTAACTGTTGCTGCCCTTGCTATGCTATTTGGCACTGTTGAGAAGAGTCTCACACTATTGTTTCTATCTCCACTGCGAAGGGATGGTAGGTGACTGTTCAATCACCCCTTGTCATTCTCTTCATCAGACTAAATAAGCCTCGGCATCTAGGTTCATCTATGTTCATGTGCCCTAGGCTCCTCTTGGTAGTTCTCTGTTGTACCCTGTCTGGTTTCTTTTTGTTCCTGGACACACAATCCCAGGTTTGGCCCTACCAGCACAAACTAGAGTGGGACAATAAGCTCTCAATCTGCCAGCTCCAAATACAGCCCAAGTAGGCAGTGTGGTGCCACCATGCTGGTGGGACTGAGCTTTTCAGCCTTGTCTGGATGTGTTGGCCTGCTGTATACATCTGTTCCTACAT
The DNA here is from genome assembly GCF_018691265.1 of Tyto alba. Classification (NCBI taxonomy): domain Eukaryota; kingdom Metazoa; phylum Chordata; class Aves; order Strigiformes; family Tytonidae; genus Tyto; species Tyto alba. The sequence goes on along the minus strand of NW_024881276.1, from coordinate 34,622,699 downwards.
GAGCTTTTCAACCTGACCAGAAAGACCATTTTACCCTTGCCCCAAAAACCTACAGTTATCTTTGATGTAATTGAGGTTTCTGTTGGGCATCTACTTTGTACCTGCATGGGTAAACATTAGTGCATATGGTTAGACAGATAAGACTATACAATCTCTGCTGCTGCAACTATTTTTCCTTCATTTGAATTAGACGACCAGGATTTGCGCTTGTGTGTTTTAAACTGCAAGAGTGAGATGAGTTTTTCTAAGAACTAAGCCAAAGTTCACCAGTATCCATAAGATTTGTTTCCATAATTTTGTCTTAATTTAATACTTCTAAATATTAGGGTTACAAAAGATTAGCCAACAATGAAAGCTGTTTAATTTATCACCAAATAAATTTCAACACTTCAGAACACCTACAAGCCTACACATAAAAAAATTTGAAAATCTTATTTCATGAAAGCTGGTTCTAAAATAATTATTTATTTAATAAATAAAATGAAGGTCTATCAAATGAGTACTTGGAGGACCTCTGACATTTTAAACGTTAGGTTATTCAAAGAGCATTTCTTTTTGAAATGCATTTAAAATTGTATGGTCTTAAAGTTCAAGTATTTCCATTTTACCTTATTGAATTGTGTGAAGAATTAGTTTATTAAGTATGACTTTGTTTAGCTTAACAATATCTTCTTACAGGGAATACCAACTGTTTCAGGCACTTTCTCTCCCACACTTTAAATGTAGTGGTACCTAGTAAGTTTTTCATTACCCATTCTTTCTTTGTCCTCTGTCCGTTCCCTTCTCTCTCCTCCCTTTCATATTTCTTCTTGATTTCCCTTTAAGATATACAAGGACCTTTTATGAAAGTTAACTGCATTTTTAAATTTTTGATACTAAGCAGTTGGCTTTGGTCATCATAAAGGTTATATAGGAAATTTTAAAACAGAAGAACTGGGTAGGGAGTTCTATTGGTTTGGTTTTGTTTTGTTTCAAAGAAGATATCAGTACTCAGTAAAGCTTTAAGTATCTATGTATTTTAATGGGTCTTACTACAGTTGATGGAAAGAAGCACATCTCATTAGCATGATAAAAAACATGTTGGCTTTGTTCTCTGCTTCAGAAAATATAATTTTGTAAGCAAGATACTTCTTATTAGAAAACAAAATTCTAATGTGTTTATGTACATTACAGTTAAATAGAATGTAATCAAAATAGCAACATAAGGTTTTTATAAATGAACAATACAGAAACAATTTAATAAAAACACTGTTGTGTCACACCTGAAGAAGAAGCTGACTAGTGGAGCGAAGTGTTGGGCTATATAAGAATATAACAAAATTAAAGGAATTAAAGAGAAAAGAAAATGCGGAAAATTCGCCTACATCAGGTTTAGTGCTGATGATATGAAACATCAGGAAAGTTAGGACAAAAAAAAGTATTATTTTATGAGTAGCCAGTATACCCATTACATACACTCATATATTTTCGTTGTATATTTAGAAATTCTCATTTTATACTGTCAGGTTTCTGTATGGAAAGAAAGAATAGCAAGTTGAAATGAATAGTGTTATCCCACATGTTCTAGAAATTTTTGGAATTTTTAATTATGGAAATTTTGATTTTGCTAAAAGTGAACTAAAAACATTATCACTAAAAATAATACAATTTTTAATAAGAATCTCTTCTCCTGACCTACCCCACCTTGCACAGACATCAGACTAAGGATGTGGAAATATCTTCAAACCTTTTATAAGAAAAGAAGGACCAAACAATAACAGGAAGAGTAGAGCTTGATTATGGTAGGCAGACTTAACTAAATAACAGAAACAGATTTACTATACTGGATGCTGAAATTGTAAAGGATAGAAATCAAGGAGAAAACTCTCTTGGGATTCACACTCTACTGGAGTACTGTAAACCAGGAGAATTGGTTGTATACATTCCTGTCCTTTGGGTTAAGGTATGACATATTATTATCCAAGTCATCTGCAACTTCAGTGAGCTAGAGAAAATAGCAGCTAAGAAAACTTTAGTTAACAAACAAGTGAACTACAGATACCTGAAGGAACCAATTCAAATTTGAAAGAAAAATTTTTTACAGTAATCGAACAGGATTTTGTCATACGTTGAAATCAATGGAGAAGTACAAAGCATTTTAGACAGCTATAGGATAAAAGTAAAATTAACATGTTTTTCTTTAATAAGTTAGAATTTGTGTTGGAAAGATAAATTCCACTTTAATAGTGATAAGAACCAAAATCTACCAAAGCTAGATCCTAGTTACACAGTATTGATAGGATAAGAGACTAATCAGTACAAGTGGCAGAATTTGTTCATAAAATACTCTGTTATTGTCAAATTGATATAATTTAATAATGTGAAGAAGATACCATGATAATATGGGTTCTTCTGTCAGTGGGAGTACAAATATCCTTTGTAAGCCTATAGTCTAAAAATATTGCTTACAGTTTATAATTTTTAATTTTTTTCTTTACAATACTTTGTAAATTAATTACTTGAGATGAAGTTCATGGAAGCGTGTTTCTGTTCTGAATAAGGTTAGGGGAACAATTTACTGATACAATGATCCAGCTAAGTAAACTGCTTTAATTCCAGGAATGTTTCTCCTAGGATTTGTTGTTTTTTTTTCCTAAACTGTGTGCTATGCTGTGATTTATTAAATACAGGTTGAATTAAAGGTGCTTTTAAAATACATAAACTAGAAAATGAACTTCTAAAGAAAACCTATTTATTGTTACGTCCTAAGTATGTTAAATGACAAAACCCATCTTCCGGATTCATGCTGATTCATTATATTGTAAACTATGCTGTCAATACAAAAATTTGCTCTTTTCTAGAGGCTTTGGATTACACTCTTGCTTGCTTTATTTTCATTAATTTATATCACTGTACATTTTGTAACTATAGTTGTCTCATAAATTACTTAATCTTTTCCTGTTAGTTTTATTCCAATAAAAATAGGCATCAAAGATAATCCACTGAATGGACTCTAGGGTGGAGATGCTACTTCTGATTCAGTTTATATACTGACATCTCAGAACCCTAAAAAACAATCAAACATATGGAGAAAAGGAGCTTAACAGGGTAACTGTGTTTTGGGGACTGTACTCAAAATATTAAAACAATTTTTGCCAAGTACTTTTTTTATATCAACTTCTGAAATGTATTTTATAAGGAAACTATTAATGCTAGTGAATATTATATTATATTCATTGTATCTGATCTACCCCACTTTATATTTTTACTCACAGGTAATTGTTTATACTCACAGTTAATTAAGCCACTACAACTTTTATTCTAAAATAGTGCAAAGAGTGATGAAAATTCCTGACAGAGCCATTATCTCTGATTTTTAAAATGGTTACATTTGTTTCTGTGATACATTTTAGGGAATGACCTAAGGCTTGATATTGTCTCTGTACATATTAATGGCAGTTATGCTAATGATTTCACTGGCAGTAGATTACTATTATTTTTTTTTCATATAGTGTACGACTTGAAATATTTTCATTATTAAAGTCAATTTATTTGTGTTAGTTGAATTCTGACACATAGCCAGATGCTTGAATCAGTATTTATGAAATTAATTGTTATTTGGGCAAGGCAGACAGATGGAACTGAGACAGTGTGACTGTTTGTGCATATGAATAAACATTTTGCCTATTATGTAGCAAAATCCTTTTTTATTTTTCTCCTTTATTTCTCCCCTGTGGCAATTTCTAACTTCATTTTGTTAACACTTCTGTGAGCTAACTCTGTGAGGCTCATCTAGAAAAAGAGTTTTTATACTCTTCCTCCTACTGTACAAACACATAGAGTAAACAGAACAGTGTTGCTCGTCCCAGGAAGACAGAGGTTTTGGGAGAAGGTGCTCAGATTGTGTGACCTCTACAAAAGTCTGAGACATTTGTACAGAACTTCAATGCTGATACTGCCATAGGGGGCTCACTGTTCTCCTCACATGTCCTACTACCATACATTTCTCAATGCTCTCATACGATGTGTTTTGCTTCTGTCTTTAAAAACATGAATCATCACAAAGAAAAACCCATTTAAGCTTCATAGAAATGCTATTTATTTTTTCCTCTCAAAGGAATTCAAGTATTTCCAGGGGACTCAGTTTTTCCTTGAAAGTAGTAAAATAATGAGTAAAAGGTGCAGCAAAATGCCGCTAAATCAAAACACTCCGCTTATTAACCTGTACTGTATTCGATCTGCATTCAGTCTACATGAATAGAGATTCAGACAAGAAGGAAAGAAATGGGGAAAAAAAAAAAATCCTAAAATTTGTAATGCTTCTTTGACAGAAATTTCACACTGCTGCCACTGTCTCAAATATATATGAATGAAGATGATATTTTAGGAAGGATATGTCTCAGCTACTTTGTTTCAAAATAAATTTATATCCTACTTTAGTTAGATCTGACATCCTCAAGGGATTGAATTTGGGACTGGAAGAACATTGTTATATGCAACAGATAAGTCTCCAATGAGAAAAACATACTGATGTAGTATTTTTGTTAATTAACCTCACATAAGATCTACTTTGGGATTAATGTAGTGTAACCGTACTGTTAGTTCCCCTAACCTTCCTTGCTTTGATGATGGTTTATATATCACAGGCCTTAGATTTCCGAGGTGGATTTCCTTTGGTGAAAAGACAATTTAATATTCCAGCCATTTCCCCTCTCATTCTATTGTAATAAGATAAAATAAACAACCTGCCTCTGGACTAGAAAAGCAGCTGGGGATTTTCGTTTTGTTTTTACTGACTCAGAATTATGGTACAATTTATTGCACAGCAAATCTTGCGTCAGATGTTGTTTTCCTATGGCTCATATTGACAGCAGTTAAAATCCTGCAATAATAAATTAAACTTTTCTAACAGAAATGCTTACACTATATTTGAAATAGTATGGATTGCTGCATTGTTGTCTAGCTAATATATATTTTTTCTGTGTTATTTTCTGTACTATATTAGTCCTTTAATGTTTTAGATTTGCTTGCAAACTAGAAGAATCCAAATAGTAAAAAATAATTTATTTTTAATGTTTCTTAAACTGTATGATTCTTGACAAAGAAGAGGTTAGAATTAATTTTATTCAGTAAGGTCTATTTCTTTTTACTTGTTGTGTTTCCTTTTAAATTCTGGTATACAAAATTAAAAAAAAATGTTGCTTCCATACATTGTCAAAAAAAGTAATCATGATTTTGTTTTAAACTCTCTATACAGTTTATTAAACCAAAAGCGAAGTAACTGGTAACTTCTTGTGTCATGATCTCCAAGGGTTACATTTGACTTGCAGCCTCCCTGTGTCTCTTCTTGTAAGTGTAACATATTAAGGTCTGAGCTGTTGTGCATCCTGTCAATTGAACCCAGCAACACCTGGAGAGTTCACAAGAGAATCTTTTCCTCTTTGGATCAGTTCTTCGAAATCTACTCCTCAATGTAACTAGTCACTATGTGAATAATCCCAGCAAAATCAATTAGTCTACAGAACTGAATTCTTCAGATAAAGCATGCAGATACTGTGATTAGGAAGCCAATATAAAAACAGCAGCAGATAGATCAGACAAGTAGGACAAGACTGAAAAATTTTAAATCATGTTCTGAAGGAAATAAAGGAATTTCATTTTCAGAATATTTGGGACTTGATATATGCCAGTGGCATAATTCACACATTCAGTACACAATGGACCACTTTTTTCACATTTATGTACTGAAAGTGAAAGTCCTATATTTCCTTCAGAATATTATTTGAAATTTTACAGCTAATTACTTCAGTGATCACTAAAACTGTAATCAAAATATCCATTGTGGCCAGGGCTATGAGCTACGGATTCCTGTAAGAATAGTTTCATTTGTGTATGAAAGATGAATAAGCTGATTTTTATTCTTAAATGACAGATACATGCCCTAGGGGAAAAAAAAAAAAAAAAAAAAAAGTATTTTCTTTCATTATCAACATATTTCAAAAATGTAAAACACTTTAGCAAGCAGTGAAAATTTCACTACTCTTAGATTACTTTTAAGCCCTGCACTTTTGTTGCATACTGTGGGACAGTTCCTTAATCTTACTTAATTGTTCTGAATATACTTTACAACTGGATTATTTAAAATATTCTGATCAAGAATGGTTCTTTTCTTCATTTTCCAGGATGATGTAATTATATTTTTTTTCCTGTGTATAAAATATATCCAGATCATACCATCACTGATACCAAGTGGTTCCAGTTTTTGTGGACGTATTATGCTATCAGATTTAGTTGGGTTAATTCCATAAATGTATTTTTAAGAGTCATTGTATCTAGATGCATAGTGCTGTGCAGGGGATTCTAAAGTAGACACTGATTTTTTAAATATTGCATATATGAGTAATTTTATTCATTTAGATGGGCCCCAGGAGTCACTCAAGTGTTTATAGAATCGGATCCTTAGGTTTTATGTAGTTAACACATTCACATTTTATTAAGTGTAGTCATGCTTTTATGTTGTTTAAATTTTAAAAACATTTACAGTAACACTAATTTTTAGTATGCCCTAAGGTTTATTTTCAGTGATATTATTCAGCCTTGGAAAGTAATCATGGCTGAAAGGCAAGTGAAACACTACTACTGCTTGGTAGAGGTTTTAAATTTCATTTTACCGTAACTGAATGTTATATATCATAATCCTTCTCTTCTCCAAATTATATTCTTATTCTCATGATAATACTTCATTTTTTCTTTACATGGATATACTTTGTAGCTTGATATTTTAAAATCTCATGAAAATGATAAAGCTAAAATGTGCTAGAAGACACACATTTCTACTGTTTTGTTTACAAGAAAACAGTTATGTTTCAATGGCAAATTCATGCAAAGTGCTCATAATAGAGTGTGAATTGTAGAAATTACTGCTTTTTCAAAATTCATTAAATCCCTTTAGCTCCACATGTAATGAGACCTCTGTTTGCTGCAGAAACTGAAGAAACAGAAATTCTAATAAATATGGACTAAAAAGTATAACAAAGATTACTAACAGAAATAATTATACTTTCATTGAATATATAACTTGAAAAGCAAGCCTAAAGCATCTATTAAAATAAATAGTTCTCTATAATGAAAAAACCTGAGCTCCCTAGAGACTGAGAAAGAGACTACTGGCTCTTGCTCTAGAGACAATACAGCAGTAGAGACTGGCAGTTGCTGTAGAGAAAATAAAAGGAAGCTTTCTTGTAAAGAAAGTATTGGTCCAAGAACTCTGCATGGATTAAAGTTTCCAAGTGCATATTCAACACTGATAATAGTACTATACAGTACTGTATTAATATATAATACGACATTTCATAAAGGATCCTGGAATCCAACATCCTTTTTCTGGATTTTTTTTCTTAGAATTGTACAACATTCTTTTTGGCAAAGTTTTCCCCGTTTTCAGCTTCTGATAGAATCATCTTCTAGATAGAATCATAGAGATAGGTTCAGGCTGTGTGAAAGATTGCTGCCAGGTATTCAGTCTTGATTTCTAAAATCATGTCCTAAGTTCAAACCCATTTGTTTCCCAAATCACTTTTTTATTTGTTGTAAATTAATATGCATTTCCATACACTCCCTCTTAAATATGTACAAAGGTGCCTAATTCACTTTCAGGCCTAGGTAACTCAGAATTCTTCCTTTCATCATCATAGCCATCTGTTATTTTAGGTCTCCACAGCATTGTTGAACTGGCCAAGCACTGCACCTTAATTAACCACTAATGTGCATGTAGCTGCATCTAGAAGTATAGACCAAGGAGAGTTGATACTGCCCTCCATGGGGAAAAAATGACAAGTTATGAACTGTATGAAGGTGGCTGGAACATGCATCAGATGCCCATTGCCAGCTAAGAGAAAGGAAACTTCCATAATTTTTTGCCAGGTTCATGTCTCCTGTGCTCACAATCTGAACATAAAGTATAAATCTTCATCAAGGTCCTTAACTGTTGCCTGTGGCTTCTGTAACACTGACATTCAGTTTCTTTAGAAGCGTAAATTGATCAGTCACAACAATGATTTTATGTAGGTGAAAAAAAAAAAAAGGGACTATTAGCACTCAACAAGAGAGCTAAGTTTGGAACCACTGGACTATTAGAAAATTGCAAGTGGAGCAAACAAATTATGAAATTGCCTGAGGTTTTTTTTTTTTTTTTTTTAATTTATTGCTTCATCAAATTTTGTTCCCCTGTTTTTTTTTCCTTTCCTTTAGCACTGGTTGTTCTCAGCAATTTGGAACCAAATACAACATATGAAATCAAAGTAGCTGCTGTAAATGGAAAAGGGCAAGGAGAGTATAGCAAAATCGAGATCTTTCAGACCTTACCTGTCCGTGAGTAATACTTGTGCTACTAAATGTAAATGTTCATTAGAACATGTTATCTCCAGATCAGCTAATAATTTAAAGTGTGAATCACTGTGGATAATATGCTTTATATTTATACTCTGTGTCCAAGTGTATAACATCAGTCTTTACACTGTTTCTTAGAAATAATGTTTTGTTCCTCGTATTCCCCCCCACCAAGTAATTTGAATGAACTTAAAACGGAGAATTCATCCCATTGTCTATATTTTTGTGAATTAGACAAATCTTTGTTTTAGATTCAAGAGCACAAACCATGAAACATATTAGACTAATTTACACTCAGGGTATTATAGACATATGTGAGAAATAAATTGGCCCTTTCTGGAGACATTTCTTCAGCAAACTATGCTGCCACAAGTTTTGCAATTATCAAGCCTCAAACAGGTATCTTAAGCCATTGAAAAATGATGAGAATAAATTGTTTTAACTATGATTACATGCAAATGATAAATGTTTGAAGCCAATTCTATACTTGTAGTAACCTTTATTGGCAAAAAATTCAGATTTAAATATTAAGGTCTAATGAAAAATGTTCTTCTCAAATTGCTTTTAAATGGAAACAATAAGAAATAAATTAAACACTATGTATAAGAAAAATAAAGGAACTACAGATGGCACTGTATAGTACTCAAACATATGCCAAAATACATCAGCAACTATTACTAGACTATTCTCTCATAAATCTGTTGCAGCCGAACTCTTTTCTGAGTAAGGCATTATTCAGTATGGTTAAGAGTACTGGCCCAGATGGAATGAACAATAAAAGTCACACAACCAAAGAACAAAAAATATTTCCATTATATTATTTTATGTTCTTATTGATATGTTTCTTTTGTCCAGAGCTGGTAACTTGGCAGCTTTCAAATTACTTTTTGATTAAAGTATATGCATATTCTATATATATTGAACAACAGATAAAATAATTTGCTATTATTCATATGGAACATTATACCTGATAGAAAAGTGATAGAAATTGGTAGAAATTATGTTATCTGCTAGAAAACTAGTAAAATTCTATGTTGAGATCTAAGTCAATTTATCTTTAATAAGGAATAAACACTAAAGGAACTGCATCTCTCAGGATGAATGCAAATTTCCAGATATTTTGAAGACACCTCAGTATGAAAACACATGTTCGTTTAGGATCTGATTTAAAACCTTATAATAGGCATTGTGTATAGAAATTACAATTAGTCTGTGAATTTTGATTAGCAAAGTGGCTTAAGATGGCTATTAAAACTTCAACTATATGTTTAAGATTATTTTTATTCTTTCATTACAGAGAAAAATTGGGTTTATGTTTGGAAATCTTATTCTTTACATTAATTCTTAATATAGACAATTCTAAATATATATACTTTTGCCTCGGCACATTTATCGAAGAGTTAATTTACCAAATATCTGTGTTACAATTTAGATCTCACACATGGGACTAAAGCTCATACTTAATGTTAAGGATGCTTTCCTGTAAGATAGTGTTACTCTTGAACTTCAGTGTGAGTAGCATCTTACCAGCCTTACTGAATTGATGGCTAAATCATTTCTGAAGTTAGTTACATCTAGTGTTAAAAGTCAGAAAGTCTTAAAGAAATTAATACTTATTTCATACTTTATGTAATTTTGTTTTATTGTGTGAAATAATTAATCTACATTAGAACATACTTCAAGCAAAATATTTAACACACTTATTAAGGATGTTCTGCAATGCCTGGAGGGATCATGTTGATTTCAAAGATTTTGATTAAAAATATTGTGGACAAGTTACCAGTTGTAATTTAAGACTTATCTTATTGCTGAATTATTATTATCTACTGTTTTTTTCTCTTGTTTAGGAGAGCCAAGCCCCCCTTCAATTCATGGACAGCCAGGAAGTGGCAAGAGTTTTAAACTTAGCATAACTAAACAAGATGATGGAGGTGCCCCCATTTTGGAATATATTGTCAAATACAGAAGTGTAAGTATTTCAGTTAATCAAAATAGGTGGGTTTTAATTACTAATTTCTTGTTTTAATGTAGAAAAGATTGTTGATATGATTTGAAATATAACAAAATGGTTTACATGCTACAAAAAGAAGGTATAGTATAGTATGTTTTCTTTTGTGATTATGTTGCTAATGCCAGATTATAAAATAAAAAAGTAAAAAAAAAAAAAAAAAAAAAAAAGCATCCTGCTCTTCCTAAAAGTGTAACTGAAAGTTCATTCTGACAAGAAAACTGTATTCTCCGTTTTGTTACGTGGCAAGTGAGGAACATTCGTGTTCAGCTCTCGAAAGTGCAGTAAACTGGTAGACATTAAAGTTACATAATTATGGGTTGTTTGAACAGCGAATTATTAACCTGTTATAAATGCATTTGTATTGATAGATAACATCCTAGAGGTAGAAAGCTATATTCCAGTGCTCCATATTTATTTCAGATTAGATTAGTTGATCATGTTTCATATTCTCTATATTCCTAGGTTCCAAGACAGCTTAAAAAAGACAAATAATTGACAAAGTGTTAGGACTTTCATGAGCTTCAGAGTACGTATCAGTTCTTTAACAGCCGTCATGCAGAGTTTATTGGCCTTCTGTTAGCTAGAGTCCAATTTGGTGTTCTCTCATCAAATCTGGCAAGATTAGAAAATAGGCTTATCTGAAAAGTGCAAGTTTTTTTTCTACAAAAAAAATGTGGGTTGTTTTTTTTTTTTTTTTTAAATTATTAAAGTAGCTAAAATATCCCTTATTTCCTGATATTTAGAAATTATTGGGTTGAAGAAGTAACTATAGAGTTGGCAAAAGCAATGAATTTAATTCAAATGTGTGCATTTTCTGATAACTTCTTTATGTTCTTTTATCTGATTAGACCCAGTAAAAAGACATTTTACCAGTGTAATAGCAGATTTACGTGTCTGTTTCAAGAGTCTAAAAGAGATTGAGAATGTAACATTGGATATTTAGACTTCTTAAACAGAAGACAGTATTTAACAGAAATAAGCAATCTTTGAGAAGTTAAATGCAGAACCTGTTTTAACTCTCCCAAAAAGGAAAAACCCGTTCCTTATTTTTTAATAGTTTTTGTCACATTTCCTGATGTTTGCTCTATTATAACTTTTTTGATGATAGTTCTGAGATTATCCAGGTGCTAAACCTGGCATGTAAATGGATTTTCCTAAATTAAGTATAACCAAAGAAGATTGGTAGCTCCAAATCAATTGAGAAAAATTTAGTACAGCTTTTAAGAGTTGTCTCAGGGAATAAGTGGCAATTATTCTGATGTCACTGGTCCCTAAATCTGAATTGATCTTCTTAAATGACCTTCAGTCCAGTGAGTACAGTTGGCATAAAAGTAATTGTGAAGAAGAGAGAGGGTAGTAAAATATGTAATGCAAGATACAGTGCAGTTTTGTGGGATTGTGCTTCCTAGTTAGATTACAATGCCTCCAAGTATTTATAATTAAGATGATAAAGACCTGTTTGGATATAATATATGCACGCAGTATATGGAATTTAATCTGTTTCTGTGATATAAGTAAGCTAAATGATTTTGGATCTATTGTGAATATTTTTGGAAACCTGATTTTGGTCTAGTGTTTTGACTAAAGTACAATATTATAGTATAAAAGATCACTTTTCATGTGCATTGGTGAAAGATAAATGTACAGTTTAAGCAGTAACTGGAAACTTAATAGGTTACTGAAGAAGATAGCTTTTACTTGGACCTCAAATCCATATCTCCTTAAGCTTCCAATTGAAAAAGTCATTTGACTAAATTAAGGGCCTTCCTACAACAAAAGAGCACAATTTTTTTTTTTTTGGTGTATTAATCAGAATGAATGGATGCTATTTAAAGTTCTTAATTATCTGTTGCCTGCTTCTCTTCTATCATCCCCATTCATTGTATTTAATAAGCTTTTGAATAACTCTTGCCAGCCTCATTACTAGCACCTGGACCAATGTATTTGCTTGAATGTTTAAAGAGCATAATAGATAACATGCTACACATCAGTGGCTTTTTCTTCTCTGTGTGTCATAACAGCTTATGTCTTTTTAAGGTTCAGTTTCCTCATATTTAAGTTTTGTACAGATTTATTTTTTTTTTTAACTAGGAGAAGGACAGCCTTATAGCAATACTATAGACTGGTTTAGGGCAATCGGTAAGTTTTATTCTTCAGGAAATCACGTGTTTCATTCTGTCAAATATTGCTTTCCTAGAATCACTTTATTGATGTTATGGGCAGGACTTTCTAACTGTAATCAGCTAATAAGAAGCTTCACATTTTGTTTTGTATTCTAGAGAAGTAGGTACTATGCAATTTTTATGAGTAGCAGCCTCAGATTGATTTATACTGTTACACAAAGAAAGTCAAGACAGTCTTACAAAGATTCACTGATGGGGTTGAAGCTGGCATATATTGACTTCAAAGTTACCTTAAAAAAGAATAGGAGAGAGAGAAAGACAAGGGAAAACTGTTCCCCAGTATCCAGCTGGGAAAAGCAGTGGTGGGGATTGCCTAGACAAGCATCCTGTCCAGTGGGGGCCCAACCACATTTCTCATAGTAACTGTGTAGTTTTAATGGGGACCAACTCAAGCTCCCCTTTGGTTGTTTCTGCTTATGGTGCTGTTAAAGTTGGTTGAGGCACGCATGATGAGGTGCTGGTGTTGCACAATGGATGTTAAGTTTTATGCATGTAAATTATGGCGAAATGTGTACTGAATTTGTAAATGGCTATTATCTGCTGTGTTATTTACCAAGTACTATAGTAGTAACCTAAAATCTAGAGGGGAGCATTGAAGAGATTGTACAGACTAAGGGGAAGGTGAGGACATCAGGAGGGACAGGAAGGAAGAGCACTTGGGGTACAGGGGAGAGAGACTGCCACGGAAGCTCAGGGCAGGTAGGTGACCAGGCACAGACCTACAAAAGCTACAAAGCAGCCTTTGGAAAGTATCGCACAGGTCAAACTTAGCACCAGAAACAGCGTGCAGTGTGTGATCACCATACAGGAATAATTACCTACTCATAACTCACATAGTCACAAGCAAAACTTGTGCTTACCACTCAAGTACATTTTGACCGTGATGGATATTCTGTGGCTGCACATGTTGCAATTGTGAATTTGTGCTTGCTGCACTGTTCCCTGAAAATATGTATCTTTCTATTACCTTGAAGAGATTTGTTCCCAGTCTTCAGTTATGAATTTGGTACCATATCTTGAATTACTTCATAATGCTTAAAAAGCAAGTATTGAAATAGGCTTCTTAGTGATTGGGAAAGGGAATTATTTGTCAATAGTAAGCCAAGAGTAAGCTAGAAAAAAAAAAAAGCAGAAGAGAGTTCGTTTTGCAATGCCTGGAGGAAAACTTGGCAGGCCAAGTTTCAGTCAAAATTTAGAATTAGAATGATATAATAAAAATATCCATCTTTTTATAGATATAATCTTTTGATAGAAGCAAGAAAAAATGATTAAAATCCTTCTTTGAAAAACAATGACAGTATTGAATTTAGTTTTTACTTTTACATCCATGATGGTGTTTGGAGGGAAAGTTAGAGGAGCAAATTGTTTTTGAAGGCCTAAAAGTTGTTCACCATGTTGACCTGTGACAATGTTACTATTAATGCTTCGAATTTTGGCAGTGACAAGTGTTTGATTGATAGGTAACATGCTTCGTTCTTGTTTGCCTATGATGATGGAGGACTGTGTTCCTTTTTTTCCTTTATGAAAGGTTCTAAAACAAACCTTGAGAAAAAAAGAGGTAATTTCTCATTTACTCTCACTCTGAGATACCTACCATAAAGCAGTTAAATGTTTTTTGCATCTCTAAGTTCCAATTTACTTGCCAGATCCTTGGACTTTCTGTGCATTTTAACACTATGTACATTATTAGCCATTTTGTGCTTTGTTCAGTATTTGTCCTGTATTACCCAGACCTATAAAACACCATCCTAATGTAAAGAATTCTTGTGAAATCACTTCCTTAAACTATCAGATTGTCCTCTGTGAGGATTTCTTGATATTTTTTCTGGCCAACTTCAAGATATTGTAGCATCTCCTGCCCTTTTTTTATCACAGGGACCACCATAATAACAAGTTTGTTTGAACTGAACTTTATGCACAACAATTTACAGAGGATGGAGAATAAGGGAAAGGACTGAAGGGGGTTAGTCACTTTTCCTCACTTTTTATGAGTTTCCAGGGAATTTGATCTTGAGTAAAATGTAAAATGGCCATTAAAGTGAGAGATGTTATTTTTTAGACTAGTAAATAGTTAGGTATCTAAACAGTGGTTTGGCTTTACTTCCACTGTTGTCAGATGTGCCCTCAGTTTTGAGCAGCGTCCAAGTCATGGTAAATTGGAGTTTCACACTGCTTTGTTTACACTTTTTTTTTGTCAGGGTGTTTAGGTGTTTGAGTTACCCACAGCTGTCTTACAAATCTAGCTCTTAGACACTTCTGAGATAAATTTGCCTGATGCTTATCTTTAAAGCCAATATGCATGCAATTAAGAAATTTTTTTTTTTTTTAATATTTATTTATTTATTTATTTTAGGGCCATTACTCTGTGACATTGTGTCAGGTTTGTTTCAACCAAAGACTGGGAAGAGAACAGTGTGAATCTAAGGTTCAAGAGTAATGGAAGTGGGCAATAAGATCCACAGAAATTACCAGTTATTGGTTAGTCTTACAGCATCAGTGACCTTCTATAGAGGAGTATTTCCACATTATATGAAACAAAATGAAGTGAAAATAAAGGAAGAGTTTAACCTCTGAGGTTGCAGTTTCTGAAAATGTGCATTAGTTGGTGGGTGCAACTGCTATAATAAATGATTATTGAAGAGATTTATATTAACTCACCCCTCAAATTAGGCTGTAGTTTGTCATTTAGAAGATTCTTTAATTTGTTGTAGAATACTGCACATATGTGGAGCTTTCTATACAATTTAAACAGTATTAATAATAGAACAGCCTAATAAGGTATGAAATTTTTTTTTTGTAGTTCTGTTTTCTGCTCCTTAAGCTACTAATTATAGAGTCTTGGCATAAACAGGGAAATTTGTATGAAGATTTAACTGACAGACTCTTTTTGTGTTCTTGTCCCACTCATTCCATTTCTAAACTAATAATAAAATAAATCTGGACACATTACAGAGCTCTACTTAGTACAAAGTACTTGAAAATTCATGTGAAATAACAACTATAATGAAGGAAATTGCAGGGGTTTGTTTTTTTTTTTTTTTTTTTTTTCTTTAAGATGCCAAAAGCAGACTTTATTCTGGAAGACTTCATCTGTTTATCTTTAGAAGAGGACAGCTTGCTTTCCAGATACTTTATTTTTTCGTCTTCCTCCTAACATGTGTTTGTCACTCTTCGTAAAATGTTTTGTTGTTTTTATGCTCAGAGGTTTGACTTTGTTTCATTTACATCAGTCCATCCATTTGGCTTCACTTTCAGCTAAACTTAGGGTGTCACTTCTCTGGCACAGCACACAGGTATCCTGTTACTTTTCAGCTCTTTCATTGCTCTTCACCTGACCAACCTGTGGAACAACAGCCTTTTCACTTATTCTTTTGTCTGCAGAAGAGCAGCCTCATACAGAAATCTGTAGAGCGAGCTTTCCAAATCTTAAGATCATTCTATTAATCACATAGAATTCTACAAATTGTTTTCACAATATAGTCATATATTTGCAATGCTGTCTTTTCCACCTGCAGAAACCATATAAGCCTGAATCTTTATTTTCCATTTCAGTATATTTTTTCTCCTTCTGTGATTCTGAACCTTTTTGGAATTCCCTAGTATATTCACATGATTGTGTGTGTACACACCAAGATCATCTGTGGATCTTTGATTTCTCTAGTGTTGATTTTCTTTGGAATCTAGAGGGATTTTTTTTTTTCTAACTCCTCCCAAATTTCACCAATTTAAACAGCCATTAAAATACTACATAACATTGCTATTCCTAATATTACTTAAGAGTATTTGTATACACATATTGTAGTCATATTCCTTTTATTTTAGCAGTGCTATACAAAAATATATTTTGTAAAAGTAGATTGATATAGTGATAATACAAGTGGATTCACTCAGTGGAATGTAAATATAGGTAAATTCACTCAGTGGCATGTCAGATGACTGCAAACAGAAATTATCCATGAGGATATGAGAAAATATCTTTGACAGAAAATACCAGTTTCACTGGAAAAACTATTTTCACTGTAATGTATTTTTACTCCAGTGTTTTTTTCATGATTTGTAATGTGACTACCATTCTGATGTTTTTCATTGGTCTACTGCTGCACCAAATAGGCACATTCACCTTTCCACAAATGCTCCTGAAAAGATGTTCTACTGTATTTTAATCATTCCCAGGACTATCCTGTGTCAGTACCAATGCCAGTACAGAGAAGCAAGAAAGAGTTTAAGAAAAGGTGAAGTCAGTATGGAAAAACCATCACACTCAGCACTGATAGCAAATAAGTTATTGCAGCAGTGAACATAAGGGAGTTTAGTCTGTCACTCTATTTTCTGAAGACTGGGGACAAAAAAACCCCAGGCGTAAGAAGCATGATTGGGCACCGAACTGTCTAATTTAGATGCTGTTTTCTTTGACACTCATATCAGTCAAGAGCAAGATGCTTCAGCAAAGAACCTAAATACAAGCTGCTTAGAGGAATAGTAGTCTGCAGAAAAAAGTTATACTTCCCTGTACTTGCAAGGTTTTTTTTTCCCAGAGAGTTTGTATCCACTGACTTGGATATACTGACTTGGATAACTGTAGTGATGCATGGTTTAGATGACCAGGATTTGGCTCTCAGCAGTAGTTTTTGCACTTTATTGTACCTCAGTGTTTAGTAAGAATAGGACTGAATGGATTCTTACTGACTGTTATTGATACTCCTCTGAACAAGATGGCTTTTGTGTTTGACTATATATTGTTTTATCCTTTTACCTATTAGTTATTTTGCATTTCTCATTTGTATAAAGAATCATTAAATATGCTAGGTACTAAAAGGAGCGATTGCAAAGGTAAGCACTCCAAATTTATGAAAAGCCAGAATTAAGACTGCAACTGAAGTCCCCATTTGTTCCCTTTGTATAGGTGTCTTAGATAATGATCTGAATTATGAGAACCCTTTTTTTCCTAGAGAACACCATCTTAATGATTTATATGTATCCTCTCACCATTGCAGACATAGAACTGCATACTTTCACAGTGGTGTTTATATTGATGCATACAACCTGGTTTGCAAAATATCACTATAGCACTGCATATTGATACAGTTAGTGTATATTTTCATTATATGACTTATATACTATTTAAGCACAGCTTGCATTCATGAACAATTCAAGTTTGGGTGTAATGACAAGTTTCATTTAAAGAGCATTGATCAAAATGTAATTGAAACATCTATATAAAATAAACCTTTCACAGAATTTATTCTTAGCAGCATTTGTAAATAATTATCCTGCTGTTCCCCAGATAAGCATCAGTATTTGAACAAAGTATAAATTGAAGCCAAAAGGTTAAAAGGGACTGCCCACAAAATCCCTAAATCCACATTGTGGAAACATGATTATGAGTGGTTAAAATTACAAAAAGCCCGAGTAGTCAGAACTCCAAAATTAGGTTATTTGAATGTTCATAACCTTTGTGAATGAAACCCCGTCATTTTGGTGCATTGCGTAAACATATAGTTTAGACAAATAATACAGGAGGTTTTTGAGAATATAAACTAATATTTGCATCTTTACAGAAAGATAAGGAAGACCAGTGGTTAGAGAAAAAAGTGCAGGGTACTAGAGACCACATCATCTTAGAGCATCTTCAGTGGACCATGGGTTATGAAGTACAAATTACAGCTGCCAACAGACTGGGTTATTCTGAACCAACATTGTATGAATTCAGCATGCCTCCAAAGCCCAACATTATTACAGGTAAGTTAATTTTAGAATGTTTTCTATCTATGAATTTTTTGCTACTCATAGTACACTCGTGTGTGTAGTTGAACATAAGGTAACTGAAGTCTTCTTTAGCTGACAAAGCCTGAGACCTCATACTCTATTATCAGCAAAGACTCAGTTCAAAACCCTTAAATGGGACCCTGTTTCCTACTTTTCTTTTAGTAATAAAGTAGTTTTTAAGTAAAGAAGAAACATTAAATCTTCAACACGGATGATGACAGTTAACAAGAAATACAGTGTTTAAGATACACCTGTTATACATTTTTAAGTTGCCTTGTACTGCCTATTTGTCTGTTGTAAGCAACTTGGTGGAATTCTTGATTTCGATCCTATCTCTACAGATGCTTCAAGGTGCACGTGTAATAAAGGTACATATTTTAGTGTCTGATGAGATTAAGACTTCAAATAGTCTTGTTTAGATACGGTCTTACTGATTCACCCTAGCATGTTGAGCATACAGCCTTCTAGTAGGCCTATTTACAAACTTTAAAATCTATAGAAATGCTGTTCATATTTTTAAGTGTGTAATTAGGAAGGTTTGGAATTTTTTTAATTAAAAATTGCATAGTAGTTAAGAGTGTTTCAGTAACCAATTTATCAACTTTTAATGCTTCCCAAAGTAAAGTTATTTTTTGATGCAACAATGCAAAATTATTGAATTCAGAATAAACCTAGAATATGATGGTAATTTCTGATATATTATGGGTAATTTTAATTTTTACAAAGCAGATATTATGAGAAAGAGATTTCAAACTTTGTATCTAAATTATGAGCTGATATCTTTAATAATAAATTCCAAATTAGATTAGTCATCATTACCATTTTAAAATCAGGTGCTAAATCCTCTATCAGCGTATTTACTGTATGCTGTATATTAAATTATTGAGTATTAGAATCAAATTAAAATTTGCCAAATAAATATAATAGCCAATATATTTAAATAAAAGCCTTATCAATACTTGTGTTTCAGTCTCAGTACCTGACTAACATTGATCTTAGTAAAGTGGCAATGAGTCTGAATGAATCATAGACTACTGTGTCATCAGAAAAGTTTTAAATAACTGATTAATTTTTTTCTCTGTTGATATTTTTCTTCAAATATATTTTATGGGGATATATCTCAAGGTCTCTGCAACATTTTTTAATATTCCAGAGCAATCTGTTGATATTGGAAGCACTGTTACGTGCATTTATAGAAAGGAATAGGCATTTGTAAGTCATTAATAGGTTCAGATCCAGTTCTAGTACAGATATTTGATGTATGCACCTAAATTGCAGTAGTGGGAGTTGATTTGCATCTTAATTGAAATTCAGGGCCACAATAGGCCCTGCATACTTGTTTTTAAACATAGTGCCTTCTGATTGCCACCATTCAGAAATAAAATTTCACTACATGATCAAAAAAGACAAGGGAAAAAGAAATGTAGGAAAGCTTATTGTCCCAAGGAAATAAAAGTTTTTTATTGAGTAGAAAAAGAAATAAAACTTTATTTAGGCAAATGGAAGGGATAAGCCGTTTTGTCAATTTTATATATTTGAAAAGGAAATCTTACTTGTTTTGCAATGCAATCTAACTTCAACCTGTTATAATTATTTAACGTATTCCATATTATTGCCACAGCTGCTGTAACTGAAAGAAACATATATACCTCCATAAATGATAACATATGTGGTCTCTAGACATTCAAGTAAAATGCAGCTTAGTTACTTTCGTTTCAGAAGGAAAAAAAAAAAAAAACTAAATAACTGTCAAACTTTGTTCAGAGAAAATGATAGGTATTTAGCATTTTTTTCCTTTCAGCGCTCTCCCATAACCACTAAGTAGTTGCAAGATGTCTGTTAAACTATTTAACATCAGCTCTTCTTTCTATGAATCATTATTGCAATTACGATTGTGGAACTAATTAGTTTCCTTGACAACTGTTTTTGCAAAGCATGAAAAGAGTGTGAAATTCACTTCATAAGAAAATTCTGTAGGGGATTTATAAAAGTATGTCAAAAGACACTTAGAATCAGTGGAACATTTATGTTTATGTTCATAAGTCAGTATGGTTATCTTGTTTTGAAATGGCATAATGTTATTATTGCAATATTATATATATATATAACATTATTGCAAAAGTATGAACCTACTCTTTTAAATTTTGATAGATAATGTGTATAAAATGCTTAAGTTTGAGCAGAATAATTCTTTCTGATGTTGGTTAGTCAGTTCAGACGATGCACTATTTCTCTGCTTTGAGGCTTATGTATTTGCAGCTAGGCATCTAGGTCCAAAGAAGGACATAAGCAAAAAGAATTAAATTTGGTAGACTTTTGAGTGAAATCTTCATCACCTAACCTGTGCTCACTTAGCAGCTTCTGATGACTGAGATTCCCTTCCTGATTATTCATGTAATTATTAGAAAGGTCTCTAAGTCTCCTGAAGGTTTGCATCTCTGTGTGCCCAGATCTATGGCACTTCAGCTGAAATGAGTGTTTCTGTCTTGCTCTAAATGTAATTAAAAAACAAGATGTGTGTACATCCTGTGTATGCAATCTCATGGATATTACTTATCCCAAGATTATTTGGGGATCCCCTAAGTATCATGATGGTTAACTACCTAACGTACTATTGTGGTAAAAATGTCTGCAAGCTAATGCTATCAATCAGAGAACTGGCGAGATAGGAAGGCAAGGATACATTTGTTGTCCTTCAATAGGTGCTTTCCAGGGAAATGGGAGTTGTCACAAGAAATAAAACTTTGGTTCTGATTGATGCAGAAGGAGCTTGCTTATACTTCCAAGAGCCATTGGATATAAGGCAGAAGTAGTAATCCCTGAGGACAGGGACCGGAAGCCAAAACTCTAATGTGAATACACAACTCCTGCAGGCACTGAATCAACAACTTCTGCTTGCTAGGGAACTGTGAGCAAGTACCAGCTCCTGGCTGGCAGTCAAATTCTGTAATAACACAATATGATGATCTTCCATTAACAGTCTTAGGTCTAGGAAGGAGCTTGAGGCTGCAAATTGCTGTCTGGCATCAGTGAGGTGTATAAATGAGACAGACATTCCTTCAAATTTTCACATGGTTGGCCTCAGAAGCCTCCAACCATAGATCTATTTGATTCTGTAATTTCTGTTCTTAGGCCTATAACATGGTCTCCATCCACCAAATCACTCAAATTTGTTCTTAGTTCCTCAGAGTTTGTAATCTTTTTAATAAAAGTTTCCTGGTTTTCTGAACGGTTTACCAATGGAACCTTGCACTGACTTTGAGAAATACTCAGTAAACCAACTTCTTAAAACAATTTGCCTTGTACATATAAGTATACATATATACTTTACTGTATATTATATCTGTGTATATCTAATTTTACTTCCTACTTTTTTGAATTATTCTTTGCCGTCAGCAATTCCATCTTTGTATTTCACTTTTTACTTAGGCACATGGGCACATATATAAGGATCATGCTTTGAAGAAAGAATGGCATAGTCTTAAATGTATTTTATGTATTCTAAAATCTCACTAGGGATGTTAGCTGGCAGTACTTACAGGCAGGTGCAACTCTTAACATTGGTGTGCTTGCCTCTGAGTGAAGTCTTTATCGGATTTTAAGTACCAATTTGTGATATTTTAGAAAATTTTGTTATGGCTTCTCTATAATGTTAAGCTTCTTCTAGTCCTGTGAGAAAAAAAGGGGATTCTCAAAGGAGCTGTGTGCCTTAGCTCTTTATCTGTGTTAGGACAACGTAGACTAACCTCTGCAGTCATAACAAACCCTTTCACCAGGTGTCACCGGGATCAGCCAAACTCCATCAGCTCCCAGAGCCAACCCTACAGCCCATCTATATGGGTCCATTTTACTCTTCTTCAGCAGAGCAGAGATAGAGATCCTGTGTTTGTACCATGCAGCAGGTACATAAGGATCCAAATCAGCTGTCAATTTGAACCATTACTATGCAACCTAAAAGCACATCTACAGTTTTCTATTAAATGAATCTTAAAAGAAGATGAAATGAAAGGTGTTAAAAGAGGATATTTTCTGAACATGTTAGATATATTTTCAGAAATTAGTGGCAGAAGATTTATGCAGGTTCCATCTTCCAAAGGCTTTTATCCAATCAGTGCTGTTTCTCTGAAAGGACAATAGATACATTCAAAACGGCTGCAAGTTGGGTTTATTGTAAGTTTTTTCTTCTTTATTCTAAATTGATAACTTGGTGCAATAATGGGAAAATGAGAAAAGCATTTGGGGATAATAAGAAGCCCTTAGACCTATTTTTCTCACTTTGTGATATTGATTGTTTGGGGTTTTTTTAACTTCCAGTACTGCATGAACTGTCAGATTTTTTTTTTTCGTTAACATCACTGGAAAAGTTTTAATCCCTTGTGCATCCCATTTACTTTTTTTTCAATCCATGTCTGTCACTAGTGCTTAAAATCATACAGTATTAGGCAAAGAGGGACAATCTAATATGTGGTATTTTCTCTCATTGTCACTAGTAGCAAAGATGATATTCTTCTTGCCAAACATGATTTTTATCAGTAGTTTTTACAAAAATGCAGCTTTGGGACCTCCAGTAGTGTCAAAGTGAAGGAAAAATAAAAATAGCTCTTATTAATGCTCCAGTTATGTGTGTATATATATGCATTTGAATTTGTGTATGTACATTTTATGATGTATTGCATAGACAAAGTAGGGGGTTTTAACTATACAGACAGTGTTTTATTAGAATAGAAGCTCGGATAATGAACTTTTTCATTCAGACACTGAAAATGACTAAGTACAGAAAAATAGAAATAAGTGTCTCTGATGCCCACAATTTCCTCTCAGGGCAAGTCTTTTTTCTTTAATTTTGTTCTCAGTCAAGCAATTCATTGACTTATTTGGGGTAGAAATAAATTCTATACAATCCTGTGTAGCTGGGACCGGTTTTTGTTCCTGTCATGTTTTGCTGCCAAACAGCAGACTCTCTTGCTGCAGGTGCTCTCCTTGTCTCTCACATCCCTTCAAACTTGACCCATGGGCCGCAAGAGACTCCCTGGTGCATGGTCTGCCAAGCTCTAAAGGGAGACATAATCCCTTTTCTCATGAAGGGTTGACTTCACCCTGACCATGCATCAGCTAACAGAAGCCAAAAAGCAGCCTTCTTCATTCTTGTTCTATGCTCTACCACAAAAGTACGTAACATTTGTCGACTTACCATAACTACCAATAAGCTTCCAATATGAATAGTTCTTTTGTCCTTTGAAGCATCTTCCTTAGATTTCAAATAATTTGAGATCTGTTTGAAATTAGGCTTTACCTAATTACAACCAAGTCTCAAGGTCAGGTTATCACATAAAAACATGTTTGCACAACCAGGGCCTCTGCTGTCATTACCATTAGCCTTCCTTGCTGCAAGAGCACATCGCTGGCTCATGTTCAACTTCGTGTTCACCAGGACCCCCATGGCCTTTTCTGCAAAGCTGCTTTCCCGCTGAGTGGCCCCCAGCCATATACTGGTGACTAGGGTTGTTCCTCCCCGGGGGCAGGACTTTGCACATCCCCTTATTGAATTTCAAGAGGTTCCTGTCAGCCTATTTCTCCAGGCTGACAGGGTCCCTCTGGATGGCAGCACAACCATCTGGTGTATCAGCCACTCTTCTGAGATTTGTCATCAGCAAAGTTGATGAGGGTTCAGTCTGCCCTATTGTCCAAATCATTGATGACGTTGAACAGGATTGGACCCAGTATTGACCCCTGAGGCACACCAGTAGTCACTGGTCTCCAACTAGGCTTCACGCCACTGATCAGCACCCTCTGCACCCAGCCATTCAGCCAGTTTTCAATTCCACCTCACTGTCTGCTCATCCAGCCCATATATCAACAACTTCTCTATGAGGATCTTCAGTGTCAAAAGCCTTACTGAAGTCAACGTAGACAATATTCACAGCTGAGGGGAACCCCCATCTACCAAGCCAGTCATTTCATCATAGAAAGTAACAAGGTTGCCTGGTCAAGCATGACTTTGACTTTGTGAATCAATACTGACTACTTCTGATGTAGTAGTTCTTCACGTGCCTGGAAATAGTTTCTAGGATTAGTTGCTCCACCACCTTCCCAGGGATTGATATGAAGTTGACTGGCTCTTGTTTTAAATTTATTCTGATTATATTCCCAAGGCAAGGAAGAGCAGCAGCATTACTCTTCTGAAGTTACCTGCATCATTTTCTCATAGGCTGAAGGATATTGTTATTCCAAAATCAGAACTTGAAGACT
Source organism: Tyto alba (assembly GCF_018691265.1). Classification (NCBI taxonomy): domain Eukaryota; kingdom Metazoa; phylum Chordata; class Aves; order Strigiformes; family Tytonidae; genus Tyto; species Tyto alba. The sequence continues at coordinate 34,598,123 of NW_024881276.1, read as the reverse complement.
TTTGTCTGACTTTTGTTCAGTTCATAATTCTGAGCTAAAAGTGTAAATCAGATTCTTCAACATGTATTGCTGTATTGGAAGAAGAATGTTTTGATTTTATTTTCTGAAGTTCTGAAGTGGGTAGAGGGCAGAGATTAAGTGAGTCTTTGAGATCTCATGTTTTGAGAATAGGATTTCTTGGAATCATGCCAATCACATAAATTAATATCCAAAACTTCAGAAAGATTACAGCTCCTACAAAACCTATCTGCTTTTGTTTTGCAAACCAATACTATAATTTGCTGAGTAAAATGAAGATGAACATTGTTGTAAGTGGTAGGGCATGTTCTTGCAGTAGACTAAAACCAGCAGTGTTTGCTCAATTCCCTGCAAAGACTAATGGTTTTTACATGAAAAGTGATAGAAATCACTTACTAAAATTGATAGAACATGTATGATATGAATCAGAGAGACAAAAAGGCTTACACTACCAGTACCATTGAAGACAACAAAAAAATATATCATTTTAATAAAATGTAATTCCTATACTACAGCTATCACAGGAATTAACTACTACTGAATACTAGAAAAGCAGTAGAATCCTAGAAAAAAAAAAAAAATTGGTCTAAGAAAACTACTCTGTATTCACCGAACTTCTGCTTCAAAAGGAATTGTTGTTTTTTTTTTTTTTTTTTTTACATTGGGAACTTAAGTTTGCTTATCTTTTTGAATGCTATGAGGAAAAAAGAACATCATCATAGATGTTGAATGCTGAAGTGTTAGGCCACATTTTAAAAATATGGTACTCTTATTCACCTAGAATATTTGTTACAAGTAATTGCTTGCATTTTTTTGCTCTATAATTAAAAAACCCCTAAGTGCCAATTAAAAGATTAAATTGTTAGCTGTATTCTCAAAAAATATTCAAAAACTGTGTTATCAAAATAACTGTGGAAGTTGCGTGTGTCAGAGATTTTTTTTCTACGAATATAAGGACCAAACTATTTAAGTCTTAATAAAAAGAACTGGTTGTGAATTTTGAACAGCTTGAACAGTCATAATTTATTTTAAAATGTGTACCATTGAAAACACCACACTAGAAATATATGTGAGGATGGGATAAAGTCCATAATAACTCTTTATTTATATTACTGTCTTTTCTACTTGATAGTTACTTATACTCAGATGTATGTTTGTGGAAGAACAGGGACATTTGTGTTAAGAGGATAATGCATTGATTAAACATTATGCATCCACGTCCCAAAGGCAAGTTTCCCATGAGAACATATTCACAAAACAACAACTCTGTGATTTAAACTAAATTTGAGGTACATTACAAAAACACTTAAAAGATTAAAATCCTAAAACTTAAAAATCCTTTGATTTTGGATAGCACTTAAATTCTGCATGTCTTGATCATTTATTTGTGGAAAGAGATAATGATTTATCCTCCATTTGCCTTTCTCTTCAGGTTGTGACATCTCAAGAGTAAGAGACATGACACAATATATTTGTGATAAGATGTCACAAATCATCCTCTACACTTATTTTAACCTTAAATAAATTCTTTTAAAGCTTAAATAATTACAATAAGGAACTGATATCATACAGTTTAAATGAAAAATGGGGGACTTAACAGTTTTCATCTCTTTCCATTTAAATTTTTTAAAATTCACTTTTTAGAATAAAGATGTAACCAAGGCTATTGTTCAAACTACACAATATTTTCTACATTTCAATTTCTTTTGAAGTCTCTTTTGAAACAGTAGCCTAACACTGATATTACTGACTATCCATATAATTACTGTGTCACTGTAGCTGAAAAAAGAATTATTAATCTTCAGTCAAGGAGATTAAGTTGTTTAAACACACACTGTATTGCATAAACTTGACTGTTTTATCTGCCAAAAAGTGAGCTTTCAATATAAATATTAGTAGAAAATCTTCATATATTACACTGGATTGCATCCAGACATACTGTGAGGACTTGAATGTCTAAGAAGTTGCATGTTTTGAAAATCAACTTTGTTTTGTTCCCACCCTAGTATTAAAGTCAGTATCTAATTACCCAGCTGCATGTGTTAATTGCATTTGCCATTCATAATTTAAGTGGACTTAGGTCCATATTATTGATGCTAGTTTTGACAGTGGTCCATTCTGTACTCCTACAGTAATTCAGATAAAAGATAAACTTATTATCAAGAAGAAACAGCTAAGCAAGTTTCTCTCTTCTTTATCCCCAGGCATGATCAGAACCTTCTTTCTACGTAATTATTGACTTTTTTTACAGCTTCTTCTTTCAGCCTATAGGTTGTTGTTTGTTGTTGCTTCAGATATTCACTATTTCTGATAGATGTTCCATTGTAGTTTCCTGAGCTCCAAGTACCTCCATCATGAAAGACACATGAAAGATTGTATTTAGGTTGGGATTGGCTGAATAGTTTTGAATCTCAAGGGGAAACAAGAGTTGGTCACACAGTTCAGGTTAAGTTCTAAAATGTTTTAAAGATAGACCAAAGAGTTCATCTCTTTGGCTGCTCTGCAGAGCCACATGTTGCTGCTCTTAAGGTACCCCTCTTCTATGGTTTGAGTACTGTATTATCCAGATTTGTCTGGAGCACTTCAATGGCTACCATTTTATCTACAATTTAATCATAAATTAATGTTTCTATTAGAGTAATATCTTTCAAGTGATTTTCCCTGGCAAAGTGTAAATATTAAATTAATTATTTTTTCTCTTTTTTCTTTCCCACTGTCACTTTTTTCCTTTTGATGCTGTATTTTCCATGTTTTATGAACTTCTTTACTTTTTTCTTAAATTTACTTCTTTTTCACACTCTTGATTTTCTGTAACGATTCTTATCCACACAGATAGATGCTGTGAAGCTACTAGACGTGAAAATGGAGGCCAGTCCCTGCAGCTGAATGCTGCTGGTTTCTCTTTCATTGTAGTCATAAGTTTCTGGTGCATGTTTTGATGCTGTTGATAAGGCAAGCAATATGTTTTCTTCCTTTCCCTCTTAATTTTATATTTACAGGAAAATAAACACAGACCTGTATAAAAACCAGTACTTTTCTATAGCTCTTGTAAAGTTTCCATTCCTAGTTAAGATTCTAAATAGTATAATTACTGCAGTCTGTGCATGCAAAATTCTTCATCTGGCTTTTTGGAAACCTTTTACGTTCTGTGACAAATTCATTGGATGTTATGATTGGCTCTTCTGTGTGACAGAACTTGGAGAATGTGACTTACTGAATTTGATTAATGTGATTTGATTCTATTTTCTCAACTATATCTTGATTATAAAAAATCTATACATAGACCTTACCATTATGAGTCATATGGTTTTCCAGGTACACCATCAATTGGTCTTTCACGATAGCATTTTGATTCTGTATTAATCTTTTTCACAGAGCTGTGCTTATACTAGCTTTTTCCCTGATGTACTTAAAAATTTATGCTTGATATAGGTATGTTTTGTACCTTCTAGTGGATTTTAACAGTTCTTCCCTAATTTATAATCTATGAATTACTTCAGTTCATAGTATTTTTCATATACTTTTTCTGTGCCTCTCTGCAGCCATGCCTCAGCACATAAAATAGGTCCCTGCCCACCAAACTCACTTCCTGTGACTGTAATATTGCCACATTGAATTTCATGGTATTTGTTGGACTTGAAGCTCCAGGAGGCTCAAATTCAACCTTTAATAAAGAATGGGAAAAGAAGTAGTTTTCCATATTTTACATGTTAAAAGAGTGGCTTGTAAACTCTGCAGATAGAAAATGTGTACAAAACCTCAGAAAAAAAAGTTTATTTAGTAAGGGTCTACACAGACAAATTATGCATGTATTTGATTTTAGAATTTTTGTAGTTGACTAAGTTTATGGTTCACTCTCTGTTGTATACCAAATAACCCCAAAAGACAATGTACTTCAGAGATAAAGCAAAATTAAGTATTTATTTTAAGTTACTTCCATTCAAATTGTTACTAAACATAACAAAGATAATAAGTTAACTGTATATGTTGATTTTTCCCCCTATAGTTCATTTCTTTTGGGGTTTAATACCATTATCTTATAACTTTGGAATTAGTTGGTCAAATTTAAGTTTTCATATATCTTCACCTGTGTAAGAGGTATTCTTATTTCTTAGAAATAGTGATTATGGTCAGTTTTGCCAGTTTCAATTTATTATTGGAAGTCTTTAAAACATCATGAATAAAACCTCATCTAAAACAAATAAACATTTTGGAAAACTGGCCTATGTCACAAGTAAGAAGTCTTCAGAATGCATGTGTGTAAATCTGAAGACTTCATTTATTGACAGAAATACATTTTTTAAAAATTTACATGTTCACCATAATGAAGTAGCTGGAATTCAAGCAAATGCCATTCTAAAAATTTTGGCTCATTGTGATCTGTAGAAAATCTCTCACAGTGTTAAATGGGGCCACTGTTTCATCCATGGCCCATGCCACTATGTTCTATCACTTCAACCTAATGCCATGCTATTACATTGAAATTAATTACATTGACATGTTTCTGACATGGTATGGTGAAGAAATAGAATTTCTGTTCTGATTTGTAAGAGCTGAAACTCTGGGTTCCCAGTTAGAGTTAGTTGTGTGAAAACCTCTTTTTCCGTGTACACACAATGTGAATATATGCATTGACTTTGTTACTTAGTTTTATAAGTGTTATAACAAAACCTATTTATTTGTTTAATGCATAAGTGCTTATTGAACCTACAGACAATAGTTAATCAAGGATAGGGATCTTAACATAAGCTATTTTTTTTAATGAAACTTTTCACTTTAAGTATGATTCAGAGGATTTAGAATTGCTAATTACACGTAACAGTTACCAAAAACTTTCAGGTGTGAAAGTACATTTTAAATTGAGTAGAACTATGACCACTGTTATTGCTTATGCTATTTTTTTTTTAAGGAAGAATCAACTTTTGCAAGAGGCTTTATTTTTTCTAACCATTTCTAAAATCCAGAGAGTGAAAATGTTTCATGTTGTCATTATTGTCACTTATTCCCTGTGCTAACAAAACAAAAAAAAACCATGCAAGTATATCTCTACTGACAGTCAGAGAACTGACATTCTGCAAATATGTAGTCAGTAGATGCTACTTGTATTTCTGAGGTGAAAAAAAACTAACAACCCTGCCCAAGTATGGCCTCATTGGAAGCCTCTGAAAATCTCAGTTGACAGCTGGTCAGCAGCAAATAGTTTGATGTCCACTGAGTGTGCTTCAGCACAAGCACACCTCAATCTGTTCCCAGGAGCTCTTTCTCAGTTTACAGGAGCACAGCGATGCACAAACACTGAGGCTCCATGTTGGACCAAGGGAGCAGCAAATTATTTTGAGAGGCTGCTGTCTGCAGTCATGTCCCTTCTACATTCTGATCCCATTGTAAGATAGGGACTAGATGTAAATAAGGACATAGAATTTTCTTTTGTGGACACAATAGGGATAGAATGCTGTTCTGAATAATAAAGAAAACCAAATTGCAGAAACAATCACAACTAGTGAGCACCTGCCACTGGATTAAAGGTCTTGAGAAAAACTTAGATGATCTTCTGGAATGAAACATAAAATAGGGTCTCATTAAGGTTGCACAGACAGTTTGATTCTGGTATTTCCTTATTTTGCAGCATTTCCTAATTTCCTAAACTTTTAAACCTTAAAGCTGTTCTACTAAACATTTTCTTATATATTCTACCTGTCACATATACTTGTCTCTGTTCTTACTTTTTTAAAAAAACAAGACAGAAGACTACTACAGGTATGTATAAAAGTAGAAAAAAAATGAAAATTTACTAATCATTTTCCTACTCTGGTTAGACATTTGAAGTACTCTTTACCACTTATAAATTTATTATCTTACTAAGTCATTCTAACATTGCAGATAAGTATATAAGAAGCCAAGATAGGAATTAGGGCACAGAGAGTGATTGACTCTGAACTCTCCAAACATATTGTGAAAGAGCTAATGAAAAGCCTTGAGGAATTTTAGAAGCTAAATATACATTATAAATGACAAGTTGGCTTTTATCCTCAGTGTCACAATGACAGTGGGATAAAGAGACAAATTCAGATCACTTATCTTTTTTTCCAACTGATAGTAGCTTCAACTGGAAACTATGTAAGCTTCACCTGTTCAATGAGAGAAATTTTAGGTCTGCTCCAAGTTATATTCTTCTGTGTTAGACATTTTTGAGGTTATCAGGTACCTTGAATATGATTCTTTTCTTTTGGCCCTACTCTTCTCATCGAAGTCCAAAGAGGATGAGTTAAGCCAGTGTTGTAGGGATTCTGTGACAGCAGAGCCAGACGGTTCTGGGCAGTGTCACAAAACCTCTGTAATGAGAAAGAAAAAGAGGAAGAGAATAAAGTCCTTAGGTCATCATGTATCTCCTGAGATGAATAACTAATACAGTTCTGTTTGCATTTCTCTTTAAGAATGTTTCATAATTCTATCTTTAAAAATAATGAAATCAAGATTATTTTACAATATGTTGTACACTCTGTGGGAAGATACAGATGATTTGAAAAATTCTCTCTTCCTGCAGACAAGACTGATAAAAAAGTGAAAAGAGACATTTGCAAATTAAATTTATAATTGGTAGGTAAAGACCAAACATATTTAAAATAGTAGTTTAAACTGTATTAAAATGATAAATATATCTTCACAAATTGAATTTAATATTCTGCTGTCATTACTATTTAAATGTTAGATAAGTAAATTTGTTCCTTTAAATGTAGTAATTGTAAAATGTATTTTAGGTCTTATTACTAACAGTGTAAAATGTTACCATTTTTTCAGCATTATCACATATTTTGAAATGCTAATATTCAACTGTCAGTAAGACTGAAGTCCTAAAATTTTCTACGCTGAACTTATGCCTTAAATCCAAATTGGTGGCACAGAAACTTAATAATGGTAATGATCATTCTGTGATATAGCAATATATCTCTAAGGAACAGTATTTTTAAAATGTTTTGATTTACAACCTTTTTAGCCTAAGACTGGCTTCTTTCCTAATCAGATTTTACTTGCTGTCTTTCATGTTTCCAGAATTTTGACAAGTTCCTAACATTTCCAAATTATTCATGAATCAAATTATTTCTGTAATACAACTTCAAATGTGATCCTTCATTTATTGCAATAGAATTATTAGAATATAAATTGCTGTCTAGCTAAATAGGAAAAATATTTCCCAGAAAAAGACACATATACTACATACATTGGAAATAAAATATATCCATCTGTGTAGTTTTATGAGGTATACAAAACATGCTATTAACAAGCAACAAAATAACATTCCATTTAAGCTTGTGATGGAAGTATAAGGCCAAATACTGACATGGAAAATATGATGTGCATATAAAAATAGATATTTAAAAGGTAAATCAATATAGTGGTTTAATTATATAAGTAACTGTATGATCAATACTCAGTTGGATTCCTGGGCCTTACTATGTATTATCTTTCCAGCATGCAAACATCTTTCACTAGATTTAATATCTCCACTCACATGTGTATTCAAATGTAAAGTTAACTAATTAAGCCTAAAAAAACAATTTAATTTTTTTAAAAAGACATAATAGAGACTTGTATACAATTTGTCACAATGCTAATATTCTCCAGTCTTCTACCCATCATCCATTATGTTGATGATTTGTAATTGCTCATTTTTTCAGGAATTTTAGAAATTGAAAAAAACTCTTGCTTTTAGGAAGTATTTTGAACAGCATCAAGACAAATGTAGCTTCTGAGGTCTATAATGACATCACTGAAATCTTTGCTACATCTAGAGCTTATTTGAGCTTATCGTATTGTACTTCATCCATCCCTTTTCTCCGTATAAGGAGAAGGCTTATCAGGAACTTCCATTTTTCCTTTCATACACATTTATCAGGCTTAATGTACAAGTGATAGAAACTCACAGGGAAAATCATATTCCTTGCAGGGGCGATGACAACATCCTAATAAAGCCAGTGATGTCAAATATCAAGTGTAGGGGGGAAATCCATCAAGTTTAGGAACAGTAGCTGTATGGAAGCTGTATGCTTGAAAGCTGTTAAGTTTAGATGTTATACAAGAACTAGGTAAGCAACTGAGTTAGGAATATCCATTTTTGTTCATTTCTATATGTTCTAAAGTCATGATAAACTAGTAGTAACTCTTGCCACCATAGACCCATTATGTTGTATGATATTCTTATTAATATTTCTGTATATTTATTTTACATGTTTAACATTTTTGTAGAGGCATTTTCTAGTGAATATTTATTTTCATATCATTTTAATTATGATACATGTTAAGTGAGCTGTAATAAAAGCCAAGTTGAGTGTATGTTTCCAACAGAACTACATTTGAAAATATATACAATGTACTAAAAACTACTAATGTGACAAATATTGCAAGCACAGTTTCTGTAAATTTTTGTTTCAAAAACAGTATGAAAGCAAGAAAAATATATGGATTTAAAGTTATTTTAATTTGTGAAACAAGGGCTTTTTTTTTTTTTTTTTTCATCTCATTCATGTTTTGCTACCATTTTGCTCCACTGACTTCTTTAATGCATGCAGTACTTGCTGGCATATCTCTGCTTTCTCCCAGAAGAATGTGTGCATAGTGTAAATGTAATGTCCCTCAGCATCTTTCCAAACACAGTGTCAAGAAATGTATGTAACTTTCTGCGTCTTTCATCTGTTGTTCAAAGTTCATTTTATTTTATGCAACTTCTGTCTTCATTTTTGTAATAAAGAAAACTGACTTAAAGCATTTCTATCTGTATTTTCTTTATTACTGATAAATGCTCTTTTTCTTGTATTATCTATATTTTGTAACTGAAGAGATTTTTTAATGTTGTATCAGTATTTTTGTTTCAACAATAAACCTTGGTGTTTTATCCAATTGTGAATATAAAAAATAATAATAATTAAAAAAAAAAAAAAAAAAAAAAAAAAAACACCAAAAAAACCCAAACAAACAAAAAAACCCAAACAACAGTATTCCTCAGTTTTTAGTTTGGTTCTTACTAGGTGGCTGTGCATGGCTGCCATGCTACTCCACTAATGAAGCAAGTATGTGAAATGTCGGTATAAATACACAGCCTGAGCACTTGATCCATATTGATTTAATCTGCCTGTTTCAAACGGTTGTATCCCAAAAGGCAGATGCTTTAATTCTGGGAGAAACCATATTAGTACACAACACTTTTATACCAAGTACCTCTCTGCCGACACTTGCAGCTGTACCAGTGTGACTATTCCAAGTAAAACTATGCACTGTATACTGGCTGCACTCATAATACTAAACTTTTTGTAGATAATGCTATAAAATAATTGCACACTTAAAATATTATTTCAAGTAATGCTTCTCAAAACTGTTATGTCTGCATTTATGTATGTCTTAAAGAGCTAAAAAAAAGTGCTGTCAAACCTGAAATATTTTATCAATCCAAATACAATCCCACCATAGTTTGACTTTTTTTAAGGTCTCCTGACTACAGTACTGTGGTTACAGCTGTCATCCAGTATTAAGATGCAAAAATCTCTCAGGTCTCTTGTGTGTGCACAGTGTGATTTTGAATTCTCCTAAATAAAGCAATTAGAATAATTTAACCTTTTATGTAAAAGCAGTACTGAAACCACACATAAGTGTATGTTTTCAATACCCACGTTAATCTTAATTAATCTGCACAGGTTCTTAGAAATTCCTCCAAGAGACACATTCAGTAAATCTGCTGTCAGTTTGAATGGAGGAAACTGGGACACAGAAACGTACTTATTTCCCCAAGGCATTCTAAAACCTGGGTGCACAGCTGATGCCACAACTCTACAAAGCTGCCATCGTTATGCAACCTCTCCCCTCCCAAAGCACAGGAGGGCAGGGATCTCTGCCTGCTTTTCTTTGGGGCTTCCCATAGAAGTAGGCAATGGTAAAAAAGTACTCTTTACTAGAGTGACTGAGTAAATACATGAGAGAAGGGGCTGTAGCTACCTGATAACTCTTTAGGCACATTAAGAATGCTTCTGAAGGCTTAGGGATAGTTTGATGATGCCAGGAATAAATTTTTAAATCCTTGCTTAAAAAATAATGAATCACAATTCCAAACAATATTTTCACAACCCAGCACACTTTTTCTAGTTAACTCAGCCTTCTTTCTTTTCCCTTCATATCCCTCAGTATACACGGACAAGACATTGTTGACAAGAACACTTGAGCTGCTATTTAGATTACATTTGTTTTATTTAGCTATTTCATTTATGTCTTGTTTAAGGCATCTTCATATGAAAAATGCTGCAAAGGGCCATTAGAATAAATACGCACTCAATTCCTACTTACTCAGTACCCAGAAAGAGTCATAATAAAATAAATTTTCCTGTAAAGTTTAGAGGAAAAACGTAGTTTCAGAAAACTTGTTGGCAAGATCTCTGCCATAATAAAGAAAAGCTCCCTCACTCAGATAAGTTTCAGAAGACTGTAATGTTTCTTATAGATACCGTTCCAGACATGCTCATTTCAGTAACTCACATATGTATAACTGATAATCCTGGTGTCACCACAGACTCCCTTGACTGTGAATGCCCATCCCTCCTGTGCGTTGTTGTCTGTGGTATACAGCCTCTTCTTTATGGCTCCTCTTGCTGCCTGTGAAACCACTGAAACTCCACTGCAGTCAGGCTCAGATTTCACTGAGATAGTAGACAATGAAGACGTGTAATTTATGGCTAGAAGAAAGTTAGAGGAAACCTTGTCTTTAGCTAGTTAGTTACATCCTGATCAATAACACTGTCTCCTTATTTTTCAAAGCTGTGTGTCAAGCATATCTGTCAGAACACATTACTCAGTTGTGCAGTACAGAGCACATCCTCATGTGCTTGTACACTGCCCTTCAGCAGTGTCTGTCCTAGCAGAAAGTTATAGGAAAAATCACCGAGGAAGAAAAAGCATTAAAATTAATGTAGATTATAGCCTTGTTAGCATCCTTTTGTATTTAGGAACAGGATAGAAGAGAATACTACTTACTGTCATGGTCTCTTTGGAATCATACATTCCCCTAGTAAATGCTACACAGAATCATAATAATTTTTTAAAAGTTGATGCTGAAACTGTATTGATTTGTTTATTTCATTTGAAAGTAGACATGTAGCTACTGGGCACTTACCTGGCTCAAAAGACAAATTTTATTAGTTTAAATTGCTAAAAGCAGCTCGTGCAGCTCTAACTGTGACAGCCAAATTTTTGGAGCTTGTTTGGGTAGAGGGGGAGGGATCACTGCTTGTTTACTTCTTTCTGCCTGCAGTGATTTTTATTGCAGTAAGGAACAGGAGTGCTTAGTAATGAGAAGCTCTTGTACAAAGCTAGGAAATTTTTCCTCTTCTCATTAATATGGTCTTACAGCATCATGCCATTCTCACTAGAAAATCTCTCTACATGCTACCCAAGATAGAGTTCATTCTGAGTACCTGTAACTTGTAAGGTTTGATAGGTGTCACACAGTCCTTGCATCCTGATCACCCACAGAAAAGGAGTCAGAACACACAACAGCTCCATTTAAACACCTCTTGGACATTTCCTGTTGGAAAATGAAGGAGGAAGATGTTTTGACAGGCAGTGAGCAAAGTTATGCAAATCCCACAATTTTGATATATTCATTTTCAATACAAGAAAATGCAAAGTATTAAAAGGCAGTGAAATATAGATATCAGACATACTATTTTTAGAAGATTAATGACTCTTTTTTAGCTGCTATCAATTGAGAAATTATTTCCACATACTATGTACAAATTTGAATGTACTTATATCCCGAAAGAAAGAAGAAGGAAGCATTTCAAAGCATCTAGAAACAAATGAGTTAACACAGTGATTAAAATGAAGAACCTTCCTTTGAGTATTTGCAGTACCCTTCCTCCAACACCGACGATGTAGTATTTGTATACATTTTTCTATCTAGGATGTACCTGTATTATAGATGCATGTTACCTATCTGGAATTCTATAACATTTCCAGTAAATCCTTTTTGTTTTGCCATTGTTTTTCTCATGGTATGCTTGTTATTTTGTGTATCTTTTTTTTTTTTTTCCCCCTCTTCATGTCTTTAGTTTGTCAGCGCTTGTTCTAGCAATGGTCTTGGCCTTCCACCATTATAGTATTAACTGGCAGAAAAACCTTGTACAGCTGTTTAACTTTTTAGTATTACTTTATGATTGTTTGGCTGCACATCAATGGATACTGATTTTTAAGATCTATGTTTTCTGTCTTTTTAGAGGTTTTGAATAAGTATACACATCTTGTAAAACTTTGACTCTAGGAAAAGTTCCGGATCAGATATAAAATCAAAACCAAAGAGTCAATACAACAGGGCAGTTCAAGAAGATAATAAACAAGAGTATGCTTTTTTTTCTGCCACTACTTTTCTAATTAATCCTCTAGCTCATGATTTTCAACTACTTTAGCTTGAGAGCAGTTCCTACCTTAGCTTCAGACTGACCAGAAAAAAAGGACAAACTTATGCATAATATGCTTGCAAACTCATTTTCACCCATTCAAATGTAGCTGCCAGATGCTATCCTATGAGCATAAAAAAGTGTTGAACATCTTTGGTTTTATCCCCTAAAAATATAAATTACTGTGAAAGGTTAAGGACTACGTGGAATCATGTATCCTTCATCTTTCCTTTAATCCAAGCCTGCTAAGGAGGAGGGGAAGAAAGGCACAAAAAGGTGCTAACTTGCATTTTTTTTTCCAACAAAACTTAGAATCACTGAATGGTTGAGGTTGGAAGGGACCCCTGGAAGTCCCTCATCTTGTCCAAACTCTCTGATCGAGCAGAGTACTTGTTATAAAGATTGAAATTATTATTTTATTGTACCAGCAATTGAATATATACACTTATTCTGTAAGAATACAGAGAAAGTTGTCACATCAAAGGACATACATTAATGTAACGTCAGTCTGAATATATGAATGTTTCATATTAAGTTCCTGTCTCTTTGTGCAGAAGCAATAGCTTTAGTCTCCCATGTACAAAGTATACCTGTGTACAGTAAGTGGTGGCTCTCTCTTTAGGCCTGCTTCCTTTTAGAGTATGTGTTATAGACTCCTTAAAGGAATTCACTCTGAATTTACATTTGAGGGCCCATAAAATTTATCTTTACAGTTAGTTCTCTTCACTGGGTAATTCTGTTTAACTTACTCAAGCTCTTCATTACTCTTTCCCATTCAAATAATGATTTGAATTTTCAGTTATTTTATTAGAAGTTACAAAAGCAACTTCTTGAATAAGTGAGAACTTGAAAATTGCCAGTATTTTCCATAACATTTATAGAAACTTGCTTCAATTCTTTTTATTGCATTTCTGAAAGTTTTGTAATCTTGTTTCCATAAGTATTCATTGATAAGTATTTAATTGAAGAAGTGCATGAATGAAGTGACATTGTTTAAAGTTGGAAGTTTCCTTCATCATGGCAAGATGTCTTATTTATGCCTCATTCTATATAACAAAAAGCATATTATTTTAAATTTATCATATTTTTGACAAATTATAATTAAAATTTATTCAGAACTGTGGAACTAACACTTCCTTTTTTTCAAGCAGTGTTTTAAAAGGCTCCACTATGATTAGATTACTAAATCAGGTATGCAATAAACCTTTTCAACAGAACTGTTAAGAACTGATTCCCTCACATTAATATTGAATTTTTATGATTTAAAATAAGTGTGTTTTCAACTAAAAAAAAATCATATATAATGTATAAATACTTTATTGTTGTAGAGCACAAGTGGAATTAATATTTTGAGTTCATTTGGTAGATACTGGAACATTATAAAAAAAAATATATAAAATCTTTGCTGTGCTGCTTATAACCTATTTTTTTGTATTGTTTAAGAATTGTTACAGTAAAGCTAATCCCAATTTAATCTAGGGAAAAACATTTTGATAACAAAGGTGTTTTTCAAAGCTGGTTGAAAGGCTATATGTAGTACAACATTAACATTTCACCCAGTCACAGAATTAGTAATTCAGTTGATGCCATAAGATATTAAGAAAAAATTTCACATTGTTTTGATACCATATATATATTAGGATAAAATTTTTGAAAGCAGTAGGAACAGGCCTAGGTCTGCTGTAATAGTAATTTGCATTAGTTTTACAACTGACTTTTGCGGGAGCAGTTAAACCAGTACAAAGTCCCAGCAATTTAAGAAAGAAAAGAATTATGCTAAATATTAATTTTTAAGAAGTAATTTTATATATTTTCATTAATATTAAAAATAAAACATAACACAGGTACTTTTAAAATATAAGGCAAGAAGGCTGATGATAGCCATGTTCCTTGCCTCTCCACAGGATATGGCCATGTTCCTGTCACTCTTTGGGGTGTGTGAGATAAAGGAGAGAAATGTTGGAAAAGTATTGGCAATAATAAGAAATGAAAATTTCAAATATTTTGAAACAGAAACCTGTATGAACAGGTGGGTTGCAAGTAGGAGAAAAAGGAAATGGGACATGTAGGGCAGTAGTAAGCATGGGGAGTACTGAATGAAAAGGAAATTACCATTCATAAAGAGACAGAAAAATATGTTACAGTTAAATGGTTAGGTTTCAGATGTCTCATCAATACCAAGAAGATTGAAAATAAAAAACAGTCTTCCCTACAACTACAGCAAATGAGTATGAATATCACTGTACAAAGGAGCAATATTGTTGCTATAAACATTTCCTTCACCTACCAGTCAAAATACTGTGTAGGCTTTTCAGTCACTGAATCATTTGGAGTGCGAAGCTTGCCACATTACAATGTTCCAGTGACACTGGAAATGTTCTTTACATCAGTTAAAAATGTGTCTCGCCATGGTAAAGGCTTCTTAACACTGCATTAAAAAAAAAAAAAAAAATCCTAAAAATAAAACAGCAACAAAGCAACCCTCCATCCCTTTAAAATATGGATTAACCCTGATTTTTCGCCTCCACATTCTATTTAGTGGTTAAGAAGTTATAGAGAGGAAAACTGTGCTGTGTAAGGTCTCTAGAACTGGACTCTGTAGAATTTACTGGTATGGTATCTGTTGAAACATATAAGCTTTTCAATAACCTTGAATTAAGTATCTGTTTACATCTTCCTGACAACTCAGACTGGTGAACACAAATGACTGAAGTTTACAAAGGAAGTCCTTAAATAGATGGGTGAGTGTATGGCTAAAATAAGTTTAGGAAGATGTATCAGATATTATAATATTTAACTAGGAATGGTGATGTTAAAAAAAAAGGAAAGATAATTAATTCTTGTGAAATGTCAACTTCCAACATTGTTGATAGGGCAGTGCATAAATGATACATCATTTCATTGCTGTGCTATTATTTTTGCTATTTATATAGTGTTTTTTAAGTCTTTCTGAAAGAAAGAAAGTAACTTTGAAGTAATATCTGTCTATTTATCCGCCTATCCATCCATGTAATTATATACACTGAATTCTGGCTTATTGCATAATAGCATCCTGAAGAACAGTTCTATAATAAGACAACCCATACAAAAGACAGTGAAAACAATTACATAAGAGTTAATATGTTCCCCTTCTTTTGAAAAAAATCTTTACTTTTCCTTTTAAGTGTTCTATCACATAGACTAACAAAGCATGTATTTCTTTGTATGTATTGTTTTAGACATCCTCAAGAAACTATTTTTCTAATTATATTTGAAAGGGTAAATAGATATTTTCTTAAAAACTAGTTAAGCAGAAGCATGAAATCTTAAGTTATATTCTTAATCTGAAAACAGTCCACAATGTATCAGGGAGGTAGAAGAGGAAGAAGATGAAGATGATAGTAGTAGCCCCATTAAAATATTTATATCACATTGCATTATATTTTGGTGTCTTACAGCAGTATTCAAGTAGTCTTCTGTCAGAAAAATCTTGCTCTTACTTTGGCAACAGGCATAGATACAGCTGCAAATGGAAATGTACCACTGCACTGCTGACTCATGCATCACTTCAGGGCATGGTAACACTAAGTAAGCAATGCTGATGTGCAACACCAATGTGCAAAAAGCCCAGTTCTGCTCCTCGGTGGAGTTTGTTCAGGATGTAGCATCACACAAACCATTGTCACTAGCCAATTTCTGAGCTAGACTGACACCTTCTTGAATTAGCTCCGTGCATGAACCGTTACTGAGGTGGCTTTTTTTTTTTCCCTAGTTTATTGATCAGATACAGGTCCTCTCCTTTATAAGGGTCATCAGAGTTCACAAACACAGTAGTTGTTGATCTTCTGAGAATCACACTATTCAAAAGTCTGTAGCATTACTTTCTGTTATGGAAATGTCAACTGAGAAAAAACATTAAAATAGTTTTCCCGAGATTTGTAATGAAGTAAAATTAGCTAAGCATCAGCTTCCATAATACAAATACAGAAAGCAGTATCGGATGTGGAATATGTTTATTTTGAAGAGTATGAATGTATTTTGAAGGTACAGGACTGTACAAAATGAGGTCCTAACCCTATAATAATTTAATAATGTGCATAGTTTTCCTCATACTAATTTATTTGAGACTGTATGCGCAATTGTTTGCAGATTAAATAGCTTGAATTAACTTATTTTAAGACATTTTTATTCTACTTTAATTCAAAAAATGACCTTTACAAGAATAAATAATGGTTTGACACTCTCTTAAACTTTTCAGTAATTCTGCTTAGCACCACTGCTAATTAATTATATTTGAAATGTGGAAAATGACAACTTATATCAACTATTATTATGTTGAACATTTAAAATGTTTTTCATAGGTTGCACACTGATACTCTCAGACTTGGAGTATTAAGATATGATGTTATTTGTTGTTAAATAATGTCATTTATGTTCTGTGATGATAGTGGAATTTTGACAGTGAGAAAATATATGGAAAAGATGGGGTTTGTGATTTTTTTTTTAATCAGATTGTATACATGCTTAATCTTTAGGACAGTTTGTTTCCATTAATTTCTGAATGGTTAATTTCTAAACATCCATAAACCTCCTGGCCTACAGCTTAAAAGCTTTAGAAAATACTATTATTTAGGATGAACTTTATTAATAAATTTCAATTTTCTTTCCTTCAAGACACTCTTTTTAATGGTCTTGGCCTTGGTGCTGTCATTGGCCTGGGAGTGGCAGCCCTTTTGTTAATCCTGGTTGTGACTGATGTTAGCTGCTTCTTTGTACGGCAATGTGGATTGCTGATGTGCATCACCAGAAGGATCTGTGGGAAAAAGAGTGGTTCAAGTGGAAAAAGCAAAGAACTGGAAGAAGGAAAGGCTGCTTACTTGTGAGTACTAATTACATATTTTGGAAACTTCATTAAAAGAAAAAGCTATCTGTCCAACTTACATTAACCTTACGGCCATCTTTTGGTGTGGCAAAAGGAATTAATAAAATGTTTCTATTAAGTGGAAAAGTGTTCCTCTGAAATGTAGAAATATAGAATTATTTGTGGTCAAATGTTGCCTTAAAAGAAAAATGAACACAAAAAAGTCATTTACTACACTTCATTTAAGATGGTCTCTTTGTGCAGCTTGACACAAAGGAAGTCATTTGTAATTCAGTAATAGTTATAAGCACATCTTTGGTCCATGAGGAACAGGTAAAAGGTCATTTTAACTCCATTTCTACAAATCCATCTTTGAGCTGCTATTACCTAAACCCTCAGCATATGGTTGTGGCAGTGCCAGTAAATCTGGGAGCGAAGGATGTAGTAGTATAAAAAACCCGTGAAAGTTCTTCTTCTCAGATATAGCACTTGACAAAAAGTCTTGTTACTTGCCCATAGGCTTTAGGAATTAAAAGTATTGTTGATTTTTAAAAATAGGAGTGCTGAGTTGTGTGTGGGTGAAATGCTGGTGTACGATTGTTCTTTATAGCAACAGCCAATGACTGCTAAACTTAAATGAGGAATAAACAGTCATCATTTTCACAAATGCTCTTGTATAGTGGCTACTTCATCAGACAAATGTGAATGAACTGATCATTTATGTGCAAATATGTTCCCTTAAATGCTAGGAGTGGATAGTAAGATCTCTCACAAAATAGTTCAAGTACTGATTGCGTAAAATAATAGTACTTTAAAGAACCAACATTTACAGGGTTTTCAAAAGGTAAGCTGGAGAGAGGATTACTTATGGTCCCTCATTTTAGACAGTTACATTTTTTTATTAAAGAAATGCTGAATTTCCTCATTATCGTAGAATCACAGAATCATAGAATGGTTTCAGCTGGACAGGACCTTAAAGATCATCTAGTTCCAACCCCCCTGCCATGGGCAGGGACACCTTCCACTAGATCAGGTCTCTCCAAGCCCCATCCAACCTGTCCTTGAACACTTCCAGGGAGGGGGCAGCCACAGCCTCTCTGGGCAACCTGTTCCAGTGTCTCACCACCCTCACAGTATAGAATTTCTTCCTTATACCTAATCTGAATCTACCCTCTTGTGGTTTAAAACCATTACCCCTCATCCTATTGCTACCCTCCCTGATGAAGAGTCCTTTCTCATTTTCCTTGTAGCTCCCCTTTAAGTACTGGAAGGCTGCTATAAGGTCTCCTCAGAGCCTTCTCTTCTCTAGGCTAAACACCACCAACTCTCTCAGCCTGTCCTCATAGGTGAGGTGCTCCAGCAACCTGATCATCTTCATGGTCCTTTTCTGGACCCACTCCAACAGGTCCGTGTCCTTCCTATGCTGGGGGCCCCAGAGCTGAATGCAGTACTCCAGGTGGGGTCTTGCAAGAGTAGAGCAGAGGAGGAGAATCACCTCCCTTGACCTGCTTACCACACTTGATTTGATACAGTTGGCTTTCTGGGCTGCAAGCACACATTGTTGGATTGTACTCAGTTTTCCATCTACTAATACCACCAAGTCCTTCTGCTCAGGGCTGCTCTCAATCCACTCATCGCCCAGCCTGTATGTGTGCATGGGATTGCCTTGACCCATGTGCAGGACCTTGCACTTGGCTTTGTTGAACTTCATGCAATTCTCATGGGCCTACCTCTCCATCCTCTCCAGGTCCCTCTGGATGGCATCCTTTCCCTCCAGCATATCAACCACACCACACAGCTTGATGTCCTCGGCAAACTTGATGAGGATACACTCAATTCCCACTGTTCATGTTGCCAACACAGATATTAGATGGTGCTGGTCCCTGTACTGACACCTGAGAAGCACCACTTATCACTGCTCTCCACTTGGATGTCTAGCCCTTGACTGCAACTGCTTGAATTCAACCATCCAGCCAATTCCTTATCCACCAAGTGGTCCATCCATCAAACCCATGTCTCTCCAATTTAGAAACAAGGATGTTGTGCAAGACAGTGTCAAATGCTTTGCACAAGTCCAGGTAGATGACATCAGTTGCTCTTCCTTTATTACCAATGCTGTAACCCTGTCATAGAATGCCACCAAATTTGTTCAGGCATGATTTGCCCTTAGTGAAACTATGTTGGCTGTCACCAATCACCTCCTTATTTCCCACATGCCCTAGCACAGTTTCCAGAAGGAACCGCTCCCTCATCTTGCCAGGCACATGGATGAGACTGACTGGCCTATAGTTCCCTGGTTCTTCTTTTCTTCCCTTTTTAAAAATGGGGTTATATTTCCCTTTTCCAGTCAGTGGGAACTTCACTGGACCACTATGACTTCTCAAATATGAGGGATATTGGGTTAGCCACTTCATCTGCCAGTTCCCCCAGGACCTGCAGATACATCTCATCAGATCCTATGTATTTGTGCACCTTCATGTTCCTTAGGTGGTCATCTGATAGACTTCTTATGCATACACTGTAATATTTGTGAGAATACTGTCTTTGTGTGGTCTAAATAACATTTACTGGTCCAATTCCTGTGTACTGTAGCTCTCCCAGTAGTCAGGCCTTGCAGTTCATTCTCCTGCAGCTTCCCAGATCCCATATTTCCCCAGATCCATATGCAGCAGATCACATTTTGCACACTTAATTACTCATAGCTGTGTCAGGCTTATTCACTGTCAGTAGTGGAGGTCTAAGTGTCTTGATTTTAGTTCTGGCAACTGGGATTCAGAGACAGTGTCTTTCTTATGTAACTTGATTACATTTCCTGGTTGGGTTCTCAAGCCTTTTGGAATCATCTCCATAGAACAAAACCAGTCATAAGAAGGCACAGAGTATTTACATCAAATAATGCTTCTGAATAGAAGTTTTGCCATAAAATAGCTGTTTCCTGTTCTCCACAGCTAACAGTAAGAGAAGGAATAACTGCATTTTTTCTACTGTGTGAAGCCAGCATGTCCAGGTCAATAGAATCAAGATGTGAAGCTTTTGGTTCTTGCTCAGCTGTCCTTTCCTTTTGAGCACAACACTTCAGTTTATGCTTTGATCTCCCATTCAAGAGGTGACCAAGTACGAAGAACTATGCAGACCCTCCTGAATAGGAAGACCTTAGGGAGCTAAAGTTGCAAATGCCAGTTGACAGCAGTTTATGCCTTGCTATCAAGATCTCATACCCAAATGCCATTCCATGCTGTCGCAGAAAAGCATAAAGCTGATCACTTAATATTTATTCCTCCACTACAATTCAACAACTATCTTATTATATCTCTTTCCTTGTTGGGGTGATCTTCAGCCAGCCAGATCTTAAAAGATTTGGAACTGTTCTTATTTTAGTCTGTTCTCTGCATAAGTATATTGTCAGGCTAAACTTTCAAGACAGTCTTGAAGAGTCAAAATTTGAATTTATTTCATGCCAACTGCCATTCCCTAAAAGACACTCACATTCCACTGTTTTAAATACGTCAGTTCACATTCTGGCTTTTTGAGTGGGTTTATGATACAGTTCTTTGTTACATTTGATTGTAGGATATATATAGAGTCATTAATTATGTTCCATATGTAATGAATGTAGATGACACAATGAAAGTAAGATACACACAGCCACCTAGAATAGAAATGACATAATGTGTTTCCTACAAATCACTTTCCCTTCTGTAGAATTTTTAATTGCTACACAGTTTGTACTTTCTGTACAGATCAATTTCTCAATCCTATTTGAATGCTACTCATGAATAATGTCTTTTTTAGACTTTTGGTCATGCAATAATGTATGTTTGTCAGTAAGACTGTAGATTGTAGTACAGACAAACCAAGTAGAACTTAGAATTCCCTCCATCAGACCTACTATGATCCATAATCTTTTCACAGATATGAGGTAGACATGACAGTTATCTGCACCATGTACAGAAATTAGCATTATATCCATTTGCGTATCTTAAAGTAGAATTTTGCTTGCAGAGGTGAATAAGCATATGCAGGGTTTTTTTTAAATAACCAGAATCTTTTAGACTGCTACCTATTAATTCTTCCCAAGTCAACTTCTTGACTACACATTTATCTGTGCTATGTTCTTAACCTACAAAGATTTTCCTTGAGCATACCTACCAGAGGATGGCAGAGTTTTCTAAGTACTTCATAAATAGATGGATTATTGTAGTTGTAGCAGCCTGTTTGATGATTATCTTCTCAGGAACAATATGAAAATGTGAGATATGAATTAAACAAGAGTTTGACTGGGTCTTTGCTATAGCACATAGCAGTCTGACTGATCTCTAGAACATCACAAGACCAGAAAATAGTCTGCTAAATATTAAAGTGATTGTTCATCTGTAATTCAGTTACCCTGTGTTTCCAGACTGCAGCTGATGAAGTTCCAGGATACAATTCCTCATCTGATGACAGGAATAGGGATGAAATATTTAGATGGAAATAGATTTTATTTTGGAAATACCAAATGTATCGTCAGTATATTTTGATCTGCCCTTTAGGAGTAAAATTATATGCAAGTTTATTAGTATTAATATTGTAATGCTTCTGTAGCAGTAAGCATCTATTTCCATATCATGGCCATATTATTGAGAGCAGCCCTGCGGAGAAGGACTTGGGGTTACTGGTGCATGAAGAGATGGCTGTGAGCCAGCAATGTGTGCTCACAGCCCAGAAAGACAATCATGTCCTGGGCCACATCAAGAGAAGTGTGGCCAGCAGGTCAAGGGAGGGGGATTCTGCCACTTTACTCTGCTCTTGTAAGACCCCACCTGGAGTGCTGTGTTCAACTCTTGAGTT
Source organism: Tyto alba (assembly GCF_018691265.1). Lineage (NCBI taxonomy): Eukaryota > Metazoa > Chordata > Aves > Strigiformes > Tytonidae > Tyto > Tyto alba. The sequence continues at coordinate 34,576,001 of NW_024881276.1, read as the reverse complement.
CTCAGCACTTGAAAGACATGGACCTTTTGGAATGGGTCCAGAGGAGGGCCACAAAGATAATCAGAGGGATAGAACACTTCTATGAGGAAAGTCTGAGAGAGCTGGGGTTGTTCAGCCTGCAGCCTTTCAGTATTTAAGGGGGTTTATAAGAAGGATGTTGAGGGACTTTTTAGTAGGGCCTGTTGTGATAGAACAAGAGGTAATGTTTTTAAAGTGAAAGAGGGTAGATTTAGATTAGATGTCAGGAAGAAATTACTGTGAGGATGATGAAACATAGGAACAGGTTGCCCAGGGAGGAGGTAGATTCCCCATCCCTGGAAACATTTAAGGTCGGGTTGGATGGGGCCCTGAGCAGCCTGATCCAGCTGAATATGTCCTTGCTCGTTGCAGGGGAGGGGTTGGACTAGGTGACCTTTAGAGGTCACTTCCAACCAAAACTATTCTATGTTTCTATGATTATCAACAAAAGAATAATGACAATACTCAGTACTCACTGCTCCATCTTCCTTACAATTCATTGTCCAGTTAGCACAAAGCTTATTCATTTACTTACATGTGAGAGATTAACATTTGTCCCTAAAATGGGGAAAATATGACTTAGAAACAAAGAGTTTCTTCTACCAGTTCAAGCAGAAGGGGCTAGATTCTCATCACACTGGGGCTCTTTACCTCATTCTGCAGCTGGGATTGTTACAATCTCAGGAGATTAAAATACAGTTCTGCAGTGTATATACTAACATATAGGCTCTTTACACTGCCAGAAACATTCAAGCAAAACTAGGAATCAAGTCCTATATTTATTACACTAGGTTAGGAAAGTTTACATCTATTCCCATGAAAAGGCCATTGTCTTATTATTTAGTCATAAACAAAATGCTCTTTTGAGATGCTAATCCATGATGTTTGCAGAGTTAGGTAAGTAACCATGGATACAGGATGCTTTGAAGACTTCAAGGAATTGGGAACACTCTGTTAGATGTGTCTCAGTGTTGTTAGTCACTGATAATTAGTTCTGCCTTTTCTTTGCCGACTTTTGAGAGAAGAGGTCTTGGTAATTAGTTATGTGCAATGACTTTGGTTAGTACGATGATATGAGACTAAGACTCTTTTAACATTTTTTAGGAAAGATGGATCAAAAGAGCCAATAGTGGAAATGAGAACAGAAGATGAAAGAATTACCAATCATGAAGACGGGAGTCCAGTAAATGAGCCAAATGAGACAACTCCCCTCACAGAACCAGAGTAAGTAGCCTGACATTCCCTGGAGTTTCACACAAGCTCCTCCTGGCTGTGAGGATGGACTGGGATTCCTGTGCTCTGGGAGGGAGATACACATGAGCACGGGAATAGTGTACTGCAGCATTGCGGTGTATGAGTGTGATTTATTTTTTTTTACAGTAATCAATCTAAATCATAGCACCCCACACAATATTGCTGAGATTAACATTAGACAGTTTTCTCTTCTTTGTGTGACCCAGAGCACAACCAAATCAGGTTGTTATCCAGCTCTTCAATAGCAATAGTGCAATAGCATCAGTTCTGCAGCGATAATTTACACCACCAGCTGTTTGGAGGTTAATGAGTATCCAGGGAAATTTTCTGTCCCTCCCTGCTGCCCTGACTCCTGAGGAGTTTCTCCTGTGCTTTTGGTGAAAACAGACATAGTGGCTCTGTGGGGGGGGGGGGGGGGGGGGGGGGGCAGGATGGGGGTGGAGGGGGTGTACCCGCAGCCCCTGCCCTGCCTTCCTCAGCCCACTGGCCCCCCCTGCCCAGGGACCAGGAGCCCCAGATCAGCTCCAGCCTCATCAGCAGCCTGTGCCCCGTCCTGGAACTGGTGGGACACAGACCTGCATCCTGCTGCGTTCAGGGGCTGGAGGTGAGGGCAAGGCTCTGCCTGCGCTCTCTGGCTCTTGGGCTGCATCAGAGCTTGCCCCTGCCACTCCCCTGCTGCTCTCAGCTAACCTCCAAGCCCCGTGGGGAGGGCAGAGGCAGGTCACAGCCCTGCCACCTTCTCTCTGAGCCCCAGTACCCACAGTCACTTCACCCCTCCAGCCCTCCTGCAGTGGTGACTGAGCAGGAAAACAAGGTTGTTTTTTTTTTTTTGTCAGGTGAATCTGATCTTTACCACCTACCCAGCAGTCGTTAACCACTCTGTGGGAATAATCTCCTGACTCTGAGGAACGGCCTTAGGTTGAGTCATACACACATCCTCACGTATACCCTGTATGTAGGTCACAATTATCCCATGCTCCAGAAACCCAGGTCTTCACAGGGTGGTCCCTTCCTGCTTTCATTCACATAACTGAGAGCTTAGGTCAGTATTTAAGTCCACGTGATGTAATTGGATCAATACTGCTGCAGAGCAGCCACTTTGCTCGGTTCCCTTGTGCCTGCTTCCCATCCCTGCAAGCTGCTCTCAGCACAGAAACCACAGCAGTTCTTGTCCAGGCTCGCAGGACCTGGCTGCCTCCTGAGTCACGGGGATCAGCCTTGGATTCAGGGATCCTTGGCACTGGCAGTCAGGTTGTTTCCTCCATTTTGCTGTTGCAGCCCCTGGAACAGATTAAACTGGGTAGAGTGGCAGTTGTTTTATACCCAAATAGCACTTTTCAAAACCTGTGAGGAGGATAAAGTAACATTTGCAATAGGACACAAGCAAGCTGGTAATTTGCTAAGCTTACTATTACAATGAGAGCTTCTGATATACTTTTTTTTTTTTTCTTCTGAAAATTTAGTTTGGAGGGAAACTAATATTTCAACAAAGGTGTTGACAGTACCATTCCTTCTATTGAGAGCCCACTTAGTGGTGCTAAAGGACATGAACTGATTGCTCAACAGTTTCATTTCTAAGCCTCAAAAGTTGATTGATTTTAAATTATTAATGAAAGCTCCAAGTTACTTTGGTTTGAGCCCAAAGCTTTTTATGTGTTGTAAAAATCTCCTACCTCATGAGATCTTAAAGCTGTCATGACTAAGACGACACTTTCTAGTATCTATAGAGTTTCACCAGTTGATTATCTTATGGAATCACAGTTGTTTTTTAAAAGGAGAAGATGTTCTTATAAAACAGTCTTTTTATCTTTCTGAAAATACAACAAAATTGCCTTCCTCACCATTATCAAGAACTACAAAAGCCAGAACCTTTAATAAGAAAAAGCCCTGTGTTTTTGTCTGTCATTGGCATTTACAGTAAATGGCAGGTGTGTTAAGTAACTGCACATTAAGTGTAACTATACACTTCTTTAAAGAACTTGTACCTGAAGACTTCAAACTTGTGTTCATTCAATAATTATGGAATATGTTGAATGACTAGTGATATATTTGCTCTTAGTATTAGAATTTATAATGAGGGGCAGTGTATAAAACCCAGTTATCTAAGGAGATAGGGGAATGTAGTTGTGAACATTGTACAGGTTCAGTGGGCCTTGGATACGTTAGTGGGTAAGGCACTGGGGCCACATTTTTTCATGCTTCAAGACTATTTTGTAGTGCCAGATCTTGCAAATACAAATGAGATGCATATAGCAAGGGACATGATACCAGGAAAGATTAAGTTCAGTTCTTCCTGCTTGTCCCAGTAATTAGAACAATTGACAGGAGTGAAATATGAGAAAGTTAAAATCAAAAATGTTTTATTATCTTAGGGGAGGGGGAAAGAATCAGCCACTGGTAGCACAGAAAAATGACTAAATCATAGGAACAACTGATAAGAAGTTTGATGGGTATTATGTCCTTGGGAGAATAGGACTGCTAAGACATATTAATAGTGATGACAGTTTTCTTCTTGGTAATTTCTCATCACACAACCAGTAGCAAAAGGCATCAGTCCAAGGTACAGCTGGACAGAGGTCAGCTAAAGATTCGGGACAGCGTCACTTAGGAAACTAAAGATGAATAGAACATCACGCAATCAGGACATCTGAAGGGACACTGATTCTAGGGGAACTGGATAGACCTGCTCAGAAACAGGTCATAACTGATAAAACAGAGAAGCAATATAAAGTACAGGTGAGATGCCACTAAAGGACAGGAGTATGCAATAGGGTAGAAGTAAGTGTCTCAGTAGGAATAACACAAAATCACATTGTCAACAACAGGTGCTGTAAGCCAGAAAGGCACACACTGTGCAGGGCTAGGATGAGCAGTGGGGATCTTAGAGGGAAGAGTTTAGCTTGCAGGAAGGAAAAGTTTCAAGGTCATTCCAGGCAGGCAACATTCATACAAGATGGGATTCATTCTGACTAATTATGACTGTCTTAAAGGTATACAAGATAAACCTTCAGTTTAAGTTAGATTAAATATTTTGAATAATTAGGTGAATTATTTTGAACAATACCAAATTATATTCAAAACGTTAGATGCAATTTAAGCATCTATGGGAAATAATTAATAAAGAGATTACTTCCTCTTACAGTAATATTTTCTTGTCAAAGCCAGGTTTGTGTTCCATGTGTGACAGATGAGCAGAAAGCATTTTTACCTGCAAGTCAACAAGTTTTAATAATGCTGTCAGGAAATAAATTTAAGCTATGCATTTCATATTACGTATCTGTAATATGACTAAAATAACACATACAATGTGGTACTATAATTACATTCCAAGTCTGACGTTATTGTGTTTCTAGTACTGGCTGAGATTTTCTTAGTGTTAATGAAGCTTGATGAATTCTAGTATAACAGTAGATAGGAGCCATTTTCCTATAAAATATGAAAGTAAATATTCTAGTTAAAGTCTTGTATGGGCAATATCAGCAGACTATTGCAGTTAGGCCACATGTAGTGCTAGAGGAAGTCGATATTATTAATGATCGAAAGCAGCCAGCATCTGATGAAAGCAAAATAACCTTTTAAAGTTCTCTAGTATTTTTTTTTTTTTTTTTAAAAAAGCTTTTATTATGAAATGCTTTAAGGTTTGAAAAGGATTAGTCTGCCCAGCTGAAAAATATAAAATTATTTGAAATAGATATAGCTAAAGAAAAATTAGGTGTAGGAAAAGTGTTGTAATTAGAACATTTAAACTTGATTTAGTTAATTAAAAGAGGAAAATGATTGAATCTGTTAATAGAGATTAAAGATGAATTAATACTTGAAACAAATAGGAAAATTCCAGAATAACAAAAATGTTGACATAGTCAAAAAGGATAATATCTAACGATAACTGAACTGATAACTTCACATCATATCCAAAAAAACCCACAAGATTTTAAAGACGTTAAGGTCAAAGAATGGTGGATGGACTTTTTGATGAGGAGAATTTGCAAAACATTTTATTTGTTTGTAGGCCTTTTTTCTTTTTGCCTTGCACTGAAAGCAAGGCTAATTTTATCACACTGGTTGCATGAACATGGATTTCAGTAATACCTAGTATCCTTCAACAGGATTCTAGCATATCTTCCTACTTCAAATAATTTGAAATTATTTGTAACATGCTCTTAATCCACTTCTCCAAACCCAATTTATTTAAATTTCTATGCAGTATATTGACAGTTGCCCACTTTTTACTTTGACTAAGTATTTTCTCCCTTTCAGAACCATCTTTTGAGAAATTACTCTGCCTTTATATAAAACTAGATTAAATTAGTTTTTTTTTTAATACTAGTTTAAATGTTTTGCATTACCAGGCCTTTAACACAGGTGCCTGCTTACCTAAAATGCATCTCATCAGCTGCACTTCTTCCACCCCAGTGTTTTATCCTCTTTTAAAAAGATTTATATTAATTCTGCTATTTCCATTCTTTCAGGCATCACATGGGCTGAAATCTGTTTCTTTTGGGTGTGCCATGTAAACAGACAATTACTAGAAACCTCCCTCTGTGCTAAGAGCCAGACAGCTGATATATATCCCACAAATTTTACTGTAATAGAACAAATTCGTCTTCTCTTTGATTTCTCTCAGATATAGATTGTGCTCATTGTTTAACCTCTTGATAAACAGCATCTTTCTTACTTCATTTCAGATAGCCTGAATTTCATAAGACTGGGAATTTGAGTATTGCTTTGTTTTATTTGTTGTTATTAAATACTGTTATTACATGACATTCCTAAGGGATTCTTCATACAGGTTTTGAACGGTATATTGCTCTTTAGGACATCAAAACAATCACAGTGGAAGTTTACTGAAACATTTAATAGTTATTATGAATAAAAAAGGAATATGCATACTATTCCCTAGTTCAAAAACAGAAAGCAAACCCAAACTAGAATCACGATTAACAGCTATTATGTCCAGAAGACATTATTACAGGAACATCTAAATAAACCATACATATTTTTGACAGCTATATTCTTTTGACACCTAACTACTGGAAGTAGGGAATCAATGATTTTCAAGACCTTTCTGAATGAAATCAGTGTATTGTCCTCCCTGTAAAATAAGAGTGGGGACTCTTTTGCCCTTTTAATTAAGGATTATAAAACTCTTCAGAGTTTTCACTAAATTAATCATAAAAGCCATAAGTTACTAATGGAGCTAGATTGTGTGATCTAGCAGAAATAAACTGTAGAAGTTTCTAAATAATAAAATAACTTTCATTACCTCCTTGTGCTGTAAGAATTTCTTTCCTGTGTCTTGGCATAACCTATAATGGTAGATGTCTTCTTTTGTATACAATTGATTTTACATTTAGAAATAAAAGAAGAATGTGATATAGAATCAGCAAAAAGCTTGACTGTAAGTATTTCACAGTATCCTAGGGAACACATACCTCTGTACTGTCATGGGTCAAGTTATTTGGCATTCTGTTGTTTCTTTTGTCTTATTGAAGAAACTGCATTTTGGACAGCAGCAATGTTCTTATCATGTGCCATTTAGCTTTTTGTGGCTTTATAGCAATGGAAAGAGTTAATATAAATTTATTTAAAAGCAAAGAACCTCAGTGATCATCATAAAATAATTTTGCATTCTTTTTAATAAAATATGTTTTTAGAATCACTGTGAACTGTATAAGCAGTACATACATTGTAGACTCTATATTCCTGCTTATGTGTTATTTATGTGTTACCATGATTCCTCTTTTCTTCCAATAGGAAGCTGCCACTAAAGGAGGAAAATGGGAAAGAAGCTTTAAATCCAGAAACCATAGAAATCAAAGTTGCTAATGACATCATCCAGTCAAAAGAAGATGATAGCAAAGCATAATAAGATAAACCACAGCTGTCTGGATAATGCATTTAGATTGAAGTAACCCCGTGACCAAAATTTTACAGCTGACCTTAATTTCTTGGTAAACTTAAGCTTGGAATAGTTAGTACATGTGTACATATGATGGAACAGTTTCTGTCAGTTCCTTTTTATTTTTTTGTTAATGGTTTTAGTATGTAGTTTTGCTGACACCAAGTCCCATGGTATAAATTTGAAAAATCTGCAAAGTAAGAACTGTAATTTATTATATGACAAAGTATGTCTATTTAGAAGAATAGTTACAAAGCACCCCTAACCACAAGCAACACATCAGGTCTCTCCAGATCTTAGAGTGCAAGCTACATATATAGTGCCATATACTACCGTATTTGTTTCCATTCATAATAAAACAAAAGTTTAGGTTGCCTTCAAAAAAAAACAAAAAAATCCAACAAAACAGTCTCAATATAACATTTAAGACCTTAGCTAGCACTGGCTGGCAGGCACTCAGTAGTCACTCCAGCTGTGCTTATCACTTGAAGCAAGGAAAAATAAAAAGACACTCTTTAACATAGAGCCAGCCCCACCTGCAGTTTCACCTGGGTTCTTTGGTAAAATAAAAGGTTGATGGCCATGGTGTACAGATTTAAATAAGATTGGCTAAATATTAGCCTTATCCTAACTACATGAGTGTGACTCTGAAAGGTTCCAGCATTTTTAGTACTTCAGGATTTCTGTATTAAATTTTTGGAGGTTGCTTGTGAACTAAAATGCAGCAAAAGTGTGAAAAAAAGCCCTCTTTTTTGTGCATAATCTTACCTTCAGGTGAAATGTTATGATAAACACAAGCTCAAATTATTTGTCCCAACATAATTATACATACACAGTATTCATTCTCCTTTTAGTTTTAACCATTTAGTCAAGGGGTAAAACTGTATTTTAGTGTAGTAGATAGATATATTTTCTCCTCAAATCAGTACATGAAATATTAAAAGTTGGCCTCATTAAATTAGCACTTGTTCCTTTATGATTTTTTACCCTTTGTCTTAACACAAAAAAAAAAAAAAAAAAAAAAAGGCGGAAAGGAGGACTTTGGCTAAACTGTAGGAACAATTTTAAATTATTGATTAATAGCATCTTGTATTAGACCAGATATGCTTTTCCTGTTGAGCATTCCTTAAGATAATAATTTTTATTATTTTGGTTAACATGCACCACTGATTTATTTGATGCAAAATTTTTTCATATTTATTATCATTGATTTAATGGTGCCAGTAATTGGAGCAATATATTTTGTTTGCATTCCTTCATAGCGTATCCACACCTACTAAACTCTTCAAAGTCTTGCTTTGGAAGAAGTATATAAACCATATAGAAAACTAAATTGAAAAATACTTGTCAGAAGGAAACTGTAGAGAACCTTGTGGGTTTTCCACATCTAAGTCTTACCTGAGTTTTAAGTGTAGCTTTACTCAGCAAATTATGTCCCCTCCATACAATACCTGAATTTTGCTCATATTTGAAGTCCTTACATTTCCCAGTTTCCCACAGAATGTCATCAACCCTTAGCTGATATTTTGTAGTCATGGCAAAGTGGTTGACTTCTGTGCAGTAAAGCTGAAAGTGAAATGTAAAGGAGTGTCCTTAAATTTGAGGAAAATGGCAGGTTAACCTTCTTGTTGACCCAAGCCTTAGTGCATTTGAGAGAACTGAGGAGGATATACTTAATTCATAGATCTTTCATATTTTTTAAACCAAGGTAATTTTATGGGGTTTTTTTACAACTTTTCCTCACTTTGGGAAATACCTACAATGAACCAAGTAGTTGAGGACTGAGGCATACCACTGCTGTGGCTAGAATAAGAGGCTAAATTCCCATAAAACCAGTACCAAAATAAAAAGAATGAGTAAGAGGAAATAGAAATGTGGGATGAAAGTAATGAAAGAGAATAATTTAAAACTACTGCAAAGTTTCTTTGGGTGCTAACTTACTACTGGGTGAAGGAAAGATGAAGACATTGTTTTGTGACCTCTCACTGTTGCTCACACATACTGAGCAGGCAGTACTACCAAATAGCTGCTTGTCTATTAAATTTCTGTCCTGTTTCTTTCTAAATAAGTACACAGTGAGCAGGACTGCCCCCTAATGTATAAGTAAGAAACCAGTTGTCTCATTTATCTCTGAATATATATTCTTTCTACAAAGTATGTATTTGCACCTGGGCGTCCTGCCTCTATCAAAATGCAAGGAAGAGACCTGAAAAATTCCAGCAGTTGAGAATAATGTGGTTGGTGTGTATTGAACATCTGCAGCCCACACCATCTCACGCAGTATTTTTACCAGGATGAGGATGAAGGCAGGAAACATCCTTTCATCTTCTACCTGCCATCAGAAAGTTAGGTGGTGCCATGCATATTCACATAAGTTGAGCTTCACTAGGCAAAAAGTGCTTTTTCTGAAGCCAGCATGATCATTTGCACAAGGTTCCTATACAATGTGGGCAGAGCTAACAGTGTCTAGGTTCAACTGTAGATGCATTTCAACTTTTAGTACATCTTATCGAGACTTAGACAAAAAAGCTTCATGGCCTAACATCTATATATTGGGGTTTTTTCTGTTTATTTGGTTTTGTTTTGTTTTGTTTGTTTGTTTGTTTGTTTTCCCTAATATGGCCTCTAATTACAATGTGAAAGGATTAGAGAATTTAAGAGGTCTTGTCAGTACATTTATTATTAATATACCTGTGCTACTCTTTAGAAGTAAAATATTGCAAAATTATTTTAATAGTGGAAGCAAAAGCATTTCCCACTGTATTGGATTACAAATCAAAAGGTATTTCCAGTATTTATTTGCTTCCTGCTGTTAAGTCTCTTGCCAGTTAGGCTATGTGAGGGCTAAGAATTAAAGTTTTCAATTAGTGATGGACTGTTCCAAGCATACTTTTTGGTCTGTGGATGAATAGGTTATCTCTAGTGCTTTGACTCTGTGCTGTGCAGGAGAAAGCCAAACTATAACTATAAAAGAATGCTTAAAAAAAACTGATACTTGCAAATATTTCCAAATGAGGGACAGAGAAGAGTAATTTGTAAGATATGTGTAGAACTGGAATAACATCATTTCTTTATTTTCTTTTCCTATTCTAGACTAAAAAGAAAAAAAAACAGGTATCTGTATAAATGTCACTTTTACTGTCTAAAAGTAATTTTAAGTGTTAGTATGAAATGTCAGAAGAGTTGACAAAATATAACTATTTGTAAAAGTAATCTGAATTGTTACACTAACATATTCCAGGGACGAGGGTGGGAGGGAGCCACTGAAATTATTAATGATACAGAATGTGGCAGTGACAATCTCTCTTCAACAAAAATAAGGAGTGAAATTAAGTAAAATGACTTAGAGCTTCTTGTTATTATTTTCTTATTAGACTTGTATTCTGATTTACCACAATAGGAGCAAAAGTTTTAATTAATGTTTTACAATTTGGTATACATATGTACTCTGGAGAATTTTTTCTGGTTTTGTTTGGTTATTTGCTTTTTCAATTTTAAGATTTTTTTTGTGGTTGCAGAAATATTTACTATTCTAGTGATGCTAATGCCTAATGTGACAAATATTAATTTATTTAGGCCTCAGTCTTGCAAGAAATTTTGTGTGGCTGAATCCACCCCTCATATTGCACCCCACTGACATTAGTGGGGTTGATGTGAGCAGGAAGATAGATGTACTTTCATAGGAGAGCTTGCAAGATTGGGCCTACTTTCTATCTCATCATAGATTTATACAACGTCGTTACACAGTGACAGTCATCTACAAAGGCTGTTTGACAACAGTCCCTGGCATAGTAAATTCCACCTTCTGTCTTCAGCCTCTGCATTGATGTTCATCAAAAACAATGGCTTTCTTTTTATGATGGTAATTACTTTGATTATTTATTTAAGTGCCAATCATCAAACTGTAGTATAATAATCATGCCATTTTTCTGTTTCCTAGACCAGATAATGGAAATGTATTTGTGCCTTTTGATAGCATGCCACTCTGCTTTATTAAAGAAAAATCTTCAATAATTTGTCTACAAAGCCTGTTTAAAATATTTGAAAGCTTTACCATGACATACTTTTCTGCTCAAATATGCTCAAATACTCATCCAAAGTAAACTGGAGATAGTATTATCAAGTGATAAATATTTTAAACACAAAATTTGCAAAGATCTATTGAGATCACAATTCTAGTGAGGGTCATAGAGGGTTATATTACTGCTGAAAAGATTCAAGTAGATGGAGCACATGGGGGCTGTGTTGACATGTTTTGACCAATTTATCAAGTTGAAGAGTCAGATAGAAGGTCTCCTTAGTTCTATTTAGGCACTTAGACCTAAAACATTAAAATCTTTTATCAAATCAAGAAGATGATGTGGAGCATATTCTCACCATTTTACCTCTGGAGTAAAACTGCAGTGGATATTTGTTTTGCAGTCATTTGTGGCCTCACCATCTCTGTGTAAGCTGTCATAGGAAGTAATATCCTTGTAGAGTAATTGTTGTGTCTGTTGGGTGACATTCACTCCTGATTACAGGGCCTCCAAAAAGGCCATTTATTGAAAAAACTCAAGACCCCTATTACGAGTTGATCTGTAGAAGGGCGCTGAGAGCGCAGCAAGAAGGGCCACAGTAGAATCCAGGTCTCACTGGGCATTAAGACACAGATTGACTCCAGTGGGGCCTGAATTTCATCCATCCATCCATCCATCTCAGCGAGGCTCTGCATGTCCTCAGCTGATCGAGTTGCTTTTGTGAATCAGACTTCTATGTGTAAGTGGAACTTGAATGTCCTGCCAGGCTCCTGCTAACATTATGCATAGAGGAGGTTTTTCTATCAGGAGTATGTACTGATCAGGAAGCTTTGATAAAAATATCTGATCACAGTTTTATCCCATACATTACTATACACACAGAAATAAAGGAAATAAAATGTCCCACTAAATAATTAATTGTGATTGCAATATTTCTTTAGTAGTAGATGAAAACATTCTAAGAAATAATGTTTCTTCTTAAATCCCTTTGTTTAACTTCAGATACTTGTGCTGATCAATGCAAAGCTACCAAGGTAAAATAAATATTTTTTAAAAATGATCCACACCCTTTTTCAGACTTTTTCATATAATTTCCTGGAGTACCCAATTCACCTGACAGCAGTTCTGTAGTGGTGGGGGGAAACCACTCACTAAGGTTTAAGTGATCTTCAGTATTTCCACTGCACATATAAATGTGTTCTTACATCATTTTATTTGAACCTAAGCCAAAAAGAAGCCTTTCCATTAAAATTTGGCTTTGGATCAGGTTCTGAGATATCAGAGTTTACCAGTCTATCTTTCCTTTTAACAAGCATTGTGACCCTCATGATGTTTGACTTTCAAACTTGAATATTGGCCATTTTTATCCCAGATAAATTAAATAAATATTTATTGCCAAATTTGTATTGGCAGCTTTTAAGCCACAGGTGAGATTGGGAGGGGGCGAGATGACCAGATGCAGTGCCGACAGAATTCAGGAAAGCCACTACCAGAGAGAACAGGTACCAAAGAGTGAGCCGAGAGAGGGATGGAATACCAGGAACCTCTCTGGTTAGCAGAGACAAGGGAAATGGGGAGCTACTGAAACAAGAGAGGCTGCTGGAGGGCATTGCCAAAGGGCAGGGTAATGCTGGCTATGAAAACCAGAGGAGGGGAAACATCAACTTTGCTGTATCCTTTAACTCTACCATGTAAGGAAGCTACATTTTTAAACCTAAAATGCAGAGTTGGGAGAAGGAAAAGCAAACCCTCAGAGTCTCTATAGATCAGTGACAAATATATAAATCAGTCAGACCCCCCAGGAAGAGAATTTTGTTGTTCGTGGTGTAGAGTTCTCACTTAGAATTCTGAACTACTTAGACAAAGGGGTTTTTTTAAAAATAGCTTTCCTGCTACAATGAGCACTCGGTATGTATTTGTATGCTGTGTACAGTATAAGCTAAAGCATACCATATATTGTTTTTGTTATTCTACATGTTGTCAACAGCCCACTTGCGATATATACCACCTGAATTATATATTCATAAGTTAGCTACCACTGGAACTAGTTTGTTTATTGTTTCAAAATCTTATGTCCCTATGAAATGCTCTGTATATATATATATCTCTATACTGTAAAAAGAAGTAATATCACAGATGCTGGTTTTGTATTTATGAAAGACATTGAAAGTATGGCTTAAAGTATATCAATTATTTGTCACTCTTCACCATTTGTATATTAATAGTAAAGATACTTTTACTTTAATGAAGTGTTGTAGTTACATTTATTTTTGCTAAGTGTCTTTCTGTCAAGATGTCTGATTCATTAGGAGTCTTATTGCCAAAAAGAAACGTATCAATTATTTTTCCCCCATTATAGTAGTACTGAATAATGCTCAATCAGCCCTACAATTTATTATTCTCTTTTCTGTCAAAATACATCACTGCTATTAAAAACTACTATTGTAGCATCCTGAGTCTCCAGCTGAGTTTGAGGCCCATTATGATCAGCTCCCTAAATATTAGTGTTGAAAGATAATCTTTTTGTTCCAAAGAAAAAGAGTGGAACATTTTAAAGGTATTTAATATATGCCAGCAAAAGATATTATCAGCAAAAGCTAGCTTGTTTTGCCAAACTTTGAGCCTTCTAAAAGTCTTGTAACTGTGTTAGCACCGTCAGGAACTGGTGATAATGGATCAGGCACAGTCTACAATGAAATGGGCTTTCACTGCAGCGCTGGTTTGTATTCCACTGAGATGGAGGATGGCTGAAGCACATCCCAGAAAATACATCTCTTCCCTGAAATGGCAGAGGAACATCTATGATCTCTGTTTTACCACCAATAAAATGAAGCCTCCAAAGAGACTGAATTCCCACAGAAACTTGCTGTATTGTCTATTCATGCCTAAGCATCAGCTCCCTGAGTGCCCCTAAGCTCTAACAGACCACACCAGCCAAAGAGGGGAGGGGCTGTACATAGGAAAAAAATAAGGTTTTGCCCAACAAAGTCTTCACAGCTGTATCTCCTTCCTTCCACAGATCCTTAAGTTCAGACCCTGCAGACATCTTAGGCATGTGCTTCCCTAAATGTCAGTGGCAGCATCAACAATTAGCAAAAGGTATCCTTGTATTGAAAACCTGAGCCTGAGGAAACTGGTTCAGTGTTCCCTTAGCATCAGTGCGCCACTGGAAGTTTTTCATATTGTCATGTATCTTGGTCAGAAAAAGCCACACTTCATCAAATGGTGCATAAATTTAGTACAGATATCTCAAGAGTCAATCAGTTTAGTGCACTGGCTGCAAGATAGGTCCTCCTTTACAGGTGAGCACTAAGTACAACTATTCCAAATTACTATAATGCAGAGATAATGTATGACATCTTCAGAAACAGACTCAACTTTTTAAAAATCAGCCTTGCCACTATATATCATGCTCTGATATATTTCAGACATGTTGCTCAAAATACATGAAAAATTATTTTAAAGTATATTCAGGCACCTTGACAAGAACAATTTATTTACCCATGTCATTGGTAAATTAGACATGGATAACACTGCATCAGAAAAATAAACAAAATGGAAAAAATGTGTCACCCTTCACATCCTTGGCAAAAGATAACTATTTTATTTGAGCCCTAGGAGATCCTGATAAACTATATTTGTAAGCACATTCCTATGTGGAAAATGCTTGTTTGGGGATATAGGTAAAACTTCATTGATGATTTATTAAACACCTATTAGAAAAAAATAACAGGTCAGGCAACAAATTTCTAGAATTCATTCAGGCACTCTGATGATAAGGTGAACAAAAAGGTTTTTAATTGAAAAGCTTTTTCTACTAAGTAAATGCCATCTTTTAGGATTAAATTTATGAGGGGGAAATTATATCTTACTATTTTCAAACTAAAGAAGGAGTTTCATTGTCTTAGTCCATGACACGATGAACGAATTTTACTTCAGCACTTATTTTTAACACAGATCGGGGGGAAAAGTATCTGTTTACTTGTATTCAAAGGACTAAATCGTCTTTAACCACAAAACATAAGAAGGTGGCATGTACTGCTATGACACTTTCCAAAGCAATACAAAAATAAACATTACGTTTTTTTAAATAATTACTTTCAAATGGATTTGTGTGCTACAGATGTCTTCAAAAATAAAAGAATTTGGAGAATTCAGTGACTGCTTGCACAGTGTACTGCAAGTTTAATTGACAGGGTGCTTGCAATGAAATTCAAACTTCTGTGTGATAAGAAGGGCAGAATGAAAGTAGTGTTGTATATTAGAGGTTTCCTATGCAAAGATTTTTATTATAGACCAGTTTTATAATAAGGTCATTCCCTAACGGGATACAAGTGTTAATTGTTTCACTAGAGTAATGGTTCTGCCCTTCTTGGTATTCATGACAGGCCCAGCTGCAGCATTTTGTTCTATCCTTCTCTCTGTAAAGCATATATTCAGTAGAAAGTAATATCTTTTGAAAAATTAAAGGCATTTACTCTGTAAAATATTTTTCCTTCTGTGAGTAAAGGAAAACAAATAAACACCACTTGCATAATCTGATGATAAAATATACAGCTATAATACAACTGCCATGTACACTGTCACTTGTATTCTTCACCAAGGCAACATAAACTCCTTAAGATGAAGGATCTTTTGCCATGGCTGTGGCCATCTGAAGGGTCCATGGTTTTGTCTTATGCTGAAGGATGGGGACCTGAACTTGCTGCATATGTGACCAAGGAAAATGTTTGATTATTTTCTTTGAGTTTGATTCCAGCATCAGTCCAGGATTTCTGAAGATACCACTCTTTAGGTGCTGGATATGGGCGTGAGAGGGAAGCAATATTGTAGAGGCATAAAAGTAAGTGAAGCTACTCTGTCGATTACTGATGAATTTACTACCAACTCCACTAAGTAAAAAAAAAAAAAAAATAGAAAAAAATTACAAAAAAGGCCAAAACAACTAAAAGTTAGCATTCAGTTTCACTGATGCTATTAAAAGATAGCAAGTGTCAAGGTGTCAGGAGGGCTGGCAGCTCCCTGGCACCAGGGTTCTGGGGGACCCATGTGGGTTCTGGGAGGGTTTGGCATCCAGGGTCTCTCCCACCACACGCAGCTTGGGAGCAGGGTGGCTGGGGGGGGAGGGGAGGGGGGCAGCTGGGGCAGCCCCAGCCTCAGCAAGCCCATAGTGGTGGTGCAGGGCCAAAGTCAAGCCAGGAAGTCAAGATTAACCTGGTCTGTGAGTGCAGCTGAGATGGGGACAGGCCCACTTCAGGTGCTGCTGGTGCAGGGGCTGATGGCACTGGGTGGCTGACACGGGCAGAGTTGTGGGAGCTCCAGGTGTGGACAGGGACAATCAGGGCTCCTAGGGCCTGGAGAGTCAGAGAGAAAATTCACAGAAACATCAGAGGTTTGTATATTCCCATGTTATATGTAACTGCAGTTAAAGGTTTAGAAGGAAAAATAAGGGTTTGGAAATGGGAATTGGGTAAGCGTCCATTGCCAACATGTTAAAGTAATAAGATGTTGTTCATTCAGGCAATTCAAGTTAAGCATGTTTCTCAGCTGAGAAATATGTAGTGCTACAAGTAGACTAATTGTACTCTTTGCAGATTGATTTTGTTGTATTTTGTATGAGATCCTTGGGAGATAAGATCCTTGTAGTTCCTAATTTGTCTTCAGTGGGAGAGCAGAAGACTGACAGAGAGAAAGGCTGAAGCACTGGATTAGGGGTCAGAGGATCCAATTTCCGTTTTGGGTGCTGGTTGCTTGGATTGAGCAAATCAATTGCTAGGAGAGAGTAATGTTTCTTTTCTTCTCCTTGTCTGTTTTGTGCTAAAGATTTATGGACCCATTTATCTTACTGATTTCAGTAAGACTACTTGCAATAAATATAAGGACAAGCATGAACTGTTTGCAAGATTTAAACCTTATATTAGAAGTGGGATTTGTTGGGTTTTGTGGCAGAGAAATCTTTTTGCTGCTGCTTCATGAAGTGTTAGTAGGCTTGTGTTTTAACATATCAGAGCATTCAGTTCTTGCAATACAAGTATTACTGATTACACGTTTAGTACTTGAGTTGTTACCACTGTCTGACCATGAGGGCAACAGCCAAATCCTGGAGAGCTGAAACAAAAAAGGCCCAAACAATAGGCTTCAAACCAAAGTTGACTTCTAAGTGAACAGCCCGACCAGCAACCAGCATCTTAGCAGCAGCATGAAGCAACCAGCATCTCATCAGCCTGAAATGCAACCCTGGGAACAATCCCTGAAAACTATAAGTAAACAACAGGAAGTAACTATAAATCCCAAATGTAAAGAAAAACAGAAACTCCTCAGACATGCCCAGATCCTGGCCAGATCTGTACACGTCTGAGTGAGGCATGTCAATCTACCAGATATCTCCCGTGCATTTTGTATAGACTTGTTTGTTAAACTGTGTAAAAGCTGGGCCCTCTCACAGCACAGACGGAGACCTCACCTACGAGTGGACTCACTGCGTAGGACTTCCCAGCTGCCGGGAAAGGCTCTCCGACCCTTCGCTGTGACGGGGCTCCCCAGCTGATGCACGGGTCTGGATGATGGTAAAGTATGAGGGCAATTGGTGATGGATCTTTCTTAATCACTATATCTAGCTTTATGTAGTAATGTCTAGGTGCATTACCTTGCTTATTCTTTCTGCTGCTTTAAACTAAAGTAAAATAAGCCTATTTCTTTAGTTTAGTGTCTGTGTCCTTTGTGTTAACCCCTTCAATTGGCAAAACAGCAGCGGATGCATACTCTGTATGATGTTTCAGTGGCAAGCTAGACAGAGCAAACTTATTATCAATAATCGTGATGTTGTTAACTTTACCACAAATAATTCTGAATTCTTTATCAAATTATGAGAAACTGAATGTCTGTGTTTAGATTCAGAAACCTATCCTGTCTTGACAGATTATGCTGTCTATTGAAACATATTGCTCTGAAGTACTGCTAGTTACATCTATGTGAAAGGGCAACCATGAATTAGCTTATCGTCCAGAAAGTGGAGACAAATTCTTTCCTATACCAGACTACCCAAATTACCTTAGAAATAATTAAGTAATATATAACAGACAACAAAGGAAAGACTAATTTATCAGTAGTATTTCCCAAAAACATAGTTTTTAGGAGTATCGTTATCTATAATAGCAGAATTAACATTTTCTAGGATTTTTTTTTTCTTACTAGGCCTTTTTGAGGGCAGCACTATAACTTCAAAGGGGCTAAACAAATGCAGGTGAGGAATGACCATTATGCAAATGTCTGGTACTTGCAACTTCACCCTTTGCCATAGGTAAGCATGATCAGGTGTTGTTATAGCTTTCTCTCTTGTTTCTAAATAAATGAGTTATTGGCAGAGGCACTGTTAAGGGCAAGCTTTTTGTTAAACAACAAGCTTTGTTGTTTGGATACTGGAGCTTGTATGCTGGAGTATATAAAAGCCCTGAGCAGGCTGAGGTGGTGTGGAAAGAGAATTACAGTCACAAAAAGCCTCAGAAAAGAAGAAGTGAAGGAGGGAAAGCTGATGTAATAAATCAATAGGAAGTCTGCACTGGGGATTTAATAATTTTTAATTTTTTTTTTTTTTTTTTTCTGAAGAGGAGTTGGAAGAATGAGGGAAATAGCAGAAAGACTTTAGTAAAATAATGTAGAGTTAGGCAAAAGATGTATTAGAAGGATAGTGAGATAAATAAGAATAGAAGTTTAAATGAAACCAAAAAAAAAGTAATTTGCTGTTAGAAAATAGGGGTTTTTTTAAACAATCTAAAACAAGTGATAGAGAAAGAGATCTATCATGCTGATTTGGAGGAGAGTGAAATGTTAGATGGATACCATAGGAAACCTTAACTTGGTGTGCTATGGTGCTGGGAGAGGTGGGGGAAGAGGGACAGATGTCTGTGTAAATTTTTATTTTTGGAGGGTGTGTAGACTTCCTGATCTGATACTTTTCACTGATAACCCCAGTTAGTGATTAGAAGAAGTTTACCCTAATTCTTCATCTGTTGCTGGATGTATCTTATCACTATTACTAATTTTGAGTGGGAACAGAAGGCTTGCAGACAACGGCTGTATTTCCTGCTTAGCTGTTATGGCCTTCTTGGGTGCACACATTGATGGTAGCTGTCTCAAAATCTCAGTGAAGTCCTGGTCCTGTCTAACCTTGGTATGCTGGTGAAAACTGATGGGCCTGCAACATGATTCATTAAAAACAGATTTTAGAAAAGAAGGTAAGGAGGGTAAACCCTGTGTTCTTACCTTTTCCATTCTTCAGCCCTAATTAACAGTGAAGCCAGTGAAAGATATAACTGATAATTGTTGTAAACCAAGCTGTTTGTGGATGTCCTGGTTGGGGCTGGACTAGAGTTCCTGTTGGTTTGGCAGCGGGAGGAGCTGCAGCACCCTGAGACCCCAGGGGCTCCCCAGGTCCTAGTGCCCTCACCTGTGTGCGGGGGCGGGGGGAGCGCAGCTGGAGGGCTGGGCCCCGATTGGCCGATATCCCATGTCATGTGACATTGTGCTCACTATATAAAGGCAGGAGTGGGGTGGGAGGGGCTGCTACTTCTGGGAGTGTGGCTGTGGTGCCTTTGTGTTTGGGATTGCCAGCTGGGAGCAGGTGGGTGTTGGGCAACTGTATTGTACATCACCTGTTGATACTGCTGTCAGTGTATTATTCTGTTACTGTTATTAAGCTGTTTTTATCTCAACCCGCGAGTCTCTCTTTGCCCCTCCGATTCCCTCCCCATTGCCAAGTGGGGGGAGGGTGGGTGAGCAACTGTGAGGCGTTTAGCTGCTGAGCAGGCTCACGTGATGATAGTGGAGTTCTTTGGTTTTGGTGGGTTTTTTGATTGTTTCAGATTTTGTTTGTTTGGATTTTTTTTCCCAAATATTCCTTTGGGTTTCTGATGTGGATAATGTGGGCCTATTCTTATAGTACTGAACGCAAAACTGTCAATGAGACATTTTCTTTTTTCTGCTAGCAATTAAGTTCCTTCCTCTCAACCTCTATTTCACTAAGTTTACCAACAACCATGTAGCATCTAGGTGTGCTGCAAAGCCCACCTGAGGTGAAATTTTTTCAGAGTTCAGATAACTTATATTCCCTTCATCTTTTTATGGATATTTTGAGTAGCTTTAGAGGTGGATTAAGCTCAATTTATGTAATTGAATATTTATTCTACTATTGTAAGTTTTTTCTCTGTCAAATAGTAAAAAATACAAATATGAGAAGCATACTATTGATTCTTTCTTCCTCTCTCTGTGCACAGGCACTTTCTTGGTGCCTTGGATGATTCATGGATCTATCTGTTCATGACCCTATTGCATGACTTCCAGTTCTTACCATACTTGTGGTTGTAGCAGCTCCATGGCTTTGACTTCAAAAATGTGTCAGGCAGACAGGTTGTGTTTGAATTTGTATGTTTTACTTCAGTCATTTAGCTGAACAAGCAGGCTGAGCATAGTAGTGTGCTGAACAACAGAGCATATGCATCATTAGATTTTGGTGGTACTTGGAATTTTCTTAGCAACTGCTGCCTCAGACAGATGTGCCCTCTTAGGTGGACTGGGAGAGGACATGATGGTGGGCTGTCAGGCTTTGTAAATGTTTACTAGATTTTAATTTTTATGGAAGCATTTTAAGACTACAATAAGTATTTATACAGGGTGTCTAAGGGTACAGAAACAGTGCCTCGCTGTGATAAAGTAGGTGAAGTCTCTCACACTCCCTCTATTGGCAACTAATTTTAGCTAGGTGGAACTGTGTGTATTGTGGCTAGTCAGCAGTGACCATGTGAGCTAGCTGAGCGCTATTTTGAGGTTTCTCTAATAATATGTATTAGGCCTCTAGTATACAGTGGGCTACTACAGTGACTGCAGAAAGCCATAATAAAGGGGTTAAACGATTTAATTTGACTTGCCATTTCTATAGGAACAAACTTTTCTATTGGAATAGGGTTGATTTATTTCTAAATTGATTTCTTTTTGCTTGGCTCTTGCTAGATCTGCTTACAGAATGACTATGTAATATGTGTGTCTTAAAAATCTCTTTACTACTGTAAAATAAAAGGTCTCTTTAAAAAATAACTAATTTGTGGGCCTTTGATAATTTGCACACTTTCTTTTGTTAAACCTCAATCATATCACTTCAAGTGAGTTCAAATCAGACTGATTTTCTGGGAGCAAAATGGACTGTGAATATCTCCCAATATCCTGAAAGCATCGCAGTAGGTAATACATTTAAGATAGTAATGGAAGTTGCTGCCTCCTTGTAGCCAATGGTGTTTAGAAAAAATCCAGTGTATTTAGTAAAACAAAATACTTTCTAAAAATTAGTTCCAACTGACATAAAATTAATTTCTGTCCTGTGTCAACTTTTAGCCAAATTGATCACTGCTTATTTGCCTCTTACTAGGAGACTGTTAACAAGAGATTATCAGTCTCATGGGTGGTTGCTAGCATGTGCTAATCAGGAATATACTAGAATATAGCAGAAAATGGCAATAACAGTTACAGTCTCTTCTCCTTACTACCTTTGTGCTACTACACTAGTACACAAGCTGCCATCACATCATGCTGCATTTAGAACTTCAAGGAATGATAATTGCATTTAAAAGAAATTTTGGCTTGTAAGTGAAGACATACCGTAGATCTGATTTCATATGTTGTTTTGGTTAGGCTTAAAATACAATAGCATATAATTTAAGGCTTTATTAGATCTGAGTTGGGATGGATGTAGACCACTTACACATAACCTCTAGGTACAGCTTCTCTTCTGTATTTTTATGTTCCACTACATGTTACTCTGTCATAGTATGAAGAGACAGCATTTTCCCAAAGCAAAGGTTTTCAGCTTGTTATATACAGACAGATAGACACAGATTGTTTGTTTTGGGGTTTTGTCTTAACAGTTTATTTTCTTCAGTGAGAAAAATATGTACTTGCACATGAATTAAGATAGATTCATCACTTGCTACAAAATATTTCAGAAAATAACATTGTAATTGCTTCCTTTTCATCACAATATGGTTCCAGCTTGACTTCTTTTGCCAGCCAACCTCCTCAGACCATCCAGAACTGCCAAAACATCTGAGATAATACACATTCAATTACAGTATTATAAAGATGAACCATCTGTGCTAAGGTTTCCACTGTTGCATGAGAATGAAAATAGGAATATGTGAAATCCCAGATAGGTTGTTATAAGTCCCAAAATGACATAAGTGAATTAAGTCAGTCCCTAGCATTGTTAAATAGCCACCACAGATTTTACCACCTGCAATTAAAACCAAAGTTAGAAAGACTATGTTGGATATGCTGTGGAATCCACTGAGAGTGGAGGGAAGTAAATTGTTTCAGCGCATTCAGTGATTAGTAGTAATTTTATCAAAGCTTCACTTTTCTGATGGTACCAAACTCAATCCACATTTATGGAGTCTGGAAGTCAGTTTTCTTTGTTATGTTTTATTCCACAAGTATGAAAAGGATAATGGAAAGTGTTCACTATTAATACTTATTTATCATACACGTTTTCTCTTACGTCTCACGCTTCAGTAGATCTGTAGATCTTTATACAAGTATAAACCATTCCTCATACTTCAATCTCTCTCAGGTTCCTCTCTCACTGATAGGAACAGAGCTGCGTGCAGAAGATGAAGTGTTTTATGCCCCACAGTTGGTGCTTTATATTAATTTATGGCTTATAATTAGGTCTACCTCTCAGTGCAGGTAGATCTTGCCCTAAGATTTTTAAGTACATGTATTTTGAGCTAGGTGTGTTATATTTGATAAGCTGAAATAAAGTTACTAGTATAAAAGAGTTAACATAGTATGTGAATTTGAATCCATTTAGCTTTTTAATGTTCACTATAGTGTTTTTTTTTAATTTTTGTTAAAGATAATCAACGTCCTCCACTTGTGCAGCATCATTGGGGGGCTGAATAGAAGGAGAAGAGTTTTCACTGCCTAGTTAGTTATTATCCTAATGACATTCCCAATTACTTAGATAGAAATGCAATGTATACAAAATGGTAGTTAGAGATACAAAACAATTTCTGTTACATGCACACTATGTTATGTAAAAGATGAAACAGGAACTAAAAAAGGGAGAAGGAAAGGCAGAAGGAAAAGCTGGATAGTCAGCTGCTGGAAAGAAAGAAGTTCCATAAGAAAGAAGTTTTAGGTTGGTTTTGTGTTGGGGTTTTTTGTTTTGTTTTGTGGGTTTTTTTTTGTTTGTTTGTTTTTGTTTGTGTGGGTTTTTTTTTCTTTTTTTTTTTTTTTTTCCCCCTCTAGCCTTTTCAGTCAGAAAATAAACTCTTCTGTGATCCAACAGTAGCCCATGTCAGGGTATGTTCATTTGGTGTGTGATTTCCTTTGTTGGTGAGGAGAGGATGATGAGATGCCACAGCCATTAGATCCATCCCTCTTTGTATGAATAAAAGGACCCTAGATACAGAGTGGGAGTGCCCCATCTGCTCTCACTGACCCTTGGGTTTATTTAGGAGCACAGCTGACCATGTCCAGCTCTGTCTGAACCCACTGGCTGCAAGGTAATCAACAGGAAATCCTTCCCTTCTCACCCATTTCTTCAGCACAGCTGTAGCAGGAATGCTGAAGAATACCAAGGTAAGATCTTTGTACTCACTCACATTGCAGGGAAGGTGGTTGTTAATAGCTTCATGCTGTCCTGTGATAACACCTCTGAGGGGGAAAGACCCAGCCTCTGAAAGGACTGCACTGATCAGTATAACATGGGCTGAAACTGAGAGAGCTGCTTCCCAATATGCTGGGTGTTTCAGATGCAAGTTACTCTTTATACTGTGTACATTTAAAGCTGGAGTGCTGTGAACCCTGTGTCCCAGGTGTTTGTTCTTAGCCTGTCTCAAGGCAAAGCTTTCCTCCATCCTTATTTGTGATTTCAGCCCCTGACAGGACACCTAGGTGTGCAGTGTAGAGGGGTCTGTTTTGTGCTCTAACCAGATGATCAAGCAGCTGGTGTGTGCTGATACAGTCCCACCCAAGTAAATTTAGATCCAGCTGACTGCCTCAAAAGGGTCATGCTTTTGCATGTGTTAATAGAGGCCTTCTGCTCCTCTACCACAAAATTTTATACCTAATTTGGTCCTTCTCTTTCTCTGCTGCAGAGAATGTAATTCAAGTTTTTCATAGCTGAAAAGCTAGTTATGATGGTGATGAAGCACAGATTTCTTAAACTGACCTTATATTTGAAAAGGCCAGTCAATATTATCTTGTATTTAATAAGGATTAAAAGATACAGGAGAGAAAGCATCAAACTAGTTTCTCAGCAAGTCACAAGTTGACTCTATAACTCTATGATGTTAAAACACAAGCGATCTGAATCATTTTATAATTTTTCACTAATGTGAGACTGGAGGTGAAAACACAGACATAACTCTGGATAAGGACTTAGAACATTTACTTCTATTTTATTGCCTTTATTATTTTTTTTTTTTTTGCTATAAAGAGGATAATTTAATCTCTTCTTTCTTCTGTTTACTAAATACAACACAGTTGTTTGTTTTCTTAATATCTTATCCTGTCCCTTGCTTATCATATCTAATAAGATTGAAACTTTGAACTTCCAGCTCTTCTGATGTCTATGCACAGAAGCTAACACAATGAGACATGCAGTTCATCTGAGCTATTGCACTATAGTTCAATAACATAAACCAAGGTGTACACAGTTATAAATTATTATTATAGTCATGAAAGGATACACTATGCAAGAGAGAGAGAACCAAGAACTTATTAAACTAACGAAAAATGATAAGACCTAATCACAATATGACAGTTGTAACCAGTCCGGCAACACAAACACTGTCCAAATTGTTACTGCAAAACCTCATTAATAATAATGCCATTAAAATTGTTGAACAAGGTAACATTTTTTGGTGTTATGCTTGTCCATGCAATAACCTTCTGGGCCTGATAGTCAAGTATTTGATCCTTCCCTAAGCAAGGGTGTTGTCACAGCCACTCATCAGTGTCTTCACCAGGGTGAATGTGATATTCATGGTCCTTTCCTCCTCAGTGCTAGTGTACACTTGGGTTTCTTTTTACATGTTCTCCCATCCCCACCTGCTCCCTTTCCTCTGCTCCCAGAGAAGGGTGAAAGCTGCCCCACAGCCCCCTTGCACCCCCAGGGCCATTTGTGGGGCAGGGACTGCCTGGGGCTGTCAGCCCCTTCCCCTGGGGCACTGGCAGAGCTGGAGCTCAGACAGGCTGGGCAATGGGCACTTGGCCACGGGGCAACTGGTGACCCCAGCTCAGCCCCGCTCAGGACAAGGGCAGCCCAGACACCCCCTGAGATGTGGTCTATGATCAGGTAAACACAGAGCCTGTGGAATTTCACAAGTAATGACAAAATTATATTTATTTGGCTTAGATGTGAAGAAGAATGTTCCTGTCTGAATTTGAGGACTGTAACCATTATTACTGCTGTTTTTAAATTGAACTGACTGACCCTTCTCTCTCATTTACTAAAATATTTTTGTAACAGGCATACCCACATGCTGATGCTGACTTAGGAAGCTTTCAGAACGAGACAGTGAACCTGAATATAAGGATATTTTGAAAGGTGATTGAATCAACAGTATGACCCTGAGATTTTCAGAGTTATACATCAGCATGCAATAGTTAATACTAGTCTCTGAATCAGCTTACAAATCAAACATTGACTGATAGTTCAGGATAATCATCCACATTTATTACATTTAGATTTATATTCCTTGCTGAATTGAGGTCAGCTGCTGAACCAAAGCTTCAGTATTGTGAGATTCACACATATTATGGTGTGATAGTAAATGATGAGCTGGTTACAAAATTACTGTTTGTTTATTTAATGGAGAGTGTAAGGTGGTGGGAGCTGATACTCCATCAAATCATACCCATTCTTTTTAGGACTAATCAAGTACTGCTAATATCATGAGTGGTAACTGTAAGAGTTGTAATTAGTCTTCATTTTTTTTCT
The DNA here is from genome assembly GCF_018691265.1 of Tyto alba. NCBI lineage: Eukaryota > Metazoa > Chordata > Aves > Strigiformes > Tytonidae > Tyto > Tyto alba. Next base: position 34,549,819 of record NW_024881276.1, on the reverse strand, counting down.
CAGGCAGTTTTTGTTTTGCTTCTGTACTCCTATTTTTGTTGAAGAAAGTATTGTGAATTTCTTTCATGTCTGTTAACATATAAAAATTATTTTAAATTCTATATTACTGTGCTGTTCCATAATTAATGATCTTGCTAATATACTAGGACTATATTGACATCCACACATGAAATACAGACTTACTAACATCATCTGAAACAGAAATCTAAACTCTGTAATTTTTTTTTTTAAGTTTTGCATAGTAACCCTAGTTGGGTTGGAGGCATTGGACCTTCCTGTGCTGGTTTTGGCTGGGAAAGAGATAATTTTCTTAACAGAAGCTGGTATGGGGTTATGTTCTGGATTTGTGCTGGAAACAGTGTAGATAACATGGAGATGTTTTAGCTATTGCTGAGCAGTGCTTGTACAGCACCAAGGCCTTTTCTGCTTCTCACCCCAGCCCCCAGCAAGGAGGCTGGGGGGTGCACAAAGAGTTGGGAGGGGACACAGCCAGGACAGCTGACTCCAGATGACCTAAGGGATATCCCATAATATAGACATCATGCTCAGCATGTAAAGCTGAGAGTAGAAAGAGGAAGGTAGGGATGTTTGGAGTGATGGTGTTGGCCTTCCCAAGTCACCGCTACATGTGATGGAGCCCAGCTGTCCTGGGGGTGGCTGAGCCCCTGCCTGCTCATGGGGAGTGGTGAGTGAATTCCTTGTTTTGCTTTGCTTGTGCTTGCGGCTTTTGTTTTATCTAGTAAACTGTCTTTATCTCAGCCCACAAATTTTCTCACTTTTACCCTTCCGATTCTCTCCCTCATCCCACCGAGGGGAGTAAGCAAGTGGCTGTGTGGGGCTTAGTTGTCAGTTGAGGTTAAACCACAACACCTCTCCATTTTCTTCTGTATGAATAACTTATTTTGTGTTTTTTGAAATACCAACTGTGATACAGAAGGAGCAACAGTAGATAATTGCAGTTCTGTTCATTAACCAGATTAATTAATTTCAAGACTCTTGCCAATTGCAAAAGAAACTCCATGCTAAACTTGCTCTTGTTTGTACTTCTGTCTTTGGAATTGATTAACTTCTCAGATACTAAGTCAACCTGAGCTAAAAATTTGAGCATGGAAGGGAATTTCTGTGTACTTTTGGGTGTGCAGTTTCTGGGTATGTTTCCATGTATCTTTTGCACACATCAGAAAAACAAGTTCCTTCTCTCTGAACATCCCTTTTAATTTCTTCCCCTTGTGAAGAAAGGTGAGAGGGGAACAAGACCATCTCTGCATGGCTCCCCCACAGTGGCGAGGCACTGCAGAGAGGTACAAGAAGGAGCAGTCAAGGCTGCTGCTAGGGGAAGAGGTAAGTGTCCAAGCCAGAGCTGCCATTGTGAGACACAGCTGTGGAGCCATATACGCAGTTATTGTCAGGATCCTTACTTTCCAAAAGGAATGTTCTCAGTGGGCAGCCTAAAGCTTAATGCTTTAAGCATTTCCAGAAATATTTCCATTCTGGAGAAATCTTTCATGTATATACTTACATAAACACACACCAACGGCCTGTGCTCGCTGAGCATTCTGATTTTCTGGTGGGGTCCTTAGTTAAGATGACATGGATCCTCATTCACGAAGGTGGAGAAGAGAATGGCAGGAGAATCTACAAGGATTTTATTGTATTTTTTTACCCTCATAGCATAAATACTCCATTTTTCAACTAGTGCACTCTTTCAAAATTACTTCATCTTTATACACTTCAAGAAAAACAGTATTTTCAAAGTTATTCATCTCTAAAATTCAGTGCAAACTCAACTGTACAGAAATGTTTCAATACATTTGTTTTAAAGATGGGATGAGCAGGCTTCACACTGTAAACTGATGTTCTCATATGAAAATCATGTTAATGGCAATCCTATAATTGTAATAGTTCCAAGAAAATCTCGAGTCCCTGGCCTCCAAGTGAAAAAGAAAGAATTTAATGACTTTTTTAAAAATCTGTGTATGTCCTTTGGAATTCCATGAAATTCTAAAATAAAAACATCTGATAAAACACAAGTAGAGAGAAAAAAACTTTAAAAAAAAAAAAAAAATTACAACTTGAATTCAGGAACAGCACACTATTTTCTCTTTCAGTAGAGAGATCCATAAAGAGAATTATGTGTTTTGTCACATATGGAGGTGAATGGTTTTTCTACTGAGTGGTTTTGGTCTATGGAAAGAAAATAAATTCTCCAAGAATACAAAGAGAAAAAACATGTATTAATATTAAGTCATAGTTCATGTGGACAGGACTGTATTGTCATTTAAAATTTCTAGATATTATATTTGTGGTGTGAACTCTTCCAATATAAAATAATTTTTAAATTGGCTTACATTTAATGTTTTACTTATGTAATCTATGATTTTTCTTTCTTTGGCTTGAATATTTTTGTTGATTCCTGTCGTATTTAGTATTATTTGGTCCCACTGTGCACTTCTTCCAGCAGGCAGTCGGTACTGACCATATAACCTGCTGTTAAGTCTGCTTTTTTTTCCCCTCAGCTGAGTAGTAGTTTGCTGGGAAGAAAGGCTTGAGAAACTGTGTGCATTTATATGTATACACACACATGCCTGTGTGTGTATGGATGTACATAAATATGTGTATATGTTTACATATATACAATTATATAGTTTTTCTATTTGCTCTCACCTAAAAGTCCTGATCAGTAGTCACACCACAGAGGTCACACAGCAACAATTTTTCAGTCTAAGAATTTGTTGGCTACTAATGAACTTTTATAAATTTTAATCTGATGTTTGAGGAAGATTAAATTGAAAATGCATATTTGTACAGCAGATTAATGGTGAAGTTTTCCTCTCTAGGTTTGGTTTAAGACCATTCTAGAATATTTAATATATAGTCTGAAATTCAGTGTAAATACCATTCCCAGTCTAGATCTTCTATCCCATTTTCCAAATGACATATTTAAATGTCATTGATATAAAAGAATGCAGAAATGAACTTTTGTGTGTCTTGCTCTTTATCTCAATTTTTTTTAACAGGATAATTTAGCCAATGGTAATTTCCAGAAAGAAATATACTGGAATTAAGAGTATTTTAAAAGGGAAGCATACACATAGGTAAGTAATCCTAAAACAAGTGTCTCCAATTATGAGGGTTAAAGCTTCCCATTAATTTGTAAGATATATAAACTCATATTTTAATTTCAAGGGTTTCCAGAGACATTTTCAAAGTTTTAATATATTTATAAACCAGCCATTAACATATATATAGGCTCCCTACTCTTAGAACTTGGTGACTAATTTCTAATTAATAATTTATTTAATATTTTCCCTTTTTTTTATATATAATTGATCAAGGCTACAATATAAAAGAACATCTATTTATTGTTAAAAATTTTCAGATTAATAGTTTGTGCTAATATACCTTTCCCTGAAATGAAGTGTTTACCAACAAATTACAGGTATTTGATGAGCTGGGCTGGATAATACAAACAGAACAGATGTTTAAAGCTTCTTATAATATACAAATTTTTTTTTTTTCTATTTTAACTGGTAAACATTTTGCAAAACATCATCTACAATAACAAGTAGAAAAAATGAATCTGAATGGCGTTTTTTAACTTTCTCTTTTTAGTTCCTTTCAAGATAAGAGTAGGTTGTTTTTATTGTTTTTTTCTTTGTGTAATTAGAAATAACAGCTTTTCAGGGAGAAAACACAGAAGATTATTTAAAATATCTCTCTTTACAAATTATTTTTGCATTTCAAAACCAGCTTTTTTTTTTTTTTAACTGTTAGGTTTCTTATTAGGTTGCTAAATTGCTACAAATACTTTTTATATGAGGTTTTTTTCCTTAATTTCCAAAATGCTTTTTTTTAATGAAACAGCTGCTCCTAACTACACCAAATCTCTCAGGAGGAATTAACATGTAACACTTCTCCTGTAACCCAAGTTCCTGAATCCAGTTACATATTTTCATGTGTATGTCACAGAGATACAGTAATTCTTTCCTTCAAATGTGGATGATAGTTTTCTTTAATGGAATAGTGATTACCTGGGTTTATTTGCTAATCTTTAACATGTATAATTCAAAACTCACCTTTTATTCTCAGATATTTGCAGGTTTTTTCAGTGTTCCAAGCTGCTAATTGATGCAGTCTAATTTATCAATAGCATACTGGTGTCATCCCCCCTGCCCTCCCCAGGAGACATTCAACTAGGCCTTTTTAGGAGCTGTGCATCTGCTCATAGTTTGACTATAAGGATTAAATCTAAAAAGTAATCACATACATACATAGCTGCTTAGTCAAAGTAATATAGACAAGAATACGACTGCAGTGATAATATACTCTGTTTTCAAGGTCTCAGCTTCCCATATGGCTGCAGTGACCAGAATAATGATGAAAAATGACCCTTAATGATTGTTGTTTTAATGAATCAATATCCTTATAAATAGTTTTGACTTTCATGTAATATTTAATTGATATACTTAGACAGAAATGCTTTACTCAGTTTATACACACCTTATCTGTGTTATTTTATGCTATAATTTTTATTTTCAGCTCTTTCTCTTGTTCTTTCCTCTACCTATAGTGTGCTCTAAGCAGTTTCTTTTTCATCTTAAATCTCATTCCTAGCCTGTTATATGAACAAATGCAGCTGAATTCCATCTGGAGCTTCTGTTGTTATTGTGTAATTAAAAGTAATATACTACTGAAATTTCTACCATTTACTTGTATCTTTCTCATCTCTTCAGATTAAAATATGGGAACATTGTTATTTTGCCCCTGACATTCAGTATCCTTTTCCTATATTTTTAATCTGTTTCATTCGTTTGTTTATTGGTGGAGTAGATACACAATTTGAGGTCATGCTTATGTGGCACAACAGACACTCATGTTAGATTTGAATGAAGAGTAATTTCTCTGAATCCTTAAATTTACTCTGTCCATGGGTAGAAATGATATAAGTGATGGAAATGTGATACTTTGGTGTTTAGATTTCAAAACACCCAGTTTGAAAGCTGTCTGGAATCTGTCTTCAAAAGCAGGCAAGGAAGGGGCTCTGAAAAAGTGTTTGTCTTCTCCATGTCAATTTGCAGATCTACACCAGCTGAAGTGTATTATTTGACACAGTAACCTTGAGTCACTTACAAGATTTTATTGACAACTGCAGCCCTTTGCCAAATCTTTCTTTATTTTTACACAACTTCTGGATGTCCTTGTTAGGATACATTAGTGTCAAACTGAAGAATGCTGATTAGGGAAGAGAAGTCAGGTACCATTCAGAGGCTCACTATCCTCACAGTCCCATTTAAACGAGAGTATAATGTCTTTTGGCTCTGTGGAACAGATACAATTTTAGATGCCTTCTCCCTTCTTTCCCTCTTATCCCACCCTCTCCTTTGACAAGCAATAGTTTGTTCAACTAAAGGTAATGGTGAAAATTAAATATCTGCCAAGGTTGAAAATAAATAAGTCTGCACAAATAGGCTTGGACTCAAAGCAGGACAGCAGAGAGGAATAGACTTCTTTTGGAAATGTGCAGTGACTGAGGCTCAGACATCTGTGAATCATCTTTAAAGGAGTTGAACTAAAAGCTAGTACCTGAGCAAAAGCCTGAGCCTGAAGGTCAGGAGAGATGTACCCGAAACACTCTCTCCATGGAACAGACTGTTATTTGTCTGACTTCAGATTTTACTCAGGGCTCAGTAATTGCACTCTATTTTAGCACATTACTAAGACTGTTCTACAAAGCATATCTGTTGGAGAATATGTGTTTGTGTGTTTATATATGTGTATATATGGCCTAGTGCCCCTAATCATAGGATAGCAATACGTCAACACTGGAAAAAAAAAAAAAAAAAAAAAAAACAAAAAAAACAAAAAACAAAAAAAACACACACCCACAAAAACAAAACAAATCAAAAACAAAAACAACAACAAAAAACCACAACGATTTGATCAACAAGACCTTGAATAACAGAACAATTACATTCTTATGCCACCTGTCATATAGTTTTATTATGTTTTGCTGCTAGAAAATACAAATTATAGTGTATGGATGAGTGTGGATATTCTTGCTTCCATAATGTATATTGTACAATATCTCAAGGTGAACGACCAATAATGAAAACGTTTAAAAAGCTGTGTATCTGAAACTTGGTTTATGGTATCTTGTACTCTGAAAGCTGAAGGAAAATATAGATTATCATACAAACTGTCTTAGATGAAACCTGTATAATTAATGACAATTTCCTGAGTGAAATGGGAATTAAAACAAAACAAACAAAACCCCATGCAATACATGGAAACAATAATTTTCACTACATTTGTCAGGGAGGAGGTGTAAAGCTATTGATGCTAAGCTAAATAGGTGGAATAGGCAGAAAAAGTTGAGGCATCATATTAATGCCAATTTTGTTACAATTATGGACTGTAAGTAGGAATGCAGGAATGTTTATTCCTTCCCATTTGTTGCTCCATGGGGACTTCATTGAGGGTTATATGAATGCTGGCAGAAGTGGACATACATAATCACAGTATTGGAAGTTGATTGCTTATTGCAGTGCAGTTGAAATATTGGGAAGCTATTTTCCAGAACCCAATGTTAGTTTGAGGATAGGTTGTAAAAGGATACTGCCAGAAAAGGATCAGGAAAAAAAGTGAAAGTATTCATGTAAAACGTAGGAGGAAAAGATTGTAGTAGCAAAGATCCAGAATTTTATGATAAAAATGTTCTAATGTTTAAAATGTTTGGTAGACTAACAGGAATTCTAATTTGTGGATGTCATCAAACTAATGCTGGTATATGCAAATTCTTCCTCCTGTCCTGCAAAAGCTTATGATGGTAAATTTTCTTAGGCTGAAAACCATAAAAATTTAATTTTACAGTTCATTGTATTTTGTGAAGGAATTTCATTTAGTTCCTTTCACAGTCATGTTTTCTTTTTACTTTTATAAATATACCTGCTAGAGTTATTTATCTCATGGTTTTGGCTGATATTAGTAATAAGGTGAGCACTACCTATCAAGTCATCAGCTGCTTATAATGTTGATGGAATTCTGAAGTTCTGAGGCTTTCCAGCAGTTTATAGTTTTGTGTTTTTCTGTTGTATAAAACAACTTAGCACAGACACCATGCTTCTGAACAACATGTCTGAAGGTATTGATGTAGCTTTTAGTTTTTCACCTTTTAAAAAAAAAAAAAAATATTAAGAGGATACGGGGTGTCATTTAAAAATTATACAGCTGTAAACGATTGAACATTCTAGATAATATAGTGAAAATCTCATTTACAGATTCACAGAATGATTGAAGTTGAAAGGCATCTCTGGAGGTCTTTTGATCCAAACCCCTTGCTCAAGCAGGGCCATCTAGACCCACCATGCCCAGGACCATGTCCAGGCAGCTTTTGAATATCTTCAAGAAGGGACATACCACAATTTCTCTGGGTAACCTGTGTCAGTGTTCTATTGCACTTACAGTGAAGAGAGTGTTTCCCTATGTTCAGACAGAGCATCCTGTGTTTCAGTTTCTGCCCATTGCTTTTTGTCCTGTCACTGAGCACCACTGCAAAGAGCCTGGCTCTGTCCTCTTTGCAGCCTGCCTTTAAGTATTTCTGTACACTGATAAGATTCCCCTGGGACTTCTCTTCTCCAGGCTGAACAGTCCCAGATCTGGCAGCCTTCCCTCTTGGGATAGATGGTTTTAGTTCCTTAATCATCTCTGAGGCCCTTGGTTGGCCTCTCTCCAATATGTCCATGTTTCTTTTTCAGCAGGGAGCCCAGAACTGGACCCAGCACTCCAGGTGTGGCCTCATCAGTGCTGAGTAGAGGGGGAAGGATCCCCTCCCTCCATCTGCTGGCAATGTTTTGCCTAATGCAGCCCAGGGTACAACTTGCCTTCTTTGCAGCAGGGGCACACTCCTGGCTCATATAAATACCTTCATGTGCCTTGTTAGCTGCATTTTTCACTTACTACTTTTTCTTATCTTCACAAATAGAAAAAAATCTGCTCATCTTCTTATTTCTGAAGAATCAAAAGATATCTGAAAAATGATGAATTTTAAACCCTTACTCAGAAAAGAAAGAAATCAAAATTTTGAATAAGTTTGTTTCACTTTCTTTTCCATAAATAGAAGGTATAGTATTACAAATGCAATTATAAGGAGCCAATGCAAAACATTCAAATTACAAGAAACTTTCACATAGTTTTAAAGCAAAACTAGAGACATAACCAGACCTTAAAGATATTCTGAGAAATTGGTTCAGAAAAGCACCTGTTTTTGTTACTCTGCTCTTGATAATTCAGAAATTTAATGCTAATAGATCTATTGTAACAATTGCCAGAAAATTAAATAAGGGAACAAGAAAATAAGAGAAAATTACACTAACTGAATGGCAAAGTGAACAGTAGTCACCTTCCGAATCAGTCGTGCCAATGACATCTCAGTGCTGAACTTCCCAGAATACTTCAGATATAGCTTTTCAGGAGCATTTCATTTGTAGATAAGATGATTTATTGCAACAATACTTCTGTAGATAATATGGTCAACCACAGAAAACAGTGTTTCTGTGATCACGGCTTTCATCCTGCTACTGTCTACTTTGGTTTTGGCAGAGGTGAGTTGCAAATGTTTTTGCTATTCAAGCAATTCATTAGTTGTGTCAAAATATAAAAACATCTGTACATGCTTAAAAATATATACAGGACTTCCTTCTCTGCTGACTTAATATTTAGAACTCTAAATTGACAACTGTCTACAGGTTGAGGCACAAATTACAAACTGATTAAGAGATATAACTGTCAGTATTCATTGGCATGAATGAGCAAAAATAAATTGTTTTTTTTTTTTCCTGGCAGGGCTCAGCTTTCTTTTTCAACAAAACCAGAGATGTATGTTAGTTTAGAAAAGTTCTTGTCTTCCTTCTTGTGCTTATGGTGGTAGTTTTAAACTCCTTGTTTCTTCTTGAATTCTGTACTTAGAGTCTAAGTCTTTAAAGGAGAAATATTTTGATGATACTGTCAAAAATTAATAACTATTACAATTGACATATGTTTGTATTCTGATAGGGCATGGAGGCTAAGTAAGCAATATTACAGGGCCCCATTGTGTTAGATACTGTTTACATATGCCTCAAAAAAAAAAAGCCACATTAAGAGCTTGGTCCAGTTTTGATAAGATGTAACTGTGCTTTTTATTACTATATCTTCATCCATCCATTATTATTCATTAGGTTTCAACTTCATAAATCTGTGAACTGGCTGCTTAAGTTTTAAATTGTACATGGTTTTACATGAAAAGGAATTAATGCAATTTTTTTTGTCCCTAAGGAAGTTGTTGCTATAAATAATGATACGAGTGAGGTATGGCATCCCAGCAGAAATTTTATCAGAAATTATGATAATTCCACAGTGCAATGTAACAAGTACTATTGCTGTCATGTTATATCCTGATAAATATATATGTAATCAACTTGTGTCATTACAGTAAATATACTTGATCAGACCTGTCATGAGAGACAATCTCTTTTGTTGTTGCTGTTCTGATCATTTGCATCTTAAAAATCTCATTTATGTAAATTTCTGCTTAAGTAACTTTAAAAAATAGTTATTTTCAAATTGCATGTTCAGTAATTTTTTTGTAAGATGCAAATGAAAAAGAAAAAATGTATTTGCTCTTGCAGATAACATGCTGCTCAGCAGCCTTAACAAAGTAGGTATAAAAGGAGATTTTGCAAAGAGCTACTCCTTAACTAACATGCCCCAGAGACCCTTCTAGCCTTGTATCTTGTTTACTTTGAAACTAGCTAGTTTGTACTCCTTGATCTCAAATGTGGTAGCATCTCTGAAAATGATTATCAAACTCTCAGGTTGTTGGATTCCAAATCATTGTATTATTACTTACAGTGCCTGATAGTGTATATTTATTGAAGCAAGTCCTTCTGGCCTAATGTCAAACTTGGGAGATTATCTCCATTTAAGAAACTGCTCTAGCTAGTATTCAGAAAAGCACCTAAAATATGACTAGGAATACTCTTGTACTCTTTCCTATGCTGGAATATTTCTATCTTACCTAATAAACAGATAATTAATAGAATATCATATATAAACATATTGGAAACTGAAGCTTACATGTGGTGACATCAGTGATACATTTTGGTCTGATGTCCAGTAGGAATTGAGTATTCACACTAGCTAATAAAGAAGGATGATGGATGCCCAGAAGCCTGTTGATCAGTCCTTGTCCCAATATAGTGAGTCTAAAATGATGGCATTTCAAGTGAACAAGCATTTTAAAACTTTGATCCTGAGGGCCATGATAAATACCAAGTGAACTGCATTTTTCTCCCTCTGTACACCACTTTAATTAAAAATATATATTTGTGTAGTGCTGCAGTTCTTCAAAGTTTTGATAACTTTGATCTGACTTTCATCTCTGTTCAAGTAGGTTCATCATGGTAATAACATTTTATGGTCTTTCCAAATTTTCATTTTCACCTATTTTATGAACATCTTCATAGCAACATAAAGGGTTCTTCTTCTATGCCAAAATGTTAATCAAATACCATTTCTATGACTAATCAAAAATGTAGGATTTTTTCACCTTTACCCAAAGCTTCTGTGTATATGTGTGTGTATATATAACACATTTCCAGATGTGCTATCAGGTAGAAGGATAAAAATTTGCAAATCCTTCTACTAGCTTGTTAATTTAGTATTTCAAAGAATATGAAATCCGTGCAGCAAAGCACGTAGGACATGAATTTAAGCATGTGCTTATGTTCCTTTCTATTCAGTACAGTACTAAAATAATGAATTTAAAATTAAATATATATTTAAGAGTTTAAATAAGTGCTTAATCACTGTTCCATTAGAGATACTATTTTGACAGGCAGGCTCTAATGATTAAACACCTTGCTGAATTAGAGTCCTAAGTATCTGACTAATTTAAGCAGTAAATCCTATTGAAACCAATGGGACTTATCCTGATTAAGTTTCTTACTGAACTAGGGTGAAAGTGAGAGACCCATAACGCTGAGCAACATTAAATTCTGGTAAGCAGGCACTGAAACTAGTTCGGACAGTGAAATAAGAATTACAGCTCCCCAGCTAGTCACGTCTATAAGCACAAATTTCAAATGGTGCCAATCTCTTTATTTAGCAGATGAATCATACTACAGAACAGCTCTAGAATAAATCTATTAAAGCAGGTAGCTATGTGTAAACTAAAAGAGTAAAAACATGTTAGATTTATTTGGTACCTCTGCTCCATGCTTTCTTCTCTTGTGTTCTGGAATTTGTCAGGATTCTGCTTATGTGTTTCTTTTCTCAGTCTTGTTTCCTTCTGCCTTTGTTTCCTTCTGACATTGTCACAAAATAATACAGAAAAAATGAACAAAAGATAATACTATATTAGCTTCCTGACACATGAAATAGTATGAATCTCTCTAATGCCAGACAAAATTGTCTTCCTTGACATCGTTCACCCGAAGAACAGAAGGTTAGTGTCCTTATACAGACAGGTAGAGGCAATATGACCAAAATGACTCCATCACAACATAGGTGGAACTTCAGGAGTCTCATGTTCCACAACACTGTAAATATGTTGCCATTGCTGGAGGCAGGCATCAGGCTGTGCCGGTTCCTGGGGGTGTCTGGGCTGCCCTTGTCCTGAGCGGGGCTGAGCTGGGGTCACCAGTTGCCCCGTGGCCAAGTGCCCGTTGCCCAGCCTGTCTGAGCTCCAGCTCTGCCAGTGCCCCAGGGGAAGGGGCTGACAGCCCCAGGCAGTCCTTGCCCCACAAATGGCCCTGGGGTTGCAAGGGGGCTGTGGGGCAGCTTTCACCCCTTCCCTGGGAGCAGAGAGAAGGAAACAGGCCATAATATGAAAATGTATGCAAAGAAATCTGAGGGGACCCTGGCACTGAATAGGAAGGAACTCCACCACCAGCATCACACCCCTTCTGGTGAGGGTTGAGGACGCTGATGAGTGTCTGTGACACTCCCCACCTCTCTGCTTGGGGATCACTGAGGCTGTTGACTGTCAGACCCAGACAGGCTTCAGGAGCATGGGCATAACATAGAAAGGAATGTCAGGGAGGTCTTTTTTAACATAGGCGAGCATAAATATACGTATAACAATTTTAACCATTGTGACTTTTCTGTATTAGAGAATTCAGAATAATAGAATGCTATAACATTAACTAGACTGCCAATAAATTCTCAGCTCCACATATATGGTATTCTGACTTTTACCCATAATGAGATTTTTGAGTGTAACATTCCATCCCAGCAGGTGTTGGAAATGCACATTTAATTTTTTGCAGACATGTATGAAAAGAACTTTATTTCTAATTCACAGGGAAAGTGGGGAGAAACCCTAAACATTCAGTTTAAAGTTGTTAGAACTGAGAAGTTTGTCCCATTGCCTGATTTTGAATCTTTTTGGTGTTTAGGCTTCTTTTTTATTTGGTAACGAGATGTATGATTCAGCTAAAAGCTGTCAGGAGTCTACCTACCATCTGGAATAACACTTTCCTTCGATGTTTTCTTATCTATTTAGAGTTCCTAGGGAACTTAAGATGTAATTACAAGATAAATGTTTTTGGCATCCACTGCTTTTGTTCTTCTATTCTGTTTTCAGAATGACATTGACTGCTGTGATGATGGAGGTTTTTTGTGTTGTTTTTGTTTTGTTTTGTTTTGTTTTTTCTTTTTTTAAACAAACACAACTGGTTTTGAGGGTGGATATGATGTTGTTTGCATTTGTAAAGTATCTATGGGTGCTGTGCAGAGACCACGCTGACTTAAATTATCTAGTTTGAGAGTTTTCAACACTTCCATACCTCCCCCTGCCTCCACCCAACACAGGAAATAGTGTCTGTTGGTCATGGAGATTATTTTAACCTGAATCTGGACCTTTTTAATGATCTACTCAATAGTTCATCTCCAGAAAGAGCTGGGGTGTTAGGAGTTTTCTGTAAAACAAGGCAGAAAGAGCTGAGGTCTTTTTTGGAACTCCATATTTATTTTTGCTCCTGTAATCTAAAGTATATGGAAATTTCTAAAACCTTTAAAAACTGTCCCTTGGGATTTCTTTTGTTCCATCCAGAGAAGCAAAGGTCCTTCATCACCTACACTCAGTTGCTTTGAGAGAGATCACCTATATAATTTTCCTGCCTCGGTGTGTGATGCTTAATTGAACACCTGAAGGGACAGCATGTCCTTTCTCTCAGGTTCAGGTCAAAAACTCTTAGCTTGCTCCCAACAAAAAACTTGAGTTTCAAGTGTGTTTGTACATGCACAAGTTCTCCCCCACTCCCCTGTCAACTTGTTGCTTTTGTGTTTTTATTTTAATTAATTTCATGTTTCCCATTAGGCAAATTTAAAAGAGTAGGCCTGTTTCTATTTAAAGTTCTATATGGTTATTAAGAGATAGGGGAGAAAAACATACAAACAAAAAGCACAGAAAAGAATCATTACATCTTTTGAGGAACAGTGAGGGAAAAATATCCTGATAAAAGCTTATTTGTGTGTGTTCCCCATAGGGCTCCCAGTCTGGCAGAAATCATCCAAACCATTCAGGCCTGCAGAAGTTTCTTATATAAGCTAGTTTTGGAATTTTATTGTGGACTGTTGTGGAGCCAGATTACTATTTGTTATGGTTTTGACATGACAGTGTACAGCTGGAAGGTAGGGGAAAAATGTTAGTTCTAAGTTAGAGAATTCGTTTTTTTCTGTCATAATTCTATAGTGCAAGAGGCTTAAGGTTAAATGAATTTTGGAAAAATAGGAACAAAGATACCACCAAATTCTCAGGTCAGATGTAAACATACCAATTCAATAGTTAGCTGTTCGTTTGTCTTTCTTCAACAAATGAAATTGTTGATATGCTTGTTTCCCACCCTGTAACCAGTTCTGCGGGAAAAAGAAAACACAGTGTCTGAAACTTGGCTATTACCAGAGGCTTGAATTTGATGTCTCATGCTGCCCTTGGTGTCCTTGTGTCTCATGAAATCAAATACTATTTCCCAATTATGACAGAAAGAGAACAGCTGAGCTACTGTAGGCTTTTCCTCTTGTTGGATTTAGTAAACAAGGTACTCAATGATTGTAGCAGATGTCTCTGATTTGAGCCTTTTACCTCTTTCCATGGAGCAAATGCTAGGGATGATCAAAACCTGGAGATGAGCCTGCAGATATCAGGAACGATGCATTAGCATGGCTAGAAGCCCTAGGAATTCAGCCATTATTCCCAGCAGCCTAATTTTCTGATCAGCCATGCTGATCACATGTTCTTTTTTTTTTTTTTTTTTTTCAAGTGTATTCTGCTATTCTCCCTCCTGTCCTGCTGCTCTAGCCTCTCCAGAAATTTATTCATTTATATTTGAATGCATTTTTCTCACAGTCCCCAGGGGGCTTACCTGTACCCTTATGATCTTTGCTGGTGACATGGACAGTGAGATTGAGTGTACCCTCAGCAAGTTTGATGATGACACCAAGTTGTGTGGTGTGGTTGATACTCTAGAGGGAAGGGATGCCATCCAGAGGGACCTTAACAGGCATGAGTGGGCCCATGTGACTCTCATGAGGTTCAACAAGGTCAAGTTCAAGGTCTTGCACATGGGTCAGGGCAATCTCCATTATCAATATGGACTGGGAGATGGATGGATGGATGGAGAGCAACCCTGTGGAGAAGGACTTGGGAATATTATTAGTGGACAAAAAATTGTACATAAGCCAGTAATGTGAGCTTGCAGACCAAAAAGCCAACTGCATTTCTGGGCTACATCAAGATGAGTGTGGCCAGCAGGTCAAGGGAGGGGATTCTACCCCTCTACTTCAGTCTTATGAGACTTCACCTGGAGTCCTGTGTTCAGCTCTGGGGCCCCTGCTGTAAGAAGGATATAGACCTGCTTGAGCAGGTCCACGGGAGGCCATGAAGATGACTGAGGGGCCATAGTACCTCCTTTATGAGGACAGGCTGAGACAGTTGGGGTTGTTCAGCCTGGAGAAGAGAAGGCTCTGAGGAGACCTTATAGCAGCCTTCCAGTACTTAAAGGGGGCCAACAGGAAAGGTGGAGAGGGACTCCTTGTCAGGAATTGTATGGATAGGACAAGGGGTAATAGTTTTAAAGTGAAAGAGTGTGGATTTAGATTAGATATAAGGAAGAAATTCTTTCCTGTGAGAGTGGTGAGACACTGACACAGGTTTCCCAGAGAGGCTGTGGCTGCCTCCTCCCTGGAAGGGTTCAAGGCCAGGTTGGACAGGGCTTTGAGCAACCTGGTCTGGTGGAAGGTGTCTCTGCCCATAGCAGGGGGGTTGGAACTAGATGATCTTTAAGGTCCCATCCAACCCAAACCATTCTGATTCTGTGTCCCTGAAATCCCACTAACTCCATAGCACATGTGCCCATTCCTTCTGTGATAAACTGACTGTAACAGGAAGCCCTGTTTTCTCCACTTGAGTAAGTCGTGCCTTGTCATGCTTCAGGATCAGTTTTTGGGGCAGAGAGAAGTTTTAAGCTGGTCAGACCAGTGCCAAGCATGGGTGTGCTTGTGCTGTTCATGGGTGCCTGTTTCTTCTGCCAGTGCAGTTGATGTGGTGAGAGAGTGTGGCTCATTGCGGCCCTTGTTGCCCTGCAAGGGATGTGGCATCAGGGAGATGCGTGCTTGGGATGCTTGGCCATTAATTTTATGGGGTGTGTTTTCTCTCGGTTTGGTGTCTTTTGCAAAAAGTGTGTGGCAGTGTGTGAAGGGTTACACTTTCTACTAGTGAGACTTGCTGTAACTTTGTTTTTGCCTCATGCTCCTTCCCCCTCTGCCAAATCCACTGATTTGGCAGTTCTGGTGTCAGGGGTCTCTGTTCTGTGTGAACAGCTGTGAGATTGTAGGGCTTGTAGGGCTTAAGCAGTGTGGCTGTGTCCTGGTGGTGGTGCACTTCGTTTTTTTTTTTTGTTTGTTTGTTTTGTTTTGTTTTGTTTTTTGTTGTTGTTCCTTTTGTTGGTTTCTAAGTGCTGTGCTTGGTCTAAGCTTTTGTGAGGTTGCTGTGCCAACAGAGTTGTGAGCTGAGTGTGGTGAACCCTCAGATGCTGTAGCTGTTCAGTACTTTGCTTGAGGCCTTGACTTTTGTTCAGATAGAGGTATTGGTGGAGGGGAAGAAGCATGAGATGGAGTAGATGGGGAAGAAGATAAGATAGTACAAGTGTGTATGTGTAATATATAAAGGTGAGGGGATGAAAATATAACATGCAAGGTCAGTAAATAGTCATGATGGGAACTGAGGGGAAGGGTCAGATTTGCTGATTGATTTAATTCAGTTTGATTGTGAGGAATCTGTATTTTATGGTGAAAAATAAGAAAGCATGAGTTCAAAATCAGAATTTATATAAAGTGACTAGGGGTGAAAGAAAACAGTCATTAGAGAAGAGATACCAGTTTACATTCTCTAAACCTTTCTTGCTTGGCCATAGAAATCTAATCACAACCTATATCTACTGTCTTAATTGATGTTTCAGTAGTAACTGTTGTAGGAGCATGAAAGCAGAGCATATATACTCTTAATAAATTTGTAATGTTTTTGAAATTTTTTCCCCTCACTGTTGCAGTTTAAACATAGAATGGTAAGCAGTTGTTGACTTAGTCTTACCTAAAGCTACTAGCAGTTTTGCCCATTGGGCCAAAGAAAAATGGCTTTTGTTTTTTTAACATCCACCTGGTGAATAAACTTCCATTTTTATGGCTGATTATTGAACTTGGGCTAAAGTGACTCATGCTTCTGGTCAAGCTCCTGGTTTTTGTGAGTGAAATTCTGTGCCCCCTGCAAAAGTAAATGGAGACAGAGGGTATGGTAACTAACAGTTGGCTAACATAGCCCCAGAAGTGTGTGGTGCTGGTAGGGTTGGGCATGTGTTTCATATGACTGATTGACTGGAATGATTAAAGCTGCCATTGATCTTCAGGAGAGACCCTAGAGGTCTTTTTCTCCTAGAAAAGCCTTCAGGAAATGTGACTATATATGCCTTAGTATCCACTATTTACAAATTAATACACAATGTAAGCATACTAAGTTCTGGCTAGGCAACTCTTTTACGTCAGGTAGCACAAAGAGTCAGCTGCATGGTTTTGGCTTTGTTGTGAGCTCACACTGACTACATGCAGTTCACTGCCAATCTTCTGCTGGGCTTGGCACGCTGGGATAGATGGAATATGAGACTCAACTACATAAAGTGCTAAATACTGTTTTGCAGTAAACGTTTTTTTCAGGTCTCCATTTGTTTATTAATGACGTTTGACTGGATGAAATTTAAAATCTTGTTCCAGGTTATTGTTCTTGAGCGTAGCGTAGCAGCCATTCCTTGAGTTGGTGTGCCTCTAGAGGAATGATAGATATTCCACAGAAAGCTCACACGGGGCACACATTTATATTTACAATACAGTATAAAGACATATATGCTCATTTGAAGATGTTTCCAATTCAGAACTTTCTGGCTTCTCTATATGATCTTAGAAATATATTATTTTTTTGTGATCATCAGGCTTATGAAGCATCAGATTTCCCAATTAGTAGTTATCAGTTGCCTTGAAGGATTTCGAGAGACAACTTTTCTGTCATGTTCAAAAACTTCTGTGGCTCCTTGAAGGGTATATATTGGGCAAAAATAATCTAAGTGTATTACTCCCTCAAGGAGCAAGGATAATGAAAACGTACCTTTTTTTTTTCTTTTTCTTCTTCATTAATATCTTAATTTGTTTTTGTCCCCTTCCAGTTTATGTGCTCCTTGTTGACTTGTTAGGTTAGTATTACTGTAGATCACTTTCAAACAGATAAGTGGGGAATAAAAGAGACAAAGAGGAAATTATACTAGTTATAAAAATAAGTAAAATAAGTCAGATAATTGAATTGTAGCTCCTTTAAAGGGAATACTGTTTTTAAGGTTCTTAGAAATAGGATTATATGTGTGCTACTAAGTATGACTAAAATAGGACAATGAAATATCCCAGTGTTTGCTACCCAAACTCTTTTCCTATTCGTTTTTAGTTTTTCCTATTTTTCCTATGTTTTTCTTCTGTTTAGGATTCATGTTTTCTAGGTAAATCACATATACTTAAGTCCATAATGGAATCTGGGAGCTTTGTGTCCTTCCCGTTTCCTAAGTTTTGCATTGAATTTATTCCTATATGTATACTGGATAATAGTGGCGGTTGTACTACATGTCCTAATTCAGTGATCATTCTAAAGCTTATTCTCAGTAGCACATATATTCATGAGAAAATTTTCATTTTCCTAGCCTTCTTTAAAGATTTATGTTTTGGAAGTACTAACAGCATATTGGAATGGGAATTACCAGTGATACTGAATATGCTCTTTATCTGGAGAGAATCTTGTTCTAAACACAGATAGATGTCAGAGGGATTAAAATAAATAGATGCCTGGTCTAGTGTGCAACTATAGTGTACTTTTAATTTATATGACCCCTATAGTTTTGCTATTTTTTTTCCCCTCCAACCAGCAGGTTATTATGGAGATGCGTTAGCTACTTTGCATAGAGATATTTTTAGGTAAAAATGGAGATGTACTTAAGAGGCTGAGGTTTGAGGTTGCAATATTTTTTTCCACAGATATTATTAGATTGCTGAGCTAATTAGTGCTGTGGGGTTTCCCAAGCCTTTTGTTACAGAAAGGGACAAGTAGTAACAACCTGTTAGGCGCTGAGTGAATAAAACATAACATGTAATCTGGAATGATTCCCGCTCTCCTCTTGAATCACTTTGAGTCTGTCCAGAGATGGATTGACTATTCCTGAGTTAATTCAGGAATTACTACAGTTTGGAAAATAATGAGGAATATGGTTGTAAAGCATTGTAACATTGGCAGTAAATAATGTGTTCTTTACTGTCATTACTTCCCTCATTGGTCTGTGTGATGTTGAAGGTAAAGGGGAAGTAAAACATGTGTTTGAGTGTCTATTTGTACTGGTAATCTGGAGATAAAGGGGAGGTTATAAATAACAACTCACAGGGCTCCTTAGGTGAAGGAACACTGCAGTTGTTTGCTTTTCTTTGCCATGCTCATGAGCTATGCATATGTGCAAACACTATTTTGCATCACATGGGTGGTGTTTGAAATTGTGTCTGTAGATTCCAGGAATGAAAAATTGTCATCTTCAGTTCTGTCTCAGCTTTCTCCTATGTGGTTTTTGAGGTCTGATGTAGTTATCACCAACTTGTAAAGTTATTTCTCAGAAAATATAACTGTTCATATTTTAAAGTGTCGTGGTTTGATCCCAGATGGCAACTGAGCACGACATAGCCACTTGCTCACTCCTACCTCAAGAATAAGAAGGAGAAAATAAAACATAAGGCTTGGGAATTAAGATAAGGACAGGGAGGGATGGCCCACACAATATCGTCAGGGGCGAAAGACAGACTCCTTTGGGGAATAAAAACAACATCAATTTAATTCAGTCACCACCACCACCACCTAACAAACAGAATAGGACAGTGAGAAGTACAACCACATTTTAAAAAACACTCCCCCTCTTCCCAGGTTCCCCTTCTTAAATATGTTATCGCAGAGGCGAAGCCACCATTGTTGTTTGGCTTGGCTTTGGCCAGCGGTGGGTCCAACCTGGAGCTGGGGGAGCTTCAAGAAGCTTCTTACAGGGTCCACTGCTGTGACTGCCTCCCCCACTACCAAAAAACCCAACACATAAAGTATCCAAGGATCTGAAAGATTCTCTCTCTCTCTTTTTTTTTTTTTTTTTTTTTTTTTTTTTTTTTTGGTGAATGGACAGTTATCATGTTCTCGGATATTTTGCTTATGTGAAGTATTGCATGGAGACTCTTAGGGACACTGACACCTGAGTGAATGTGTGGTTTCTGAGGATGGGACTTAATGATAACATTATCCAGAGAGCTTAGCAAGTTTATTTGTCCAAACCTGGTTTTAATGAATTCCTTCTGGTCAATTTTTTGTCCTACTTCCACATGTTTAGAGGAGACGTATATATATACCTATATATGGCTGTGTGTTCTATTCATCAGTCGCTCTTGAAATCACAGTTCAGACTGAACCAAATTTAATGGAAGGCTTGAGGACACAAAGTCAAGAAAACTTTGGAAGGAAACCAAAACTGAGGATTTTACTAGTGGAAGGGCAATTACCACGTGGGTGCTGCCTAGAAGTAAAAGCCAGCTGGCTCATGAGAGCATGTGTCTTGATCAGCCAGTCAGCATACACAGAGCTCAGTGTTGTGCTTGCCTGCAGTTGCCCAAACTTGTCCCAGCATGCAAGGACTTGGGCCTGAGTTGACAATACTGTGAAGGACTAAAGGACGCACTAGTTAATATGAATCCAGGAAAACAGTCTTGGTTAATTTTGCATCACACAAGCATCTTTCTTTACAGATGTTTGCTAGTGCAGAGATAGCTGGATCTATTTTGTAGATTACTTGAATATTTCTTATGGCTTCTGTGATTATTTTGCCTAAAGAGGGAATGAGAGGAGGTCTAGAAACTTTATTTCTTAATATTGAATATTTCTGTTGGATGTCTTACAAAAAACTTAATTTTGTTAATCCAACATCATGACTTCTATTAGTTATGGGTGTAATGATTAATAAGTTTAAAAATTAATCAATTCCATAAATCCAACACATATAATGAAAGGAGGTTCTTGTGCTTTAAGTGTAAGAAAAATTGACGTTGGGAATATAGTTCTATGGAAATGAATCATTCAGAGTATGTTGTAAAGGATGAAAATATTTCTGCAACTTTCAAAGATAATGTTGGGGACCAAAAAACATTGAAAGACAGTGAAAATGTACCATTTTTAAGCAAAAATTAATTGGGCCTTCTCTAACTCTGAGATATTTAAAAATGAGAGAATAGAAACAACAGAAAATACTAATGGTTGACATAAAAATGACTGAGAGTAAAACTTTATTTAATAGTGCAACTTTTTTTCTTCAGAAATGACAGGTTAATAACATTTGCAATAAAACACGTGCATTCTCAGAAATTTTGGAGATTTTTGTTTCAAAGCCAAAATAGAGGTGTTTATAATTCTTTTGCTTTGTGAGGAAAAATTGCACTATTTCAGATATCTTCACAACTGTGTGCTGCAATGTGAGTTGTTGGTCTAGCATATATTAATACAATGAAAACACAGTTGTGATGCTTCTCATGTTCCCTCAAACCGTTGGTTGCAAAATAGAACTATATTATGGAGAAAAAAACCCCAACTTGTTGACAAGGAGCTTTGTGGGGAAGAGGAGTGGATTATAACAAAGCTGAAAAACAAATAATAGAACTGTGTAATACTTTGAGGGGAAATTATGTATGTTTGTGTATGTGTTCATAACTGTCTGAAAGAATAAAAAGTACAATGAGAAAATCAGGGGAGGAGTAAAGAGGTTGACATATTAAAAAGAAAGAAAGCATTAAGTTTCATGACTCACTTATTGTATGTTAGAAATACTTCACACAAAGAGTGAATATCTTCAAAGGGAATTTTAGCTCCCATTAGCAGTGAATTTTTGTAAAGAGGCTTCTTATTTTCCCTGTGGAAACATATCTGATTTTAATCACTCTGGTAAGCAATTGGTTTCTTTTATGGGCTTTAATTCACTATGCTTTATGAGTCCAAACCTTTCCTCCTCATGTGAGTTTTGGCTGGGTGAGGTGACAGAAATTAGGTCCTAAAATACCATGATACTCAGTTTAAGGAGGTTCTAAATCATACAATAAAAGCATTTAGAGGTTCGTGCTCTCTATGGCATGCATATGTAATTCCTGTAGACATTAATGGAAATTCTTACTATTACTTTCAAGGTCAGGGTTGTATTAAATACTGAATTGGAGCCCTTAGAGTGTATTTGCACTTGAGTGGTATCCCTGTGACTTCAGTCAAAGCTGGTAGCTTTTTGCCTGTGAAGGACAGAAAGTGTAAATTATAAGGGCCAGCTTGAATGCTGTTTAATTAGTTTGTGTGTAGATTTTGCTCTTAGGCAGAGACCCTTCAGTCACTACTGTCTATAGGAAAGTGAGAAGAGTTTATGACAATTCCATGGGATATTTCTTTATTTATGAGGTTACTAGAGCTTCTAGGCAGCCTGTCCTTTTGTAAGATAAGCTGCTCTTGTAGACCTTTCCGTTACCAGTTGAATCTGTCTCTTAATTTATGGGAGTGAATTCAGTGCTCAGCTATATCAAGGGTAAAATTTGATGGTTATAAGCATTATGCTTGTGAAGAATAAAAAATCCAGGAGCTGCTGCAGTGAGAGAATTTCTTTGGAACTTGTAACGTGCGTGTTTTAGGGGAGAAACATACAGTGGTATCAAGGCCAGGGCTTTCAACCAAAACCATAAACCATTTATCCCAGGTTTCTAGGATAACAAAGCAATGTGAGATATCTGCAGTTGTTGACATTCAGGCTGAACTTATTTACACTACCTAAGTAAATTCTCAAAATGTATTGCTTACTCTTGACTGGTATTACCAATTATACCCATACTGATGAAGATGGCTTTTATCCTGTAACAAAAAACTATTGTATATTGTGTTGTTTCCCTTGGGCTCCTCAGTCGTAATTCATAATGTAATTCAGAGAATATACTTATGCAGTCAAAGCACTTTGGTTAGAGGCAAAGAATGAAAAGCAGTGCCATTTTAGTGACAGTGCTTCAATTTAAAACTGGTGTTTCTAGAAAAAGTCATGTGTGTCCCCATCCCCCCCAATTTTTCAGCAAAAATAAATCCTAACTAAATCAAAATTGCATTTCATAGTTTGTTTCAATATTTTTTTATTGCACTTCAGCAATCTGAGTAAAGGAGAAATAAGCTTATTTTGGCAATAACTGGAATGCCTCCCAGTAGCCAGTTAGGAAACCTAGGCACAACACTATGGTTAGTTATATGTGTAATTCATCATGACACAATATTTGAGCTGGAAGGTAAACTTACAGAACTGAAAATAATTTTACAGTATCTAGTATACTTAAGAAGGAATTAAGACACTTCATGTATCATTGGCAAAAATGAGCAACAATGTGTAATTATGAAAACGACAGGTTTTGTTGGTTGTTTTTTTTGTTTTTTTTTTTTTGTTTTTTTTTGTTTGTTTTTTTTTTTTTTTTTTTTTTTGTTTTTTGTTTTTTGTTTTGTTTTGTTTAAAAAAAAAAAAAAAGTGCATAAACCCCATCTTCCTGCCCCTTTGCATTATAGCATCTTCACAGCAATTGTCAAAAGGATTCTAATGAAAAATTCAGGCATGAGGTGGGATGAAAGAATCCATGTTTGACTTATCAGGAAGCATCTAATTATATATGCTGCTATTGAAGAGCTTGATGCAGAAGACTGTACAGCCAGTATCACCAGTGAAGTTATTGGGTGGTTTGCCTGTGTAAGATCAGGAGAAATATGTAGCTTGATTACTAAATCCTGTCTGTTGGAGTTAAGCCACAGCCATCAGTGGCAACATGAAAGTTGCACTGTACCTTCAGGAAGATGCAGTGTTCTTAATTCAATATAGTTATTGGAAGCTGACAGTACTTCACACTTCAGATCAGATCTATAATCAAGTACAGGAGCAGGAAATATGTTTGGCTTGAACTTCTATGCTACCCACAAGAGAGATTAAATATTTTTCAGGTTTTTTGCAGAGCATGGGGCATTATTTCTGTTAACAGTTTCAAACTATGGTAAGCAAGTCTAACCCTTGTATTTCTCTTAGAAAATAGTTAAGCATGTTTTGAAATATCCCATCTTAGTGATTCACATTCAGTGTAGATGACACAGATAAGATCACTTAATATTGGAGAAGGTCCTGAAATATGTTATAGTCTGTGTGAATGTGTGCAATGTGCTTTTACATTTTTAAGCACTTGCTCTGTATGCCAGATTCAGCTTCTTGCATTGCTTTTGTACTGGGCACATATTTTAAAGCCTTGATTGTATACAGAAAATCTATCAAATAAAAAGTTCTGTGGTTCAGCTACAGCAGAAGCAGCAGTACACTGCCTCTGTACTGAGGCTGTTGACTCCTGACAATGCTATTAAGTGTTGAGCCACCAAAATCTGAGCAAGATAAATGCAGATTGGGCAGGTTAAATTAAATGATACAGTGTTTTAAATGTCAGTTGAATAAAGTGTTGCATATAACTTTTGGTTTATAATGTTATTGTGACAATCTGAGGGAAGTCTGTGTACCGTATATGAACTTTTCTTTGTGTTAAGGATTCCTGTATCAGTGTCAGACTGCAAACTCCATTTTGAGTGTGTGTTTTGTTTTCTGCCACACCTGTCTTCTGTTTTTATACTGAGCTAAACTCACAGGAGGTTCCAGAACAAAACCTTGTACTTGTCATGGAGCTAACAATAGGGGATAGTCTAATATTAATGGTCTATTCAAATGAAATATGCTTCAGAGAAAGATGGCTGTTGCCATTCCTAGTTCTTGCATAGGCTAAAATTTCAGGTCTGAACTTGAAAATCAGGGTAAGCAAACAGTGTATCATGTGTCAGCAAGCTGTGATCTCTCATCTAGAAAATTTCTGATCAGCTTTGACGGGTCAGCTATAATGTTTTCACAGCCATGTTTAAATAGGAAAATGAATATGTTGTATATTGTATCTGTATATTGTAAAGATACAATGTATATGCATTGTATCTTTAGCTTAGTTTGATTAGTGTAGGTAACAGTTACACTGGACCTTACTGACAGATTTCTGTTTGTGCTAGTGGTCAGAATTCATTGGGTAATCACTGAAAGAGCTGCTGATGTGTATTGGTGAGTGATAAAACATCTTGTGACACTTCCCCTTTGATATTGACAGTGCTGTTGTGTACTAATCTATCCTTCAGGTACCCTTTTAATTCTCCTCACAGGTGTGGCTACAGAGATTACCTAAATTCCTTTACAGGAAAGAGATCCTTTGCTTTGTAGAGCGAACTTTGCACATGGTCGAGGGCTCTGACTTAAAGGACTAGCACTCAGAGGATGATCAGAAGTAGTATGGGAACTGAAGTAAGGAGATGCATTTGCATTTTTGCAAATCTTCCGACCTGAAGTTGTTTTGGGATTTGTTGAAGACTTCTGCGCCCATTTGCTTTCATTGATGCATACCTCCAAAATATTTGTAAGGGGCAACTTTGGACAGTTAAGTGCCTGAGCAGTGAAGGTGATTGGGTCTTGGCATTTTGTGGCTCTTTCACAGGTGGAGATCCTGCTTCTAGGAAGGCACCTGGGAATCAAAGACATTGGAGATGTTGCAGCCTGTTGAGATTAATGGAAACTAATCACACATGAGTCTCTGATGGAATTGTAATAACACTGATTATGCTCACTGCAAATACATTATCAAGCATCCCAGCATGGCTTCTGGGTGGAGAAAAATCATTGTGCTCTGACAGATTTTTGATTTTTTTTTTTTTTTTTTTAATAAAGGTCAAACAGTCTGAAAATATTTACTCCCTCAATGTTCAGAGAAGCGTATGTTAAAGTGAAACTATAGGAAAGAATTTTAAAAAGTCATCATTGAATGCCCTGAGTTTATGGTTATAGAAATCCCTGGAGATTAGGGGAAAGTGTAAGCCAAATGGACTAAATTATCCAGTCCTTTGATATACATGGAAGAAAACAAAAATATTCTGATTGTTTTAGATTCCTGCTATTGTTCCCTTTTAAGGTATTGATTAGATAAAAACATCTGTGGTTATTATGTAAGAGAGCTGGGGAAGCTGCCTGTCAGGAGACACACTGATGAACAACACGAGTGGTCTAACTAATGAATAATTGAAATGCATACTTCTGACTGTTGCAGAATGGCCTTTGATTGGAGGCCTGACAAAAATTCTAAGTGACAAAATTCGACACATTCTTATAAAATAAAATAGTTCTTATGTCATCTGGCTTGCCTGTGACTCTTGTTGCCATGTTTATTTTAAGATGTGCTCATAGTAACGTGATTGTGGGCTCTCAGTTTTGCTTTTCAGTTATATCCCTTTCAGCTTTTATGATGACTGCTAATCCATAAGCAGGCTCTGTTTGAGCTTCCAGGATTTTCTAATAAGGAAACTCAGGTAGGTTGGGATCACTTGGATCACTAATAAGACACAAAAATATCCAGTCAGACTCTGGTTCTCACTGCTGGTCCCATGCCCCTCCCCACACCCAACCCCCACAGGACTGTTGTCGTTTGAGCCTGGTCGGCAGCTAAATGTCACGCAGTCGCTCACCCACCCTCCCCCCACTTGGGAATGGGGAGGGAATCGGAGGGGCAAAGGGAGACTCGTGGGTTGAGATAAAAACAGTTTAATAACAGTAACAGAATAATACACTGACAGCAGTACCAACGGGTAATGTACAATACAGCTGCTCACCACCCACCAACCGACACCCACCTGCTCCCGGCCTGCAATCCCAAACACAAAGGCACCACAGCCACACTCCCAGAAGTGAGAGCCCCTCCTGGCCCACTCCTGCCTTTATATAGTGAGCGCAATGTCACGTGACATGGACTATCGGCCAATCCGGGCCCAGCCCTCCAGCTGTGCTCCCCCCACCCCCGCACACAGGTGAGGGCACTGGGACCTGGGAAGCCCCTGGGGTCTCAGTGTGCTGCAGCTCCTCCCACTGCCAAACCAATGGGAACTCTAGTCCAGACCCAACCAGGACAGGAGTATGTCTCCTCTTTTTAGTTTTCCATTTGAAAAAGCTATTTATGTATGTAGCTAAGCAGTCATCTGTTTTCTTGTGTAACTAATGCATCTTAACGTGTTCAGATGTTCAACTATGTGTAGCAGTGAGAAAAATGCAGATCTGTCTTTCAGTTGATTAGGGGATGTGCAACTTCACTGCTGACCGGCTTAATATAATGGACAAAGGGTATAAATTTAGAAATGGAGAAAGAATCCCACAGGAAAGTATTTATACCTCGGGTTGTGGGTGGCCTTTTAGGGCAGCATACCAAACCTATCCATGTGTAAGGACCTTCATGGTCTGTTTTAAATGTGTCCAAGACCCGAGAGTGTTAGATGCTGCAGGAGTTGTGTCTCAGAGGCTCCTTTTGAGTCCAGGTGAGCCTTGAGAATGAGGGTAACATTTTGCATGGTGGGATTCCAGAGTCCATCCTCAACATCTGCAGTGTTTAGGGAAAGGATAAACACAAAGTGCATGACCTCCCTAAAAGCTTTAGACAAATCATCTGTTGGATCAGAAACATTGTCCAGTGAGTCATGCATGTGAGTATTCATATTAGTTGGGGGAGAGGGAAAGCTGAGGAGACTGTTTCAAAACATCCTTCTAATTTCTGGTGCTTGAAAGGCCAGAGAAGGATTGTTTTCCAGAACATAACATCTTTCAGATGTTAGAAAAAAGCAGAACCTTTTATTAGTCGAGTCTTCCAGCCCCCATCTTCTCCCAGCCTGGGTCATCCTTGGGAAAGTGGCGTCCCTGGCAGTCTACAGGAGTGTTCTATGCTCTGACTTGATGGTAGAAGTGGTCAGGTACAATGGGCAGGAATTTCTGCTTAGCAGTTAAGTTTAGTAGCAACATACATGATCAAAATTGAGCAGTAATATTCTGAGATAATGTAGTAAGGCATGATATCCTTTACATCTTTTTTTTTTTTTTTTTTTTTATTAGACCAATATATTGCTTCATTCTTATTCTACTTGACTGTTTATTGATCCTGAGTAATTCTCTTAAGAGACACCAGCCTACCTCCGTTTTCATAGAGGGATTATCTTTTAATGTATTCTGAATCTTTTATCTTTGAGCAACAGTGGTATTCAGTGGTCATGTAAGGAGTATGCATTTACTTTGAGTGGATAGATTCCAACAACCTTTCTTCAGTAAAAGTGTGCATTTCAGATTTTGGCTACTATGGTCAAGATCAGTGTGTCTTGAGTACATATGTAAAGCTAAGTAGTCTCATGCATTAGACTGAAACAAACTTTACAAGTTTCATAATTTTCACAGTCATCATCAGTTCTGTGACAAGAAGTTGGTTTTTAATAACACAAGTATCTTTACTGAGAGGGGTGGGAGTGGGAATTGTCTAGAGGGAGAACTTTAACTTTTATTAATTTGAGGTAAGCTGTTTTCACTTTCTTTGTATTTACTGTAGCAGCTGAAGAATGACAGCATATATTTTATGTATATAAAAAGTAGGTATATGCCTGTACACTTGTCCATGTATTTTGAAGGACTGACTAAAAACTAGGAAGGATAAGCATATGAAAAAATAGGGGCAGCAAGACTTCTTTTTATTTATGTTGCAGTAAAATTATCAGTCTTCCATAGATTGTGAGTGTGTTTAACGTATGTAATTCAGAGCTGCCTTCCTAGAAGGAGAAAAGAACATGATACATTTCAGTTACCTGTTGTATTTTCCAATGTATGTTTCCAGCTAATCATGTAGGTTCTGCACCACCAGTGGAGAGTAAGAGAAATCTCTGATTGCATGGGTGATTCATTCTGTTCTTTGACAGGTATTTAAAGATGGGTAAGTTAGGTGAGATTAATTCTGCCCAAATAGTCAAAGTGATCAAACAAGATCTATGGGTAGTAATATTTGTTTAAGTCCTTTATAAAGACTACTTTTTACTCTTATACCTGTAATATGTCACTGGAGTTGGAAGTTTGCAGGAAAACAGAAATCGTGTCTTTGTGTTTGAAATAAAATAATATGATGAGAGTTAGCCCTGAGCTAGTATTTTAAATAAACCAGGATATTGAATGAATTTCAGACCTGTTGTATTATACTGTTTAAGACATGCAGTAAAAATATTTAAGTCTTACACTGGCACAGACACTGGGATGCTTAGAGAGCTTTTTTTTGTAGGAATGTGTCTATTTTTATATGTCAAAATTGTTAACCATTTTTCTTTTAAGACTTGTTCTTTGCCCGTTTTCTTTGCATGTATTTGGGAAATGCTTTGATGTTGTGATTTAGTAAAATACCTGATATCATCATGTCTCATATGTATGCGATGTCACACTGATAATACTGGCTATAAATCTTATACTTCCTTTCTAAGTAGAAATTACTACCTATGCAAGTCTAGAAATGTCTGCAATGCTAGAAAATGGAGCAATTACTCTGTATTCAAGACCGTCTTACATTGAAGTAGAGATAATATTCAGATTTTCCTATTAGAAAAGGATGGGTGAAAATTCTCTTATCATTCTTGGGAGGCTTATACCAAGAACACTGTGCCTTGACATTTTCCTCTGTTTATCTGAAATGCTGGAGGGATGTCAGAAGTTGAAGGAAGCAAGCCCAGTGCTTATTATCTTCCAATTTTCTTGGGCTGTCCTACTAGCTCCTGAAGGAAATAAGTTGGCTTTGCTTATAGCAAAAGAAGGGCTACTTTAAATTACATCAGCATCACAGTTTCTTGAAAGTTTTCTGACAATGCAAACCTGCTTTATAGACACTGTTCAGGTAAGCTGAAGTTCTGGGAGATGTAGTCCTCTCCTTAAATCTTTGAAATAAAGAGAGAAATGTTTTGTCACTAATAAGATTGATGTAGTCATTACTGACCTGTCAAAGACTGATGGACAGCTGTAGGAGTGAATTAGTTTCTGTGTTCTCAAAGAGTATTTGTTCTCGCTCCATTGTTAAATGTGAGGGTTTTTTTTAATATGAATATATGACAGGGAGACTTATGACAGATGCAGGGCATTTACAGCATGTTTAGAAGTGAATTGTCAAATATCACACTGTTTCAAATGTTATTTTATGGTAGAGATTTTTACTGGTGACTAGTTTCTGGATTACTTAAAATATTAATCACTTAAGTACATTACACCTTTAACTATTTTAACTTACTACTTTTTAGTTGTTGCTCATAATATTTTTGATTAATTGTAATATATATATATTTTTTATCACTAGTTTCTGAAGAACAGGGAGGTCTGAGGTTTGAGAATCTGGAAAAAAAATACCATTTTGTGTAGTATCCATGAGGAGGACACTTTCTGGATAACCTTAGAAAAGATGAATTTCATTGACTTATCCTCCCCCTCAATGCTATTTTAAAATGCAGTCTCCTGGTAAGGTAATAGACTCTGTTTCTTTCAGATAACCTGGCTTCACCATTTGGGAGAGCAAGACAGTAGATTCATCTGTTCCATGAGATTCATTTTACTGATGTAGTGACCTTCATTTCATTGCTAAACTATTAATTGATAAATTATTTGGAACCCTGTACTTCTTGAACCTTCTCATAGGTAGCACAGATATGCATTGTGCTTTCATGTACATGTTGTTACTTAAACAATGACACCTCCTCCTCCCCTCTTACAAGCCCTGAATGCATCTCAATTTGATGAAAACAGGCTGGAAAATAGTGGACTATGTATACTTTTTATTATGATCTTGAAAGTTTTGGCAAAATTATCGAAGTAGATGTGCTATAAAATGCAGGAGATCACAACAAATCAAGCAGTGTTAAGGATGATGGGGGGAAAAAAGGGACTGTATACATAAAATTTGCAGCGTCCTGAAAATGCAGAGCAACTTTAAACCAGTTTCACAAGCCAGCATTCTCAAAGTACTTCAGAAGAGTATAAAGCAGCTGAAGTGTTGATACAGCCTTAAAGAAAAGCTTAAATGAATGAAGAAAAATGTATCTTGCTATTTCTGCCTGCATCACTGGCTATAACAGCTCCCTGCTGTAGTGCCTCAGGAGTTGATGCCAGTGTTGCTGCTTTCAACTTGCTGCAGCACAGCTAAAACACAGGATTATTTTGTGTGTAAGAATGTGCAATCAAGCATGGTCCTGGGCACTCACAGAAGACCCCTGTGAAATACAGTGTGCCCTCATGGGCCACATGCTGCTGGGACACCCAGGTGGATTGCTTACATGCCAGCTGCTGGATGAGGAAGCATTCCATGTTTGTAGCTACTCCAAAGGCTTCTCTGAGGAGTTGATGAAGGAATGCTTTTTTAAGTTTCTCTCCTTCTCCTTTTCCACTACATTCATGGTATATTGTTCACATGACAGGCTAATATATGTATTTTGGTAGGGTAGCAAACATATTTTGACATATCTGACACAGTGCTTAGCCTCTTCAGTCACATTACTTGTCAATATCTATTTCTACCTTCTTTTCTATTAAATTTATTAGAACAGTGCATATTAAAAGCAATAACCAAGGTGTCAGTGAATAGTGCTGCATAAAACAAAAAAAAAAAAACAAAAAAAAAAAAAAGTGACTCAAAGATGAGGTAAAATTTAATGATCTTTTGTTGGCTTATTATACTCGGAATGTTTTTTCTCATACCCCCTTCAATATACGAAAGACAATTCTAAGAGCTCAAAGGCTGACAGTATGCATCTCAGGTGATAGACAAACTGTTGATTAACTTCCGTTAAGTGTCTACATATATTCAAATATATTATTTCAACTATATGGGTTAATGAAACCTAGCAATATACTTACTGAGGATGCTTTTATCACAGTAGTCAGTATATGAGCCTTTGATTAATAAGAGAATTGTGCTTCTGTCAATTTCTGGAAAGAGGAAGCGGGGGAGAAGAGGGCATGAAATTAAAAACAAAATCAGAAATGTTCCATGGAAAACAGGTGCTTTAAGAGAATGTTAATTTGAAACACAAACCAACAACGTATTTGACCAGTGATCTGTGCAATACAGTTATATAGCAAATAAAATGTGTTTTCATTTTTTTTTTTTAGCTACTTGGAAAAGTCGGGATTGTGTGAAAGAGGTCTTAATTTTACTCTCTGTTTAACATCATGGTGGATCAATGTAAGTGCGAACAAAAGCATTCATAAGTGTGTAATTGGGCATAAGGTTTTCATGAAGATTTGCAGCCCAGTGAAACTTACTGTGGGATCCCAAGTAGCATTTGGATGGAATTTTAACAACTGTAAAGATTTTATCATAATAATTAAAGCAAGGTATAGGCAAGGTAGAACTCTGTTCAAGTGTATACAGAAACTGTTGTTCCTGTTTCTCAGATAAAATGTGTAATTTGACTTGGGTAATTGTTTACATGACTCAGAATAAAGAAAGCAGAATGCTGCAGTAATACCTTCACAGATTATTGTTTTGGGAGTCCTGTACTGGGTAAGCTCATATTTCTTTTATGTCTCATCTATAAGACTTTCTTAAGATGAAGCAGCTACAAAAATAAAACATATTGTGCTGTTTATCAGTTGTATTTAATAAAACAACCAACCAACCAAACAAACCAGGGAGGCCTGTTTCATCTGGATGATAAAATAATCATATATGAATAAAAACAAAGTAAACACTGATCACTGTCTTGCAGAAGCTGTTCTGTACCTTTGTGCTGCAGTACTGTGTATCAGGTTTTACATAGTTTGCTTTTCACATGTTCTTCCTCTGCTATACACAGCATCTTAGCTTTGCTGTTGTAAGTGGTTGTAGAAGGGTGTGTTGTTCTTTGCAAGATGAGTTTCATGGATATGAATTTTATAAATAATATTGTCCTGAACTTACAGTACAAGTTGAAAAGTCTACAGTAAACAAAACTCCTGCCTGGATGTTTTGCTAGTTACTGAGTTTTTGCTTGTTACCTTTATTATTATTTACCTTTGCTTGTTACCTTTGCTCAATAAAACATTCTCATCAGCCAGATCAAGAGGTAAGCCTATAAAGGATACATTTGTGTTGTGGTTTGAGTCCAGAGGGAAACTGAGCACAACATAGCGACTTGCTCACTCCTACCCTTTCATGAATAGGGAGGAGAAAATACAACAAAAGCCTTGGGCATGGAGATAAGGACAGGGAGGGATGACTCACCCAGTATGGTTATGGGCAAAAGACAGACTCCTTAGAGGAATCAAAGCAACATCAATTTAATTCAAACACCACCACCACTTAAATTTCCAGTCAAACAGAATAGGACAGTGAGAAATACAACCACATCTTAAAAAAACCTTCCCCCTCCCCACCCCTCCCTTCTTCCTGGGATCAGCTCTGCTCCTGATTTCTCTACCTTCTCTCCAGCAACAGTGCAGGGGTATGGGAAATGGTGGTTGCAGTCAGTCCATCATGCAGTGTCTCTGCTGCTCTTTCCTTCTCAGAGGGAGGGCTTTTCACACTCTTCCCCTGCTCCAAGCGTGGGGTCTCTCTCACAGGAGACAATCCTCCACAAACTTTCTCTGACATGAGTCCTTTCCATGGGCTGCAGCTCTTCCCAAACTGCTCCAACATGGGTCCCTCCTACAGATTGTAGTCCTCCCAGTGATGAACTACAACAACAGGGGTTTCCCTCAGAGTCATGGCCTTCTTTGAGCACAGCGACCTGCCCTCATGTGGGGTCCTCCATGGGGGCTTCAGGTGGGATTCTGCTCCGCCACAGACCTCCATGCAGAGGGACGGCCTGACCTCTCACCACAGGCTGCAGGGGAGTCTCTTCTCTGGTGCATCTCCCCCACTTCCTCCTCCTTCCTTCCACTGACCTCACTCTTTGCATAGGTACTTCCCTCACCACTCCCCCTCCTCTCAAGTTCCCCTTATTAAATACATTATTGCAGAGGTGCAGCCACCATCACTAATTTGCTTGGCCTTGGTATAGAGAGGGGTCCAATTTGGAACCAGGGGAGCTTCTAGCAGCTCCTCACAGGAGCCGCCCCTCTAGCCCCCTCCCTCAATACCAAAACCCTGCCACACACACAAACTCAACACAGTCTGAAAGTTGCTAGCTACAAAACAGAACCTGAAACCCAGAAAACAATCTCACATATATTCAAGAGTAGCTTTTTTTACAAAAAAAAAAAAAAAAAAAAAAAAAAAAAAAAAAAAAGATAACTTGCAATGCCTTAGGCAGATTTAAGGTGCTTTTCCTGGAAACTTTTATGTTCTTGTGAAGAAGTCATGTAGACAATTGTCTCCTTTCTATCTGAGGGTAGTGTTTGTAGTGTCTATGTGCTGTGGCTTATGAGTGTGGCAATGGGCAATATCAGACATTGGAAAACAGAGCAGTGAACTATACTTCTTTCTAATTTGTCACTTGTGAAGATCATTACTCATTTGTATATGCACCCTTGATGATCCTGAGTGTTTTAATTAGATTCCTGAATGTTTTAATTAGATTCCTGTAGCACTCTTGTACTGTGGAATATCTTTTCAAACTGCCAATAGATCCTAATAGATGTTAACAAAGCCTGACATTTTATATACTTATTTCAAGGCTATATTTAAAATACCTGTTTCTACTGTGTCCAAGACATATTTTTGGATATCTCTTTTTTTTACGTGGAATCATTTACTCTTGAATAACAGAAGCACTTGTATCTGAATACCAAAGCTTTGCATGAGGTGTTCTTTCCATCCTGTGTGATATTATGTTGTAGTCAAGCAGGATTTTTGTTAATGTATCCATTTCTAACTTTCTTTATTACACTGTATATTGCGTGAAACCCTGTGTGAAAAGTAACTTCCACAGGTATGTGTTTGGGTATTCATTGAAACACAACATGCAAAGCAGGAACATAGCCAAGTCCTGTGTTTTAGAGTTCACAGAATGACAGAATCATTGATGTTGGAATGTATCTGTAGAGGTCATCTGGACTGTTCAGGCAGGGCCACCTAGAGCCACCATGACCAGGACCATGTCCAGACGTCTTTTGGTTAACTCCAAGGTTGGAGAGTCCATGACCTCCCTGGGCAATCTGTTCCAGTGCTCAGCCAGCCTTGCAGTGAAAAACAGTGTTTCCTTATCTTCAGATGGAACCTCCCATGTTCCAGTGTGCCCATTGCCTCTTATCCTGTCACTGGACACCACTGAGAAGAGCCTGGCTTTTTATTACCCTCCCTACAGATATTTGTGTCCATTGAGTTCTGCCCTTAGCCTTTACTTCTCTAGGCTGAACAATTCCAACTCTTTCAGCCTTTCCCATATAGGAGAGATGCTCTAGTCCCTTAATCTTCTTATTAGCCCTTCACTGGACTCTCTCCAGTGTGTCCATGTCTCTGTTTCAGTGGGCAGCATAGAACTGGACACAGCACTCCTGATGTGCTTTTACCACCAGTGCTGAATAGAGGGGAAGGACCACCTTTACTGGTGGCCCCTTGAGCTGCTGGCAACATTCCTCCTAATGCAGCCTAGGCTATCATTAGCCTTGTTTGCTGCAAGGACACATCGCTGGCTCATGTTCAACTTGGTATCCATCAGGACCTTCAGGGCAAAGCTGCTTTCCAGCTGGGTGACTGCCAGCCATATACTGATGCCTGGGGTTGTTCCCTCCAGGGGTAGGACTTTGCACTTGCTCTTGTTGAACTCCACAAGGTGTCTGTCAACCCATTTCTGCAAGCTGTCAAGGTCTCTCTGGATGACAGCACAACCATCTGGTGTATCAGCTACTTAAAGTGGGAATTGAGGAGACGAACCATTTTAGAACCTGACATGAAAACATGAAATATCTTGCCCAGAAATCTGTTAACTGTCACAGCGGGTTGTCAGCCTTCATTGAGTAGACTTGGCTCAGAAAGAAGTGGGTCCAGTCTTTCAAGTATAGGCATCCAAATCCTTGGCTCCCAATGATTTCTGAAACTTACATGCTTAAAACCACGGGAAAATAAGTCCTTTGATTTATGTATTTGGGAACAGTTTTAGTTGTGTCAGGAATCTAGGAAGTTTTGAAGTCCTATCCACAGAATGGAAGCAAAAAAATACCTGTCTGTTCATACTCAGTGTCATAATTCTCTTTGTGTGCAATTGTTACAGGTTATGAACACAGTTTTCGCTCTGATTATATTTCTTGGATTATGCTGATAATTATTTACAAAACATTGTAATGTATATGACTCTCTAAAATAATTAGAGTAGGCGACAGGTAAGAAAAAAGCAAAAAGTGCTTCAAAGAACTTAGAGGTAACCCCCAAGATCAAAAGAGCAGGAGTAAGTTCAATAACGAACACATGCAGAATGACTGTTCATGCTGGATTGTTTGTTATAACAGATGGATTTTGAAGTGAGCAGGGAGTGTGGGGCTTCTCACACATTTGCTTTGGTAGGAAACTTGGAATTAAGGCCTAGATGGTGTTTGGCCAGTACAAGATTGTCCAAAGATATTCACATGAATAAAACCGTGTTTTCTATTCTGGTTTATCCTAGTTGGTCAAGGGAGAAAAATTATCATAAACCATATGATTTGAGATGTGGGAACATAAATTACTTATAGAAAATACAAGAAAATAAAGCAAAATAACCTGGTCATGATTTTTTACTCTTCAAGAACACAACTGCTGTATCAGTGAGGGACCTCTTGCTGATTATAAGAAATACTCTATTGAGCCAAGTAACTGATTTAATGCACTGTATACCTACATGTAAAATACTCCAGCAGCAGTTCGTGCCCTTGCCTGTTCAGATGCAAAGTTCAAAGTAGAAAGAATTGGTAGAAACATCTGTATAATGAAATTTAAAATTAAAGTTCTTTGAGTTCCATAAAAAGGTAAATTGATTACAGGTTTGATCATAACAGCAAAGGCTAAAATTTTTAATTCACTTAAATCTACAAATATGCAAGAGTAGAAAAGATCATTTTTTTTTGTCTCAGATGCTTTAGTCTGTTAGAAATTTAATTGACAAGACACTCCTGAGAGCAAGGTTTGATATACTTTGGAAAAAATTCTGACACTGAGGTTTCATAAAATCAGATGTTAATTATATTATTAAAGATATTAATGTCTGTCTAAAGCTTTTAAAAATTAATGGAGACCAATTTAAATATTTAATTTAGTGATATTGACCCAAAAATTATAAAAGTACATGAAGGTATTTATTTCTTATAAATAAGGAATTTGTTCATACATAAGACTCTAAAGCTCACTATCGCCAAAGAAAGAGAGATTGTATAGGATGTAAGGGTTAGAATTAATTAAATAAAATTGAAATTACTGAACTTGTTGATCTAAATGTAATTAATACTAAGTCTCTTAATGAATAATATTTTATCATAGTTTTGCCTCACTTTAAACAACCTTATCATTGTCCTTGGAGACATGTCATACACATTATTTTTTAGAATGACTACTACCCTGTTAGTCACACCAGTACAGTATCTGGCAATCTACCATGAGGGATTGTTTCTTGCCACTTGCAAAAATTGACTTTGTCTACATCAGTGACTCAAGCTGATTTTTCTCATTTTCTTTTTTTAATCAGAAAGTGAACATGTAGTTAGAAACGGGAAAGATGGTACCGCTGGCAATACAGCTCTTGGAAATTTGTCTTTTCAGGGGGAAGTACCTTCTTCCTCAGGCATTGCCAGTCACTGTGAAGTTTTCCCCCAGCTGTATGCCTGGTCAGAATAGTGAGAAAGAGCTTACTTCTCATTGCTCTTTTTACTGGTGCTTAATCAGCTTTCTGTAAGGATTTTTTTCTTTATCTCTTAGGGCTGCTGTTGTGTGCTCTAGACAATTCTCCATGTGCGAATCTAGTGGCAGGCTTTTCCATTAGCTCTTTGTGGCTACAGAATATTTTCAAAAAGAACTGTATATAGCAAAGCATGTATGTTATGTACTCTCCTTGACACAAAGACAGACAGTAATGCACTTGAATCCTTGCAGCTATGCTTCACCTTCTTTCTCCTGCCTAATGTGAGGAATTCTAGACAGAGCAATGACTTCTGTTTTCACTCGGTTGAACTCTGCTACACCTCAGAAATCTTTCTCTCCTGAGACTACAGGTATTCCAGCCAGGACCAGGATAGTTGTTACTATGTCATAGACAAGAAAAAACATTACTGTTTTTCATTTTCATTGGCTACCTTCAGATGAATGGGTGTTTTTTTTGGATTGCCTGTGCTTTGTGAGCTCTGAATTGATATATTCTGGAAAAAACCCACACTGTGTCTTGATTTTTCTCATCAAGAAAGTTGAATGCAGTGCCAGCAAATCTCTATTATGTCTAAAATTCTGCACACTTTAAATCACAATATTGATATAAATGGTATATGGGAATAGATTTTCTAGGCAGATATGGTAGTGGTGGTGGGCAAGCCCTATAGATGACATTATATAGGTAACAGCATTACAAAATTAACGTAAATGATTGTATTCGCTAAAGAAATACAATTAAATACCAATGTACAATAACAATCAGATGTTATTACTCAAACTGTCTACTGCCTAAAGAAAACCTTACAATTTTGGTACCATATTATACATAAGTCTTACTCGGTGTATTAACAGAAACTTTCTGTAATCTGAAAGGAAAATACACAATACTTGGGTTAGTTGTAGGTGCAATGGTAGCGGAGTCTCTGATTGTTATTAATAAAACATATAGACAGTCTTGATCCATACAGTGTGCTGTATTTTTTGCTAGGCAGTAGGCTGAATATAGTTTCTTTAACCCTCAATCAATTCTCTTTGGCTACTATGTTGAAAATTATTCTTCAGCATTTTTCATCATTTATTGCTTTATCTTTCTATACAGTATTGTAAATTGAATGAAAAAAATCATCTGACATTCATACACATTTGTCCTAATTACATGAATTAATGACCAAAGTTATGTTGTGTGGGGTATTTTGTAATATTTAATGGCCTTTATAATCACTAGGGTACAATATGGAGAGGCATTTCAGTTTGTAAGTAACTTCAGTACTAACTCTGAAAGGGTTGATAGTCTCTGTTTTATTTTCTTTTGGCAAAGATGTGTTTTGAACCACCCTGATATATGTTGGAGGTTGCAGCATAGTGAGACACAGGCTATGAAGGAGGTTTCTGGAGTGCATTGATGATAATTTCCTAGCACTGGTGATGGAGAAGCCAATGGAGGAAGATGCACTGCTAGAGCTGATACTTAAAAACAAGGAAGGACTCCTTGAGGATGTGGAGGTTGGGACCAGTCTTGCTGCAGTGACCATGCGATGATGAAGTTCAGGAACCAGTAGAGCAGTAGCAAGGGAAATCATGCCTGATGAACCCAACAGGTTTATATGATGAGGTGACTGACTTGGTGGATAAGGGTATAGCTGTGGATGTTGCTGTTTTCAGCAATGGTTTTGTCACTATCTCCCATCACATCATAATTGGCAAACTGATAAGAGTCTGGACTTAAGTAAATGGGCAGTGAATTGGGACTGAAAGTTGGCTAAACTGCTGGGCTGAAAGGGTTGTGATCTGTGGCAAAGTCCAGGCCCCATCGGTGTCCTCCAGGGGTTGATGCTGGGTCTAATACTGCTTAATATCTTTGTTACTGGGATGGATGGTGGGACAGAGTGCACCCTCAACAAGCTTTGTAGATAACCCCAGGCTGGGATGATAGACCAAACAGATGATTGTACAGCCTTTCAGGAGAGCTGTGATGAGCTGGAGAAGTGAACAGTGGGGAATGTTATTAAGTTCAACAACAGGAAACGGAATTCTGTGTTTGAATTGGAGATGCTCACAATTTAACTGGTCATTGTCCTGAGCACCCGGACTTTTGTGTCAGATCTCTGAGCCATGGATTAGACTAGGCAACCTCCAGAGACACCTCCTAGCCTCAATCATTCTGTGAAGATCCTTAAATCTATAGGCTACTAGCTCTGTTTTGGTGATAAGCAGATTCCTAAATGCTTTATGATAAATAGAGCCTTTGTTGCTGTGCTTTCTGTGTCAAAGATTGGAATAATAATTTTTCTTTTTTGGAAGTTTATTCTGAGAACAGATACATTCACATCATTAACTATTCAGATGCAGTAGCAATGGTATCCATGGAAGTACTTTAAATACGATTGTACTTTGTGCTCTATTTGATTACAAGTTCTATCTTACTGGATCAAGTGTCAAAATAAAATTCAAGGACTTGAATGAAAAATTTGTTATGAATTATTGGCTTATGTAAAAACTTCACTATACCAGTATAATTACATAATTGCTGTACTATATTTTTCTTTTTGTCGTTGAATATTTCAAAATAATGCAATCAATAACATTAATTATAAATGTGTTTTTACTGTTATTTGTGTTGCAGTTGTGCTTAATCTGTGTCATGTGTTGCACTACCTTATTTCTGTGAATATTTTATGTATAACCAAGGATAAACCATATGTCGCTTCTTTGTTTCAGTTAAATTTTCTCTGTTACAATTACTAGGAAGGGGAGAACACTGCTTTTTTTTTGTTGTTGTTTTGTTTAGCAGAGGGAGAGTTTAGTCATTCTGTGTTTGTTAGTTTAGCTCTGTGACATAACAAAATTCCATGTGTGGATCATCAAGGAGCAAGGTGCAAAAGCACTAGGAATTGAGGTATCGAACATGCAAATTTAGAGAGTAAATAGCTGATACATTTATGTAAGTATAGAGTAGAGACATTTCAACCGCTGAAGCTACTAAGCTGCTCAGCATATTGGCCAAATGTTTTTGGAGGGATAAATAATCCTGTATACAGAAGAACTGATCTCATGCATAGTGTGATGGTGTTCTGTATTTCTATCCATGGTCTGCCACAAAGAAATAAGGGATAATAGTCACAAAATGCAGGAGTGGTCTCTGAAAGGAGTAATAAGAGCTGTATGTTTTTGAGGCACTGTGGAAAGAGGAGAGATTTTTAGAGGTAATTCTCACTTGTTATTTTCAGTTTTATATTATTTTTAATGTTTTGATGTGTAGATATTAGATGGAGGAGGAACAGAAAATTTCTCAGTGCCAAAACAGACAGCTGTAAGGCCTGTATCCTCCAAAAAGCCATGGTATATAATTAGCACTCATCATTGTGAGGAACAGTAATTAGTTACTGTGCATAGAAGCTCAAAGGAAAAGTATGTGATATACTTTTGATATTTTAAAGCAGAAAATCTACTCCTAAACTATCCCTTGTTTGATGTTAATAATGGTAGTCTAGAAGATATTTATACTTTTATTTTAGAGGTCAGTGAGACAGAAAGGCTAAGAGCAAATATTTCTTAGGTGTTTCAATAACATAACAACTTTGTTCAGTTTGCTTTCACTAAATTCCAAAAAGCATAAGCAGAAGTTGTCAGTTAACTCTAGTAAATTTTCAAACAGTTTTTTTTTTTTTTTTCTATTTGAGAATAATAGGTAGATATATTTATCTTCTCTGATATGTTCTGTTTGTCAAGTATGGAGGTCTTTGTGAATATAAATTTTGCATGCCTAAGTGAACATTTTCAGTAGGTGTTCAGTAATAAGCATTTGACTGTAAATCGAAATAACATACAATTCTGACTAACATAATTTTAAATGGCCTTTTAAAAAAATAAACTTAGTGATGGTCTTACTAATTCATTGCCAATAAAAACAGAGAGACTATCTGCCTGTCAATACTCCCCATAGGAATTAGTCTCTTTTGAAATATTACATCTGAACAAAATATGAATTCCCAGGCACTAAAAAATACCTTTTTTAGAACTATTTTATGTTGCAGTCTCCCATTTGTAAGTACTGCCCGAGTCATAC
Source organism: Tyto alba (assembly GCF_018691265.1). Lineage (NCBI taxonomy): Eukaryota > Metazoa > Chordata > Aves > Strigiformes > Tytonidae > Tyto > Tyto alba. The sequence continues at coordinate 34,508,424 of NW_024881276.1, read as the reverse complement.
TTTTTGAAGATGGATGGTTTGAGTTGTGTATGGACACATGATAACTGAAGAACCTTAGATGCAGTATTGATGCAGTATTGTATACAATAATGTAAAACTTCCTTTCCCTGTGGGAACTGTGTTCAGGTAAGGTTTAAGATGGAGCAGCTATAGTGAATGAAATCAAAGGTCTGGTAAATCTGTTACCTTTGGAGTTGATCAGAAATGGAATTGACAAAACATTGCCATGAGAGACTCCAGAGGTGAGTCACCAGGACGCAACCATGCTATTTAGTGATGGAGAATCAAAGATCTTAAGTGGGTTAACCAAAGCAGACAGTTAACAATTTTTATTTCAGCACACTTTTCCCTTCCCCACTAAAAGTTTTTGATTCAGTTATAACAATCACCATGGTCTCAGGGGAAGATAAGATTTACTTGGCCTCGGTAAGGTGTCCAAGTTCTGTCTGATAGTCTGACTTCATGCTGACCCCAGACATTCCCCCCGCCCCACTGAAATTAAGTGTCTTCATGCTTTATGATTTCTAACTCAGATGGTTGAAAAAAGCTTCCAATGGCCTTATTGGTCATTTGACTGACTCACTTGAATTTGTTAACTTGGTTTATCATTACCTTCAGGCTTCTGCCCAAAGTATGTCATAATGTTGTAAAATTGTAAAGAGTTTATCTTTGCTGCTTTGTTTCTTTTCGATACTTCTCCTGCATACCAAAAGCAGAGCACCCAACATGTCCTGATTTTACTAGAATTCTCTCCTTACTTTAATATATACATAGGACCATCTGAAAACATTGATAAATAAAGTTAAAATAATGTGATACTTCATCATGTTAGTTGACATAACAACACATAATATTGCTAGCTCTGTATTAAGTATATTTAACCCTAGTTTATGCAGCTACTGGAGGATGAAAACCCCTTGAATTTAAAGATAAATTAAACCTCTCCATAGCAGTTATCTCTGCTTTGTGTATTTTCTCAGAGCATACTGAAATCACCTACTGAGATGATAGAGATATGATGGTGTATTGTCAAAGTCTCACTTAACTGAACAATACTTATGGGTATCCATAAAAAGGATACTTTCCTTAGAGTACTCCATCCAACTGAGAGAAAGCTGTTGAAGGACTTTGAATTGTATTTTGAACTTAGCAAAATTTCAACACTGAAGTTGAGGATGTAATTCATGTTCATGGTCAAGTGTTACTGAAATCTCCTGAACTGTTCTAATTTCTAAAAAATATGATGGATTTGGGTTTTGTATTTGATATGGAACCTTAATTTAGGGATATGCCAAGCATGTACAAATATACAGTAATGCTAGAAACAAATACAGGTGTCTAGTCTATTTTATCCTAGATATTTGTGTCATACCTTGCTGGGTTTTTTATCATGTCAGAACAATGTGATAAACGCACAATAAGAAAGAATTTATTAAGTTAAAGACTGACTTTAAAACAATTCAATTTCATAAAAATAAGAAACACCTCTCCCCCAGTAAGAATACTAAAGCCTTGTATCTGGAGTACTACATCCAGCTCTGGAGTCTTCAGTTCAGGAAAGACATAGCCCTGTTGGAGCAGGCCCAGAGGAAGGTCATGAAGATGATCAGAGGAATGGAACACCTGTCCTATAAGGATAATCTGCAAGAGTCGGGGTTGTTCATCCTGGAGAAAAGAAGGCACCAGGGAGACCTTGCTGTGGCCTTTCAGTACTTAAGGGAGCTTATAAGAAAGATCGGGACAGACTTTTTTGTAGGGCTTGTTGCAATAAGACAAAGGTTAATATTTTTAAAGTGAAAGAGGGTAGATTTAGATAGGGTATAAGGAAGAAATCTTTTACGATGAGGGTGGTGAAACACTGGAACAGGTTGCCCAGAGAGGAGGTAGAGGCCCCATCCATGGAATCCTTCAAGGTCAGGTTGGATGGGTCTCTGAGCGACCTGATCTAGTTGAAGATGTCCCTGCTTATCACAAGGGTGTTGGACTAGATGACCTTTAAAGGTTTCTTACAACACAAACTATTCAATGAGTCTATGATTTGATGATTCTAAGCCTGTTTGAATTCAACTTGAGAACAGAAGTGAGTCCTCTGAATGATTTTGCAAAACAAGAAGATAATGGTAGTCTGAAAGACTTTAATCAAAGTGACTGTCAGAGTAATTAGAGTACTTGAATGCATTTCTCAGTTTCTTGCAAATCCTTGCTCTAAAGAGAGGCAGGGGTTCTGTGTTTCTGGTTAGTACTTTATCAGAACCACAGAGCATTTTGAGTATGAAACAAAATATATCCTGTGGATGGGTGAGCTTTTTTGTAGCTTTTTTGTAATCAGTTCCATCCTGGACCTTCTAAACTGTTAAACTGTTCTTTTAACATACTCTTGTACTGATACTGTTTGGTTTTAATATATAAAGTACATTAAAATCCACAGCACTGGTGTGAAGGAAAGATTTTTTTCAATTAAATGTTTTTCTATTTATTTGAGTATTAATGTGTTTCACTATGTCTCATCAGAGCTTATCAATGAGATAAAGGCTAAGGAGAATCTCCATCCTTTATTGGATGTGGGGGGAAACATAGTGACAATGGATGAGGAAAAGGCTGAGACGCTTAATGTCTTCTTTTACTCAATCTTTAAAATCAAGACCGGTTGTTCTTGGGGTACCCCACCCCCTGAGCTGGAAGACAAGAATGGGGAGCAGAATGAAGCCCCTATAACCCAAAGAGGATTATGGTTAGAGACATGCTACATCACTTAGACACACACAGGTCTATGGGGCTGGATGGAATCCACTGAAGGGTACTGAGGGAGCTGGTGGAAGTGCTCAGCAAGCCACTTTCAACCATCTATCAGCAGTCTTGGTTAACTGTGGAGGTCCCAATTCACTGCAGGTTAGCAAATGTGACGCCCATCTACAAGAAGGTCTGGAAGGAGCATCCAGGGAACTATAGTCCTGTCAGTCTGACCTCATGCTGGGGAAGGTTATGGAGCAGATCATCATGATCTGCTCATCACATGGCACGTACAGGGCAATCACATAATCAGGCCATCAGCATGGGTTTATGAAAGTCAGGTCCTGCTTGACTAACCTGATATCCTCCTGTGACAAGGTGACCCACCTAGTGGACGAGGGATGTTGTCCACCTTGACTTTAGTAAAGCCTTTGACACTGTTTCCCACAATATTCTCCTGGAGAAACTGGCTGCTCATTACTTGGATGGGGATACTCTTTGTTGGGTAAAAAACTGGCTGGATGGCTGAGCCCAAAGAGTTGTGGTGGAGTTAAACCCAGCTGGTGGCTGGTCACAACTGGCATTCCCCAGGGCTCAGTATTGGGGCCAGTTCTGTTTAGTACCATTATCAGTGATCTGGATGAGGGGATAGAGTGCATCCTCAGCAAGTCTGGAGATGACACCAACTTGGTTGGGAGTGTTGATCTGCTTGCAGATAGGAAGGCTCTACAGAGGGATCAGAATAGTCTGCAGCAAGCAAAGAAAAGAGGCTACAACATTTAACTTTAAATTCAAGGGGTTTTCATCCTACAGTAGCTGCATAAATCAGAATTAAGTATACTTAATACAGAGCTTGTAATATTATGTGTTGCTATGTCAATTAACATGACAAAAGTATAATATTTTAACTTTACTTACTTTTTCAGATGGATCTAAGTATACAGTAAAGTAGGAGGGAATTCTAGTAGAATTGTGACATTTAGGGTGCCAGTAAGTTATTGAAAACACTTGTGATAGAATACGTAAAGTTATGGTTAAAAGCAAGCCAGCACTTTGACCAGTTTATTTTACCTTTTTAGTGATTTTCTAATTAGCTAGACATTTCAGAAAGGTGTGAAGCACACAGTAGTAATATTATGCCTTCATCAATTTGCTCCCTTGAGCCACATGAAACTGACTGAACTTACCTTGAAAGCTAAGGTCAAACTATCTGAAATGATTTTCAGGAGAGAGGTGGAGCAAGAGGGGAGGAAGCTTGCATTTTTGTAATGCCAGTATCACAAGATTGTCTTGCAGTTAGTGCAGTTAATGCGTGCAGACATGTTTTTCTTCATATGTAAACGGCCTTCTAGCATCAGATCTAGCAATGCATACATTTCTGTGCCCTTTCACATTTTTTGTGTAGTCCTTGGAAGCATCTCTTCACACATTCTTTTAATAGAATATAAAGTGAGTTTCAGGTTGAAACATTTCAGGACTTCTTATGATACATCAGAACATATACTTCTGTGTAGAAGGTGGCAGATGGACTAATCATCAGCAGAGGAAATTGGAGAACTTATAATAGGACATGTTAAAAAAAATGTATTTTTAATTACTTTTTTTTCTGTTTTTCTTTATCAGTGGAAGGTAATACTTTAAAAGCTATTGGCATATGAACTCCAGAACACCAACAGAATACTTTTTGACACTTGAAGAAACAGAACATTGGGAGAAAAAAAGATTCTGGAAAATAATTTGGAGGGAAAAGTGTGATCTGAAGAAAAAAACAAGAAATATTGTAGGTTTTGACTAGAGAGACTGGAGGCAGAATGTACAAGATCTTACTCTGTTGCTTTTTTTTTTAAAACTCTTCTGTCATCATTTTATCTTTAAGTTCATACTTAGTCAAATTCTTTTTTTACTTTGGTCCAGGCTACTAAAACAAATATGCTATTGAAGTCTCCTGAATGAGAGTTAAACTTTCGTAAGACTAATCACTTACTGGGCTTCATGTAGGGTCAACCAGGAAGGCTGCCACAGAGAAATTGATAGCTTCCACGTGAGATTCTGGCATCTGTAGTGCCCCAGTATTTCACTACCACTTGGATTAATACTCTAGGTAAATGAAATGTAGAAATCGAGTAGTATCGATATCGATCCAATACTTAAACTTAAGGCACCTTGAACTATCTGCAAAGTTGAAATAATTAATCAACTTTCCTGAATTATATCAGCAGGTCTCTTTAAATGTGTATGTGCTCTCTTTATCCCTTACTCATGAGTAGATTCCCAGAAAAAGAGTAATTTCTCATTCACAGCTTGTGGATGGAGATGGAGTATGTGTTAGCTCACATGCAGATCTGATACCTAGATGACCCATATAGCACAAATTGTTTAGTATCATCCAATGTGCTTACTTGACATAGTTTTTACATATCTTTGAATTTTGTCATGCTAGCATTAAATATAAGATATGATGACTGCATTTTGTCTCACATTTCACCTTTTGAATCAAAATGGTACTAAGGAAACAGATTCCAACAGTCTGGCTTTATCAAAGCTTCATTGTTTCTAAGCATATCATGTAAAGCCAGCCATGTCTTGTTTTAATTCTTAGCCCATAAGAATTATGATCATCTTACCCTAGAAGTTAGACTATTCTATACCTGTGCTAATTGTGAAAGTCAGTCCTCTCTCCCACAGCATTTATTTCTGACCTTTTACTTTCAAAAAGATTTTTTGAAGGATGCATGAATACACTGCTGGGATAGCTTAAATGGACATTTTGTGTTATCAGTGTCGGGTTTGTAAGTGACTATTGCTATAGAAAAAAGGATTTGTACCTTTATGTACTTTGCTCACAGTAACATCAGACAACAGCACTCTAAATGATAAATACTGACATCTTTAAGGATAGAGGGTGGTATCACAGACTTCATTAAATAAGTGGGAATAAAGGCAAAGTGTCTCAAAGTCATCTAGTAGGCTGGTAGACTCAGTGTGATAACTTCATGAAAGTGGGATCGCATTACAAAGCTGCAATGTGGTCCATATTCTATAACCTTTTTTCCTCATTGCCTCATGGTCCTGTAATACTATAAACATAAGAAATGTCATTGTTCAAGGAGAATAAAGATGAGGAAAACCAAAGGACAGTATTTCTGAGATTTTGTTGTTTTGTCTGAGAAATTTTCTCAATGCTTTTATTTTTATAGGAGGTAAAGAAAGACTGTTCTCCCATGTAATTTATTTAATTATTCATGTATTTTGCAAAACAGGAATTGAGGCAGAATAAAGTAAAAAACAGAAATAAAGTAAAAAGTGAGTTGACTAAGGATTCTGAAAATTTCAGCCATAATTTCTTGCCCTTCCCTTGTAACTACATGAGCTTGAGTAAGTCAAGAAAAGTTTTCTGTTACTTCAGTACTATTCTGTACTACTATAATTAAAGAAAATACTTAGAAATTAATCCAGGCTTGCAGTTTGTGTGATTACCCAAATCCTGTGACAAAATGGACATGAACTGCAAAATTATTTTCAGTCTGAGTTATTAAGTTTTGTATGCCTTATGTGTGGAAAGTGAATCCAACTAGCAAACATTGTTGCATCCTCAGATATAAAGTATTAGCTTTTTATTTTTTTCAGGGAGAAATTAGTGGGAGCTATTGCTGATGGTGAGTTATATTTTGTTGGGTTTTTCTTATGGACAGTACTTCTGCTGTTGAGTAAGTATTTCTGTCACTGTGCTGCATAGTGCTGACATTTATTTATACCTACTATTCTCCTTGGAGTATGGTTTCAGTTACACAATTTTGAATCTGAGCCTCTAAAAAGGTGTCAGTGTCATCTTTCATGGTATGATTAAGACTGATTTCAGCATATTGTATACATGCTTGGAAAATAAGATGAGAAAAATACAAAAAAACATGGAAAACATAATGGAAAGGGAAACAAAATGCATAAATTACTGAAAAGACTTTATGAAACAGCTTCCAAAGAAAAGACAAAAATGAACATGTGCCCAATTTAAAAATAATAATACTGGAACCTTTAGTGCTTATAGATATAAATGACAGAAGAATAGGTTCTAGTCATTCTTTCCTTCAGTGTGGTGCAATAGGAGTAAAGTGAGAGGAGACTTTCCTAACAATATATCTCTGATAGAATTAAACAAAAGAAAACAACCCCCCAGCTGTCTCTCATATGTTTAGCAGAGTGAAAAATTACCTTGGAGAAGTGGGCTGTGGAGGCCAGAGGGAATAAACAGCTGTGAAGTATTAAACTGTTAAGTGTGAGTTTTTTGTTGAGTTTTTGTTTGGTTTGTTTTTTTTTTAAATACATAGTATTACATTTATGGTTAGGCTATGTCAGGGTCACCAGTTATTAGAACAAAATTCCTGGAATGCAGAGATGCTTGCTGGCCTGCAAAAGAAAAAGCACAAGCCCAAAGACAACACTGGTATCTAGGTATTTTTTAAATCAGGAAATACTCTATTCATAAGTGTAGTACTTAAATAATAAGAATTTACTGTAGAAGGGTGAGGCTTGTTGAAAGTGAAAGATGAGTGAGGGGACTGGAATTTCTAGAAACACTTCTCATGTCCTAACTTTTTCCCTTGGAGTTAATTGGATTCACTATGAGGTTATGTACTTTCAAAATAACATCCTTGAAATATATAGTAAATATCTTTTGAATAACAATGTACAAATAGTATTTTGGTTCCCTATGTAAGAAGCATTCTGAAATTAAGAAGTAAAATGTGAGTACCACAAACAAATTGTATTTAATCTATTGAACTGAAGGACTTGAAGTTGAATGTTTCAGAATCACATCTTTTCCTGAAGAGGTGTGATCCTGGAAACACTCAGACATGTGAGTTACCTTGTGATAAAACAGTTTCAGATTTGGAGTCTGGGATATACATTCTGTCCTGTGCTACATGGTTCCTAGTAAAAGTTTATTCTTACAAATTCAAAGGCTGATTGACCTTTAACAGACCTTCAGTATAATCTTTACTCTTTTACTCTTGGATTTGAGGTAAATATTTTTGAAAAGAGTGAATAGGACCAATTGAGTGCATTCCAAATCTTAATACTTCCTTCTCAACAGTCTTTATAACAATGGCAAAAGTGTTTCTGAATCAAATAGCTTGTCACTTCATAACTGTAATCCTCATTTATGTGGTTGCTTTATGTAAGATCTTAGTCTGTTTTCATACTTTGTTATGTGTAACAGACCACAGCTGTGGGCCTTGGGCTTGCAACAGGTGTGTGCTGGGTTTCTGTGGCAGAGACTTTGGTAGCAGCGGAGGGGGATGTGGTGGTGGCCTCATGTGAAAGGCTTCTTGAAAGCTTTCCCAGCTCAATGTCAGACATTCCAATGTCCAGGGTTGAGCCAATTAGTGATGGTGGCTACCCCTCTGTGAGAACATGTTTAGGAAGGGGAACCCGAGAGGGGGTAGGGACTTCTGAGGAGGAGTTGCTAGAAGTATGGACACCCAGGTCAGCAGAAGTTAGGAGAAGGATGGGGGGAAGGTGTGCCAGAGTGGAGACACCTGTATCCTGTGGTGAGATGGCAGGGCCACCTTCCCAGCCACTTATGGAGGTCTGTGATGGAGCAGAGGCTGACCTGAAGTCTGTAGAGGAGCCCACATCAAGACAGGAATCTACATTTAAAGGAAAACAGGACTCTGAGAGGAGAAGTGGCCCCATCTGTTGTAGTTTGGCACTGGGAGAGCTGTAACACATGGGGGTGACACACTGCAGAGCAGCATGGGAGCGGCTGCGGCCCATGGGGAGGACTCACTGTGAAGAAGGTTCATGGACGACTGTCTCCAGTGAGCAGGAAGCCATGTAGTGTAGGAGAGGAATGAATGCTGTTCACTCCACCTCCTAAGAAGGAAGGGCTGGCAAGCTGACTGTAACCCCCATCCCCTGCACCGCTAGAGGAGGAGGTAGAGAGATCTGGAGCAGTGCTGAGTCCAAGAAGAAGGGGGAGGTGGGGGGAAGTGGTTTTGGATGTGGTGGAATTTCCCACTGTTCTACCTTGTCTTTTAAGTATTGTCTTTGTTAGCATTTAAATTAGTGATGTGGGTTTTTTCCCTTCTTCTAATGAGTCTGTCTGTTGCCTCTGACTGTAATGTCTTAGCCACCCTTCCCTGACCTTATACGGATTCCTGAGTAATTTTGCTTCATTTTTATCCTTCCTATTCCTGAGAGGGGAAAGGGTGAGCGAAAGATTGTGTAATACTCAGTTGCCCTCTGGGCTCAAACCACTACAAAGAGCTATGACAGAATTTTGAAATTCCGTGTGATAATGAGATACCTGTGATTGTGATAATATCCTTGTCCTCGTTTTTGGACAGAAGTGCATGCTTATGGAAAGAGTTACGATCGTTTCTAATAGACTTTCTGCTCATGCAGTACATACTGCTAAATAAGCCGTCACCATCATTTACATATTAATCTTCTCCAAGCTCTCAATAGTATTATTTATTGCCATTTACTGATGGTCAATGCATTTCAGCATTCTCAAAGTAAGCATTTCATCCAGGCTATTTAGAGATACGGGCTAGATTGAATAAAGAATCTGTAGAAATGAGCATTCTTTACAGCATCGTTGGCAAAAATATATGGCAAATCATGTTAATTTCCCATTAGGTAGATAGCTATTATCTTTATTTTATTGAAGAGCTTCCTGTAATTGAGTCAACTCTGTAATTCACATTTCACAGTCTCAGGATCTATTGTGGTAAAAAAAATAATCCAGGAAATTACTAATAATGTAGCTAACAGTTAAGTTCTTTTTATGAAATATCCTCTGGCAGATCATGGATCCCATAAATCTATTTGTTATTCAAATGTATTTGAGTTTGGGTTTTTTTTGTTTTGTTTTGTTTTGTTTTGTTTTTCCTTCTGGTTGGTTGGGTTTTTGTGTGTGTGTGTGTTTTAATTTTATTCTATTTTTTATATATATATTTTTTTTTGTGCTCTAATTGATATCTGTTTGTACCAGTTCAGTTCTGCATTAGTTTGGGCATGTGTTCACTATTGTCATTGTCATGTCCATAGTTGAATGTTAGTCACTACAATCATGACCAAAAAGTACAAACAAGTATTTGTACTCTGAAGTGGTACTTAGGACAGATAAGACACTATTCTGGCTATTTTTCCTGGGATCTGAATAAGATTACTCAGAACTGCCTTTGTTTCTCTTTACTGTGCCACTTTATTCTTCAAAATCAAAGTGGTTCTTGAATTATTAAACTGGCTGTACTGTTTTGGCTGGGATAGAATAGATTTTCTTCATAGTAGCAACTATAAGGCTATGTTTTGGATTTGTGCTGAAAACAGTGTTGGTAACACAGGGATGTTTTAGTTATTGCTGAGCTGTGCTTGCACAGCACCAAGGACTTTTCTGCTCCTCACACCTCCCCACCAGCGAGGAGGCTGGGGTGCACAAGAAGCTGGGAGGGGACACAGACAGGACAGCTGAACCCAGATGACCAAAAGGATGTTCCATACTACATGGCATCATGCTCAGCAATATAAAGCTGAGGCAGAAGGAGGAAGCAAGGATGTTTGGAGTTATGTGGTGTCTGTCTTCCCAAGTCAACGTTAAGTGTGATGGAGCCCAGCTGTCCTGGGGATGGCTGAGTACCTGCCTGCCAGTGGGAAGTGGTGAATGAATTCCTTGTTTTGCTTTGCTTGTGTGTGCAGCTTTTGCTTTACCTAGTAAAATGTATTTATCTCAACCCATGAATTTTGGCACTTTTCTACTTCTGATTCTCTTTCTCTTCCAGCTAGCGGGGAGCGACGAAGTGGCTGTGTAGTACTCAACTGCTTACTAGGATTAAACCACAACACAACTGGACCATGTATTTATTTCATGGTGTTGAACACTTAGCTTTGAATTAGGTTGAGTTACCTGACAGATGGCCAACTCGTGCAATGGCACGGCTATTTAAAATTTTCCTGCTCATCAGTTCAATATTGCCCTTTTGTCAGAGGAGTTACCACTCCCACTGTTCAACCAGTAGAACCACTTCTCTGTATGATCTCTAATTTCCTTCAGGCAGGTTAGCTTAAATGACTTAAACCGTTGATTTAGGGGATTGTTAATGACAGTTTATAATTGCAATGGATATTTGAACAGAAAAAAAAGGAATAAACATCTTCAGTTGTGCTTATATATATGTAAACTAGCAACTTCCTCCAGAAAGATTCTGTCTCTATCCCTACCTACCCAACTTGGTCTGAAATGGTTCCTATACTATCTCTTCTGTACTGTGCTTTCTGGGAGTTTAGATAGGAAAGTCAGGAGGGAATAATTAAGCACGTGAAGTAAAGAAAACACAACAATGTAGATGCCTTAACCACATTTTGCCTCTACCTTTATAGCATATTTCAGGTCCAGTAATGGAAAACTTTCAATAAATCAAGAAGTTTTCAGTAATCTGTTTTCTTCACTTCAATTATTCCTCATTACATTTATCACAAGTTTTCTGTTATAACCCTTTAAGAGGTAGCAGTAATAAATTAATAAGATACAGGAAAGCTGTGGTCCTTATATCTAGTCAGGAAGGAGATGGACAGTTCAGGGAAAACCTGTTTGCTTCTACAGTTTCTCTCAATCCCAGTGAAACCCATGACTATGCAAATTGCCCATCATATATTTGTTCTTGTGATACAAAGCAAGTCCGGGAAAGAATTAAAAATAAATAGGGGTTTTTTGTACCTGAAGAAGTTTCTCACCTAGGTGTAGCTGGAATTGGCACAACTACTTTTGCTACTTTATTTAATCTCCTCAAAAGTTTCTTTAGTATAAAGACTAGAAGACTAATTGAAGCAGGTGTCAGACATCGAGTGGCCCTATGACTGTCATTATGTTTCTGATGACATTTTTATGGGGAGTGTCTTTGAATATACAGAAGGTGGGTTTGTACCTGTTCTGTAATTCCATTGGCATTGCTGCAAAGACACTTCTGCTGTCAGTAACCACCTTCATGAGCTATTGTGGCTCTTGGGGCTGATTTAGTATGCATTAACCAACAAGACAAGGTTGATTTGCTATAAATAATTCTTATGTTTCTTGAAGAAAATAACAAAGTGAAAAATGTATCAAACAACTAAATCTCTTACCTCTCATGACATACATTATTTTGGCTTCTTTTATAAGATTTTCAAATGCTGGAGAAGAGAAGAAAACACCCATGGTTATAAGGAATTTCCCTGGCTCAAAAATCTCAATTTATCTCATTCTTCTCAGTTAGTTGCACTTACTGTTTTGTGAAAAAATGATGATGCCTTATTCCTTCTATAAGAGGAAACCTGCATCCTGTCCTCTTAACAGTAAAGGACATGTTTTTGGTCAGTATCAGAAACCCTGATGAACATCATCTTCTTGGCATGATGTAGCCTTTCCATAGGCAAATTTGTGTTTTCTGAACTGTTTACTGCTCCACAGTTGCATTTATCTTATTTGATGCTATTAGACTATGCTATAGTACTTTGAGTAACAAAGATTAGGTTTCTGGAGATGCATGTGGGTAGTAGAAGTTGAAATTAACTTTATTCTTTGTTTCTGTAAGACATTTGGGACTTTTAGACTGTGTTGAAGATTCAGGTGCCTCCAAAAGAAACAAAAAGACAAAGTTATTTAGAAATCAGAGAAGAAACTGTAAGAAAAAAATAACAAAGAATCCCTGTAATTTTAATAATATGCAACAGTTTATGCTTTGGGATGTAATCATCACATATTATTTATCTTAATTTGGAATAAACATGAAAAGTAATGCAGAAAATGTGCTGTCTTCCATTTCTCAAAGGTTAGTGTAGATATAAACATTTCCTGCAGAAGGCAAGTAATTTAAAAATGTTGACAGCTAGAGGTAATATTGTGTGAAGTAGAAATGTAGTGGAATGAGGAATGGTGTTGCTAAATAAAAACTATATTTACTGTTTAAGCTATTAGTACTTTAACATGCCACTGAGAGGTCAGTCTTTAAGAGTAATGGAGAAACTATTGGACTGAAGGCTAGAAAATAAATTGCAAAGGATGTACTGTGAGTGCATTCCAGCTCTACCTTGTTCATAAGGTGATGATAAACTAGTGGCTAGATTTGTTCATTGTTTTTGTTGGTGTTTTTTTGCCGTTGCTTTTTTGTCATTTGTTTGGTTGGTTGGTTGGTTTGGTTTGGTTTTTGTTTGTTTGTTTTTTAATAAATAGGAGTTAAGTATTTTTTAAATGTGTAATTTTCTACAAAACCACTGGTGAGTTTTGAAGTTCCTACATGTCCTTATATGCTTTTAATCAACATCTTATATTTTCTAATATGATTGCATTAAAAAAAGGATGGTAAGAACAGTTCTTTGCCACTTTTGCCATCAGGGGACAACATGAGTAACACCTGCTGAATGGAGGTTCCCAATGCATGACAGTACCAGAACTGAGAAATTTGGTCTTGGACAGGTGCTGTGTCCTTCTGCTTAGGATTTCTGTTGTCAATATACATTATATAAAGCCCAGCCTACATGAGTAGTTCTGATCTACTCATATGAAGATCTACTGATTTTTCTTCTATTTGTTAAGTTCAGTTATTTTAGAGACTATTACCTGAGTTTTCAAGTTTTCCACCAGATTTGTGTGTGCTCTTGATTGACCAAACAGCACATATAACTTCATGGTTGTTGCTGATGTGTAGTGTCCAGCTTGTCAGCATTAAGTAATTTGCATTAATGTCTCCAGAGATGTGGTAGGTACACCTCTGCATGAAACTTTGAAAACATTTTCCCTTTACTGACGTCCTTAGCTGTAAGTGCACTGATGATCTCTGGGAGTGTTTTCTTCTCATCCTGCCTTAGGATTTGACTGTGCTCAAGGTCAGCTCTGGTATATTGCAGCTGTGTGACACTGAATGTGAAAGATTTATTAATGTGCATGAACATCTGATGGGGTGGGGAGTAAGGCAACAAACCCAGACTTTTGTCAGTTGTTCTGTCTCTCAGTTTTATCACTGACTTTATGTCATGAGAATGACATGAGAAGAGGAAATGGGCATGAAATTAAATAAGAACCCCCTTTTTTACTGTGATGGTGATTGAATACCTGAACAGGCTGCCCTAAAATGTATTTTCATCCTTAGAGATGATTACAGTCTGACTGGTCATTGTCCTGGGCACCCTGACTCACGTGCATGTTTTCTGAGCAGAGGGTTGGACTAGGTCATCTCCAGAGACACCTTCCAGTTTTCAAATGTTCTGTGGTCTTGGGTCTGTGGATTCTAGGAAACTGTTTGATCAATAGTTAGTGTACAGTGAAATCATGGCATAATAAATATGTTCAGTCAAAGCAAGTGACAAATACAGAGTGTTTTTTTCCGTTAGCTTCCATTTAAACAAGAGAAGAGGTGACAGTTGGAAAATAAGATGGACAGAATATACACGCTCAGTTTGAACTTGCTCATTTTGTAGTAGTGGCAGGGGGCACTTCTGGCTGAATAAAGAGACATAAAACATGCAGCAGATGTTATGACAGGCTTTTTATTATTATTATTGATGTCCAAAAGATGATTCTGTAATACACTCCTGTGGTTGTAATTTTGTGGATGTTGAATTTATTTGCCTTCTGTAGGTTCTCTGATGCTTTGTATTATTCCAGAAACTGCTTAGTTAGAGGAATAAGAATTACTCAGAATAAATTTCACCAATTCTAGGCTTGCAGTACAAAGAATTTAGCTATTATGCAATTCTCTGCTTTAAATCACCTTCTAAAATGAACATTAATGTTTTTCCAACTCAGCCTGGGAAGCAGAGCATAATCCATATGCACTTCAGTTGGTAAGACATTTAGAGACTGGTGTTATCCACCAAATAGAGAATTTTTTTTTTTGGTATCTGATTTTTCATTTTTTGTTCTTTCTTTAATATTTTTACTTTCTCAGCATATTTATAGTTATTTTGGCTTGTTATTTGTGGCCAGAGAATTGTGTTGTAGATCCAGGATTAGAACTGATTAATGTAGTACATGATTTTGACTTTGTAACATCCTTTCCTTGTAAACATGGAAGTCTGTAGGTCTAAAATGCCTATTGGAATGTAATAAATTTAATTCTATTGAGAAACAATGTTCTCAGAAATTACAAAAATGGAGATTTCTTCATTGAAGTTCTCACTCTGGATATGGAACCAAAGTGCAGTGTCTTAGTTCCCATTTTTCTTTCTGATCTTTTCAGTGTTTGCTAAATTACATACCTGATGAAAATCTGTTTCAGCTGCAAGCTAAATATTTTAATTATGTTAAGTAACCTCAACATTACATTGCTAATTACTGATGAACTGATGGTTGGTCTCAATAAATGCTTCATCTGAAGAATAGGAATTTAAGAGATTTGAGAAAGCCCTGTTTTCAAATTCTTAAAAACTAAACATTTTAGCTGTATTAAAATGAGTTCAGAAGATAGAAAAGCAGAATAATCTTCTGAAGAATAAGGCCAAATCATAACACATCATAATGCTACAAGCTTAACACTGTATATCTTTACTCAATTGGTCAATAGGGTAGGAAATGAGAAATTAATATTAGTTAAATAGTTGAATGCCTTTGCTTCAATAAGAGAAACAAAAAGCTTTGATGGAAACAAATGCTTTTTAAATTTTGAGATGTCACATTTATTGGCTGAAACTGTTTCACAGGAATCAGATTTCAGATTATAACCTCAGTAACTCTCTTAACTGTTTCTGTTTCTTGGAGTAAACAGTTTGAATATATTTTTTGAAATGTCTCTCCCTACAAATCTGAAATGGCAAAAATGTCTGAAAGTTGCATCTTGGGCCTGGCAGAAGAAAAATTACTTAAACTCAGCATGAGGAGAAACTTTTCTATCTGTGAAACAGTGCAAGTCTACTGACATAAAAGAAAATACACTCTGCACTGTATTTTAACCTCCTTTAAGATATCAAAGATAATTTTAAACTATAAAGAAACCTTATATGTATGGATATAGTATATTTTATTTGGATTCTAAGTTTCAAAACTTCATTCATTGTTCACCACTCTTCAGGAAGATTTCCCATTGATAGAAAAAGAAGAAAAAATATCAGTGTGAGTATTCACCTTTAAAAAATGTGTAAATGATACTAAAGTTTGAAAATAAGTCCTCCGTTAATTAATAAGAAATCTTTCTGCTTTTTAGAACCAACCAGCAGTCCAAATAATTGAGCTGGGGAAAAAAAAACCACACCGAACTGCATTGAGATAAGTAGGGTTTGTGAGAATGTATTTGTTGTTGCTAATGTTCTGAGGTTGCAAGTAATTTAAGTGTAAATCATTACCTGAAGACTGCTTTATCTTTATGTAGTTCCAATAGGTCCCATACCAAACGCAAAGCTAAATCCAAAACACAGCACTCATCTAGTCCCTGAAAAGGAATATTAAGTCTATTTCAGCCCAAACCAAGACACTGTTTCCCAGAGATTAGTGGGGGTGGATGTGTCTTTAGAGTCTATTTTCTGACTTCCATCCTACAGCTGAACACCAAATAAAGGAACCTTCGTGCATGTCCTGAAAAATAGATAGCATAAGTCAGTTTTGGCAAGGATTAGAAGGTTTAGAAAATCTTCCAGGAAGCAAAATGTTCATCAGTGAAACTTGATGATTTATAAAAGTTTAGTGGTATAAAAGACAGTTAAGACAGTTCCATGTGCTTTATTTATATATGCATTGAACTTATTTTTCATATATATTCTGCCCTAAATAATCAATTCAGGAAGAAGCATAGTTGCATGTTTTGCTCTCATTGTTTCTAAAGCCATATCCACTTAAAATAGGGATACAGGCTTCACCTTGTAATCATGGGTTGCATATTCAAACCTGGAAAAAATCTTAGGGAATTCTTTATTGAAAATGGTATTAAAAGTATCACGCTTAGTTGAATAAATAGAGTAGTCATGTATCATAGAGTGACATAATGGTTAGGGTTGAAAGGGACCTTAAAGATCATCTAATTACAACCCCCAGGCATGGGCAGGGACACCTTCCACTAGATCAGGTTGCTCAAAGCCCTGTCCAACCTGGTTTTAAACACTTCCAGGGAGGGGGCAGCCACAGCTTCTCTGAGCAACCTGTTCCAGTGCCTCACCACCCTCACAGTAAAGAATTTCTTCCTTATATCTAATCTGAACCTACCCTCTTTCAGTTTAAAACTGTTACCCCTCGTCCTATCCCTACACTCCCTTATAAAGAGTCCCTCCCAATCTTTCCTAAAGGCCCCCTTTAACTACTGGAAGGCCATTATAAGGTCTCCCAGGAGCCTTCTCTTCTCTAGGCTGAACAACCCCAACTCTCTCAGCCTGTCCTCATAGGGAAGATACTCCAGCACCCTGACCATCTTTGTGGCCCTCCTCTGGACCCGCTTGAGCAGGTCCTTGTCTTTTTTATGATGGGTGTCCCAGAGCTGAACACAGCACTCAAAGTGGGGTCTCACAAGAGCAGAATAAAGAGGGAAAATCACGTCCCTTGACCTGCTGGCCATACTTTTATTGATTCAGCCCAGGACACGGTTGGCTTTCAGGCCTGCGAGCGCACATTGCTGGCTTACAGTCAGTTTTCCATCCACTAATACCCACAAGTCCTTCTCCACGGGACTGCTCTCAATCCACTCTTTGCTGAGCCATTATTTGTTTTTGAGGTTGCTCTGACCCATGTGCAGGACCTTGCACTTGGCCTTGTTGAACTTCATGAGGTTTGTATGGGCCCATCTCCGAAGCCTGTCAAGGTCCTTCTAGATGGCATCTCCTCCCTCCAGTGTACTGACTGCACCATACAGCTTGGTGCCATCAGCAAGCTTGCTGAGGGTGCACTCAATCCCATTGTTCATGTTGCCAATACAGATATTAGACGGTGCTGGTCCCAACACCTACCCCTGAGGAACACCACTCATCACTGCTCTCCACTTGGACGTTGACCACAAGTCCTAAAGTGCGATCAGCCAGCCAGGTCCTTATTCATCGAGTGGTCCATCCATCAAATCCATGTCTCTCCAATTTAGAGACAAGGATGTAGTGTGAGACAGTGTCAAATGCTTTGCACAAGTCCAGGTAGATTATGTCAGTTACTTTTCCTTTATCCAACAACATTGTAACCCTGTTGTAGAAGACCATCAAATTTGTCAGGCACAATTTGCCCTTAGTGAAGCCTTGATGGCTGTCACCAATCACCTCCTTATTTTCCATGTGCTCTAATCCACTCTATGATCTTGCCGGGCACAGAGGTGAGACTGACTGGCCTGTAATTCCCCAGATCTTCTGTTTTTCCCTTTTTAAATATGGGTGTTACGTTTTCCCTTTTCCAGTCAGTAGGAACTTCACTGGGCTGCCACAACTTCTCAAATATGATGGATAGTGGCTTAACTACTTCATCTGCCAGTTTCCTCAGGACCTGCAGATGCATCTCATAAGGTCCCATGGACTTGTGCACCTTCAGGGTCCTTAGATGGTCTTGAACATGACCCTCTCCTGCAGTAGGCAGTTTTTCATTCTCCCAGTCCCTGCCTTTTCCTTCTGCATCTTGGGTGGTGTGGCTGGAGCCCTTACTGGTGAAGACTGCGGCAAAAAAGGCTTTTTTTAAAAAAATATGCTTACAATAAATATTTTAGTCATTGCAATCCCCTATATTTAAATGAGCTTTCTAAATTTCTAACGATGCTTGTGATGTCTTTTTAAGTATACCTTTTCCTCTATAAATTTGCAGTATCTGAGTTTTATAAATGTCACAAATCTTAAGAAAAAATGGTAATTATTGAATTTCTGAGAATTTCTGGAAATGTCTAACTTATTGGAATATTGTTCAGAACAGAAGGATACTGTGTGTGATCATGTCAACAAGAAAGCATGTCAGGTGTAAGGTAAATTAGAAGTTAATGGAAAGAATTGGAGGAAAAATATTAACCTTCATGTGGATCAGTGTTTAGAATATGTTAAATAAGTAACTTAATTCTAAAGAATCTTCACTGGTATCATTGTCACTTAGGATATGTGTGGTCATTTAAAATACAAAGAGAATATTTGGAAATGTACTTATCTGAAAGGTATTTATGTATAGTGTAAATTGTCAAGAATGGTAACAGTTACTCCTGCTACTACCAACTGCCTGATTATTTTTTGACTCCTTGGTGTGCAGACTTGCCTGTAAGTCTACATTTAACTTTTGTTGTTTTCATTCATATGTGACAAATGTTGTTAGGCATGTCATTTGTTGGAGGAACCACCTGAAGTTGACTGAGGCCTTACAGTAGCCTAGATTCAGGAGGAGCGTATTAGGTCTTAAAACAAACAAATAAGAAAGGCCTAAGAACTTCAAGCAAATAAGTGTTCGGTAAAGTTCTGTGGTATAATATGAGAAAAATAATAATATAAATTATTATACTTATAAAAGTATTGCAGCTATCAAAAAAAAAAAAAAAAAAAACAAAAACACCAATTGTCAGCTTTCTGTAGGGAAGTTCGATGTGTTTACCAGGTCATCTGTTGAAAGGATCACGTGTTACAATTTTCTTGTCCCTGACTGCTGAGTAGGCATTTTCAGCAAACAAGCTACTTGGTCTTGTATCTAAGAATTTAAATAATTTAAATACTCTTTTTTTTTTTTTTTTTTTTTCCTTTTTGAATAGTAAC
The DNA here is from genome assembly GCF_018691265.1 of Tyto alba. Lineage (NCBI taxonomy): Eukaryota > Metazoa > Chordata > Aves > Strigiformes > Tytonidae > Tyto > Tyto alba. The sequence continues at coordinate 34,489,041 of NW_024881276.1, read as the reverse complement.
TTCATGTTTGATGCCAAGTTTGTTTACTCAAGTCAGTATTCCCTATCTATCAATAGCAGAGCCAGGATTTCTAGAACTTGTTAAGGGAGGTAAGGTCTGTAAAAATGAAGTGGATTTCAAAGTTTGTTTGATAATCTATAAATTTATTTCTAAAACTTGGAAGTAATGTAAAAATGAACGTGCATTAATAATTGATCTTTGTTTTCATATCATACAAACTAATTTCATGATCACATACCAGAGGCTGGAATTGAAGCATGACATTTTACTTCTAATCTGAATAGGTGTGGCTGTACCAAACTAAGGCAAAAAAGGAGAGGAGTCCCTTTTTACTGTAGTCATTTGAGTTCTGCTCCATACAAATGAGAACCTAAGATATGGTCTACTAAATAAGACCTGTGGTCTGGGCAGCTCATTTTCCCTTGCCCAGTGACAAATTAGAAGCTATTTATCTTGATATCCTGCTCTCTATTTGCCTTCCATTCCCTTAATTTGCTTAACATCCACGATGATGTTACAGGCTTCAGAGGCTACTTCCCTGCCGAGTCCTATTTAATACCCATTTAGTAGTAGTCCTTGAATTTGTCCAAACACATTCTGAACCTGCCATTAAAGTCTGGTTTCACAATCTGCTGTGTAATACTTAAATCTGCTATTGAGTGCCCCTACTTCGAGTATTACAGGATTTGGTTGCAGCAGTTTTGCCTTTACGCACTACAGCATCTTCATGGTTTTAGAAACATGATCATATCCCCTTCAGCTTTTTGATCTTCAAAATGAAAGATTCCAGATCTTTCTAGCTTATCCTCAAGAGGCAGCTGCTCAGGCTGCATTTTGACATGGAGATCAGAACTGCCTGCAGTGTGGGCTTCTGTTCTGTTTTCCCTGTATCCTTTCTAGTAATGCCCAAGGTGTTGTTGGCTTTTTTGTCTACCACCTTACCTTGACTGAAAGATTTCAAAGAACTAGGTGGTGACTCCAGGATCCAGAGTTGTCTGCTGGTTCAGAGTGTAGCATCACATAGGCATGCTTTAGATAATTTTTCCTTTTGTTTACAACCATGCACCTGTTTACCCTGAAGCTCATCTGTCATCTGATGCTCACACAAGCTTACGGAGGTAATCACCATTGTTATGGCATCTGTCTACCTGGAAAGTCTTAGTATTGTCAGTAGACTTGGAGATCTCAAAGCACACTTCTGTCATGAATGGTGAATAAAATGAGCCAACCACAGCACTGATGTCTGGAGAGCCACAGGGCTGACTCTTCTCTGCCCTGAAAAGGAAGCATTAAGCTCTTCCTTTGCTTCCTCTCTCATAATCAGCTTTCTAATTTATGGATCTCCAATCATATGGCAGCTCGGTTTCTGTAGCAATTTGTGTTATGAAACCTTGTTAAGGGGTCATTGAAAATCCAGATGCATTATGTCTGCTGGATGTCCATGAGGTTATCAACCCCATTCAAGAGCTCTGACAGCCTGCTGGACCAGGATTTCCCTTCACATAAAGCTGGACTGTCCATTTCCAAACAGGCTGTTTATGTGTAGGCTCAGTGACTGTGTATTTTACCGTAGATTCTCCATCTTACCAGAGATGGAAGTCAGACTCATCAGTCAGTAGTTCCTGGAATCCCCTGAAAATCTCTTTTGGTAGGCAAGGATTACCGTGGCAAGCCTAGCAGTCCCTTGGCACAGCAATATTTCACACATCTTAGTCTGTGGTTTTGCAACTGCTATGTGAGTTCCCTCAGAGCTCTTATGTGAATGCCGCTATTCCACATCTAATTTATTAATTTGATTTAATAATTCCTTTTCCTTATAGCAGGAATACAAACTGATCTAATTCATCTGCTCTGTCTTCCTCAATGAACGTATGGAGAATCTCTTTATCATTCTGAGCTGTTAGGAGTAATGCATAACTTCTCTGCTTATGTCCTTAAAGTTCCTGAGTGCACCTTCTATACTTTTGCCATAGGTAGTCACAGCAGATCCTGTTGGTCTGCTTTTTAAGTATTTAAAACATCTTAAAGTACTTTTCAACTTTCCTGTTGTTACAAATTGGTCTATCTGTAGATTAAGTTGCTGTTGTTTCATGCCTAAATTTTTGAGGTAAATGTTTGTCTCAGTATAACTGGATAGAGTGAGGCCAAGAGCATTAGACAGATACATGACTCTAAGTACTGAATCATCTGGAACATGCTAGAGCGTACCGCACTCTGAATCACTGCTGTTTTCCATTACCAATTTAAATGTGCCTGGTGACTTTGAAGTACCGCAGATGATGGTCTAGAAAAAAACTAGTAGGCCTCTAGCATTCATGCTTTTCTTGTCTAAGGTGAAAGCTTTGGAAGAACTGAGTGAGTAATATAGGGACCATTAGTTACAGAGAATAATCAGGACAGCTAGGAAAACAAGAAAAGCATATATTATGATACTTCTATAGCTTTATTATCTATCTGATGCAATTTCAGTCTAAAGGATGGAAAGAAGATAAATCATTAAAGCCAGTTAATGGTATACAATCTTTGTCATAGTTTTACTTATTTTCATGGACAGTTTTTAACATACTTTATTTTGGGAGGCAATTTTAGGGTTATATTAGCAAAACCTTAAACATATTTTTTTGCAGTTAAAGACACTAGCTTTCTTTTTCTGATTTGTTTTTTTCCCTTCCATAAAAGTTTTGATTAACTGCCATGTAAGGGTAAATACAGGAAATTCAGATAACTAACTATGAACAAACATTTGTCTTGAGCATTATTTACGATGTTTTATCTTCAGTGCTTTCCATGCAGCTTTTTGAGACAGATGTTGACTTTTAAGTCCTTTAACAAGTTGCTTCTATGCCTGAAGGAATTCAGAGACCTTATGCTTGCTGGGAAGTTGATGTTCCTGTTTCATTGTTCTGCTCCTAAATGTCACAAATACACATCCTAAATAGAAACTGTATAAAAGCACAATACCAGCAATGAGTTTATATGAAACTTTCCAGAAATATAAATCCAATGGAGCAATATCAATTTCATCTTACACAAGTTATTTCATCATTTCCTCATCTCAGCAGTAAGGAGGAAAATCCAGAGCAGTTTTCTAAAGAGAAACTTTAATCACTTAAGACAGTGATGTCTGAGAAAGTTACATATATGCAGTAGTAGTACAGTTCATCCACCACTTTAGCTGTATGGAAGTACTCTGAGAGATACTTGTGGAGATATGTCTATCTGTTTTCTTTTGGTGTACTCAGGATTTCTAACTTATACTAGCAGATCTGTGATGCCTTTCATGTGATATTCAGAATATAGCTAGGTATCTACCTATCTGTCTGTCTCACCTTGTTGGAAAATTCAGATAATTACTGTCTTGAAACAGTTGCAAAAAAAGTTTATTTAATCTTTCTTATATTTATTTTACTTAAAATTATCCTCTACTTTGTTATCTTTCATTTTTTTTCATATTTAACAATCCAGAAAGGAAAGATTTTCTCCCTTTAGAAATTCTGTACAGCTAGAGAAAGGCCAGCACACTAAATTTGAGTAGTGGCTCTCCTGTAGTAGTTATTCATTCAAGATGAAGTTGTATACAAATGAACAAAAGGAGAAAATAAACTTTACCTGCATTAATTCTGATTCCTAGGAATCACTTCTACATTTGTTGAGCTGGCACTTGTCATAGGCAAACACTGCTTTGTTAATATAGTTAACCAAATCAAGATCAAAAGGGTCTAGTTAATTTAGTGATTTATTAATGATTCATAATTAGCCAGCAATCAGTGGAATACACATTTGGGATCAATATGACTAATATAACAGATGAAATAGAATCCTAAAGACTTCTAAAGCATTGATAAACTTTACACATTCAAAACATCCTTTTGTATCTAAACCTTGCAGTTACAGGCACCCCTGTCCCCTGAGTGGTGTGAGTTACAAATGAGCACATCCTTTCTGGGGCTGTGGTCACACACAGCTGTAGAAGATGTGGGTGCTCCAGCCTTGTGTGTAGTTGTGCTACCCCCAATCATCTGTGTAAAAAAAAAAAAAAAAAACAATTAAAAAATGATGGTGCATGATTTTGACACTACTAAAAGGGTGGATTTGAGAAACATCAGAGTAAGATTCCCAGTTCTGCTCAATATTTGGATGGATGGCTTCATAGAAATTGTACAGTCTTGTCTAAAATAATAAGGGCTCCAAGGTGAACTAAATTCTAGATCCTGAACAAGTTATAAGGGAAAACATTAGCTCTAATGGAGAGACTTTTGTTCTTAAGCTATTAATTTCACAAACCTGTTTAAACTAATTGCAGATTAACTTTACAGAAAGCAGTGTCTGGCAGAATCTCATGATTCTGATGTGACTGTTGTTATGGTTTACACACTTGTTTCTTGGCACTTCTTTCCCCCAACTTGATAGCAATTTTGTGACCTTGTTGGGAACCAAGAACATCTGTAAATAGTTTTTGTAACTTAAATATAGCCCAAGTGAATAGTTTAACTGTAGACAAATAAATAACTTCTTTCAGACAGCAGATTTTTTTTTTTTTTATTTCTAGCTTAATTTAGGCTGCTCAAAATGCAAGTCTACTATTAATTAATCACTGTAAGTAGACATAACTATCTTTATTGACATTGTAATTTAGACATTACCTCAGTTTTTATAGTACCTAAAGTCTTGAGAAAAACATCAGATTTCTTATTGAAAGTATTTCTAGTAATTTTATACCTATAAAAAGAATGGTGTTCTGTGCTCAGTTATAACTAGCAGAGATATTTTAAATTTATTTCTTCCATTTCATCTGTAGTCTCCTGTTGTTATTATAATAGCATATTAACACACATTTCCCTGCAATTACTACATTTAATTTTAAATACATCTTTTGACATTTTTTGCCTCCAGTACAGAATAACCTCACTTCATTTATTTGATTTTCTTTAGTGAAGTACACAAAATATATTGAATTTTCTTATCTGAACTTTTTCATTTATTTGCACATCAAAGAAAACACCTTAAAAATGTGACTAGAATAACCCTGTTTGCTGATGTGGGCAACAAAAGCTTGAAGACATTTGATGGGAATTGAAGAATTGCATATCAAATGTCTAATTTAAATATTTCTAATGCTGGTATTTCTGATATCCTGCTGCTTAGAAGTTATTAAATCTGCTATCCTTCACGGCCAAGATAACAAGAGACAAAATATGAAGCAAAATGGAGTTTTGAGGATGCAATAGTACAGTTTTGGATGCATAGCAAAGTTTCTTTGGGCCCCTTAAATAAAATTGATATAAGTACACAGATGACAGTTTAATGGCTTTTGATAGGAGGATGTGGAAATATCAAGATAGATGGTACAGAAACCCACAGATAGATTCAGCTACTGACTCTAAAGATCAATAATGGCAATCGTGACGGTGACTTACTGCTAGAGATACATCTTTTGGTAGTTTCGAGGGCTTATATAACAATGAATAATCAGAAGATGGATTTAATTCCCAGATGTGTTAGCCTACCAAATCAAGTCTTACTGTAGTTATATGAATAAAAACTGTATCATCTATCTTTTCCTTTCCTTCTGGACTACTTGTGTGGGTTGTTGTTTGATTAACTAAGACCTAAGACTCATAACAGGGCTTTTCATAAAACTTAGGGGACAACATCCAGAACATGTATCTTCTGACTTGTGCACGCTGGGGCTTGGTAGAAGGAAAATGATTTCAGCTTTGCTCAGACCACCATGCCTGGAGTGTGGATGCAGGAAGAATTGCATTGTGCATAGTACTTTCAGTTACAAAATGGATCAAGGCTCCTCTGTAGCCAGGAGCTAAGGTAGGAGGGCTCAGTAAAGCCATGCTTTTTCACTTGTGACAAACTGAAAGAACGTTTGTTTCCAAGATACCGATGTTTGTTGTGGCAGGCACACTCACCCAATGAAATTGTGGTTCCCTGGCTGTTGAACCTTTCCTGTGCCCTTGTTCTCAGGGCTTTATGGTAGTTCGGGTCTTTGGCCAATAGGGTCTGATATTGACCACAGATCAGATTCGGCTCGGGTATCAATGGAGTCCCTGGGGCGGGGGGAAGCCATTTGGAGCTAGTCCTGCCCGGAGCAGTGTGCTGCAAGTAAGGACTCTCCCCTTGGGTTGGGACACCACCCAAGGAGACTACTCAGGGTTCCTACGAGTTGGGATGTTGCCCTGAGATGTTCCTCAAGGTTAAGAGTCCTCACCTTTTATTAGGTGAGGGAGTGAGCGTTTTGGGTTGTTGTTAAACCCCTGGTTGGTGTTTGGGGTTGTTGTGAAATCCCAGAAGTTTGTGTGGTGATTGTTCTCCTCTTATGGGCATTTAGACTTGTTGTTTGTATGTTTGCAGAATGTTGATTAATTGTGTATAAAAATAAATTTTGCTTTTTTAAATTGTTAAGTGGTTTGGGAGTTTCCACAACGTTTGTTTCCCTACTTCCTGAGATACAAGGGGAGGATTTTTAAAGATTCAAATAGTCAAATAGTACTAAGGATTGCAAGCAGTAATTTTATAAAAACTTTATTATGGGGCTTTTCAGTAATGTTAGTGGTGTTGCTTGTCTTTGTTAGATATCTAATTGCAGCTTAATTTAACCCACTGAAGTAACGTCCCCCCTCCCCCCCATTTGGTGTACCTGGAATAAATCATGCCCTCTTTGAAGCCAGAGTTCCTAGATTCAGTAGGACCAGATTTTCACCCTCAGAATTTAGAATAGGATAGGATATTTTTAAATTCTTAATAATATTTTGAATGTTTAAACTTTCAAGAAAGTTTTGAATGACTGATTTTTTTTTTTTTTAATCAAATAAAGGACATTAACTACCTAGCTTTTGGAATTAATTTTTATCTGTCCATTTTAACAAAATTACTATCTTCTATGTCATCTTCACATTCTATTAATTTGCCTGTTTTTAAAAAGATATTTTGATTAATGGGCAAGATAGGGAAAACTGTAGTTATTATAATTCTTATTACATAATAATAATATAATAATTATTATTATTGGTAGCATAATACATATAGTATATAACACACTTGGGTTTGTTTAATTTTTTATGGAATCATAGAATCAGGGAATGGTTTGTGTTGGAAGGGATCTTTAAAGGTCTTCTAGTCTGACCACCCCTGTAATAAACAGGGACATCTTCAACTAGATCAGGTTGCTCAGAGTCACATCCAACTTTATGTTGAATGTTTCCACTGATGCTGATGGGACATTTACAGCGTCTCTGGGCAACCTGTTCCAGTGCCTCACCACCCTCACAGTAAAGAATTTCTTCCTAATAGCTAATCTAAATCTACCCTCTTTCAGTTTAAAACTGTTACCCCTCATCTTATCCCTACACTCCCTGATAAAGAGTCCCTCCCAATCTTTCCTAAAGGCCCCCTTTAACTACTGGAAGGCCATTATAAGGTCTCCCAGGAGCCTTCTCTTCTCTAGGCTGAACAACCCCAACTCTCTCAGCCTGTCCTCATAGGGGAGGTGCTCCAGCGCCCTGATCATCTTTGTGGCCTCCTCTGGACCAGCGCGAGCAAGTCCATGCCTTTCTTGTACTGAGGACTTGAGCTGAACACAGTATTCCAGGTGGGGTCTCACAAGAGTGAAGTAGAGAGGAAGAATCACCTCCCTTGACAACACTTCTTTTTTTATACAGCCCAGGATGTGATTGTTTTTTTGGGCTGTGAATTTATGTTGCTGGCTCATATCCAGATTTTCATCCACCAGTACCTCCAAGTCCTTATCCACAGGGCTATTCTCCATTCATCCTCCAGTCTGTATTGAGACAGGGATTTGCCCTGACCCATGAGCAGGACCTTGCACTTGGCTGCTTCAGACTTCATGATGTTCACACAGGCACACCTCTCCAGACTGTCAAGGTCCCTCTGGATGGCATTCCTTCCCTCAAGTGAATCAACTGCACCACTCAGCTTGATGTCATCTTCTAGCTTGCTGAGGGTGCATTCAATACCACTATGTGATTGATGATGATATTAAATAATATTGGTCCCAGTACAGACTCTCGAGGGACATCACTCGTTACTGGTTTCCACTTCAACATTGAACCACTGAATCTAACTCTTGCACTTGGTCATCCAGTCAATTCCTTACACACCTAACAGCCCACCCATAAAACCCATATTTCTCCAATTTTAGAGGTAAGAATGTTGTGGTGAACTATTTCAAAGGCCTTGCAGAAGTCCAGCTAGATGACATCCATAGCGCTTCCATTATCCAATGGTGTAGTCATTCCATCATAGAAGATCACTAGATTGGTCAGACAAACAAGACAGTTCAGTTCTGTATTTATATTTTTTAATAATATTATGTTAATTGTAAAGAATTGCATATAATTCAGGGTTATTATCAGGAAGCGTAAACAATCAGAGTTCAGTCTGTAACTTTCTTGTCTGAGTCTTATATATACATTAAGTAAAATTTTTAAAATTTGTGAATGAGTAATGTTTTGTGTAATTAAAAAAGAAAAATACTGCTAAAAAGACAAAATCAAAGTTGTGCTGTTGCTCTGCCTTTGGGTTATCTTTTGGGCATGGAACCAAAGTGGTAAGTGTGTTGCTTCTAGAGTCCAGATTATTTGTGATTATGAGCATTCAGGACTTTTTTTTACATTAAAAAAGAAAAGGTACTGAATATATATCCTGTAAACTATTGCTAATATTAGAAGTTCTTTTCACTGCATGTGCTTCATGTTTCAGTATGTTAGAAAAAGAAAAAAGTTGCTGAATAAAAGATTTTGATAGGTAGGAATAAAGGATATTAGAATGCATTCAGAAATGAGGACGACTAAATGCAACATCTTGAGTGTTACTCAGTGAATTAGATGATAAAAATTAGTCCTTTTAAAGAAATTATACAAGAGAATAAAAGATAGATTATTTATGTTGGGTTACAAGACTCAATTAACTTCTGTGCTGGAACAAACTGATGGACTCTTTCATCTGCTTTTGAGTTTCTGTGGAGAAAAAAACCCAAACCACCACCAACAAAAAACCCTGACCCAACAACAAACAACAACCCCAAAACAAACCAACTCCACAGAAGAAACCCCACAGTGCTGAGTTAAAATTTGCAGCCACAGATTGAGTAACTTGGCTTGCTCAGAGTTAGGATATATGCTCATGTTATATCACATAAAGCTCGTGTTATATCACATACATCACTGTGTTAACAGTGTATTTGAAATTCGGTATGATTAACCAAAGGCACTTTAACAAGTGGGTCTATGATGAGTTTATCTTTTTGAACTCCTAAAATACACTGCATCCTAAAAAGTAAGAGTAGTAACTTCTTAAAAAGGAATGTTAAATTTGATTGTTAATGTTGCATCTTTCTGAGGATAGGTAGTTAGATTTTACAAGTATTAGATCATGCCAAGATACTTCAAAAAAAAAAAAAAAATTTTTTTTTCAGAAGGGCTTAGATTGATGTCCTCTATTTAAATCAACAAGACTGATGTGTCCAAACCCAAGTACCCTACACTGTTTACTGACTATGCCCAGATACAGGAAAGAAACTGATGCATCTGTGGTCACTTTCAACAGAATCATCTGACTATAAATAACTGGAAAAATGTTTGCTTATATTTCTGTTTCTTCAGACACCAGTCCTTCTTCAACATCTTCATTTCCATTGTGGTGTGTACTCAAAAGCACCAGTGTTTGGGTAAAATACATTGTTTTATTTGAAATGTTCATATTCAGTCTTTCCACAGCCCAGTCTCCCACAATATCAACTTAGACAGCTGTGTGGTTAGGATAGACCCAAAATGAGGAAAAACTTTGGATTTACATTCCTTTCTTACAACTAGACATGTTTTGTTTTGTTTTGTTTTGTTTGGGTGTGTGTGTGTGTGTGTGTGTGTGTGTGTGTGTTTTGGTTTTTTGTTCATTTCTGGAAAAATACCCCTAATTGTCAATTGTACAGCTGGAGGGGTGGACCTTGATTTGTTTCTGGCCAGAGGGAATGAAGTATCATCCAAAACTCCTGGCCTTCCATGTCTCTCCCAGTGGTGTTTGAGCCCAACCGGACCTTGGATCTCCTACTTTCCTGTCCCCTTGCCTCCTTCCCTTGCAGTATACAGTCTGTTCACAGTAATGACAATGACCATTTCAAAATGAGGAAGACTGTGCAGTATAAATTTATTAAGAAAAAGAGCGAGGAAATAAATGATAACTAAGCAAACTTTTTAAACAGGAGTGGGCTTGGGGTTAGCCATTTCAGTAATCCTATAAAAAAAGTGAACTTAATATATTTTTATAGTAGTGAGATCAAGTCCCATATAATATTTCATATAAATGGAGGAAGACAGAACATTGTTAAATCAGCTATTACTTTTGCTAAAGAATAATTTGAAAATATTTCCCCCCAAGTTTGTTAATATATGTTTATATAAATTCTCTCCACTTCATGTGAATGTACCAGAATTAATTTACTTTTAATGGTTGTTTCATAAGGTAGGCTAAGACAACATGGTAAAATATAAGATTGTATACAAAGCAACTGAAGTAACTGTCATTAAGTAGTTTGTAAGGAGATGAAATTATTTGACTTTTGTCCTAGGTTTGAGTGAGTGGTCAGGTTTTGGTAGCAGGGAAGGGGGCTGCAGCAGTGGTCCCCTGTGAGAAACTTCTCAAAGCAACCCTGGCTCCAAGTTGGACCCGCCTCTGGCCCAGGCTGAGCCAATCAGCTGCGCCTCTGAGATAACATATTTAAGAAGGGACCTGGGAGGGGGAGTTAGAGTTGTGAGGAGGAGTGGTGACATCTATGTGAACATCAAGGTCAGCAGCAGCAGCAGAAGAAAAGAGGAAAGAGTGGGGAAGTGTGCCAGAGCAGAGATCACCCTGTATCCTGTGGTGAGATGGCAGGGCCAGCCCCCCTCCACCACCCATGGAGGTCTGCAGTGGAGCTGATGCTGACACATGGTCTGTGGGAGGCCCCACGCTGACTCAGGTAACTAAGGCTAAGAGAGGCCGGGATCCTGTGGGAAGAAGCAGCCACCGTTGTTGTAGTTCAGTGCTGGGAAGACTGCAATATGTGGAGGTGATCCACACTGGAGCAGCTCGGGAAGGTCTGCATCCTGTTGGGGGGGATTCAAGTCAGAGTTGACAAAAGTCATGAAAAATTTTGGTTTATTAACTCTTTTTTTTTGTTTGTTTGTTTTGTTTTGTTTTTAGGTTTTTTGTTAGTTTGTTTGGTTTTGGGGTATTTTTTGGTTGGTTGGTGGGGTTTTTTTGTGCTTTTTTTTTTTTTTTTTTAATTAGCGGTCTAAACACTTTTGGAATTATAGCCCAAAAATTCTTAATATTTCAATGTTGGTTTCACTTAGCCAGATTTCAAAAAATATTAGTTTTACTTATTCAAATATTTTAGTAGGCAGTTCTTAGCAAGCTCAGTTCTGGTGATTTGTGGCAATATTCATCAATGAACATTTTAAAAACCCATGCAATTTGAAGATTAAATGGGTACCATAGCTATGATATATGGAATATGCAGTTTGGAAAACAAACAAACAACAGAAGGTCTATAAACATAGCTTTCTCATCAGCCAGAATTAAGAAAGAGCTGCAACAAAACTCATGCAAATATTTATGTGAAAGTAGTATCATTTCTGTGTGGTACCCTAATGAGGTCTAGAATCAAGCTTGCCAAATAGTAATTCATGTGCTCTCACCATCAGTGATTAATTTCAAATATTGCTTCTTCCCTAAAAATGACATTGTGTCTTAGTATAGCATTAGACTACAAAATCTGTTTGAAGAAACAGAGTATTTTCAGGAGGATTTTCTGACATGCACTCCAAGACAAATCCATATTGGTTTACTGGCACGCTTGTTTCCACAAGTCTACCAATTTATAACATTAAGTGTATATATATTTTTTGATAACAGAACTAATGAAAATTATTTACTGTAGATGTCCAAATAGATGTCAGGAATGTAAAAACTTGGCTTGTCCAAGGTGAAGATGGTGATGAGCAGTTTGCCATGCAGGCGGTCTGTGAAGTGTTGGTTTCCTCCTAACAGAGAAAAATAGCCACAAATGTTAAGTTGCATCTATAGTGAGGTGTGACTCATTTACTGTCTGAAAATAAATGGAAACGTCAAGCAGTGTTTGAAGCACCAGTATTGGAAAAGGGAAGAGTTAATGTGATTACTTTGGGTTCTTCTAGTGCCCCGAGTTTTTGGGCTGTGGCTGTATATAGTTTCAGGTATAATAGTTTTGATGATTGCATTGTTCTTTAGTAAAATCTTCCAAGGGGAATTACTGGTTTACTGCTACCTGGGGCATTTTAACAATCACAACAACAAAAAGTTATTCTATCTGTACAATTATCATATCTCTGAAGTCACATGTGCAAGTTCAAACTAGCTTTAACCGTTTTTTTCAGTGGTACCTTAAAAGCTTCCTGCATTTAAATGTTGAGATTTTACTTCAACATAATTCAGATGTAATTAAAATAGGTTTCTTTTTTTTATTTGCCAGAAATATTTTATCTCTATTTGGGAAAAAAATATGACTATGAAATGTATCATTTAGATGTACTTGTCAGTAAAGCGTGACAGTCTCTTCTGTTTTCATATTTTGATTCTAATGCAGTGCTAATTAGAAGCACCTAACAACTGCATACAAATATTCTATATTTATCTTAGTTTCCAAAAAATATGGGTATTTTTTCTCCATTGAAAGAAGTTATGTGACTAAGCACCGTATAACAGTATTTATTTTCATTCTCTTTTCAAATTCCTGTTGTTTATGTAGTGATCTTTTTCTTAATGTTTTTAAGTGCCTGGGAGAATAGTCTGTCACTCATTTCTGAGAATGGGTTCTACTGGAATGAGGACATTGTAAAGGTTGCTGTCTTTCTGAACTGTTACTACAAAATGTACCTACACTGGTTGTTCAGAAGCACTGTAGGAAAGGAGTAAAGCTAAATTATGAAGTAGGAGTATCTGCTATTTTTTATTGTGCATCTGAGCTACTTTAAATGTCTGTGTATAACAGGACTCCTATAAAAATTGTGTCAGTTTATAGAGAATTTGAGAAAATAAAATCAAGGGAAAATAATGTGAATTTTCTAAATGAGAGATCCTCTTTAGGCTTAATTGACTTTTGTGATTTAATAATGGGATTGGATAAATTACAGATAAATTTTAAATTCTTTGTCAGAATATATGACCTCTGAGAAAAGAGTATGTGGGCTTTCACAGAAATTTTTGTGTGACTGAAGTTCCTCAGTTGGCTGAGTTGAGCAATAGTCTTGTAAGGCTGCTGGAATGAGAATGTGGTAGCACTTAAAGCAAGTTAGGTAAATATTAATGAGTGTGTTTGTTATAGTGTTTATTACTTAAAGTGTAGTTAATAATGTAAGGAATTACAAATATTTTCTTCTATTAGTTACCATTGACAAACAGGATTAGGAATTTTTGTAGAGGGTGGTACTGTTATCTTTATAAAGACTTTATAAATTAATTGTACACAACAGTCCACGTTCTATTGTGTTTCATAAAGGAGGGCCCTCCATGCTCTATGTTCTTTTCTAGGTCTTATATCTGTCTTTATATAAAAGTGTTTTATATCTGCATTCTCCCAACACTTGCAGCTGAGATGACCATAAAATAGCTGCACAGGAGTGTATGTGTTTATAATAAGAGTTTTTTTGGGAAATAAAATCTTGGATTAAAATGAGTCAGAACACTGACCCGTAAGTGAAAACTTACTTCTCCGTCTACAATGTCAGGTTACTTATTTCTATGGCTATTCAATGTATCATCCTGTTTTCCTCCATGGATGCAGAAGACCCTCTGATAACTTGTTTTCAGTGATTCATCAAAAATAGAAATATTCAGTCTGGATAACTAAAATTTTGATTATTGAAAACAAGGATTCAGAGCATGATACAGTTTAGGCTTTACATGGGGACCCTAAGAAAGGAGGGGGGAAAAGACCTCCAAACCCTAATTTCTGTGGAGCTGCAGTATTGTGGTAAGAATATTTGAGGCTGGTTTCCAGTTTGTACTTTGAAAATATATCATCATTCCATAGTCATCCATTCTTATCAAGATCACTTTATTATAAAAAAAAAAAAAATATTATAAAGAGCGAACTTTATTATAAAAAACAAACATAAAAACTACTTCCATTCCCCAAAGTAATACAGAAAATTGGAATGCTAACAAGAGGGAAGAAGCATCAGGTCTTGACTTCTGCCAGGTCTGCCCTTTTAATTGCTGTTATTAATGTATTTTGCTGTTCCATGAGGTAGCAGCATTTTTAAGGAGGTTTAAAATCAGTTCTCACATAAAAGAGTAAGTGCATCATACACTCAGTGGTTTAGATTTGATGCATATTTTTCATCAAAACATTCAGACATTGAGAAAATGGACTAAAATGTCGATCTGGCAGCTACTTTTAATACAGTTCTTCTAGAGGAGGAAATGTATTTAGCTATGAAAATGTTTACTTTTCCTGGCATCTGAAGCCACAAAGACCTTAGTTTCATGAGTGAGAAATATGTAACAAGTGCAAGTCTAGTAGAATTATTATCCAAGCTCCAATTGCCAGCACAGTCTGTCTTTGGTGTTTTGCATCATCGGGGAAAACAACTGTATAACTCTTAGCACTGACTCTAGCAGGAGTTCTTACTTTTCTCTGGTATGACAAGGTAACCTCATGCTACTTTAGCCAGTTTTCTGAAACTGTAACTCCCTCTGCAACCAGCACTGCAGGTGAAGAATTTGTTGATTTTTTTTTTGTTTTGTCTGGTTTTTGTGTGTGTTTGTTGTTGTTGTTGTTGTTTTTGGTTCTGTTTTTTTTGTTTTTTTTTTTTTTTTTTTTTTTTTTTAATGGTCCTAAGAAAAGCCCTACATCTTTCTGAAGTTTACCAAATAGAAGATCATGATGGCCTTTGGCTAAATTCAGAATAGTTAAGTCAGCCTTAAACATGACTAATCAAGTAATTCCTTGTGGGTCAGACACTATATCCAACTTGAGTTTGAATACTCCTTTGCAACACATCCATTTAACTGAGACCAATTAGATTTACACTGTTAGCCATTTAATTATTGTCCAGTGTTCAAATTCTGTGCAAATTGATATCAAATGATATAGTTTTTGTAGTGAATTTAAGATTCTCTTATTTTAAGAAGCAATTTGACATTTTAAGTCTGGGTTTAACATTTCCAATTCTAAAAAGGAGAATTTCTATAATTTTTGTTAAATAGATACACCTGTGGCTATATGTTTGTTTTTTTTTTTTTTTTTTTTTCAATTTTCAATTTATAGTGTTTAATAGAAACAATAGAAACATTCAACTATAAAACTTTGGTGGTTTTTTTTTTTTTGTTTGTTTGGTGTTTTTTTTTTTGTTTTTGTTTTTGTTTTGTTTTTTTTTTTCTTCCCCCTCTGGGGTCATATTGCAGAAATCTTTAAAGAAATATTTAAATCTACAGAAGTGTCTGGCTTTTTTGGTTCATGCATGTATTGGCAGAATCAATAATGTTCTCAGCCTGCTTACCCCCAAATCAACTGTCATAGTCCCAGATCTGGCCTTTAAATGTAAGGGATACCATGATTTCAGAATGAAAAAAAAAGCCTCTTGATTGATGATGTAGGGTCAGCACAGTCCTGCTTTTTACTTTGGGATCTTGTAGGACAGAAGTTGCAGATTGCAGTACTGGCAAGGATCCAGATCTCTCAGCAGAACTTGGTGGGATTTAATAGAACTGATAATTAGGACATGTAACCCTGCTACTTGGAGTGCTTCAAGGAGTGTCGTGGGGCCAGCTCAAAATGTGAAGAAAGGCTCTGTGCGAACAGGGGTGTTGTCTTAGCACCAAGCACATCTACATAAATTTAAAGAAAAAAAAAGAGAACGCCTTTATATACATAACATTTCAGTTTCATGCGTGATTAATAGCCATTTATTTGTACATCTAAGGATTGCCCAACTTTCACAAATCTTCTGATGGTCTTCCAAATAAAATTTTTAATCTCATCCAATAGATGTTTATTTCACTATTTGTCTTTAAGCACTTTACCATTTCTCACTACAAATAGGAACAGATATTCATTAAACTGGACACAAGAAAATGTGTAAATTAAGAAATAAACAATGAAGACCAAAACTACTGGTAGTGTGCAAAAATGCAATGAGACTAAATCATTGAGGATGTGACTGTCAAGTGTATTTTGTATTAGAAGGTATCTACTTGGGGAATTTACCTTAAGGAAAAGGTTTTGCATTTGTGCTCTGCCTCTAGTAGTGTTCATCTCAGGCTCCACAGAAGAAGAACTTTATCTGCTTTATTGGTAGTGCCAGGCAGTATTTTAGTGTAAATGAATATTGAATTGTGGTATTTACCATTAGATTTAGAACATATGTGGATTCCACCACAAACTCTCTTTCTGTCTTGATAACAGAAGTCTTTTCCCTTTTCTAGTCCTTGTTGATCAATTCCATGTTTCTCTTCTGTCTATGGGCAAAGTTGTGGAAAATAACTCTCCTTTGTTACATGTTATACCATTTCAGACAACTGATTCATTGTGTGTAGTTTATATGAGAAAACAAGGAGATTAATGACTGTAGATAAGAGGTAAATGTAACAACATTCACTTGATAATAAGCAAATGTATAATTGCATTTAAAATGGGCTAAGAGAAATGCAGTTTGGATTAATTGAAGGCTAGATACAGATTTCATATCACATTAAATTCATTAGAAAACTGAAATAGTTTTATTATTTAAATTAGTGATGGGAGTTCTTTAGAGCTCCATTTTCAGTTTGTCATCAGTTAAAGACAGTTCAATCTATTTATCACTACATTAATCTCATGCTAATGAGGTTAACATAACGAGTAACCTAGCATTTCATTATATTACGGTTATTTGAATGCCCTGCTTGAGTACATCATATTTAATTGAAACAGTAATTGGGGAAAGGTCATAGGTTAGAAATTAAACTGGAAAGGGATCTTCCCTTGTATTGCATGTGCAGTTCCTATTTTTTGTCATAGAAGAAAAAATAAATCAATTCATCATTTTAAATAGATTTAATTTTAGTCTTAATCATAAACACACACACACAAAAAAAAAACCAAACCAACAAGCCCAAAACAAGTAGTGGTGAACCTCTGTTGAAGCAGACAATATGTCTGCTTTGGTAAATTATGTTTTCTACCTTTGCAAGAAAAAAGGGTTTATGGTTGTGTAGTGCAGAGTTGATATTTGGGAGTTGCTGGAGCAGCTGTACCTCAGAGGTTAAGATCCTACCAGCAACTTTCCTTCTTTAAGACCTTGCCTTCCTTGCCTTATGGCCTTGCAGCCCAAGCAACAAGTACCATGGTCTTCCAGAGAAGCAAGATCCTGCTACGGATATACCTGAGGTGTTTGGCACCCAATCCTGAATTGGTCATTTGCTGTGTCTGCAGTGGGAACTAGAAGTGCTGTGTCCATTCATATATTTTGAATGCAGTTGTCTGACTCATGTACAGTGGTATGATGCTTTTTTAACAAAACAGAAACAGTAAGTGGGGATATGATATTATGCCTGAGATTGCCCTTTTGGGATGCTTCAGCAACAAATAAGTCTACTCTCCTTTAATGTTAAAGGCTAAACTTCTTAAACTGGCAAGGCATTTGGCCCTACTAAATTAAATTTGTGTGGCTAGGGGAAAACACATGAACCTCAAAAACGTGACTCTGCAGCATCTTTGCATTATTACTTCTTGAGGGCTCTGTGTACGAAACCCCGAAAAGCTGTTGGACTGGGGAATCAGTTGAGCTGAGAGCTGAAATACAAGGCTTTCACTTCTGTAGGTGGGCTTCTGCATTGTGGTAAGACAATGATGGACTGCAGTAAAATGACTAACTGGCAAAATGAAAATGTACAGATATGTTGTGAGAAATGTAAGCATTGCTTGCATGAAATTTGAAATGAGGAATTTGTGTGTACTTAAGGATGCTTACCTCCACTCTTGCCTTGCAATAAATCCTACATGACCACAAGGATTTCTCTGCATAAAACTTACTGTTGAATTGAGATTTGACTGACCAAATTTGTTTGTTAAGCCCATAATATTTCAGAGTAGTTCTGTGTCATTTAATGATTTGATAGGAAGATATTTTTTGTCAGATAACAGCTGTAATGACTACCATTAATTTTTTCATATCACCTGTGCCTCACAGTGGCATCCGTGCTTACCAATTATATGGTGTTTTTTCTGTGGTAAATTTTTCTATGGCAAATACTGATTCTTGGTTCTTCTGCACACCAAGTTGTTAAGGAGCTCAACAGAAATAAATAACTATGCTTGTCAAATACTAATTAATTTTCACACTACCATATGAAGAAACTAAATTCACTGAGACTAATTTTACAAATGGGGAAGTGAGGAAATAAGAGTTTAAAAAATGTGCAAAAAACTGTCAAATCATGGTGATAGAAGTGCTAGCAATAATGAGTACAAGTAAGACTTTTGTGGAAACTGTATGGCTAATAATTAATCTAATTATTTTTTTTGCTATCATTTAGACTGTGTTTTGTGCTCTAAGATTGATTAAAACAGATGAATTATGAATGAAGTTCTAGATTTTGTGTTTTCTGGTTCCCTCAACTTATCTCTACTTCCTTGTTGAACAGAGTAGAAGAGCAAATGAGGATAGCGAAGTTGGAAGAAAACTTAGTGGAATCTCTGACACCTTTTCTACAGTTATATAATCAACTCCTGTGGGCTGTAATTTGTGATAAAATGTAATGTTTTAATTTGAAATCCATAAAAACTCTTTTACTTAAAGATTTCAGGAGGGAAATAGAAGGAGGTAAGCTAGTGGAAGAATAATTCCCGAGATAACGTGAACTTAAGGATGTAAGTAAGTGTCTTGAGACCTTTAAGGTGATTAGTGCAGGAAAGCACAAGCTCCATCATCTCAAAGACCTATGGTTATCAAAATAGATTAATTTGTCAGCAGCTTCCCTTAACACTCAGTGCCTTTTCCAGGATTTGTAGCATACATTGGCTCATGTGCATCTTGTCAGCTTTCCTTTGAGACAGATTTAAAAGCAGATTTCACCACAGTGATGGAAAAGCAGAGTCCTGAAGGGTCTGTGTTCTTAAAGGATGCCTACAGATGTTTGTTCTTTCCATCAAAACTGGTCATCCTCATATTTTATATATAAGGATGAGGGCATGCCATTGGGTGTTATTAACCTTTCTAAAAGTCAGCCTTCTACATTTAGCTCTGGGAAACAGAAACTTTCTTGCTTGAAATATTTAAATACCCTACAGTGAGATGTTTTGCAGGCAGCTTCTGCTTCTTTGCAGTTACAGAAATTTATCTTACACCTTTCATCTGCAAGATAGTATTGAAAGTATCTACATTAGTAATTTTCTTTTAAAATTTATTAATTCATGCTCTGAAATGTGAATACTGTAAACTTAAATGCACACTTACATCTAACTATAGAATATGCTACAGATTAGTATTTTGTTTCTGGAAACCATATGAGATTCTTCAGCTGTGAATTTGGTAATGTAGGGTCTGTAGAAGAGACTGGATGAATTTGTCATTATTTTTTTAGGACTGTACATAATACTAACAGCATTTTGTCACTTCCATTTTTCCTTGTATTATTGTGTTAAATTGGAATTAGAAGTTTGTAGTGAATTAGATGTGGAAGACTAGCTCAAGACTCAGAGATTTTGTTTTGGATTGTAAAATGCACTTCATGAAATGCTTTAGGGATTTGAAAATGCTGTCTTAACATTTGTTTTATTGTCCTGCTTTTCTTAGTTATTGGTATGGTAAGCAGAGTAGCCAATTCCTACAGTTAATGGTTATGTCACCCTTAATGGCCTCTTACCTGTTCCTAACACATGAGCTCTCAACAGGATTGTCTCCCATTGTATAGAAAAGCTCCCTGAATCTGAGCTGCTATTTTGCACAGAGGGCAACTCCCCTCCCTGGTCTTCCCAACCTTTCTCTCCTGAAAAGCTGGAGTCTCCATTGAGTATTTCTGGTCATACAAACTCTCCCAACACATCCAAGTTATTTCCACAGTCAGAATTTTGTGACCATAGTTGGAGCTCTAGTTCCTTTTGCTTGTTTCCCAGACTGTGGACACTTGTGTACATAAATTTGAGGAAGGTAGGCTTTTGACTTGTTTTATCACTACTAAGGCCTTTAACCTGTTACCCCACACCACTTATTTTTGAGTCTTCAGCTCCATTGTCTCTCTTAATTGTGGGTTGTAGTTTCACTTTTCCTCTTGAGAATTCCTCTTTTTGAAATCTATCTTCAGTGAAAATCTTTTAGAGAATCAAAGTATGTTTTACGAGAAGTAAAAAAATAAAATTTGATAAACACAGTTAGTTATTACTTAGATACTTTGGAAACCTCTTAATGAGTGAAGTTATCCTCTACTGACCTTTATTTCCCCCAGCTTTTAAAGTAGTTACTCTCTGGACTGCTGATTCTTAATCCAGAGATTATGCAAATGGTATCGTGTATTAATCTTGTAGTTGAATAGATGTTAACAGTGATTAATGCTTTATAAAAATATATATTAGATTTTAAAATGGAATAATTTTATAGTTGGTTTGATTTACTGAAGATGTATATTACGTGTCTAGTAGTGGTCTTTTGTGATGTATAAATATTAATATTTGTACCATAGGCCTATAAAATAAACATTGTCTCTTGAATTAGACTTGTAAATCATTAATAGAAAAACCTAACTAGAATAGTCCTTCATAATATATGGAAAATATATTTTCTTCAATTGAGAGTATTTTTAATGACTCTAGTTTTTTTGCTCCACCTGTTGTTATTATGACAGTTGATTAGTGGCAATAGGAATACTGTTGTTGAGACAGCACTAGTGGCTGATCTGGGCAATGTAATTGTCAGGTTGTTAGAAAATCAGTGACATCCTGTATGGATAAAAGAAAAGTTACCTTGTAGGGGCACTCTTAACAGGTGCAGTTTATTTTCAGGATAGTATCTGTTCTGTCTTTCTCCAAAGTGGCTTAAATGTATTCAGCTGTTTAGCAGACAGCAAAATTGTGGAGGCTTTTTGTTATGCAACAACATCTGAGGTCCAACTAAACTGCTCGGGGATGGTAATTTCTCTAAAACTTTTCAGCAGGTGGAAAGATCTGAACTTGTCTCAAATAGTGCATTATGCTTCGCTGTGATGTAGAGAGGGAGGGGGTGGTGAAGAAGCATGTGCAGCTGCTCAGGTCTTCAGTGATTTGCATTAGGGTAGGAAAACTAGTCCTGGAGAAAACTAGGGGTCTTTGAGTCATTAAATAAAACGAGAACCATAGTTAAAACAAATAAACAAACAAACAGAAAAAACCAAACAAACAAACAAAAAAACAACCAACCAACCAAACAAAAAAACACAAAATACCCCAACAAAACAGAACCCTAACACCAGAAATAGATATTTGAATTTTAACAAATTCCTGGGTTAGTTATTTATACAAGCAAATATATAACTACTTATAGAGTAATTTTGTTGTAATTACTTGGTTTCAACTTGGGTTGAAATTGAACATATGTTAATATATCTGTTGACAGTAGAAGAAGAGTTATTTCTTCAAAAGAATTACAAGAACTTTTGTTAATATGTTGCCAGAGGAATGCTTATTTTAATGATATGTTTTATTTTTTGCATTTTCAGTTATAGCCAATAAATAGAACATTACTGTAAATACATCTTTGTTTAGTAAAACATGGTAATTTAAGAGTGAATTTTTAGACAGAAATGTTCTGTGCTTCATACTGTGTTCTTTCCTGTAAAACCAGAAGTTGAAAAATGCTGTGATATTTATAACTGAAGAGGGCTGAGAAAGGCTATGGTGAAAATTTAAAATTCTGGAAAGCAAAGTTGAATTACCTGTATTCAATGTTTTCTGATCATCTGGCAAAATAAACATAAAATTGAGAGGTGCCATCCTGACTTGTTTCATAGAATAATTTAGGTTGGAAAAGACCTTTAAGGTCATTGAGTCCAACCATAAACCTAACACTGTCAACTCTACCACTGAACAATGTTTCTAAGTGCCACGTCTACATGCCTTTTAAATACCTCCAGGAATGGTGACTCAGACACTTCCCTGGGCAGCCTGTTCCAATGCTTTAAAACGCTTTCAGTGAAGTAAGTTTTCCTCATATCCAATCTAAACCTCCCCTGGTGCAACTTGAAGCCGTTTCCTCTCGTCTCATTGCTTGTTACTTGGGAGAAGAGCCCGACACCCACCTTGCTACAACCTCCTTTCAAGTAGTTGTAGAGAGTGATAAGGTCTGCCCTCAGCATCCTCTTCTCCAGGCTAAACAACCCCAGTTCCCTCAGTTGTTCCTCACAGGACTTGTGCTCTATACCCTTTAGCAACTTTATTGCCCTTCTCTGGACACACTCCAGCACCTCAATATCTTTCCTATAGTGAAGGGCCCAAAACTGAACACAGTGTTCGAGGTGCAGCCTCACCAGTGCTTCAGGTGCTGTAAATGGCAGTCTGGTGTAACTTTCTGTAAACTCCATGGTATAACAGGGAAAGCAAGTCAAGTAAATCTGTTGCAGGGCAAGAATGTGTCCATTCCTGGCAACAGAAGATTTTATAGAACGTATTACTGAATTTATTCTTAAAGGCTAATGTAAAAATTTGCCATACTTATTTGTTCAAGGCTTTGATCATTTTTATTGTTTATTCAGTGACAAAACCCAAACATTTGTATTTTGAGACAGTACTGGATATTTAGTATTCACACTATTGTTTGTATATTACTATGTCTATTCTGAAAGCTGCCTACTAATTTGAAGTCTGATTGGGCTGGGATTACATGGTAAAAAGGGATTTTCCAGGTCATCAAAGGATGTTATTTCCCATTGCAGCTACCACACCATACAATCCCTTTCATAGACCTATGAAGCTCCAGATCCTGCACTGAAAAGAAAATATGCAGTTTTGTGTGCATTATCTTCATAGTCTGTTGACATGCCTTTTCTTAAGTGGTATGTTCTCAGGAGTAAATATTCTAAAAAATGCTGGAAGTTTCTTATTTGAGTCAAAATTATATAAGTATAGATAACACCATGCTGTAGTGAAAGATTTCCTGCTGACTAAACATTGTTAGGCTTCTCAGGCATATGACTTAAAGTTATAATCCATAACCTTCATGGGTGGAATTACTTATTTCTCCATATATTTCTGCCAGTGCACTTGTGACACTTCAGTCTGTGACAAACTTGTGTTTTAAGGTATGTCCTCACCAGGACAACTGTGAGATGGATGTATGATGTGGGCAACTGAGGTTTAGGGTGACACAAGTATCACTTCATTTGTCCTTTCGATTGAAATAGGATATTAGTGTGCAGATTAAGTATGCAGGATGTTACCATGGGAGAATATAAAGGGGTCATCATTCTTATTTGACCCATGCTCTTTTAGGATTCTCTTGGCATTTGTTTGTTGTGGTTTTACAATATTCTTTTGAATTTTATGCATTACACTTTTTGCATGACTTGATTTGTCACTCAAACTCTATATATTACTTAGAAAAATTTTACTATATGTGATACTTCTGCTACTCCTGCATCTCCAGGATAATGCATCAGTCTACTTTAATTTGGCTAAAGTTTAGCCTGTATATGTCTGTATGCTCTATTCAAGTCAAAATCAATTACACAATAAAAGTCAGCAGAGCTCCTGAGGGAATAAGATACAAACTGCTTGAAGGAAAGAGAATTGTTTATAGGAAATCTACCTAATTTTCTTCCAGGTATCTTGGAGGGCTTGTGTTAAATCCAGTGGCCCCTTCAGTGGTTGTGGTATGAGCCATGTTAACTATCCTCAGACCTAAGAGAGCTTTCATCCTTGCAGAAAATGGGACTGTCTTCAGGACTCAGGGCAAAAGATTTGTCAGGGGAGAGGTAAAAAAATCCCTGTCAGGGAAAAATGTTTCAGCTTTTGTTCTGAGTCAAAGTGGAACAATCTCCAAATGTTTACTGTCCTATGGCATGTAGCTTTCAATTTCCTAACCAGCTGTATTATCACAGGAATGTGTTCTTACTATCTACTTACTGATCTTTAAATATTAGTGTAGGAAAACAAAAATTGTTGAAGGATGTTCAGCTGAGGATGAAAATACGGTATCTTCAGTGTCCTTAGTTTGTGTACTGCATTATCTTAGATGGAAAAAATCCCAAGTGTTTTCCTTCATAAGGAGAAAAATAAATGTTTACTTTAAAAAGAAGAAAACACATTCTCTGATTTATGCTGAGTGACACCAGCCCTGAAGGAAGCAGATGGTTAATTACAGAGTTGCTTCATGGGGGGCTTACAGGAATAACTGTTATAACTTTGGTCAAGCTTTTAAGTTAGGGCATGTTTTTTGGAAAACAGCTCATGTTTTGAGGCATACATGTAGGATAGAAATAATTTGGAAGAGACAGAAGGGGGTAGAAAAGAAGATGAGAAAGTGAGAAGGAAATATATGTCCCAGAGACTTTCAGTGGGAAGAGAAATAAAGATTATTTAGATGTTTATTTGCTCCCTGGTAATCTTAAAATTGCTTAAAGGGTGGACATTTTTTAGGAACAGATGTTTACAAAGGAGTTTAAGATTAAATTAGGTTTCAGCTGAACTGGTAGCATACAGATTTTTATATCTAACTGCTTTTTTTTCTCGTTTGTTAAATTTAGCAGAGAGATGTGAGCTATAAGAACCAAAAATTGTTTGATTACTTGAAAATTATATAGGCATATGTTTACATGTGAAACTTCATAGTAAATTAGCACTAAAAGGTAAATGTCCAAAATAATAAGTATTTAATTGTATGTCACTTTCACTTTGACCCGAATCATGATTTCCAGAACAAGTTATTCCAGCATCCCCTGTCCAGATAAACTTTGAATGAAGATATCGGGAATCTAGCGGTGTCTTGAAAACAAAAATTAACTATTGTGGGTTGAACTAAGACAGAAACTAAGCAGTCACCAGTCTCTTGCTCATGCCATCACTGCCCCACAACTCCAGCAGGATGAGGAAGAAAGAAGACCATGACTTGTGCTCTGTCTGTTGTGGTGGTCATTTGAGAGGGGAGAGATGATGTGTTGTATGAATTTTTGTGTGCAGGAGCCAGGTCAGGTTGGATCACTACTGCACTTAGTAGGTTCCTTACAAAGCTCATCTTTTACTGGTTTGGATGGCTTCTGCTGCAGTATTTTTTCAACAAAATATACAGCTATGGTGACAACTCAAATCATGGGTTATTTTTCCTCCAAGGTTAGGTCTCCTAAAGATACACGTCATATTTCTCCATCTTCCTGCATTAACCACCAAATGCACCTGGGTCCCTGAGCAAAATCAATCCCAAGGACAGTTTTGCCTTTTCCCAAGGAAGGAGTAACCCCACACTTTCTCAGTCAGTTCCCTATCTGTGCCACAGGAGCTGTATCTCCTTCCACAGTATGTAAGTGTTTTGTTTGGGCAGGACCAGGTGTGCTAGTAGATCCTCTAGTGTTTACCAGACATATGGATTCTAGTAAATGTGCATCACCGTGGTTGAATGTCCCAGTAACCATTTCTCTCAGTGTAGTCTTTAACAGACCATTGCATTGTTCAGTCTTCTTGGTGGCTGATGCATGATATACCTTGTCAATACTGTGTTTCTTGACCTGGATATCTATGAAGCAGTTTCAGAAATTTGTCCCATTGTCTGATTCAGTTCCTTCTGGTGTGTTATGTTATCATAAAACCAGTTATTCAAAGGTCAGGGTATTTTGGGTGTTGGAATTGGTTACAGGGTATGTTTCTAACCATCCAGTAGTCACCTCCACCACAAGCAAGCACATGGTTGCATCGTCATGTTTATAGTAGTATGACATACTTGATCTGTCAGGCCTTCCTGTTTTAGTATCTCAGCCACTGTCCTCTGTGTCAGAGAGGTGTTGCCTCTTTGGCTTGCTTGATTGCGGCAACCTGTTTTGTATTCAGATACCCTGTGTAGACAAGTCCACCTCCCTTTATCATGAGACTGTATGTTGTGTCTCTTCCTAGACATCTTGTTGTTTTCTTGGGCTCATCAAGCTATGAGTAACTTACCCGTACATTCCCAGTCCAGGTCCATGTGACCCAGTTCAATTCTAGCAGCCTGGCCTACCTGTTTTGCTTGTTCTGATATTCAGTGGTGGTATGGTTTTCAGGGACATGAGGATCTATGTGACAGACCTTTACAACAAGATTCTCTGCTCAGACAGCAATGTCCTACTACAACACAGTGGTTCAGACATGTTTACCCCTGTGCTGCCAGTTGAATCCATGATTCTGTGCATAGAGAGCACTCTGGCCACATTTCTCATTCAGTGATATCTAACTACAACTGGATAGCTTTCACCTCTGCAAACTGTCTTGATTTGTCTTTTCCTTTGGTTTCTGTACTTGGTAGGACTCCATACAGCAGCTTTCCACTTCAGTGGATTCCCACAATTTGATAGGACTACTTGATAATCAGAGAATATTGTTTCCCACTTTCTGGTAACATATACACTGGGACCTTTCCAATGTGACTCACCTCCTTGGGCAATGATCTCAGGTCTCTGCCTTCTGGCCAGTTCATGATCTCTACCAGAATTCCTGGTTAGTTGGGGTTCCCGCTTGGAGCCCATTGCATGATCAATTCTACCCACTTAGTCCATGTAGTGTCTGTTGCATGATGTGTAGAGGGGACACTTAATTTGAACATCCTGTACATCAGAGTAATTTCTGGTACCAAGAAGATCTGTGCTTCTGTACTAACTACTTCTGAAGCAGCTTGAATCACTTCACATCCTACCAGTATCTCTTTTCAGTTAGGGTGTAGTAGGTCTCAGATCTTCTCTACCACATCTCCAAAATCCTAGGGGTTGACCTTGAGTCTCTCCAGGTGCTCTCTTCCAGAGGCTCCAGTTGCCACAACATTTCCTGGTTGGGGTGTACTTCTGGTCCTGTCCAACTGCCCTAAGGGTTACTGCACAACCTACCTCCTGTTTGATTTCTTTAAAGGTTTGTTGCTGCTCCGAGTCCTGGTTGCAATATTCATTTTGCATTACTCAATGGAGTGGACTCCCAAGCTGACTGTAACCAAGGATATACATTATCCAGAAACCCACAATGCCTGTGTTTTCTCTCTGTTACCTGGTGGGAACATGGCTGTTACTGTATTAATCACATTCATTCGGATGTGGTAATATCTACATACCATTTGGTTTCCTAAAACTAGGTCTCTGGTTTGGGTCCTGTGGCCTTGCTTTCTTTTGGGCAAAATCAGCTTTTAGGAAAAATAATAATCCAAATATTTCTTTCTTAAACACTTAATTGCACTGTCTCAAATAATGATGTCATCAACATATTGCAAGCATTGAGGAGCTTCACTCTGTTCTAGTGTGGTGTGTATCAATTCATGGCAAATGGTAGGGCTCTGCTTCTACCCATGGGACAACCAATTCCATGTATTGGACACTCCTCCATGTGGAAGAAAGCTGTGGCCTAAAGTCTGATGCCAAAGGAATGGAGCAAAAAGCATTGACCACATCAGCTGTAGCATGTCATCTGCCTGCCTTTGACTCCAGTTCACATTAGAGTTCTAGCACGTCTGGTACAGCAGCACTCAGTTGTGGAGTGTTTTTGTTCAGATCAAGATTGTCTCCTGTTAGTCTCCACCCTCCATCAGACTTTTGCAATGGCTGTATGGAACTACTGAAAGGTGATTAAGTCTTTCTGATGACTTCTTCATTCTCTCGTTGATGAATCAGCTCATGTATGAGAACCAGGGGTTCTTGGATGGTGTGCTATTGCCAGCAGTGCACCATCATGGTAGCAATTTGCACCTGCTCTTCTTTGATGCAGAGCAACCCCACAACAGAAAGAGAGGCCAGGCAAGGTAAACAGCTGTGTTTAATCTTCTCTATATTCATGGTAGGTACACCAAAGGCCCACTGTTACATTTTTGGGTACTTGAAGTATCCTCTTTTGAGTTAGTTTATACCAAGGATGCCCAGAGCATTTGAGCTAGTCCACAATAGGTTGCTTCTGCTACTTGTTCCCTGTTAGGTTCACTTCAGTCTCCAACAAACACACCAGTTGTGATTCCCTGTCACTCCAGAGATCCAGATGGGTTCTTCCCCCATGTACCTTGATGTCATTATGTTACATTGTGCACCAGTGTAAACCTAGTTGTTCCTTTCCTCTGCTTGGCTGGAGGAAGAGCCCCTCTCTTGCTGGTCAGAGCATTCATTACCTGATTCCTGTAACTGCAAGCCAGCAGTCCCTTCAACAGGATCAGAAGTGGAAGTTTCCTCAAACCTTCTGCTGCATCTGCAGGAGTAACCTTCCTGGATATATGCTTTTTGGCCACTGCTTTTTCTCACAATTCACCTACCTCTAGCCTAGAAGCCCATGTGGGAGCATCATCCCTCTTCCTCATGCTGTCCCAGTGGTCATGCAGGAAGAACCATAGGGTGGCACATAGCATGAACCCATGGGTCTCTCTCAATTTGCCCTGACTCCGTAGGACACTTGTAGTAGTTGAGACACCAGACTGTAGGGGAGAAGATAATTTGTTTTCTTGGAGGTGCTGGAACTGTTTGGACACATTCTCCAAAGCCAAGACACAGGCTGTCCTGGTTGGGGCTGGACTAGAGTTCCTGTTGGTTTAGCAGCGGGAGGAGCTGCAGCACCCTGAGACCCCAGGGGCTCCCCAGGTCCCAGTGCCCTCACCTGTGTGCGGGGGCGGGGGGAGCACAGCTGGAGGGCTGGGCCCCAATTGGCTGATATTCCATGTCATGTGACATTGTGCTCACTATATAAAGGCAGGAGTGGGCTGGGAGGGGCTTTCAGTTCTGGGGATGTGTCTGTGGTGCCTTTGTGTTTGGGATCTCTAGGCGGGAGCAGGCGGGTGTCGGTCAGCGAGCAACTGTGTTGTACATTACCTGTTGATACTGCTGTCAGCGTATTATTCTGTTACTGTTATTAAACTGTTTTTATCTCAACCCGCAAGTCTCCCTTTGCCCCTCCAATTCCCTCCCCATTCCCAAGTAGGGGGAGGGTGGGTGAGTGACTGCGTGGCGTTTAGCTGTTGAGTAGGCTCAAACAATGACACAGGCTCATAATGTTGGAGAGGAAGAGAGATTCTCTTCAATTTAGCAGGGCTGGCCAGCCTACAGAGTTTTGCCTCAATGTCTGCCCAGTCCATTATCATCAGGGTGCTGGTGTTGCCAGCAGCTCCAATGAGGATGCCAGGGCTGCTGCCGGTGCGTGAAGTCTGTGTCTGCATTAGCAAGTAGTGTAGTACAACAGGAGTGAACTTATAACAAAACAGCTTGTGGTTAAAGACCTACAATCTGCATGTTTATGTATTTATACATGTTTCAAGGGATTTACCTCAGACTGGCTCAGCTCTGATCCTGTCAATAGCAGTTGAAGATTTAGATGCTTCTGAGATACAATGTCAGTTTGCCTAATGCGAAAGGGATGCAATTTTGTCCTCTGAGACTATTCTGCAATGCAAACCAAGGCAATGTGAAAGGTCATAAGAGATGTTTGGTTCAGAGGTGTATTCCTCATCTAAACTAAAATGTTAATACGCTTAGTTAAGCATTCAAATATACTCTACTGTAACTTGGAAGAGCCCTAATGAGAATGAGCTGAACCAAATGTCATCATGCAGAACTTACTATTTTTTATATATTCCAAAAATAAATACTTCTAATGTTGAGCACACCGTGCCTGTTTTCCTATAGCTCCTGTCTGGTATAATTCATGTAAACAGGTATAACATACTGTACTTCATTTTCACAAGATTGTTTTTTAGGCAACTCATGGGCTTACATTTATGCACATGAAACTAAAATGAGATAAAAGAATGGAAATTGATATCCTTTTAAAATTGAGAGTGTTTTGGGGAAGCTTTTTGTTGATTCTGAGGGTCTTGCATCTCATTTTTAAATACATGAACTTAAATGGGATTTCAAGAAAATAATTTAGAATAAACACATTTTTGATGAACAAGGTATATTTATATAATAGAAAAAAATGAAGGTTATTGAGAGAAAGTAACACTGAAGAGATGTGCACAACAATGCAAGGAAGATTCCTCTGTTAGAACCATGGATATGTTTTTCTTCTTGTAAGAGACTAACATAACACCTGTGTTATATTTAATAATTTCTGACATTTGACTTTTATGAGTCTAAGAAAGTCAGACTTCCTCTTAAGCTACTGGGAATTCTGATTTGACATTGATGAGAAATAGCTGTTGGTATAATAGTTTATTAAGAAGTCTGAATGTTTCATCGAGCATAGTTGGTATTGAATCTTAATTTTCCATTTTTACCAAGTCAGTAACAAGATAAATCTTTCACTTGTTAGTGTTATAAAAGTATAAAGATGTGAGTGAATATATTCCATGCAGGAAAACTAGTGTAGTGTATACTATTGATAGCAATGGAAAGAAAACTTAGTGTGGTAAAACTTTGGTGGTAGTTTTAGAAACCAACACTAATGGTCATGATAAAAGATATCCACATAAGTAAAAGGTATCTTAATTTATTTTCTGTGTATTTAGGAGCAGAAAAATGATTTATACTGCATTTTAATTTCATTTACCTTACATGAATAAGAGCTGTAAATAAATATATTTACATTAAGTTCTGCTTTACTGTTGATTGAAAGAAAACAACTTTGGGAGATATACAACAGATAATTGAGCAATTATCTGACTGTTGTAATTGAAATTTCAGAAAATGTTTTTTCAATTTTTTTCTGACAAATTGTAAAAATCTTCCCACAGAAATTTTAAATAATGTTACCTACTTGAATATGTTTATTCTTTTGTCTTTCAGAAAATCTGAAATTACTTCCCATGGGCATTACTGAAGCCTGTAATTAGTGCTGTGTTGTTTTGGGGTTTTCAGTGACAAAACTTAGAAGTACTGTTTTTGAAATATGAAAACCAGAGAATTGCAGTATAATGATTTTATATGGCTAAATTTGTATTTTTAAACTATAATGAATATTTTATTGACCTTAGTCTTCACTATTAGCTTTTAATAGGTCACTATGTATTAGTGCAGGGAGGCAGAACAGTTCCACAAAAAAATGAGTGCAGCTTACAAATTTTTTTTTTCCTGCTGTTGTGTGGATTGAAATGTATTTTGTACTTTAACAGCTGTGCTACAACTAAGTAGGTGTCTGATTTCCATGGATTTTAATAGAAGTTGGGCAGAATCTTGGGACCACATTATTTTGCATTGCAGGCTTTTACCCAGCACAGCTGAGAATGAAGATTTTCCTTCTTTAGCAAGATGTTTTACTGTTCAGTATCTTGGAAAAGTCATATGTTCTGAAAGTTACTTTTTTTATTCTCTAAGATGGGGATGAATCTACTTGTCTTCTTGTGTCCTACACTCTATTTTAACTCCTAAATCCTTAGTTTCAGATATTTATGTATGGTTACTAACATCTTTTGACATTACAGTCTGGGATGAATGTTCTTTAAACAGTAAATATGTCTTTGGCTTTTTCTTACTGTGTGGACTAGAAACTTAAGAGCATGCTAGAAAAATAAAGTTAGTACTTTCCCCAGTAAACTTTGGAGAAAAACAGGAATGTAACACAGTTAAAACATAAAGTTAAAAACATAGTAGTTGTGTAATGCTACAGGAATATACCATGTACATGTTAACACTTTACAGACAACCAGTAACAGATTCACAGTGTGCTTGTTTCTTACTTGTATTGATAAGCTGTGTCTATTTAACTGTTTTACAGATAGCTGTGCTTACACTGAGTGGAAATAGTATGTTTGAATCTGCTTTTCCATATCAGCAGAATTTAAGCAGAACAAAAGTGAAATTCTTTAAGAAATGTGATGTTAGAATGAGTTGACTGGTAAAGGGCAGAGGACTTCTTTAGCAAACAAACAAAAAAAAAAAACATGTATCTGTCCATGGATGTAAGTGCATCCATGATGGATAATCAGAACTCATCTGTGATGTTCTGTTTATTTCTGAAAAGAGTATATGTAAATTTTTACTACAGCCATTGAACTGTCTGCAGTTAGGCTTCTCAGAGCTTTCCAATGGGAGCCCATTTCTAGCTTGTATAAACTGTTTGCTTTTATCTAGTTCTCAAACCGTGGTCAAAAGCATGTTCTGTTGTGCTGCAAGGCTTCTGAGCATCTCCTGTGGCACTGATGCACACCTGTAATCTAGTCTGGTTACTTAAAATTCTGTAGCTGTACACAGTTGATGGGTGTGAACAAGTCTGATAATATAGCAAGATGGAGGATAACAGTATGGAAATCAGTGTTGTCAAAATAAAAGTTCAAGTTAAAGAGAATAATTTTGGTAACTTGATCACTTAAAATATATGTAGTCTCTGATATTTTTCTAATTCAAAATGTATGTTTAACTTAGCATATGGCAATATGATGTTCTCAGGAGAAGCTTCGATTACTTTTCCCAAAAATATATTACTTTAAAAGTTGCCTTGTAGAAATCAGTGTTGTTTGTGGATTAAAATAATGAGGTAAGGACCTGCCTGTAGTTTTTCCTGCTAATTAATTCTGCTTGACCTTTTGAGAAATTACACAGGATTGTTTCTTGGATTTATTTTTTAGGCTAATAGCTTTAAATTGTTCAGTACATTTGATTTGAATAATTCTTTATCCCCATCAATACAATATTAGTCATTCTCCTTGTTCAAATACTGCACTGTTTTGAGAGAAAAAAATATTTTAGGGATCGGCCATTTTGTTCCATCAGTGAAAGGAAATTATTTTTCTATTATCAGTAGTAATTTCAAGCTTTTTAATAAGAGACAACATTCTTGATGTTATTATAATTTAAGATAGAGACATCTAATTTTTATACCTTTGCATATTGCAGTTTGAAAAAGGAAAATAATTATGATTTTTTTCTATATCACAGAAATATATTTGTAAAAGATTAATGGGCATTATGAGTTTCTGAGAAGTTCAGTTAAAATCACTAAATAGCTGCCTTTTACTTATAAAAATAAACATCTGCATGGCAGGGAAGTAATGCTGCCATATTTTCAGGTCTAGTACAGTCAACATCCTTGCAGAAACAATAAAACTAGCCAGAATTTTGAGGCCAGGGCGTATGGTTTCAGCTTTAAAGGGCCAATTTACAGAAACTTTCTAGACCTCTGAGATTGTCTTGCAAAGATGATAAGTCTTGAGAGAAAAGAGTGATAAATTACTTAAGGTAATCAGGCCTTTGACTTTTTAATAAAATGTTTCCTAGTCCCACTTGATCTCTCATTTGTCACAATTTTTAATATTTTGTTGATCTCAGAGGAAATAAATCATCGGCTCATCACACTACTTTTCCTTATCCATAGGTGTATCAGCATGCATTGCACATCTCAGTAAGCAAGCAGGAGAGGAATTTTCAATCAAGAAGCTTAAGATGCAATGTTTTCCCACCTAGCACTTTGATTGATGGTTCCAGGGGTAGCATAGACTTTGTGTTTACTCTCATCAAGCTCAATAAATTCAGAGTAGGCAACTGCAATTTAACCGAGAAGACTATTGCCACAAAAAGTATGTCTCAAAAAAAAAAAAAAAAAAAAAAGCCCACAACACAAACCAAAACAAAACACAACACAGAAAAACAAACTAAAGAACCCCCTGTCACTTTAGGTAAGCTGTTTTACGATACTATGTCTTCCCAGATTTTTAAATGGGTAGCTCAGGGTCCATTACACACTAAATTAGCTGTATGCTCCTATTTTCTCTAGAGTAGATGGCTAAAATCTGTCAAAACAGATGAAAAACAGATCCAGTTCTGGTTTGAAAACTATTTATTTCTTTCAGTTCCTACATTTCCTTATTTCTTAAATTAAACTATATTTTCAAAAATATATTTAGTTATGACTGAAGCTCTCAGGACCTGGAAAGATAAGAGCAAAGCATAAAAATTAGTTTAACTGTTGTCTTGATCAAGTGATTTTAACACTGCAGGTCTGAGGGACTGTTATGTCTAAATGAAAAGTAAAGTTCTTTGGTGTCATTCAGGTCTGTTGTGCTGCCTTCAACATAAAGAATCTTAATGCAGACAACCTTACATATCAGCTATTTTCTATTGATTATGTGAACTATTCCATTGGTGTCCTCAGGATCAAGATTTTCATGCAGTCTTCTTGGTTGCAATTTAAATAGTAATAATAATAAATATTATAATTTCCTGTAAGCTTTAAAGTGATAGTGAGTTTGAGTGCCTTTGGATCAGATGCATCTGTGTGTATTTGAAATCCCTATACTATGAATGTTCCTCAAATATGGTTAGAGTTTTCAGTTCACAAAAACTTATAAGTGCTTTAAAGCATAAGGAAGCTGTATTATTTGTATTTACTTTCTACAGATTTGAAGTTCTTAGGATTTTTGCAGTGTATTTGTTGAATTGTAGTTAATATTAAAAGAGTAGTGATTGGAGTATCCATTTTACTAACAAATTCTCAAAGATATCTTTTGTTCTGAGTATTGTATAATCTTAGTCCATGAGACAGGCGAATAGAGGAAGAACTATTATTCCTCTTTGGAGCTTGGAAAATGGGCCCCTGGAGAAGTTCAATGGATCTTCATTTAATACAAGTGTGTTTACCTGTTGTAACACAAATGAAGTGTGTCAGATTCAGGGGTCAATCTAGACGTTCTCAAATTCAATGCATTACTTTAAATATGCTATCCTCTATCAATGTATCATATCAGCATGTAGTCTTCCAGTTTGAAAGGTCTTAGTTTAGATCTACTGGAAATTTAAAGGTAAAATCTACTTAAGATTTTGAGTTGAGCTCCAGTTTATTAAAAGCATCTGTAGGTTCTAATATTCTGTAGAAAGTATTTGCCTTGTCAGGCAAAAAGTTCAGAGAAATGGGCTGTGCAGATTTTGCTATTTCAGAAGTTAAACATTACAGGTTCCTTATTTTTATATTACATTTGCAATCGTCAAGTCACTTCAATATCAGTAAAATATTCAATTAAGTCTCTGTATTCTGATGAAAATATTTTCATTATTCTTTCCTAATTTAAAATCAGAGAAAAAAAAACAAGAACATGGCTACCGACACTTAAAAACTATGGGTATGCTGTGAAGCCACTCAGAGCTATGCAGTTCTGATAGCAGGCTTTAAAGCAGCACAGTATTATTGCTGAAAAATTAGGACAGCTTTAGTATATAAACTGAAGGGAATCTAGAAGGTCAAACATGCATAACTCCCATTT
Source organism: Tyto alba (assembly GCF_018691265.1). Lineage (NCBI taxonomy): Eukaryota > Metazoa > Chordata > Aves > Strigiformes > Tytonidae > Tyto > Tyto alba. The sequence continues at coordinate 34,453,720 of NW_024881276.1, read as the reverse complement.
GTTTAATTCTTTCACCGTAAGCTAGAAAATGTCAACTAAACGCAGAAACTCTTTTACTGTTGTCAAATACTCTTCATAGATGTGGGGCTCAGTCTTGTGCAGTACAGTGAGATTTAAACATTAATTCATTTGTTGAAATCAACTCTGAAAAGCTAAGGAAATAAATGGTTATATTCACAAATGATATATCACATCATTACAATTGAGGCCTGTAAATTATTCTGCAATCTTTTTGTATGCTTCTGACTGGTTCTTTTTTAGAAATTTCTTTAGCTCAATTTACTCCTAACATTTTAAAGACAAAGCCCTCAGGAAAGCAGAACTTAATTTCACAAATGGATTTGGGGTAGCTTTTCTATGCTGCTATTGCATGGGTTCAGTGCGGTGGTGCATTAAAGGGATGGAGGTGTTCCTTTTGGCCTAGGTATCCTGAGACATCTAGGCTGACAACACAACACAGTGAGTCTGGAAATTCCTCATTTTTTAACATGGATAGGCTGATGAACTGTCCTTTAGAAAGGGTTGTGTCTATTCCTTGACTGTAGAAGTAGTCTGGAGTATCAGCCTGGCTGGATACAGCCGTAAGGTGAAAAGAAGGCTAACAAAGGTGTGTGTCTCATGGAGTTTCCTTTAGTGATAAGAAATTTTTACTCAGTGAATGCTTGAGACTTCAAACTGTAAAATCTCTGCTAACTCTTTATGGCTTACATCCAGTAATGTAAAGGAAGGAAGTGGCCAATAATGTATAGTGCAGTTATAATTATGAAATAAATGTAATTTCATAGATTTGGGAATATGGACTGTAGAAAGTAGAAGACCTGTTCCCCCACCTTCACAGTAAAATCTTACCAATAGCATGCATCTGGCATACAGCTTTAATTGTCTGTTGATATCAACAGAAAGTAGATCCCATCACAGGTTTTTCTTATGGACCTGATCCTGAAGTGACATAAAACTTTGGTGCTAATGTTGGCTAGAACTTTTTGGTCCCCACCCACCCTTAGAGACTGATGTGGGCTTCTTTGATTCCAATGTACTTTAAATATGGCAAACTGTTCTAGTTTATCTATAAATGATAAAAATTTATTTGACAGAAAAGTAGTCTCAGCCATTCCTTATTTAGTATACCTGTAAATAATCCTGTGTTTACCTACTATCTAGGTAATTACAGTTACCCTAGTTTGTAGATATTAACCAGTACACAGGCAGATTTTAATCATAAATTGTTACTATAAGAACTAATTTTAAAAAATTCATATTATCCCTTCATTATTCAGTAATAGATTAAATAATTTTTTATATTTAAACCTGTAAATTATATTAACATCTCAGGATATATTTGCAGTACTTCATTTATAGTTGTGAAAACTTTCAGTCATAAGTCACTATTTAAAGCTAAAACTTAAAGTCTTGTTGAGTGGCTGTTTTCTTTTGATGGCTAGCGTACTCCCAGAGTATCTTATTACCACAGATGAACGCTAATTAAATATCATCCCCACAAGCCATCTTCTTTTCTCACTGATTTGTTCTGGAAGAGATTTTACCTACATTATCTGCTTGAACTATTATAATTTGTTGTTGAAATAATTGTGATCAGAAATTCTTATGACTCAGAAGGATGAAAAGGGCAGCTGTTAGAGCAAAGTAATGTCTTCTGCCAAGCACATGTAGAAGACAACCATTTATCATAAAGTTATTGAATAAGAAGATATCCAGCAGCAAGGAGTTCAATTGTTGTTTTATAGAACACAGTCAAATTTATTTGCTGATATTCAAACCTGCGATATTTTTCTGTGTAGTTTTACAGCTTAATCTATTTTAAATGGAGTACTTGGGTGAAAATACTTAAAGAAACCACAAAGCAGTCTTGAATTTCAGAATGCTCTGTATGCTCCGAATTCTATTTATGATCAAATTGTAAAATTCCTAAGATATAAAATATTAAACCTGCACTGCATAATTTCTGTGAACATTAATGGTTACATTCCTTTGTATAGTAAGGTAATTTTATGGGTGATATATTACAGTGCTACAAGCTTGGAGGGTAGCTGTTGTTTAAAGATAGTTGTCATGCACATGATAAATCTTATTTTTCATAAAGTTATACTTCACATTTATTAATCTACAAAAAACTGGCATGTAATTTCAGTCTTGTAAAAATGTTTGAAGAGAAGTCCTCCCTGAAGTCATTTGAGCAAATACTTAAAAGTAAAATGGACCAAAAAAATACCTCTTGGAACATGCAAAGGCACTTGCTAATTAATAAAATTGCAAATGGGTTGTTTACAGCATCAGCATTTTCTGATCCTGATGTATTGATTAAGCAGTAGATGTGTTAAAATTTTCAGTTGTTGAGTTGTTTTAGAATAGAATTATTTTTAATGTGGTGAACAGTTACTGTATACAGAAGGCTCTTAGATTATTTCCCTTGCATAATACGGAAGTGTAAAGTACAGCACACAGGAGCTAGATTAAAGGCTAAGGGCTGCAGACTTTTCTGCAAGTATGGTAGCTCAAACTGCAGGAAGTATTACCATCAATATAGTATTCTCTAGATATAGTTAGCAATAATAAATAGAAAGCTCTTATCGTGTCTACTGAACTTCAAAATTGAGCTGAAGATATAATGATAGTGAAGACAAATATGTTTTTATAAGAGGTGTTATGCCTCATCATGATAACAAGGTGTTTGTTTCTATTGTTTTAGCAAGTTGAACTGAAATTTGAAAATAAGGAAAACAAAGCCAAAGCATTGGCATTCTTTTCCAAGACATTGATGCCAACTTATCTTTCCTAAAGTGAAACCAAAGGGAAACAGCTGCCACTTTCATATTCTGTGAGTTTCAGCCTTGTAATGGACAGATCAGTACCGTTATGTGACAACATCTTCTTATACTATAATCCAGGCATGAATAACGTCATGTAAGTACCGTTAAGATGACTCAGAAAGGCTGGTACCAGTTTTGGCTGGGAGAATAGCTGTCTGCTGACTAAGAAAAATGTGCAGTTTCAATGTGCAAGTATATGTTACTCCTGTGGCTCAACCTGAGCCTGTTAAGAATGTAACTGCAATACCATTAGTAGGACTTTTTCTGCAGCTGTCACTGTGCAAAAGAAATATATGAGGTATTTAATGTAGTCCAAGATTTTTGATGTATTGTTTTTTAGGTAGTTTTTGATGGGTACATTTCAAACTTCTGTAAATTTTTGAAACATTTGAGAGTGAGAAAATGGAAGAAGAAGATGGCTTATTGCAACGCTGTTGTAGGGAGCACCCTGTCAATGACCTGTTTGCCAGAACTCTGGACGCCTGTCATGGTTATAGCTTTAGAAAACATTTCTGAAAACCTGTGCTTGCTCTACACTTCATATTTTTTTAAAGAAAGCAGTAATTTTTCTTTAAAAACAGAAGTTCATGAGTGGGAGGGGATTTAGGTTAACTGCAAAAATGCTGTGAAGTTGGAAATAAAACCTTTAGTCTATGAACCAAAAATTACATGTAAAAAACATTCAGGAACTCAACTAGAAGATGAATAGAATAAACTACCAGGTACATGGAAGAGCTAAAGACAGAATTAATATTAAAGCAAACCAATCATACAGATACTAAATAGATTGTTCAAATTTTTCTATCACTGATAAAATTTTTGTAAGTTTTTCCTTTCTTATTTCATAACTAAATGCTGATGCATGAATGAAAAAACACATATGTATTTATACCTATATGAATTTTACAAAAGTTTATTGAAGATTTTGTGTGGGGAAAAAATGGGTTGTTGAGATTGACTCTTTGCTGTCAATGCTGTGTGCTTGCTTGCCTAATTCGTAGGGGTTTGTTCCTAAGTCAGAAAATTGGAGCTCTGTAAGTGAGAAACAGTAATAGAGCAGCAACATACATTTTAAATGGTTGCTCATTGCTGTAAAAAATGCCATTAATCATTAAGTGTTAACCAAACTGGAAAATTGAAGTAGGTGATTGTCTCAATATATACAGAAATTGTAAGTAACTATGACCTTCAACAGAGCAGTTGAATTAAGAATCCCATTGTTTCAGAGTATTAATAATTTTAATAACTTCTTCCAGTCATTCTGAAATTCAAAGCTATGACAATGGAATCAATTGGTATAGATAAATTCTGGAAAATTAGGTTAAGACTCTCACTGAGAGGAAAAATGCTCAGGGCATAGTTTCTTTGTCTGTGCTTCTAGGAAAATATAACTTAAGGGTCAGTGTCCATTCTGCTAAACTGTACTGCTGTAAGTTAATAGTAGTGTTATAAATGTATTTCATCTACCGATATTTGTCATGAACTGTATTGGGAATGTATCCCAGGGATGGTACCTCATTGACACTGTATTAATTTGAGGCATTCTGGGAACTAGTTCATAACAGGCTGCCTGTCTGCCTCCTCCAACCTTTGTTGTGAGAGTTCCCTGTCTCGCCCTATGCTGAAGAGGATCATTACCAATCCAGCAGTCTGACATATGCTGCACTGTGGGTTGTGTGTTGTGCTAATACAATTTAGGATTTGTATAGAAAGAGACTGAACAGAGTCAAGTGTGGAAATTTGAAATAAAATTCTATGCTTCTTAGGAGGTATATGTGGGTTCTGGTGCTCAAGAGGTATAACGTCATGAAGGGAACAGACCTTACCATAGACACACAAAAGCCTTCTGGTGAGGACAGTTATCAGAGTGTGAGTTAACATCAGGTCGTGCAGATAATTATGGAAAAAGCCAGCTGTGGTACTACATGTTTAACTCTCAAGTAAATTTTTTTTTTTTTAATTTTATGAAGAGCATACCTCTGCTGTTGAGACAGGCTAACAGGGAAGGTCATAGCTGGTGCAAAATGGGTTATTGATGATATCTGTCATGGATACCAGTCTATGTCAGTTTGACACTAGAAACTTAAGTCTCAGTGATAAGACAGAGGAGATCTGTGATAAATAATGGGTTCAGGGAATTATAATAATTTGTTAGACACAACTGTTGTGCCCAAAACAATAGCATAATATAAAAGAATGGGTTTCAGAAGTGATGCTGGAGGCAACTGATAATATGAACTCAGACATAATCCTCTCTTTCCAACAAAAAAAGAAATTAAAATTTGTATCTTCAAAAATTTGTTTCATCAGTGTTCAGTCTGGCCAAGTTCAGTGTTGCATATTATGTGAGGTACATTAACTCATGAGGGATCTGGCACTTCCCTGTTGCACAGTGTCATTGCACTCTACAAATAAATGATTATCAAATGTCTATATATTTTAGCACTGAAGAGGTATAAAAACAGTTGTCAGCAGGAGAATGGATCTGTCTAAAGCAAAAATGTCAGGGATATCATTCCTAAAAATTTTTTCACCATTTACATATGAAAGAGAGTTATTAAGAGAGAAAGGTAAATGGACAGTAAATCACTCCTTTCTTCTCCTCTGCTGATATCCGTAATTTCAGTTCAGCAATTTGGTATGATCAAAGGACAGAATGAAATTTGGAATCAAACTCAAGTAAACAACCCATTTACTCTAAAATCACATTAATAGTAAGATACTTAACCATCAAGTATTAGGTACTGGCACAGCATAGGACTGCAGAATTCAACTTCTGTTCATGGGTAATAGGGGGAAAGGCTGATGTGCTAATGCTGTTTTGTTCTGGTCTTCACTAATAGGGTTACTACTGGTGTCTAATAGAACAAATGCTAGCAACAAGCTTGTGTCATCCTTAACTAGGGAAAAGAATTTAGAAAATGTTTAGGTGAGTTAGAGGTTTTCAATTTAACTGAGCCTGTTGAACATTATCCCCAGACATTTAACAAACTTGTGAAATCTCAAAGGTGTTAGCAGCTGTGCTTGAGAATTTGAAAAGGACAAGTAAAATACCAAATGACTGAAGAAGGGAAAATATTTTGCCTTCTTCTACACAGAGAAGAAAAGGAAGAACTAGGGTGTTACAAGTCACTGCTCTAAAATATCCAGGAAAGACCCATCAGAAATAACCACAAAATTGAGCTGTAGTCCTAGAATGTAGTGAGAATAACAACAGATAACATAACTTGTTGAAGAAGTCCATGTTTCAGGCCATGTGAAATTAAAAAAAAAAACAAAAAAAAACAACAACAACAAAAAAAAAAACCACCAAAATTATTATATGCTATATATAGAGAGTTTGGCATGACTTTCAAGACCATATGCTACTTAAAAGTACAAGATGAGGAAAAGAATACATAGAAAATTCATCTGGAGTACTCACTATCTGAAAGAGTACATCAACTGAAGCTCTGTGACAATCTTTCTTTGGTTCTGTTCTGTGTTATATTAATGAGTTACCTGGATGATGATGTAGACTGACTTACTACAGTTTCAGATGATAATGAGTGCAGAACAGAAATGTGATGTATTTTTAATTTCTTTGTCTCAAGAAGACTCTTGATGCACCAGACTGAAATGCTGTCACTGGTGTTGCATCTAAACACCAGAAATCTATGGTTAGTAAAAAGTACAAAATCATGGTACCTTCAAATCAAGACTTTTTTCTTTCTGGGGATGAAGGAGTAGAATAAATTGGTGTTGGAGAAGACATCTGACATAACCTACTTGAAAAACAGCTCTATAAGGTGCTTTGAAATAAAGGAACCTGTCAATAGATTGCTGTATAACTTTCAAAATAAATCAAGCATGCTTCTGCCAGAGCAAGGCATTGAAAGGTAGTTATCATGTAGACAGTGTATAAGAATGCCCTACTAGCATGGAGAAATGAGAACACAAGCTATTTTACTAATGCTTTTCCTCCATAAGTGAAAGAAATTGAAGGAGGCTTTGACCATTATTAGTTCAGTAACAAGCACTGGAACAGTAAAAGCTTTATTTGATTAATGAACTGTGGTAAAGTAGCAAGTGGCAGTTGTGCTGAGCTACAGCTTGTATGTGATCCCCTTTGTCCTGTATTCAGGGTGAGTGCAAAGCTACGGTCTTGCACTGTGTGGGAATGTTTGAGGAAGGAAAGGTCCTGTCACAAGACAGTGCCATAATTTCAGACCTGATACAGTGAGTTCTTTTGTTGTTGCATTGATCAGGGCTAAGAATCAATTACATACTTTAAGCTAGCCTTCCTGTCAGTCAAATCCCAGAGTGCAGTTGGCCAGAGTCTGTGTTTTGAATACTGCTTTAATTACAAATAATACCGCAGAATCTAATTTGAACACTCCTGACATAAGGCAGTGCCTAACACAGATAAGGATGTCAGAACGTATACCTTTCCTCAAATTGTTCTTTTGTTATTCGAATTGGTAAAGAACGGGAAGTCTTGTTCTACATCATTATAGTGCATGTATTCTCTTCATCTGTACGCTTACATTAGCACATCTTATGTCACAACAGATCTTGCATCTTTTGCTGAGCATGATGAGCTACAATAACCACTCCTGTCAGATTTCTTGAAATATGGGCAGTGCTGAAATAATGAGGTACCTTGTTATTATGTCACTGCAAGAACGCTAATAATTTTTTTAAATAGCAATATGTCTCTATACTTTGTGGCTCTACAAATGATTCAGATAGGTGTTTCTGATGTCAGTCAGAAAAAAACAAAACAAAACAAGAATGTTTATGACATATTATGTTTGTTCCTGTATCATTCTGCTTTTCAGAGAAAACTAGAAAAAGATTGGGCCTGTTGGTCTTATTTGTAGTAATGTCAGCATAGAAATTTGTTTGATTACATTTTATAAGTTGGTATAACTAGTAGTCTTCATTTCTCATTCTGAAATAGGGCACATGTGATCATGTTTATATAAAGGTGTCTTACATAAGTATTTCTTATTAAATATAGTGTATAATTAAAATATATGAGGAAACGCTTTTACAATATATTAAATATCGAGGTCTCAAATATTTGAAAATGAAGCACTACTACTTTGCTCTGAATTACAAATTAAATATTATTCTGTTGGTGTTAGTTTCCATCTTAATTTACTCTGCTCTTCCTGTTCATTTTTAAGAAGTTAACTCTGAAATGTTAAAAGTAGTGAAGGCTAAAGAGCATTCTGTGGGATCAGAAACAGAGGTTCTAGGGGATTAGTACATGATGTTTGGAATCAGGGTGGTTCTTCAAGTGCCAGAAGCAAAGTTTAATATTTATGAATCCTGTTGGGTCAGCATTCATGCTGGTGAGCACAAATGGAGCTCCATTCCTTTTTGAGGTCTTAAAAATAGCTAAGTATCAATAAGTATGTTTTTTATAATAGTGTAAGAAGCCATCTATGTAACTTTGCAGATAGCCCGAAATGCTAGCTTTATAAGTATGATTCTGCTGCACTATTGACTATAAAATGTTTGCTCAATATGTAGTCATTATAGATAATTCAATAACTTTTTTTATCATACTGCTGATCAAAGCATCCAAAAAGGATGAAATTATTTTAATAAAACCTACTGGGAGCAAAGTTTTGTTCTGCCCTTCTGGGTCAGTTCACTTTGGTTTACAGAGCACATGTTTTTATTAATTAGATGCTTTTCTGTACTATTATTCACAAAGCTACTTTGTGTGAAATTGCCCAGATGTTTAGGAGAGGAATTAGAAATGTGATGTCAAATGCACATGGAATGTACTGTGAAACTTAGTCTAGCAGGAATGGCTACAGAGGTGACGTGATCCAGACTCTGCAGGGTGCAGTCTCTGCTCTACCAAGACTCCTGGGTGATCATCCACAGCCTGTAGCTGCCTTAAGTTTCAGTCATGCAATGACTGGGCTGTTGGGAGGTTCTCTCGTTTAATTAGAGGTCCAGTTTTCCTGCGCTATTCATTTCAAGTAAGATATGTGGTGACTTTTTCTGTATTTTATTTCTATTCATTTTAACCTATCAAATATGCTTCTACTCTTGAATACACCTACTAGGTATATTTTTCAATATGTAAGACAAACAGAAGTAACTAGACATAAAAATAGAAATTCAGAATATAAATAACTATAATTCTGCAAATGCATCTTGGCTTTATAAATTTGAAATCTGGTCAGTTAATTAAAAATAACATAGTGCTTGAATAAACTTAATACATAATTATAGGCCTCTGGAATTCTAAGGAGTTTTTCTATTTCCATGTCAAGCTTCAGTTTTAAAGTTTGCTCAAAGTTCAACTTATTGCATGAAGTTCTACCTAACACATGAAAATATTTGCTTATTAGGCATTATCATTCATAATAATACTGATGTACATTACAAAATTGAAGTGTAGCATGGACCCAAACAATGTTAATTATCATTTTCTAACTGACAATGATAAAAAGAGCCAAAGATACTAGTAGTATTATTTTATTCTTAACGATGACTTTTTTGGTTGTTTTTTGTTTTGTGTTTTTTTGTTTGTTTGTTTTTTGTTTGTTTGTTTGTTTGTTTGTTTTTAAATACTAAATGATTTGCAGGAATAAATCTTTGGAAAAAAAAATTTCATAATTTAAGTAGACAGCAGATCCCTCTGCTTTTTTGACTTAATAAAAGGGCCTAAAAGTTGTAATTTAAAGATTGAAAAACTGCATTCTGTAGCAGTAACTAGTCTTAATCTTTTGTTTTCCATGCTGGCTTTTTCAGCAGAGCTAAAAATGGTCTTTGTGCGTTGCTAGTGTTAAACATGACACTTCCTAGGTTGTACCTCTAGGGTTTGGGTTTGTTTTATCATTTTTATGTTTCTGGCTTTCACTCACCAAAATTTAAAGTGTTATCTAAATAAGAAATTACAAAAAATACTTCAACTGTCTGTATCTGCCAGTCAGACTTTGAGTGTCTCCCTAGATTGCTGATTTTAACATCTTCCTGCCAGTACTTTCCTGTTTACCAATGAACCTCAAATCTCTCTTGCTCTATTTGTATTTAGTAGACTACTAAATAACTATTGTGAAGTGGAAATATAGTAAATTATAACAAATTCCAAGCAACTGTTACAGATTGTTGAAGCTAAGTAAAAAGCAGACAGTGGAAATGGTGTAATTGTTTCTAAATAAGATTTTTGCATGCTTGTTTCACATAGCAGGTTCTTGGGCAGGTTGTTATCAAGATTATTCTGGTGAAGGATGAGGCATAACAGTGTCCTGTCTTCTTCCCTTTCCCCTGTTCATATAGCCTTTTGGAGGGACTGAAATCACAGTGAGGAGAGTCAAGATCATGTGGTGATACTGACCAATCTCTGTTCTCTAAAGGCAGGTAAGGAGCTTCCTGAAGGAACACAGGTTGAATCTGAGAAAGCATCTTATAAAGATGCTTTTTTCTCATCCCTTCCTCTGTGTCTTGACCAGAATGTGATTCCATGGCTGTACCTACACTAAAGAAATCAATTGCTTTGCTTTGAGCATGTTGTCTCTGCTGGGAGTTTTATTACAAATTTTACAGCCCATATGTGAATCTTGGTTTTCATATTGAAGCAAAGTCTCTGCTAGGTAGTTTCCTCAGACTGAGGAAAGGTATAGCAGTAAGAATTGTTAGCCAAATGTCCAGTAAACACTCAGGCAGTACGTTCCTAATACTGACAAAATGTTTTCTGTTATACAGATTTGCAAATGGATTACAGGCCGTTAGAGGCTTAATGTTTCTTTTTCTTAAGTCTTGTTTGTCTGATACTAGGTTCTAGTATCTGATACTCAAGTGTCACTTGAGCCAAAAGACCTTCTAGTACTTCAGGAACCAATTTGATTTTTTTTAGCTTCATATGTAGGAAGAGCAAAGATCTCCTGTCTTCTAATGCAGGTGTTAGGGAAAAGTCCAATATGAAAAATTATATAGGGAATAAGATAACCAAAGACAAGAAAGGCTAGAGAAGAAAGAAGAGAAGGACGGGAGAAACAGAGGTTTTTAAAAGATCAAAGGGGAGAAGAAAATGTAGGAAGGGGAAAAGATGACAGACAGCTGGACTGAGAAAGGGCAGTGAAAAGAAACAATGTTTAGGAGTAGGGGCTCTTTAAGTAAAGATATCATAATACTTTTTTAAAAAATAAAATATCAAAGCTCACTGGTAGAATGTTTTCTGTGGCTGAAAATATTCTGCAATTGTGATCAAGAAATCATTGGATTAAGAAATTTTCTGTAACAAGGGTTAAGAATGAGAGAGGGTGAGGATGGTGATCTTATTTTGTGCTTAAGTATGTGATGCACAAATGTATTACATCTGTGAAGTAAAGATACTTTTGAATTTTAAAGTTATAAATTTTTTTTTTTTATCTAATTCTGCTGGGAAGTTCCCCCACAACTCTTTATGCTAAAATTTGTTTCCAAATAAAAGAAAAATTATTTGTGTTTAGGAAATCAAATTTAAAAAGAGATTGTAAATAACTTTTCATCATGGTTGCTTGGTAAATCCTCGAAGGTCTGTTAATCAGTTTCCTTTGTCTCTACACAAACTGTTTTATGTCTGTGATGGGACTTGTTTTTTGCTCCTCATCTAATTGTATTATTTTCCAGGCTAAATTTTTGATCTAACACTTGAATGACTTTGTAAAAGATAGTGGCCAGGAAAGTGCAATTTTAATTAAGGGGACAGCCAAAACAATATATAGTTAAATATCTAAACCATGTTATTGGGGTGGGGGGGTTAATTATATATGCATATGTTAGTATATATACACATGTATACATATATGTGTAGGTATGTATGTATAAAAATGAAGAATACGGAAATGAGAGAAGACAAGGGAATGTCTGTGAGCTGTTCACTTACAATAAATCCAGATGATCAGATTCTTTGTCACTGCAAAGGGAATAAAGGAAATTTATTACACCTAATGGAAACAAAATCCAAGAACCTCATGAGTCTTAATTCTTGGAACATCTTAGTTGTGAATTAAAAGCAAATACAAGCTTTAGAAAAAGATGTTTGCAGAAACCAGACCCTGCTACACAAATTTTCCTCTATATGCGGTGCTGAATTCCTGTTTAATATTTCTTATAAGTAGAATTATAGACAATTTATATTTTAGTTGTTGTATTGTAATAATTATTATAGAATACAGCATTCTATTTTCGAAATGTTCTTACTGCAACTGTGTATATTTTTTTTCCAATTGAAAAGTTAGGGGAAACAGAATTTATAATAAATATATTTTCTCTTTTAATACATGATATTTATTTAATTCCTTCTTTATTTTTTCTTTAAAAATCAGTTTTATATTTATTCTTTTATTTTCTCTTCTTTCCACAAAAATGTAGTAGCCACGTCTGATGTCCTTTTTAGTAAGAACACACAATTTAACTTTGGATCAAGCTTCTAATTCTATGTTGTGGGATGGTAATTATTTATTTTCATCACCTCTTATTTTTGACTTGCTGAAGGAGATGGAAATTTCCTGACTTCTATGATCAGATAAATAGAAAAATCACTTTTGTCTTGGTTCTCATGAAATACAGATGATAATACATGCTTCTCCCTATCTTGTTCCTTTCTCATCTATACAGTTTCTACATCTTCAGTAAAAAGAGTCTTGTTTTGAGAACTGACACAGCAAAACATGATGAAGTGTAAATTGCAGCAGTAATCTCTGAAATGCATGTAGTAAAGTCTGGAGAAAAGGAGGCTGAGGGGAGACCTTATCACTTTCTACAACTATCTGAAAGGAGGTTGTAGCATGGTGGGTGTCAGTCTCTTCTTCCAAGTAACAAGTGATGAGATGAGAGGAAAAGGCTTCAAGTTGTGCCAAGGGAGGTTTAGTTTGAATATTAGGAAAAATTTCTTCATTGAAAGGTTTATCAAGCATTAGACCAGGCTGCCCAGGGAACTGGCTGAGTCACCATCCCTGGAGGTGTTTAAGTGTAGATGTGACACTTAGGGACATGGTTTAGTGGTGGAGTTGGCAGTGTTAGGTTAACAGTTGGACTTGATGATCTTAGAGGTACTTTCCAACATAAATGATTCTATGATTCTCAGTAGAAACTACATAGGTGGTGAGTTTCCATACAGTAAGCTGCAGAACATGTATTGCATGATAGGAAAGTCTCCACATTCCTCCTGTGGTGCCATTCCCATGTCTACATTACAAAATTCTATCCACTCTGGCACCTGTGAGTTGCATGTGGTATTACTCACATGGTAGATCAAACTGACCAGTACTTCTTGTCTGCAGCACTGGGAGAAAAGTAATTTATTTTGGACTTTTGGGTGAATTTATTCTATTCATTAAGGTTTGACAAATTGGAATTACATATATGGTATCTAGTAATAATGTCTGCAGAATGTTTTTTAAGTTGTGCTTTCTCCAGTTGCTTCCTCCAGAGTTCCTTGTTTTTAGGTCTCTGTTAGTCATCAATTCATCACTCCTCTGAGATTTTTACTTGGCAAAAAGGTTAGTGGTCTAGAGACAACACAGAGAAGTGGTTTATCACCTGCAAAAATTTTAGTAGGATGTCAGTTCTAGACCTTCAGGGTTTTTCAGAAAGTGGTTCCAGCATCACTCTTCAGAAGCATAGTCTTCCATTTTTTTTCTGGATACAGCAGGGACATGCATACCATTTATTAAAATTGTTTGTACTGCAGGAAGATATTGCCTTGACTGAATATTGACTGATATTGGCTGAAGCTACTTCAGATGTAAAAAGAAGTAAAAAAGACCAACCAAACAAACAAACAAAAAACCCAAAACAAAAAAACAACTGAAGTTGGTACTAACCACGTAGCACACTAATAAATAGTTTTGAAGGCAGAGGTTGCATCTTGTTTTCCTCCTCAGCCAAAAGTTTGTTAATTTCTTATTTTCCTTTGATTTTGTAATACTTGCATACAGAGATCTGTTTTGTCACTGTTCTCTATTGTTGAATCTATTCTTGAAGATACTGCACCTTGGTCCTTCAGTGGAGAGATTAAACTCTTTAATTAATGAAGATTACACAGAAATTAAAGTGCAGTGTTGATTAGATGAATGTCATGAGGGTCACTGCATAATTTCAGATGGTTGAGAGAGTTTTCCATACACTTAATAGATGTCATGACCTTGTATTAGTTGAAACGGAAGTTTGAACATGGGAGCAAAGGGCACAGCTTTCCAATCCAGTTACATGAACTGTTGCAAAGCAGAGAGGCGTGTCCCTGAAATGGATAGGCATTATCTTAAACAAATAGTTAATGCTTTCATTGTTAAATAAAAATATTATCTGGTGTGTCTTTGAATATTCTTCTAATCTATATTGTAGGTCAGTATTCCACTAGTATAATTAGAGTATGGTGTGATCAGATGTATGGATCTAATGAGACTAGTGATGGATCTTTTGAAAATAAACCAAATCTTACTTTTTAATTCCATGTAAGTTTAATGTTGTTAGAGAAGCAGAGAATTGCCAATGCAAATTAATGCCATTGAGCTTATTCCTTATTAATTGACCATTGCCAAATAATTAATCATTGACTGGATGTGTAGTTTAATCTTTTCAGTTAATGAAGAACTTTGTCTTCTGGAGGAAAAAATCTGGAAATACTAATCACTTCTAAAACCCTGCACTGCCCTGAAGTCTGTGTTAGCCTAAAAAAAAGTCAGGAGAACTGTTACCTCTTAGAGAAAATATTGAAGAGCATTTTCCTTTTTTTCATCTGTTACAAATGTTGTATTTTGTCTTTAAATACGCTTCGTACTTGATTTTAAGAGATTTGTGTTTTACAGGAGTAAAATTAAAAATAAGATGTGATTTTGGAGTGCTTGTATTTCAGTTCTGAAATATGCATGTTGTTTTCATGATATTCATAGTTCAAACAGATATTAAAGGAAAAACCAAGCAAAAATCAGTCATGTCTCTTAAGTGGCGGATAACTTTCTGAAGGCTATTCTGACTTTGTGAGCAAGAGGGCCCTTATGGAGTATCAGACATCAGCTAAGATCCTTGAAGGGAACCAAAATGTTGTCCAAGGAGCATTTCAAGGTCAATGATCTCTAATCAGCTCAGCCTGGGGCCATCAGCCCACTGACACTGGAAGTGGGCCTGTCTATATTCCCATTACAGCTCTGCCTATTGCCTGGCTGTGGACCTTGTCCTGACCTGTGAAATCTCTTCCTAGCTTGATGTTGTACCTGCCTTGTTGTTATTGACCTGTCTGGCAGTCACTGGACTGTCTGAATCCTAATCTGATCCTGACTTCCCAGTTTAATGTCAGACCTGCTTCATCATGGACTCCCATGACAATCTGGAATTGAGGCTAGGACCCCTCCACCCAACCTTCCCTGCTCCCTCCTTGCCATTTGTGATGGGCCCTAGCTATCAAGGCCCATGCTCTGGCAGCTCAGGGATCTCCCTTGGCTGCCAGCTTCCCTGCTGTTTAGGGAGTAGCTGGTCCCTTGCTATGCCATGGAAGTAACTATACCTGAATTCACTCTATATCAATCATATCATATAAAGCTGTGATTGACCAGGTAATGACGTAAGAAACACCAGATTTAGGTATAGATATAGCAAAACTGGAAAAACTACTTAGGTTGTTTATTTGTTAGGAGACATGATGGCACAGGAAGTCAAAAAGGAAAGTAAAGAAATAGGGAAAAAGCAAAGAAGGTGGTATGGTCAGCTGATGGAAAACAGAGGGGGATGACCCAATGGTAGGAGTGCAGATTTTTTCAGAGGCTGACCTACAGATCCAAGCCCACCTGTAGGTGTCCCCTCTTGATCAACCTATTTGAGTGTCAACCAGATCTGTTTTCAGAAGACTTGGTGGAGAAGGCTAGAGCAAAGAGGGGTAGACCTCCACTCTTGTATGAGAGAAATTTGTAGTTCCGTAGTGGTTGTGTGTGGTTCACGGGTTTTAAGGTCAATAATTAGTAGCTTTGTAGTTGTCTGTGACAGTGTGCACAATGATATAATTGCAAATTAAAAGTAGTAGTGGGTTTACTGGTTAATTAGGTTATTTGTTATTTCATTTATAAGTTTTGTAGTAATTTGTTGCTTAAGTAATGAACATGCTCTTCTGAACTGGTCTTCTCAAGCCTGGAGTCTAAAGAGGGAGAATTGTACCCCAAGGTGACATTCTTAGACTTCTGTTGGAGAGAATTTAATCTCTGATATTGGTGGGTACACATTATAGCATACAGGAAGGTTGTGAAGTATCAGACTTCTTTTCTTCCCAACTTCCATTTATAACGGCATGTTCCAGGAGGAAATAAAAAGTGGTGTTTCTTTCTTTACTTCATATCAAACTCTTTCTTCATGTTGGTTTCAAAGGAAGAGTTCAAATGTGACTCTGAACAATGTATCCTCCCTTTACTAAGAACAATTTTGTACTAAAACTGTTTGTTAGCTTTAGAGATACATTTTGTCCTTTAGGTTCTTGAATACTTTTTCAACTATTTTTTTTTATTATTATTACTTTTTCTTCCATGGCTGCCTAGAGCATTTTACACTACATTTTCTAAACCTGGATCCTCTAAACATTGTACTTTGCTCTGCGCCTACATGTCTTCCATAGATTTAAATGTATCAAGCAAATTTGTATAACCTTTCTTTTTTGGCTTTAAAGAAAAACAGAGAGGGAGCTGAACTTGATATTCAGATTTTCTACTTCATACGTGTATTTCCAACCTGACTTAATACATGAAAGAATAAGGGCACTTGTGCTGCATATCTTTGGGATTGGCTGTTTAGTGATGTGGTAATTGTTGCTAATGTCAAAATATCCATCAGAAATAAATTTTGTCTTAAATTTATATACATTCAGTGGGAGTGAGATTATGAACAATTAGTTTGAATGAAATTCATAGATTTCAGTCTTACGGTGGACTTTTCAAATAATTTTTCAGTGTGTCTTTTATGCATTTGGATTTCTTTACAGTTAATGCTTGTGGAAAGTGATAGTCTGATCAGTGTGTATTCAGATAAACTCTTGCCAGAGTTGACTCTGGATCTTAAAGATTCTTTGTGAAGCTTGATTTTTTTTTTTTTTTTTTTTTCTTTAATGAGTGTTACTGCCCATGGTTGTTGAGTAGTCAAAGGTAAAAATAAGTGGGTTTAGTGTCTAGGAATCTAGGTTGCTGAGTTCAACATTTCTCTTAATTGATTTAAACATACAAAACCCATAAATGTTGAATGGTGATGGTGGAGCATTTTTCACCATTGTAAGAACAACATCAAAAAGAGAAATTAATTGCAGTTTTGTTTAACTTTTATTCTTTGCATAATCTAATTTTATGACTAACTAATTTGCTTTTCTCATAGTTTGTGTGTGCTAATAATGTTGAATTGTTGAAGATTTTGATTAAGCTTGTTACTAATTCTTAACTATGAATTAAAACCAAGACATATTAGAAAGAAGAATAGTAAAATGTTGTTTGAAAACAGTCTGTCCGTAATCTTCCCCAGTTGTTTAATGATTATTCAATATTGTTTTATCTGCTGTTGTTCACATAATACTTAAAAAATGAAGGAACATTAATGTGAAGTTTTCAAGCCTAGCAAAACTGCTGTTTTATGTGAAGTCTAATAGCCTCCAGAATGTAGAAAACATCAAAAGTAATTTCTGATTCACAGTCTATACCCTCCAGGTATAGCAGTTTAATGTTGCTTGTATACATAATTCCTTTATGCAAATATTTAAAGGTTTATATTATATCTTTCAGAATATATTTTCAGCTCTGACACTTTTCTTCTTTGCTTAGTTGCATTTTGAGTGTTGAATTTTATAGGTGTGGTTAAAATTGAAAAATAGAGCAAAAATTAGGAAATGTTTGGTTGCTTCGATAACGTTGTTCTTGGAAACATTGGCCTAGATGTGTGTCTTATTTTAGGAAATAGAGCAGTTTAAATAGATTTATGCTCAACAATACATTTAAAGACAGTAATTAACACTTTCACAAATGCATGAGTTGCAAACATGTTTTGTACTAGTTTAACAAAGAATTTTTAGTAGGCTAATGAAGATGAGGTAACCTATTTTATTTACTCTAAAGAATTCTCCCTACTTTCAGCAAAAAGGCAAAGTAAATAAAACAGGAAAGTTGATCTATTTTCCTATGAACTTTAAAGTACTTCTGCATTAAATCTTTCTTCTCTCTATAGTTTCTCACTTCACTTACAGTCCTTGGGCAACGGATTCTTTGTATTAAGACAATAGAGATGTTTCTTCCAACATCTGGATGATCAATTATTTTGAAATTGCCAGAGCAGTCTCTATATTTTACTCTATTGAAGCTTTCAGACAATGTCAACTGCCCCACATTAGAGTATAAAATAATAATAATAATAATAATAAAGTGTTGACAGTATGTTTTTCATAAGGAATTCATCAATCAGTTTATATCTTTGGTATTTTTTGTGCCTTTTATGCTAAGAAGCTGACAGTATGATGTTCACAAGCCTCACTACAATTCAAACCCAATTGCAGTTGAGAAATATTTATAATAAGTTTAGTGGAGTCTAACCAAGTATTAAAATATTGAGCACCTCCCCATATTCAACCTTCAGGTGCAGGAAGGCCCAAACAGACACAAATGAATGTTATTTCTTTGCCTATCTTTCAGATAATTTTTTTCTGTCTGATGTCAACACTTAATGTATTTGTGCAGAAGAGGTAGTAATCATTGCAAACAAGGTAAAAATCCTTTCCAAAGAAATACTACATGATCTTTAAGGGTAGTCTGAAACCAAAAAATAGTGCTTTTCAATAACGGTTTTAAGGAGAGATTAGTTCACCAAGTTGCTATTACAAAAGACAAAGACTGATTGCTGAGAAGTGAAAAAGTTATGTATGATTAGATAATTTACACTGTAGCCACACTCCCTTATTGACTGGCTTCCATTTGGAAGAGTTCCTGTCACAGGTCCTTGTTGGATGGGGAGCTGCAGGACTTGGGTGGCTGAGGTCGTTTTAGACAGATAACCTGTTTCGCACATCACCCCGGTGTCTTGTCATCTGTTTTCTCAGGCTTCCAGTACAAAAGGCATTTGCTTCATCCTTGACTAATGTCTGCTTGGAATTTAGGGAGAGTGTTTCGATTAAGAAGGTCCAGTTCTTGCAGTCCTAAATGATCATTGCCTTAAAATGCCTACTCTTTTTTTCCAAGCTGACTTCTTTTTAGATCATTTGGAATTTTGTCAAATTGCAGTCTCTAACCTCTTTCAAACAGACCCTTTATGTGGGCCATAATTAATATCACACCCTAGCTTTAAAAGCATTTCAGTCCATATAAGACCATTACTGGGATCTTCCAGCTGTTTCTTTTCTTATGGCCATAGTTTTTGTTGTTTAGATAGTAATTGAAAAGTGCTTTCTTCTCTAAGATCATAAATTTCTGGAGAAACTAATATATCACCTAGACACTTCATATTTCTTCACTAGATATTTCAATCTTTTTTCCAGTTCATCTCCTACCTTGCAGTTGGTATTCTTTGTCCAGTTACCTTTTCTTTGGTATTGAACTACAGCTCAGTACTGTTCAACAGGGTTTCTATCAAAGTGACCTATGTCTACACTGATCCAGTGGATGATATATGTTGGTTCTCCACTCAAGTTGAGAAGGGGAGTGAAGTTCTAAAAGTGTTTTGAAATTTTGAGTAAAAGGCCTTCCCTTTTAATATACAAGTATTATTGCAAGTGTTACTGCAGATCTAGTTTTCTTTGCTGTTCTTTTCATGTATCCCAAGTGTGTTCTTATCTATCTACCCCTGTAAAAAGGCAAAGACAGAAGTTTTGATGGAATCTGCCTTCACTCCATGTCCTCTCAGGTCCCTGATTTTCCTACAGTGAACAACAGAATAAATAGATATTAAAATTTACACATTTCATTCTCATTCAGTTTTGCCCCTTTTAAAAATATCAAATTGGCAAAACCCAGCTGCCCACTAACTTAGTGATGTTTTTTGGGATAGTGTTTTACCAGCTGTTCTATCCATAAGATGCCACTGATTAAGCAACTAGAGATTTGGTACCACTAAGCTGGTTTGCTAAGTGGCAAAACTAAAAGTATCCAGAAGTAGTAGAATAAATAGAAGATGCCTTTAAGGACTGGAAGAGAATACAGGAAAAACCTGGTAACTTCTGATTTATTTTTACAGTGGTTTTGTATTTTATTTGGTGAAAAAAAGATTATATTTCATGTTGTGCCATATAATGTGGATGAGGAGTGAATACTTCCTGTGTTATGTTTATGGTTTTACCCTGTATTCCAGTATATTTGTGATTTAAAAGAGAAGTTTCTTCAAGATGTGTTGATGCAATTTTGCTTCTGCAGAGTTAGCTAGTGTTTAAGTATATGTAAATTATAACAATCAAAATGTATGATTACTGAATCTTTGGAATAAGCAAGTAGAACCAAGGCTAAAATCCATTTTAACAGGGGAGATATATATAGTGTAGGGATTTCCTGTCACATGTAATTCTTCTAGATGAAAAGCCAAAATATATTGTTTTAATATTTTCCTCTGTAACCAACACAGTGTACAATTAATGCCTAACTCAGTGTTGCAGAATATTTTCCCAGGCTTAAAATAGCCAAGGTGCTAAGTGTTTCATGAATACCAAATACTATTTTTGCTTGATAGACCAGGATTTAATCAGACAGCTTAAGACCATCTATTTGTTCTTCAATCTAGATAAAGGTTATTGAATTGTTTTCCATATATAAGATATAAAGGAATGTTGGCATAAGGGCATGGAACAATTATTTTTTTGCTTGTGAGACTTTCTGAAGAATGTGCTCTGAACATCTCATAAAAGTGTATCAGAATTAATTTGAAAATATTCATAGAAGCGGTATCACCAGTACATAATGATTTGTACCATCAAATACCCAAATCTGGCAATTCTTCATTTTAAATTGCCTAATCATAATTTCTGGCTATTTGTTCTTGTTCTCTGTTAAACTGGAGACTGTTGTCTAAAGTCCATTTTCTTGATGCAGGGGTGATTCTGCGTTTTTGTCAATTTTTGTTCTTAAGAACATGAACCTCATTCTGTCCTGCGTGTAAGATTAAATCACTTTATTTTTCTTATTATTCTTACATGTACATCCAATCATTCCCATCTACTTTTTTTTTTTTTTTTTTTTTTTTTTTTTTTTTTTTAAAAAAAACTACAGCAGCTCGCTAAGAACTCATGTTCATTTGGACCTCCAGAGACAGGTTTTTCTGGAAGATGGTCCTTATTTTTTAGTATTTATGCTCGATTCCTGTTCTAGCTGTGAGAGTCAACTTGTAAGTCCCCAAAACAGGGGCTGAAGAAAACAGCCAGAGAGAGAGATAAGGGATGGGGGTGAGAAGAGGCTCTCCAAGCCAAGGAATGCCTCAAACAGTTGCAAGTAAAGAAACTATAGTCATGGGGTGAATAACATGGAGTCTGGAGATGATAAGGTGGCCTGATTAGCTGATTGAGGGAGTCTTGTGAAGACAGGATGGCTTTGCTCTGGTGCATCTTGTAAAGTTTCAAGGGCCATCTGTCCGGTGGATGACCTTTACTTCATTATTCACAAAATGCTTATTAAAGTTGACATGCCATGAAGCACCTTACCCCTCCCCATACATTTAATACGTAGGTATGTGGGTCGACCTAGGGGATAGACCCAAGGAAAGTGTGTATAAGTTGAGGGGGGGTGATGACTGAAGAAAGCAAGTGAGCAGGAAAGTAAACAAGCAATGCGTATATCTCTTCCTTTCTTTCCCCCATTTTCCCTTATGATCATTAAGTAATGCAAGGCATACCATATTGCTTGCAATAATTCATTATATACTTAGTCAGTTAGCATGTATCCAATTAGTACATTGTGGGAAATTAAGAAATGTTTGTGTATGGACTTTGAGACTTGTCTCACCTTTGTCCACTCCATCGGGGATTTATGAATCTGTCACTTGTCTCCCTCATCTGAGCGAGACATGACACTAGCATAGCGTAGTTTAGCTGTGTTTAGGCAGACTTCATTTCAAATAGTTCACTATAAAAAGAAACAAAATTCTTCTGGTCATTACCAACAAAGAAGTTATTTTCAGTTGATCACAAGTCTTATCAGAAGTGGTTTGTTCTTTAATTTTCTTCTAGAGTTTTGATGAGTTTAAAGCATGATACTTGTGATCTGGTCCCATGTTTTGCACCTTGATAGAGATACAAAACCAGGAATTCAGACATGTGTTTGTAGTGTCACAAGAACCTGTATACTTACCTTGGGGATTAAAAACAAGAATGTAGCCCTTCTAGTGTTGCCAGTCCTACTGAAGTAGCTGAATACTTTGTATGAATTTTTTGCTTCTGCTTTTTCAAGACCATAAGCATGGGAAGTGGTAAACATGGGACATGGAAAGAGAATTTATCATGGAAGTGGGTTTCCTGAGGTTACAAGATTCTGGAGTGGTTAGTTTTCCAGTATCTTTAACTTGGAAATCTGTTACTTTCTGGGATTGTTGAATAGTACATAAGATATTAATTAAACGTAAAGGACATAAGGTATTAATTAAATGTAAAGGAAAGTATGTTTTTATGACAGTTGGACTAGAGAGATAGCAGTGGCTGATACAAGGTCTTAAAAATCCCCAATTATGAAATTGACACAGAGAGATGTGTAATTTTTATGAATAAAAGAGGGACAAAACATCAATGACCACCAAATGTCTGATAGCCATCTGCTTAATTTCCTTCTCTTTCTGTTACTGTTTTAAAGCTACTGCACACCTGAGTGGCTGTTGGGAATGGGGGAGGGCACAGTTGCTTCAAATTCATTGCACACTTTCCCCTGCAAAATAGCTGAAAAAGCCTACGTTTAAAACTGCTCAAACATCAGCTCTCCTGGGAATAATCAACCACACAGCATTAAAGTGAATTTGAAATTTCCATCACCATTATGACTGGGATGGGACTAAATGAGAAGGAAAACAAAGTTTTCAGTGCCCTCCTCTTCAGTGCATCAAGTTACACAAGCAGAAAAATCCCTTCTAAAGATAAGTATGGTTTGCACATTAGTGGATTAAAGGGTTGTGGAGGTGGTGCTTCATCTGTCTTAATTCTTTGTGTTGCCACAGTTTGATATACTGATGTAGACAGCTAGTGGAGCAGGGTAGTAAGGTGTCATTATATCCTCTTTTTCCTCTGTGGAGGTGGCTAAGGTTTTGGCTAGCTCTTACAATTGTAATCCCTAATTGAGATTGAAATTACTCAGCAAATAAATTTGCTATCTCATGTTTTAAGGAATTATTTATAGAATCATCCAAAAATTTCACACTTGACTAAGAGACGATAAGAGCAGGATGAACGTGATGGTATGACAGATGTGCTTGAGTGAATTAAATTTATACTACTTTACTGGCAGTTTCATAAGTATTTGTATTATGAACTGAACTCTGTGAGTGGCACATTGACTGTATGATCAGACAGTGTAAACAAATTCTGACAGCAGCAGCTTTAGTCCTGCTGTGGTTTGCCTCTTTAGCCTCATCATTTGACTTTGGGTAATCAGACATACTCTGATGTATCTCCATCCCATCTTCAGATGTAAAATTAGTTAAAACTCAGCCTGATTCAATATGATTAATTAAATAAGCATTGTGGCTGCCAAATCTATTAGTACCTGGCAATACTTGCATCAGTTGAGTACATTTGGTTCAATATATGGGCACAGGATGGGGATTGTGGCCTTTGTGCACTAAAACAGAAAGCTCTTAGCTGGTTGATAGTAGTGGAGAGGACAGCTGCTGGGTAATGGTGTTGTTGGGAAGTACCTGCTGGTGAGCTCTGAACTAGAAAGGAACTGTATGGGCCTCCCAAGTTTTACCTGTGAAGTTTCTTGTAACTATCTATTAATGATAGAGTTATGATAGATTAGATTGCTTTTTTGATTTTCTTTCTACTGTTCCTATTTGACTCAATAGTAGTATCCCATTCCTAATTAAGTCAGCGGCAGTGCCTCCTTTGACTGCTTAAATTCTTGATCAGTATGTTTTGAAGAAATTAATTTTTGTGTAAGATATTTAAATCTCAAAATTCTGGTTTTGCAGGGAGCTTGGAAGAAAATATTGCAAGTAGAGGTTCAGTATATTCCCTTACTGGGTAAAAACATCCAACTGTCCAACATTAATAAACATTAAGATTTTTTTTTTTTAAACTTGCAGTACTTCCCACCTGAAGTGCTGTGTTTGGTTCTGGGTTCCTCACTATGAGGAAGAGATGGACATACTGGAGAGAGTACAACAAAGGGTCATTAAGAAGACTAAGGGACTGGAGCATCTCTCATATGGGGAAATGCTGAGAGATCTGGGACTGCTTAGCCTAGATAAGGCTCAGGGGTATCCTATTAATGTATATAAATATCTGAAGGGAAGGACAGAGCTAGGCTCTTTTTAGTGATGCCCAGTGATGGGACAGGAGGCAATGGTCACAAAGTTAAACACATGAGGCTCTGTCTGAGCATAAGAAGAAACTGTTTTACAGCGAGTGTGACTGAGTACTGTCACGGGCTGCCCAGGGAAGTTGTGGAGTTTCCATCCTTGAAGATATTCAAATCTGTCTGGTCATGATGCTGGGAAACTGGCTGTAGATGACCCTGCTTCATCATCAGACTAGACCAGAAGACCTTCCAGGTTTCTTTTTCAACCTTAGTCATTCTATGCTTCCATGTTTTAGTCTTCATCTGAAAAAAAAAGTTGTAAGTTAGTATTTCGGTATACAGTGTCATATGGAAAAGTGCTGAAGTATGACTACATCCACAAAAAAAAAAAAAAAAAAAAAAAAAAAAAAAATTTTTACTTTAAATTCCATGAATTTCCTAAGTTCTTACCACTCTTGATTTTGCTTTCAATCTGTGGAACATGCTGTTCTGTGATTTCTCTGTAAAGCAATTATCTGATTAGTTCTTTCTATCAGTAGCATGAAAGAACCAGCCCCAATACCGTTGACCAGTAAATGTAGCACATACCCAACAAGTAATAATAATGTACTCAGAAGCAGTGGTGATGTATGTGTCTAGTCTGACTGTTTTCTTGTCAGGAAGTAGACTCTCCCTTAACAGTGAACTGAATCATCAACTGAAGCATAACTACAGGGCATAGATGGACAGTTTTTTATTCAGACTGAAAATGAGGGTTGAGTGGAAAACAGGAAACCCCATTCTGTCAATAAATAAATGATATGATGAATATATATATTTATATATGTGTGTGTATAGGTGCTGAGTGTATCTGACCATCCTACTACATCTTGAAGTTTCCAGTTACTGTATCATAAAGATATCCATTCATATATGTACTTCTGATTCTCATTTTCTTCTTCTTTCAGGGAGGTATGGGGCCATACAGAGGGATGTGAAGTGGCTGCAAATATTTTACAAAAAAGCATATAACTCTATTGTCTGGTTTATGTTAAAACCAAAGAGAATGTGATTGTCTGATGGCCACATAGCAGAAAGAACAGGTTGTAATAGGTATTTATGCCAGCTGTGAACTAGAGATTAATGTGTCTTGTGCTTTGCTTTACAGACAACAAAAGTCTGTTCCACTGGTTCAACAGTGGTTATGGTTCTATTCAGGGCATGGTAGAGGGGATATGTCCTTCTCCTGAGTTTACAGAAGATTAGTGACACCTCTTTGGAATTAGATGAGATCTGACAATTCAGCATGCTAAAAAAAAAAATGTAAGTTATTTTAGATCTGAAGAATCCATTTGATTTAGGAAATATCTAATTCTTTTTATAGAGAAATGCTCTTTCTCTGGTTAGGGGGAGAACTTTTAATGCTAGTTTACTAATCCCTTGGTACTGCAGTTGTAGTTGCTACAACATACTTTCTTAATATCCTGAGTTTCACTTATGTTACAAGAGCATTGCATTACTAATATTCCTGTGGTTGTCTATATTCATAGAATCATAGACTGTTTTGGGTTGGAATGGACCTTAAAGATCATCTGGTTCCAACCCTCCCACCCATGGGCAGAGACGCCTTCCACCAGACCAGGTTGCTCCAAGCCCCGTCCAACCTGGCCTTGAATGCTTCCAGGGAGGGGGCAGCCACAGCCTCTCTGGGCAACCTGTTCCACTGTCTCATCATCCTCACAGTAAATAATTTCTTCCTTATATATGATGCAAATCTACCCTTTTTCAGTTTAAAACCACTACCCCTCATCCGATCCCTAAACTCCCTGATGAAGAGTCCCTCCCCACCTTTCCTGTTGGCCCCCTTTAAGTACTGGAAAGCCTCTATAAGGTCTCCCCGGAGCCTTCTCTTCTCTGGGCTGAACAACCCCAGCTGTCTCAGCCTGTCCTCATAAGGGAGGTGCTCCAGCCCCCTGAACACCTTTGTGGCCTCCTCTGGACCTGCTCAAGCAGGTCTATGTGCTTCTTGTGTTGGGGGCCCCAGAGCTGAACACAGTACTCTATGTGGGCTCTCACAAGAGCAGAGTAGAGGGGAAGAATCCCCTCCCCTGACCTGCTGGCCACACTCATCTTGATGTAACCTAGGGCACGGTTGGCTTTCTGGGCTGCGAATGCACATTACCAGGTCATGTTAGGTTTTCCATCCACTACTAATGTGAAATGTGAAACCATTTTTTCTTTTCAGATACGAGAAGTATAAACAACTTTCTTCCGTAGTCAATAAAAAGTAGCTACATTCACATACATATGAATTCATACACATCCCTATCATACTGAAGGGGAAAATAGGTAAAAAGTGGAGAAAATTCCGAGTTGCTCCGGTTATGTTTAGTTCCTGCTCATCTGTGATGGACACTCAATCCCACTGTCCATGTAACCAACACATATGTTAGTGCTGGTCCCAACACCTACCCTCGAGGAATACCACTCATTACTGCTCTCCACTTGGACATTGACCACAAGTCCTAGAGTGCGACCATCCAGCCTGTTCCTTATCCACCAAGTGGTCCATCCATCAAATCCATGTCTCTCCAATTTAGAGACAAGGATGTAGTGTGAGACAGTGTCAAAAGCTTTGCACAAATCCAGGTAGATTATGTCAGTTGCTCCACCCTCATCCACTGATGCTCTAACACTGTTGTAGAAGGTCACCAAATTTTTTCAGGTACAATTTGCCCTTATTGAAGCCATGTTAGCTGTCACCAATCATCTCCCTATTTCCCATCTACCCTAGCATAGTTTCCAGGAGGATCTGCTCCATGATCTTGTTGGGCACAGAGGTGAGACTGACTGGCCTGTAATTCCCCAGAACTTTTTTTCCCTTTTTAAAAATGTGGGGTTATGTTTCCCCTTTTCCAGTCAGTGAGAACTTTACCAGGCAGCCACAATTTCTCAAAAATGATGGATGGTGGTTTAGCCACGTCTTCTGCCAGTTCCCTCAGGACCTACAGATGTATCTCATCAGGTCCCATGGACTCATGCACCTTCAGGTTTCTTAGAGTGTTTTGAAACTGATTTTCTCCTACACTGGGTAGTTCTTCATTCTCTCAGTCCCCGTTCTTGCCTCCTGCATCTTGGTTGGTGTGGCTGAGGCAAAAAAATTGTTCATTACCTCAGCCTTCTCCATATCCTATCTAACCAAGTATCCCATTTCCTCCTGAAGAGGGCCCACATATTCCCTAGTCTTCCTTTTATCACTGAGATACCTACAGAAATTTTTCTTGTTACCCTTGAAGTCCTTTTCCAGATTTAATTCTATCAGGACTTTGGCATTCCTAACCTAATCGCTGGCTGCTTGAACAGTTTCTCTGTATTATTGCAGGGCTATTTGTCCTTGTTTCCACCTTCTGTAGGCTTCTATTTTATGTCTGATTTTATCCAGGAGCTTCTTTTCATCCATGTAAGTCACCTGGTGTTCTTACCTGACTTCTTCTTTGTTGGGATGCATCACTCCTGAGCAAGCTGATCTTTGAATATTAATCAGCTTTCTTCCATCCCCCATTCCCTCCAGGGCTTTATCCCATATTACTGTGCCAAGCAGATCCCTGAAGAGGCCAAAGTCTGCTCTCCCGAAGCTCAGGGTAGAGAGATTGATGTGCATCTTCAAAGTCCAGCATAGCACCTCTCCTCATTGATATCACTTGGAGAAGGAAGTTATCATCAATGTACTCCAGGAATCTTCTGGATTGCTTATGCCCTGCTATGTTGTCCCTCTAACAGATACCAGGATTCCCCATGTTTCCCCAGATTCCCCATGATTTTCAGTATCTTTTTGTATATTTTATAACCTGGCAAAGCTTCAAGGGATTTTCTGGTTCTTCTGTTATTAATGCCCTTGTATTTTTAACTTCTAGACAAACTAGTACAAGGAAAACACAGGAAACATCTGCCTATTTGTAACTAGCAAACAAGGTTGATTTGTTTTTTTCCTTTTCAGTCTGTCCCAAGATAAAATGGGTAGAATGTGTCTGTATCTCTAGCACGTGCTGATGACAGGCTATTCATAGAATTATTGCTGGAGGCTATTGTTAACGTTTCGCTTCCATATGCCTCAGAAAACTATGTTGGAAGTAAATCTGCAGTTAGAAGTCATGGGAGAACCACTGACCTGACTGTATGATTACAGTATTAAGAATACAGAGCATTAACTTAAATCAAATTTCAAACTTACATCATCATTTAACTATATGTTTATATGGATTTAATTATATGTGTATTTTCTTATCATTAGTATTTTTTTTTCACCCTGTAAACAATACATATTTAAGCCCCAGAATCAAATAACTCCAAGTTTATCTTGCATGTGGTTCTTAATGATTGACTAATCTTTCTTCAACCTATTTCAGTTGATGCTAGACTAAAGAGAATGATCTAGTAGTCAAAATTAGGAGGAGACTGCTAGGAAATGTGATATATTTACAAACAGTAATATTTCATACACAGAAGGTAAGGTCATACTGGGAAAACAAGAAATTTAGCACAGTTGTCTACCTATAAAATGGAATAAAACATAATTTATAAAATGGAAGTACAAGTTCTTGATTGTGTGACTAAACAAACATGTATACTGCCAAGGAAAGTGGAGGACTGTGTCATAAAGGCCAAATTTGTTTCTCTTCCACTAGAAATAAGGGAATGTTACTTTCAATAGAAAAAAGAATCAGCTTTTATTTAAGGAAGGTTGAAAGAGAAATGTAATTTTCAAGCATGTTAAGGGAATTATAAAACTAATTATGTATGAAAATTAAAATAATTGAAAATAAGTAAAAATTAATTGACAGCTGCCACTCTTCCTAATTTACTTTGTTGTGTCTAGCAATTGCAAGGACTGAAGGCAATGGGTAAAATGGCACGTGGGTAAAATGGCAAATGGATAAAATGACAAATGGGTAAAATGCATTTCACAACACTGCCTGGGCAGACTCCCACCAGAAAAATACAGCATAGCAGTCATGAATGTCCTGTGTCAACTCATTCATCAGAGCACTTTCTGATTCACTGCCCTTAAATATTTTATTCAGTATTTCCATTTTGAAAAGAACTGTTTCATTAAACTCTCTTCAAATTACTATGTTTTCCAGTTGCAATCTTGCCGAGCTAGGATGAAACAAAAATGTAGGAATGACATTTGTGTCACTTAGTTGGTATCATGAACAATTTTTTCACCACAAAGGAAAGATCAATAGTGGGTCTTGGAGAGTATAGTGCTCCTGGGAAGAGAGAAATCAATGTTTAATTGAGATTACAGTACTGTTTCTTTCTAAGCAGGACCAGTCAAGATTCAAACCAGCTGACTATAAGCAGCTGGTTTTGAAAAAGCAGAGTCTTTTCTTTTTAAGAGGAGGACCTGATATAGAACTGCATGTCACAGCTGCCTAAATATAAGACTTGTCAAAAAAAGTCAAAACGTATGTTAAATCTGTTCATGGTGAAAGTAGACATGAACCAGATTTTTCTGAGGACTACCCAGATCATGGATCTTATCAAATGCCTAAGGGAAAAGCTTGTGGATGACTGTAGTGCTTCTAAGTCAAGTGACAGACCTTGAATGACTACCTGGAGTAAAAATGTTAGGTGCTTGGGAAAACTCTTGGTTCTGAAATGATACACACAAATTTGAAACAGTCTGTTTTTATAATGCCAATGTACATTCTGTTAAAGTAGAGAATAATGAGCCAAGACTATCATCTTCTATTAACTTTGAAATTAATTTGAATAGGAATTTTTTAATCATTTGAGGCTCCTCTTATGGTATGCATACTAATTATTTATGACATTTCAGCAAGAGATGTGCTAAACAAACTGAAGTTCACAAATTACCGAACTCTTTCTTTTATAAAGGTCATTACTTAATGTGATAGATAAAAGGAGTTTGAAGGACATATACCCTCAGATAATGACACTGGAGAGAGTTTTGAGATCCTTTTTTGACAAGATGGATCATATTGTCAGTGCTAATCAGGTTTAAAACAGTAATGGGTGCTGGGTAATAGAATATTCATTATACAGAAAAAGAAACCGAACAACTGAAAAGTGTCTTAGCTATCCTACATGAAAAGTCTAAGGTTGTGTTGAGAATGAAGCTCAAAATTCTACTTGCCCTTAGAAATGGTGGCTTTGTTCAGTCATCTTTTCTTTGCTTGCATGTATGGCAACGGCTTCCATCATGATCTGCTCCACAGTCTTCCCAGGACTGAGGTGAGCTGGATTGGCCTGTAGTTTTCTTGATCTTCCTTCTTACTTTAGAGTGTAACATTTACCTATTTCTAGTCATCAGGAACTTCCCACAGTCACCAAGATCTGTCAGAGATGATAGAATGGTCTCAAAGTCAGTGACTCCTCAGCACCTTCAGATATATTCTGTCTGGATCTCAGGACTAGTGTATGATTAGTTTACTTAAGTAGTTCTTAATTTGATTATTTTCTGCAATGGGTAGTACTGGTCTTCCCTAAGTTTTGTCATCACCAGGGACCTGGGAGACATAAGAATACACCCTGCTAGAAATGACTGAGTGTCATGTCTTAACTCCAACGGGCAACTAAGCATCACACAGCCACTTGCTCACTCCCCCCACTATGGAATGGAGGAGAGAATTATAAGAGTAAGTGCTAAAACTCAGGGGTTGAGAGAAGGACAGATTAATAAGTAAAGCAAAAGCCATATACACAAGCAAAGAGAAACAAGGAATTAATTCCCCACTCCCCATGGGCAGGCAGATGATCAGCCATCCCCAGGACAGCTGGGCTGCATCACATGTAACAGTGACTTGGGAAGAAAAACACCATTGTTCTGAACATCCTCCCCTGCCTTCTTGTTCCCCCAGATTTATATGCTGATCATGACACCGTATGTCCCTTTGATCAGTTGGGATCAGCTGTCCCAGATGTGTCCTGTCCCAACTCCTTGTGCACCTCCAGCCTCTTTGCAGGTGAGGCGGTGTGAGAAGCAGGAAAGGTCTTGGCGATATGCAAACACTGATCTGCAAAAACTAAAACATCCCCGCGTTTTCAGCACAAATCACAAACATAACCTCATACCAGCTACTATGAAGAAAATTAACTGTATCCCAACCAAAACCAGAACATTGAGGCATTGGTTATCTCAGCCTTTTCCATGTTTTCTGTCAGTTAGGTTACCTGTTCCATTCAGCAGCAGACCAACATGGTCTTAATTTTTGTGCTGATTTATTTATAGAAGCTCTCATTCTCCTTCATGTCATTCATTAGTTTTAATTTGAGCTTCAGTTTGACTTTCTCAATTCTGTTGTGGCATGCTTGGGTGATGCTCTGTGTTCTTTCCAAGTAGCCTGTTCCCATTTGCATCATCTGGAGACATTTTTTTTTTTTTTTTTTTTTTTTTACATCTCCTCTAGTAGCGGCATCAAAAAAATGTCCGCAACACACTCCATAAATCCAGTTTATTGGTATCATGTTATGTTGCCTTTCCAGAAGATGCTGGGATGTTAAATTCTCTCATGAGAACCAAGGCCTGCAACTGGGTCTTCCAATATTTTAAAGTTTGTTTTTTTTTCACTTTCTGCTCCTGAGTTATCCGTAACAGATGTCCACCAGCATGTCCCTTCTTTTTGGCCTTCCTTACAACCTCAGCCTGTGCTTTTGGCCAACCTTTTCTCTGTTGTCTATAGATGACTGTAGTGGAGAGTCATCTTCATAGAGCACAATTTTCCCCTCTTCCTGTCTTTCCTGGAAAGTCTGTGCCTTTCCATTACAGTACTCCATTCTTCTGAGCAATTCTGCTGTATCTCTATAATAATCCCAGTGACATTAGAGCTCTGCAACAACGCATGGACTTCTAATTCAGTTTGTCACATTTTGTGTATCTTTATGTATATTTGATACACATACACACCCCAGATGTTCCTATAGATTTCTATTTCTGTGTTGAGTGACAATGACTTGATCACCATTTTGAATCCATTTTTAACAGACCTCAAATGAATGCAGTGGACTGATGGGAAGAAAGATGATGGGGGAAAAAAAACATTTCTACTTACTGTAAAAAATTGCAGATTGTGTATATGGGAATGCTACAAAACTGAGGAGAATAAGGCCACCAATGAAAAACATAGATGACTCCTCTTGGGTTTTCAGTCCTTACAGTACTGAAAGGAGGGTGATAACAGCATTGCGGACATGTGAACTGAGATTCCTCTAATTAATCTTACAACATTTACATTTCAGCTGTCGTTATATTCCCTTTATATTACTGAGCAGAAAATGTGCACTTTGAGGGTTGAGGATAGGTTGAGTGTTTTGCACACTCAAAATGCCCATTTCTTTTTGATGATGGTATGCAGAACATCTAACAACATGCAGAGTAACTACTTCAGACACGGGTCTTTACATGACAGTATCCAGAGTTTAGGCAGATGCATCCTCCTTTGTGCTTTTCATATTTACTCACCTTCTCAAATGAATGATAATATGGAAGTCTTGATTTTACTGTTATTTGTTTTCTTTTGTTTTGGTTTGGGTTTTTTTTTGCATTGAATAGTAAATTCAAACTTCTGCCACCATGGCTGTGTGGGGATCTTCCCCTGCTGCAAATAAATACTCAAAAACCACGCTGATTGTTCCCAAAATACATTTTTAAACATCAGTATATTTACAATGATAAAATGGTTTATTTTTAAGATTCCATTTTCTGGATTTTGGAGGTTCAAAGTAGGTGAGATTGCTGTACCTAAGTCAGATGCTTTATAGACAGCTTTATGATTACATATATGCACTCTAAACATTTTACTTTTGATTAGTAAATTGCAAACTATAATTGCTTATTCTTACCTTGCATAATTTATCATATCTCAGATATCTTGGATTATACCTTATATCTGCTATGGAATAAAGTTTTCTCTTGTGTTGTTGCACATATTTAGAAAATTTTTGGTAAGGAACTTTGTTTTTTGTTTGTCTTTTAAAAAACAATATGTTGCATGCAGAATACTTGAGGGGAATGTCAGTCCTTAGAACTTAGCTGCTCAAAAGATAAAGGTAAAAAGGTGAATTTTGAATCAAATGGTAATGTATTAGCTGAAAGCATCAATTAAATCAGGTGCCGTTAGTTTTAAAGCAGCAAGAGTCTATTTCCTTCTGACCATGATGTCTTCCAGGAAAAAAATGTGAAGACTCTTATGGCAAAAGAGATTATATCACTTAGCATTTGGTGAAAAAAGATTGTGAAAGAATAGGAAATAGTGTTCCCCACCCATTTCTTCTCTCTTGATTTTCTAAGCAAAGTCTTTTTATATATCCTCTATTTTTCTTGTTAAGATCAGAACTAAAATATTTGTAAGTTCTACATATAGGACTATGCTTTGCTAATTATATTTCCACTTCATTCAAGATATATAATACTGATAAGTATCTCTTGAAATTTATTTTCCTACTAAGAAGTACTGAGATTTCATATCTACATCCCAAAATATGAAATTACTTTCAAAGACGAGAGAAACTTGATATGTTGATGAAAACTCAAAAGACTTACCACTACTGCATGCATGCTGTTTTTTGTCATTAATTCACAACTTCTGCTTCAAGAGGTAAAGAAATGGAGAACAGTGCTATGTACAAAGCAATAGATTATTAAAAAAATTGTGAGGTTACCAATTTGATGGTACTGCCAATAGGCACCAAATGGAGTGGTAGACTCAGTACAGTGGTTTGTCCTTATGGCATGTGACTGACAAAAATTTCACATTTTAAAAAAACCCAGCATGACTATCATCTATGAATTTCATAGAAAAACAATACACGGAGCATAATGTTTTCATGAAGGTGAATCTGAGAAAAATGAGTGGAATGGTGTTGATGTTAGTAGATCTGTTATAGATGATGTTGTTTACTGTCAAACCTAACAGCTCTTCTGATTTCATTTAAAAATGAACTAGAAAAGGAGTTGGGTATTGGTTCATGCTAAATGGACTTTAACAAACTGATAGATTTCATTCCCTTCATTAGGATCAACATAGATCTTGAAGCATAGTGCCAATGCTTATACATTACTGAGGATAATTATTGGTTTGAATAGGAAAATTAGTGTTTTATATATCTTCACCTTTTTCAGATACCATTTTCTCTTTCCTCTTTTGGGTTCCTCCTAATGCTGCATATTTGTGATCTACACTTTCTGTCTTCTCTGCCCTTTGTACTGTTGATAGTTCATAGACTTTGTAATAGACATGGTCTTGTGGTATAATCTTGTATATATTGTTTACAAGAGAAAATGACTTAAAGGAAGTAAAGCCTAAAATGTCAGATTCTGAGTCCTGTATCAGTTGTCCTCCATCTGCCACAATAACCCTACGGAAGCCGAGTGGTGTTATTTTTTTAATAGATATGTTAACACATCTAGTCTTGAGCATCTGGATGATCTGATAATTTTTGGTCATTACACTACCAGAGTTAATTGAAGTAATTGGCTTTATTTCATTTAGAACGTCCTCCTTTGGATATTGGAGAAAGACATTAGTTCTACACTAGCCACAAGTCTTTTCTGTTTGAATTTCCACAGACTACTAAAAATTTTCTTGTTTAATGTTTTCCATAGTTGATCTTGTTATGCAACAAGCATTTACATTTTTTTTTTTTTTTTTTTTTTGCTTTTCTGTAAGGGAGAAAAAGGTATTTTTACCTCCATCCAAATGCTGCTTGTACAAATGTCAAAGATGAGCAGTTACTGAGCTGACAAATCAAAGAGAATTCTGTAACTGGGTCTGAAAAGTCAGAATCTTTTGAAATGGGAATCAAATGAAGTTCTGAATATTGCATGTCACTCAGTAGTAATAAAAATTCATAGTGAAAAATGTTACTGAGCAGAAAAATCTGATGTTTTTGTAGAGAAACAGGCACACGTTTTTCCTGGATGTCATTAGTTGCTTGTATTTCTAAGTCAGGCTAATGACTGTTTGAACAAGGAATTAAACAAGTTCTTATTTTAAAAAGGTTTTCATCAAAGATCTAATCAGTTGAAAAATACAGTTTTGAGCCCAGCCTCTATATCAGGATATTCAAGATTGACACTTTAAATTTGCATGAAAAATACACATTGCTTATCTTAAAAGTCCTCCCGGTAAGCCTGTTACTGTTGCACATATAAAACCAGATTTGCCTCAATTTTTTTCCTGTATTTTTGCAGGCTGAGGAAAATTCAAGAGGTGTAACAGACCTCTATTAATTTACAGGACTACAACAGAAGTAATCACAGATAATAAAGTTTCTCTGTGATCAAAAGAGACTAAATTTATTGTTTAAAATTAACAACAGTTTTCTTTGCACAGTCAACATATTACAGCATTTTTAGTGGTTCTAGCTAACAAGTTTATGATAATTCTTTCTGCTACTTATTTTTCCATTGAAAATAATTGTGATTTCATCCCCCCCAATATTTAAGATTTTACTACTGAAAAATAGTTTATTTTAATAGTTGCAGAATATGATGTATCCCTTTAGTTTTCTTTGAACTTGTTTAAGCAAGAAACTGTATCATGGATTATATTAATTCATGGATTTATATGGAATGATATGGGTGTAAAAGAACCAAAAGCACATTTGAAAAAGTACACAAATCTGTGCTTCTTTCTCCTTCTTGAATACCCAGAGGATGATTGAACAGTGCCTTGAGAACAGTGTACAGAGGATGACTCATCATGTAATCTGACCTTGCAGAAATGTAAAAGGCTTTTACTTTGTGCTTCTTTCCAGCTTGTTTCACATGCTTACGGTGCTCCAAGAGGTTGTCTGTGCACTCGCAGATAGGTGTGAATATTTAAAAGGTTTTTTAAGAAGAGTAGGTGAAAACAGAGTTGAGGAAAAAGATAGATGTTCAAATAGTTTGGGTAATGTGAATTGCTTGCTTTTATCCAATGAGTTGAATTTGTAAGAATTGATATACAGGCTGAAGATAAGCTGCTATTTGCAGTGTAAAAATGGGGTTACATTTTATTGCTCTTACAAAGCCTAAAACTATGCTGGACATTCTTCAGCACCCTCTACTGGTTTTGTAATTTTTTACACAAATAAAGCACTTTAATTAA
Source organism: Tyto alba (assembly GCF_018691265.1). Lineage (NCBI taxonomy): Eukaryota > Metazoa > Chordata > Aves > Strigiformes > Tytonidae > Tyto > Tyto alba. The sequence continues at coordinate 34,417,378 of NW_024881276.1, read as the reverse complement.
CGTCGAGCAAGCAGATAAGAAACAAAAGAACAAAAAATAGTTTTGTTGTTTGTTTGTTTGTTTGTTTGTTTGTTTGTTTTTCTATCCAGACTTCAGATATTAATTCATTCAAGTTTCTGCTTTTACCACCACAGAGTTCTCTGCTTATGTCTTCTTAGTGCCTTTAAAGTGTAGCTCTATCCAGGTGACTTAAGCCACAACCTTGAGGAGCCTGTTTGTCTATATAGTTTGGCCAAGCACTTGCTCCTAAATGTTAAGCAATGACCTGCTTAGGCAAACACCAGAGTTCTCTCTAAGTTGATAATTCTGCTATATGAGGTTAGGAAACAGAGGAGTTACGCTGAAAACACAAGCAGGTTGAGCTCCACATCAAAATGAAGGGTAAAAGGAATAAGCCAAGGGCTGAAGGGACCCTGATGTTTTTGATAAGAATATTCCTAGGAAATCAAGCATAGAGAAGTTGAGGGAAAATCTATAAAAGCTAAGTGGTAAAGTAAAAACTGCTCATGTCATATTTTCCATTAAGAAGATTCTTATGCTGTACTTTGCTCATTTTTAAATAATGTATCTTTTAATTTTTCCACTGTTATTACCTGACAAAATCCCCGTAGTCTTTATCATGCTGTGTACAAAAAAAGCCTAGTAATAGAATACCAATACTCTAAATAAAGCTGCAACTATAGTGGAAAATGTTTGCTAAATTGACTTTGAGGAAAAAAATAATCATATACAGGGTTTCTTTATACTGCTGCAAAGATTTTAGAAATTCAGAAGGCAGCTATGTGAGATTCAGAATTTGGAATGTCACTGAGCCACAGGAGATTCCCCTTTGCACATTTCTGGCCTTTTACAGTAAGGGGGCCATACAGTGGAAAATATTATAGGGAATAATAAATTATTTCTTTGCTCTAGCCACACACAGATGTGTTCACCTACCTACCAGTGCATTTTAGTGGGACAAGATCCTCAAGTGAGTATATAAAACCTTTTTAATTAAACCAACAGAAATTATGATTATATAGAATATTGTATTTTTTATTTCTGCAAGATAAAATTAAGTGATTTGTGCCAAAAATATAGGGGTTTTTAGTTTCTTTGATGTCGTGGTTTAGGCCTGGTTGGCAGCCAACCACAATGCAGCAGCTCTCTCTCCCTTCCCCTCTGGCAATGAGAAGGGACAGAGAGCCAGGCTTGGGGTTCGAGATAGGACTGGGATGGGGAAAAATTCACCCTGTATGATCACGAGCAAAAGGCAGACTTGTTAGGGGAAGAAAAAAAAAGAACATACATTTATTACAGACACTAACAACACATAACAGAGTAGGACAGTGAGAAGCATTGCCACATCTTGAGAACACCTTCCCCCAGCCCCTCCCTTCTTCCCGGGCTCAGTTCTGCTTCTGATATCTCTACCTCCTCCCCCAGTGGCGCAGGGGTAGGGAATGAGGGGTGCAGTCAGCAGTGCCACTTCCTTCATCTTCGGTGAGGGGAGTGTCCGGAACTTGTTCTTCCTGCTCCATCGTGGTCCCCCTCTCACAGGAGACAGTCCTCCACAGACTTTCTCTGACATGAGTTTCTCCCACGGGCCACAGCGCTCCCCACGCTGCTCCCACATGTGGGTCACTAATTTTCTCTGACTGGATTCCCTCCCACAGCTGCAGCCCTTCCCGAGCTGTTCCAGCGTGGGACACCCCTGCATGCTGCAATCCTCCCAGTTCTGAACTACAACAGCGGGGCTACCTTTTCCCACAAGACCCCGGCCTTCTTCGGGCACAGAACCTTGGTCAACCAGGTGGAAGCCACAGGCCATAAATTAGTGTCTGCTCCACCGTAGATCTTCATGGGTGGCAGGGGGGGCTGCCCTGCTATCTCACCACAGGATACAGGGGGGTCTCTGCTCCGGCACACCTCCCCCCTCCTTTCTTCCTCCATTCCTCCACTGACCTTGGTGTTCATGCAGCTGCAGTAACTCCTCCTCACAAGTCCCACTGCTCGTCACCACGTCCCTTCTTAAATACGTTATCGCAGAGGCGCAGCTGATTGGCTCAATTTTCCAAAAGGAAGTGGAGCTGACTTGGAGCTGGGGGAGCTTCGATAAGCTTCTCACAGGGGGCCGCCCCGATAGCCCCCTCCCCTGCCACCAAAAAACTCCACCACTCACTCAACCCAGGATATTTGATTAAAATCTCTGCACCTAAACAATCATTTCAAATCATTGTAACAGTACTACTGTTCTGTGGTTTTAATACTGTCCTGGGTTTGAGTGAGTGGTGGGTTTTTTTGGTAGCAGGGGAGGGGGTTATAGGGGTGGCTTCCTGTGAGAAGCTTCTCGAAGCTAACTCAGCTCCAAGAAGCTCCACCTCTGCACCAAAACTGAGCCAATCGGCTGCACCTCTGCAAAAAGTATTTAAGAAGAGACATGGTGATAAGCAGTCAGACCTGTGAGGAGGAGTTGCAGCAGCTGCATGAACACCAGTGTCAGTGGAGGAATGAAGGAAGAAAGGAGGGGGGAGGTGTGCCGGAGCAGAGACCCCCCTGTATCCTGTGGTGAGACTGCAGGGTGGCCCCCTCTGCCACCCATGAAGATCTACGGTGGAGCAGACACTGATTTATGGCCTGTGTTTTTCACCTGGATGATCAAGGGGCTGTGCCCAAAGAAGGCTGGGGTCTTGTGGGAATAGGTAGACCCCACTGTTGTAGTTCAGTGGTGGGAGGATTGTAGCATTCGGGGGTGTCCCACGCCAATGCAACTTGGGAAGGGCTGCAGCCTGTTAGAGGGACTCCTCTTGGAGAAATTTGTGACTCACAACAGAGCAGTGTGGGGAATGCTGCAGCCCATGGGAGGAATTCACATTGGAAAAAGTTTGTGGAGGACTGTCTCCTGTGAGAGGGGGACTACGCTGGAGCAGGGGGAAGAAGTTCCAGAAGCTCCCTTCACCGAAGGTGGAAGATGCAGCAGCACTGACTGTACCTGTCATTCCCTGCTCCTGTGCCGCTGGGGGGGAGGAGGTAGAGATGTTGTCAGCAGAGCTGAGCCCTGTAAGAAGGGAGGGGTGGGGGGGAGGTGTTCTCAAGATGTGGTAATTCTTCTCACTGTCCTACTCTGTTAAGTGTTGTTAGTGTCTGTAATAAATGTATGTTCTTCTTTTCTTCCCCTAATGAGTCTGCCTTTTGCTCGTGACCATAAAGGGTGATTTTCCCCTCCTGGTCCTATCTCGAACCCCAAGCTTGGCTCACCTGCCCCTTCTTATTGCAGGAGGAGAAGGGGGAGAGAGTGGCTGTGTGGTGTTTGTCTGCCAATCAGCTCAAACTACAAATACTTATTTGGTGAGTAACATGCAGTTTAAGTAACGCTAAAATGACTTAGAACAATTTGTATATAATATCAAGAAAAAGAATACCAAACTTTGCATTGAAGAATGTGTGAAGTCTGTTTTAAAATGGGATGATAAGACTTAATACTAGAATGCTAGTATAGTAATTATGTAAAGAGTGAATTGCTCATCATAAAGATTAAATCTTCATTGTACTGTGGCAAGTGGCAATGAACTGGCAATCCATCTGTTCTTGCTTCCTTCAAATATTATAATTTATTACTGCAGGAAATAATAGCTGCTAATTTTACAACCAACCACCTGTAAAGAGCAAGTCATTGCACAGATAAGATGTGCTTTACCCCTCCTCCATATAGAGCACCTTCAACTAACTTCATTCCTTCTATTTGAATGAGAGCATATTTCAAGTGTAGGAGAATTATATGGTTCTATGCCTTGTATAACCTGTTAAAAATACTAATTTGCTGGCATGAAATTATTTCTGTGTTTAGTTTACAGATCTAACTAGCTTAGAGTAAGAACATTTCTCTCTTCAAAATCTAAAAGCACTAGAGGCTTGCTTGGATGTATTTATTATTTATATTGTGTTTTGATTAATTATTGGTTCTCAAATTGATTTGTAGACAGTCGATATGGCAATGCCATTATGTATTGACAGTGCAACATAATGCCATTTGTTTTTCTATAGGTTTATTTGTACAAAATAACTTCCTTTATTCTAAATGGGTATAATTCTTTCCATCTGAAGGGAACCATGAATAGTACTTGTACTCTATAAGAGAGGAATTCAACAGTGATAACACACTCCTTTGCTGTTTTAAACTTTAGTTAGTAGTTACGTCTTTTCTTTCTCTGAGGTACTCTGTTGTGATGTGTAAATGCTTGAACAACTCCCTTTATTATCTGAAAAGATACAAGACCATCCTTTTTTGTAATACAGCACCCCTGTATAGTAGATTTTTAGTCTGTGTTGAACCTGTGGACCTTGCATTTGGCAAAGAACAGCGCATTGCCTTCCAAGACATCTTGCTTGGAACTGAAGGAACTTGCAATATTTTTTTATATATGTGTCATTAAAACTCTGCCTTAATATCTCCTTTCCAGTAATACTGAAAAACGGCAAACTTTCTTTAGCAACATTTTGGTTTAACCTGCATCCAGGGTGTGTGTTTTGTTCTTCTGGTTTGACACTTAGTGACAGATTAGGGTTTATGGATGAATCAAAGAGCAGACCATCAAAAGTTATCACAGTTAAGTAATTTCACTTTCAGAGACAGTGAGGGTTACCAGCAGGACAGTTATGTCATTTGCCAGCAATTTCATTAAAGCTTCTTATGATGGAAAATCCCAGAATTTAAAGCAGGACATAAATGGCCACCAACAGATTCAAGAGATGAAGTTTCTCAGGTGAAACACCATTATTGTGATTGAAGAACAGTAAGGAGGGGCTCTGACCTTCCTACAAGATGCTATGAAAGCTTCAGAAGGCTTCTTGAAAGGTTAAGGAAATGGTGGAAATCATGATAACATTTGTTTTTTCTCTATTCTCCCTATGTTTTTATACCAAAGGAAAAAAATTTAGTAAATTCATTGTTAAACTCTTGCATTCTTTGCACTGACTATTGCTTTCTTCTTAGAGTTGTTTAAGTGTTCAGCTATTCAGATGAATGGAGCTTTAGATCGTAAGGGAGAATGCCAGACAAGGAGCATTCACCTCAGAAATTGATGAAAGCTGGAGATAAGGTCTGAATATTATGCTATCTTGGCAGGTTTTGAAGTATGCAGGATCCCAGTTGGTTTCATATAGCAAACTGAAGACCGTTTATATGAACCTAAGCAATGATTCCTGATCTGAAGTATGTTTTTAGTCTAGTTGACTACTTTTACTAGTTCTATATCAGAAAAAATGGGGCTGTGAATAATTATCTGTTCACTTATCTGGGGAGCTATGAGAGTTGTTTACCCAACAATATTTATGAAGTTCAGACACTCTATCAGAAGTAGTTTGGGATGAGCACAGATGGTAAATTTATTACTCAAGAGTGATGAACCCCCAGGTGATATATGAAGGCCATTTTATTTTCAGGGATATCAATAAGGAGTCACCAGTTTCTTGAGGTGATCTTGTTAATTTTGCATGCAGGTTTTACGATTTATCTTCCTGGCTCTGAAGAGCAATTAAATTCACCTACGCCCATCAAAATACTTAATGAATATCATAAGTTTTGATGATAATGCTTGTTCTTTTCTTCTTTAGGTAACTTCGTTCATTGACAGTGCTATAGACTTTAACAACATAAATGTCACAACTACAGAATGGGATGGCTTTCTTGAAGTAGAACTTTTAATTTAAGTTCTGACTTCATTTTGCATCCTACATGGGATGGGTATCTTGCAGGCAGAATGTCAGGTAGGTATCCTATGAACAGTCTGCTCTAGATCATGCAAGTACATAGTGTCATGTAATAACATAACTACTTTAAAAAGGATGGCTTTTGTCTGATACTTGCTTTCTACTTAATATATCAGTAACACCAGTAAAGCTTTCGTAAATGTATTAAAATTCACTATTAAATACTATTTTGTAGAATAAAACTCTCTAAAAGTCTTGTGGTAAAATGTAACATATGCATTTTCACAATAGTTGACTAAAACTCATTTGTTGGCTTTTAACTTTAAGCTCTAGTATAAATATTCAGCTTTATATTTATTCAGTGTGTAATATTGATAATGTTATGTGAAAAACTGTTTAATAACATACCCAGTTTATGTTGCATATCTATAATGAACACAGTCTTTCAGTGATTGTACATACAAATAGCTTGAAAAGCTTTTTTCTCCTATGAATTTAGGATTAATTTCTTTTATATCAATGTAATTTCCATGTCAGTCAATAAATACATAAATGTGAACTGAAGTAATTCACATAGTGTTTTAAAATGTAGTAAATATGTCCCCAAAGTGCCCAAATTAAGTTGAAAGTTATAAAAAAACAACCTTATTGGCAGTGGTAGTCACTAGGTGACAAAAGTCACCAAGTCCCACACAAATAATCCTGTAAGATTTGCTAAGTGGAAGAAGTTTTATGTGTGTGGAAAAAAATAGGTTATTTGTTGCATTTTGTACCACTGTTGTAGTGTTCCTTTGGTATAGTTGAAGGAATATTTAATTTTAGCAGAAAATAAAAGGATGTATATAGTAATTTACTTGATTTAAGTAGTTTCTCATACTTACTTTTTTTTTTTTTTTTTTTTCCTTGAGGTAACATGTTACTGTTGTAATGCAAGAGTACATCAGCACTGAAAATCTGCCACAACAGCTATTAAGTATTTTTCAGTGAGCAAAAGTAACTCCCCAAGTTCATTGTTCATATGGCATTTGTGTAACATAAATCAGTCCAAAGATTGATTTGGATAATGTACAATCATCTGTAAAAACACACGATCTTTGTACAGGTTAATGTCTTGTCCACAGAGAATACATAGCATTGTCTGTTCATCGTGACTTCTGCTCCTTTGGTTCTTCCAATTAGGTGTGTCTTTTCTGACTTTTCCAGTGATGGGATTTTTTAATCATTCTGTTACAATATGTCTAATCCTGTATCATTCTCTCATGCGTTTATAAGAGTATCAATGTCTGATATCAAATACTGTAGATTTGGATGTTTTGGGAGCCTATTTATAAAATTTGGAGATGTGTAAAGGATTTAGGTGCACTTTTATGTTTATACTGATTGACATTGAAATGTCGTTATGGACAGTCATGTTTAAGAGGTGTACGATGAGTAGATAAATTCCAGAAGGGTTTTTTTTCTCTCCATTTGAATGGCTTGTAATAAATTAGTAGTGGTGTTTATGCCTAGATTCTGTTCTCTATCTCCAATGACCTTGATAGTGGTTAAGATAGATATGGCCACTCATGTAATAGTGACTTCTTTTCTCCCATCGAGCATCTTACATGTAGTGAAATCTGTCCATCACAGATGAGCAGGAACTAAACATAACCGGAGCAACTCGGAATTTTCTCCACTTTTTACCTATTTTCCCCTTCAGTATGATAGGGATGTGTATGAATTCATATGTATGTGAATGTAGCTACTTTTTATTGACTACGGAAGAAAGTTGTTTATACTTCTCGTATCTGAAAAGAAAAAATGGTTTCACATTTCACATTAGTAGTGGATGGAAAACCTAACATGACCTGGTAATGTGCATTCGCAGCCCAGAAAGCCAACCGTGCCCTAGGTTACATCAAGATGAGTGTGGCCAGCAGGTCAGGGGAGGGGATTCTTCCCCTCTACTCTGCTCTTGTGAGAGCCCACATAGAGTACTGTGTTCAGCTCTGGGGCCCCCAACACAAGAAGCACATAGACCTGCTTGAGCAGGTCCAGAGGAGGCCACAAAGGTGTTCAGGGGGCTGGAGCACCTCCCTTATGAGGACAGGCTGAGACAGCTGGGGTTGTTCAGCCCAGAGAAGAGAAGGCTCCGGGGAGACCTTATAGAGGCTTTCCAGTACTTAAAGGGGGCCAACAGGAAAGGTGGGGAGGGACTCTTCATCAGGGAGTTTAGGGATCGGATGAGGGGTAGTGGTTTTAAACTGAAAAAGGGTAGATTTGCATCATATATAAGGAAGAAATTATTTACTGTGAGGATGATGAGACAGTGGAACAGGTTGCCCAGAGAGGCTGTGGCTGCCCCCTCCCTGGAAGCATTCAAGGCCAGGTTGGACGGGGCTTGGAGCAACCTGGTCTGGTGGAAGGCGTCTCTGCCCATGGGTGGGAGGGTTGGAACCAGATGATCTTTAAGGTCCATTCCAACCCAAAACAGTCTATGATTCTGTGATTTTCAGGAGGAATGTTAACATCAGTGCAAGTTACAATAAAGTGCACATTTCTGTCAGAATCTCTGCAGGGTATGTTAATCCATGGAAAAGGGAGAAATGTTATTTTATGAAATTTCTCGAGTTGTGGAGGGCAAAACCTGAATGTCATTGACCTTTTTAGAAGAAATGTTCCCATCTTAGTTCTTTGGATGACTTTCCTTTTTTAAGTAATTGACCTCAAAATATCTGTTGAAGTACCTCTCAATATCGGATGTGCATGATTTTCCCCAAACCACTCTCACCTTGAAATGGTTAATATTTCATCTCAGGAAGTTGAACAAGATACCTTTTACAGTCTGAAAATTTTTTACCAAGTATGTTTGTTAATATACAGAAAAATTTGAAATAGAAATCCCACAGGAGAATTGCTTCATGCCGTGTATAGTGAATGTTGAGTGACTCGTGACCATATTGTTGTAGGCAGCTCTTGGTTGAGTACAGTTGGGTACAGGAGATGTGCTGATAAACATTTATATCACCAAGGAATTTATTTAATTCACATGTTAATGAAATACTAGACTATTTCCTCAGTGAGGTGGGTTTTTATTTTTTTTTTTTTTATTTTGGGGAAGGGAAAGTTTATATCACTCCAAACCCTATACAGAATACTAAAAAGAAGCTAACTGTAAAAGCTAGTGTATCTACAAAGTACTACTGATGATGAATGAGACTTGGCACATAGCTTATTCTGGCAGAACAGTTTATGACAAACAGGGTGTCAAGGAAGCCTTTTACAGCACACCAAGTAAGTGCAGGCTTAGAGACTTCATGCTGAATGTAGAGTAAATCTGTTACACACAGCCTGTTTGGGTTTTTTAGCTATGTTTTAGATAAACATGTGTTAGTTTTATGTTTTGGATACTGTAAACAAAACCTGAAAATTTTACTTTAGTGTAGATTGAATGATTTAATGATAACAAAATACATGGAACAGTGTCTGGTTCTCGATATACCAGTTCTCAGGGGAACCGATTCATTTCAATAACTTCCTCACTCTTCAGCACCTTCTCTGAACTATCCTAATAGTGTCCTCAGAAGATGATTTATAAGCCTGTTTGGAAGTTTGTGCTACAGAAGCCAGGAATAGTGAAAGTGTCTCTCACCAACCAGAGCCACTCATGGGAGTACCTTGTAGGAAGGTAATGGAGTTGGTTTGTGTCCTGCACTGCTACAGAAATTTTGTGTTGCTTTCCCCTCCCTGTCATAACAGCAACATTTCTGTAAAAAACCTTTATCACTAGGTTTGGTGTCCTTGACAAAATAAGTTAAACTTTTTTCAAAGAGTATAAATTTAAACCCTTTTAATATAAAATATATATGCAAGTGAACATGTTTAAAATTAATGCAGCATTTTAAGATGAACAGATTTGGCAAATATACTCATGCCCTCTTCCCTAGACTTTCAAATTATGGTATAAATACAATTTTAAGTTCTTGTCCATGAAGCTAAATTCAGGTGAACCATACTATACTGTGCCTTATTCCAAGTGCAAATCTGAAGCCTGAACACTGAATACTGAGTATAATTTGACAGTTTCTACTTCATATACATGTTCTACTTGTTTTAAAGCTTATGCTTAGATGAATATAAAATCAGGGGTATTGTCTACATCAGTTGCAAATTTAACATTTTAGAAACATTTAATTCTGATTTGTTGAAAACACCTTGTAGACAAATGGAAAGAAACAGAGATCTAGGAATGATAAAGTTATAAAAAGTTAAACTATTTTAACATTGTTTTTATCTATTGAAATATATTGATTGTAAATTTGAAACTGGTAAATTGTATGCTGTTTAAACTGGTTGGAAAGAGTTCAGAACATAAGGAAAATCAGTGTAGGTAATGGATAGAATAAAGACTAGAACAAAGAAGACAAGACATTTTTAATACATAAGAAATATATATTTTAACAAACAAATGTATGTGCCAGCCTAGATGGTTTTGAATTTCATGTTATACACATTAATTGGTTAGGAAAAAATACACTGAATTTGTTATGCTATATGGAAGCAGTTTCTAGTGTTATATGGGGTACAGAAAAAAAAAGAAAAAAAAAGATAAATGCATTATGTTCCTTATTAAATAGAAAAATAGCTTTACTGATTTCATTAAAGCAACTGACTGCATGCTTAGGAAGTCAGCAAGAGATTCAATGCAGGTCTTTCCAAATACTAACAGGTAACTAGGTTATTCTTTTTTAAGCTAGTTTCCCTGATTCTCGATAAGATTATTCCTTTTTTCCCCCCTATGTCAGTGTTTCTTCTGAAACTGATACCCATGTAGTTAGAGACTGAAGTCCAGTCTTTCTCCTTATCTCTTGACAGAAATTCAATTCAATATGCTTGCAATCACACCAAACTGAAAACCCACTATTATATATCAAGACATTTTCAAAGAACTGGCTAACAATGATAGGTTGAAGAGGCATGATGGGGTGGTAATTGTATTCCATAAGAGGGAGATTTATAGATTAATTAAGTTTGGTTTGATTTGTGTGCAGAGCTGAATCATGGTATTTTCAACCATCTGACATACCCACCCTGCGTTGATTTTCCCTAATCTGTTGTAGCCTAAGTTGTTTCCAACATCTCCCATGTAAGGATATTTTGTTGAACAGGAAAACAGGTGATATATGCATATGAGGGCAATATCACATCTTGGCTAGGAGGTGTGAACAGATCAGGAAACACTGCTGTTCACCTACTGATTATATCAGCCTCAGTTCTTTCACTAAACAGGAAATGTATGGGTTTAGATGTTGGATATGGCTACCCTTCTGTTGAAAAGAAATACTTGTTTTGAAAACTATGGGGAGCAAAAATGATAGCCGGTTGGTTTTGTCCAAAATCAGTTTAAAATAAGGGATTAAATAATTTTATCATAGTTACAATCCTTCTTCCATCACACTTATTTCTGATACAGGTTTTAACGTTTTCAACTAGGGTGAAACTTTCATTTGACTGTTGAATTACCAGTATATTGTAGAGAGTACTGGAGATGATGAAGTATTAGTAATAAACTGGGGAATTTTTTTGTCTCCAGTACTTCTATCTTCCTTAGTTGTCGTGTGATCTTGTGATGAATGCAGGGGCTCAAAGAAAGTCTTTAACTACTTTGACCTGAAGTCCTTCCAGGGTAGAATTTCTAGATGTTAAGTGCAGACAGATATTAAGAAAAAGTTGTAAATGTTCTTTTTCCCTCAGAATACTTTATCCTTCACAGGTAATATGGGGTACCTCTTCATTCAGTATCACAAACCCTAAACTCCTCTACCCACTAGCATCTGTCACACCAACTGTACTAATCCCATCCTCTTCAAAATTAAAAGGGTAAGGGTAATGAATCAGAAAGCATAAAGTTCTGACGGAAACCTTATAGAATCTTAGTAGAAAAAAAGAGTATTTGGTAACAACTTTATAAAATAAGTGGGTCGTGAAAAAGAGTTGAAACGGGTGTTTTTCCAGCTCAGCATAGTGACCTATTTTTATTTTTAAAATACTTAAGTATTTCTGTATGTAATATTGTAGCACATATCAATGCTATGTGCTAACAGGAGGATATATCAACCATAATGTATCCTGTCACAGTTGTGTTTGGAGAGGCAGTCAAAGGCTTACCTACTCTATATTAAGTTTAGTAGACTGCAGCAAACTTTTTGTGGTTTATTTCATAGATTTAATAATTCTTAAAGAAGATATTACAGTGATTTACCATATCTATATTAAGGATCAATAATGAGATCTGGAGTTTTGGGATAAATAGTCCAAGGAAGACATTCAGCATTATGATTAAGCATAAACCAATTCAAGTCACACAGGAATTTGACCTTGATACCTCTGGTGCTCATATTCTCTTTACTATCAGTAGTTTTACACTACTGACTAATTTATTCTGGCTAATTTATTCCGGTACTTTAAACTACATCCAGTTGTGGCTCAACTGCTTTTGATGCCCAGCTCTATCCAAACTATCTCACTTGAAAACCTGTTTGAGTAGCTGAGTTTGGGTTTGTTTCATACTTGTATACAGTGTCTGGCACAGGAAGGAATTTGTTTTAAACAATGTTTGCGTGTTTTTGTATCCCATAAAAATGAGAAACTGAGTATGAGGTGCTCTTTCTGAGCAACAGAAGTTTCATGATACATTGCAGTTATTTGTGCTTTTGTGTTCAAATTAGGTACGTTTTTTCTAAAGCTAAGAAAAAGGAAGAACTACAACTCTGCATCTAAAAAGGTGATATGTTTTTTTATTAGTACTTGATCATCTTAACACTGAAGTAAACCAAAATGTATTTTTAATTTCAGAGTGAGTAGGATCCCCTTCCTGTGAAAAGATCAGAAAATTATTTTCAGGGTTAAGTCCCAGCTCTTCCAGTGTCTGTAGACTTCTCACATTAATAACGCAGTCTGACTTCAAGGATGTAATCTGTTCCATACTTTATAGAGTACATTGCTCACTTCTGAGATGCGTAGGATGAGATATTACATGATGGTGATTTTTGCTCTACAATGTGTTCATTGTGACAAGACTGTTTTTACAATAATTATTTATGTATCCTTCACATGCATCTTCAAATTATTTAAACAAGGAACTTTATTTTTCCAGAGACTCTCTGCAAAGCATCATAATTTATTTAGTCCAGAGCAGTCAAAGAAAACGTAAAGGTTTTTTACATAAAGACATGCAGACAAGGAATATAAGCTAACAAATTACATTGGGAAAATAGAGTACTGTATGTTATACTGTGGTTGCTATGAAAACAAAAGGCATTGCTAGACAGTTATTTTTAAATGATGCGTTGAAGATATTTTCTTCTTAATCTCATTACTGCATTTTGCTCCTAAGAAGATTGTAAGCAGAAATATGATCTCTGCTTAATTCTTAATACCTGAGGCTTGTTAGATGACATTAAAGATACTACAGGCCTGTCTTTCCATAGTGACACACTTAAATTAGGGCTTGGTCAGAACTAAAGTGTGCAGAGGTCACAGCATGGAATTAGCACAGGCCATTTCTGATCCTAATGCAATTTTTGGTGCAGGGGTCTCCTCAAAGTGCACTTTTCTGTTTGGTGTGTTCACAAAAACTCACTACCAGCAGAGCTGAGTATCAATGATTGCTTTCATGCTTCAGTGCTACTTGAATTTATGAACTGGGCAGGCTAGTGGTGTGGGGTTTTATCTTGTGAGAAGATCTCTCAAATGTGATAAATGCATCTGTCATTGGTATATGACTTACATAATTTTACTAAATGTGGATCAGAGATGAAGGTGGTTTGCCCATCTATCTGAACATGCATACCTCATTTGAAGTCTGGATTAAAGGTAAAATGTGACCTGTGAAGCAACCAGAGTTTTTATGTTCCAAAACCAGACTATGGTTCCCATTATCTTGTCTCTGGAGTCTGCCAGAATCAGTGTGGTCTGCCTGGTGAATTGAGGTAGTATTTAATGCAGATACTAGATAAGCAACAGTCAGGTTCCCAGTAAAGGGTGAGTTAGTGCTTGCCACTGCTAATTTGATTGTAACAGCATAAATAGGAAGGGTATATTTTGTATCAAAATGAAGTTCTTCCTCTTCTCTATGTTCTCACTCAAAGAAGCTGAGGGATACTTTGGGAAATGTGCCTCACAGTCATAAAGAGGAGGAGAAATTTGCCAAATTCAGTTCACCTTTGCCGTTCATGCTATAGCAATGGCTGCTGAAAGCACAGACACAGGATGATAGCAAAAGCCTTGAGAGCACAAGTGCAAGAAAATATCAGAGTCACCAAGGGTACAAACGCGAACCACAAATGATAAATTACTGGTTACATAAAGAGTGCAAGTTCAAGATCTGCAGAAGCATTTATAGGGAGCAACAAAGAAACCAACAGATATGTAAAATGCTGCATTTTTTTGGTGGAAGCACAAATTTATAAGATATAAAAAGCAGTTATGTCCTCTTCAAGCATGATAAAAGGGAAGAAGGGAGAATTTTTCCTGAATCACCACACAGTAAAGGGTAATACATGTTATTGGTGTTTCTGCTTGCCAGTATCAGGCCCTTCCTCCTCTTTTGCTGGAAAATGAGCACTGCTATCTGATTTGCTCTTCACCTTGTGTCCTTACTGCAGGCTCATCAATCATATGTAAAGTTTTATCTTTATAAATCTGTTTAAGTAAATCAGAAATACAAAGAATACTACATGTGCATTCTGTGCTGTGACCACACACAGGGTGAGTGATGCCACATCAATGGGGAACAAAGTTGCAATGCTGTCCAAGAGACAGGTTTGGAGTCAGTGAAGTAAGGTAATAGTCATTGGTTCAGCTCATCTTGGACTTTGAGATGCAAGCAGAGAGGACAGGGCTGTGTGGCTGCACACTGGTTTTATTTGGGTTGCTGAAACTTTTTGCTTGCTCTGAATAAGAAAGGGGGTAAGTAAATTCACAGAATGGTTGATGTTGGAAGGGACATCTGGAGATTGTCTAGCACAACCCTTCTCTTCCAAGAAGGGTCAGCTAGAGCAGGTTGCTGAGGATTTAGTTCAGCTGGGTTTTGAATATCTCCAAGGATAACTCGCTGTGTTAAAGCTTAGGACTTATGTCTGTTTAATTTATAGCAGATGCACTGTGATAAGATCTTAGGAGTTAGAACTTGTATTCCTGTCTCCTAAATCTAAGCCCTAAATTACAGTCTTGACTGAAATTGGGAAATGATAATTTGGCTTCTGCTATTGAAGCCAATGTCCTGTAGAACAGATAAGCAGTTCACAAAATCAGGAAAGAAGCCCCATGATGAGCAGGCCTCTGGTTCTTGCCTCCATAATTCCACCTGCCTCAGCAGCCTTTGGCAATGACAGAACACAATCCTGCCAAACAGGAAACAAAATGCATTACTGGTGTGTGATGCTGTACTCTCCTTTACTGTGTTTGCCGTCTAATTTTGTTAATAGCTTGTCCTTGCTGCATATCAAGAGAAACGGTGTGAATTATGTCCTTAGCTCAGCCTTCCCTGTATTTTACTACTGTGACAGATCTGCTGAAATGTCAGAATGAGAGATCACTGTGAAAGGAAAGCATATGAAGTAGCTGTTCTCTTCTTCAGACTACTTCATTGAGAGTTGACAATAGTGTGTTTTTTGGCTGCCTTCTAAAATAAACCAACCAGTTCTTCATTCCCCAAAGGTCTATTTATGTATCTGAATCCTGGACAGACACAGACTACTGTTTCCAGTTTCATATATGCGATAGACTAGAAGTGCTGGCAAATTACATCATCAGGATGGAGGTTGTGTTTTAGATACCCAACCAAGTAAAACAAAACACTGAAGGTAAGAAATATCTGTTCTCAAGAATCTGGCAAATAAGAATCATATTTTAGTTATCTGGATTTCCTTATGCTTTGTGTATGTCATTTAAATGCTTTGGCATGGTTTATCATTAAAAAGGATACCTGTTTTTGTTTATGAACTTGAGAGCTCCTAAATCTTGGAAGTACTGTCTTTGTCATATATGCATGAGCTTTTTTTTTTTTTTCTTTAAATTAATTGTACGTGCTAATAATTACAGAAATCAGCTGAATGTGTTATCACTCCCCATCCTTACCTGACTGGTTTTGAATTTAGTTAGTAATTGTTTTATGAGGTCTAGTTAAACTGGTGTATGTGACTGGTAGTGATTATTCCTAAATGCCTAATTTGGAGATACTGATATTAGATAGGTACAGGTAGCTAGACATAAAGCTGAGCAAAAATAATATACTTGAGACTTAGTGGATGTAACAGACTTTGAATTTCTTCATGATAAAAATGCTCAACATGTAACTCATGTTCCTTATGTTAACATGAATGTGTGTTAATGACAGTCTAAGATAGATTGTGTGTTTAAGAGCATAGACAGTGTGTATGAGGGGGGTCAGTCTTTAGGATTTTAGGTTTTGGATGTCTCTTTCCCAGTGTTTTGTTGTTTTGACCAGCAATAAGCTTGTGTTCTGCTGCTTGTTAGATAGTCTGAATGAGAAAGAAAATCAAGTGAAGATTCTGATGGCAAATCAACTTTACAACTGGAGACAAGAGGAACCTCTAGGCAATGGATGGAGACAGGCTACAAGACAAGAGGTCCAGGGAGGATAAAATTGAGTATATGAAGAGAGATGTTTAGCTTTTAACAAATTATCATGTCAGAAATTTTATTTTTTTTTATGTAATACTGTTATAATGATCAATACCATGCACCTGCCTAATTTTAAATGCAGCAAATTTAATGCACATATTCTGATTTCAGTATAGGAACATCTATATGATACAGTAAAATAATATCACACATAACAGAATTAAATCCTAACTTTATAATATCATATGTATCATTGACAAACTTCTTATATTCAAATTTAGCTAAGGTCCTTAAGGTTAACTACTTGAATTAAAGGCTCTAGAAATATGCCTGTGCTTATTATTACATGAAGGAATAGTATGAAATCTACAGATGCATAGTTAAACAATTACATGTCTTGACAAAATCAGGATTTAACTTTCGAATTTAAGTCTCAGTACATTTCCTAAAGTTTTTAAAACTAATTCCTAATGGAAAAACTGTTTTAGCTTTCCCTGAAACCAGTGCTTTATGCATACGTGGGTCAGGTTTGAGACAAATACTTCTTATTTGTAAAGTGTGAACAGTTCCTAAAGCTTGTCTCAGATTCCCTCTTTTCAGATTTAAGCAGAAATATCCGTAATGTATTTCTGTCACAATTATGGCAACCATTAATACATCATCCAGCAATGGAGTTATAATGATGCATTGCTTATTCTATATACCCTGACTAGATACGAGTGATAGTAATATGGGCAGAATTCTAAGCCACTGAAGTCCTTAATACTTGAAGAAAACAAACATTTATTAAAAAAAGAAAAACAAACTGCAAATTAAACACCTTCACACCACTTCTAGCAAACAGATGAATTTAGATAAAAAACATTTTTACACTCGCATCATTTTACTAGTTAAAGAGGCACATCAATTTTGTTTTATTTGTTTGAATGAACAAATTTAGAACCACCACCTTGATCCAAGAGTTGTTTTTTGTTTTACTCTCTTGGAAAAATGCTACCATTATGATATTGTTATTTTCTTCTAACTTCCTTTGAAAAACATAATGCAAATTAAAAAGGATTTTTCTACTTTTTGAAATCTGTCTGGTTTTCTTTCCTGAACAAGTTAGCTACAGAAGAATCCACATTTGTTTGATTTCCTACATAAAACAGGTAGAAATTGTCTTATCACAGTTCTTTCTAATCTCTGAGAAAGCACAATAGACTTTACAAATTGGAAGTCAGAAAAAGTAGCTTTTCACTATACACTTGTAGCATAAGATAGCAGCTGAAAATTGCCCTCTTAAGTATTTTGCAAGCAGGTACTTAAAACTGCCACATTATACCTGACAAAGAAATATAATTTTATTTTTTTCTGCAAATATGTTTACATCTTAAGATTCTGTTAACCTGTTCAGCAGATCCCAAGATCTTTATACTTGGAAGGAATCTACTGACATATACTGTGAGTACGGAGTCGCTCTGAAGAGGACTGGAGTTTTGGTGACTTAATGCAATCATGTAGTTGCTGTAATAGGAGATGAGATCCTTTCATCTTGTGTGACAGTATCCATATGTTAAACTTACTCATACAAAATGAATTTTCAGCATATGTATTTCAGCTCTGAGTTTTCAAACGGGTGTTAATTGAAAGTCTTCTGTATGTGTTTTATAATGGTCAACTAGATGGATCTCTTGAAAGCCTATTTCAGAAGTACAAACAAAAATTATTAGGAAAAAAGCCTCTAATCAACTCCTGGCTAGAAGAAGCACAGTAATGTGGATGTATCTGAAACCCAAGGAAAGAATAAGTGGCAATCTCTAGGGTTCTGTTCTTAAGAAATGTTGGGAGGTTTCTGTTACTGTTATATGAACTTCTGTGCATCTACTCTATGCAAATAGACTGAGGTTGGTGGATGTTCCTTGATGCTGGTGCTTACACTAATAGTATTGATTATTGTGAAAAAATTACTTCACAGACCTGGATACAGAACTTTACAAGTAAAAACAGTATCTAGTTACTAGCTTCACAAATGGAGGAAAGAAACCTGAAATAACCTATTATTTTAACTGTTATTTTTGTTAACTGTTTTTATTTCTTTCTAAATTAATAACTGAAATGTATGAATTTCAGATGCAACATGTTCATTTAATATTTGACTAGTAGTGCTTTATCTGACACAGGATGTATACTGGAAGACATATAGTAATACGTGGATGAAATCCATGATTTTAATGTAACACATCCTAATTTTGCCTTAAGAATCAAAATACAATAATTTGAAATAAGATATGTCGGTAACTGTCTCTTAAATGCTTCCTACTCCTACCACCACATCATGAGTATTATGATATTATGACCATTATGGTATTATTCAAGAAGGAAATCTTAAAGCTGCATGATCAGG
Source organism: Tyto alba (assembly GCF_018691265.1). NCBI lineage: Eukaryota > Metazoa > Chordata > Aves > Strigiformes > Tytonidae > Tyto > Tyto alba. The sequence goes on along the minus strand of NW_024881276.1, from coordinate 34,398,678 downwards.
CAGTCCCCATGTGCCTGAAGATGAGCCAGTAGGGTAGAAGGCTAGCCTGGATGAACAGATAGCTTTAGCTGGAGCTCAGGAAAAAAAAAAAAAAAAAAGGAGAAGAGAGAATTTATGACCTTTGCATGAAGAAGCAAGGAACTCAGGAGGACTACAGAATGTAATAAAGTTATGCAGGGAGACAATTAGAAGGGCCCAAAGCCCAACTAGAGTTTGATCCGGCTACTTCTATGAAAGATAATAAAAAAATGTTTCTATAAATAATATTAGCAACAAAATGAGGGCTAAGGAGAATCTCCATCCTTTATTGGATGTGGGGGGAAACATATTAACAAAGGCTGAGGAAAAGGCTGAGGTACTTAATGCCTTCTTTGCCTCAGTCTTTAACAGTAAGACCAGTTGTTCTCCAGGTACCCAGTTCTCTGAGCTGGAAGACAAAGACGGGGAGCAGAATGAAGCCCCCATAATCCAAGAGGAAATGGTTAGCCACCTGCTACACCACTTAGACACACCCAGGTCTATGAGGCTGGATGGGATCCACCCAGTGGTACTGAGGGAGCTGGCAGAAGTGCTCAACAAGCCACTTTCAACCATTTATCAGTAGTTCTGGCTATCTGGGGAGGTCTCAGTTCACCGCAGGTTAACAAATGTGACTTCCAGCCCATTTACAAGAAGGGCTGGAAGGAGCATCCAGGCAACTATGGTCCTGTCAGTCTGACCTTGGTGCTGGGGAAGGTTATGCAGCCGATCATCTCAGGTGCTATCACACAGCATGTACAGGAAAACCAGGTGATTGGGCCATCAGCATGGGTTTATGAAAGTCAGGTCCTCCTTGACTAACCTGATTTCCTTCTATGTCAAGGTGACACATTTAATGGGTGAGGGAAAGACTGTGGATGTTGTCTACTTTGACCTTAGTAAAGCCTTTGACACCATTTCCCATAGCATTCTCCTGGAGAAACTGGCTGATCATGGCTTGGATGAGCATACTCTTTGCTGGGTAAAAAACTGGCTGGATGGCTGAGCCCAAAGATTTGGTGAATGAAGTTAAATCCAGTTGGTGGCCAGTCACAGCTGGTGTTCCCCAGGGCTCAGTATTGGGGCCAGTTCTGTTTAGTACCATTATCAGTGATCTGGATGAGGGAATCAAGTGAATCCTCTGTAAGTTTGGAGACAACACCAACTTGGGTGGGAGTGTTGATCTGCTTGTGGATAGGAAGGCTCAGCTGAGGCCAATTCTATGAGATTCAAACAAGGCTGAGTGCCAGGTCCTGCCCTTAGATCACAACAACCCCATGCAACACTACAGACTGGAAAGCTGCCCAGCAGAAAAGGACCTGGGGGTGTTAGTCAACAGCCATCTGAATACGATCCAGCAGTGTGCCCGGGAGGCCAAGAAGGCCAAAGGCATCTCGTTTGTATCAGAAATAGTGTGGCCAGCAGGACTGGGGAAGCGATGTCCCCCTCTACTGGGTACTGGTGAGGCCAAACCCAAATACTGTGTTTAGTTTTGGGCCCCTCACTACAAGAAACATACTGAGGTGCTGGAGTGCATCCAAGAAAGGGCAATGAAACTGGTGAAGGGTCTAGAGAGTAAATCTTACGAGGAGCTGCTGTGGTTGTTAGTCTAGAGAAAAGGTTGGAGTTGGCAGTGTTAACAGTTGGACTCAATGACCTCAAGGGTCTTTTCCAACCTAAATTATTCTATGATTCTATAAATCTATGATATCAAATTGAGCACAAAGCAACCAATGAGAAATTCTTAAGCGTGAGCTAAATATTAATGCCAGTATTATTCTTTCTGCTCTAAAGTTGCATGTTTTAATTCACAATAGAAAGAGTTGATATTTAATCAATGACATTTTTTTAAAAGCAATTTGATACAGTGCTTCTATAGAAATTTCATAAACGAAAGTCACAGGAAGGAAGTTCTATCTAAAAATGTAGGGATCTATGGTGTTCCTTTGACAGGCTTAAAATGTCAAAGCTTCTCACAGGGGGCCACCCCTATATCCCCCTCCCCTGCCACCAAAAAAAAACCCCACCACTCACTCAACCCAGTACAAGTACTTTTGTGCATTTTGAAGTTTTTCCAGTATCAATGTTGATTAGCTATAATGATTGTGTCTCGGGAAGAAATTAATGTTTTCACATTCAGAATTGTGTGTCTTATAAATAACGTGTTTGTCACTGTTGAACAGTTATTACCATAAAAATGGATATAAGATATCAGGACATCTTAAATTCTGTTTAATCATTTATATTAAAAAGAAATGAAGTCTGTAGATTTATCTTACGCAAATATGGATGAATATTTTTATTTATACTTAGGTCAACAACTCAAGTTAAATGAACTTCAAACTTCCTTAACAGTTTACAGAACTGAAGTCTGAATATTTCGATCAATACAAGTAAGAAACAGAAAAAAATAAAATCATCTGAAGTACAGTGACAACAAAGAGGGGGTTTGCCTCTTTAATTTGAAAGCGATTCAAATTTTTCCACTTAGAGAAAAAAGAAAAGGAATGTGCAGTGAGTATCCTGTCAGTGCAAAGTAGATTTCACATGCAGAGAAACAAAAAGGGAGAAATTATATCTTAGGAGATCAATTTTTACTTGTCTTGCGACTACTGAAATGAAAGTTTATGTATTTAGGTCAAATGTTTTGTTTATTAACTTCATCTTCTCCACACATAGCATGAACTAATTTGCTTCAAATAAAGACTTGAAAACTCTATCTGATTCTTTTCTGAGTCACCATTTAGGAAACCTCATTTTATTAGAAAACACGTGAAAGACAGCAACTGTATAACATGGTTACTGAGCACTATCTAAATTTATTTCCCTTATCAATTATGCCCCCAAAGACGTAAGCATGAAATTGTTACATTCAAATCATACTCTGTTCTTTGCTTGTTTTCTTCATTGTCATCCTAAAAAGATGAAGTCTCTTCCTGTAGTCTCATTTCAGGATGAAAAAGTAAGTAGAACTTCTGGCTAAAGTGACAGAATTGAATTAGTTTGATATTTAGAACATGTAAAAAAAACAAACAAACAAACAATTTCCTCCTCATTTGGTGATAATGCAGAAAGCGGTCTTCAAAATGCTGAGGTGATCTGACAGAAAAATGTTAAATTAATCCTATTAAATGAGACTATTTCTTGCCTTAGCAAAAGCAGACCAATAAAATGGGGTGCCACTTCTATCAGTTTGCTTACTCTCAAACTCTGAGCATTTTCCTTTTGTGAATAGGCAGAGTATATTTTAGTTGCTGTTCTGTTAGTTCTTTTACTTGCTGAGATATGATGACAAGCCGAATTTAAATATCTCAAGAACTGCCTGAAATCTTAGCAATGCAGTGACAAAACTTAGTTTTTGACCTCAGTGATACAAAGGTCAAACTGGACTACCTCTTCCTTTTAAACATAAAGGAGAGACCTGGGCAGGCTAAGATGTGTAACTAACTGATGTGTTGGAGATTCGGTGAGTGCAGCAGCAGAGACCAGCACCCCCCTCCACTGATGACAATAACCACCCTACATGTTGCTCGCAGGCAGATGGAAGGGTGTTTTTTTTGCCTTGAAGTGAACCAAGAAATGCTATTAAAACTCTTCTCTGGAAAAAAAAAAAAAAAAATGAAGACTAAACTTGGTTGATGGAAGGCAAAAGAAGGTCTGGGAACAGCTATTTCCAAGGAGGGCTATTATTTTCTGAACTAAATTTCCATCTATTTTTGTTCAGTGCTCTTTTATCTTGTATTGTTTTATCAAAGTTCATTCAAATGCTGTAGTAAGTACTATAATCAGACTGAAAATATTAGTGCTGAAAATTTAAGAAATACCTGGTAGGAAATGTCCAGACTATGTGTGTTTGGCCAAATTTTTTTTTTTATTTTTTTGCACATATATAAATGCATGTGTATGCATGTATAAAGCAACAACAAAAGATGCTAACTACTTCCTAAACAAAGACAAAGAAAACGCCCTGGTAGCAAAAAGGTGAAGTGACATTTCATAAACTTCTTTCTGTTAAACAAGTGAAGTCTAGTTTAATCCAAGCTCTAGGATTAAGCTGTGTTCTTGCCTTAAATACTAGAGCATGAATTTATTTGTGTTGGGTGAGAGAATTTTGACACTCCTGTAATTCTTTGACATATGACATAGTCTAGTACAACTGGTCATCATGCCAAAGATGATTATGTCCTACAGCATGAATGCCAGGATTAGCTTATTAATGTTGTCAGAAAGACAAAGATGCTGACTTGAAAACATTTAACTACTCAGGGGGTTGTCTTTTTCAACAGCTCAGGGAAATATATATATTTGAGCACTTGCAGCTAGTGTGGTGATAACAGAGGGCTTGTTACTTATGAATACTTAAGGATTAACTTAGACCACGAGCCTTGCATGGCAAATTTCAACCCAAACCATTTTGTACTTTCAATGAAAGTGTTCATACTGCACAAAAGATATCCAGTCACAAATATGACAGAGCTGATGAAGGTTTGTTGTTTTTCTTTGATATAACTTTAACTCTGTACTTAAATTTTCTGATTGTTGAAGATTAATTATGTTTGATAGCTACTAAAATGAAACAATGTAAACATTCATCAAAATCCTGTAATCAAAAAATATTAACTTCCTTGATTCCTGTATGTAATTGTTGCAAAATTAATTATCCAAAGATTGGTGGAGGACAAGTTGTTATAATTTCTAAGTTTAAAAGTGGGACAGTGCCATGGATTTCTTAGATTAGGCACACAAGAAACCAACAACTTGGCTCAATACTGTGTATGTAGTGGTCACACTGATGGCACAGTAGTGGTCATATAATTGTATGGTCTTAGCCTCTCTTTCTCCTCTTCTTCCTTGAGTTGTGAATGAATTTCCATCAAAACAAGATCTCTTGTTTGGTTCAATGATCTTCTTCAATTCATGAAACTATAAAAATTCAAAATCACCCTTAAACCCTTCATGTCCATCAGAAATCTATCCAGCAACGTTAAAAAGGTGCAGAATTTATAGGTAATGACTGAGTTGAACTCAACTGTTCCTGAATGTTTCGTGTCATAGCTTAATTAAGCCATTATTTGATTTTCTCTTGTCTTGAGAGAAGAGGTAAAGCAGCGTATTAAATTCTCAAAACTGAGATGAATCTGTTCTTGGAAAGCGAATTCTACCTTAGTTTTAATCTAAGTAATTTCCTGGGGCAGAGGACTTTATGGGCTGGCTGTTGGCTTGCATGCAGTTGCCTCGAGACAGGTATGTCTAGTTTAAGCGATCTCTAGTCTAAGAGATCCCTAGTCTGTTGCCTCAACACTTGCTGAAAAAGAGGGAGTTTTTGTAGCCAACACTCACAACTCTGTATTTGTCTCTATCAAGTGCAGCTTTTTGGACTGTAAGCTCCCAAGACAAGAAAACATCAATGTATTTGTGGTTTTATATATAAACATACAAACACATGTACATATGTATGTATAAGTAGCTTAACCAAGGCTAGTTCTATGTATGTATGTATACATATATGTAGCACAATAAATTGTACATATGTATAATCATATGCATATGATGACATATTAATGTATATATACATATGATTAGCTATCCTAATGTTTCAGAAACAAATCAGATCCATCTGGAAGAGGAGTGGTTATATGTTCTCTTTATGAACTAGAGTTGTGGTAGAGTTATGCGAAAGTATAAACACAAAACACTAATAGCAACTGATGTTTTTTAAACAAATATATAGCACAGTTACAAAGGTTTGGAATTTATTTTACAAAAGGGCTTTAATGAGCCTTCTCCATCCACATGCACTGACTGCAAAACTTAAGCTACATTCTAGGATAACTCAGGTTAGGATTGGTGCTGAAATACCTTAAAGATATTTGTCTCATCCTTGCAGAAAGATCTTAGTAGTTATCATGTTAACATGGTATGTTCTTACTTTGCTGGTGATTCTTATACTACTGTTCAAAGCTTGTGTGATTCATGTGCTGTCCTAGATTTTTGCCACTGCTGGGTGCAGGCATCAGGCTGCCAGGGGTGTCTGGGCTGCCCTTGTCCTGAGTGGGGCTGAGCTGGGGTCACCAGTTGCCCCGTGGCCAAGTGCCCATTGCCCAGCCTGTCTGAGCTCCAGCTCTACCAGTGCCCTAGGGATATTGGGAGGGCTAGAGTGCAGTTTTCACTCCTTCCTGGGAATCCAGGGGGAAGGGAGCAGGAAGGGATATAAGAAATTAAAATCAAATGCATTAAAATAAAGTCAAAGGACTCTAGGGTTGAGGAGGAAGGGATCCGTCCACCACCACCATTGAACATATCCCTACTAAGTCTTGTGGACACTAGCAAGTCACCAGGAAACTCTCCTCACTATACTCTTCCTTACAAAGATGAAAGTGTCAGCCTTCAGACCCAGATGGATATTAAGAGGGTGAGTGGAGCACCAGATAAATGGTTATCAGCAAGTTTTCTGCTGTAATAATATTAAAAATGGTTTCATCTGTTAAAGTTTTTGGGTTTGGACAGTATTATTGTAACTGACCTAATGATAACTGCTTTTTTTCTCTAATTATGGTTATTAAGACTTTAAATGTATTATCAAGATATTTATGGGTTTTAAAATATTTTTTTTTTCCTTTTTACCATAACAGGTTTTTAATGTAACTGGGGATAAAATCAATTAATGGAAGATAAGATGTTGCGTTGTTAAAATACTGAGCTGGATGTAAACCCATCTTCCCTAACTTGTTTCTAGACTCTGGTGGTGACATGTGGCAGACTTTTTCCATTTGTGCCTATTCTGCTTAAATCTCTTAAGATTTTCTCTGAAGGAGAACTTACATAGATAAAGTGTGGACTGCTCAGAGATCTGGTAAAATCCACTGTAGAAAAAACATCACCTGTTCTGAGTCTTTCTAGAAGGAAAGATATTCTGTAAAGGGAAGAACATTGTTGTTAGAGTTCCAGCAATGAGAAGAGGACGTTGTGGTAGAGAGAATCCCAGCTGTTCGGTGCATTTTCCTTAAAGCACATTTTAAAATAATTTTATTACTTTTTCTTGCACACCCAAGCCAATATAATAATGTTAATTTCTTTTTGAGTTATAAATAAATAGTCTCTTAATGAGTTTAGTAAATACATTTTACAGGAATTTATTCAAGGTAACTGGCTGAACTCCTTAAAGAAGTAAAATTCTTAGCTATATTAAGCTGATCCTTTTTAATATTTTTGAGAATAATGTTATTTAAGATAAGATTACAATGTTTTATTTTTAAAGAAAAAAAAATCTGATTTTTTGGAAAGCCACATTTTTTATGTAAATCTTAACATTCAAAACTAGCAAGTGAACTATTTCAGAAGGTCTAATCTATCATATTTTGATTTCCCGATATTATATTTTATAAAACAGTGATTGGTAGGCACAGAGAAGTATAGTAATGTCCACATGATATGTGCAGTAGTAAGTAGAGAGAACCTTGCGATTTTTTATTTAACTGCAATTTTTTTTCTCCTCTCATCCTATTTCAGGAAATTAGCTTTCAGAAGTGTCATAGAAAAAAGATAATAGTTTTCATCGTAAGTTGTTCGGAACTAGAAATTAGATAGAAATATACCACACATTAAAGGAAACCCTCTGGAAATGAGAGGTTTTGATTTCTTTCCTTTAAATTTTTGAACTCAAGAAGAAGGTAAATTATTTACTTTACATTCAAATCATAATGGATATGGAACATTATACTTTGTGTGAAAATATTTTCCTAATTATTCTTTGAAATTTTAAAATAAAATTATTAATTTTGATAGTTATTTTGGTGGTACATCAGACTTTTTATCTGGTAATTTCCTAATTATGGGCCACAAATTCTTATGGACAGAAGATTGTCACTTTTTAAGGAAAAATTGTTGCTTCTGAACATAGTTTTTAATTTTTTGTGTCATTCATCTAAAGAAGGTTGGATAGTAGAGTGTGTTTCTGTATGTTCAAACAAGAAAAGAATGCCTAAGCTGGAGACTTCAGAATGGCAACAGATTGAGAGGAGGATTTCATTGTGAAATTAGTGCTTTATTACCTTTCATGAAGTACAATTATGTGAATATGTGGTATCTCTTGGGTACTTTATCCTTTTTTTTTTTTTTTCCATTATAGTATAATAGTGTATTCAAGGGCCTAACAAAATCTGTAATGTTGCACTTAACTGGACATTTATTAACATATAGTCACATGACTGGTGCACTGTGATGGATGGATATATGCTTTTTAGGAAGGGCAATCAAGAAAAGTCAGGAAGGAAGCTGCCTTGTGTGTGAGAGAGCAGCAGGAACACATGGAGCTCTCCCGGAGATGGATGGCGAACCAGTGGAGAGCAGATGGGTCAGTAGACTGTATGCCTCATATGCTGTCTTTTTTCTGCTGTGAGGTAGAAAACATCTCAACTTCTGCAGTAATCACTACTGGAAAACTATAAAAATATAAATTAAAGTAGCATGATCTTTTACAAAATATTTATTTTCTTCTTGAAACATTCCAAATTCAGCTTTGTTTTTGCCATGACCTTGACTCTTCAGGTATTAAAGCAGTATCTAGATTCATATTGTGCATTTCTGAATACCAAAATAATTATGACTTATTTGCCCCAAAAGGTATTTCAGGTTCACCTTGCATGCAAATCTTGGCATAAGTGAATTTTGCCCTTTCCAACAGAAGCAGCATGTAACATGCAACAACAAAATGAAACTTAATCAGTGTTTAGCTCTCCAGAAAATAGATGTTTGTCAGTCATCAACCATGAAATAATAATACTTTCAGTCATACTGCTTTTGATACAGATATTTAAGTCTAAAGACAAGTATTTTAAAGTGTAATATATTAGGAGGAAGTCAATACATCCCTTAAAACATCATGAGATGCATGAACTTGATCATCATCTTACTCTCATTCTTGACCCTAGATGGTTTTGTTAAACAGTAAAACTTGATCAGTACTGCCTTCATGAATGCTGAGATTCACTGACAAGAATATTTTTCTTTAACTGTTCACTGGAAAAGTAGGTTTAGTGGAATAAATGGCCATTTGTAATGTATGCTGACATATCTTGAGCAGTTTACCTTCCACGTTAGTGCAGATTTTCAAAATAGGGTAATAGCAACAATACTCTAGTTACTAGTTTCTCATGTTAGATGTAAAAAAACATTAAAAAATAATTTGGTGTCTTTTTAGGTATTTGAAAAGACTTTTTTTTTTTTTTTTTTTAACCAAATTTAAGAAAACAGTTTGGACAGTCATAGCAAAAAATCTACTCTGAGGGTCTCTAAAATACAACCTTTGGTACAGTTTAGAATATTTAAAATATATTGAATTTAAATGTTGAAATAACATCAAAATTATTTATGTGTATATATGGTCTCCACAAGTATTATAGTTTATTTTCCGTTTTCCTGAAGATTCAAATATTGTTGTTTGTTCCTGATGCAACTTTTAAAATTTATTTATTTATTCAACTTTGTTCCAGTGCTTTACATTATTATGTAAAGTCTGGTTAAAGTAAAACAAATATGATAGTATAATTATGAGTCTAATTAATGAATAAACTTTCTTTATCTAAATAGAATATAATGAAGATTATTTTTAATGTAAGTGGATTTTTCTTCATTTTAAGTCTTCAATTTTGTCCTTAAGGCTGGAAGTTATATTAATTCCCTTTGTCGATTCAAAATAAATTGTCAATTGCAAAGATAAATACTCTTGTACAATAAAGAAGAAAACAGATTAGGTATATCTTTCAGTTTATTTTATGTGGGGATTTAAGTAAGCTATTCCTGTTATTTTTGTTTTTAAAAAATATTATTAATTGCATATACAGCATATTGAAAATGCATTTAGATTCTGGTGCTTAACTGTTGTGTGAATATACCATTAATATCTTGTGAAGTTTGAGAAAGAATTAAATACACTCTTCGCAGTGTCTTTTCCTCACCACACTATTGCCTTAGTGCCAGTGGCAAATAGCTATGATACAAAATCTTTCTATAAATTTACTATGATACTTAACCTCTGCAGATAAATAGATATAGTCCTTCTTTCCTGAAGGTGTGAACACATTCTCTGTCATTTCAAGGCTTTATTTTCTAGATCTCTTCCCTTTTTAACATCGACCAAGACTCTAGGATTTGGTTTCACTTTTTTGCTTCCTCTTGACTTACTGAAGTTATTCCTGTGGCTTCAGCCCCTCATTTGTACCGTTGGCTTCTAATGGTGCAGTTACACAGTCACTGTGTGTACAGGCTTTCGTAGGCTAAGATTGTCTTAGCACCCTGTTTGACAGGTCTTCAGACTTCCTCGTATCACTTATCTTTTTATTTTTATTTTTTGATCATGTTATTTTGTAGTACTTTGGACACCTAAGACTACAACATCCAAATTTTTCTCATGTTTCTCCTTCCCTTCTAACTTGTCCACTGTTCTGGTGGGATTTGTCTTCTAGCCACTCTTCCATCTTTCTTGGTCACACCAAGAAAGTTTCCCTGTTGGTCCTGCCAACATTGATCAAACATCTGTTTTTTCCTCCTGTCCTAAAATGCCTGGAAAAGACAACTGCTGCACTTTCTCAGGGTGTGAGATATTGCATTAAGAGGGTTTAACAGCTCTAGTTTTTCAAAGTGTAGTAATCATCTAGTGAAGTGGATCTTATGAGGAAAAGCTGAACTCTTAATGGAGGTCTTGGAATACTTCTCAGGAACTTCATTCTTCTTTACTATTGCCATGCAAATGCTCGTAGATGCTACCTCAAATGACACTATTTTATGGAGTGATAACAACATGAGAGTTACAGAATAAAGACTTCTGTACTCTGGACTGAGTGACTGTTCCTTTTTGTTAGGGAGAAAATGGATGAGGGGAGTTGTTTCTATTTTTTTCCTGTACTTAACTCCACTTTCCTCCTAAATGAAGTATGTGAGATTAATATCTAAAAATTCTAGTTCAGCATAATGGGTATATTGAGTCCTATTAAGGATCAAGAACAGAGCAATATATGATACTTGAAGTTAGAGTATCAGAGTTTTTTGTGACATGGCTGCAAAGGATGGAAGTGATCTTCAGTTTCTGAAGTGTTGGAACAAAAATGAATCCTATACTGGAAGGAGCTGGGATCTGATTACTCCTTTTTGGCAGCAGAGGCAAGATACAGTTGAGGAGCTGTCTCATTCCTATTGAAACTGCTGTTCCTGGTCTCTTAAGATAGAGTTGCTATGGGTGTTTGCGTACTTCTCAGCAGAAATCAGTGTGATCAAGAAGTTGTATCTTTCTTCTGCATAATGTGTTTCTTCTGGGAGAGCTTGAAGGAGGAGTTATGCACTATTCTTAATAGACAGTTACTCCTCACATCCCCTTGTCAAGTGAAAAATGGTATTCTAAAAAGAAGCAAATTATGATATAACATAATTCTCCATTTCATGTGTTCATTGCTTTGAGATAAAAGCAACAGTTACTTCTGTCCTCTGTAAAGGTTTACTTTATTATCCAGTATGAAATCCAAATGTGAGAGGATACAGGAAAGGGAGAGGACAAAATGTGTTAAGTGATCACATGAAAACCTATCATAACTTTCATAATAGCATACTAAATTTAGCATAAATAATTTACCCCTTGTTCAGTGTCATATGCTGTTTTTTAATTGTAAAAACACATTGCATGTTTTATTAAAAGCATAGGGGAATTATTTAAGTAAAATATTTTTCATTTCTCCTGTATCAGAGTGCTGTTCCACCTGATATTTACATGGGTTGGATCAGAGAAAACAATAAGTCCATCAAAACATAAAGGAAGATAATGGCCCTGAAATTAAAGCCTAAGTATCTAACAGTCGTGCTAGCATCTCAGAGACAAGTTTTATGCAAACATACTATACATTGAGAAAGGTTGTTTTCAAGCCTTAACACTTTTATGTTTGCTGTGTAAAATTTTGCTTGCGTTACTTCTTGTTCCTGTAACAGATGACATGAAGGCAAAGAAAAAGTAACATAAAAATAATCAGTATTTTATACATTATATATGCTGCCATGTTGTACTGCTTCTCAACTAGAGTTCTAAAGTCCTTATAGATTATCCCGACTTGAGTTTCCTAAAGCACTGGGAATTTTGTTCCTTCAGGACCCAACTTGTTTCAAGTTCATAAATAACAACACTGGTGGTAATGTAATTTTTGATTACTAATGAAGTTGTAACTGAAAGTAAATTTTCAGGTGCAATAGAAGAAGTTAAAATGACTCTGAATTCCATTGCCTGGAGATTCCTTCAGTCATTTTGTGTGTTTTTATTGATTTGTAACATAAGGAAAACAGAAGTGTTGGCATGAGGTATAATATACACCATGCTCTTCCAATGATCAGTTCCAGTATTGTAGCTGAAAACATGAATGTGGCTCTGCACTTAGGGTAAATACAACAGTGTTCTTTTTAATCCTGAAGGGAAGAAGAAGGATAAGTTTATGCACTAGGTAATATTAAAAAGAAAAATCCCCACTTATGACATCTGACCTCAAAGCTTGCAGGACTCTAAACTGAAAGCAAATCATTGCTCAGTGGCATCCTAAGTAATGAGTTTCATTTAGCTGCAGTATTATTTAAAGCAGCAGCACTGTTTGTAAAAAAAAAAGTGAAGTAAACATACAATGTCCAAAATTTGTAGAGATTAGAAGTAGATAAAGTATGAATTTAGTTAGGGAGGAATACACAGAAGCTGTTGAACAGCAAATCCTGGTTGAAAAAGGGTTCCCCCTCTCCTGTTAGGTGATACTCAGTAAGCCTTTTGAAGTAAAAGCAAGGCGTATGAACTCTCCAGTCATGAACTGTGCAATCTTTTGCCCTTTTAAATAATCAGTCATCAGAGTTGTTGTAAAATGAAGTTTTCCATAGCCTCGAAGAAACAACTTGCATTTGTTGACCATGTCAAGTTATTTCAGCCATGAAACGTGGCAGTTAACTTACTGAATGAAAGTAACTTGAAACATGAAAGCTGAAGATGAAAAGCACTGGGTAGATAAATCATAGTATTAAGAGCTGACTTCATGAAAATACCTGGGAGTTTCAAGCATCGTAAAATAATAGTGTGCTAGAGACTTATAATTTACATTTTTCTTTAACTGCTTGTTTTTGTGTTTCTCCACTAGCATCAAATATGATTAAGAGTTTACAACCTGCAGTGGATTGGTATGATCAATCACCTCAGATCCAAGGGATATGTTATCAGTTCAGTTTGGAGTTTATCTTGTAGTTATTTCAGTAGATTGAGGAGCACTACTAAAAAAAATAAAAATCTTCATGCTATCTGAATTATGTTGTGATTTGAGCCTGGTTGGCAGCAAAACACCCCTCAGCTGCTCACCCACCCTCCCCCCAACCTGGGAATGGGGGAGAGAATTGGAGGGATAAAGGGAGACTTGCAGGTTGAGATAGAAACAGTTTAATAATGGTAATAAAATGAAAACAATGACAGTAATAGAAAATATAAATGGGCAATGCACAATGCAATTGCTCACCACCTGCTGACCAATACCCAGCCCATTCCCAGCTAGTGATCCCGAAATACCAAGATCCCGCAATCACAATCCCGGAAGTGAGAGAGAGAGAGAGAGAGAGCAAGCCCCTTCCCAACCACCCCTCCTCTATACAGTGAGCATGACGTTCCATGATATGGAATATTTCATTGGCCAGTTTGGGTCAGGTTATCTGGATGTGCTCCCTCCCAGCTTCTTGTGCACTTGCGCACAGACAGGACATGGCGGGGTTGGAGAGTCCTTGAAATCTCAGCAGCAGTTAAAAACATCAGTGTGCTATCAGCATTCTTCTCATACAAAACCCAATGCTGAATCCAAAACACAGCACTAATCTAGTTACCAAAAAGAAACATTAACTCTATTCCAGCCCAAACCAGGACAATTAAGATGACTTTGTACACTATATATTTTGTGTTCAGAAGTGACAGTACAGGTGTAAGCCCCGTCTTCCTTTCTGTGTGTAGTAGAATACCAGACTTTTTAAAATAACACTAAAAAGAAACTTTTTTCACTCTTATGGAATAAGAAAGGACATGAATTTACTTATCTCTTTTGAAACTATGGGAGTAATGATGTGACTCTAAAACTCAAATGTTGAGTACCTACATGACTTTTACATATGTATTTTTTCTGGGTAGATTTTTCTGTGCAGACACAAACTGTGGCTCTTTTATATGCTTGAGTTCTGAGTAGTGCCTTTCTCATTTCTCCACCTTACATGTAGTCTTACGAATGTTTATTTATATTTTTTTTTTTTAACATCAGGTAAGTGTTCAGATTTTACAAGAGAAAGACTAAATATGTTTTTCTTGATGTATGTGCTATTGTAGTGGTTTATGACAGATTTAATTCTCTATAGCATCAGGCTCTAAAGTGCTTCCAGTTAATTACTTTCTGGAATTTGCTCTTCGGAATAACTTTCTGAAAAGATTTCTGATCCATTTCTGACCACCTCTTACAGAAGGTTGATGGTTATCATATGTAAACATGACTCAATTAAGCAAATACACCTTCCTATCACTATCTGTTTTTTTTTTTTTTTTTCTGAAATCTTTATCTTTCTGAAAATGGTTTACATACTTCACAACATACTATAGGCTCTTGAGAATGTTTTTCTTTATTCAGAATTAGTATTAGTTTTGTATCAATTGTTTTACATATTTTACCTGATAACCTTTCGAACTCAATGGCTACATAAAAGGAGGAACAATTTTTCATATATGTTCCTTGCTAGTAGGGAAGAGGTCTATTTAATATATTTAAATTTTTTTCTGTACTCTTAATGTTTTACAGTGAGGAAATACGGTTATATTTTAAAAAAACATTTATGATAACTTGATTACAGAGATTGGAGACAATGAATTTAGAAAGCATATTGTACTCATTATGAGCTAATTTCTACTCTGTTAATCTCATGCCAGAATAAAAAAAAAAAAAAAAATCCAAATATTCTTCTCATTTCAATATAAATCATCAGCATATTATGGTCTTAAAATAATTTCCATTTATAAATTTCCATTTATATTACATCTGAATCATATTTTAAGAATGCTGTGCAACATTGGTAAAGCTGGGCAATTAGTCTTAATCACCCAACATCCATGTATCCTGTAACTTCTAATAAATTGCAGGGGAAAAAGGTTATTAGCAGTAATAGTACAATGCTTCCAGAGAGTTCCATAAAATTTTGGTTACTAACACAGTATTGAAATGTAAATCTAGAATAGCAGATGTTTCCAGTTAAAATGATTCCGCAAGTGATCTTCCAGGACAGACTCAGAAACATAGTCCATCTTCTGATTTTTTTTTTTTGTTTGTTTGTTGTTTTTTGTTTTTTCTTTCTCTTAAGATACCCTTCCATCTCCTTTGTGCAATACTTTGCAAAACAAAGTCTCTACTTCTAAAATTAAATGTGTAAAGGGAAGGATGTAAAACTACATGAAGGGTTGTTTTCTGTCTAAACACGCATCTCAAAATGAAGTAAACTACACAGGCCAGAATAGAATTTGTAGAATGGTTATACTATATATAACTAGCTATGGGTCTCTTAAAAGCTTGTATGTGTGTTACAGTTTTTTTCTGTTTATTTTAAATTAATATGTAATTTATTAAAGTAAAGGATAATCAAAAGTATATCTTTAGGTGGACAATAAAGGTTGAGATCACAGAAACTGGATTTGGAGGAGTAAACGTGTGTGTAACACAGACACCTTATTGGCTCGCATTATTCTGCCCCATATTGGGTGCCAAAAAGAACTGTCGTGGTTTGAGCTCAGCGGGTAACTGAGCACAACGCAGCCACTCACTCCCCCTTTCCTCCCCAGTGCTGAGAAAGAAAATATGAAGCCAAAAATGTTCCAAAATCAAGACAAGTACAGAGAGCGATAGCTCACCCATTACAGTCATGGGCAAAATACAGATGCGTTAGGGAATGAAAAAAAAGAAAAACACATAGATTTAATACAGATGCTAACAACAATACTTAACAGACAGAGTAAGACAGTGAGAAGAACTGCCACATCTTGAGAACACCTTCCCCCCACCCCTCCCTTCTTCCCAGGCTCAGCTCTGCTCCTGATATCTCTACCTCCTCCCCCCCAGCGGCGCAGGGGCAGGGAATGGGGGGTGCAGTCAGTGCTGCCACTTTCTCCATCTTCAGGGGTTGAGGGGAACTTCTGGAACTTCTTCCCCCTGCTCCATCGTGGTCCCCCTCTCATAGGAGACAGTCCTGCATGAACTTTCTCTGATGAGTCCCTCACACAGGCTGCAGCCCTTCCCGAGCTGCTCCCGCATGGGACACCCCCGCATGCTGCAATCTTCCCAGTGCTGAACTACAACAGCGGGGGCTGCTTCTTCCCACAGGGTGTCACCCTCTTTTGGGTGTAATCACCCCACAGACTGAAGTTTGCATCTCTTCCACTGTAGACCTCTGTAAGTGGCAAGGGAGGTGCTGCCCTGCTGTCTCACCACAGGATACGGGGCGGGTCTCTGCCTCCGGCACACCTCCCCTGCCTTTACTCCTCTTATTCCATTGACCTTGGTGTTCACATAGATGTCACAACTCCTCCACAGAACTCCAATTTCTCCTCCCAGGTCCCTTCTTAAATATATTGCCACAGAGGCACAGCTGATCAGCTTGGCACTGGCCAGAGGCAGGTCTGACTTGGAGCCAGGGGAGCTTCAAGAAGCTTCTCACAGGGGGCCACTGCTGTAGCCCTCTGTCCTGCTAGCAAAACCCCCACCACTCACTCAAACCCAGGAGAAGCAAAAAGTCCAAACTTCAGGACATCTCACTGAGCAAGTCTCGATTCTTCAGTGTGTCAGAAGCAATACTTTTTTTTTTGTTTGTTTGGTTGTTTGGTTGTTTTTTTTACTTTTAAATAAAGAAATGCATCAGAGTCTGTGCTCTATGGCATTCTTAATAACTTCTTTATTTAAAACTAACAGATTAAGGAATTAGGAGTCTTGAGTAGCCTTGCATTTAATCCATAAGGAACACTAATAAAAAGAAAAACAAGTAAGTTATAAATAAATGGCTAGTGTTGGAATAAAATGCAGTGGTTTATTTTATTTTTTTACCTCTGAGCTGTATCCTTGTAAAGCATGCATATAGGTGCTCTCTTGAGGAGTAGTCCATTCAGATTCCAGAAACTTTCCAAATGTTTTCAAGCACACCAGCTCCTATTATAGTTATGCCATATGCATTCATCAAGTTTACTATAAATTTTAATGGATTAACAGGTAACAGAATACTTTTCTGAAACTGTTTTCTTTAACACCAATGTAAAATAATTGGGTTATCGAGTTATCAAAACTATGGAAGTCTCGTTAAGATTCCAGTGTGATACAGTGTGTCTTGCGATTCTAAGTCAGCAGTTGTTTTCTGGTTTTACCTATCTAAAATTCTGATTTTTCGGTGGCAGCCAAACAGAATGTTAAGCCTATATAATTCAAACAAAAATAGGTATTCAAATATATACAAAATACAGTAGCTGAAACATAATAGAAAGTGAAAAGGGCAGTAAGAAAGCAGCCTTGCTCTCCGGTAAATCACTGAGGGGTGGGTGGTTCTGGAGGTACAGTATCCACAGAGCAGAGGAGCTGTTATGCAAACTCTTAGTTTAAAAAGTCAAAAGGCAAGGAAGAAAAAACTGTTCTGGTGAACACTACAAAAAAAAAAAACAAGGCCTTTGCTGGAAGGCAGAGATTTACAAAAAAAAAAAAAACATTTTGTGAAATTTTGATATTTACTTTTTAGCTTTTATGGGTTCCGGAGTACTATGTAACACTATCACATGCATATACAAAGAAACCTAAGCATATTTTAGAGAACAAAATGATTGTCTAGAAAATGTGTTTAAAAGGACACATGAGATACTGGCACAGGAACTGCATCTGTTCTTGAGCTGAGGTTATGATTGAACATACAGATATCTAATGAGTACATTAATCATCTGGCCAGAAAACATGATGTTTCATGGGTACTTAGAGGTATCTCATACATTCACAGTCCTATGCTTTGTGTAAACATAGTATACCATATAGAGATGGATGAGGGACAGGCTTATGGCTGTTTGCCCTCTTGAAGAGGTGATATTCAGAAAGAAGCAGCCATCTGAGAGTGAAAGGCTCTGAGGGAGGTATGTGGATATGTGTAAACTATACAGTTTTATTGCAGCATGAACACTTCTCTATATGCAGCTTTTTTTTTTTTTTTTTTTTTTTTTTTTTTTTTTTTTTACCCCAGATTCAGTTTGCAACACAATATGTAGCTTTTCTCTTAGATAAAAATAAGGCATAGAAAAAGGATACAAAACACTACCACTCAGACCCATTCCAAGAACATTAATGGGGATAGTAGTATTAAACTGAGTAGTTCAGCCTTCAAAAATGGCTCATCCTGAGTGCCAAATTGTAGTGCTCATCTGTATAAGAAAGATATTTATTCATAAAATATAGGAGGGATGTGTGCTGGGATATCAGTTAGGTAGATGTGAAAAGCTTTTATGTGTTTCTGGAATAGAAATACAGAAATGGAAGATGATTGCACTTTATGTTGTCTGTCTGAAAGTGCTCTTAACCATCTTGGAGACGTTATCTCTCTTCTGCTCAGTACAAAGAAGTTGCCTGCTGTCAAATTTCGGATGTTCCAGTATTCCTTAGTCTGCAGGATAAACTGCTGAAAATAAAATGTAAGTTAAAGGTAATTCAGGGTCAATACCAGTCATTCAAATACTATAACCTCACCTCTTTTCACAGTGGATTTAAGCCAGACTTCTCCTGTTTGTAAATCTGTGAACAGCTTAGACTGGTGTGTTGTAAACATTTTGTTAGTTAGTGTCACTTTGCTACAGATTCTCAAAAGCAAGTAAATTGTATAATCTTATTAACATAATCTTTCCAACTAAATTTTAATTTTCTTGATTTCTTTTTTTAATCAGTAACATCCAGTGCTTTGTCATTTACACACTTACTGATGTTGCTTAATTTTACCAAATACAAATTCTTATTTGATTTGAAATCATTAAATATACTTTTGACAGACAAGTAAGGTCAGGAAGAAATAAAATTCTTCTGTGCATACATAATCAGTGTGATGTTCAATAGAAGTTTGAGTTTTGACATTTCTGAAATACAGTCTCTTTCTTAAGATAGCACATATTCTTTCACTTGCAGTTGTCCTGGGTTGAGTGAGTGGTGGAGTTTTTTGGTAGCAGGGGAGGGGACTATAGGGGTGGCCCCCTGTGAGAAACTTCTCGAAGCTCCCCCAGCTCCAAGTCAGCTCCACTTCTGTTTGGAAACTGAGCCAATCAGCTGCACCTCTGTGATAACGTATTTAAGAAGGGACGTGGTGACGAGCAGTGGGACTTGTGAGGAGGAGTTGCTGCAGCTGCATGAACAACAAGGTCAGTGGAGGAACAGAGGAAGAAAGGAGGGGGGAGGTGTTCCGGAGCAGAGACCCCCCTGTATCCTGTGGTGAGATAGCAGGGCACCCCCCCCACCACCACCCATGAAGATCTACAGTGGAGCAGATGCTAATTTATGGCCTGTGGCTTCCACCTGGTTGACCAAGGTTCTGTGCCCAAAGAAGGCCAGGGTCTTGTGGGAAAAGGTAGCCCCACTGTTGTAGTTCAGAACTGGGAGGATTGCAGCATGCAGGGGTGTCCCACGCTGGAACAGCTCGGGAAGGGCTGCAGCTGTGGGAGGGAATCCAGTCAGAGAAAATTAGTGACCCACATGTGGGAGCAGCGTGGGGAGCGCTGCGGCCCATGGGAGAAACTCATGTCAGAGAAAGTCTGTGGAGGACTGTCTCGTATGAGAGGGGGACCATGATGGAGCAGGGGGAAGAAGTTCCAGAAGTTCTCCCCACTGAAGATGGAGAAAGTGGCACTGCTGACTGCACCGCCCATTCCCTGCCCCTGCGCCATTGGGGGAGAAGGTAGAGATATCTGGAGCAGAGCTGAGGCCGGGAAGAAGGGAGGGGTTGGGGGAAGGTGTTCTCAAGATGTGGCAATGTTTCTCACTGTCCTACTCTGTTACGTGTTGTTAGTGTCTGTAATAAATGTATGTTCTTTTTTTTTCTTCCCCTAACGAGTCTGCCTTTTGCTCGTGCCCATAAAGGGTGAATTTTTTTCCCCATCCCAATCCTATCTCGAACCCCAAGCCTGGCTCTCTGTCCCTTCTTATTGGTGGAAGAGAAGGGAGAGAGAATGGCTGCGTGGTGGTTGGCTGCTGAACAGGCTCAAACCACAACAGCAGTTCAGTTTAAAAGTGCTTTCCCTGAAACATTTTATTTTACACAGAAGAAATCCTTTTTGAGAGGGATGAACCTTGCAAAACTGGAAACAGCTGAGAAGAATTACAAAACATTTTTAATGGCTCTCTTGTTTTCTGTAGCTTAAAATCTATCTAAACTACACCTACCCTCTGTGCCTTCCTGACAGCTACCATAAAATATGAGTGGAGTGACTGTAACATAAGGGTGCAGGTTCTTGTATATACTAGAAAATTTGTTCAGCGACCTAACTGTCTTAAAATGTTTCTGTCCCTCAGTAATGTTGACATATACCTTCAGACACATACCTGTCTGTAAGGCTGTAAGATAAGCTGAGGTAGAGGAATGCATTTTTAGTTTTGGTTTATTTGTTTGTTTCTTTGTTTTTTGTTTGGTTTTTTTTTTTTTTTTTTTTTTTTGTTCTTTTGAACTGGAAGCAGTTCTATGGGCAACCCTGCAGGAGCAGGGGATTCCTAATGAGGACAAGGATAAGTGGTGGATGTGGAAATGTCAGGCTGTTTCTGTAGCTGAAGAAAAATGTGTTGACTTTGTAGGCCACCAGTGCTGCAGGTCCAAGAGATTATCCTTCGAATTCATTTCAGCATGGTGTCAAGGACAATATTTGGGTCTCAACACAGTTAAGTTATCTTATCCTGAAGGATGTTATTTTTGTGATGTAAGTTTTACAGAACTTCTCATAAAACAGTGTGGGATACAAAACTTCCTTATCACCAAGGAAAAAACAAGCTTTTAATGTTTTGAGCCTCATTTTGAAATTTTTGGAAAATTTACTATAAAATTAATCTTATTTCTACTGGTATAGAGGAATTTATAAAGATACCTCTCCTTTGGAAGTGATCTATTGAAACTGGATAGGGTAGTTGCAGTGATTAAAAATAATGGGTTGGAAAAAAAGATGCTAACAAGCCTTGGTGGATGGAAAGCAGCAACCAACAATAGAGAGAGCAAACTAACTTTGCTAGTTCTCCCTTGTGCTGTGAGGGAAACATTGCTTTCCGACTAAACTGAACTGTGAATTTCTTTCCTAGTGCTGAGATTATTTATTATCAGTTGTGTTTTCAAATGTGTGAATGGGAAGGTTAGAGATTTTCCCATTTTTTCCCCACCTTTCTTTCTGCACCTGTTATGACTGAGGAACCAGCCCTAAGAAGGATGTATATAAACTCTCCCTTTGGTTTTCAGCCATGAGGGACCCACTGTGTTTAACCCATATGCTGGAAGTAAGAATCGGTAGAAAATGCAGACATATCCAGATGCCCCTTCTTGCAAAGTCAAACAAAGTTTTGGCTTAGAAAATAAAGTTTGGAAAAACAGTTGGCAAATCTGTTCACCTTATAACTGAGTTTTCTTAATCTTCTGTCCCCTCATTACAGTAGAACCGTATCAGTTCTACCTAACCTGTTTCTGAAGATATCTGGGAATTCAGAGCACTTGCAAATTATTTCTAATAGTTGAAATACAGCGTGCTGAAAACTTTAGCCTACATAGCATGTCAATGCAACCTGAATAAGCTATTAAAATACACACACACACAGACACATATCTCTGCATATGCACATATATGTAATCTGCTTGCCTATATATACTTATATATACATATATACACATATATATTGCATTATATTTTTTATCTGCATGTATATACACATATTTTTATCTGCATATATATGTATACTTATGTATGTATATATGTATATATGTGTGTATATATATTATCTGCATATACATGTGTGTAAATATATCATCTGCATATACATGTGTGCATATATGAATATATATTGCATTGTATATTTTTCTGTATGTCTATATATATGTATATGCCTGTATATACACATTCTTTTTATCTGCATGATAAAAAAATACAATGCAAAAATAGAATCGTAAAACTAGCTCACCATGATCTCTAAATACAATTAAATCAGTGGTTAGTAAAAGGGCTTTTTATTTTGTACAGTTACATTTTATTACTTTAACTGCAAGATAAACTGCTTTTTAAATTATAATGAAAAAGCTATTATTAAGTAGAATAATAATGTTGCAATTTTTAAAACCTCAGCTTCCAAATATTTATTCCTGTGGTTAATAGTATTCTGTGTGTGCTGAGTTCAGCATTAAAATTATTTAATCTAAACAAACTGAGAATCTCTAAGTGTACAGTAACAAGTACAATAAATTAATTTAAAAAAACCCCTAACTAATATGTGTTTTACTGTACCTAAGCTGTTATAATTTTTCCTTATGGAAAATAAAAGGGAAGTATGTAGTACAGTCTATTATATGATCTTTTTTGTTTTAGATGTACTTACAAGGAAAAAGCACTAAATATTGCTGGCCAAATTGTAAGCACATCGAAACACATTGCTCTAAGATGTAGAATTGTATTTCTTCCCCATTTTTTAAAGACCAACACTGTTTATTATTTTAGATTTTGTCTTTTTGTTGTAAAATATAAATTGGACAGTACAGAGATGCACTTTAGCAGTATAATGTTGGTTTATGACAAATCTGCAAAGGCTGAATATGTGAACTTTGTCCCTATCTTTGTGTCATGCTCATAATCAAAAATACGTGCCACTATTGTGTCAATCTAGTTTTATGGCGGTAGTGTGGTTTAAAGTAGAAAAACATAATTAAAACTCTGTATGGTCCATTTTGTTGTTGAATTAAAGCAAAAGGGGAGTAGGAGATACTCAAACTGGTTTAGTCTCTACTTAAGAAATATATTCTGCAGTGTAAACCAACTGGATAGTGCAAAGCAGTAATGATATCCCTCTAGCTACCAAGGCAAAGGGTATAGTTGAGGAAAAGGGCAAGCATGTCATAACTCCATGCTGGCAAGCAACATTCAAGAATGCCACATTACTGCTGGCCTAATTACATGACGTTTTATCCAGGTTCCAGGTACCTCGCTCATGGCTGTGTAGGATTTACAGGCCTGTAGAAAATGAGACAGACTTGGTAAGGGGTACCGAGTGTTATTAGAAAGGAGAACTACATCAAGGTTTTCTGAGCACTTGTCTTACTGTTATTCCGGTTTTAACAATCCATCCATTACTTTGTGTCCTGGGTTGAGTGAGTGGTGGAGATTTTTGGTGGCAGGGGAGGGGGCTATCGGGGCGGCCCCCTGTGAGAAGCTTCTCGAAGCTCCCCCAGCTCCAAGTCAGCTCCACTTCTGTTTGGAAAATGAGCCAATCAGCTGCGCCTCTGTGATAACTTATTTAAGAAGGGACGTGGTGATGGGCAGAGGGACTTGTGAGGAGGAGCTGCTGCAGCTGCGTGAACACCAAGGTCAGTGGAGGAACAGAGGAAGAAAGGAGGGGGGAGGTGTTCCGGAGCAGAGACCCCCCTGTATCCTGTGGTGAGATAGCAGGGCACCCCCCCCCTGCCACCCATGAAGATCTACAGTGGAGCAGACATTGATTTGTGGCCTGTTGTCCCTGCTTGGTATAATCAAGGTTCTGTGCCCGAAGGAGGCCGGGGTCTCATGGGAAAAGGTAGCCCCGCTGCTGTAATTCAGCACTGGGAGGATTGCAGCATGCGGGGGAGTCCCACGCCGGAGCAGCTCGGGAAGGGCTGCAGCCGTGGGAGAGAATCCAGTCGGAGGAATTTAGTGACCCACAACAGAGCAGTGTGGGGAGCGCTGCGGCCCATGGGAGGAATTCAAGTCAGAGAAAGTTTGTGGAGGACTGTCTCCTGTGAGAGGGGGACCACGATGGAGCAGGAGGAACAAGTTTCGGACACTCCCCTCACCGAAGATGAAGGAAGTGGCAGAGCTGACTGCACCGCCCATTCCCTGCCCCTGCGCCACTGGGGGAGGAGGTAGAGATATTGGGAGCAGAACTGAGGCCGGGAAGAAGGGAGGGGTTGGGGGAAGGTGTTCTCAAGATGTGGTAATGCTTCTCACTGTCCTACTCTGTTATGTGTTGTTAGTGTCTGTAATAAATGTATGTTCTTTTTTTTCTTCCCCTAACGAGTCTGCCTTTTGCTCGTGCCCATAAAGGGTGAATTTTTTTCCCCATCCCAGTCCTATCTTGAACCCCAAGACTGGCTCTCTGTCCCTTCTCATTGCCGGAGGGGAAGGGAGAGAGAGCTGCTGCATCGTGGTTGGCTGCTAATCAGGCCTAAACCACAACATTTGGATATTCTGTTTTCTTTTACTTTACCTTCTGCACCAACATCGTTTTAAAAGTATTTCTGTTATTTTTCTTGTAGTTTTGCATAACTTCATGATGAACCTCAGTAGCTTGGCATATGCATGAGTACATGCATGAGGACTTCAATCCTCTTATGGTGTGTATAGAAACAGACTACTCTGTCCCTGAATACTTGGTGTGTCTTCCAGTCACCAGGGTATTTTGTGATGAGACTATATGCGTATTTCTAGTTTAACTTTCAAACATTAAGTGATACAGGATCTTAGTTTTAAAAGTTTCATTTCAGTTCAGCATGGTATAGTAGAAAATTAGCTGAAGTGCTGCATAAACTCTCATGTTTTCTAACACTCTTTAGGTTGTAGCTGAGATTTACAGCTTTGGGATGTGGTCAGTCTTTTTTCAAGAGCAGTTTATTGGCTTGCTCAGGGGAAAGTCTCAAACTCAGTACAACCCTCCCTTGTTTGGCACTAGTGCTGTCTGCCACTCCAGTTAGAAAGTCACATGGAGGACCAATTCTCATTTTCTCTGTCAGTGAAATGAAAGGGCTCACCTCAACACCACCTTTGCTTGGAGTGGTGTGTATATGTCTTGTTATGGGCAATTTCTTCTGTATCATTTTCTGTTTAAACAGTTCTAGCTACTTGGACCCTTCATCATATAGATTTTAAAATCAAACCAATTTTTAAAGCTCAGATGTGTTCATGGATAATTCACAAATGGATGGAGAGTTGTCTTTAGTTTTCATCTGTGAAAATATTAACACAGAGAGTTCACCAGTCTTACTCTAGAACTTAAAATGTAAATCAGCTCAAATCAATTACCTGCTGAGTATTGCAACACAAAGAAAAGGGTTTTGAGCCAGGCATGGGAAACTGAATGCTATGACTTTATACAGGATCCATACCAAGGTCTCTGCTGAGATGGGATGAGGTTTCTGGCAACCATTTAAGAAAACGAATAAAAATTGATTATTTTTATTGAATTTTACATTTGCATTCATATGGTTGAGAAGACCATTCCACTCCTCTCCTTTACTATAGCTCTGTAGGGTTAGAAGTTAGATCACATTCACATTTTGTTTTAAAATAAACAGAGATGGCTTTGTTAATTATATACTGATGAGTTTATAAATATCTTAAAAGAGTTTTCATATCCCATGTCAATTTTATTAAAAAGCACTTGAGTTTATATGGAGAGTTTCAGGAAAACCAAGCCAGTTACAAAATGGGCTTTTCCAAAATGGACCTAAGTATTTAAGAGAAATTATTTACAGCAAATATTTTGTTGTTTGTTAACAGTAAATAAGAGTTTGTTTACAATATTTAATCTCTTACACAAGGACAAGAAGAGTCTGAGAGTCTACTGCCTCATGGTAAAATGGAGGTTGCTGTTAGATATCTGGGCAGAGGCCATGAATTCCAACTGCTTCAAAGACTCATGTTTTCTACCTGTATGAAATGAATTCTGAAAAAGATACAGTTTAGCTAGTAATAAGAAGGAACTTGAATCTGATAAAAGTAATGCTAGCAAGGAGAGGTCTTGTTCTTGAGCATATTTGAGTTTAGCAACTTTAGACATTTTTTTTAAAGTCAGCTGCAGCTGGCTTATGTTATGATTTGTGCAGATGGACCATCAATAGCAAACCCATTGTTGTGCGTAATTGGTACCGTAGTTTATAGATCTGTTCTTGACAGCTATCCAGTAACTGGCAACAGATAACTTGCAGATGTTGGCATAGGAGAGTCAGTGCACTGACAGTGAACACTGCTAGGTGTGTTATAGTGCTTTATTGTGATAAGTTTATTGTTGATGTAGAGGCCAAAGCAGTACATTTGCTTTCTGCTCAAGTCCACCTCCCTCTTTCACCTCACCTTTCCCCTACCCTGACAAATTATGGCTAACACCACTGTACTTTCCAGCTTATGTGTGTAAAGCTTTGACCAGGATGGTGTTATGATGGATTCTACTCTTGTGTAAAGCTGTAGTCTATAGCTTAAATATTTAAAAATGGATTTAGATAGATTTTTGTTCAGACCCTGACTTACTTGGTTTTGGTTTATTTATTTATTTATGGTCCCCTCCTCTTTCACCCTTTGGCCTTTGCTGGCATGGAAAGAGTTGTTCTTATGGAGTTGGCATGTAAAAGGTTAACACTGAGCAATTCTCACTTAATGTTATTCAGATCTTGAATTCTAATTGCATTCCATACAAAACATAGACATAAAGATGTCAAAGATGGCACCTTTGTTTTATGAATACTTATGTCACATCATATCACTCTTTGACATCATTCCCTTTTCATATAAAATATTTCAGTTGACACCCTTTATTGTGAAGAAATCTAATAATCTGTATTTCTTGATGAATTCCACTTAAAGCCATGGTGTAAAATCAGTTTAGATTTTCATATACTTATTGAAGAGATCCAATAAAAGATCTCAGTGCCCATGACACAATTATTCAGACTTGTGAGGCTGAGTATTATCTTAATTATCCACAGTAGAAACCTACACTCCCACGTGCTTTGGCTGTTCTTCAGTGTGCACTCAGAAGTGCTTCATTGTATTCAGTGAAAAAGGAGTACACTAAGGAGTGGAAAGAAGCAATACAGGAGAGAATTAAAAAAAAAAAAAAAAAAAAAAAAAAAAGGACAGGGAGGGAGATGAGCTGTATTTTTCAAAACCAGTTTTGTAGTGAAAGGGGAAAAGTCTGTAGAGAACTTGGAGATTGTTATGTGTCTGCCCTTAACTGACTTCGTCCTTTCACAGACAAATTTTCTTGAGTATTTAGGAGAGAGAATAGAAAGAAAAAAAAAATTTTTTTTTTCTTCGTTTCAAACTTCAGTCTGACAAAGTCATGCCTTTGAAGTAGAATTAATTTTAAGATGATCAGATACAGAGTCAATAAATATCTACATTTAACTGGAGATGCTGAAAATGGTAGTCATGATGCTCATGTAGTCAGTAGGAAGAGGGAGCTGTTTCCAGGGAAGAATCAGAGCAAGAGTCCCTCAGGGTTGTGAACAGAAGCCTGTCAGTACAGGGATGAATGGCAGAGAATGGACCTGTCACAGCCAGAGGGAAGGAAGAGGAGGAGGACTTGTGGAAGATTGGTGGGCAGAGAGGAGAAACTGAAAGCCATGCTGCCTCTACGGCAGAGGAATGGGACAGGTCAAACCAGTGCATGAGTCTTCTGATGCTTTGCTTGCAACCAGACTGTTTTGGGACACTAGTAGTTATAGCTCATCATTGTTGTCAAGGTGTTATGATAATATTAAACCCTCTGAATATGGGCAGAGTGGAATTTCAAGCAGCTTTTGGCATTTTGATGGCTATTTTACATGTCAGACAGGAGCGTTTCACTGTGCAGTTTCCAGTCCTGGTCTCTTGGTGCATGCCCTGGCTGTATTGCACAATAAAGACTTGGGCTAACACTGTTCTCTTATGCCTTATGGTTTTCTTTGAAAGAAACATAGGACCGTGGCTGTGAAAGGAAGCCTGGTTTGTTATAGATCATTGTTGGGTGACTAGTGTATATAACACTGATGTGCCTTGAAGGCTGTTTAGTTCACAGTGCCTGTGCAACCACTGAAAGTAAGACCAGAACTGGGGCACTGGATGTACTTGCTTACCTCCAGAAAAATTACATGTATCTCTGTGATGATAGCTGTTGTGTTCTGCATTAGCAAAGAAGCTTCTTAGTGGTAAGGGAACGAATTCTTTGCTTAGCTTGGTTATCAGCTCTAGTATTCAAGCCTTCAGCTTGATGACTGTAGATAGATAGCTGTGTTGCTGTGGGATTTGCCTGATAAGTATAAGGATTAAAATTTCTGCATACTCAAGACCACTCGGAGAGTTGCTAGTTTGCTTTGTTCTAAATATCCAGAGCTACAGGGGAGTGAAAGTTCAATGTCGAGGTGAGATGGTCTGAAACATGCCTCCAAGGCCTAAACCCTGTTGTTTCATAAAATTATTTTAATCCATTTTCATTTTTTTCTCTATCGTTTACTTCTTAACTGACAGAATAAAATCTCTTAATTCTAAGAAAAATTAAAAATTGATCATGAGACAATACAGCAAAATCTGGTCACTGTATGACCCAAAAATGACTTGCTTTATATTTTTCTGCTTGTATTAGAGTTTTCATGGTTCAGCTTGACAAGGTCACTACTTTCTGCTGGAACATGTACTGAACACTGACAATGTTTCTAAGATGTTAGAGAAATTTTGTCTTATGCTTTTGGCCAACTCCTCCAGTTAGGAAAAGTGATCAAATCAAGGTACATTTGGAAACAGTGCATTTCAGTCAGCACAATCTCCCCCTCAGATCTAGAAGACACTACCCCTTGAGTTTTTATGGCTAGATGAGGATTTTGTGGTTTAGCAATCCATGTTAAGCATTTGGAGTTGAGTAAGTAGAACAGAATGCAATCTCTGAGAACAACAAAATCTTAGAGGAATATTGCAATAATAATTTGTCAATGAAATAAAAATGTCAGTGGGATAGTTGTGGGAGTAGAATGATATACTTCAGACAACAAAATGTTTGTTAATTGGTTAGTATGATAATAAAGATATGTAATATGTTAAAATTGTGAATTGAACTGTGAGTTGTGTGATCAGATATATTTAATCTATTTAATAAGACATTGCTTAGGTTGAGCTTTTCAGATTACAGAAATTTTGATAAAGTAGTTCTGAGATAACTCAATGTGGAAGTGAGTTAAGGTAACACTTATTTTGATAGGATGTCTCACAGTGTAGCTACATAAATTGAGTAAATGAGGAAAAGATGTGTTTGAAGAATGTTTTGGGAAAACATTATCCAAGACGATATCCTACACCATTTGTTAGTCACCTTGTTTATCAAGCCAAGGATATTCTGAAAAAACGCATCACAAAGTTTTGCTCTGTGGAAATGTATTTTTGCCTCTAGTAAATGATTAAATTTGCCTACTAATTTCTTCTTAAACAAATTTTAATTTTTCTGGGGTAGAGTTCAATCCATTATGTTTTGGAAGCTTATCTAACTCCAATCTAACCTGATGGTCAGTGATTATTGATCATAGTAAGGACAGAAAATAGCCTTTTAATATATCCTAACCCAGTCATTGTAAAGTGGACGCACATTGTGGTATCCTCCATGATTTATTTCCTTTCCAGAACAGTGTCTAAAGCACTTTAATTAATTTAAACTTGATAAATTGTTTCCTAAGCATATACCTTTAGTTTTAGATAGAGTACTGTCTCTATTTTTGTTTCTTATTCATGTGTTTTTGTTATAATTCGTATCATGATTAATTAAAAATGGTAAAATCTTCATCTGCTCTATTAATAATTCTCTAACAAAATAATATTTTTATGGAGGATGCCACAGCAGGAATTCCTCTTTCCAGTTATGCAACACCAAAGGATAAACCTCCTACTGGTTAATTTATGTGTAAAAACTGCTTCAGTTTACATGTTAAGCGATGATTTAGCACTTAAGGCTAAATTAATACTAATCATGTTTGTGCAACTATTGACAACTGTTATGACCTCTGGTTTAATCTTGAAAGAGATGCATATGCTTAATCTTCAGTAGTAGATATTAGTTATCTATAATTAACATTAAGAATGAATGCTAAGCAGGTGGGAAGAAATAATCAGAGCAAGCAACAGAGCTAATAACACTTTTCCTACCCAGTGGATGGAAGGATGAAGGATAAGGGTTAACTCTAGGTGGTGACCTGGCTACATTTTCAAAGGAATTTCTTAATTTTTAAAAAATGGAAAAAAAACCCAAACCCAAGTTAAAATTTCTCTCTCATTCAAAGCAATCAGTGAAATCCTTAGTGAACTGAGTAGCAAAAATAATTATCTCATGTAAAGCTGTGTTAATTTATGCTGAAGAGAGGCTCAGTTGTGATATATCCTTTCCAGGTGATTGTGGGGAAGTTGTCTAGATTCATATTGATGAGAGAGAAGAACCATTTCATAATTATAGTGAAAGATCAAAAAGCAGGGTGAAATTTGTTGTGACGGTGGTTACTCTTGGAATCTTTTTGTACATCTCTGAAATTCATAGAAAAACTCAGTAAATTTGAAGCAAACCTTCATTGGAGGAACAGTATGACTATTTCTTCCAGAAGATTATGATTACAATTTATAGGGGGCTTTTTCCCTCATGAAGAAAGTTTACAATGTGTGTAAAGCTCCTTCCTCCCCACCCCCATAATAACATTTTTAGTAGAAAATAGACTTCTTCATATTACATATCTCATGTTCAAATATAATATCTATGTCTTTAAAATATACTACACACTATATAAGATACATAGTCTTGGAGGTGAAGCAGAATGGCCATGACTCTAATAGTCTGCCATCCATACCCCAAACCTTGGCTTTGACCCATACTGAGGAGAGGAGACTCTCAGTCTAGGAGGACCTACTCTGTCATCATTTTTGAAAGAAAACAAGCTTTGTGGACACTATTGACTACAATTACCCTGAGGAACAATTCTCATTCCATGTACAGTGGAACAATAATCCTATTCTGAATTTTTATTAGTCACTTGTCCAAGTTTCCTAATCAATCCACATGCTTTCCCGAAAAAGTGTATGTAAGCACTTTTATCCCTATTATCCAATAATACAGACACTAGTTGTTAAGGAAATACAACTAACTCAATACTATAAAAATTATTTAAATCATTAAATGTATGAAAATATAATGACCTTAAATTCACAATTTTCATACATTTCAAATTAGAGTTTTTCTTAAAGCATCACTATTGTTTTAATATTTTCTTGTAAAGTCATTGATTTTATGTTGCTTCAGGGAAGGTGCAATTCATGACTGTTAATGTTTCCATGATTACATGAAAAGTTCCTTGTTGCCACCAATTAATTAACCCATCAAAAAGTATTCTTTTTTTAATAGATGATGAGGGGTTTTTATAATGTTTATCCGACATGTCTAGTTGCCATGTGAAGCAAGCTTTGTAATGTGAATATTCTGGAAATCATCTTTTGCTTCATTTTCATGTAGAAAGATTGAGTCAGGAGAGTTGGTTAGTAAGGAGAAATTACCTGGGAGCAAGATAGTAAGAGGTTCTCTAGGGCTGCCTCTGGGTGTGAGAGCACCTGAGTGCCTCTAGGGGCAAGAGCACAGAGGGATTGGCTATTGGAACCTGGAAAGTCCTGGCCCAGCAATATGTGTGTGTAACAGTCTATGACAGCAACTGGAATAGGGCTGCAACTTCTGGAGATTGTATACCCAGGTGCCAGCAACTGGGAAGCCTGGGCTTCAGGGGCCAACTACAGGGCACACAGCGTGTATGGAGGGATCACACAG
Source organism: Tyto alba (assembly GCF_018691265.1). NCBI lineage: Eukaryota > Metazoa > Chordata > Aves > Strigiformes > Tytonidae > Tyto > Tyto alba. The sequence continues at coordinate 34,366,840 of NW_024881276.1, read as the reverse complement.
CTGCTGGACACATCCACCTTCTACATGTGAATTTATATATTTATTCTTACTTTTAGACCTCCATCTTGTCCAGCCAGAGGAGAATAAGATGAGGGTGCTGGTGCTGTGTTTGTGCAAGTTTTCTGTGTGTCTGTGACCTGTGTGGACAGCTGTGTGTGTATATATGTTTGTGCTTTTGTGTGTGTTCCTGCTGGGAATGTTTCTTCAGCATCACCTCTCTTGGCTGTTGGTTCCAGCATGAATGATAGATTTTTCCAGGCAGCTCCCACAGTTCCACTGTAGATGAAGCCTGTTCCTGTGATCAGTCTTTTCTGTAGACATCTGGAATTGTACCTCTTGAAACTCAATCCCTATTCCTTTTGGGGTTTTTTACCTCCCAAATCAAATAATAAACCATTATATTTTTCAACAGTGTATCAAGTCTATTTACACTGTTCAAATGGGTATTTTTTTTGACAGAAAAATTGATTTGCTGTAGAACTAGTAATACCATTATATGCTACCACTGAAATGCAGTCATCGTGATCATGTAGTTGCATGTAACTACATAACATGATTCTATATTAGATAGTATCAAGATACATGTTTTTTTAGGTAATCTGTCTCAAGACTAATCACAATAAGTGCAAAGAACCAATAAGGATCAGAGAAACAATGACAGTCTGGGATACCTGAGAATAATCAGTGAAAACTGAAAGGAGCACACCGAATTTGTTCCTCAATAAAACTACCAAAGGCAAATGATTTAGACTACTGTAGTTGATAGGAAATGCACAATGGAGAGTCAAGGAGGAAAATCCCTGGAAGGCTATGAAAAGCAAAACGTTATTGCCTCTCAGGGGCATAGAACTTACAAAGGGAAGAGAATTTAAGGATTATGTAAAACATTCAAAGTTTTAAGGGGATTGTGCTGTAGTGTGAAACTTGACTATGGGACAGAAGGTAGGGAGGGATCAAGGTAGACTAGTGGGTCCATCCTGAAGAAGTGTGGGGAAAATGGAGATGTGAATTGGGTAAAAGAGGCTGGTTGAGTGTATACAGATTGCTGGTTAATGCACTTGCCTGCCTGAGCTTGACTATCACAGTGTGAATTTCTGCATTTCAACAGTCTATCCTATGTTCGTAAATCCTGTTTCTAACCATCCTCCATATGGGTTGTGTAATGTCTGTTCTGTGTGTGGGTGAATACCAGCAAACTGCGAGTCAGACTAGTCCTCAAGTGGGGTAAGAGGTATGAGTGCCAGCAACTGCACTGAGCACAAACCTTGGGGGCTCAAGTTGTCAGCTGCTGGAGGAGCCCTGGGAGGAGCCATGGTCTGGGAGCCAGCTACTGACCAGTCCAAATGTCCATAATGGAGAGACAGAAAATGTACACATGTGTGTGTCTGTTCCACTGGTGGTGGAGAAAGGTCAGGCCATCTGTGCTATTCCTGCTGGTGAGAGCCTACAATCTTTTACGGATACTGGTAAAGGCACTGTTCGGTCTATGCTGATGTGTGTAGCAAGATATGTGTGTATATAAATATATCTGTAAATATATATATTTACAGTGTGTGACTGGGTGTCTGGGAACACATAGATAACCTTGCTACTGGCTCTATCTGGGGACTTAGAAGCACTGCAGCCTCGCATCAACCCAGCTGTGGTAAGAGAAATCCTCCTGGGTCCTGAAGCCCACCAGATCTGGCCATCTCTAATACTAGGTCTTTTTTGAAAGAAAACTAAGTGAAAATATTAAAAACATGTGATCATTACAACTGGTAACTCCACTTTAATTTTAAATGTCCAGTGGAGTATGTGCATGTGTTACTAATTTATTTTGTTAAAATGAAATATAATTTACAATAAACACCAAAGTTTTGTACAGAGCAACAAGTACTAATGGATTTTAACTCACCTTACTGTGTAAGTGGGCTCTGCTTTCCTCCCTATGCTGATTGCTAAAGGAAGACTTTTGAATAGAAAATCATGTAGACTTAATTCAGGAAAACAGGAATGCAAAAATTGAGCTTTGTTCACTGGAAAATATAAAATGAGGATTCCTAGAGAGATAGCAAATTACCTGAGAATAATTTGGCTAATCAGCAAGCCACTGGAAGTGGTGCTCCATAGTTTAGTATTCTTACAGCTTTTCTGCAATTTTATGTATTTTAATTGGAAAAAAATACAGATTTTTGCCACCTAGTGTTTTTACATGCTGCTTAGCTGTGGGATATGAATAGATTGTAATTTATGGACTAATAATCTAAATAATAACATCACTATTAAGTCAGTACTATTGTGAAAAAGAATGACACAACTCAAATGTACTGAGTGTATTTCTGCCTGCCTTTCTCACAGAGTTGTTAATCTGCATATAAAAATTTTGTTGAACTACTGCTTGCAAAGGATGAATTGACTGCTTCAGGAATGATGCTATTACTTGATAATAGCGATCTCTTTAGTCTGCCAAGAAAAGATGAAACAAGTTCCAACAACTGGAAGTTTAAGTCCAAACTGGAAAGATGGTGAAAACTACTGGCAGTGAGGGCAAGTAACTGTTGGAACAGATTAATAAAAGCCATGGTAATTTTTTCATTTTGTTTCATGACTAGTTGTCTCTCTTGGGAATATAACCTGATTTTCCAGATACTGAACTTTTATAAAAGTGTTTCATATCTATGTAATGCTTAAGACCGAGCTAGTTCAAGAGAAGAAAATACCAACTCTATCATTGTCTAAAATGGCTGAACAACTACAAAGATGAACAAAAGGCAGCTTAAAAAATTCAGTAGGCTAGTAGGTCAAAATGCAACAATACTTAGCTTAAATAACTTCTCATAACCTGCATGGTGGTGAAGAGGAATATTTTGGTGACAGAATTTAACTAGGAAGAGTATGTGACTAGTTTGTTTATCCCTCACTACTGTTAGTTCTTGTTGGTGTTGTGACTTCCATGTCATGGGCTAGATGGTGAAGGGACTGCTGCTGATCACAGAGTGGTTTTGGTCTTTTGTGTTCTGGGAAAAAGATTACTCCCTTGCATCTGTTACAGGATTGTGGTGTTGGCTCAAAGAAACTAGGATGAAACATAATGGTGACATTTGTTGAACTATAATAATGTCCTGGAATTCTGCTTTTATGGCATCTAATCTACCTTCTGAGTGATAAGTGGAGGAGGAGGACAAACTGCTATCAGCTCTGCTGTTGGGTCTCTGTTTTCGTCATGGCCAAATAGCCATGTGTAAAAACATTCATCAACAAGGAATGCAATTCTTTTCAGGAGGAAAGAAAGTTTCTTTTCTGTTGGTGTCTTTAGGGTGGCCAAGGTTTGTTCAAACAAATGTTTGTTCAGTTCTAGTGTCATTTAGAAGGTACCTGGATATTAGTACAAATTACACAGGCCCTCAGCATAGAGCAGTTGATGCTATTAGAAATGGTACAGCTTTCTTTTCAGGAGGATTATGTGATGGACACTTTGCTAACCAGACACCACACGTGAAGTGTAGAACTGTAGAACCTTAGTATAAAATTACAAGTTTATACTATGTTTCGATCTGTTCAGCACCAGCATGCTAGTTTGCTACTTTTGTAAATGTTTAATGTTTCTTAAGCAATAGTTAATATTTTTTTTCAGAACAAACCAAGAAAAACCTATGCTGATTAAGCTCCTTTTACTACAAGTAAAAGCAATGACTAACATAAAATGATCACAGAGTATTTTTTTTTTTTTTGGTAAAACAAAGCACAAAGAATAGGGAATAAAAACAAGTGCAGTGCTTGTCAGAAATGGATGACAAAGGAACTGTAATAGGAGGAAAGAATTCAGTTAAATTACATGCTTGAAAACACATGGCTAATAGATGGGAAGAGATACATCAGTTACATTAATGTGGATCAATAATTGATCCTTGCAAAGAGGGATAAGAGACAAGCATGTGCCATTAATGAGAAGGAATTAAATACAGTTTAGAAGTCAAAAGCATGCATCATCAAATGTGAAGAGTGAGACTGAGTGATGGAATAATCAGACTTCTGTTCAACATAAAGTTTTGTGGTCTTGCTAATGGCAACTCCTTAGCTTTACTGGGAAAGAAGAATAACCTTTCTGTATAAATGAATATGCTTTCATCTCAAAGTAGAAAATTAATAGCTTTTTAAAATTCAAAACAAATTCTTGTCTCTGAAGCTAAAAAGTTATTTGTTATCCAGTGCTTAAATGTGTAAAGATGATGAATATAGAATGTAGCTAGCAAAGAATTCTGGACAACTATAACTAATGAAGCAAAATGCAATTGGTTTTAAAAAAAAAATAAATAAAAAGAAAAGGAAAGAGGAGTAGAGGTGAACTGGGAGATTTGACTGACAGATGAGAAAGTCCAGTGCAGATATTGAAAATTATGACATCTTTATTTCACTAGAGTTTTTCTGGTGTTTCACAAGAGGAAGACTGAAATGACATAGAATCAAAGAAAGCCATACCTGCATCCATTGTGAATAATGAAGAATTGAAAACTTGAGACAAATCTCAGTGCCTAGAATATTGAAGATTTTTAAGTGGATATCTCTGTAGAGGAACAGAATGGAACAATCAGAAAAAAGGGCAATTTTTACACACATCAATACATTAATAAAGTAAAAGTTATTGACAGAAAAGCAAAAAGAAAAAGTTATGGTACAATGAGAAATATAAATCATTATCTAATTTCCATGAGTAGCAGTTCCAATATTTTTACTATAAAATATAGTGTACATTTAAAATTTTATAACAGGCATAAGAGTGTGTGACTTGGAGGGTCAAGCTCTTAGAAACATGCAGTACTCCTGTGAGTTCTCTATTGGAACTTGTCAGATTCAAACACTTCTTTCTACTCCCACCAGACCTCAGCCTCTGGCCCAGATGTTCTGACCATTACAGTCCTAGCAATTCTGTGATGCATTCCGCTGTTACGAAAACTTTGGAGTGTCTCAGTTCCATCCCAGTTCCCCTCTGGAAGTAAAATGTCTGAGAGGTTTGAAAAAGTTTCTGGTTTGTTTTTGGCAAAGAATTCCTGTCTATTATGGTTCCTGCACAGTCCCTTGCTAGTGGAGCTCACAATTTTATTGTCTTATGCTATTGAAAATGAAAAAAAAAAAAAAAAAAAAAAAAAAAAAAAAAGAGGGCTAGAGCTTCACCAAGGTAAGGTTTTATGCTGATATTGAGAATTATGCTTACAACTGATTAGTAACTGAATGAAGTAAGTTTGCAGGACTAGCTAGTTAAATGTGTCCATAATATAGCATTTTTCTATCTTCCCATGATTTTTGCAAAGGAGTTGTTTAGGTGGAAGGAGGAAAGTAAAAATCAGGATTTTATCCAAAGCTTACTGTAATTGATGAATCATCAACAAGTTGTGGTTTAAATTTTTAACTTTGCCTTCTTTGCCTGTTGGTATTTTTATTGAAAATGTTCTTTGTATGGTCTGGGAAACTCTTCCAAATGTCCCCATTCTAGCAATTAAGTTACAATTTTATAAATTAATCTTTCAAAGAATGTGCTCTCTGCAAAATTAGTGTAACCTTGCCAGAATGCTGATGTGCTTTTTTGCTCCATCTGTGCAGTAATAACCTTTTTATGGAAGAGAAGGGAGGTCAACAGCAACTGTTATGTCTTGAACAGTGCATTATTTTCTCTTTGAATGAAAGCATGTGTTCAAGGATTTGTCTTGTAATAGACTCAGTTTCTTTGTCCCCCCCTCCTTTTTTTTTTTTTTTTTTCTTATTTGATTTTGATAAAATCACTTATTATCTTTACCTGTCTGCATTTGCCTTTTGTCAGGTACTGACTGCAAAAAATTTAGTGCTGAAGAGTGGATGGTTTTAGGTGGAGGATGAGGGATAGGAACACCAGCCTGTCCCTATCCACCTGGCATGAGCTCTTCAATGTTCTTGCTCTTTCTTCTTTCAGACTAAAGTGCTTTCCCTACTTCAAAATATGAGGGTCAAAGTCCATTTATTATGCTGTTCCTGTCCTTGTAGCCTCAAGATATATGAATATATAATAAATATTCTGATAGTCATGGTGACGATGAATTACTTTTTAAGTTCAGGTATTTATGAAAATTCCTATACTGATAGGCTCTTGAACCTGAAGTTGTTTTCTTTTTCTCTCCGTACCCCTCTATGCTTTTTCTAGTTGGTACTATGCGGAGCCATTATTAATCAGCTGCATACACCACAAGTGTCACCTTAGAACGCTTCCTACTCTGCTTCATCAATGGGCATAAACACTTCTGAATACATCAATAACTGGTTTCATTTATAATAGTAGTTTTCAAGATGTGGACATCTGTCCACTAGATGCTATCCTGAGAGCAGCAACTTTTTTGTGCCAGAATCACAAAATGGTACCTTGTAATGATTGACATTAACTTCCGATCTGGATTTGAGTCAATGACTGACAAATCATGGTCCAAATCCCATGATTACTGGGGATAGTTCTTTAAACAAGGCTTTAATGAAATTGTCCTTCTGTGTTTGCATTATCATGCTTGATCTCTATTTTAATTTTTGGAGACCATATCTGAATAAGAGATACAATGTGGATGCAGAACATTGACCAAAAAGTACTACTTAGAGTGAAGAATTTAAAATATATTTTTGTTTTGCACTAAAGCTATGTATCCACACGTATTTCATATAAAGTTTTTAGGATTAAATTGAAATTAAAATTTTAATATTTAATGCTTGTTCTAGAGGCAATATCATGTTTGGTAGGGAGAGGGACAAGGTAAGTGAGAATGGAAAAAGGAAGGAATTCCTAAGTACACAGATTCTGTGGTATCACCAATATTTTTTTTTTCTTGCCTTAGTGATAACTCTATTTTCAGTGAAAAAAGTGTTCTACTCATATTGATACCCTTTTTATTCAGTTGGAAAGTAACTTTTTGCTAGTAGCAATAGAAACCAGTAGTTATTATATATTAAGTATTGTCTGAAGGATTTCAAAAAAACCCCAAGAATTTTTATACTAATACAAGATGAAGACATAAACTCTTTTCTAAGGATGCAATAAGAAAATATCAGAAAATTGAGATAGGAGTAGATAATAGTGAAATCCACACATAAAATTTTAATAATAGCAATCATTAAATTCTACAGGTTGTTGTAAAAGAAAGAAAAGAACCCAAACAAAAAACCCTGAAATCTTTTAGTAGTTTCAGAATTTATATGGGTATAGTAATCTGTATCATATTTTGCTGGAGTTCATACTTTGTGGTAGTTTAACTGGGCATTTTTTTTATGGGTATATAACAGATAAACGGGCACATTTCATCTTTGAACTATATCAACTTAAAATCATGGTAACACTTTCTGTGATTATCAACATGATTATTACGAGGAAAAAGTAAGAAGAAAGGGAAGATAGATAACCCTCTAACCTTCCACACTGATTTAATATCAGAAATATATCCTGATTTTACACATAAACCTCAGGCAGCATGTATCTAAATGTGCTATCAGGTCACCCAAGGCAACAGAAGTCGTCTTTAGAAAAAAATTGTGTGTATATACACATGCATACATATCTATATATATGTATAAAATAAAATCAGATGAGGGATATTTTGTAGAGCTGGCTAGGAGAAGAAAGCTGACGTTTGTTATGAAAGTAATGCTGCCTGAAGAAAAGCACTTCTGAATTACGAGCTTAGAGAAAAGCTTCTAATGAACATGGAAGGTCATACTGCACATGAGTGCACAATTGTCTTTTCTGTGCAGTGAAAAGTATCACAGAGGTGAGTAGCAAAGACACTACACTGCTTTTGCATTCCAGAAGTAGCTGAATTGAAAACTGTTCCAGAATTTCTGCATGTTGCTTTATATATTTTGATGGATATTGAAAATTGCTGGCATGCTGGAGGAACTCCCTACTGTGCATATTATGACATGCTGAGTATTCCAGAAGGAGCTATCCGTAACAGTCCAACAGGTAAAAACTCATAGGAGACATCTCTTACTTTTTTCTTCTTTAGAAGGCGGCCTATGGGAGAAAATGTTGCTGGAGTAGAAGGGATGGGGTATTGATTATATGGTTTAAACTACTCAGTGTTCCTGATAAGCTTTAATAATTGCCATTCCACAATTTTCCTTTGATTGTATATTGTTATGTGTTCCTTATCACTAGATAAGTGTGATAGGTAGGACCAGAAAATTAATTAATGCTTGATGGGATGAGTGTGTGCGTAGGAATTACTGTTTTTTTTTTTTTTTTCCTTTTCCTAAATCATTCATGAAGTTTACATCTAATTTGAACTTTTGGCAAAGTAAGTAATGGGATCTTCTGGTTCATTTTTTTCTTTTTAAAATCTATGTTTATATTAATTATATAAGCACATGTTCATATTGGTCAAGATCAGATTTAAAACAGAAGAGTTGTCTCAAATTAGCATACCATGTGTTTTAATGTATTACTACAATGCTGTAACCAGTAACATGAAAAGAAATGTTATATATTAAGAATTTTTTTTTTTTATCTTGACCAATATATTAGGTCAGATTTGAGAATTAAAGCTTAAAAAAATATCCTTTGAGAGGTTTCAATTTATATTACTCTGGATTTTTAAGTGTAGTTTGAATTTTGTCAGGTTCTAACTTTTAAGATGAGGAATTTAGTTATTTTTTCCATGAAAGTATAATTTGCCTAAATCTATACTTCTGGATATTGTACCAAATATCTATTTTATATTGGTTAATAATAATAATTGTGAGGTCTACTGGTTTAAAGAAATACTAAGGCAATGTTTATTGCATTTTATATATTTTTTTTTTTCTAACTAGAAATCTCTGAGGACTCTGACAGTCAAAGTTAGACTAAAGAAATGTGGATAGGAATGGGTACATTTTGTTCTGACAAGTAGTTTCTCTACTGAAAAATGTAAGTTTCAGCTGACCGAGAATTTACAGATTTTATGCTGAATAATCCATTTTGGTTTTGTACTGTTTACAGAGCAATATCAGAGCATTTTTCCAAAGCTATATGTGGTTACTGCTTACCCCTGGGCATAAAAGATCCACATTTTGTTAATTTCCTTTACTCAAAAGGTTTTGATTTTGAGAGCTACAATGGATGGGATTCTCTGTTTCTCTATAACAATGGCTTTCCTTGATGTAAAATATTTAGTTAATGTGAACATGACAACATCCAGCTGGACTACAAAACATACTATGATGACTATATTTTGCCATGTATTAGTGCATTAGGAAGTTATTTAGGGAAGCCCACTGGTCAACCAACTGTTTTTCAAAATGGATTAAAGTGACATCTTGAAAATTTCTGCTAGTGTCCGTTGTCATTAGTCAGTAATAACAAACTTGTATTATTCTATTTTGGTAACCACCACACTAAAAAACAAAATTTGTTAGATGAACTAAATTGTATTTCCCATAGCATTGTACATGGTCCTAGGAGTTGAGAAGTTCTGGATAGGAGTCTCTGCTGCAATTGCTGCTGTATTTAATACTTAAACTGAACAGAGTAATGACATATACAGTGTTTATGCTGAAATCCCCTGTAGCCTTATGGTTTGAGCATTCTCCAGGAACATGAAAGATGTAGAATCGTATTTCCTCCAAAAATGGAGATAACCGAATCTGAGCTTCTAAAACTAGGTGAACAACAGAAGCCCCAAGTTACTGGATAAAAAGAATTATAGTTTGCCTCTCCAGTTGAAGACAAATTACCACCTTGTTCACTTTTCATTTGTTATATTTTCTCCAGACTGAGATGGCTAAAAGAAAATAATAATAAAAACCCCTCCCCCCTGCAACACAACTATTTTTTGTTTAAAAGAAAAATGTATGGAATGGGTAAATCAAATCTGATATTCCACCCCCACCCCACCCCCACCCCCCCCTCAGTTTGATATCTGTACTGGTAAAAGGAAAAGTCATTTTCTTGTGCAGTGATAAAAATGATACTTCCCTTGACCTTTAAGGCGTGAATCCCCTTTCTATCTAGAATAACTAATGTTTTGTCATTTTCTTCCATTGACATAATAACAGCAATTTCAAGGGTTATAAAGTTGCAGTAGCAGCAGCAATCATTCTTCCCTTGTGGAAAACTAACACAAGGAGGAGGGAAAGTCTTGTAGTACTTAGGCTGTCCTTAGCTACTCTGCAATGGGTGAGCTGGTAAGCAAGCTGGGTTTGCTCCACACTGTCCCTTCTCTAACGTCTTACCAGCACCTTGACTAGAAAATGCACTGTGAAAGTGCCCCAAGGTCTGAATTCAGTGGTACTCTGCAATGAGCAGGATCTGTATCAGGTCTGGTTCCTCCTTAAGTTGAGACGGAAGCAAGACAGTGATAGAAATTAATTTGTTTCAGCCGGAGTGAGACAAGCCTGTTTGTAGAAAATTTCAGTGCTATTTTGTTGCCCTTTTCATCCATTCTGGAAAAAGAATACATGGCAAAGGTCTAACGGGCCTGATGTTACTTGTTACTGTTGCAGGCAAAGAGGATGGAGAATATGTAGCAGTATTGTGTGGGCTTTTGTTGTTATCTTCAGTTTTGTTGAATCCTCTCAAGACTATCTTAGAATCATAGAATCACAGGATGATAGAACCATTTAGGTTGGAAAAGACTATGATCACAAACTCCAACAATGAACCTAACACTGCCAAGTCCACCACTAAACCATGCCCCTAAGCACCACATCTACATGCCTTTTAAATATCTCTAGGGATGGTGACTCAGACACTTCCCTGGGCAGCCTGTTCTAATGCCTGACAGTGCCTTCAGTGAAGAATTTTTTCCTAATATCCAATCTAAACATCCCCTGGTACAACTTGAGGCCATTTCTTCTTGTCCCATCACTTGTTACTTGGGAAAAGAGACCAACACCCACCTTGCTACAACCTCCTTTCAGGTAGCTTTAGAGAGTGATAAGGTGTCCTCCCATTCCCGTTCCCGTCTCCCTACTCCCCCCACCCCCTTCAGAGCCTCCTTCTCTCCAGACTAAACAACCCCAGTTCCCTCAGCCACTCCTCATAGGACTTGTGCTCTGGACCCTTCACCAGCTTCATTGCCCTTCCTTGGACATGCTCCAGCACCTCAATGTCTTTCTTGTGGTGAGGGGCCCAAGACTGAACATGATATTCAAGGTGTGGCCTCACAAGTACCAAGTACAGGGGAACATCACTTCCCTAGTCCTGCTGGCCACACTATTTCTGATACAAACCAGGATGCTATTGGCCTTCTTGGCCACCTGGGCACACTGCTGGCTCACATTCAGCTGGCTGTTGACCAACAACCCCAGGTCCTTTTCTGCTGGTTCGGACTTAGCTGATTTCAGCAGATAAATGCAATGGAAATGTAACTCTCACCACGAATGCATTCATACTATACTTTGGTCTGCTTTAAAAATTATTTGGTGAAGCCAGCAGGTCCTATCGACAGCTTTCTGTGTTGGATTAAGTTTTCTATTTCTGGAATTTCTTCAGGTGTCTCCCCTACAGCTTCTTTATGTTGTGCTACTTCAGGAGCTCTTGTACCAACAAAAAGACTTTGTAAAATGAAGCAAGTTTTATTTCCCTTTGACATTTTTGGTGCATGTATTGTTTACCGTTTTAAGTTATTTAGAATTTCTTTTTGTTATGGAAATCTGAAAGTGATAGTTCACATGCTTTCATAGAAATTTTTAGTTAACATGTTTAGAGGCTTTTGAGGTTCTCTGCATTCCCCTGTTCATCATATCTTTCTTTTCCATTTTAACCTATCCTTATAACTAATGCTTTCTATTACTTAGAGAGATCTTAATTTTATATTGGATTCTGGTCTGATTCGATTTACTTGCAAATTTGTGAAGAAAATATTAACCTTAGTTTAACCTTTGCTAAACTTCTGTAGAAATATAGCTTATTTCTTAAATATTTTTCAATATTATTTTATGTACTTAATATTGATCTTCATGAATAAAATAGTAGATACAGTTACATTTACTGTTCTGTTGACTGCAGGATCATATGGTTAGAAATTACTCAGGTGAAAGAGTTTCTGACATCTGCGTTGAATTTAGTTTAAGTTGAGGTCAGATCTCTCACATAAAATAACACAGATTTTATTGCAAACTGAATGGAAAAAGGACATAAAAGCTGGAAATCTGATTTAATGGATCAGTTATCTATAACAGCATTATTTTAAATAGGTGAAGGGTTGCTTTTTTCCTTTCATGTCTTTGTTCATGCATTGTTCTTCACACACCTGTGTGAAGGAAGCCAGCTGCCTTTAGGCTACCCAAACTGCTGCTGATTTTGCTGGCATATCCTAATCCCAACAACTCTACTTTCCTAACTGAAAGTGATGACATCTCAGTCAACCACATCTGGAAACTTTTTAAGAGTATTGGGAGACTAAACTCTTTCTCTGCTCAAGCATGTCTTATTACAGTGGGGTTTCTTCAGTATTTCCAGTAAGATACCTTATTCTCTTGCTTCAGCTCCTACTTCACTGTTTGTGCCTGCAGATTTTAGGCCTCCAAAATTTTATCAGATAATATTATATAAACAAATTGGTGTTGTGATTGTTCTTTGACTTGTACAAATTTAGATTGTAAATATAAAAATAGATGGAGAAATGCCTTTTCCTTTGTTCATTTCTGAATATATTAGTTTTATCCAGAGTTATGTTTAAGTATACACATTGAAGAACAAGTGCACTAATGGCCACTGGTGATAGAGTGCTATCAAGAATTATGTCCAGCAAAAGTCATAGCCAGGAACGGTGATATGAATCAAAGGGGACTTCCAAACATATCAGTGGGAATTTAACTGAGTAGTGAAATCTGTTACCACTGTTAATGGAGGTTGCAAAATGATCATTGGCCTCCTTAGGCAAAGATTTCAAGTGAGGTGACAAATTCACTGAGTTATAATATTGATGCAAATAAAATTATTTCTTAAATTATACCATGGCATGATGGATGAGACAGTTAACTTATTTTTATGAGTCAAAATACTGATATTAAGTACATAACTGTATCAAAAGCTGATGAAAATAATCTTTAAAACATGGATGTTTTTAGTCTACCATGTTCAACTAGAAAATCTGCATACTTTTTTTTTTTTTTTTTTTTTTTTTTTTTTTTTTTTTTTTGTGGAATAGTACTTAAAGTACATATTAAAAAAAATTAATAAAAACGTTCAATATCAGCAAGGACATTGGAAGCAATTTCTCTTATTTCAGGTAGCCACCTGAATAAATTCTGACTTTAAACCATCTTAGTCACTGTATTTTATTTCTAGAGTAATCACCATATTTATTCCTTACCATTACACTGTGTCTTTTTGCAGCAAAAGTAGAGAAATGTTCCACTTGAGGATTATAGACCCTCCATTCCCCTATAAGATGGAAATTTGCATCTGATGTGTGCTGTTTTTCTTTCTGTCTTTTACTTATCTGTAATAGTTTTGACTGAAGTGGGGTTTTGTTCAAGATCAGTGGCCATGTGATTTGTTGGGAATAACCTTGCCTGACTCCTGACCATTTGATTCAAAATAGGTTTAGAAAAACAACACTCTGTAAGAAAGGTCACTGAATTCAAAAGGTGTGATATACATACAGTTATGTGTGTAAGAATCCTAAAATAAAGATTTAACTGCAAAATGTGTGAAATTTGACTATGTTTTTATTTTTTTTTAATATTGGGAAGACAAGATAACTATACAGAACCTAGACTACAGTAGAGCCTGTGGGAAGAATGACTGACAAGTGTATACAAGGTTTATTTTATTCACTTGCAGTAGAAAGGAGCTAAAACTGGCCCTTTCAGTTTCTCCATGATGTTTATTTTTCTCTTTCACTGCTGTATAAAGACTTTTAATCTGAGACACTCTAAGTATCTTCTGTATCTCTTAAACACATATCTGCAAATATGTGAGTACACAGGAAAATTAGTGAATAGGTACCTGTCAACATAACTGAATATGAAATCTTGATAAATGCTTGTTCAGAAAATAACTAAGGGCTATTTACTTATTTTTGAAGACAATAAATTTACATAAAATGTTTAAAATTTACTGATGTAAAAATGATAATTTCTTCTGAAATAAGGGGTGGTATATGCAAAAATATTTTTATGATACTGATTTTAAAGTTTTCCATATAAAGTTTTCCTTCAATTTTATTTTTCTTCTTAAAAGGATTACTGATAGAGTGAATTACTTTCACGTGAGAATGAGAAAAAAGTCATCAGTACTCAAGAAAACTCATCTGGTAGGAATTAAATGCTTTTTGTTACATTATAGCTTCTCTGAGCTCTCCTTCAATGAGGAACACGTACTCATCCTCTGTTTTTTCATTTTACTATTTTCAAGTATATGATTAAACATACTTAAAAATTTTAATGTTCAGAATCTCAAGATACCTTTATGTTCTGGAAGACATAATTCTTCAGAGCAGTTGTAATTACTCCTTCTTTCATGAAGCTTCTAAAAGGGGCAAAACTCACTAACTTGTTTGTTCATCTCACAGAACATCTCAGGCAATATCTCTTCTGTTTCAAAGGTACTGGGGATGAAAAGAGGATATGCATACTGGAAAGAGAAAGAAAATTACCTTCTATTACAGAATGTGCATACCTTTGGGACATTTCACATCACCTTTCAGATATAAAATTAAAATATTTTTCCCATCATAAAACTTCTGGGAAAAATACTTATTTCAGAACATTGTTCCAGGACTATGGTCTTGTCATGTATTATTACTACAGATAAAGTTAATTAAATGTTAGTTTGTTAACATGCATAGCCCAGGTGATGAAAATGTGTCATCTATGTCAATGAACGCAGAACTTATCTAGTCCTATCAACTCTACTGGGTTTGTATGGCAAGGTTTTCATTACAGGGGCCCTACAGGGGTGGATTTTGTGAGAAGATGCCAGAAGCTTCCCCCATATCCAACAGAGCCAATGCCAGTCGGCTCCAAGACAGATCCACCGCTGGGCAAGGCCAAGCCCATCAGTGACAGTGATAGGACCTCTGGGATAATGTATTTAGGAAGGGGGAAAAAGCTGCTGTGCAACAGCAATTGCAGCTGGAGAGAGGAGTGAGAATATGTGAGAGGAACAACTCTGAGGACACAAAGATCGATGAAGAAGGAGGGAGAGGAGGTGTTCCAAGTGCCAGAGCAGAGATTCTCATGCATCCTGTGGAGCAGATCATGGTGAGGCAGGCTGTGCCCCTGCAGCCATAGAGGTTAACAGTGGAGAAGACATCTATCTGCAGCCTGTTTACTCCATGCCAGAGCAGGTGGATGTGCCCAAAGGATGATATGACCCCATGGGAAACCTGCACTAGAGAAGGATCCTGGCAGGACCTGTGGACTTGTGGAGAAAAGAGCCCATGTTTGAGCAGTATATTCCTGAAGGACTGTACCCTGTGGAAGGGACTCATGCTGGAACAGTTCATGAAGGACTGCAGCCCTGTGGGAAGAACTCACATTGGAGAAGTTCATGAAGGACTATCTCCTGTGGGAGGGACCCCATTCTGGAGCAGGGGAAGAGTGTGAGGAGTCCTCCCCCTGAGGAGGAAGGAGTGGCAGAAACAACAGGTGATGGACTAATCACAACCCCCATTCCCTATCCCCCTGTGCCACTTGAGGATTAGGAGGTAGAGAAATTGGGAGCAAAGCCAAGCCTGGGAAGAAGGGAGAGGTGTCAGGGATGTTTTTTTTTCAGATTTAGTTTTATTTCTCATTACCCTACTCTGATTTTGTTGGCAATAAAATAAATTAATTTCACTGAGTTGAGTCTGTTTTACCCATGACAGTAATTGCTGAGTGATCTCCCTGTCCTTATCTTGGCCCATGAGCTTCTCATTACATTTTCTGTCCCCTGTCCTGCTGAGGAGTGATAGAGTGGCTTTAGGGGGCACCTGGTGTCTAGCCAGGGTCAACCCACCATAGCAACAAAGGGCTGATTTTTTTCTTTTTTTTTCTTTTTTTTTTTTTTTTTTTAATTCTATATTGTTTTCTGTCATAGTTGAGAATTGAGACATTGTATTTTCTTACTTGTAAGCAACTATAGGATTTTATTATGTCTGACTTTTAAAGCTGGCTGAGAAATTGATTGCCTGAAATTCTATAAAAGAGGCAAATGTCAATATTGTTAAAAAGCTATCTCTAAAAATAGGAGAGATTACCAGTTCTACC
The DNA here is from genome assembly GCF_018691265.1 of Tyto alba. Taxonomy (NCBI): domain Eukaryota; kingdom Metazoa; phylum Chordata; class Aves; order Strigiformes; family Tytonidae; genus Tyto; species Tyto alba. The sequence continues at coordinate 34,350,673 of NW_024881276.1, read as the reverse complement.
TTGCATAAAAATACAAAGTAAATGGAAGAAAGGAAGTTTTCTAATACATTCATAATAATTTTTTTTTATTTACATTTTTAATACTTCCTTGAAAATGGAGAAGGGGGAAGGCATCATTTCCCTACTTAAGTAACCTGCTAATTACCATTAAGGGTTTCATTTGGCCATTCAGCCTCCAAATGGGCACCACTCAACAGTAATTTCACTGTTAACAAAGCCTCATTGTTTTATGATAATTGCTAAGAAGATGCACAGCCTTACAATATTTTTCTTGTTATTTCCACATACTGTTTACCAGGTCTTATTTTCTCTGACATAGACCTAATAGTTAAGATTCTACTGTAACTAAAAGGTGAAAGTGTAATAGGTGAAGTAGGCTGGTCAAGAAAATTGCATCTTAATATTGTTGAGTGCTAGAATTAGAGCTAGCATAGCCCTAAGACATAAAGTATTCAGTTTCTGTCTCAACCTGGAGTTAGAAGTTTGACCAGTGAGTATTAGTTCACTGAATGTTTTGTAAATGTCAGTGATAACTCCAAATGTGTCTGGTTAAATGGGAAAAATGCAGTAAAATAATTCACTAGTGACTTTTACTTAGTTACAGCAAAAAATAATTTTATCCTTTAACTTACTCTTTATATGTTCAAGTTCAGGTCTATCTTTAGCAGGAGAAATAGATCTGTCTAAACAGGCCTAAATATTATGGGTTTTAAGAAAAGTAGAACTAACTGTATCTTCCTTGCTATTATGCATTTTTATGTTTTATGAATGCTACTTTCTGGGTTGTATTAAAGTCTTTCTTGAAAACCCAGTGCTTACCTTGGACTGAAACAGATCAATTTTGGTATTAAGTACATCTTTAATATTGATAATACCCTATTTGTGCAATCCAGGCTTTCAGTTCTGTCCACATCCCTGGCCAAACATGGGGAAAAACAGTTAATTAAAGTGACGCTTATTAAGTACTAGAATGTACCTATTTGGTTTTGTTGGGGATTTTTGTGTGTATGTGCGTATTTCATATGTATTCAGCTTAAACTAAGTAAACTTTAACGAAGAATACTTTGAAGCCTAGTTTGTGTATGCCTTCAAAGGCATACTATCTTCATATAAACTAGCCATAGTACTAAATATATGACAAGTTTTTAAATTTTCTTTGTGTATGCATGTGTGCACATAGAAAGCAATCATTTTTTGGATTTAATGGACTAACATAGACATATCCCAGGGTATAGGTCTTTTTTAAGAAGGAAAACAAACTGCATTTTAAATGTGGTATTATTTACTTCCAATCCTGGTGATAAGTTATCCTTTGTTACAGCCTTTAAACTGACATCAGCGTTTATCTTTGTAAGGTAACAATAATAACTGGGCAGTAGTTCATGTGATTAAAACAGTGTTTATTGATGAATGCAAACTGCAATATGGACAAATGTATACCTGGTAAAAGATAATAAAATTAGTCTGTCTTATATTTACATTAGCCTTGAATCAGGCTGGAAGAATATAAGGCTGATATCTTGAAAGTGATTCAGGATGTCCAAACTGGCTTTAAGCTCTGCCATGGGCTTTATGTGTAATCTTAAACAAAATGCTACTTTTAAGAGCTTAAAAAGGTAATTTTATGAAACAAACAAACGAAAACAACAAAAAAAGAGATATCTGTGAATTATGTATGTACTGCCTTGGCCGACTGATTGGTTCAAGGTTAGACACAAATACTATGCTAGAAGGGAGCAGCAGCTGGAAACTTGCTTACTAGATGCCATGTGTAAATTTCAGTGTGTGAGTGTGTCTGTCTTCTAAAACTGTGAGCCCAAGCATGCAAAAAATGCTGTGTTAATTTTTGTAATTAATATTAAAAGAAAAAAAAAAATTCTGTTTCTGCTGTACATTGTAGTTGTCAGGCAAGGCTAAAAAAAAAAAAAAAAAAAAACGCAAATAATTTTATATAATTATCACTCTAATTTTTAACCTTTGTGTAATACCCAGTCCTTATTTTCATCACTCTTACTTTTGTAATTCTGCAGGCTGCGCTCTCTGATATCCTGTAACTGTAGGTCAGGTTCTCTTTTAGTGTTGAGTATCTACATACATTTTTAAATGTAGTTGGGTCTTCTTCCAGTCCTTTATTTGTATTACATAATTACATACACAGATACTTCTGTATTTGAATGGCTTCCCCCAGATTTTTTTACTAATTTGTTGTCAAAATCATGGTATTTCAGGAGGACACTCCTTTGCTCCCTTTCAGTTTGTGTTAGATAACACATTTTTAAGCAAAATGTTTTTGCCCTTTGTTTCTTGAACTGCTACATGTCATCTTTCAGTATGGAGTCAGAAGAATCACTTTCAGAGATCTGGAAAAGATATCTATTCATATAATTATATTTATGTTTAGGTTTTTGTTTTTATTGTTTTAAAAATCTCATTTATTAAATTAGCTAAAAAGCTTTAATCCCTTCTGCAGATATGACTCTGAAAAAAGGCCTTACAAGTATGGTGTTGTTTTCTTCTGTGGACAAGATGGCTTAGACTAGATGGCAAGTAAAGTCAGTTTCAGTACAAGGTTAAAAAAGAGGACACATTAAAATACATGCAAGATTATAGTATAGTATGTCATATATAGATAGTATGTCAGCATGACATGCTTCCTTTCTTACTTCCATGATTCTCAGGTTTTATTCATTTTTTTATTCTAATACAGGATAAATTGAGTTTAACAGAGAGCTATATTACAATGTAGTGGATGGTGAGTAGTTTACATGTTAGGGCAAATTCAAATCATCTTCCTTTATGTGAATTCAGGGCTGTATTTCATTAATTAGTTTAACTGATGAATTTGGAAATTCTTGGAAGCAAATGAGGAAGAGATCAAGACAAGATATGAAGTACTACTTATTGCCACTAAAATTTTTTTAACTCTTCTTTAGATTCTTTCAATTTACAGAAAGACTTACAGTTATCATAGTCTATTTAGTGACCGAATGTAAATTTTAAAAGGAGATGATGTATAACCCAGATTTACTGTATCTTGTGATTAACATCTGTGTGCCTGATCTGACATAACATGCTGTAATGAAGATTTCACTATGAAAATGATTTGTGAAGGAAAGAAAGTAAATAACCAGAAAATAATGTAATAGCGGTATACGCACAAGATACAATCAGGGAATTGTTTTTGACAATACTGATAGGCCATTATTATTAATTATTTTTTTTCCTCTATGACTTGAGGCTATTGATACTTTAAAGCCAGATGCTGATTGACTGGTATGAACGTTTGATTGTATGTATGCATGTGATGATATATTACAAGGACTAGAGATGAACAGAAAAAAAGCACTTAATTTCCCAGGAAGACTGTGTTAAGTTTGATGTATTTTTCTACCAATTTGAATGTTCTTCTATCCATCTTAACTCCACATTTTTTTTGAGCTATCAGCAATAAGCCAAAATACTTTGCTTCGGGCAGGCCTGTGAGATAGGCTGTACTGGAGCTATGCAATCTGGAAGTTTCAGTGCCTTTGGCCACCAAAGACCTTCAAGGCATACAGAGGTAATAAGCCTTGTATCAGGCTCATGGGTACTGCTCAGGATGGCAGACAAAATGATTAGGACCTCAGAATGACTTAGGGTCTTCAGCAGGTCATGCATGAATTACCAGAAAAAGAATAAGTAGGTATGACTGAAATTTTCTTGGGTTTCACTGAATGTGACAGAAACCAGACTGTCTTAGGGGACATTCTTATCTTTGGTGAATCACTGGGGCTTAGTATATTGAGAAAGATGCATGAGATTTTTTTTACTAGCTCTATTTGGAGCTAAAAGGAAACAAATGTGCTCCCTGTAGTTGGAATGCTCACTGAAAACCACATTTCTGAGGGTGGAATCATTTAAGGAATTCACCTACAGTTGGTTAGTGATTTTTTAATTTTTTTTTTCTTTCTTTATAGACTTCTTGAAAATCTGTCTCAGGTCACTTTGTACTCCCTGTTGCTGTGAAAGTCAAAGGGATGGTAATTCCAAAGTAATAAAGAAAGTTTGTTAAAGACTGGTGTGAAAGGAATCATCTGGACATAAAAGATCAGAGAGACAATTTTTTGAGTAAGAAAATGTCCTCTGTTTCAGCAACCAGAAAGTAATAATTCCACTAAAGCTTTCAGTATCAAGAAAATGAAAATTTTTTGGTGTTCTTTAAATCATGCAATGTCAAACCCTCATTTCCTCCCAAGGAAATAGCTGTATTCTTTGCTTGAGACATTGCTTTTCACCATAAATTGGAAACCTTTTTGCTGAGAATTGAGTCCTTGGGCTTGGTCCCATCTTTTACATCCATGCATGCATCTCAGCAGGTGGGGTCATCTGTCCTTTAGCTCCTTAAAGAGTCCTCTATGCTCTACCAAAAGTGCATTGTACAGGATTTTTTCCCTTCATAATGTGTAATTCAAGGATGGCCCTCCCTGATGGTGGAAAGGTTATGTGCTATGATGATGAATATCGAATTAATTCAGTTAGTAAGATGAATAAGATGTTTGATGCATAACTTCAGCTGTTGCTGTTAGACAAAATAAGCTATTCTTTCAGCAAAAGCTGGTACTCAGCTTCAACAACAGTTTGCATTATATTTTACTCATTAAAACAATCAATTTACTGTACCAAAGAACAAAATTTACATTAATGATAAGCAACATTTACAATGAGAACTTAAAGAATTGGAATAAATTATTATATTCAGATTCTGAAGTTGGTTTTCAATATTATGTATTCAGGAAAAACACAGGTGGTGAATATCATAGAAATGCAAGGGAAACCTTGTAGTTGAACTCTAATTACCAGTCTCTCTAATCTAATTCACTCACAGTATATTTATTTGGTTTAGATTTATATATTTTTATATATATATATATATATATATATATATATATATATATATATAATATATTATATTATATTATATTATATTATATATTACATAATAGTATATATATTATATTATACATAATATAATATATTATAATATATAATATATATTATATATAATATATTATATATTATATTATATATTATATATTAATATATTAATATATTAATATAAATATATTAAATATATATTTAATAATTGAATTCTTATTGGCTGGAGGATAAAACAAAATCTCACTTTGATAGCAGACAAACACAGCGACTCTATTTCAACATCTGGAATGGATTCTAATCTCTCTTGGTTTGAGTAGTTGTTTTTAAAGTTTTGAGGCTGATGATTATTTTGAGACATTGCAGATACTATCATTTAATGTCAAATGATTTTCAGTTTTGCAATCTGATTTGTAAACCAATACATTAGTAAGTACTTTCCCAAAAGGTTAAAATAATTCAGCTGTTTTTTAATGTAGTTTAGTTAGAAACTTTTCATGTCTGTTATAGTGGAGTGCAATATATATTGCCCTCTTTTAGTTCTGCATTCAAGATATTGAAAACATTTTGCCATGATGGGTATTGATTGTCTAAATGCTGTATTTTAGATGAACATTCATAACTTTATTTTTACATATAATTTGTTATGAAATTATTCCACAGTGGTTTTGAAAATGAAGTATTTTTTGTGAGTTTGTTTTTTGCTTCTAAGCTTGGAATTGCCATAGCGAGAGAGATGACTGTCTGTCTAGCCCAATTACTTGTCCCTTGCAATACCCAGTAGGAGATGCTACACAAAGTATGTAACACCTGAGTATATCAGAGAAGCCTTTCCCCTTTCAATTTCCATCAATAAGCAGAGTAATGACTTTATTAGCCAGAGGTTACATCAAACCACTGTATTTAGTGGCTGTGAATTGATATCTCTTCCATGAATTTATCTTATCCTCCTATGAATTCATTTATACTTTCAGTCTCTTGTGAGTTTCACTATTCTATCACATTTTGTGTGGAGAATATAATTCCTTCTGATGATTTTGAATTGCTGACTGTGGTAGTATCACAACCTTCCTCTTCTGTGCTATGAAAAATACGGAATAATTTTTCACTGTTTAACTTTCTGTATATTGTCTGTGATGTTCTAGGCATCTGTTCAAGATCTGCACAGCTGTTTGTTTGTTTGTTTGTTTTTTCCCTCCAAAGCTGAAGAAATGTAATTTGTTTATTCATTTCTAATACAGAAACTGTTCTGTATTTGTCTATTCTGTTGTCCTCCTCCACTTTTTTTTTTTTTTTTTTTTTTTTCTTTCCCCCCACTTTCTAACTGGCTTCTTTTGGGAAGGAAGGACCATAACTTCATGCAGTATTGATGGCAGAGGATGTTTGTGCTCCATGGATTTTGATATTAACACAGTCAAGCTTTTTTTTTCCTTTGTCTTCAGTTACTGATAGCTCCTTGCATCTTAATGGATTTCTCAAGCTCAGCTGAGCACTTGCTACACTGAGCAAGATGAGAAACTTTATTTTTCCTTTTTTTTTTTTTTTTTTGTTTAAAAGATAAATTACTTCTGGTACCATAAAGTCTGATTAAATTCTGTTAACTTTCAGAGAAAAGCTTTGTGTCAGAGCAATACAAAATTTAAACTACATCTCTTATTCCAAATAAAGAGATTTAAAAGAGAGAGGGATAAGTGAGTATAAATTAAAAACAAAACAAAAAAATGCTGCAGAGTTTGCCTTCGACCGCAGCTTAATATTCAATGATATGGGGCTAGGAGCGAGACATGATGAAAAACTGAGAAATTTGCTGAAATCCTTCACAATTATGGGCAGCAATACGAAGCAACAGGCTAGATAAAAAATAATGCCTGCTGTATAGATCATTGTTATATAAGGCAGCGTTTAAGAGAGTGTTATTTTGTTTCTTTTGGCCACTGGAGACCATTGACATTTTAACACTAACATGCTTGCATACTTCCACATAATGAATGGAAAAAAAGTGGGCTCGTTACCACCATAATGGGACAAAATACTTGTTTTCCACTGAATATTATATTTGAATTATGTGGTTGACTGGTTCAGCTCCATGAGAAGTGACTTCTGTTTTCAAAAGGAAAGGAAAACAGATGAGAAAGAAAGAGAAAAGTGAAGAAGATGAGAAGGAAAGGTAGAAAAAAGAATAATTCTGTTGTCTCATTCCCTTCTCTTAGGGAACCTACTAGTGTGTGCAGCTGTAACCTCTTCCTTAAAGTTAGCACTCCAAAGGACTTTGAAAGTGATGGTTAGATTTTTATGAAAAACAGAGTAATAAAGTAACTTCTGAAATTTGGTGAGTGCAATGGGTCTAAAATAAATGTATTAATAAAAACATTATCTTCCTACCCATTACATACAGTGGATATTTTATTGTGCTTACTCTCAAACCAGCAACTTTCCACAGCTGTTACAACTGTAAATGAATTCCATAAAATTCTCTAAAAATTTGTATATTTTTTAATGTTGACTGCAGTTTTTCTGCATGCTTGCTGCCTGTACTTCTGAGGGAGGTCCTGATCACTGCATGTGCTGTGGGTTCTTTGCTCACAATCTTTTTTTCCTGCCTTCTGTTTTCTTAAAGGATCATTTTTGTCTAAGTGTTATCAGAGGCGTCCTCCTGATTTTAGGTATAAGCCTTTCCCATGTAGGAGATATAACACCTTTCTAGGAAACAGCACATATAGTGCATAGTGGGGGCACAAGTAAATTATATATTCTGATAATTAGTAGGTTTGGATGAATATCCAAATGGTAATCTCGAACTTGTTACTGCAGCATGCATACATATACATTTTCTGTCCTTAAAGTAATCTAGAGAACACAAGAGTCAGAGAAATACAATCTGATATCTTCAAAATAATTATTGTAGAATAAATATAAAAACTCTGGTTTATTTTTTTTTTTTTCCTGTTGGTTTATTACTGTATTTTTAAAATATATGTACTATGAAGGAAAGAAACATAAAAGGAGATACTGGATAGAATTTTATATTAGAGTTAAGAGTGAGAAATACAAGGACGTTTTATAAATATATATATATATATAAAAGCACATTTTTTTTTTTCATGTCCTTTCTCTTTTCTCTGTGTATCGATCCTTGATTTGAGCCTTAAAGTGCAACTGAACTTTAAAAACAATGTCCTCTATAAGGTCTCCGTATATTTCTTTTCAATTCTTTAGAGAATCATAGGATACCTTTTTCTTAACAAAAATAGCTTTAGTTAGGGAGTTTCAGATCTTACCATTATTAGAAAATAAAAAGAATGGGTTTTGTACACGAGTAGAACACTGAGAGAAGAGGAACTCTTTTGTGGTCAGGGATTTGACTTCAGACAGGTATGAGACAAGTCAATTCAAGAACATAACTAACTTGGTTACGGTTTGAAAGGTTTCACATAAAACACAGTGCATCCTGGAAGCATCAGAAGATTTATCCAGATTAAAAGAACAGAATGTGTGAAACTTTATACACAATTCAGAAACTGGAGAAAGGGAAAGGAGCAAGGAGACTTAATTTCTGGTAAATCACATGCAGGGTAGAAATTTAGATGTATGCTGTGCTATTAAGCTAGCATCAGAATTCAAAGTTGCACTATGTTGGAATAGAAACTAAATGTTTTTGAAGGGCTAAGTAATTCATTTGCATTCTCACATCTGAAGTGCTCTTATGCAGCGCATAATGAAACTAATTACTATAACCAAATTATTAGGATATATCAGTATGAAAATATGTATATATAGTCAGCAGCCTATAAGACTGATAGGGAGAATCTTATTTTAATACTTCAGTAGAACAGCACAAAGAAGTACCATCAAATGATAAGCATGTGACTGGGAATGAAATTAAACAGATTTATTAATCTCCTTTAAATAAAGCTAGCAGAAAGACTTGATGTTTGATAAATTTGTTGATCTCTGCAAGTGCAGCTGCTGAATGTCTTAATTCTTCATTTTAAAATAAAGTGTCTGTGATAAATTAATAAAGCCTTGATATACAAGTATAATGACCAGGTTTTTTTTTTCTACTCCTTCCTGCAATATGGCTTCACTTCCACCTCTTCTGGAAAACAACTTACAATTTAATTATTACAGAAAGTCAAGAGGATTATTTAATGGAAGAAATAAATCAACAATGTTATTAGAGCATGAAATAAAGTATATTGAATGTAAACCAGAACCCCTATATTATGTCTATTTCACATGAGTAGGCTTATTCAAGTCAATGGAAAGGTGTGCATAAACAATACTTTTCAGAATTAAGTCCTTGAATAACTGCTTGTAGTATCTGGACATAATAGCCTGTTGTGGTTTGAGCCTGGTCAGCAACCAACCTGCAGCTGGTCACCCTCCCTTCCCTCTCCCCACCTAGGAATGGGGGAGGGAATTTGAGGGGCGAAGGGAGACTGGCAGGCTGAGAAAGGAACAGTTTAATAATGGTAGTTAGCTGAAAGGAAACCTACAACTTTTGCTTGCTTTCCATAATTTGTAGTAATTATATCTAAAAACCTACATGAATGTTAATCTTTAAAAATAATAAGCTGGCAGAGATCAAACCATTTGATCATAGTAACATTTTTGTGTTTTAAGATGTCTTTGATGAAATATTATTGCTTCCTTTTTGATTGTGTAAAAGTGGACTGTTACCCATACATTTCCATGGTTTTTGTTAAGACTAGTCAGAAGTTTGATAATTATTTTTTTCCCACTGATGTTGTATGTCTACAGTGAAAAGACTATATCATGCAAGTTATCATAGGCTATTTTTATAGCCAGAGAAGAAAAATAGAGAATGATTCATTTGAGCTCTTTCAGAGATTTATTTCGAGGTCGATAAATTGTGCCCATAGGTTACATTTTTCCTTTAACTTAGATGACTAGCTTAAATGGAGATGTCTGTACTGTTAAAAAGCTGAAACTTGGTGAAGTGAAACCTGCCCAGGATTTCTTCATGCTGAATGATATAATGTAAGCAAGAGTTAATGTGTGGTTACAGACCAGCACTGTGTATTATGAAGTTTCCACTTTTCTTTGGTTAGTGGGCCTCCTTTTTTCATAGGTAAACAAGGGGACAAATTAGAGAAGGGAAAGTACTTTCAGGAAGATGGATTGTTGGCCCCCATATAGATGACTTGAAAGGATTTAGCCCACTTAAGTCAAACTCAGTTGTTCATTAGACTTTTCAGAGGAAGAGATTGTAATTTAGGAAATGTGCAGAATAGCTTTATTGTTTTCAAAATTCTAGTCCTATTAAGAACTGTTTCCAGTGTGCCTTACAGTATTAAATTTCCACATAGGATATCTTCAGTGACTGTGCTGACAAAGATAATTATTGCATTTCCATGTGGCAGACAGAAGTATAAAGACGGGGATGAAGGAGAGAATCTGTATAAGCACATACTCTCCGCTATGCTCTCTGTGCATTCCTTCGAAGTGGTTGTTTTGCCTTTATCTATTAATGTTGAAGAATTTCAGTTCAGTCTAGTTAAGAGCTTGGACGTGCATCAAGATGATCAAAGATGTGGAAGTCTGAAGAGAAATCTCAAGAATAGTAATGAAACAGTGTGGATCCAGATTTGGTGAGCAGGTAAGTGACACAGGGCATTCTTTTATGGAAGTAAATTCCTATATATTTACACTTACTCTACTTTATTCTGCTTAGGAAATGGCCGTCTGTCTGTTTTGTGTCAAAATTGTCATAAACTGTCTGCAGGTGTGTGTCTCTTTTCTGAGTTTTGTATTAGGAAAAAAAAAAAAAAAAAAGACAGTATATAAACAAATATCCTTCAGTATAAGAGGAGTGTGTGAGGGAAGTAAAATCAGAAGTATATATTTTGAGGAAAGAGTTTGTTCATATGCCCTTCCAAGTCTTTACTGCATAAAATGAATTAATCAGAAGAAAAAGCCCCAAACTTATAGAGTATATGCTGAGAAGAAGGGAATTATTTACTTATGCTAATATAATTTATTTTTTATGTCAGAGAATAACAACTGAGCATAGTTAATTGGAAACAAGTCTGTTTGCATTACAGGTTTCAAATGAATTTCCAGGGATGCATGGAAAGAAAAGGCTGTAGTTGATTACAAATCCTCGTAATAGCACATTTTGAATTGGTACTTTCAGTACTTGTAATAGTACTTTTTGGTTTCCCCAGAGTATTCTAAGCATTTACAAAACATGAAATATTGTTGACTTTGATATGCTTGGGTCCAAAAAAGAGAGAAAAAAAAAAAAAAACTAGTATAAAACCTGAGCTTGACTTTTAAAGTGTCATTTCAGATAGCCAGGTGTGGCAAGGAAGAAATTGGATAGACTCAGCTGTGATGCTGTAGTGGTACAGCTAACAGCTCTGTACAAAGTACACATGCTTAACTGGAATAGGGTCAAATTTGTAGACAAGATTAAATGACTGTTTTTAAGTCCTGAAATACATGAGTGAGCAAATTAGGCAGGCAATCTTAGGTTAGTTAAGATAAACTGTCTCCAAGATGCACTATGGCAGCTGTGGCAAAAGTATCTTGAAATAAAGACGTGTTGATCAGAAACATCCGAATTTGGAACATAAAACTGTCTGGCTATAGAGTACAGGGATTGAATGTATGGCATCAATAATGGTTGGGGCTTACATGAAAACAAATAAAACTGCTGTGGAAGAAGGTGATGTCTTAACAACATGCAACAAACTGCTGGATGCCCATTAAGACCATACTCCTGATTTTTCAGAGCTGAACTGACAGTGTCTCAACAAAAAAGTTTGGTTGTTGAACAGTGGGAAAGGAAGGAAAGATGCGATTAAATATTGTGAATGACTGAACTAAAACTGCAAAAAGGGCAGTTTACTCATTAATTCAGTAGACTGAGTTCCTATAAAAATTGAGGAAAATACCAATTTGATTGTGTTTTGACAGTGTATCATTCAGTTGTATATTTAATTACAATTTTGTAGTAGAAAATCCTGTCCTCATATGTTTGTCTGACTGTTGTTGTCTTCTGCGTAGGACAGCATGACTATAGAAGGAAGTGGTGCCATCACTGTGATATAATACTGACATTTCATGATACACAGCAGTGTATATTCCCGAACACAGCACAAGCTTTTTATGATTGTGGGATATGAAGGCTGAAGTTGGTGAATTTCTGGAACCACAGGGTTCAACAGAGATGACCAAGGGCAGAATTCAGGCTTTTCAAACTACTTTTAAGTTAGCTCCCAGGCATGGAAAATTTTTTATTATTTTTTTCCTTGAAACTAATGAAACTATTATTTGGGGAGTACAGAATATGGGAGAAGATGATTTGCTGCTGATATCACTGCTTGTGAAGGCTTTAGGAGCATACATTTTTCTTGGCCAAACATTTAGAGTATGTGTATTAGTGCACTGGCAAACTTTATATGTAAAAACCTGATCCTACTGAAATTAAAAATGTTTTAATGTTCTTTTAGGAGAAAAAAATATTAATTACTTATTTATTTTAAATCTTGACATATATAAACTTTCTTGAACAATAAAAATGTTGATGCTGCATCATGATGCTCGTTACAGTCTATTTCCTTGGTACGGTGTGGCTTCACAAGGTGTGTCTTTCTACCATATATTGCAAATAAAAAAGAGACACCTGATTGAAAGATAACACTGGAAACTAAATAAATTTAGACTGAAAACAGTGAATTGTTCTGAGATAAGAATATGATAAATGTTTTCAATTATTTCATTTTAGTATTTATCAATTTTGTTTAAAAATTGGTTAACACAAATATGAATATATTTTTGTTATATATGATACAGGCAATGGTATTATTTCTGGCAGTCTCCAGAAATTCCAGAAAAAATAATTTTTCTTAGACTAACCTTTACTGGCAGATTTCAGTTCATATGAAGTTACTGAAGATGTATTATGGAACTCCAAAATAGTAGCTACACACTTGGGGATATTTTTCCTCGTATAATGTACAGCAGTCTCTCTCGAGAGTGCTGTACTTCACAGAGGGAACCAGAGATTACATATATTGATCTCAGAACTGAATCCTGAATGTAGTTTAAAGTCACATTTTCATCCACTGTTCTTATCATCATTTCCCACAAATCTGGGAACTGGCTTCTGTATATAATGGTCATGTAGCTGCTAAAGCAAATTACCAGCTGAAGTAGTAGATTAAATTGATGCTTAAAAAATACCCTACATACTATTTCTAGCAATCTTTATGAAGACATCTTTAATTTTATCTTTACTGAAGCAAAGAAATATCTAGGATCTGAGGAGGAAACAGAGGGAACTGACAGAATGAAAAGGGAAGTTCGGGCCTAAGGTTTGTCTGCAGGTTAATGTAATTATTCAAAAGATGTTAAATTAAAGGAAATTTTTCCCCCATGTGGTGGTACTTTGAATTAAGCTCCCATAATCACTCAAGCAAGCACCAATGTCCAACACATTGGAACCTGCTGCCTCCAAGACCTCTGACATCCCTGTTTCCTCTTCTCTCAGTTTTTACAGTTGGCCTTGATGCAGAGAAAAATATAGGTATCTTTTGTCCTCTGCCTCTTATACTACCTCTGGGTACCTATGACCACTTGCCTTTTCACAGAGAAGTGGGTTATCAAACCAAAAATGTAGGAATTCTGTGTTACAGTATTTTGAGGAACTTAACTGCAGTCATACAGACTGGTATAATTGAACATCAGCTCTGGTTTGCACTCAATCTCAAATGAGTTGTGAATCTCAGAACTTGAGTATTACCAGCTAAGATCAGCTTCCTTTCTCTAAGCACCCATATCACCAGGTTCAGTACTTGAAAGAAGAGACTTTCCACTGGACATAAGCCAGTGGATGAGCTTCCTGGAAGGAGGAGACAACTTCTGAGTTAATTCTCCATGGAATGCCAGTGATCAGCGAGAGTTGAGGACTTGTATAGGGAAACCCTAAACTAGCTGCTCCTTCAGGATCCTCTTAGGCTGATGTTTACATTCAGCTAAAAGAGAGAGGCAGCAATTTTTGAATTCATGTCTCTAGTTTATCCTGCATAGTAAGGAGCTGAAGCAAAAGCATTTAAAAAAAATATGTTTGGAAAATTGTCTCTTTGACTTCACATACACTTTTCAGGAGCATCTTGAAAAGCAGTTTAAATTCTACATTAAAAATGCCTTACAAAGAAGGAAAAAAAATAATTGAAGATGAAAGTTTGTTCAAAAATACATGCATTTTAGGCTTTGTTCAGAATATTTGTATTTTATTGGGCTACTGAGAAACCTGTGAAAATTGAGCTTCAACTATCACTTGCCTCCATTTTACTTTGTTGTCCAGCTATACTTCATCTGCTGTACTGTGATATTGCTTCTCATAAAAAGCCAACAAAGACTATTACATTCCCTTGAGAAACTGTAGCAGAAAGAGAAATATCAGAATTTTTTGGTTTTCTTTTCATAACAGAAATTTCCTTCTTTATACCTAAAGTATGGATTACCCTTTTCTCTTTAAGCCTTTAAGCTTTCCCCTGATTTGGTCTGCAGACCTGTGGAGAGGCCTTGCTGGTCTGATGGATTGAGGGGCTAGGACCAAGTACCTGCTCCTTAGCACAGGATGTGAGAAAGCAACTTGCACTACCTCCTCCCTACAGGAAACATAATAAAGTAAGAGGTAAATCGTTGTGGTGCTCGTCTCATACTGCGAAAGCTGACTTGCAGTATAATACATTTCTGAACTAATAATAAATCCAGCAGTGGTGATCAGAGAAAACTGCTTTTATATCTCTTGCAGGCTGTGCATACATAACTCCTCTGCACAGCTTCACAGAAAAGGTTTCCTTTCTGAAGAATATCTGGCAGGAAGCCTAGCTCTTTAGTAGCAGAAGCAAATGGACTTATGATTTTTCTCAGGTAACCCTGAAGTAGAAGCATATGGAATGTACAATACTCAGTATTTACTTTGAAAAGTTGTTTTTCTTTTTTTTCATTCTCTGTATCCAGACATTTAAGACTGCTGTCTAGTTAATTTTAATTTAATGAATCATCTGTTAGCTTTTCTTTAGAGAAAAATCTATTTCCTCTGAGTATGATGATGTTGAAAGAAAATTAAAATTAATACTACATGCAGCATATATGTGTATAAGTAAGCTGGAAAAAACAGATGTCTACCAGTTTCCTCAAATGTGTCAGTCTGACTGTGTTATTTTTTCATCATTCATAAATATCAGTTTATTCACAGTCAGTGATCCATACTTTTTCACTGGGTTGAGTGTCTATGCATATGCTATGGATGATGGCTAGGAATTTCTGTCAGCAATTATTTCATTGCCAGTGACCAGCCTGACAGTCCTCATGCTCCTCAAACAATAGAGGACTGTTGGGTATTCAGTTTTAATTACTTTGAGGAATTTGGTTACAGTTATGAAATTGTGGCTTACAATTCTTGTTCCTTGTCCATTAGAGTGCCTTGTCCTTCCTCTGTAGTACTCCTGTTGTGGTCCTCCCTTGCTAGAGCACCTTCAGTACAGTAGACTATTTTTTGTCCTCGTCCTTATATTCTGTTCTGTCCTTCTTCATCTTAAGCTTGTCTGAAACTATTTCTGAAGCATCGAACAATTTTCTCAATGATTTGAAGTTGTTATCTGAATGTATTTCCATATTAAAAGAACACATATAAGAAATCAATTAATGCTTTAAAGAATGTAATAATCTTTGTATCAAAGTTTGGAACTACCTTTTTTTTTTTTTTCTCTACAGCTGATACCGTTACTTACTGGTGAAATTAGAGTCTTTATTTTGCTGGTTTATATTAGGAGGTGCATCTAATATATTAGATGAAAATCTGAAGCCCTTGGTCCCTTTGAAGAAGGGTGTATGACCAGTAAAAGAGTCTTTAATCTAGAAACGTCTTGTCTGGCTTGTTCTTGGTGAACATATCCAGGAAAACCAGCCAACCACACTAAAAAACCCAGAAGCTCCAGAATGTGGAACTGTTTATTGAGTCAGATTAAACAAAATATTTAAATACACTTCCCAGTTCCTAGTGTAGTAGGTCTCTTCTTTCAGTCTTCTTTCTGTTTCAGCAAATGTCAGCATCTTTCTGGAGGAGATGGTTCCATATGGTCTTGTCTTGGTGTCTGGTGAAGTTTTTCTTCCCCTCATTTCCAAGGTATGCCAATTGGTTTGGCTTCTGTTACAACAAAGCCTTTTGCTCAGCTTGCAAGTTTGATTTGCAGGTTGTAGTTTGGGAATGTTGCTGTATCTGGAACACTGGCTAAGTTGAAGTCAGCAGTAGAAATCCATGAACTTCATAGGGGTAATGCATGTTAGGTTAAGCAAATTCTTATGAAGGTCTGGTTTTAATTTAATGTGTCAATAAAAAAGGAAGTGAATTGAATTGCTTATTCTATGAGGAGTATTCTTGAAATAACAGTGCTGATGATAACTTCTTGATGTTTAAGAGTTGGAGATTCGGGATCTCCAAGCACTTGTTGAGCCATAAAATAAAAAAATAAAAATCAATGTTTAGTGATAGGTGAAGCCAACTGTTGTTGTCAAGGTGTCCCAATAAGCTAAATAGGTTGAAATACCAATATCATAATAATAATTCATGAATCAACATTATCTCAGTTCACAAAATATTTTGTTGCTTATTTGACTGGGGGTTGTGAAGTAAGGTTATCGTGTTTTTAAAAGATAAGCAAAAGGAAGAAATAATGCTTAGAAATATGTGTCAAAGAATATATGAATGAATGAGTATGGGTTTCAGATATACTTCTCTCTATATTTTTGTATATGAATTTGTAGTTTAACACAAGTATGTTAATTTATGATACACATTTTTTCTGAGTCTTTTGTTAAATAAAAAGACAAGATAACCAGCCATTTTTTTGTCTCTGTGCAACCACTTTTAAAAGTCAGTACCAGATTAAACCTCCTGCTATTCAGATCATTATTGCTTAAACAAAGTCCTTCGAGAAGGGCCATATTCTGCAATCTCTCCGTCTTCTTTTAGAGTAGATGTTAGTTTCAAAATACTGCAGACAGCACAATGAATATTCAATGAGAAGTCTGCCTGTGACACCTGCTTCTTCTGTAGAGCTTTAAGACTGACTTTAAAAGCTGACAGAGGAATGGTATTATGTGCCTGTAAAAGCAATGCATTTCATTGAAGGAGATATATGTTAAAGCTGTCGTGGGAGGTCTGATTAATGTAGCACCTTAGTGAATTTATTATTTCCCAAGAAGCAGCACCAAGCAATATTTTATGTCAAAAACATGTATCAGGATTGATCCTCCTGTTAAAACCTCAGTTTTATGGCTAATCTTCAGATTCTGTCAGCAAAATGGATGTTATTTCTTAGCTGAATGTTTTTATTTAAAAATATATGTATCAGTTTGAAGTTATGTATATATTTGTATTTATCACAGAATTGCACTGTAACTAAGAGAAGTACATTGTGACTTTTATCAGGAATTAATAAAGTTTAGATGTGCAACTGAAAAGATGAAAGTAAACAATCTGTGTGTATTTAGTCTGTTTATTCATTAGGGTTCTTCAGAGACAAGAATGTCTGATATCTATTACATGCACAAGTGTTACCAATCAACTACAGTTCTGTACCAAAGAAAAAGAGTATAGCATAAGAAAGCAATATATTATATGCCGTTTAGTAAACGCTTGATTAAACACACAGTGCCAGCAACTCCCTGTACAACAGACAGAGCTTCTTGTGAAATGTCCAGTGTGTGTATATATGCACACACACACAAACACATTTTTATATATTTATATTCTTTTTCTTCTTCCCACATGAAAGGTCAGATGCACAATGTCCATGTAGACACTAACAGCTTGGTAAATGAGGCAAAGATTAGTGAGGCAAATCATTTCATCTGCTCAGAAGGGCTAGCTAAATTGATTTAAACAAAGAGTTGTCACGGGCAGAAAAGAATATGAAAAATGCTGGTAGCTAAAATTTTTCCTTCATGGGATCTGAATTATAAGATCTAATAGACGGAGGACTTGCAGTCTCATGCAACGGCACACTAAATAGAAAAAATCGGTGTTGGATGAAACCCAGTTGTTTACAATGTTAACTGGGTTATTAAAGATGAGATCCCCCATGTCTTCAGCGAAAGTCAGTGGGTTACCAAACACATGTTGTAACTTGTTGAGTTTTATTAGGTGAAAAACTTAGAATTACAGTAAATGATCTTTTCTTACAGATTCTTGTTCGCTGCTTTGGTAAACTGTCTGCATTACACTGTCAACTGTAGTAGCAGAGAAACATTTAATCTCCCTTGGAAAGCAGAAGCAGCTTAGTTGTGGCAGGATGGAGTGGCATAGTTTCTGTCCAGGAAGGTGGGTTAGATACCTCCTGCTGGGTTCCCTGCCAGTGTGGTTCTCTTCCTGCATGGACCTGATTCATTGCCATCTGCTTCTGTGGTCAGGGAGGAGTGGAGAAGGGAAAAATGCATGTGATTTTTCAAACACTTCTTGAGTATGGTGCTTAAGAAGGTGAGGGGGGGGATTTATTTTGATTTGTTCAGAAGCTTCAAATTTAAAAATGTGTTCATATTTTTTTTTTTATTGTTATGATAAAGCATCAGCAGATTACTTATCAGAGTGGAACTGCTGGTGTAACCTTAGTTATACCTATAAATAGTCATGTGTGTATGTTCAGGGAGTATGTGCCACTTTCAGTATGCCCTCAGTAGCAATTCTGTGAAATTAAAATTATTTGTTCATTGTACCTTTGAGAGCATGATGAATCGTTGGTATGCTATGGAGCAAAAAGTTTTTCTGTTCTATGTCATTGCCCTGTACATGCATATGCCTTGTGGTTAGCTACTGCCAAAACCTCATGTTCTAGACTGAAAAATGACAGGCTGAGATTTCATTTAATGTGTGAATGTATGTGGGTCATTGAGGGAGAAGAGACTGAGTGGTTTGGGGTTATAGGGGGTTTCTTTTTTTACATTCTTTGCATAATTTGATAACTAGTAGCTGTGAATACAGTTCTGCTTATTTTTATAACCTTAAACCAAATAGTACTTTTCACTTTTTAACATACAATATCCATGGAATAGAATTCCCTTTTGTCTTATGGAAAAGTACTTATAAAAAGGAATCTTTTAATACATCTTATATTACCCTTTTTTTTCTTCTTGGAGATGAAAATGACCAGGTAAATTAAGACTGCTAGTGTCAAGGTGTCTTCAGTGTTTTTTTACAAAAGGCTTAAGGAATAAACAGAGGGATACTTAGTGCCTACAAGCTCAGGATGAGATAGATTCTTCAGAATAATTCTGAGATATCCTGTGGAAACATCAAGACAACTAATGTTCTCTACCAATAGCAAACAAAAGAAAATAAATTAAAGGAAATGTGCTTCCAGGGAACAATTTTAACTCAAAAGAATCCCCACTATTTCTCTGTTTGAAAGTGAGAATAATTTAGAAACACACTGAAATGGAAGTATCTTCTGAGTTTTTGGTTTGTTTTGTTTTTCTCCAACTTAAACTCTGATCTTTCTGTGTTTCCTTGTTGTTTATTCAAGAAAACCCAAGAAGAGGACACAAGTGGCTTCCAAATTATCCTCTCTCTAAAGCCAGCTTGCCTTTTGCATAATGAAATTAGTCATGTTTTTGTGCCTTAAAAGTACTCCTAGAACTACAGAATCCAGAAAATTGAATATACATGTTTTGAAAATATTGCTTCAGTATACAGAATCTAACACTGAGTAATTATCATCACCTGAAAAATATTTTATTCACTTCAAAATTTAAGAAGGAACATATTCTAGCCTTGAGAATAGTCAAGAATACACTTCCATTGAGATAATGAAGCAAACATCCTAGTTGAACTCCTTTTTTGATGAGAAACACGTTGAGTTAATTCTTCAGAATAGAGTTTAACTGCACAGTTACCATACCTGCCTAGGTTATACCTGTAAAGAGTCCAAGAATAATGTTAACAGGTTTCATACCAATAGGTATCTGAAAACTTAGTGATTATATAGTAGGAAGCTGTGTTGTTTTTTCTTCCATTCTTCTACATTTTTTTCCAGCATTATCTTTGCAAGGATCTATTATATACCTCCTAATTTTTCTCATTTATTCACATGGACAATTTTGAGAGAAATAATTCAAGAAAGATGCAGTTTTATGAAGCACACCTAATTGTTGTTCAGGAATTGAATGATGATCTCTTATTTTCATGAGCACATGGGAGGAATAAAATAATATATTGTTAATTAATGTTGAATTAGAGAAATAGTAGTAGATAGATTGATCATTCCATAGGAGCTTTTAACCATTATTATATAAATTCACAAGCCACCATAAATGTCTGAATTTAGTGAGCTTACCAGAACAAAAGAAAACAATACATATGGTCCTATATAAGGCACACTTTCAGTTTACATGAGTTAGAAATCTGTTTCTCTCTGACTTGATATGAAATCACACTAGAAATGTTTCAAGAGTAAACTAATTTAATCCCAGCAAAAACATAACTTCTGATGAAACTACTTCTGGTGATGTATATAATGTTTCAAAAATTATAGGAAAAAGTAATGGCTAAAAAAGAGTGGTTTTGACTTTTCACACGTGTTATTTGCAATTCTGTTGAAAGCTCCATTAGTAAAACCACATTTATTGTCTATATGTGCAGAGGAAGAATAATATAAAGGATATAAAATAACTTTCTTTGGAAGGTGCTATCCTGTAAACTTCCTAATTCTTCTGTCAAGATGTCATGTATAGAGGTCAACAGTCTGTATTTGTTCTTGTATTGAAGCATTCAAGCAAGTTGAAGTCTGTTTATATAAATGCATTTAAAGTCACATTGTGCATTCCCACTGCTTACATCCTGCCGTTCTTGATGTGGTGTCACAGGTAGCTGTAGCAAAGCTGTTCTTGCTTTTGGACTCTATGTAAGGTCAAGGAGGAAAATTATAAGAATGACTCCCTTGAAAAAAACCTCAAATGCATTTCAGTGATGTGTAACACACTTAGTGAAATGCATGGTATCAGAGATCAAACAGGCTATTTTCTAGGCAACAAACAGTTCTCTCTCTGCAGTCTTGCCAGATGCTGTTTGGCACCCTATGTCTTGTGGTTTGCAGTGCAGATTGCCTCCTGCACATATTTACTGTAGCACAGTGTGCATGGAGGTAACTGTGAGGATACATTCCAACTCTAATTTAACTTTAAATTTGGACCTGTAGAAGCAGAAATTTTCCCCCAACCAAGTAATGACCAATTCTATTGCTTCTTGTTTTAACATATGAAAGCACAGAAATCAAATACACTCACATGGTCTGCCTGAGAACAATAAAAATTCAGCCTAAGAAGTTACTTGAAACTGAGTCATTATCAGCATGTGAATTAATGGTACTATAAACAAAAGAGGTAATAATTAGGTTAATGTGCTGGTTTCCTTTCATTTTTTAAGGAACACTGTGCATCCTTGAACATAAAACCATACGATACTGTAGTCTCTTCTCATCGCAATCACCTCTTGTCATTTTGGCTTCTTTGTGCATAGTTGATTACTTTTGCATTGAAATGAGAAATATAAATGACATTAGATACTCTGGGAACAATAAATATTTATGGTTAGTGAGGGGAGAAGAGATTATTTTTGATGTTTTTCTTAGTTTTTGTAAGAACTAGAAGAAAATATTTTGCTAATTGTGTACTGACCTAGAACAGAAATTAAAACCAATAGTGAGCACAGAATCTTTCATCTTACTGATGTCTGAGAGGAACCTTGACTCTTAAGTTTTTGATATGCATGGAGACTAAATTTAGATAGCTTAAAGATGAACACTCAACTACTTGTAGATGTCAGATATTGATATATATGAATTGAATATGTTGTGTTCCATAGTCTAATGAAGATTTGCAACTTAACAAGGCAAGTGATAATCAAAGTGGATTTTTTAATTTATTCGAAGGAATCTCTTTCTTGTCCTTTTCTGGGTGCCTTTGTCCTCATGTGGCTGCCAGTGACCTCTGTGGGGTGACGCTGACGTTGGGAGAGATAGCTTGTTTGTAGCTTATTCATTCCCTCTTATTAACAGTGAAAAGGTACTGAATATAAAAAGATGTCAGTTTTCTCTAAATTATAGTGAGTTCCTGAATAAATGTTAAATGGAGAGAAAGGAATAAAAATCTCAAAGCAGTAAAGTATATCTCTTTACCTAATAGATATTTATTTTGGAAAGTTTCTGAAGGTTTTTTACGTTTTACAGCATTTGTCTTTCACCTGGGTTATGGAGTACACAGCAGCCACAAGTGTTATCAAACTTGTTAGGAAGTGTTGCTTATATTTTCTCAATAAGCCTGAAATACCAATTAAAATAGTTATTGATTAGAAACAAAGACAAAAAGAATTCTTCTCATTTAATACCAGAGAGCAACTGAGCACCACTCAGCCACTTGCTCACCCCTTCTCCCTCAGGAATGGGAAGGAGAAAATATAAGGCTCCAGAATCAAGACAAGGACAAAGAGGGATGACTGACCCATTATGGTCATGAACAAGAGATAGACTCATCAGGGGAAGAAAAAGAACATCAATTCAATTCAAACACTACCACCACTACTTAACAAATAGAATAGGACAGTGAGAAGTATAACCACATCTTAAAAACACCTTCCACTGGCATCCTTTCCTTCTTCTCTGGCTCAGCTTTACTCCTGATTTTTCTACCTCCTCCCCACCAGCGGTGCAGGGGCTAGTGGATGGGGGTTTCAGTCAGTCATGCTGCTTCTTCCTCCTCAGGGTGAGGACTCCTCATACTCTTCCTCTGATCCAGTGTGGAGCCCCTTCCTCTGAGCCAGTGTGGAGCCCCTTTCCTGGGAGACCATCTTCCATGGACATATGTCCTTCTCACGGCTGCAGCTCTTCATGAACTGTTCCAGCATAAGTCCTTCTAATAGACTGTAGTCCTCCCAGCGATGAACTGCAACAACAGGGGCTTGCCTCAGTCATGACCTTCTTTGGGTGCAGCCACTTGCTCTGGCGTGAGGTCCTCCATGGACTTCAGGTGGGCATCTGCTCCACTGTTGACATTCATATACTGCGGGGGGACAGCCTGCAGGCTGAAGGGGAGTCTTCACTCTGGTGGCCCTTCCCCCTGCTTTGCCTCCTTCTCATTCCTTCCACTGACCTTGGTGTTTGTATAGGTTTCTCCCTGAAAACTCTTCCTCCCAACTCCAACTCTTCCTCACAGGTTCCCCTGTGATATGTTATCACAGAGGTGCAACCACCATCACTAATTGGCTTGGCCTTGGCCAAAGGCAGGTCCAACTTGGAGCTGGGGGATCTTCGAGAAACTTCTCACAAGGGCCACTGCTGTAGCCCCTTCCCATGCTACCAAAAAGCTCCGCCTCACACATACCAACCCAACACAAAACTAAAACTTCTTACACCTTGCTTCCCAGGCTCAACTCCTTCATCCTCAACTAATCTACCTCCTCCCCTGCCCCAAGAGGCACAGGGGAATGGAGAATGGGGCTTTGTATGTTGTCTATAACAGCTCCTCTTTGTTTTTCCTTCCTCAACATGCCTTTATCCTGCTCCAGCATGGGTCCTTCCCATGGGCTGCAGTCACTCAGGATAAATCTGCTCAAGTAAGGGCTCTCCATGGTCTGCAGTTCCTACAGGGCATGTCCACCTGCTCCACAATGGTCTCTCCAGGGGCTTCAGGTGAATCTCTGCTGGGGTGCCAGGAGCACCTTCTCCATGCCTTTCACCTCCTCTCCCCTCGGGACTCTCAGGGCTGTTCCTCACACTTCTTCCCTCACAGCCGGGCAGCATTCTGCCCTTCCTCACCCCAGCTCTTTCCGAGGTGCTGCCACCGCGGCTGCGGGGCCCAGCCGTGCCCTGCAGTGGGTGGGTTGGAGCTGGCTGGAACCAGCTGTGTCCGGCCCAGGGCAGCCCTGGCCTCCCCTCACAGCCCCCGCCCGCCAGCCCCCGCCAGCCCCAGGGCACCTACACCACACACAATTGTAAATAGGAATTTTTATTCTCCTAACATATATGAAAAGAGGAAGGGGAAAAATGTTTCACTGTCAGTTTGGAAAATTTGTTGTTTTCTCTCAGACTACCCCAGTAAGTGATGCTACCAAATCAGCAACATATCAAGATAGCTAAAAATGTTTTTTCACATCCATATAATAAGAGGAAAATTTACCATGTTCCCTGCAGGAAGTATATCTACAGTTGAGCATTGCTTTGAACAAAGAACAAACACACAGAGGTAGGAATGTTATGTTTTTAATGCATGTTGTTTAAAATAAGATGAACAGAAACATTTTCGTTTCATGGAGAATTTTTCTATGGAAGTGACAAAATTGGGAAACAGGCTATTTCAGGCAAAATATCTTTTGCCTTAATGGGAAATTAAGGTGTGTAGGAGGTGAGCATGGCACAGTGGGAGTGTTTTCACTCCAGCTTCCCTAAAATTTTCACCTCAAACACTTATCCTGTCTCATTCAAATGCTTGACTTGCTGTCCAGACTGGGAACAAACAAAGAAACCATTAAACGTGTGATTTCACCTTTGATGAAATTGGTCTCACGGGCAACTTATGGATGGTGCTCTGAGGACAATTATACTGCCCCATTATCTCCACACACACTTGAAAGAGTGAAACTGGACCTCAGCTAGCAGTGGGAGCCTGGCAGTCAGAAGCTGTGTTGCCATGAAGTTTTAAAACTGGAGATAATATCTTTTTAACCAGTTTTAAGAAGAAACTTGTGAGCTGATTGGGAAGCTAGCTAGAGAAATCAGGATGAAGACAGGTGTTGTGGTTTAGGCCTGATTAGCAGCCAACCACAATGCAGCAGCTCTCACCCTTCTCTTCCGTCAATAAGAAGGGACAGAGAGCCAGTCTTGGGGTTCGAGATAGGACTGGGATGGGGAAAAAAATCCCCCTTTATGGTCATAAGCAAAAGGCAGACTTGTTAGGGGAAGAAAAAAAGAACATACATTTATTACAGACACTAACAACACATAGCAGAGCAGGACAGTGAGAAGCATTTCCACATCTTGAGAACACTTTCCCCCCACCCCTCCCTTTTTCCTGGGCTCAGTTCTGCTCCCGATATCTCTACCTCCTCCCCCAGCTGCTCAGGGACAGGGAATGGGGGGGGGGGGGGTGTGCAGTCAGTGCTGCCACTTACTCTATCTTCAGTGGGGAGAGCTTCCGGAACTTGTTCCTCCTGCTCTATTGTGGTCCCCCTCTCACAGGAGACAGTCCTCCACAAACTTTCTCTGACTGGATTCCCTCCCACAGGCTGCAGCGTTCCCCACACTGCTCCGTTGTGGGTCACAAACTTTCTCTGACTGGATTCCCTCCCACAGCTGCAGCCTTTCCCAAGCTGCTCCAGTGTGGGACACTGCTGCATGCTGCAATCCTCCCAGTGCTGAATTACAGCAGTGGGTCTACCTTTTCCCACAAGACCCTGGCCTTCTTCGGGCACAGCACCTTGATCAACCAGATAGAAACCACAGGCCATAAATGTCTGCTCCACTGTAGATCTTCATGGGTGGCAGGGGGGGCCGCCCTGCCATCTCACCACAGGATACAGGGGGGTCTCTGCTCCGGCACACCTCCCCCCTCCTTTCTTCCTCCGTTCCTCCACTGACCTTGGTGTTCACGCAGCTGCAGCAGCTCCTCCTCACAAGTCCCACTGCCTGTCACCACGTCCCTTCTTAAATACGTTATCGCAGAGGCGCAGCCGATTGGCTCAATTTCCCAAACAGAAGTGGAGCTGACTTGGAGCTGGGGGAGCTTCAAGAAGCTTCTCACAGGGGGCCGCCCCGATAGCCCCCTCCCCTGCCACCAAAAAAACCCCACCACTCACTCAACCCAGGACAACAAGAAAAAAAAAATGAACATACATCACCAGAAGAGCTTCAGTGACCACCCTCAGAAAGATAAAGTAAATCTGGCCTCAGGATTCCAAGAACCAGATAAGGTATTCTAACTAAATAATACAAGTGCTGATTTTAAATATTATTGTCTTGTTCAAGATATTTAAATGAGAGTTAGATGGGTTAACTTTTTAGTGGCAGCTGTATTCCAGACCAGGACCATAAGTCGTGTTCATAGTTTCAAACTCATAATTTCACAATTTAATAGATAGACAATCCCATACTCAAACTAATTTATTTGGATTATTACTCTTCAATTTTAAAATTATTTAAAGATCCAGTATTTAAGATACCTGATCAGTAGGATAAAGAAAGCTTTAAGAAACTGACCACCATGTCATCTATCACATGTTAATTAGGTGAAAGGACCCTGAGTTTTCAGATGGTGCTAAGGATTTGCCTGGATGAGAAACACTAGCATGGTCCAAAACTTAGTGACAGCTAAAGGGGAGTAAGAAGAAGGGGACTTCACCTGACAGGAACCTATGAGAATACAAGATTACTGAAAGGATACTTTTTTTTTGGATCTGTACGTATGATATTTTATCAAGTGAATGTGATAACTACTACTAACACTTTTTTACTTCCGTTTTGTCACCTTTTTGAAGAAGTTAAATGTGGCATAGTTTCTATACTAGTAATTGGATCATGTATACTATTTAAAAGCAAACCTACAGAAAAAGTTCTGACATGTACGGACCCCCTTATCAAATAGGCTTGGAATTTGGTTGGCATTTGGGCTGCATGGTTCAGTATTGGCAGATGACCTTGGACTGCTCTAAAAATG
Organism: Tyto alba; assembly: GCF_018691265.1. Taxonomy (NCBI): domain Eukaryota; kingdom Metazoa; phylum Chordata; class Aves; order Strigiformes; family Tytonidae; genus Tyto; species Tyto alba. The sequence goes on along the minus strand of NW_024881276.1, from coordinate 34,324,024 downwards.
TAATCTTCAACATAGCAGTTATTTAACAATCAGTTTGAAGCTGCTTGCTTTTTGTAACTTTACAGTTAGTTGACCAGTGTTCTACACCTAGCTTTGGTGTGTCAGATTACTCAAAAGTCCGTTGAATCATTTTTTAGAACCTGATGTAAAAGTGTATGGTTATGGTGCATATTATTATGTTAAAAATACATTTAAAATAATAGTATGTGTATTGAGTAACAATATCAGTCACTAGGAAATGAGTTATAGATGCTACATTCAACATACATAATGGAGAACAAAAATCTTGTGTAATCTTTTCATATAAATGGAATACTGGGTGTGAGTTATAAATTTGTTAATTCAGGAATAAAAATAGCCTTAATACTTTTTCAACTGAGGAAGAAGACCATTTTCTTCCTGCTACATCAGATGTGAGAATCATGGAAGTTTATGTGCCTGTTTTTATCCTGTGTGTGGCAAGTTACTCAGGTTTCATCTAAATCAAAATGGTTACTCTGTAGAAAAGGACTATGATGGTTCCTATCTACCAGATGTGAAGGGGTTTTTTGGCTTTTGATTTTGAGCTGCACTTTAAAGTGCTCACAAAACAATAGTTGGAAAGAGATACTTGGAATAAATTTAATTAATCTTACTAAGTGCTGCTTTCTTCCAAGGTATCTATCTTCCATGTTACTTAAAGTGTTTGTGGTATGTAAGTCTAGCATGCAGTTGCTGTCTCTTTCATCTGGAAATACATAGGCAGAGCAATGAAAGGTGACATATTACTAACTGTGTGGGTTTTATACAGTTTTTGAAAAAAAGATGTAGATATATGACTGGTAACACAGGATTGTCTGTGAATGGGAGATGTTAAACCACTTTTAATTTAGGAAGATCCAGTTACTCCTGTCTTGACCTAGAGATGAAACTTTTGTGAGAAATTCAGTATTTTCTTTTATGCTTAGAGTGATCAACTGATGGGTAGGCACCTCCTGCTATTATAGTGATTTACGGTTTAAGGAATTTGAACTATTGGTTACATCTTTGTTTTCAAGATAGCATTGGTTTTCAACTACCTTGTTCTGTATATAGGTTTTGGTTTAGTTGTCTCCTTGAAACCTAACAGTACTTTTGAGCAGAAGGAAAAAGGATTTGTCTGGGTTATGAAAACAGCTATCCCAGTTATATAATAACTATATTAGTAGGAGCTATACAAGATTTTAATTTTAAATGTTAATTTTTGCTCATTACATACATAAATACATTCCTTTATCTTCAGAGGACTTTTCTTATATTCTTTTACCTTAAAATGGGAATGACGAAAGGTAAAGTTAATTGAAAATTTGCCTTCTAAATTGCTGGGAGCAATTTGTTCAATATTCACTTGAATCAATGTTTAATAGACAGTAACTTAGACATTTACATAGCATTGGTGTTCAATGGAAAAGTGTAAATAGCAGAGGTGGACTACTGTGTCTACATCCAATGTTCTTAAGACATAAAATATAGGACACAAATTAGTTGTATAAAAGATATGCATTCCCTGTCTTGATGTTACCCTTTTTTTGCAATGTGATCAAATTTTAGGTGAAATTAATTAACTTTTCAGTCTTTACTGAACGATTTTTCGAGAAACAAGGAATTCTGAAGTAATCATTTCAGAGTAGGTGGTTCTTTATTGTCTCCAGTATTTCTTTTGATTTTAATGGGAAATCTAAGCCAGGGAAAAAGAGAGTCAATTAAAATGTACAGTGTTTATCACTGTATGTCTCTGATGACAGATTATAAAAAAATGTCTGATATATAATTCTTTCATTATGTATTGAACATAATATTTATGTAATGACTTACGTATTTAAAAATGAGTAATCAAGTAACATATTTTATAAGATTTATGGAAGAATATGCATCTGAAGGGATTTCCCATCTCTTAGACTTTATTGTCTATTAAATAATAACATGCTTAAGTAAGGAATGTGTGTTATGCACAAGGTACAACCCTTAAAAATATAAGTTATCCTCTCCTGACAAATCCTGTGTTTTAGAACCTTGTAAATTTGAATAGTTTTATCCCTCCCTCACCATCTTCGGCCACCTCTAGCACCTTCCCACATCCTGCTCAAGCTTTCCAGAGACACTGGAATAAAAATGTTCTCATTGTTTAATTTCTTCAGTTATTTCTGTCTGGACATCCTTGATTGAAAAAACAAACAAACAAACCACAATAGTTTTATGATTTTCTGCCATCTCCAAGGAATCATAATAGATCATCAAAGGGCTTCAAAGAGTGAAGAAAATATATGTTAATCTACTTATAATGAGGAATTCGAATGTAATTAAAAGTATGCATTTTTTCGGAGGTGCAATTTATTTTTTTTTCCTTTTTAGATGATAACATTTTCATATTTGTGTGTGAAGAACTTGGAATAAGTAAAAGTAGTACTCTCATACTCTCATACTGTTCTTAACATGATGGGGTTTGTCATCATTCTTGTCTTCTTTTGTAGTGAATTCAACCATTTGCAGTGAATCTACTGAACTTTCAGGGGCCTATACCCACATTTTTTCCCTTTTAACTGCTTTTTTTTTTTTTTTTTTTTTTTTATTGGAACAGTTCTGCAGATGTAAAAGAGGAGGAGGAAGGAGGCTGGGGATGAAAAGATGTTTTAGGGTTAATTTCGTGGGCGTTTCTGAACATCAAGATGAGGAAATCATGATGGTGATCCAGGAATGTGAGATAAATTGTTGATTTGTTGTAAGGGTGGAGGGTTGGACCTTGTATAGTTTTCTGCCTGTGACAGAAAGTTTAGAAAGCAATCCTGGGGGTGTTCAACACATGGGGCACCAGGCTATCTTTCTGGATACTAGGATTGAACCTAAGTCTGGACATATATCAGAAGCAGCAGCTGGAATCCTTTGAAGCAGCAATAATTTAATTTCCAGAAGGAAGGAAAAGTCCAAGGATGCAGACAAGCAACCATTTCAGATCTGATGTCTGTGATAGAACATGAGACATGAAGACAAGCTTTCTCCTCCTGCTTTTTAGCATGTTAGCGTTTCACTTAAGATCATCAAGTTTTGAGGAAGCTGATAGTGCTGTTCATGTTTGACAGAAAGCATATGCAGATGAAGATTTAGGTATGCCATTCTTAACTGGGGCGGGGAGAGCACAGCTGGAGTGCTGGACTAGAGTTCATGTTGGTTTGGCAGCAGGAGGAGTGCTGCAGCACACTGAGACCCCAGGGGCTCCCCAGGTCCCAGTGCCCTCACCTGTGTGCGGGGGCGGGGGGAGCACAGCTGGAGGGATGGGCCCCGATTGGCCGATAGTCCATGTCATGTGACATTGCGCTCACTATATAAAGGCAGGAGGAGGTCAGGAGGGGCTCTCACTTCTGGGGAGTGTGGTGGTGCTGTGTTTGGGATTGCTAGCTGGGAGCAGGTGGGTGTTGGTTGGCAGGTGTTGAGCAGCTGTATTGTACATTACCCATTGATACTGCTGTCAGCATATTATTCTGTTACTGTTATTAAACTGTTTTTATCTCAACCCGCAAGTCTCCTTTTGCCCCTCCAATTCCCTCCCCATTCCCAAGTAGGGGGAGGGTGTGTGAGAGACTGCGGGGCATTTAGCTGCTGAGTAGGCTCAAATGATGATAGTTGTGCTCTAGGTAGTCATGTTTTCCTCCCCAAAAGTTGTTAATGCTCCCTAAGTAGCTTCAGAAAAATGTGTGTTCCTAGCTCGTTTGCTGCAGCAGCTCCTCCAGGAGAGTAACAACTCTGATTTAAATGGAGGCTCTGCACCTTGCAGCTGCATGGTGCACTACAGTGCTGGTTACCATTACCAATGCCAAAGCCTCCACCCCTCACCTTGCTCCCTGCGTATTCACACCTGGGCTATGTAAGAGAGCACCATGCAAGTTTTCTGCTGCTTCCTAGTTCTTTACCATTATTTGCTGTTTTCTAATGTTTAAGTTCTTTAACCATATACTATAAAACTTTGTATAAAAATAGAGGATCTATCAAATAAAAAACAGTTCTCAGTGATACCTCACGTCTTTGTGTGTTCCTGTCCTTGTTTTGGCTTAATATTAGCAGAAACACTTTCTGAAATCTTAATGTTAAATGCATCAGAACAGTCATTTTAAAAACATTTATTTTCTCAAACTAGTCTTGTGTATCAACTTCCTAAAATGCTTTAATCTCATATATATGGCTATATTTTTCCCAACAAGAGCTTAGACTGAGAACTCCTGAGTTTCTACAACCTTTTGACAAATGTGACAAATTGTGTTAGAAATACATGAAGGACATATATATTTTTGAGTACTGGCATAGTTTTGTCTTGTTATTTTCAAGGGTTTGTTTTTGTTTCTTTACTACTGCACAATATATTTTATGTTTAAAAGTGCATACATGTATATGTAGAGGTAAAGAAGTAAAAGAAATTTGTTGTTAAATTCAAAATATTGATTGAAGAAATTGAGTTTTGTATAACAGGTATTGAATAACTAGAGAAAAATCCTTGAAGCAAAAGAAAATGTGAAATCAGAATGCTAATAATGGTGTGCTGGGGTTAAACTTTTAATAAAATTTTTATCTTAATTCTCTAGGTGGCCTGTATGTCTTAAAAGAAATAAAATAAAAATCAGTGTCAGACTGTAAGTGGGATGCTGCTCAAACTCAGCTGTGCAAGACCAAGAATCATGGTTGGAATAGATGTGTCAGCTGATACCCATTTCAGGTAAGCTTCTTCCTCAGTTCCATGGCTTGCTTGTGTAAAGCCAGAATATGTAATGCTTCAGTTACACTAGAAAATTTTCTTGGTCCCATCGTGGGCACTGTGGAAAAGTATGGGACAAGACCTAAACTGTAGTTTTCCTGAACTAAAATAGAAATCTTACTACTTTGCTATCTTGCTTGTTCAGAGGCAGACAGATTTCTCTAGACTGCTCCCAAGTGAGTATTCAAATTGATACACCAAAATAATAGGCAATAATATCCATGTTGGCAGATGTCATTCAGAAGACAATGCTTTGAAATTGCCTTAGAATTAAAATATTTTTGAACTATTGATGAAAGAAATTGGACTGATTTTAGGCTTTTCTCAATGAATCAGTATACAAACTGGGATATAGTAGAAGTTGTTATGAGCCTTCATAAACAGAAGATTTTATTGTACTTTTTACTCATTTGCTGCCAGGTTCATTATTGCTACTCAGTAGTACAAGATGATTTTTTCTACTTTGGGCAGTTGGTTTAGTAAACTGTAGAATAATGGTGTTATGGAAAATCCCACTCATATCAAATAAAGGGGTGATGATTATTTGTTAATGACTATTATAAAATATTCTGTAACTAATATACAGCCAGATAGAAACTTTCCAGGTTTTTTTACAATAGTGTTTGTTGATGTAGTATTATATCCCATCCATGTTTGCTCTTTCTATTTTTAAGAATGTTGTTATTAACTATTCAGGGCCAGTGCTTTTCTGTTGCTTTTTTTTTTTTTTATTTTAAAAAAATCTTTTCAATAGTGAAAAATATTATACTTGCCTTATTTTTGGGTGGTATTTTTTAAGATAGTAAATGTATAAGAAAAAGATTGCATGTTGTCTAATCAAAACTGCTGACTCCAAAAAAGATCTTTTGCTTTGTTTTGTTTTTTTCCCAAAAGCCCAATGGAAAAAAGATATTTTCTTGTTGTGCACATCTGTTTGCATTGTGTGTAATACCAGTTTTGTCTTATAGTAACAGTGTAGACTGGTGACTCACTCAAAAATATTGTTCAGAACTGTAGAAAATTAAGAAAGATTACAAGAATAATTAAGGCCTTCAAAAATTTCCAAAATTAAGTACAACTGAAAATTTTTATCTATTTTAGGAAACAGACAAGAGTATTTAAAAGATGATTAATGTATATATGTCCTTCTAACCAACTTTGGTGGCAACAAGGGTCTCAGTTCATTGGTCTTTAATTAACATCTCCTCAAGCTCAAAAATCTGGGCAAGGGAAACTGAACTTCTTTGATTGTGAGCTATTTCTTCTTGCTTGTAAATGCTGACTCAAGTGGCTTAATGAAGCAAGGAGAGAAGAAAAAGAAAGTGGGAAGGTGAGGAAGATGAGATGTCATACACTTTTCCTGAGACTTGTGGCTTCAAGATCTCCTCTCTGGTTTGGTGAAGCAGCTGCTGGAACAAATAAGTTTTTTTTCCATGTGCTGTTAATACTCTTCTCACAGTTTATGTTTACTGGCCCCAAAGCAGTTTTTGTGCCTGTTTGGCACAAAGCATCCTCATCCCAGCCACGGCTGATGCTTCAAGCATCAGCTGTCTGCCAACCAGCAGAGCTAGCCACTTCCTTAGCTCTTGTAGCTGTTTTAATTCTTCAGTGACTTTTGCTATAGCAGGATAAATCAGTGTATAAGATTACAGAAAAAAAAACTTCATGTCCAAGAAAGATTTTAAAGTGCAGTGTCATTGTATTTAAACACAGGAGTGTTACACTTAAACTCTGTAAGTCATTGTAAAACATTAGGGTACCCACATGTGTCAGACAGTTCAGCCTAGCTGTTATGCCTGTTGCTATTGCAACTATGTAATTTCCAGTTTATTCAAGAGTGGTTTTAACACAACATAAATGTGAGTTAAATTTAAGTTTCAGTCTTGGTCATTGATTGATACCTTTAGGGTTTTTTTTCCACCAGCTACCAAAAAAATGAATACATTTTACCATTTCTGTGGGCTTGGCAATCCTTTTATTTTAGACCTTGATTGTGGCCCAAATATGCATATTGTTTGAAATACCTAGCGTTTGAAGTGAAATATAAAAGATGCTGAGTTGAATTTCAGATCCTTATAATTGTTAAAATAAAAGGGATACATCTTGGAATCGAAAAGTAGCAAATCAATAAAAAGAAATATGTTTAATTAGGGTGCAATTGAATCCATGAACTTAATAAGATTAAATAATAATGACAAAAAAAAAGTATTGAATTAAGAGACATCACTGGAGTGAGCAAGTATAACCAGTTCTGAAAAAGCTGTTAAAGCAAATGTTTCACACTTTAATCTCTAATTATAGCCAGCCTGCATGATCCAGATTATCCTAGATTTGCTTCTATTAAATTCTTATTTCTTCATCTGAGGGATTTTGTACTGGTTATTAATTCAGTACTCTTTCACCAATAATGGTCAGTTTATAGTTCAATGTGACACATTGGATTTAACAGCTCTTCCAGAATTAGTCTGTTATTCATACCAGTATCAGTGCTTTTTTTGGAATCTTGCTCAGTTCTTGCATTCATCTGCATCTTATATGCATGTCAGTTTCCTAGATTCCCTATGTGCTTTGGAAATTCTGAAGGGACCTCAATTTTCAGGATAAATCAGCTATACTTTTTTTTTTTTTTTTCTCGTAGACTGTTGTAAGGATGGACTCAAATGTTAAATTTAAGGCTTGTTTGTTTCCAAGAAGCTAGTGTTAGTGTGGTGTTCTCACCCCCACTGCTTCTGTCCCTGGGTAAGGACGGTAACAAATTAATTAAAATCACTCCAGACATCACACTTGCTGAGTTGTATAGAGGGTTCTAGATCTAATCATGTGTATGTTTTTAACATTTTTCATCATTCTGGTAGGTTTTTTCTTCCTGTTCTGTGGGCTGCTGCTGAAGATACTTGAAGTTAATAAGGAGAAGAAACAGGAGATATCTTGTTTGATGTTTTCAGGTGTACATCAAACAGTGGACTGGGTGAATTTCTTTTCTTGGGCTGTGTGCTGAAAACAGAAGCTAACAGAAAATCCCAACCATTAAAGGAGTGATTTATTCTTCCCAACTACTCTGCTTGTGGTAACTTAATTAAAATTTCTTGACAAAGCAACAGTTTAAAGTTAATAATCTCCAGAGCAGACTGTCAATGCAGGTTTGGTAGGTTAATTATCCCCATGCTTCTCTTGTACCCCTGAAGTTATAAGTCAGTACAGTACTTCTGTGTTCAGTCAAACACTTAAGTGTGTTTAAGTGATTTACTAAACAGAGAGTAAGTGCTGGGGTAGTCTATGTACTTTTTATTCATTGTGGCTGATAGTAGGAACCATTGACTTATAAATGGTATCATTGCCATGAACTATATGAATGATACCAGTGTGTTCTTTAGATCAGGAACTTTGATTGTTCATCCTGATGTTGCATGGGATGAGGAGGGAACTTGCTGTAACCTCGATGAAATATGTTAGAGCTGGGAAGGTGGAAAATTCCCAAATAATGCAACAGGAACAACAACAACAACAACAAAAAGATACAGTGTTAAACTATGGAAGGGTGGAAACTCAAATGTGTCAGAAAGGCATGAAAATTTCCCTAGGCTCCTCTGTTACTCACAACACTGTTGTGTTATGGACCCTGTATAAAATGTAGCATTGTACACCTCTGCTGGATAAGGTAATTTCATGATTCAGGAGATTTGAAGGTTGAGAAGGGTTTTTCTTCTCCAAAGGACCTTACATAAATGCATTGCTACAGAAATGAAAGAATTTAGGGTTTGTTGTTGTGTCTAGACCTGTCTGCCACTTCATGTCTACGAACAACTGTAAAGAAGTGTTTCATGCATACATATTGTGCAGCTACACAGTTCTCCTGGTAGTTAATATGTAGAGTTAAACCAAGTTAAAGACCATGAGGAGCTGCTGATTCTCACATACAGCAAAATACTGAGCTGAATGGTTTCAGCTTCCAGAGGACCTTGGCAAAATGAGTGCTTAGATTATGTTCATACCCTGAAGGCTGAGATTGGAGTAACTTAGTGATTGGATCAAAATGATGTATATGCCAGGTAGATGACAACCTATAAAATACTTTTTTGAAACAGGTTCTTTATAAAGATTGTTACTTCCTGCACTGAGCTGATAGATTCTTTGCTTTCATCTCTTTTCAATGATCTTGCGTCCTCATGTCACATTGGTGACATAGCGGTTATCCCAGAGATCCCTTTGGAGTGTCTCTGGCCTGTTTATTAATCAAATGGAGAGGTTGCTTTGAGTGACACGAAACAACTCTCCAACTTTCACCCTGGAGGTGAACATGTTGCCCTGTAGTGCACTTGTCTTCTCTGGCTTGTGAATATAGGAGCTTAAAATGATGAGTGAACTTATATTTTGACATCGAAACACAGAGCACGTCCAGAAAGCTTCTGGAGTAGTATTTGCTCACATTCTTGCCTTTCCCGATTATTGGCAAAATCTCAGCTCTAAATATGACTTGAGAAAACATAAAGCAAAAATACCCCATGATGTCTTCCCTATATTTGCAGGGAAACAAGAGGAAGAAACAGGCTACTTATCATTATTACAGACATCCTTAACTGTTGTCTCTCCCCCTGTATCTAAAGAGATTTCAAGGTAAAATAGTTGCACATAATGACCCTCCATCTATAATTTTACTATTTTATTTTTCTTTAATTATGTGTGAAATTTAATTGATCATGTTGTACTGAAAATTCTCTAAAAGCAAGGTTATTTCAAAAAGATATTGAAGTCAACAAGTACTTTAATTGAGTTATTTAGGGAAAACTGCTGTGTTTTGTACATAATAAATGCCTTGCTATCTGAGCATAAAGTTAAGTAATCATTTTGAGGATTACAAAGAAAATAGTTAATAAAAATTTTCTTTTCTTCCCTAGAATTGAAAGAGCTTCCCTTTGATTTGAAATAAGCATAAATATAAGAAACAGCTATCCAAAAAATCTGAACTGAGCAACAGCGGAATAATCAGACTTAGAGCAGGTAGATGTTAAAGACTATATAATTTATTTCCTCTGTTCCTGAGGTTCCTCTGTTTCTGAGCAGTTTTGTATGGGATGGTCTTTTTCTATTATTTGTTTCCCATGTAATTTGATATACAGTTTTCCATTAAATATCATCTATTCATGTAATCCTGTACTAGAATAGATGTTCTGAGAGAACAATTATGCTTTACTGAGCTATCCTGCGCATAATAAAAACTATTTTTTGGTTGTTTCTTTGCTTTTGAATATATCTCTTAGGACTATATTTGAAAGAAGGTGTTCATTCAAAACAGCTGGGACCAAAAGGAGGACTTGGAAGAGCTTCCACTGTTTTTTGATAATCACTTCTTTGTCCTTTCCTTCTTTTGACCACTGTCAGCCATGTGAGCCTTGTCAATATTAAAAGTTGTTCTACTGAAAGGACACTACCACAACTAAGAGATTCCAATAGGCCACCTCTAATTTATTATTGCCTACTTTTTAAGTGGTGGTGTATTTTCTCTATCCTTTCTCTGAATTGTGGAGCAACAACAGATACTGTGGGATGCATCTCAGCATATGCTATAGTAGTCAGCACTTCTGTGGGGCAGCAGCAGGGTATGAACTCTGGATTTGGATGAAGTGACTAACTGAACCATGCTGCATTTGTTAAGAAACAGGTAATTTAGGTACTATGACAATTTTATTGTTTTATTATGCTTGCAATACTAGGTTTCGGATGTTTCCAGCGGTATGTGCAGCTCAATAAGGTTTTGAGGATCTGATCTTTCAGGTTAGAGAGTAGCAGTCCCTTAGTATATCTGCATTCTTATGAATCCTATCCCTGTGTGCAGCTTCCAGGAGGGCATAAAGTCTCTCTCAAATCCTTTTTAAAGGTATCTGTCTCCATCACTATGTTCCTAAGTATGTTTTATGGTTTTGTTATTTTAGCATAGCTCTATTCTTGTTTTAGTGGGAGATAGGCAATTAAATCCCTTAGGTTTCTTGGAAAATCCAATTTAAGAACTGCTACAAACCTCAGTGGGCTAAGTTGAGCTTTGAAGTAAAATCTGTTACCAGTGAACTGCAGTTAAAGGTGTCTGAGTTCTGCATGCACGTTTAAGTTAACTTCATTGCAAACTGCATCATCTCCAGAATTTTGATGATGGAAGGTTGTTTCAGCGGTTTTAAAAAATAAGCAGAATTGCTTAATTGCTGCATACTTTCTCATCTGTTTATCTTAGATTTTAAAACAGTTAAAAATCAGGTGTGGTAGGCAAGAATTGCAATGCAGTGATATTCAAAAAGAATGAGAAAAATTACATTGCTATTTCCAAAGCTGTGAAGAAGGCAATTTAATACTGTAGCACTGACAAATGTTTATGTTTTAAAGTGTGCATAGAAAATTGAAATTGAATGTTGCATAAACATTTTCTAATTTAGAGAGCATAAAGTCTTCAGCACTTTTGTACTGCAGTGGTTTATTTAGTGTATTTTCATCTCAAGACTATATATATAGTAAATTCAATTTTCTCTTTAAATACAATCTATTTGTATTGTATTGTAAAAGTAATTCTCCATAGTAATGATATAAGTTTTATTTATAAATATCATTTCCCATCATGTTGTAGAATTGTTTTTGAAAGGTCAAATCTTGCAAACCACAGTATAACTTTTCTCAGTGATCAGATTTAATCTTTTGGATTCAGTATTATTTATTTGTAATTACTCATTTTTCAGAAGGTACTGATTAATAATGTTCTAATATTGAGAATTTGTTGAAAAACTGCACTTTCAAGCTGATGTTCCCACCTTTTGTTGTTTATCAGTAATGGAATTAACAAATCTTACTTGAAGACACCCATCTCCTTCCTTTATTCTGAATATAGTTGAAGGCAAATAGTTCTTATAATAGATGTTTTCACCCTAATCTAAGATATTTTATCTTGTGGAGAGACAAAAAGGAGAAATAAGATGCTCACGAGTCATCTATGTTGCACAAAAACTCCTGGGAAAGACAAGAAAGACCTAGGAAACAAGCTATTTTGAAAGGAACTATTTCAACAAATAACCCTTTGGCAAAACAGGTCTGAAGAGGCACAACTAAAGGAGAAACATTTTCTTATGAGGATGAGTGGTCAAAAATATGTATCCCTCCTTAACACAATTGTGAAGTCTTTTCACATATCTTGAGAGAGTTAAAGTATGCAGGAAATTTTAATTGTATATTATATATAATAAAAATACATAATACAGCATACAATCAGAGTAATGGAGGTCAGAATGGACCTTCAGATGTCTCTAGTTCAAACTTCTGCTCAAAGCAGGCCCAGTTTAATCAAGCTGATTGGTCTTGTCTGTCGAGCTTTGAGTATCTCTGTGGATGGAGTTTTTACAGAGTCTCTGGGTGACTTCAGCCATTTCTTATCCATCCTTATGGTCAAAAAGATTCCCCTTTAGACTAATTCAGAATTTCCTGTGTTCCAACTTGTGCTTGTTGCCTCTCTTCTTTCCACTGCATACCTCTGAGAAGAGTCTGGATCCTTCTTCACAACATACTCCAGTTGTAGGGAGCTGTAGGGTGCAGTAAGATCTTCCCTGAGCCTCTTCAAGCTAAACACATTCAGTTTTGTGCCTTTCTTTGTACGTTGTGAGATCCAGTGACCACTTGTCTTGGTGGTCACCTGCTGAATGTGTTCCAATATGTCAGTATCTTTCACATACTGGCTAATTTTAAACAAAACATAGTGCAAGCAGAATGGGAGAATTGTTTCCCTGGATCTGCTGGCCACAATTCTGCTGATAAAGACCAGGACATGCTTGGCTTTCCTCATTGCAAAGGGACACTGCCAATTCCTCTTCAGCTTCCTGTCTGCCAGGACCACCACATATTTTTCTGAAAAGCTGCTTTCTAACAAGTTATCTAGAAAAATTTTAAGTATCTTTTGTATTTTAACCTTACTATAAACTAAGTGCACAGTGTTACTTCTATCTGATTAGAAAATATATCTCTGCCGAGATTATTAATTGACATTTCGGGAGGATTAGTTAGGTTTATACTTAATGTAGGATATACATTCCTAGCCTGAATTGCAAAAGTTACTTATCTATAACTAAGTTTTCGATTGACATGTCCATAATTCAGCATTAAAAAATGTTTCATTAGTGGGTATATATGATAACAGTTGATATGATTGGCAGGGTAACAAAAAGTCATGTCATGCCATCTCAATTTCCCTTTAAGGAGACCCAGCTGTGTGACATATAGAGATATCCTATGTAAATCTAATCATATCCCTGGATTTACAGTGTTCCAAGCAGTGGAGCATGCAAGCTACTAATGCAAAATTTTAAGACAGAAAAAGAAGGGAATAAGGAGTTATTCTAAGTTAGCATAAGCTTGTGTTCTTTGAAACAACTTCTATTTATGAAAAATTAATAATATGAGAGCATAGCAGCACAGCGTGTTAGGAGCTAATTTAACTGATGACTGCAGCTCAGTTCCTGACATGCTGGTTTGCAGGCTATGAAAACTGAGGTTAACTCTTACTTTCAGTTGATGACATACATCAAGTGAGGCAGGAAAATTTTATCTCATACTTTACAAAAATAAAAATTATGGAAGAAAGAGTGACAGCTCTTTGCTCATCCTGTGCCTAAAGCTGTTAAAGTTCTTGGCACTTTGCTCTCATGAGACTGTAATCATAAGATGTTGCATACTATTAGTGACAGTGGCCATTAAATATGCACCATAAGGACAAATAACATAAACAGGGCATTTGAACCTCTATTTCAACACATTGCAGGTTCATAGAAAGGAAAAATATTGCAATTGAACCAGCAATGAAATGAAAGACTGAGTTCTCTCCAACTGAAATGTACAAGGCTAAGGACAGAGAGGTTAGTTGATAATAATAGAAGATAAGGCTGAGTGTCACCTCAAGAAGTCATTGGCTCCAACTCACTCCTCCAAGGCAGGTCAAATCCACACAGACCTTCTCTTATCTGTTTTGTTCTTAAAAACTACCAGTAGTGCGAGAATCAAGAACCCCTAAATTGCTTTTTACTTTTAGAATTTTTTTCAACTACCATTTAAAATGAAAGGTCCTTAATAAAGTTTCACTTGATTACTTCTTGTCCTGTCTTGAGTGAATGTGGAGAATATATGATGTCTTTTTATTATGGAAGCTTTTAGCACATATTTGGTACAGTTATCATGTCTCCCCGGTCTTCCAATAAATCTTTTATAACCCACACCTCTTTTTCTACAGACTTGCTATTTTGTGGCTAAGTGCTTGTATTTGCACAGCTGACTATTCTTACCTAATAACAATTTTCTCTGGCCATTATGGATTTACATCCTACATAATTCAGGGTATTGCTTCAATTAGTCAAGAGCATTTTTTAAAACACATCCTTCCTGGCAGTACTGAAAGCACTTTGTGCACCTTTCTCCTACCTCCTGTATTCATACTGCTTTCAAATACAAGGAAGGTCTTTCCTATCTAGCTCATTAATTAAAGTATTGAGAAGTACTGAATGCAGGATAGACACTTGGCTGATTTCATTCAACAGATTTTTTTTTTTTTAGTTTGTTTTATTTTTACTGTGAACCTTTGCTAACTACTCTGGTTTTGAATTTTATACAAGATATGAACCCATTTTAAAACTATTTAATCTACAGTGGTTTAGCCATTGTTTCTCAGAATATCACAAGACTGTCAAAATCCTTGCTACACTGAAGAGGCATGGTGCCAAGATACTTTTTATTCATAAGGCCTGTTAAGATGCTATAGAAAAAAGTTAATATTGACTCTCATTCCTGTATTATCTTTTAGTTGCTCACAAATAGTTGTTTTGAATAAATATCCCAGGATCCTTCCAGATGCTGAAGAGCCAGAAAAAAAAGGAAAAGTTGCTACTTCTCTCACTTTTGCTTTCAGTGTCTCATTTCATGCTGTGATCATCAAGAAAAGAGTTTGTAGTTAGTTATTTCAATTATTTTTTATAAATGTAGAGATCTATTTCCAACGTGTATTTTAAGTACTTAATTATTAGTTCAGTTAAACATGGGTTTGGATTTTTTTCATGTACTGACCATATAATTTTACATTATTTAGGTACTGTAATCCATTTTTTTCAGCAATTTCAAAAATAGACATTATATTTTTTTAAACAGTCTTAAGAGTGTAAACAAATGTATTCCATTTCAATTTTTTAGGGAAGAAATTAATGTACAATGAAGTGGGAAATGTATTTATGCTATTTCTATTTGAACTTCTGCAGTGTGCACTGGTGAACCATGGACATCCTAGTTGTAGATATGTCTAGTAGTCTGGATATCTAGATACTATGAGCAAATAGAACTCAAAATGGGAGTCATTCACTTAGAAAAGAGAGAAAACAACACAGAGCTATTGTATGCAGATGCTCCCTATTTATTATTTAAGAAGCATTCAGGCCACACTGAATTTTTAATTGGAGTAAGCTGTAACCATTGAAACAAAGCTGGACATAGCAGAATGTGCATGTCTTTTGTATACTGTTTTTATTTAATCAGTTCTCAGTTGAAAAGCTCTCAAATAAATTTCCTATTGTGATTTTTTTTGTCTGCCTCCAGAACTTGGCCTTTAACCACAAATAACTAATTCTTTAATCAGTTGCTTCATTTTCTGTTGTGTCTTATGAAAGCTACCTGAAATAATTACCTCATCTAATCAAAGATTTAATGTATCCTTGATAAGAAGAAAGAAAATATGGTTTGAATTGAACCATAGGCATGAGTTAAGATTGTTGCTATTACACTTGTTCTAAAAAATATCCTAAGTAATCTAAAAATAATAACTTTTTCAAAGAAGGAATTAAATAATTTCCCATTCATTATTTATTTTATCAACTCCTTTTCTCAGTAGTCTGCTCCCTTTCACTGCTAGAAGACTAACAGGGAAGCTGCTGGAAACATACATAATAGTTCTGTCAGAGACAATACAAGGTTAGTAGAAATAGGACAGTTTAACTGCAAAGACTCTATCTTCATAATCTTTTTCTTTCTACAAGTTATCTTTTGTTTTTAATTCATATTTAGAATACTTTCTTGAGATAGTTTGTAAGTGTGTGAATGTGCATATTTTGAATTAAAACATTTTCTTTACTCTGAATGGTAATGGTGAATTAAAACAAAATGGCTTGCTGTTCATTCAGACTACAAGGAGACAACAGTGCATGTCTCATCAGATGATTTATGTGAATTGCTGTAATGGCTGTGCAAACATTTTGGTAATTTCAGATTTCTCAAATTCAAATTAAACCAGTGGATACTCTGTTACTGTCACTGTCAGTAAATTTTATTTCCTTCAGCCATCTCCACTATTAATATCTACATTTATTCCTTACTCTACTGTTGGATTTCTACTTACTGGGTCAGGGATCTGAAGAGAAGCAGAATTTGTCCTTTCTTATATTGTCCAGTTCTTGTACTATATTCAACTTCTAAATTTTGTTAATATTTTTTTATAACAGTCTCATTCTGTTTGACTTTGATTTCTTGTATGGAATGGGGGAATTATGAATCATTTTTTAAAACAAAAGTGAAGAGCTTATAAACAGATATAAATATTACACAGAAAATCAGTGATGATATGATTTCTCTTTTTTTCCTTTTTCTTTCTTTTTCTCTCTTGTCTGTTTTAGCTCGGTAGAGACGGTTGCCATGTTTCCTTTAGCTTCTAGTCTCCAACCATAATAACTTCTGCAGCCTACCTGAGGATCTTTAGGGTCTCTCACAGTAGATAGGGAGAAAGAAGGCTGGTGACTGTTCTGAACTTTAAATGAATGCTTGATATTCTTTCTAGGATGATATGTCTTTTTATTGGACCTTATTTTTGTCCTTGCTTATTCTATAAAACATTTTAATCTGTTATTGCAAGGTTACTTTACCTATTTTTGAAGGAAAATAGAAGAGAAAGGTGGAGGATAATGATTGTTATGTTGGAGGCTCACCAGCTGTAAAAGGGCTATTATAGATGGGTCACTAGTAGAATAGCTGCTATAAATTCTCCTGTGAAATAACTTTGTCTCAGTGTGAATTTGTAGAACAGTGGAAGAATTAATATATCCACCTATTTGTAAAAACTAAGACTTTATGACTTCTAGTGTAATTACTTTAATATACTAATATGTTGGTAAGACTATGCACTCATTCCATATTTTTGCTGTGATATGTTGTTGATTCAGGTTAAAATACTTGATCCCTAAATTCTAAAACAAGAGAGGACTCTTGAGTTTTACGCATTCAATAAGCTTCCATACTTTTTACTTAATTTAGTGGCTTACTGATGGAAATCAGTGACTGACAACAGATAATCTATTTAAGTTAGTTTTATGTGTAATGTATGCATGTAACATCTATGTTCTACTAGAAGTCCATACAACATGTTTGAAAATTATTCCTACAGCTAATCTTTCATTGTCGAACACAATTGTTACCTTTTAATATTATTTGCTTAAAACACAATTTTGTTGTTATTCTTCTTCATAAAATGAATTCCCTAGTAAGATAAGAAGGAAAAGAATTACTGAACTTGTCTGAGACAGCAGATGTGCAAATATTGCTTTTTTAATTTCTGTTTTGTTTTGTTTTTTTCCACTGTTGGTTATTCATTAATAATGCCTCAATCTGACACTAGCATAGCTGAAGTTGTTAATTTTGTTTTCTTTTTACCTTTACCAAACAAAATGATCCTTCTTAGTGGACAACTTCTCTCTTACTCTTAATTTAATTCAGGGGTGAGTGCCAGGGAAGCGCAAAGAATAAACTACCAGTTGTCTTATGAATTTCTGTTTTGGTTTTATCATAGTATTAGTTTCAGGATTTGAAATTGATTTAATGTTAGATATCCTACCATGGAATAGGGATGAGAACAGAGATTAGCTTCAAATCCGTATTCTTTTGTCAGCAGCAAATATGTGCAGAATCTATAAAAAAATAACGATACATGAAATACTAAAATCAAGATGGAGAGAATGCCACTTAACACTGCTACTCTTTATCAGCATCTGTCTTTCAATGGATTCTATAATGCTCTTTGACAAATTTCTAAATTATGAGGTACTTTCTCAATTCTGTAAATACAATTTACTTCAAACTACTTTCTATTTGTGTTGGAATGAAAGAACTAGCAACATGGAGTCTGTTCCACAAATCTCTCCTTAACTCTCTTGCTTTCAATTTTTGCTATATACATGAAATTACTTTTTAAAATCTTCTCCACTTATGCTGAAATAAATCTATCATAGTTATCTATCTAGCCTGGCAGACTGCATGCTGTCGCTGAGAAACAGAAGTGATGTCAAAGCAGGTATTTGAAGAGTTCTCTTTGCTTGACTGCCACTTTGAAAATTCTTGAAATGTTGATGATTATGAACCCTATATATTATGCATAGTACAGATCAAGTGTGTTACCTTATTTACCTTACATCTGGAGCAAGTTCAAGACAAAGGAAAACAAAATGTTGATTTAAAAAACAGTAGGGGAGCAAAAATGACAGAGCAGAATGAAAATGCAAATTGACAAAGCCACAAGGAATGGAAAAATACAAATCTTCCATTAGAGCTATTTGAAATTCATTTGATGGCTTCTACCATAGTGATATGCTCTTGGTGTTAACTACATAAGCCACTGTAGGACAAAGGTTATACAATGTATGAAAAGGGATGATTTATATTTAAAGGGATTAGGAATAGAGAATTAATGAGCTTTTTGTGTGCTTTGATTTCTTCCCTCATGGAGTAGGGCAGCAGTAGCAACAACATCTAGCAGCAGAGGTACTCATTCATTTTCTATCTTTGTGACAGCTCTTCTAGGAATGTGATGCTGCTGTGATGATTCATGACATAGATGGTATCTGGGATGAGATTGAGATACTGGTTAATAGGATGACATTTTGTTTTGCTATTCTTTAAAGTTTCTTCAGTATCAAAGTAAAGTAAATGGCATATGGTACTTCAGCATGCAGTCAGAAGTTTTTCTCATTTTGTAGTAAAATTCATGGATTTGTACCTGATCATACTTATTTTTGTGTATTAAGGATAAATCATTGCCAAGTGTTCTAGAGAATACATTTAATTTTGAATTCCTGTCCACAAATACATGAACAAAACATTGATACTGCCTCACAGTCTTAGCAGAGTGGCTATGAAGCCCGCTGGTTAGAGAGCTCATGAACTATTACACCCCAGCACTAGTAAAGCTATAAAACTGAGCAAGCAGAGGTTTAGGAAAGTTGGGGAAGAGGAACTTGTGGAGGCCTAACCTTTGGAGGGAGAGGGGCAGGTAGGCAAAAGGGGAAACACAAGTAACCACAACTTGCTGTTTTCAGTCTGCTCTTCCTCCATCCCTCTCCAAATTGAAATGTAGAATGAAGTCTACATAGAAGTTGAAAAAAAGTATGTGTGTCTGTGATGGAGGGAGGGAAGGCTCTGAGTTTTCTACATGAAGCATAACAGGGGCCTGGTTACCTGCCATGGAGGTTAACAGCATCTGGTACATAAAGTGGTCTTCACAAAATGCTTATGCTTGTGCCAGTGTGGTTTATTCACAGGAGCTCAGGAAAACATGTTTTCAACATATAAGATTACATCGTAGTGCACTTTTATCTCAAAGCTAGTAGCAAGAGAGAAAGATTGAGACAGACAACATCAAGGTGAAGGAATATTGTGCAATGACTGTACCAGTCAACAGATTTGTGGGTTTTATACTGAGGATACCCTATTAAGTTAAGCAGGAGTTTAACTGGTAATCAGGCTACAGCAGTGGGTAAATTTGGTTAGGTGTTTCTATGTATACTCTCAGGTGTTACTGAGGAGCACATGGGGACTTCCTCTTGAGTAGGAGATAGCTGCCATGACCCTATGTATCGGTGAGATGAGAGGAGCCAGGAGATAGGTTCTGGACACAAAGTTTAAGCTATTAAAGAGGAGATAAGGCTCCTGAGTGTAGTTACCCCCACCCCAAAAAAAGTGGTATAGATAAGAAGGTTTCCATTGTATACGAAGTTACCTGAATTTTTTTTTTTAAAAATGGAGACCGTATAGAAAGTAGAGGCTTTGTCTAAGCACAGTGATGCATACAGTGATAAAATCAGGAAATTATAAAGGCTGAAAGACAGTACATGAGGACAGATGAACACACAGCTGAAAATGACTCCTACGCAACAGATAAATATAGGGAAACTAAAAGTCCTTTTCAACATATTCATAAATTATTTGGAAGATTAATGAACAATTAGGTGATAAAACTTAGATCATGCAAAATGATATAGTACAATAAAAACAAAACCTAACTTTGAGGAGCTGCAGAATGATTTCACTATCTTCATCTTAATGACTAAGTAAAAAATGACAGGTGAAATTCAGGGCAGGTGAAACTCAGGGCAGATAAACGAAAGTCAACCCTAGTTACTACATTATTGAAAAAAATCTGTATTAATCTTCAGCACTCAATGAAAGAAGCCTTAGTGCTCTTAAAACACTAATTCAGTGCTCAGAGTTTGTCGAAAAGGAATTTTCTGGAATAGATGAAAAGAAAGGTAAACCCAAGAAGCACTGTTGTAAATTGGCATATACATATCTTTGTGTATGTTACGTTCTGTTCTGATCCTCTTACCTCAAAGGTAATATAGTAATTTGGAAAAGATAAGAAGGGATGTGAAGATACCAGAGGTATAGAAATGCTATAAAAGAGACTAGAAAGAGTGAAAAAAGATAAATAAAAGTAATGGCATTTAGCTTGGATAAATATCTGAGGGGGCATATTTAAATAACTATATCCAAAATCATGAGAGAGATTATGGAGAATGATTATTCATGATTTTTTACAAAATAAGAAGTGGAAAGTATCAAATGAAATGATGAAAGATTTCAAAACGAACAAAAGGAAATGCTGCTTCAAACCATGCTTAATTAAGCTGTGGAATTTTGTGCCAAAGGATGCTGTGAGTGCCAAAGTGTAAATTGGTTTAAAAGCAATTAGGAAAATTCATGGAAGAAAAGACCTTCAATACTTATTAAACACACCGATAAGGATAAAATCAAGGACTAATGAAGTATCTAAATCACAGGATTATACTTTACTACATCATGGAAATACCTGAATTTAGATGGATTTTGGCTTCTGAAGAGAATACTAGGAAATTTTGACCAATGTGTTTTCTTAAAAAGATTGGCCTTGTTAATAGTGGTGTCTCAGGGAGCAGAGTACTGCTACCACTTCATAGAACTACCATCTGTAGGTTGAGAATGCAATGAAGGTATGATAATCTAGATCCTAGTGAGGGACTTTAACCATCTGCTTATTTGATGGAGAAATATTACAGTTGGGCAGAAAAAATCCAGGAGGTTTCTGAGGGCATGGATGACAACTTCCTAACAGAGGTGATCAAGGTCAATGAGAGGGAGGTGCTCTGCTGGACCTGATTCTTACAAACAAGAGAGAATTGTTTAGGAATGTGATAGTTGGGGACAGCAGCCTTGGCTACAATGACTATGAGGTGTTAGATGTCAGGATCCTGAAAAGATGGAACAGGACAAAAAATAGGATCACAGCCTTGGCCTTCAGGAGAACAGACGAGCCTGTTCAGGGTGTGCTTGGAAAGATACTGTGGGATATGGTCCTGGAGGGGACTAGGAGATCTGGTTGATTTTCCAAGGCCATATCCTCCAATCTCAATAATAGTCCACCCCCATATGCAGGAATCCAAGCAAAGGTGTGAGGAGGCCTGCAAGAATCAACAAAGATCTCCTGACAAAATTTAATATTAAAAGAAAGCATACAAGAGATGGAATGGATGTCAGGTGACACAGAATTATAGACACATTGTGTTAGTGTGGAGGAACGAACTGGGTTAGGAAAACCAAAGTCCACCTGAAGTCAATCTGGCAAGAGACATGAAGGTCAACAAGAAGGATTTCCATACAGGTATATCAGCAACAAAAGGTCGGCTAAGGAAAATATGGACACACTGCTGAGTGGGGCTGGGGATCATGGTGACAGAACACTTGGAAAAAGGCCAAGCTACACTTCATGTTGATCTGTTTTGTTAAGATTTTCCCTCAAGAATCCTGACTCCTTAAGACCTGTGGGAAAATCTTGAGCATAGAAGATTTGTTCTTGATGTAGGAGGATCAGGTTAAGGAATGTTTAAGCAGACTAATGTACATAAGTCCCTGGGGCCTGACAAGATGTACCCACAAAGTGCTGAGGGAGCTGTCCAATGTCACTGTGAGGCCACTCTGGATTATCTTTGAATGGTCATAGAGATCAGTGAAGGTTCCTGAGGACTGGAAGGGAAGAAATGATGCTTCTATCTTCAGAACAGGCAAGGAGGAGGATCTGAGGTAGTACAGGTTGGTCAGCCTCATCTTGATCTCTGGGAAGGTGGTGGAGTAAATAATTCTGGATACCGTTTCAAGACACATGAAGGACAAGAAAAAGATTTGGCATAGTCATTATGGATTATTTACACAGGGGAAGTTGTGCCTGAAGAACACAATAACCTTCTACAATTAGATGACTGGATTTGTGGGTGAGGGGAGAGTCATGGACATTGATTATCTTGACTTCAGCAATGATTTCAACACTATCTCCTACGATATCATTACTGATAACCTGTTGGAGTATGGACTAGGTAAATGGGCAGTGAGTTGGGACTGAAAGCTGGATGAACTTCTTGGCTGAAAAGGCTGTCGTCATTTTCACAAAGCCCAGCTGTAGGGAAGTCCCTAGTGGTGTCCCCCAATGGTTGATACTGGGTCTAATACTGCTTAATATCCTCATTAATGAGCTAGATAACGGGACAGAGAACACCCTCACCAAGATTACAGATAACCCCAAACTGGGAGAAATGCTTGATAGACCTACCACATGGTTTTACAGCCCACCAGAGGTGCCTTGACAGGCTGGAGAAATAGGCAGAAAGATTTGTCATGAAGTTCAAGTCCTGAACCTGGTGAAGAATAATCAGAAGCACCATTGAAGGCTGGAGGCTGGCCTGCTGGAAAACAGCCTGGCATCTGTGTGAATTCCATGCTGACCATGAGCCAATAATGTGCCCTTATGGCAAAGAAATCCATCAGCCTTATGGGATATATTAGGCCTAGAATAAGCTAATTCAGGTACTTGTAGTGGGGAGGTGGGAAAAAGCAACAAAAACCTCAAAAAGGAAACACATGTCTACAGAACTCTGCTTCTCTAAAGATATTTCCTTATTTCACCACCCTCTAAAATGCAATGTCAAAGCCTCTAAGTGTGAGTACTTGAATTTGTGTGTACTGACTTTCATTCTCCTTGAAGTCAGAGTGGGTCACTGTTAACAATATTCTCCATCCTATAAATTTTCGTTATAACATTTGCACCTGTATTATGAATGAAGGAGTATACTTTATGCCCCCTTTTAATACAGCCTTCTATTTCACATTTGCAAGTTCAGTAATCATTGTATTAAAACTGATTTGCTTCTATGAAATAGTTCTCTTCCATGATTATATTGTTATTTGTATCCTGGAGGGCTGTCTGATTGTCATTACTATTCATATTCTCTTTTTACTACAATGCCCTCTTAATTGCTAATGAGGCCCCATATTCCATGGCCTAAAACATACCCTGAACAGTTTTTTCTGCTTAGTTCTTTAACCTAGATTGAAAGACACATTGCATATATTCCATTTTCCATTTTATGCAAGATCAATATTAATCTGTCATTCCTTCCCAAGTCGGTCACCTCCACCTGATGGGCTGTGGTGGATAACTTTTGCTCTTCTAACAAATTCTCTTTTATCCCTCCTGGGAAGAACTGTACTTGTCCTGGCAGTGAAGTCTGGAGAGGGGCCCAATCTCATTTGCTAGATTGAAAGTGTAAATCTCTATGAGTGAAAGGACATGTTTTACTCAGAAATAGGTGGAGGATTAATTTTCAGAGTCTTTCACTGGAACATGCTTTTCAGAGACTCAGGCTTGACAAACAAACAAGAACTAAATCTCAGGGAGGAGCTGAAATGATGTTTGGAGAATCAAACATAATACAGTCATGCATCATCTATGGTTGCCAAGGGAACCAGCGGGATTCTTCAAAATCATCAAAGGAGACACGACTGGTGTCTGCCAGCTAAGCCACCTACTGCTGTAAAGATCAATTTCTTGCTTCTTTTCTCAGAGGCAATCAGTATAT
This sequence comes from Tyto alba, assembly GCF_018691265.1. Taxonomy (NCBI): domain Eukaryota; kingdom Metazoa; phylum Chordata; class Aves; order Strigiformes; family Tytonidae; genus Tyto; species Tyto alba. The sequence continues at coordinate 34,300,063 of NW_024881276.1, read as the reverse complement.
TATTTTTCTAAGAGAAAGAGGAATATCGGAAAATCATCACCTCTGCAAGGTGGCTGTGATGCCATCTGTCCCAGCTAGCAGCACCTACACTCCCATCGGAGCAGCAGTGGGTGAAGAGATACAGAATTTGCTCTTCAAAGCTTTCAGTTTTGAAAGAATTCAGGTTGTGTGCCTGACAGTGCAAAACTTCATGGATATATGGTGTTAAAAAACATCATTGGTATGGTCTCCAACTGTGTAGGTCACTGCTGATTTCCCCTAATCCCATCTGCTTTTCTCTTGTACATATGAGCCTCTGTATTTAAAATTCCATATGCTTAGTATTTAAAAAGAGAATTATTTTTTTTTGGTTGTTGTTAACTATGCCTGGGTTAGTTAGCTGTGTTTGAACTAAATTTATCTGCCCACTTGCTACCATCTAGTGACCTATTCTGATCTTGTCTTCATTTCTGTCACTCATTCAGCTTCCCACAACCCTGTCTCACTAACCTTCTCATCAAGCATTGCTCTTAATGCCACCTTTCTTCTCCACTCTTCCCACTTTCTCTCTGCTTGTCTGTTCACAGCTTTTCTTTTTCCAGTAATCTTCTTCTGCTTTCTTTTTTATTAATGTGTTTAGTACATGTCTGGATGGAGGTGGTAGGAGAGAGTGAAGAATGGAATGAAAAGAGGACAAAGGAAAGATGAAAAGAAGGGCTGTATAACTTTTTAGGCTGGTAACTGGAATGTAGAAAGCTTAAGCAAAGGTTTGGACTGACTAAATTTGAAATCTTTTACAATCTTAGGTAGGGCAAAGGTGACACAAACACAGGTTGATTTTGGACCCAGAACAGTGTGGTAAAAACCAAAATGTTTATTTTTGGTACAGGCCCTTGGGTGAAATTCCTTCTACTGATCAAAGACTAGCTTGAACTGAATGTCCTCTCTCTGAAGAGAACTTAGAGGTTTGTCTTCAGTTATAATGGAGAAATTAATTTTTCATAGATCACTTACATAACCTGAAGAAATCCTAGGATGACTTTCTAGTCTGCTGGTCAGGACAATAACTACACCCCTATGGGTAGATATCCCTCCTAGTGTGAATATTTTAATTATCTTTACTAAAGGAAGCAGTGATGATGAGCAATTGGGATGTCTAGCCATCCCCTCACCTCTTTCTCTTCTGTGATAGTGCTTAAAATTCTCTCCTTAAAGAAGTGACATCAGCTGTCCTCAAGCAGGGGAGACATCAGCTGTGATTTTTCATTTCTGTGTGTGTTCAAACATCTGATCTATTGAAGAACTCTACCTCTGCCCTTCTGGAAATTACATGAAGCTAATCCTGAAAAAACATTTTCAGGATGACTTGACGAATTCTCCTCCAGTGTTGCAAACTGAGTATGAAAGAAATATTTGGTCTGAAGTTTTTTTTTTTTTCTGAAATCCTCTTTTTGGACATGTGGGGAACAAATTTGCAATTAAAGATAAAAGAGATAAGGAAATAAAACAGAGAAACATAAATTGTACCTGGCCCACCCAGTACAAATTTTACTCTTTCGTTACTTCTATCTATTCCTACTACCTGTTCTTGGGAATAGAGGGGTGGGAACTGAGATTTTTTTCTTCCCTTACTTTTAGCCACCTTTTCTGCACTCAGACCATTTAATAGTCCTGGGAGCAAGGACAGTTTGCTACAAGGAGTCTGAAGCTTAGGCTGGGTACCTTTTCTCCGGTTCCTCTCTTGACTTGCTCTTCCAGGCAGAGATTGAGAGAGGATGGATGGATGCATGCATGCATGCATGCTCTGGACTTCACTATTCAGGATTCCAAGGGTGCCTTAAATGTACCTTAATGTCAGCTTTCAGCTTCAAGTTGCCATTGCCTGGGCTGTTTATATATTGTTTGGTGCGGGTGGGGTTGTCAAAATTTTTAAGTAGAAAGCAATTGCAGCAAGATGAATTAATTTTATCAGGCTGTTCAGATCAAGGTGCTACCTGGTGTGACTCCTGGATGAGCTCCGTGACAGATTGAGCCTACACATAGCTAAAGCAATTTTTCCCCCTGCAAGTAGTGCTGTATAGATTGATGTTATCATGATACAGAGTTTAGACATTTATAGAATAACTGATATCTCTGCTGGCAGGGTGTGGTTAAGCATAACAAACAACAAAATGGATGTTTATCTTTTAAAGAAACCTGTACAACAGAACCTTTTCTGTTTCCTAGGCAGGACCTTAGAGGAATTATATGTCCCTCAGTTTACTAGAGCTGAACAGGAGTTTTCTGTAGTGACCCTATGATAGAAATTGCAGTGCCTGCAAAAGTAAAATTTTCCTTAGGGAAATACAAAATATGATGGTAGGATGCATTAGCATTCTGTTGGACGGAAACCCTCGTGAGAGTTTATTTGAGATACTGCATGTAGTTTTTCAAGAAAATGTGCGTAAGACTAATGACTTTAGGCTGGAATAAGGTCAAAGGAAGAAGATCAGAATGAAATTGAAGGAACTTTTTTACAAGACAATGCTAAAAGCAAGCTTTATTTATCATAACTACAGTAAGACCAATAGATCTAATAGTTCTCTTTAAATGTGGAAAGGAAAATAGCAACATAAACTAAGCACAATAGCTGCTTTGGATAAATTTAAAGTGGAAATTCTCTCACTAAGGATCTGGAATGGATCTCTCCAAGAGATATTGGAAGTGTTAAAGAAAATGACTACTGTAAGGCAGATTTTGATGTTAGCTATTAAAAGGAACCACTTGACAAAATGTACTCTATCCAGGGTGTCAAGCATACTTTATTTAAAATAGACAGAGGCCTCCTAGGAGTCAATATAGCTGAAATAAAACATAAAAAAAATAACAAGCTGAAATAAAATATTTTGTACTCTGAAAAATTTGTGGCCTAAAATGACAACATTAATGTATCACCCTTTTAGAATCAGCTGTTTCTTGAATGTTATTGTTATTCAGAATTAGAGCTTTATACTATATAAATACGTAATTATTTATATATTAACTTATTTGTGTATTCATTTTTTCCAATACCTGATGAAAACCAATATGAAGTATCAGTGTTTCCTGTGACACACAAAATCCACTAGACTGTAACAACTGCACAGTATTTATGTGACTTGGGAATCAAAATTACCTTGATATTATTGTTTCAGTTACTAACAATTTGCTATAGGGTTTTCTTACCATTAATGCTGCTGATCTGTAACTTTAAAAATTTCTTAGCAGAACCTTAGAAAGTATGAATGAACTGATGTTTATAATTTCCTGACCTTTTTTGTCAAGTCTGTAACTTAACTATTGATATTTGTGTATGTAGACTGTATTTAATTTTGTCAATATGGCATGACCCTAAGAATCTTTCAATCACCAGGCAGAAGAGGAAAAGAAACAGTGATGGCCTGAAGTCTTGGGTTTTGTTTAAAACAAAACTGATCAAAACCACCACCAACAAAAAAATAAAACAACCAAAACAACAAACCAAACAAACCCCCTATTGGTATAGATAAGGAGTTTGATTATTATTTGCTTTTAAAAAGTACCCATGGTATCTTGGGACCCTGCTGTTGGCTATGTTTAACAAATCTCCATTACATTGTAGAGTTGGAAAGCAATATCCAGAGAACTTTCCAACAAACTTATCTTACTTATTGGTTTGACTTTTACCTCACTTTGATTATGAACAAAGTCTGAGAAAATAATTAAACAAAAATGGACTGATGTCCATGAAAAGCTGTCCTGGTTTTAATGAGTTTTCAAGAGTGTGTAGAACCGTTTGAAATATTTGAATGGCACTTAATATGTATGCAAGCATTTAAAGCCAGAATTAGGAATTTGTCATGTGCTTAAGTAGTATTTAGTTATCAGCTGACATGTCTCTTGGTGATACATAATCCTTTGTCTGTTGTTTGGCTTTTTTTTAAAATCGTTTTTGACTACATTTTCCTAATCAGTTATTTATTAAATTAATGACTTTCCCCACTGACTCTGGCCCTTTTAACTTTTTCCATAAGTGAAAATTCATAGATTCATATTTTTGACTTGCCTATATCATAATTAAATTGTGTATGAGAATTTCATAATTCTGCATCTCTAGCCCTCCTAGGGAATGAAATATCTATCAATCAGACACTCTAGGAGCTCTCTTTCCTCCTTTATTTTAAGCAGAGGATGCTTCACTGCAAATCTGAAACTGTGTATTGTTCATTAAAAGCTTCTCAGAACAACTAATTATTCGTAGGAAATTCCAGTGTCGGTAATTTATTCTGTCTTTATCTTTCTTGAGATCCATCTTTCCTGATGCAGCAGGAGAAAAATGCCCTTTGTCTCTTTGTTAAACAATGTAGTTTGTATCCATCCTCATATTTATCTTGCTTGTTGAAGAATCCAGGTAGTAATCTTTTTTCCTATTTTTAAACATAATTATTTTTTTTAATTGAATTGAAAATTTTAAATTAATGTTCATTAATATTATCCTATTTTTACTTTGTCAGGACAAGTCAAATTCTTACATGCTTCACTGGCTGCAATTCTGGGCTGTAACTGGTTACAGCTGAGCTTTGTCTTGTGTCAGACAGACTTTGTATTCACTACTGGTTATAATCATTGTTAATAGTTCAGAAGTGTTTCTGGTTGCCAAGTGTTAGTGTCTTTGTTCATAAATGAATTATTTTGGGGGCAGTGAAATGCCACTGGAAAGTAAACTTGTAACAGAAATTATTGTAAAGTATGTTGGAAAGTAAGATAGGCTGGAAGAGTATGGAAGAGAGCTAGACAAAGTGAAGACAGTGTCTTTGCTCTCTCTCTTCCCTTCTTGTGGCTGGAGCAACCTACCAGCAGCCTCTTGCTTGGGGAATAACAATTCAACACTTAATGAACAGAAAAAAAATGCAAGAGATAAATCCAGAGACAAAGAACAATAACTACTTTATGGGACCAGCAAATGTATATGTCTTTCCCTTAGTTTGTGACAGTCTCAATACTCAGTCCCAGGTCTGAAATTTATAGAAATTAAAGCACCTTTGTAGATCATGGAGTGCTCTCTCCTGACATTGTCTATGGAAGTTGAAATTCTGGATACCTCTGTAAGATACGCAGCCATACAAAATAAAAAAATCAATACTTGCCTGTTGGAGAATGGCTCAGAGACAAGGGTCATGAGCCCACCGAGCAGTTGTACGATCAGAGCCTGTTCTAGGGGCTGATGCTGGGCCTCGCTGATGCTGGGCCTCACTAGGGTTTGCCTGCAGCTGCTCGCAGCTGCTGATACATGGAGAATGTCAAGGACGCTTCGGCCTTGTGTACCGTTGTGTGTCGAAAACAAGTTAAGAGGAATTAGGAATAGTGGCCTGAGAAACTTAGTGTTGTGAGAAGCTTGCACTGTTAGCTAACTGCAAGTAGGTGGACTGTGTGAATACGACCTTTAGAGCTTAAGCCAATCAGCTAGTGACTAGTAGGCATAATAATTATCGTTGTCTGTATAAATATATGTACCCTGGACCAATAAAGGATGATACAATAGATGACGCTCTATCACCCACATTAAGTCCGTCTCGGCGTGTCGTTCCTCCACGGCTCCGCACTCGCCCTGTTGTGTGTTATAAACTACTTACTTGGATAGTAGAAGATCATATGAATGTGTACAGGAACATAGATCTAATAATATGGCAGGGTCATGAATATTTTTTTTTTTAATTTGAGTAGTTATTTGAGATTATAATCTAACAATAAATTTAGGAGGTATAGAAATTAAACATTAGTAAATAATTGTCTTTTTATGCAGATAATTATGCTGTATTTCTCACAGGAACCACAACCCTAAAATTTAGAAAAGGCAAACCATTTTTAATGGAATATCTCTCACCAGAAATGCACAAATATCTGTGCACACACACACATAGGTTTATCTATATTATATACTAGATGTTTTGACTTCTACTGCCAATGATCAAAGCTAGAGAGTCTGTATATTGTGTAAAGTTTTTTAAAAGTATTCATGACTTGCAAAACACTGGATATAGCATTGCAGTTTTCCCCTCAGGTTTGTTTGTTTTTTCATTTGGTACTTACTGAAATTAAATCAAAATCAAAGGAAAAAATGTGAATGTATGAAATTACCTGAAACATGAGTCTTGCCCATTCTTTTAGCTGTTGTCTTCAAGCTAGGATATTAGTTCATCAATAGCTGTTATTAGTCTAATCTACTTCAAAAATACCTAGCCCTGAGATGAGGCACATAGGAATACGTAACCACCGCCAGGAGACTGAGATGGAAGTAAGTCAGGATTTGAGCAGAACTGCCTGTGCCATGTACCACTGCATGGTTCACAAGCTGCACAAATTAAGTTTCAGGCCACTCACAAAAGCCTAGCATTTAGCCTGCTCCATGTAATATCATCAGAGAAATTGTTTCTTGCCTGTGTGCACTTACACTCAAGCAAAACACACAATACAAAACATGTAATATATTTTGTGGTTACTGGAGAAAGGAAAAAAAGGGAAGGCAGGAAAGTGAACTGTCAGTCAAAACAAGGCAGCAAGATCTGACTGTTATTACTTTTGTTACTGATACTGTTACATCTGCCAAGTTGCTCCTATTCTTTTTGCTCACTCAAGGGTGAGGGCACTTTAAAATTAAAATAGAAATCTGGACTGCATATTAAAAACTGCGCAATTTTGTGCCTATTTGTGGTTGCCTTTTCTATTCCCTGTTGCTCTTTCTTCCTTGCAAACATTTCTCTGCATATTTTTAATAGCAAGTTTTGATAAAAACATTGACAGAACTTATTATTGCCTTCCTCTGAAAAGCAATGGTTATAGCTTGGAGCTAAGTAATTTTCATTGCATCGTGTTGAAGATGCTTAATTAACATGAATCAAAATAAACAGCAAAGCAAGTATATGAAGTTTTATTTGCTAAGAATTGTGCATGTGCTATAAGTTTTTCTACACTAAGGACATATGGTAAGACAGTCTTACTAAAATAAGTATAAAATGGACAAAGCTGAGGTGGCTACTTGTAGTATAGATTTTTTTTTCTGAAACAGATTATGTGTATAGAAGAATATGTGAATTATGATGAATTATTTTTGCTCTTTGCATAGTATAGGTACCAGATAGTATAGGTACTCTTACTTCTGACCAAAATGCTTTTATTTCAATGAAAATGGCACAGTGCCTTCTATTTAGTGTACTGCTATAGCTAAGTATTGAACTGAAAGGTGTGGGGCAGTTGGGAAGTGAAAGCAATCTAGACACTGAAACTTGGACCTCCTGAGAGTAACTTAACTCAGGAGAGGGACCCTGCTACCTCATCTGGATCTCTGCTGGTATGTTAGCCTTAGTCCATCAGGTAATCAAAATTGAGAAAAACATGATTTGTTTGTTTTGTGTTTGTTTTTTGTTTTGTTTGTTTGTTTGTTTTTTCCTTTGTGAAACTAATAGATGCTGTCATGTTGGGATATTTAATGTTCTAATAGTGGCAGTTTTGTAATATCACTGTATCGTAATAAATCATGAGTGCTTTGTTCTTTTAATCTCCCTTGTTTGTTTCAGTTTTCATTGTATCTGTGACAGCCACTGATCTATTATAATTAATATTACTTAGGAACACATAGATGTCTTCATGGTAGCACAGTAGTTTTCTTACAGATTTTTCTTATTTCACTTGTATAATGAATGAATGAACACTTTCTTTGTTATATTTTCTAATTCTTCATGCTGAAGATTGATGTTAATTTATAGTATGCTCTTTTAGACAATTTTCTTGTGGACTTGCCTCTGTTATCAGTGATACTGTTAGAGAGGTACTGTAAATAAGGATCAGGTGGCTGCTGTGTTTTGTCAGCTAAACTATGCTACCATCATGGAGACTGAGGCTGGATCACAGCATATGTTTCCTCATTGTTTCAATGTGTTCTGTAACTGGGAGTGGTTTGGTGTGGTAACTTGGTGCCATAGGAAGCTACTGATGCACAGAAGAGCACTTTAGCTGCTCTTAGACAAGACTGAGAAACTGGAGGACCCCTCCAGTGTAAAGAAGCTCTGTTAATCTGTGTTAACATAATGTTTAGCCCCATTTCAGAATTTACTGATTTCATCTGTGACTTCAGGTCGATTGTTAAAGCCCAAAGTGAAACACTTGATCTGCTCCCCCTCTTGCTCCCCACTACACTTAGTGACCTTGTTCATAAAAATACAGGGGTTTTCTCAACATTGCTCTTGAAGGCCCTCAATCTTTCCCTCTTCCAGAAGCAGATATTTTCCTGGCCTTGATAGAACCACTTGTAGGTAGTAAAGAATCATTCCCTCTGTAAAGATCTCATTTCACATCTGAGAGAAACCGTTCTTAAAGTTACACCATCTGTAAAATATTCTTACCTTAAACTCTCTAAAATAGTTAGGCCTTTCTACCTTTGTAGGGATAACACAAGGGAAGCTATTTTATGTTTCTGTCTTATTTTTTATTTTAATCAAGAGTGAATGTTCCAAATCAGCTTGTGTGTTTGGAAGAGAGCTATTGAAATTAGGAATGCAAAACATGCAGATGCAATTATTTGTAATACCACTTGTTCTGCATGCACTGAAACAGGTTATTCAGCAAATGTCTTGGGTTTGTTTTTTTTATGATCTATATCTTCTGTTTTGCCTAATATTAAACTATCATTTCAGAATCTCATTAAGTAGTTCTTTGTACCTTTGGCCATAATAAACAAATTGAGAATATTAGCGTTTAAATTTATTACTAGATTGCTACATACATTACTTGTCCACACACTTGGGCTACTTCATGCTTGTTGTTGGATGCCTGGTTATAAGTGGAAGCTGCAGTGCAATAGACAAATATTAAAAAGGGAATGGGATTATTCTGGAAATGAAAATGAGAAGAATAATGTGTCTGGGTTGGCAGAAACCATACTCAGAGATTTTTCTCTTTTCAGTTAAGATTTATGTTAACTGAGTAAAGAAGTTTGTGTGGAGAGAACAGTGTAAAGGAACAGAGAAAGAGAAAAACATGTTTCATCAAAATACTTGCATCAATCCTATTGTAATTCTCTATTAGCTTACTGATCATATATTTCTAAGATGACTGTGCCACAGTATTTGACTAGAGATCCTTTTTCTTGCTTTACAATATCCAGTTATTTTCACTGGAAGCAAAATTACAGCTGTTGAACCCATAAATTTGTAGGAGAGAGGAAAAGATGGTTTTCAAGGTTTTTCCTAAGTAATTATTATCATCTTTTTTAAAAAAAAAAGGACAGAAAAATCATAGTAATATTGTGGAGGAAGATTGGTGGATGGCAAAAAGAAGACGTGTTAGCATGACTTGGATAGTTGCTTACGCTAATTTGAACATAATACAGATCTTCTAAAACTGGTTTCTAGTTTGGCTTTTTAAAAATTTTCTGACATAATTTTGCATGAGAACATTGATTGTGAGATGCTATAAGAAGCACTGACTGACACTTCAACAGTCTTTCTCAGTTCCGTTATCTATAGCTGTGATTGTACTGCTTCTGGTTAAGATGTAAGCCAGCTGTACTGTGTAGTAAAATTACATGGCAGAGTTAAGACCTCTCAAGTTGTCATTTTTAAAGAACACTAATGTGATTTATTTTTTAAGAATTGACTGAAAATGTCAAGTTTTTAATATAGGAAAGTGTAGGTGTGTGTTTAAGTCCTGGTTTGTTTTTTTTTTTTGGGGGGGGGGGGGAGGGGAGGGAGTGTCAAAGTTAGTTTTCCTGTTGCCATTTGGTTTTGCTTTGCACATTGAGTGCATGTTAAAACTGCAACTCTTATAATTAGCAGTTTCCAGAAGAAACAGTGAATATCTGCAAAAGATGCTAAAATAAAAGTTGTTTGGTTTTAGTGTCTATTTTTCCCTCTAAAGTTCTACAGGTTGATCTTAGAAGAGCACACACTCGATTTAAGTCTGCATTCAGTTTTGTGCTGAACATCTAACAGCTTTGTTTTTTTCAGTCTGCCTCTTTACATCTGAACAGGTTTATTTTTTAGAAGAGACAATTATATAAATATCATATCAATACATTTTTGTGAATTGAAAAAAGGCATATCCTCTCCTGATGTACCATGTATTTCCAACACAATCTGAAAACTGTAGTCCTACTGATTGTTGTTACTGATTGTCGGTTTAAATGACATCTTGATGGCAAGCACAAATTCTTTCTGTTCAGTCTCGTAAATAAACTGAAGGTTAAGCTTACCAAGTAGGAAATCTTACCTTTACTTGTGAAGTCATATGCATTTAAAAAATGTATTTGTTTTTATATTTTTCAATGCAATGAAATTCTGTCCAAGTCAGTGTGTTCCAATGAATAGCAATAGAGTTTCTATTTTTAAGGTGTTACATTTACTTTTTCTAATCAAGTAGGATTGTAGGTTGCAAGGACTGTAATATTACATAACCAATTACTCTTTATTATCTAGCTCTGTGTGAAAGACTTTCTGGATGGAGTACAATGTAAATATTAACTTCAAAAAAATGAAATAAGATGATATGATCAGAATAATAAAAAAAAACTGACATAAAAAAGTATCAGAACAAGATAATTATAGTGTAGTTTTTAGTAATTTAATGTCAACAATAAGTTATTATTTAATGTTTTTCAGAAATTGGATTGTTCATCATGAAAGAAGTATATAGTCATCAAAACAGAAAACTGGAGTGGAAGAAAATGGAGGAAAGTATATATACATAGGCATACTTCATTAGGAATTTAATCATGTTTTATTTGCTTTCTGGTATATAGGCACATAAGATAACTTAATGTTGTACCTTATTGAAAATTAAAGAATAGTTCCAGTCAGTAGAAAATGCCTGTGACCTTTCTGCTTGAAAAAAATAATTGAGAAGTGGCATTAACACGTATATCGAGTAACAAAAGCATTAGTCCATGTAGAGACTGAAGAAGAGGTGGGTAAACCTGTGAAGTACCAGGGCTGACCATGACCTGCTAACATTTTAAAGGCAATAAATTCTGCCAGTTGTTTTACACATTTAGTTAAAATCTGTTACCCAGAATATGCTTTTGAGCCTGACTGAGTCCCATGTTCTTGCAAACTTCTGGAACGCACTTGGCAGCATGCCTGCCTGTGTACCAGGGCTTTGGTGGCTCAGCATTGCAGCAGCTTGGAACTGCAGGGCATGGATGTGGTGGTCCTGATGATGAAACCATTCAACTAAAGCTTTAGGTTGATGCATTTGCATTAGTCTGAATGAAACATTAGAGATGCTACTCCGTGATACTTTGGAGGCCAATGTAAATTATTGTCTTCTGCTGGGCAGGGATAAAATTGCCTAAGTCTTTGTGTAAACATAAGTAAAAGAGACTGAGATGGTGCTTCTGCAAGCATTCTTAGTTAAAGGAAGAGGGTTTTTTGTATTTTAATACATCTTAATTATAGGTTTCCTAGTTTGCTGGTGAAAAGGATACCTTGCACATTTTTTAAAAAATTATCGTAGAAAATTCCTACATGTGTGTCACAAATTTCCCTTTAGCTGGAAATGGAAACATTAAAAGGTGTCACTGTGAAATATAGGAGCAGTATATATTTTTTTATTTGCATACCTTCCATGTGGAAGTTTTATGATTGAGATAAAAATTGTAAATGATAAAATCACAATAGAAAATAATCTTCTAGAGTTTTGGGAAATCCTTTAGTGTAGGTCTAATCTTATAGACTTCTGGTTTTTAACCACTAGAATTAGCCAATACCAAAGAACTGGCCAAGTTACAAAATAATTTTACCAGAATAAAAAAAGGTCTTGTTGATCTGTGTTTAGGTAGACACAAATACATAGTTATAATTATGTTCCACAGATTCATGTACAAAGGGTGAAGTGAGAGAGTATTTTAATTCACTGATTGTGAATTGTGGGAAATGCAAAAAAGCAAAAAAACCTGCCAAACACATATTTCCTTAACATGGTGCCCAAAACAAACACAGGACAGGGTGCAGATCCAGTGATTTGTGTTGTCATGGCACCAAGGAGGAACACTAAGCAAGGTGGTGGCCATGTGGTCCCATTCTTCCACTTTTCTCAAGGAACATTTGACATAACTATACAGATTTATCTCCTGCTCCTCCCCTTTTCTCAAGGAATGTTTTGTACAACTCTGAGGACACTATCTCCCATTCTCTCACTATTTCCAAAACAACTCTATACACATTGTACCAAGGAATGTACTGTATCATTACCCAAGAAACAATGGATTAACCACAGTCCCATCCACTCACTCATACACACCTAGATAAATACTACCCTGAGTTTGTATCTCAGAGAAACAGTAATCTGACACCAAATCAGAGGGACAGATTGACAGGTTTGTGCTCCTCACCCTTGCCCCCGGAAAGGATGCCTTTAGGTAAGGTTTATTCCATCAGCTATGGAGAGTGATTGCCTGGGAATTAAGTGTATGATTGCAATCAATTTTGTGTGTAGTGCTATACAGCCAACCTACAGTTTGTGCATTTATCATAGGCAATCTCAAAGAATCTGTAGATGTTGCATAAGAATAAACTGTGCTATTCGTAAACCTGACTGCTTCTCTTGAATGCAATGGACCTACAGTACATGGGTGGTTCGTGCCTCTGGTGTCAGGCCTATAGTCACAGCAGTAATTGGCATACCTATTAAGAGATAAATCCAGACACCTCTAGACCCTCTAATTTCTGAGGACCAGCTAGAATGCAAGTGGATTAAATTTTTACCAGATTAATTCATCATCTTAAATGCAACACTGGTGGATACAACAGTTAAAAACTGAATTATCTTAAATACAGTATGTAATTCAAATCAAAGTTGTACATTATCTTTCAGATATCATCTTTTAAAAAGAAATTAACTGTACCATTTTAAAAAGAATGTTTTATAATAAAACATTAAAATCTTTATTTTTAATGTTTTAAAAATATTTTTTAACTGAAAGAATGCTTATGGTTATTTAAAAAAAATATGTGGGGTTTTGTTTTTTTATGAAACTTTTTTCATATGTGAACTTTCTTCCAAGGAGAATTCCCAGGAATGGAAATTCATATGTTTTGAAGAGCTACATGTCAAAATCTAATTTTTCAGAGTAAAAAATTATAGGTGATATAGTACAGCAAATATTACCCACTGCACTACTGTTTTAACGGGCACACGCATTTTGATAAATGAAGTTTGTGACTGGGGTGCAGGGAATGATCAGTAATGTCATCTGTTTACACAGTACACTATCCTCTTCTTACTTTAAATTTTGATGGATATTCAATAGTCTCATATACAAGATGTTTTAAAATATGTCATGTGGATCGTTTTAACATATTCCAACTGCACATTCAATTAAAATTAAGCTGAAGCAATGAAGTCACAGCTGCTCTGCTGCCTGAAATAAAAACTAGAAAATTACTGAGCTAGAGTTGTTCACATTTAGGGGATGCATGTATAAACAGAAGAATCCTACCTGCTGTCTCTGAATGTTCATACATCTTTTGTTCATTTACAGGCCACAGTGAATACTAATCTTGAAACCAGTAATTTGTTTGTTTCAAATACATTCTTCATAGTTCTGAAGAGGTAAGAATTTAAAAAGAGAGGGAATAAATTTCTGTCATCTATATGTACCTCCGAGTTCATGAATTCCATTAAACCAACACAACGCATATAAATTAATCTATTAAAAAGAACCTCCAGTTTTGTGTATAGATTTCTTTTTGTTTTATACTGCATGTGAGGAGATTAAAAATAAATGAAGTAATATGGTAATTTTTTCAGGCATCCATTAAAAACTAGATTCTAATTATCTATTTCAAAAGTGACCAAGGCCTAAATCATTAATGCTCTGTACATGTCAATCAGTGATTTATATATGTAGGTATTCAGAGGTATTTAGGCATTTAACATTTGATAAAATGCCTTCGCATGACTGGCATTTATAATGACTTATGCCCTGTTTATTTGTTGTATAAATGTATAATGCTGTACGGATATTATTTCAGCTAGTTATCTCAGGTAATGAAATCATAATAGTATAGACTTGAATGTGTTCTTTTAAAAATGGAGGAATTATTGTTCTGTTCCCAGATACTACATTGTTAATATTTTTTATTAATAGCTTAGCTTTTTAGTGATTTGGTTGGACAAGGGAGAGGGCTGTTCCTGCAGAGATGATCACTCTTCTTCCTCCTGCTGCAAAGATGGTCAAGACTTTACTGGTGCATGCTTTGTTGCCCCAGCAGAGTAGGTAAGAGGTGAGCTCACATATCAGAAATTTAGATTATGCTTTTTTGAAGGAGCTCAGTGGTGACATCACCAGTGGTCTGATGTTTCAGTGCCTGGTGACAGGGGCTTACAGACTGGCATTCTTCCTTTCAGGTAATTGGCCATTATGGTCTATAAATTTTTTCTGAGAACATCTCCTCTCAAAAAACAATTGCTACGTCTCTTTTGTAGGAATCCAGCTTCCAAGTTACACTTTCTCATATCACTGTTATTGGACTGTTATGAGATAATAAAAATGAAAGGTAAGTGGCTTGTCAGCTTACCACGTGATGAAAAGTATAAGTGAGATAACACAAGCACCTATTCTTACTTCCTATTACTCTAGTTTACAGACAGTCAATTATTCAGTGAGAGTTAACTTCCCCTTAATGCACGCATGTTTGAAACCTGCCAGTTGCATCATCGGATATCAGCAGTCAATTTTTCACACTTAAATTGATTGAAACACATTGACACCTGTGCAACTTTATTTTTTTAATACTGCCTGCATGGATAAATAACTTGCAGAGTAAAAGACAATTTTCGGTAACACTGAACTCCAGGCTTCTCAATTAATTTTGGAATCCCTGGGGAATATTCTAATGTCTTTCAGCCTACGTCTTTGTAATAAAGCTCTGTGTCAGACATTATGTTGATGACAGACTGTGCACATCTAATTGACAAGTCCCTGTATCTGCTGACTCCACTAGCTATGGGTATTTTATGTGAAGGAGGTAACACAGAACTCTTACTAAAATACATTGTGTGTCATACTGTGGTACAAGCTCTACTCTGGGACCAGGACCATGTGGTGATGAGGACTTCACGTATACAAAACCAAATAGCCTACAGTGGTCTTGAGGCTTATGACTAGTTCCATTCTAGTGGAACAACTGAAGAAATAATGGTGGTGGTTTGGTTTTTCAGGTCCTAGCTCTGTGAGCATAACAAACTTAGCACATTGTTACTCCTTCCTGTACAGAGCTCTAAGCATAAGTCAATCAGCTTTCAGTTTGGGATTCTACAGTTTAGTAGTGATAAGCCCCTGGCTTGGAGGAACCTGTGTCACGTTTGTATAATATCATCTGTCTTTCTGTCAACTGCTTGTAACCGTCCTTACCATGGTAATGCTTTCACTTCTATGCGGCTCTGCATCTCATCATGTTCTTCTGTTTCCCTGACTCATTCTTTTGCATGAATATCATGTCATTGGCCAGCCTCCAAAGAACAGACATTTTTAAATTCCTTCTACAAAGAACATTCAGTGTTTAATTTAATCTATTTTTGTTTGTTTTATTTTGTTTTTTTTCCACTATCAATTTATGTGACAGTCCAAATATATCTAGTATCCAGTTCAAAAACAAGGTAAGAGTGGCAATTATTCAGTTTCCCTTTGCTCAAGCCAAGGTTCAATGTGAAACCTGTTGCTTAATTTTCCACCAATTCTCACAACATATTGAATGTGAACACAAATTTTTTTTATCTCTTTTTTTTCCCCATAATACTTCTCTCCAAAATGAACCAACTTTGTAGAAGTGATTTTAATATATTTTTATGACTGTTCTTATCTGTTACTGTTACTTGTTGGAGTATGTACTCCTCTTGAGGCAGTGTCTATACTACTTTGGCCTATAACTATTTGATGAGAATTCATCTTCTGCTGGCAAATATTTTTAATTCTTTTTGCTTTCCTGGTACTGATAGTAAACTTCTATTTCTGTAGTTATTTGTACTAGCAAATAACTCGATGTTGTTAAGACTCTTACTGTTAATTTGGCATTTGTCTTCTCTTTTTTTCCCCCTTATGTCCTTTTACATGTTCTTAGGCAATATATTGACTGTTTGGGCAGACCTCAATGTCTTTGTTGCTGTGCTGTTTGCTACTGCAACCTAACCATTATTTACTCCTTCGATCTTGGTGGTGTTAGTCCAATGCTCATATTTGTGCTTGTCTTAAAACCTGGCCTGATCAGGATCTGATGTTTGGATAGATTGAAGGTTTTGCAACTTAAAACTCCTCCTATGCTTCTCATGTCTGTTCATCATTTCCAGAAGTTCTTGGGTTGCCTGTTTTATCATTCCTATTTCTGGTCTGATAATGATTGAGCCCAGATTAGGCTCCCATGTGCTAAAATTTATGAGACAGCATGTGCCTACATTCTGTGCTAAGTTAAACACTTTTAGTTCCTCTGTAGTGAGTCAAAAAATGTTTTACAAGTCTCTAGACAAAGATTGTGTTTTCCTAAATCTGTCTTCATCGGCTATTACACTGCAGTAAATTCTTGGAGAATTTGGCTTTACTTGGTGTTTTAAATATAGGTATTATTTAGGGCACACGGGATTGCACCTTTACTATACACTCTCACACTTTTATATCACATCTGCTTGGCACCTCTGGTAGCTGCCAGAGCCCCCTCCTTCAAAAATTTTTGTCTGACCAATTTGTGTCTGCCCAGTGATTTCATCAGTGCTTTGTGTAGTATTTTAATCTTCTGTTTATCTTGTGTTTTGGTGGTTTTTTTCACTTTGGCATCTTTGCAGTCTTCTTGAAATGACTTTGTTCCATTACTAGTTTGTTGAAGGCTTCTGGTAATTTCTCTTAGCATGTTTTGAATTGCTTTCTTAAGTATTATTCCTCTGCTCTGCAGTAAAAACTGTGTTATCACAAAATGAAGTCTTGAACAATTTTCCAGTCATCAACTCACAGGCCTTCTAGGATATCAAAATGAAATTTTACTTTGGGGCTGGGGAGAAAAAAAAAAAAAAAAGTATCAATGTTTTCTTTGTATACGAATGGACATTTTTGCATAGGTAATTTCAGCCACTGATGTTATTTCAGATTTCTAACAGTTGGCCATATGTAATTTTCAGTGCTAGTGATGATCAGGACAATGTTACTGGCTTTCCACTTTCTTTCTTTGTTTGATGACTTAATCAGGCACCACTATTTAGGAAGGGGTCTCCTGTAGATATCTCTGTACTTGTAGCAATCTTTATATAATGTACTGCTGTGGTTTAAGTCCAGAAGGCAACTGAGCACCACATGACCACTTGCTCACTCCTCCCCCTTGGTGGGTTATGAAAAATAAAATACAACAAAAGGCTCAGCGACAGAGACAAAGGACGGGGACAGATGACTCACCCATTATGGTCACGGGCAAAAGACAGACTAGATTTGGGAAGAAAGAACATTTTAATTTGACCACCACCACTTACTTTACAAATCAAAGTAGGACAGTAAGAAATACATCTTAAAAACACCTTCTTCCCACCCCTCTCTTCTTCCTGGTTTCAGCTTTGCTCCCGATTTCTCTACCTGCTCCTCCACAGTGGTGAAGGGTGGCAAGGGATGGGGGCTGCATTCAGTTTATAACTTGTTGTTTCTGCCGTTCCTTCCACCCCAGAGGGAAAACTCCTCACACTCTTCCCCTGCTCCAGCGTAGGGTCCCTCTAATGGGATACAGTCCTCTATGAAATTCTTCAACATAAGTCCTTCCCACAGGGCTCCAGCTCTTCACAAACTGCTTCAGCATGGGTCTCTCCTGTGGGCTGCAGTCCTCCCAGCAACAGACTTATCCAGCATGGGCTTCCCTCAGTCATGACCTTCTTCTGGCACAGCCACCTGCCACAACATGGGTTCTTCCACTGATTGCACTTGGGCATCTGATGTCCTCACTGGGCTGCAGGGCGACAGCTTGCCCTCTTACCAGGGGCTGCAGGGAAATCTCTGCTCTGACACACCTCCTCCCTCTTCCTCTTTTCTTTCTTCCACTGACATTGGTGTTTGCAAAGGTATTTCCCTCACAACTCCCACTCCTCCATTCAGGTTCCCCTTCTTAAATAAGTTATCACACAGGTGTACCATTGTTGCTAATTGAGTCAGGTCTGGCCAGAGGCAGGTCTGACTTGGAGCCAGGGTATCTTCTAGCAGCTTCTCACAGGAGCCACCTCTGTAGCTTGTCCCTCACTAAGAAAATCCCACCACATGAAAACACAACACATGTACAGATAGTGCTGTTCCTGTGGAAAGAGGGAATAAGGGTGAAAGGGTTTTTTCTCTCTATTTTATGTCCTAAATATAAAGCTTTCAAACACAATTGAAGGAGAAAAAACCTCAAAGCCCTTCTAGGCTTATATTTAATTCATCTTGGACCAGCTTTATTCAAGTCTTCATACTGTTGAATGTCACATTTTAAAAATCTCATAGTTTGTATATTTACAGCTGAATATGTTGTGGAGGGTCTTAGAATAGACAAGACAAATACTCAAAATTTATTTTGAGAAAAATCAGTTAACACTCCAGCAAACGTTAATAAACTACAAGTTTGTATGTCTGTGAGATGAAACTATTACTATACAGCCAGTTTAGGAATTCCTGGGATTTAAATGATAATCCAAAATGCACAATCACTCATCTGACAAATTGAGGGCTCTCAACCTCAAGGAGTTTCCTTGGGCAGTGTCCGTACCCAAGGGGACAGTCCTTGACTGCAGCTTCACTGTTCCAGAGAGGACTGGCTCAAACTAGATCCCCAATGGGATTCCGTTTGTACCCGAGCTGAATCTGACCTGAGATCAGTGTCAGCTCTTATTGGCTGTAAAGACCTGAAAAAAAGCACCCGAAAAGAACCAGCAGCCACTATATTTCAACAGTCATAAAGCCCTATCTTTGTCAGGGTGGATGCCATGAAATCCACCCCTTGACCACAGTCATGATTCGGCTGGTTTCCTTGGAGCGGTGGTGCAGTCACCTCTTGCCTCCAAAGTTAAAAGGGAGTGAAGTCGCAGTGAGTTTTAATGCTCATTGTGGATTGTCATTCCTTGATAATTACACAAACAGATTTTAAAAGACATAACACAGACTTCACTACTACGC
The DNA here is from genome assembly GCF_018691265.1 of Tyto alba. NCBI lineage: Eukaryota > Metazoa > Chordata > Aves > Strigiformes > Tytonidae > Tyto > Tyto alba. The sequence continues at coordinate 34,280,925 of NW_024881276.1, read as the reverse complement.
ACCTAATACAACTTATTATAATACAAATCATAGTATGCATAACTACAAATATTATAAATATTGGAGGAAACTAATTAACTATCCTGAAAGGGATGTAATAATTTTCCTAGTACCAATTTCCAATGCTGCTGCCTCACATTGTCACTTTGATCCCACCTGGTGGGTAGATGCATCAGTGAACCACATTCCTTGTGTATCTGAACCTGTGGTCAATTTGGGTGTCTCTTTGGGGAAGTTTTATGAGATTGGCCTAACAAAACCAGATCTGGATTTATAGGTTGTTGGAGCTTAGAGATTTTGTTCAAGTCCTCTCTAATTGTAGTAACTAACTCCCTCTAATTGGCATACCACTTCCATAAGAAGGCCTTCTGGGCTACCCTCAGGAGGGTGTGGCTCCTTAAGGATTGAATTAAAAGGAAGAAAAGGGCTTTGTACTACAATATCTTTCTTGGTATGTAACCACTCTGCTTCCTTAACTGCCTTAGTAAGTGAGAGGAGTCCATTCTCCCATGCTGAATACCGCTGTTCAGCTTCCTTAAATGAAGTACAAGAGAATAGCAGAGATGTAGACAGTCCTCATAGTCCCTTTTGAAACACACCATAATAGAAGGCATGTTCTGCAAATCCCCAATCCACCCTTAATGGATCCTGTGTGTGTAGGGGCCCTAAACTCTGATAGGTCTTGAGTTCATCTTTTAAAATATTCGGGACCTCTGTATGTTGTGGAGTTAAATCCCATTCCCTATTTTTTTGAAGTAGATCATATAAAGGATGAGCAATAGCCAGGAAGCCTGGTATAGGCTTTATTCGATAACCCAGTGTATCTAGCACTTGCTGTAATTCTGTCTTACTGCCTGGAATTTTCCCCTTCTCAGTAGACAATAGGGTATCATCAGGTACCACAATGGCTCTGGCCACCCACCAGGCTCGTAAAAATTTGATTTCTTGCCAAGTACCTTGATATTTAGAGGGAAAAATATCTAACTCATTCTTAGTTAAGAGATCCCAGCTGGTTTCAGCCTTTTTCCCTACTTCTTCTTTAGTATTTCCACCAACTAGAATATCATCCATATACTGATATATGTGGATGCCTGACACCTCCACTGTGTCAAGAAGTTTGGCCAAAGCATTGTGGGCAATAGTGGTGGAACCTTTGTATCCTTGTGGAAGTCTATTAAAGGTGTACTGTGTTCCTTCCCAAGTAAAGGCAAACTGGGGCTTATCCTTGTCCTTTACAGGAATTCTAGAAACCATATCTTTCACAACTAAAGCAGCCATCCGTGGATGAGTGGCTGGATGTGTTGCTGTCACTATTGATGATATACTCTAGACAGCAGCTGTTAATGGTGGGGTGTTGCTATTCAATCTTCAGTAGTCAATCATTAACTGCTACCACCCATCTGGTTGATGGACTAGCCAAACTGGAGAATTATAAGGGGAATGTGTACAATTTATAATCTCTATTTTCTCATGATCATTATTTACTTCTAAAATACACTATTTGGCTGCTGTTGGCAATGGATATTGAAAGATATGGGTTACTATAGATTGCAGTATTAAAGGAGCAACCTGGAAAATTCCTACATGAGTCCCTCTATCTCCAATACTCCACATTCTGCCATCAGCTAGATATCATTGTTTACCTACCAGCACATCAAACGCCAATATATTTCCCTTATAAGGGCTCAAACCCACCTCCACAGCTGCCACCCTCTTTTCCCCAGGCAACCAAAATTGTGTTTGGGTTACAGGATATTTTTCTACCACTCCTGATGGACCTCTTATGTCTATAGTCTTGATGGTTTAATTAAACTCATTGGCTTGTTGTCTGTTTAGAACACTAATTTGGGCCCCTGTATCAAACAAATTTCTAAACTTATCTGTCTTGGTCCCACACAGATATCTATATAGGGTTCCTCATCAGTGGACCATTGGCAGGAATTCACCATATGGAATGGTTGGTCCAAACTCCAAACCATGACTTGTAGTTTTTTAACTCTCTCAGTTCCCGTCACATTGTTATAAAAGGGTTAAGCTTTTCTTCTTGAAAGGGTGTGGTTGCCAGTGTTTCCCTTTGGTCCCAGGTTTTACTCTTTAGCAGTTCCACCAGCTTTAGGAAGTGATGGTGAATTGCCTCTGTAACATTGCTTGGTGGTGCCACAATGCCTTTTGCCAAAGGTCATTCTTTCCTGGATCGTAAGTTCCACCTGGCCTGCCTTGGGAAGGTTCAAACTCCCAAAGAGCAGGCTACTTGGCGTGGAGTTTTTGGCTGGACCTTCCTTTTTCTGTCTATGTCAGCACCCAGGTTGGTCCATCCCATTTCATGCCCATAAGCAAACATACTGTGTAACACTTCTGCCCGGGTTAATATATGTGCAGGCAGAATTGGAGGGTTTCATAGAATCATAAAATCATAGAATGGTTTGGGTTGGAAGGGACCTTAAAGATTATCTAGTTCCAAGCCCCCTTCCATGGGCAGGGACACCTTCCACCAGACGAGGTTGCTCAAAGCCCCATCCAACCTGGCCCTGAACACTTCCAGGGAGGGGGCAGCCACAGCCTCTCTGGGCAACCTGTGCCAGTGTCTCACCACCTTAACAGTGAAGGATTTCTTCCTTATATCTAACCTAAATATACCTTCTTTCAGCTTAAAATCATTACCCCTCATCCTATCACTACACTCCCTGATAAAGAGTCCCTCTTCGTCTTTCCTGTAGTTCCCCTTTACGTTTTGTTGGTTAAGTTCAATGGCCCTCTGAATGCTTTCTCTGAGGGACTGGACATGTACCTTTAAAGAATCCAGGAGTCCTCTAGTAATAGGTCTAGGATGACTGGGTTTCACCAGCACGACAATTGGTATTCCATGCCTCCCCTGTCATACATTGCTTGAATGCAAGCAGCCTTTTGTACTCCCTCCACTAATACCGACAATCCCTTCACCTTGATAGTAATAGGTTCCCCCCTCTCCCCTTGGGGTCCACACCCCCAGCCCAATAAGCCACTTCAGATATTATCGACTTGTTACCCACCAGCCTATTACTCAGGAACTCTCTAGGACCCCAGAACCCCCCTGCCTCATTGTCACTCAACAGGATTCAATTCCCCCTTAAAGAAACTCTCCACAGTTTCTGTTTCACCGAGCTTATGTGAAAACCTGGTTTGTAGCTAAACTTAGCTCTTATCCAGGGGTCATGTGGATGGTGGTTTGGGGGTTCCCGCCTTTCAGATCCATGTGTCTTTCTGTTTTGATGAGAGGTCGCAGATTCCTTTCCTCCACCTCCCATATTTCCTCCAAACTCTTTCATCAGGATCTTCCCAGCTGTCCCATTCCTAATCCTCAGGATCTACACCTGTAACTTCTGAATCTGGACATTAATGGGGGGTTGTTCTGATTGTGCCAACATGATTTCTATTTTTTTGTTCTAATAACTTCATCTGCTCTCTTTTTCATTGCAATTCTTTCCTTAAACGATCTATTTCTAGTTGTTTCTTTAAATAATCTTTCTTCACCATTCTGGAGTAGTCTTGTATCTGAATCAAACAGGTATTGTCCTGGTTTGGTAGCTGGAGGAGTGTTGAAGCACACTGAGACCCCAGAGGCTCTCGAGGTCTGAAAGCCCTTGCCTGTGTGCGGGGGTGGGGGGAGCACAGCTGGAGTGCTGGGCCTGGATTGGCCGATATTCCATGTCATGTGACATTATGCTCACTATATAAAGGAAGGAGTGAGCCGGGAGGGGCCCATTACCTCCGGGGTGTGTGGCTGTGGGTCCTTTGTGTTCGGGATTGCTAGCTGGGAACAGGCGGGTGTCGGTCAGTGGGTGGTGAGCAGCTGTATTGTACATTACCTGTTGATACTGCTGTCAGCGTATTATTCTGTTACTGTTATTAAACTGTTTTTATCTCAACCCGCGAGTCTCCCTTTGCCCTTCCGATTCCCTCCCCATTCCCAAGTGGGGGGAGGGTTGGTGAGTGACTGTGTGGTGTTTAGCTGCCAACCAGGCTCAAACCACGACAGCATCAAAGGTGGCACACATGGTCCCTTTACCTTGGCCACCCCAAAAACTTCTGCAGTTTTTTTCTAACCTTTCCACAACTCTCACTGGATCCAACCACTTCTCCTTTGCCCACTGTACACCTAGGGGAGAAAAGGTACAGCTGTGTCTCCATAATAATTCCTCTGTCGATATCCTGCTGACTATGCCAATTTAAAATATATTGCTACTTACTGAGAGACAGTCAAGATGATTGAAATGAAAAAATTAAGGTGTTATTTACTATTATATAATAAGCTTTTAACTGAGATAGAAATTAAAGTATAATAGTATAATATTAGTGTTCCATGTTAAGGTTCTAAATTTTACATAAGTGCATGGGAATCTGTGAATTGTATCCGCGTATAAACTGGCTGAATTATCATCCAGAACTGTAATTTTAAGCATCAAAAGCCTATCTTTGTTAAAGTTTACACATACTAGAAACTGCAGCAAAGAGAAATTCTGCAGAGAAACTATGGGAGAATTATGTCAGTGCTCTCCATCTGGTTCACTTCAGAAATATATAATTTCAGACACATCAACAGATTTTGTTACTCCTGTGTTGTGGTCTGAGCTCAGAGGGCAACTGAGCACCACACAGCTACTCACTCCTCTCTTCCACCCCAACAATGAGAAGGGAAAAATAAGTCAGGCTTGGTATTCAAGCTAGGACAGGGAGGGGCAAATCACCCATTATGGTCATGTGCTGAAGGCAGAGTCGTTGAGGGAAGAAAAAAAATAACATAGATTTATTACAGACACTAACAACAACATTTAACAGAGTAGGACAGTGAGAAGCATTACCACATCTTGAGTACACCTTCCCCCCACCCCTCCCTTCTTCCTGGGTTCAGCTCTGCTCCCGATATCTCTACCTCCTCCTCCAGTGGTGCAGGGGCAGGGAATGGGGGGTGCAGTCAGTGCTGCCACTTCTTCCATCTTTGGTGGGGGGAGCATCTGGAATTTGTTCCCCCTGCTCCACTGGGGTCCCCCTCTCACAGGAAACAGTCCTCCACAAACTTTCTCTGACAGGAGTCCCTCCCACGGGCTATAGCCCTTTCCAAGCTTCTCTGGCGTGGGACACCATCCCATGCTGCAATCCTCCCAGTGCCAAACTACAACAGTGGGGGTTGCATTTTACCACAAGATTCTGGCCTTCTTCAGGTGCAGCCACCTTAGTTTTCAATATGAGGCCCCTCACAGGACATAAATCAATATCTGCTCCACCATAGATCTCCATGGGTGGCAGGAAGGGACTGCCATGCTGTCTCACCACAGGATACAGGGGGGTCTCTGCTCCAGCACACCTCCCTCCTCCTTACTTCCTCTTTTCCTCCACTGACCTTGGTGTTCACGCAGTTGCTGCAACTCCTCCTCACAAGTCCGACTCCTCACCACATCCCTTCTTAGATACATTATTGCAGAGGCACAGTTGATTGGCTCAGCCTTGGTGCAGAGTTGGGGCCGACTTGGAGCTGGGGGAGCTTCCAGAAGATCCTCACAGGGGGCCAGCTCCCCTACTACCAAAGAAAAATCCCCACCACTCACTCAAATCCAGGACATGTTGTTTCAAAATACCTTTGAATGTCCAGACATTGATGGAATGGGGAATTTATATGAAAAAAAAATTGTCAGGGAAAGAGATTATATCAAAATACACATTTCAAAATCATGAAAATTAAGTTATTCTATTGTCCAATGTAATTTATTTAACCGGATTCTGAAAATATGCCCATGCAGAACAGATAAAATCTCACAGTTTTTTTGTAAGACAGGAGAAGTGGTATTATGCATCTCCTATTAATTTAATTGAAGCTATTTTGCACATGCAGTATATTTGGCCAAATGTTTTCACGGGCACTCCCCCTTTCTGATGCAGTCCATTTGAAGCAATATGCTATCAAATCATAGTATTTACTTTTGAAAGTCGTTAGAAAAAAACCAATTCATGACATGGCTATTATTTTATTATAATTCCTGTACTGTCTGAAGTGATAATGTGATTCAATTTCAAAGCATATTATACATGAGCTGGTGATTGCAGAAAATGTAATTTCTTTTTGATTCGTGAACATAAAAGTGTGCATTTTTTCTTATAGCCTTTCACACTGTTCTTTGTAGATGTGATAATTTTACTAAATTTTAGTTAACAATGCTTGGTTGGATACGGCCTTCCATTTTCAAAATAACTTGGAAACATGCGCAGTTATGGATAGGCAATATGCAAATGAATGCTGGTGTATTGTGTCAGCAAGGTACCTCAGGGGATGTATCACCTACACTCTTACTGGAGTGCATTAACACAAGTCAAACTTGTCAAGGATTATTACTACTGAGCATATAACTTCTTACTGTGAGAGAGTCCAAGATGATGAAAACCGTAATGAGCATATTATTTGTTAATAGCTGATATTTTACAATGAAATAAATAAAAGAATCCATTAAAAGAAGTTCCATTTTCAAGTCACTAATTTAAAGATGGGACAGGGGCATTTATGTCTATAATATACACACATAAAACTTCTATGAATGTATTAGAAAATTACACCCGTAAGCTTTTACCTTGTAAGACCTTCTTTGTGAGGACATTTTCAGACACAGAATTTCACTGAAGTCCAAGATGTTTGATATCTTGCAGTGGAGACTAACAACAGGTTCCCATAAAAGCAAATACATGCCCCCAGATTTAACTTCATATCCCACCCATAACTTTAAAAAAATGATAATTATGAGATATTATGATGATTTCTGAGAAAATCTTATACAAGATATAACAACTAGTAACAAATATTTATGCTAGTTATTTTGATATTTTTGTTATTTTTATTATTTTTGATATTTTTATTATTTATGATATATTTATGTCAATTTCAAAAGTGGGCAACCTTCTCTTTGGACTCTAATAATGTTAGATTGTAAGTTACATGAAATTATATTCAAAATAATGGAAACATATGTTGTATTTACAATTCATGTGTTATTGTTCCATGTGTTACTTATAACATCTGTAGCACAAAGGTTAAATGGAAGCAAGATTTTAGGAGAAACTCATTTTGGTCTTCTTTTAAAATACCTAAATTAGAGTGTATCAATGGAACACACCTTCAGACACCTGACAATTTGCAAAAACTGAAAACATCAGTAGTTCTGGCTGGTCTCACTGACATCAAAATGTGCTTTTTGTATCTTCACTGACCATATCTTACTCCTACAAATAAATCTTCAAGCAATGTAAGTATTTGGAGATGATGAAAAATATCTTTGCATACCACCAGTACTCCAAATTCACTCTCTCCTCTTTCTGTCCCAAGCTATGCTTTCCTTGGCTTTCTTTCCTTCTCTTCAGCTCTGGGGATGAAGGAGCCCAGAGCACATGCAGGGGCTTGAAGGATTGTCTGGGGTGGGCAGGTGGTGGGAGCTTCTGGGCAGTTGGCAGAGGCCATGCTGAATAAAGGGCAGCCAAGTTCATTGCCGGCTTTCTTTCCCCTGCTGTGAATGCTTTTTGCTCTGTCCAGCTGCTGATTTTCAGAAACACACAGAAATGTCGCAACATTTTAAATTTTGTGATGTCTCCCTCATCATCACAGGTGCTTTGAAGGGCTCAAGAAGTAACATGTAGAGAAGACCACCAGTGGCTTAATAAATAGATCAGTTGCTGGAGCTTGTTCTCAGGATATGAAATTAATGAGTAGAAAACCATGACACTTCAGTTTATAGGCATTCCTAGGTAGGAAATTCAAACAGAGGCTACAAATAGGGGTATTTCTACTCCTGAATAAAGAGGAAAGCTTACACAGACTTTGAGATAGAAACATATGGTTATGGAGGCATAGAAGCTTGACATCCCTTATAAAAAAGTTAGCCTCCAACAGAAGACAGTACTCTGTGGAACATAGACAATGATAACGGGAAAATTTCCACACACAGTCTGATGAATGAAGTATGATAGAGACCTATTTTTTTTCTCTTTTTTATTTGTAGCGCATATTTGATTGTGTGTGTGTACACAGGCTTCTTTGTAAATGGCGGTATAAGTACCTGCTTGAGTAAGGGAGTATGAGCTGCCCTCCAGAAGAGACTGAACTGGTCTTTATTACACAAGACTTGTCAGAAGTGACTTCATAGAGCCTCAGATCACCACGTGCCACAACAGTGCTTCGCTCAGTACTCTGGAAGAAGTTGCTTCTGGCTATGCACCAGTCAGGTGTCCTCATCATCACTGAAATTAAAATGACGTCCCTTTTTAACTGGAGACAGCCTAAACTGGAGATTGCTGGAATTGCAGTCCTCATGCTTATTGAGGTGTCTTTCAGCACTTTATTTTAGATGTAGTCAAAATAATCATGGCTTAAAATGTGGCAGACATTTATAATTCCTATTTACTGATTAAAACAGCTGTTGCACTAGTTCTGCTTATAGACTTTTAAACAAAGATCAAACAAAAAAAATCTTCCTCTGCTTTACCAGCTGAGGTTTGTCTGCATACATGAGAACTCAAAACCCCCAGCTGTCCTGCTTAAACTGCCAAATCTACACGTGCTTTATATTTTGCTAAAATTATGGTGTTGGTAATGTCTCTTCAGAATACCCTAAATTGTATTCACAGGAGAGATTTCTTATTTCTGTTGCCAGAACCACTGTTGAAAAGATGGGGTCAGCTGATCCTGATTAAAATAGAAGAGGTAATTAAAAAAGCAGTCCATCACCAGGTTGGTAGCTACCCCTGTTAGTCAGCCTTTGTGCGGATGTATTGTTGTCATGTGTCTTTGTTGCAAGATGGAAGTAGTACTGCTAGAGGTACATCCACTGCCCCAACAGCAGTGTTTTTTGGGGGACTGACCTGTTTAGGATAGAGCTGTCTGAAGTTATGCATGTGTTTTTAAACATAAGTAGAATATCTGCTCCTGAAGACAAAGAGTGTATTGCTAATCCTGTGTGAAGTGCTGAGCTATTATGCCTTACTGAAGCCTCTCCCTTAGTGACATTTTGAAACATCTTGTTAGATCTTTTGTTTAACCAAGTAATGGCATAAATATTGTACTGAAACAAAGTGATGAGGAAAACAATCATAGCTTCTTAAGGGGAAATAATTAAAACTGTTTCTGGGTGAAAAGTACATACTGTATATAAATATTTGACAGTTAAGGTGGACATATCTTTTGTACAGTTCAGAATGAATTGGCTTTAGAGGTATATGCTGCAGGGCAACCTGACAATTATCCAAACAAAAAGAGCTGTATGAATCTTTGCAGGTAAGAGGAGAGATAGACAGGGATGCAACTTCTAGTATTTTGCTATAGCTCATCATTTGCACATTGCTGCAGCGTAAGGGAAATCACTGTTGTTACAGTTACAGTCTGCAATAGTATTTTCTATGTATAATAAAATAGGAGTTACCAGAAGTAAAAGATTTAACAGGAGCAGAATCTTTCTAGTATAACTCTAAAAGCTTCTTTAAGCATTTGGGAGACTATGCTAAAAGGTCTTAAATACTGAAAATTGCAGTAAGAAAACAATTTTACTGGAATCAATTTGAAGGTGCTAAGAAACAATACAACTTAGTTTACTAGGGAATTTTATTTTATCTAAACATAAATACTAAACTTTTAAATTCTTATCTTTCTAGTGAGTGCTGAAATCAAATATTGACTTAAATTTTAATAAATATTTTAAATTTTTTTCAAAGAATAATATATTTTTTCTTCAAAAAGTAGAAGTCAGATCTGTACCTTACTGTTTTATCTCTCCAAAATATGTAAATCTGTTCTGAATATATGTATTTATTGTCTGTTTCTGTGTTTTGAAAAGATGTTATTATAATTTATAAATTGTCTGTTGAATTTGGAAGTGCAGGAGTCATTAAAATACCTTGAGCAAATTTTATATGGTTAAGCTCTTAAGTGGAGAAAAGTGCTAAAACAGCCTTGTTAACTGAGGAACATATGTAAATGACAAAGTCCCAACCTTGGGATGTATGAAAATACCCCTCCATTAAAAAAAAAAAAAAAAAAAAAAAAAAAAAAAAAGAAAAGGAGGGGGGCAAAAAAGTTCAAAACCAAGAGCAAGGGAAAGGTCAAGCTGTCTTTTGATTGTCCCATCTGAATCTGATATGTAATTAGATTCTTTTTGGATGGAAACAATATATGCTAATATCCTTAATATCCTTTGCAGTTCTGTTTCACACAGCTCAGATAGAATAATATCATGGGTTCAGGTCCACCAGATCAAAAGCTAGAGTATCACCCAAATGGCCATTCATGGGAACGACTCCTTCAGAAAAGACTGAAAAGTGAGTGTAAAGCTCTTGTGTCTGTAAACATACCATTTCTCACCATTTCTTCATCATAATGACACAGGTAGGAAGCTATTTACAAAATCTATGTCTGGATCCACATTTTTCTCAAAGCTGAAATAATGTATAACCTGAATGGTCCATTTGTCTAAATAGTTCAGACTATCTTAAAATACTCAATGCACTGTTGTAAATTAGGGTACTACTGAGCAGACAGTCCCTGTCTAGACCAACACTGTGACCTTTATAGCATACCCACAAGATAAATACAGAACTGGCATCCTGTTATCTTTTTCAGAAAAAACAAATTTATTCTTCTTCCCCAGAGACTTGACAGTGATTGGAGGAAATGACTGGGGGTAGATGCTCATAACTTTGAGTTTTCACAGGGAATGCTCACCATCTCATGCAGCTTTTGTTGTATTTGAAGGGGCAAATACACCTCTCAAACGGTTAATCAAAGTCCTAAGTTCTTCAGGCAATAAACCGTTTTTTTGGGGGGTTTTGTTTGTTTTTTTTTGTTTTTTTTTTTGTTTTTTTTTTTTTTTTTGTCAGCATTTTACAGCTCTGTGTGTACTTGCAATGCCATGTAAGCAAATAGTTACCTGAGATCAAGGACTGCATAGTAAATCTGGTGAAAGACTTCCCCTTCCTCCACACAGAGTAACAGAAATTGCAGCTTGTCAGGTTCCTTCAAATAATTCTACAGCATACTGTTTCAGTCAACACTTGGTGGCAGATGACTTGTTAAAATAAAGCAATAAAACATAGCAATCATAAAACAAGAAAGCTTGATTAAAAAAAAAAAAAAAAAACAACAGGGTTTGGATAGCTGAGGTGCAGAATGATTGAGTTCTAATGCAAGAGTTTTTTAGGCTGATGCTTCAAATTCATCCATAGTCCCTGTTTGGATTTATTCCTTTACTAATTGTTCTGTTTTCTATTGCCCTCCTACCACAAACCCTAGTAATATAAAGAGGGGGGAAAAGGTAGGAAAAAACAGACTGCTTTTCAGTGGAAATCTACATATAATTTTCATGTAAATTTACCTTCTCTGTGCATATTTGATGAGTTATTTTGCTCACAAAAGATTTTTCTGTTAATTGTTGTATCTGCCACTTAAAAAATCTGTTTGCTAAATTATTAAGTCAGCCTTCACTGCGGGTGTACTGCCAGCCACTTCTTTCACAAAAGATCTTTAGTCTAATTGTTTTATCTGCTGCTTGCTAAATCTGCTTGCTAAATTATACCTTTCACTGAACTTATACCTAAACCTTTTCAGGAAGCCATTAGTAGTTACTGACATACCAAATAGCTTATACTCTTGGGTTGCATGAGAGGTTCTGAAAAATGAGCGTACAAACAATGCATGAGCCAGAATGACTGCGCTAGAATCATGCCTTGAGGTTTTAGATGGGAAGTACTGTAACTGGTCAAATACTGTTTTAAAGAAATGTGCTTGGTGCTCCTCAAGAATGATATAGGAGTTTACTTTGCATGAAATGTCCAAGTGGAGACCAGTAATGAGTGGTGTTCCTCAGGGCCTGGTATTGGGACCAGCGCTGTTTAACATCTTTGTTGGTGACATGGACAGTGGGATTGAGTGCACTCTCAGAAAGTTTGTTGACATCATCAAGCTGTGTGGTGTCATTGATATGCTGGATGGAAGGGATGCCATTCGGAAGGACCTTGACAGTCTTGAGAGGTGGTCCTATGCAAAGCTCATGAATTTCAACAAGGCCAAATACAAGGTTCTACACATGGTTTGAGGCAATCCCAAGTACAAATACAGGCTGGGCAATGAGTGGATTGAGAGCAGCCCTGCAGAGAAGGATTTGAGGGTGTTGATTGGTAAGAAAACTCAACATGACACAGCAGTGTGTGCTCACAGCCCAGAAATCCAACTGTATCCCGGGCTGCATCAAGAGAAGTGTGGCCAGCAGGTCAAGGGAGGGGGATTCTCCCCCTCCACTCCACTCTTATGAGACCCCACATAGAGTACTGTGTTCAGCTCTGGGGCCCCCAACATAAAAAGGACATGGACCTTTTTGAGTGGGTCCAGAGGAGGGCCACTGAGATGATCAGGGGGCTGGAGCACCCTCCCCTATGAGGACAGGCTGAGAGTGTTGGGGTTGTTCATTCTGGAGAAGAGAAGAATCCTGGGAGACCTTATAGCGTCCTTCCATTACTTAAAGGGGGCCTACAAGAAAGATAGGGAGGGATATTTTCTCAGGGATTATAGTGATAGGATGAGGGTTAATGGTTTTAAACTGAAAGAAGGTAGATTTAGATTAGATATAAGGAAGAAATTCTTCACTTTAAGGGCAGTGAGGCACTGACACAGATTGTCCAGAGAAGCTGTGGTTGCCCCCTCCCTGGAAGTGTTCAAGGCCGGGTTGGACGGGGCTTTGAGCAACCTGGTCTGGTGGAAGGTGTCCCTGCCCATGGCAGGGGGGTTGGAACTAGATGATCTTTATGGTCCCTTCCAACTCAAACCATTCTATGATTCTATGAAATTTGTATCACAACAGGTTCTGGCAATTTTGTTCGTACCCACCATGTCTCAATGCTATTACTGCTGTTTGGACTGTGATCCTATATGAAAAATGCACCTCTGCAAGGGTAAAGCTGGGCAATGTGTTGCTCAAAGATTAATCTTTGATTTCATGCTGAAAAACAAAACTAAAAGCTTAGACTTGAGGAAATTTTTAGTGGGAACATTTTAAAAGCTATAGTGCTACCATAGTTCTTGTTTCACCCCATGGCCTACAGACCTGAGCTGTCATTGGGACAAGCAGAAATCTCTTGCTCTCTGTCCCACGAGGTCTGGCTTCATCACAGAGCTCAGGTCTCAGATGCCCAGGTCCTGCTGCAAGGCTGCACCACATGTTCATATCATCCAATTTATCCTTAGAGAATTCTTGGTAAATATCTCCCATAAATCTGGGCTTTTGTCTTCCTTAATTTTCTAAACTGAATCCACTCATAGAAAATAATAATTCTTGGTAGTTAAAACTAAAAAGCGCCTACCCAGTCTGCACATCTTTCTTTATTTAGATCCTTGCACAGAAGTTGCACTATGCATTTAATTTTGTTTTCCAAATAGATTTTTTTGGTATTAGAAAAGACAAATCATTAGACTGACTGTCATTGCCGCAATGATGCTAATAAAATTCTGCAGAGAGCAGGTTTCAGAAGAGCATCTTGCAAATGAACGTTAAGCTGACATGTCTGTTCCTTCCAGGGAGTATCTTTAAAACACCAGTGAAGAAAACATTCATATGCATATGTACGTGTATAGGTAAAGGTGGCAGTATATTAACACCAGACACTAGTTAGCTTATCAGACCACTTCAAACAACTGTTTAAAACTGTTTTTTTTTTTTTTTACTTTAATGGGAAGTAGAACATATCCTTCATGTAGTACCATAAAATATAAACATATGTTGAAGAGTCAGAGAGCCGTGAATCATGGAACCAAGGCGGGGAAAATACAGTATTGGTCATTATTGTAAAATAATCTTTTTTTACGTGTCTGCAAATTATTAATTGTGGGCACATCTTAAGCCTTCGTCTTGATGTGTAGGATTCAGTCTGCAAATCTAGACTACAGAATATCTGATTCTAAAACATTTCAGTTCTGGAGAACTTGTATTGGAATTAATAATTGTTTGGGGGAAAAAAACCCATTTGTTTAATTAATTTAAAGGTGCATGGAAAGGACACAAATAATGGAATATGTAAATAGAAATGATTATGGAAATGTTGGGTCAGTAGAAGATTAAATGTTTCAGGTATGCCTAAAAATGCATTTCTACCTTGATAAATATTATTGTCTAATTCCACACTTCATTTTTCAAAAAAAAATGCATCGACACACACAGAGAATACCTACTACCTTGACTACTTAGAGCAATAATTTCATCTCAATTTTATGAATATAATCAGACTAAGTTGACTGTATTTCTTCAGTTAATTTTATTTGTCTATTGCTATTTTGTGGTCTTTTATATGTTACTTGTATTTATTTTAAAAGCATTTTTGTTGTTGTTCTCAAGTGTGTGAGAACTCTTCTGTCAATGGCAGTCTGTTCCTTGTATGCCATTGCTTCTTCTGATCCCGTTTAAGATTCATATCTGATGGGATTTGACTGCTATTTTTCTGCACTCTGTGAGGGCAGGGAGTACACTATTTTTCAGTTCTAAATCCATATTGTTCTAGTTGAAGATTTATAATTACGAGCTAAGGAGACAGGCCCAGTTTCTGGAGTTGTGGTCCTGTTGAAGATAATGGCAGCTTTACATTCAACACTTTTGGAGCTATGTTTTCAACTAAAACTATAAATAAGTGAAAGAAACTCATATTAAATAATTTTTAAGTGCAAAGTATGTATGTTTATCACAGGATAATCCTGAGTTTAAGATTAGGATTATCTCAGGATATCTGAAGTGAGATATTTGTAAGAAGAAACTAATATAACCAGACTTGCAAGTCAACAATAAAAGGTCCTGGTATTTTCTTCTTTTATTTTCTGTAACTGATGGCTAACACAGCAGCTGTTTTTTTAGACTAGGGGAAATACAGGAGGAATAACTAAATATATCACTGTTTGTATTTTGAGTAGCTCTGCAGTACCAAAGAGGCATTGTCTGTAATACAGGATTCAAGAGATTTTGGATCTTGTGCTTTATTTTTTTTTTATTTACTTATACTATATGGATCAGAGTTCCCTTGTATCAGCACTGTAAATGTGAGGAACCTAAATCATTCTGGGATACATGATGAATGTCATACTCTAACTTTTTAAGTCATGATAACATCCTGTGACTTCTGTGGTAATAAAATATTGTTCTTTTGAAGAAAGAAAATATTAGATAATGTTCTTAGCATTTATTAAGTAATGCATGAAATTAAATTTCATGCTAGAAGATTTTAATTTTTCAATATCAATAGACCACAATCATGAACATTTTAAACACAAAACAAAGTACTGAGACTAAACAAAAGTTGAGATAAAATGAAAGGAAGGAGACCTATTCTTTGCTCATGTATCAAAAGATATTTTTAGAGAATTTAACATTTGTTTAAAGAAACAACAAAACCAAACTGATGTTGTTTGTTAAGCAGGGTTTTACACACAGGTCTGCTAATGTGGTTCAGTTTTCACCTATATGATCTGCCTTGTAATCTTTTGTCAATTTTTCCATGGTGAATAGAGATACAGTAAAAAAACATTGATAGGGACTAGGCTGAAGTGACTAATTAATTTTTATAAAGAACATTTGTTGTCTCTTTCTCCCTTCTAGCCACCTCCCTTGACATCTTTTTAAAGCCTGGTGTCATTCTCTTGCCTCAATATGAGCATAAAACCCTATAGATGGATCCCGTTTTGGTTTTTGCTTTCCTTTCCTCCACAGCACTTAGCATGACATTCGCTCCCTGGAATAAACACTTGTGCCTGACAGAGTACCGAATCACCAATTCGACAGCTTTTATTAGTGATGCAATAATGTCTGCGATTTCCCCTTCATGCCAGAAGACCATTGCTGCTGCAACCATGGTGAGAGCGGGCAAGGTCTGTCAGCCAGTGGATGCTATTAGTGTTGATTGTTTTTGGCCCCCAATGAAAGGGGACTTGCATTGTTGTGAAAAAGGGGGCAGTGTGAAAGCCTTATGCTACCTTTATCAGGCCACGGATCAATTAAGAATTTAAAATAATTTTATTTATTTTTAAGTTTTCCTTCATCGGCATAAGCTGGGTTTATGTATATTCTGCTGTGATATTAAATGTGACTGCAAAAATGTAGTGAAATTTATGGACAGCTTCTTTTGTGTGGTTTTATTTAATCATCCTCCCAATTACTACTTACATAAATAATTCAAACATTGTGAGTGAATGAAAAGAATTAGCTTGTGTGGTGTATATATTTTCTATACACTTTAAAAAGGGACTGTTATTATCCTATATAGTGGTTTCAATTAAATATGCAGCAGTTATATTCTGTGTTAGAGATGCTCTTAAATTTTGATGAGATAAGAACATGCATTGGTTAAAACCTCCCTTGATCTTGGAAACTGCTCTTAGCTTTGAGTCTGTGCTCTGACCTTGGGCAAGTTTCTATTCTGTGTAAAAAGGTGCTTCACTGCCTAAGTAAAAGCATGCAGCTCTCAATATCTGAGCATAGCTTTCGCCGGTAAAATTGGCAAGGTGTTTAATATTTTGTTTCTGACCTTCCCATTTATGAATGTTCTTGTGTCTTGTGCATGGATGAGTAGCATGGTGTCTACTTTATATTTAAACCATATAGAAATCCACAAATTGTGACCAAAAATAAATCTGCTACTTTATGCTTGGAAAAAAATGATCTGATATCTATGTACTTAGTACACCTAATGTAAGTCAGTACACCTTCCCTGAAGTGGATATTACTCTCGTTCAAAAATGTGGCCACACAATATGAAGAGCATTTTCTCTTTGGATCATTTCCTAGTGTTTTCAACACTCAGTTAGGGTGTAACTCACATTAATTTTCTTTATATTGTTTCCCAATTTTAAGGGAGGAGAAGAATCCAGGGGATGATTCTAGTATTTCTTCTAAAAGTTGTTTATATATTTTGTTTATTGTAAAGCGTATTCAAAGTCTTTAGAGCTATCACTGAAATATAGATTCTCCTCCCAAAGATTTAGAATCAGGTTGTCTTCTTTCTTTTCTTCGCTGATATCTTGGCCTTTGATTCTCCTCTTCTGCAAAATTTAGAAAGTTCTGCAGGAAAGTTGGAGAAGGTTCTCATTCCAGAACCTGATGAAAAACATGTTCTCATCCCAGAACATGATGAAAAACAAGAACAGTCTCCTGCTAGTACAAAGGTGGGGTGTGAAACCCAGGGGAAGAAGCACAGAAGCCAAGCCTGGGTTTCCCAGCATTGGCACAAGTGCTGTGATCACCAGGTTAGCTTGTTCCCTCCTCCACAACTCTTCTTGTGCTGTTGCCTCTCTTCTGTCAAGTGATTTAAAAGACAAATAAAAGTTTGTCTCTATCAATTCTTTGTAAAGTATCTTAATTAAGCTTTTATTCAGCATATCAGCTGAGTTCTTAGTTAATGAAGGCTGTGGATGCGTTGCTCAAGTCATAATGTTGATTGTATGAAGGTAATCTGCAAAATAGAACAAATAATATCTTTATCACACAAAGTCAAGGACAAATGCATCAAAAAGGTGTGATGATACATTCACATAGTATTATAGGAAGGATATGTTACTATGTAAGATGAAGTGGACTTTCTGGAATAATTGCTGTTGTACTTATTAGTGTTTTGTTTTGACTTAAGGAGTTCAACACTTGGATTCAATGGTGTGCAGTAAATCTGTGGCACCGCACTTAAACTTGAAATGGAGGAAGAAAATGAGGTTGTCTAACTTTGTCCTAAGAAAACCAAACTAAAGAATTTTGTACTGTTGTTAGCACCACAAGTTGCACAAGATTTGTTATTTTTCAAAAAATATCAGCTCCTAAATCCCTGGTTACATTGGTTATATATAAATATATATAAAACTGAAAAAAAAATTTCTATTTTAGAAAGTATTTGCTTGAGGGCCTTCAGTTATATCTCCTAGAATGTACTGGTTGCATAGAAATTATCAGGGACAGACACTTGGGAAGCATTCTTTAATCAAAGAATTTTGATTAGTCTAATCACTCCTCTACAATGACTGTGCAAATGTTAATTCTGGTGGCATTTTTTAATTTTCAACCATAGGTTTCCCTGTTAAGGAACATAAAAAAGTTAGTGGTGTTAATAACACTGTTGTGGCTACAGCATGAAATCTACAAAACAAAAATGAGGGGAATATAAAATAGCAAACCATTTCCAGAATAAAAACATTATTTCAGACAGTTGGCCAGAGACAAAATATGTTTCCCATTGCTAGCAGATGCCTGAACAAAGCTGTTCCTAGTTTGATTTTCTGTTCTAGGAGAAATTAATCTTTTTATAGAATAATCACTTACAGTTGTTTTTGGGGAAAAAGCATTTTCTGTGTTCAGCTATTCCAATTTAAGATGTTTTTAATAAAAATCCATGTCAGCAAAATTATTTTTCTTAATGATTTTTCTATCATATTTCTGCTTCAATTACTGTTGATTAGGCAAGTTTGAAGTTACAGCTTAATAATTGGAATTATTTTTATAGCCATAGATGAGCATTCAGGGTTCATAGTGTGAGGCCTTAAGGACTGAAGGACTGTTAAGACATATTCTTGCATCAGCAAAGAACTGCTTTCCTTTTTTATAGGACTCTTTTCAAGAGCAGAGACTTCCAGCTTCGGGGTTTTTCTTCCACATTTAAGATTTTTTGGGCTGGAGTTTTTCTCAGACATACGGTCACTGAAAGCAAGTAAAAAAGTAAGTAAAACTGAAGGATCCCAGTATCACTGAAATGTAGACAATTTCACCATTCTCTCAGCATAAAAAATCCCCAGCGAATATTATAGCAACACTACAGCATATTCCTATGGGATATGCCTGAATCAATTAAGAATACCAATTAAGCTTCCCAGTGTCATCTGTTTGGAAGAAATTGTGTTCTTATGCAAGAGTGTATTTGCAGATTTGCTTGGATTATTAAGTAGGGAAAGAATATTTGGACACATGGGTTTGCAGGATTGGTGCTTGTATGATAAATTTTCATGGTATAGTTATGATAGATACTATTACAGTATTCAACACCAATAATATTAATGTATAGAAATTATTCATAGAAACGATGAAGCAAATGAGGCATATCTGTCATTCAATAATGTCAGTTTCATTTCATATTTGTCTTCTGTTTTTAATAAAAAGTTAAAATCTTTTTCAAACATGTGTCATGCAACATGTAATTTTACAAAAGGTTGTAGTATTATGTTTGGACTTAATGTTACGTCCATGAGTTGTGCAATAGTGCCTTACCTATAGCTGAAATTCAGATATCCCGTACTCTATGACTCATTCATAGGAGATACCCAAGTTATAATCTCTGTAAGTATGAGTGTCTCCCATGATGCAGTGACCCACTTAGCCAAACAGGACCAAACACACCATGGTGAGATAATTTAATAGTCCAGTCAGCAGAGAAGATGGGAGGGCATGAGGTACAGCTGTGGCTTAGATTAATGTTGAGCAGACCTAAACAAAATATGTGGTTTTGATTTATTTCAAATGGAAGGCAATCCTTAACTAAAAATAGTGAATTTTATTTGAGAAACATTCTCCATTGCTGAGGGTTGCTGGGTTGGCAGCATTCATCTTCTCTTTTCCTGTTTTTTTCCAAGCACATTTAGCTTAGATATTGTCTTCCTGCCTTTTCAGGCCTGGAAGTGGAATCTTGCTGCTCGTTTTATAATTTCTTGCCAATTTATAACAATTGGCTCCCACTGTTAAAATACTTTATTTCTTATAACTTTTTAAATTATATTTTGTTATCTTGTTATTTTGATTTGATATCTAAATACTTAAGCAAATAAATAATAAAAATACTCCAAATTTTTTCCAACAGAACTCCCTGAATTCACTGAATCTTTAATTATTTTGTGATTCTAGTTGTTTACATGTTTCTAAGGTTTCGGACTTTGCTTTCTGTATGGGGTTTTCTTTGTGAATTTATAGAGATATATCTTCTGTTCCTTTGAAATGATTACTCTTTAAGTTTTGTGTGGCATATGGGAATTTTGGCTTTGGGTAATTTTGTGGTTATTTAATTTAGTTAGGTTTTCTTTTTTGTTGTTATTTTTTTTTCCACTAAGATGTAAGACAGCTAGAATAAAATTTTAATACTATTTCTTGTCAGAGTAATTTTTACTAGAAATATATATATACATGCACTTTCTTTTACTTAAAAAAAGCAGCTCCAGAGCTAAGCAGTTATATTTTCACTGTCCAAATGACTGAAATACAAACTTTTTTATGGTTAACGTTTTACAAAACACTGTGTAGTTTCAGGTATCATCAACATTTTGCCTCCTTCCAGAAATAAAAATACCAATGACTGAGTTTCATTCTGTTTCTGGCACTCCTTGCTCCATTTTTATTTTTCAGGACAATTAAGAAAGTCATGACTTCTACATTATTACAGACTATGATTTGATATATTTTTCATGCCTTCTTGTTCTTAGAAATCACAGATATTAGATGGCAAAATCTGACAGTAGGTACATGACAGTCACATTAGAGAAAATTAATAAGAGATTTGTAAACTGGATATAGAAGTCAACCTGGTACAGAAATGCAGCCAGCTCTCATTATCCATGGATAGCTTATCTGGGTTGCAAATTACCAAGGCTGTGGATGCAGAGGTGGGGAGGTGGTTCCATGGAGACCCTCGAGTGAGACAGGATTTGTTAATGCAACTGCAGCACCATGCAGGCATAATTATATTTCTTCCAAGGGCTACTCAGTAATACAGACACTTTTTAAGCAGCACAATGAGATCATGTGCTCTGAGATCATTTCTAGCTTTTCCCCAGACTAACATCATCCAAACACTTTATAAACTTACTTTCTACAGTACAAATTGTTAATAATAATGTTAGAACAAAAACCATTCTCTTATAAATGATAATATGAGAACAAAATATCCTCTCAAGCACTTTATATTGACATTTTTTTATCATCACTGGCTCAATAGTAAGCCTGCCAGAGTGGGATTCATTATATAGATACCTGAGTCTAAGCTGGTAACTGTGGATGTCTTTTCAGTATCAGTGATGATGAGGAGAAATTTATAGTAGAAGTAGCAGACCAGCATATTTTCAACACTGACTCATCTGTGCAAACTAGCTGATGGGCTATGACTGCATAGGCAACTTGTGCTAGCAGAGTTTAGCAGCATCAGTATTGTGGCAAATGGTATTGTAGTTTGGAGTTTTTTTAAGACAGTATGGCAAAAGCGAGGGCAAAATTGTTCAAATTGTTGCTTTGGCTCCATCTGAAACTTAAGTGCAAAAAAGACAGAACTGTTTGAGTGGGTATAATAACTGACATGTTGCAGATCTCCTGAGAGCTATCACATGGTGCCAAATCTTAAAGAGCTCAAACTAGTTCAGATAGTATGAGGACTTGTATATTGACAGCACTTTTCCAGACATCATGTGTATGCTAACCATGCACATAACTACTTCTTCACAGAGAAGACAACATCAGGTGTGTTAATGCCCTACATTCTCAGGTCTGGTGGAGCAGC
Source organism: Tyto alba (assembly GCF_018691265.1). Lineage (NCBI taxonomy): Eukaryota > Metazoa > Chordata > Aves > Strigiformes > Tytonidae > Tyto > Tyto alba. The sequence goes on along the minus strand of NW_024881276.1, from coordinate 34,259,382 downwards.
TACCTATACAACACAGTGAGAAGGTCTGTCTAGTAGGATTTTTCATCTTGGTCACCAATGCCAGCAAAGCAAGTCTGTGGCAGGTGCACCCAACCTGACAAAGTTGAGGCTTCCTGGCTGTTGAGACATAGTGTTTGCTGAATCTTTTTGCATGCCCTTGTTCTCTAGTCTTTATGGTAATTGGGGCCCTCAGCCAATAAGAGATGACACTGACCACAGATCAGATTTGGCTTGGGTACAAATGAAGTCCCCTTGGGGAGCTAGTTTGAGACAGTCCCATCTGGAGCAGCACATCTGTGGTTGAGGACTCTCCCCCTGGGCTGGGCCATTGCCTAAGGAAACTCCTTGAGCTAGAGAGCCCTCACCTTTCAGGTGAGTGAGCAAACATTTTGGATTGTTGTTAAACCCTGGGAATTTCTTGAATTGACTGTGCAGTAATAGTTTTCCGTTTCACTGACATTCAGATCTGTCTTTTATTAAAGATTTCTGAAGTGCCAATTGATTGTCCTTAAAATAATTTTTTTTTTTTAAGTATTCTTGCTGTTTATGTTGTGAAGCTCCATAACAAAGTCTCAAAAGGACTATAGTGAAATGCAGTTAAATAGATTCCTCCAAATACTATCACGAGTAGCGATGGCCCTTACATTTTGTATCCCTATATTTTGTATAATCATTGGTAGGGTTTTTTTCACCTCTGTGGCTTATGAAGCATGCAAGTAAGCTAAAATTTTAATCTGTACTAAAGTATTCTCTACGCTGAACTCAGCATTTCCTTGCAGAAGAGGTGCTAAAAAAATCAAGAACCTTCATGCAAAAAGCAATGAATGACAGGATTAATATTGAAATATATTGGATTACTGTTTTCTTGCAAGTGAGGTTAAAGAGAGGAACAAACAAAAATCAATTTTCCTCAGTTCTTCACATATAGAAGATATTCTTACTGAAGTAATGTGTACTAGTCTCAAATGTAAGAGAAACATTGGAACGATCTGATCGGAATAAATGCTACCCACAAGAACTGAATGCCACACTAGAGCAGTTGCTGGTAGAGTAAGCAGGCAAAGTGTTTATAGATCGCATCTAAAAGTTACTGATGTAGAAATATCACTGTGGATGAGCTATGGAACAAATTGCTTTGTAGAAATAGGGGTCCAATTCTAGTTTCATTTATACTGGTGTAAATTTAGGCTAGATTGTTGAAGCTATTTTAGTTATATCGAGATGAGTATTTAATTTAATGTGTTCAGTCAGGTGCTTTACTCCTTTTAATGTTGCAATACTTTCAGGCTTATGCTGAAATGAATCAAGGGACCTTTGTGGAATCAGAATCAGATCTACTGTACTAAATAGCTGCTGAGAACTTGTTTATGGAAATTAATTTCAAATATTATGCAGAAAAAAGCATAAGGGGTACATATTAATTGTGACTCGTGTGTGAAATTTTGGCTGAATAATTCCCATTAACAATAATAAGAGTTGCAAAATTAATTTCCTCCTAGGTCCTGCTAAAAATTCACCCAAAGACATTGTGTTCTGTACCTTTAGATTCAGATCCTCTTTATATTAGCAAATAAAAATCTTCTCATGTAATCGCTTCTGGAAGAGTGTACCTTTAATAATACATTTTTTAAATTTATTATTAATTATAACTACCTTGGCAGGTTTGATTTATTGATTACTTCTTTTCAAATCTCCATTTGATTTTAATTGCAATAACTGAGAATAGTTTATGGGAGTTAAGTGGGATAAGTAGTAAAAAAATTTACATCCACTTGTTAATATCAAATAGGTATTTCTTTGTTATTAAACAATTTTAGAAGACGATTGGAAGAAGAGAGGAAATTTTTAAAAATACTATTTAAGTTCAAATTACTTTTATACATAGGAAAGTTGGAGACCAGCTTCTTGAACCAGCCTGATTGCAATGTAAATACTGAGGCAGAAAGCGGCTTTCTTTTACGCTGTATTTGACAAGCAACATTCCACTGCCACTTGTTTTATTCTACTGTATTTATTTCTACAGAAGCATGGGATTTTTACCTTATTTCTGATATCAGACTGCAGAGGTCTGTCAAACTGCTATGTTTTGTTCATACAGGATACAGTCTATACTTAATTTTGGATGCATGGATGTTTCAAAATATATAATCTTTAAGTGTGAAAAAGTGAAGAACTATTCACGAAATTAAAACTGATGCTGTCATAATACTGTCTTCTGGGATGAGTTTAAATGGCAGTAGTTTTTAAATTAATATATAGCACATGGTAAGTATTATGGAATGGGAACTGCTTGTAGGAAATATGAGATGAAATTGCAGCAGCTTCTTGTTGTATATGGGAATGGAATTGAGAAGTGTTTTAGGATTAGGGGCATATCAAGATGAGGTTGGATCTCTCAGTGAAAATTCACCACTGATTTCACAGACGAGCACCTGCACACACACACCTGCATGCGTACAGCTACATTTGCCCTCACGTGAGGTCCTGATTTATGCTCAAAAGCAGCCCTCACAAAATCCATACGCATTTTTGTCTCCCTAGTTATTCTTTTCTATTTTTTGAGAGTCCTTACTTCCTCATATGATTATGACATTCCTTGGGTTTCTCAAGGGATTGAGGTAACTTTGAATTCTTCTCTTGGTTGTGGGAATTGAAATACGTTAGTGGTTTTAAAGAATCTGCCAGTCATTTCCAGTGTCATGAGCAGAGGCATTATCTTGTTCATTAATGTGATCATGTAGTATAGGGGGAATAACTCAAGTCCTTTTATGGCAGAGCATTCTTCATCAAGATCTGCTGGGAGGTGTAACCTCAGAGATGCTGCTTGGCATGCCAGGTCTGAAAAGTAGATGCTGCTGTGAGAAGGATGTGGAAATTTAGGCGTTCTTTCAAAGACAGAGGTTCAAAGTCTGCTTGTGTTTTGGTATCAACTTTACAATGCAGAGTACTAAATTGTCAGAAACCTGTAGTGGAACATGAGACAATAAAGCTAGACAGTTTAAATTAGTTACAACAGAAAAATTAGATACTACATATTGAGCTGCTCAGTTAACAACATTACAAGGGACTGGTGCTTTCAAAATGGACTGTCCAGTGGAGGTAATTTATAAAATTTATATGTTGCTCCTTATTTTGAATATCAATCCTAAGGAGAATTCCAGTATTTGGTTATTATTTTTTACTGAGAAACAGAAGTGAAATAGACATATTTTAGAAACTGAAAATTTGTGCACTGTGAATCAAGTGGTCCAGCCCCAACAGAGTGTAGAATGAGATATTCTGATTCTGAGGAGGTCTGTGATGGCTCACCCAGACAAGGATTACTGCTGAGCATTTTCTGATTGATTATTTGATTATTTCATCAGATTCTTCCAATGAAAAATGAAAAAAATATGCTTTGTTTTGGTAAAAATCTCTCTCCTCTAATAATGAAATTACAAGAAAAAAAAACCACCTAAAATATTTTTATAGGAAACTGATGTTTTTTTCCAATAAAGTAGGAAAACTTGGGGTTTACTTTTGGCATTGTCATAGTATGATAGAACTCCTCGGGACAGGACTTTACATATATTAATTGTTGATATTTCCTGAAAGTTATTTTGTGACAAAACTTTAACAGAAAGCAAATCTGTGGTCCTTTCACATGTTTCAATGCCTCCACATCAGATTGGGAATTTCTGAACATAGAAAAAAGATAAAAAAATCTCACAGCCTCCTCTCTACCCAGGCAACACCTTAAGAATTCAGTTTATGAATCTGGATGAGGTGAAAACGATTATAGAACCTGGTAGTTTTTGCAGTGTAAACAACTGGATTTTGTTGGATTATACTGCTCGGGCTACAGCTTTGGAGTCACCAGGAAAATATGTCTTTGTGGTTCCTAATAATCTTCAAAAAACAGGGCCTAAGTGAGATATATAGGAAAGCCAGAAGAAATTAAGTATGAAATATAATGATATCTTAAACTCATTCAGTGTATTTGGCCTGTTAGAATGTCAAACTAGCATCATGCTTGAAAGAATAAATTGGGTTTTGTGCCTACATCTTCATCCACAAAGTCTAATCTACTCATTCTTCATAAAGCTGATTTTACCAGGAAGGCATAGCTGCTGATGTAAATTATGCATTTTTTCTACATTGGGCTCAAATGCTAAAGATACAAAAGAAAACATACCAGAGAAAGCAATCCTGAGAAATATCTCAGCAAATAAATGGTGTCCAAGTCCTGTAGCATCTGGTATTTTGATACCAATCTGTCAAACTCCAGGTGTCAAGTCATTAAACTTCATGACCTATGATTCCCCATCAACATAGAAAACTAAAATTATTCAACCTGTGACAAACAAGGATTTTACACTGGATATCAAATCAGAAAAGAAGAGATATTTTTGAATGCACATTAGTTTTGATGCCCCAAGGTTTCACCAGCTCTGTACTTTCATTTGAAGATGAAAGAAATGTGAGCATCTGGGATGCTTAAAAATCTCTCTAATGTTATATCTTTCTACATCATTTTAACCTGGTATAATTTCTGAGGGCTGGTGTAACCTTTACAGCAGGATGCTTAAATGTTGTATATGGATGAGAATTTTGAGACACAGGGCAGGATAAACAAATACACATATATATCTACTTCTGGTATTATCAAAGTTGTCTACAGAGTATTTTGAGTATCAATTAAGAAAAAGTGGACTTCTGTGGATGCTACTGAACAAATTTCTTTCTGTATGTATCAAGATAACGTATTCATCCCTCCTACAGCTGAAGAAAAAATCATACATCCACTGCCAAATTCTGCTTCACCATGTATTTATGATAATTAGTTTTATTTTAGATGGAGAGGAATCCAGCAGGTACCAGAGAAAAGTCTTTGAAAGATCTTTCGGTCTGTATTTCAGTTTCAGTAATTAAGAAAATATTATTCTCTATGCCCCAGATCTTCTGTTATCATTGTTTAAAATGTCTGATACACTTGCAAAATTGTTTTACTTTATAAGTTGCTAGAAGACTCTTCATAGAAAAGGGAAACCACACTTATGGCACGGCTATCTTGGTTCAAATGTGTTCTTTGTAATAAGTGAATAAATATCATAATACAACACTAGTGAATGATACATTACTAGTGGATCTTCTTGCCAAAATTTGAAATAATTTTTCCTAAATCTTGTTAAAACTAAAACAATTAAATTACATGTGAAAGTACCTAAAATAGACAAGTATAGTAAAGTCTTTATCAATTTTGTGAGTGAAGCCCAGCTAATAAGAAAGTGATCAAACAGCTATATTTAGTGAAGGTTCGGTTTATTGGGTGTTGTCTGGAAACAAAAAGAGAAGCAACAATTAGCCCTATTCAATTATGAGACTTCTCTTAATTAACGTGACTCCCTTTCACCACTTGATAATATTTTAGAGTGCCTCAGTAAGAGATTTTTCAACAAACAGTTAAAAGATAATCCCAGCATTACATCTGTGAACATCTATGCTCCTGTCCGGCTTACACAGCTGTTCTGTTGAGGCTGAGAGCTCAAATCAAAGGGATGCTTACTGCTTACAACTTCCCCTGCTGCTTCCTTTTTCTGAAATAGGAGGCATCCAAGTTGAATGAAATTTGCTTTAAAGTCGGTGCTGAAAAAGTTAGTCAATAGCAGACAAGGAAAGCCATCTTTTACAGTCCAAGAGTGACAGAACAAGGATAAATTTAAAATAAAATCAGACGACTATAAGCTTCTGTAATTGCAGTATACTTCAAAACATATAAGGAATATAATTATTTAAAAGAAATTTCTTTATTTCTTTGTGAAACTGCTGTTTGTGGGCTTTGGTAAAAAGTGTTCCTGCCAAATGTATTTTTAACATAAGTATTAGCAAAATTGAACAATAACAGGCTGGAAGCCCACAGATCAAGTCTCAGTGGCTCAGTCATACTAATTTTTAAAATGAGCGTGGTAAATTCATTGGTCGTGCTGTCTCTAACCATTCGATATACTCCTTTTCTCAGAATAAATACCTTTATTGCTGTTTTGCTGCTGTCTAACCCTGAAACACTGACTGGGGCTGTGCTCAGTCTCCTTTTCATAGCTTATCACTATTCAAGGGGAAAAACTTACCACTGCCTAACTGGGGCTTAAATTCTTGTGTTGTCATTTTTCATGCTAGAGGTCATTTTTATTTATAACATCTTTCTTATAAGGGAGCATGGAATAAGAAACTTACCCAGAATGAACACACATTTTGAAACAGTTGTCAAAAATGTGGTAAAGAACTAATATATCAGTAGGGTTTTGAATTCATGAGACCTTAGACATGACATTATCTGATGTTAAAGGGAAATATGGAGACTTTTGACAGAGGGCAGATCAGGGGACAGAATTTTTCTGGACTTTTACAAAAAGTCTTTAGAGTGGTAGGCAAGGATCTATGGGCACTAGAGGATCTACCTCAACCTGTTCTAGATGCCTAAGAATGTGCTTTTGCTGGATTTTCAGTAACTTGGTTTGCCACCCCATTCCAAAATAAATGATGTCTATTATGTGAATTTTGATACATATTAGCCTGAATAATACAAAGATATCAAACACTTCACTTGACTAAATACATTTATATTAACTTTACGTGGATCCATTGATGTGCCAGGTGGTTCTATTTTACATTGTTCAAGGACCATCAAACTCATACTGCAACTGTTTTTATGTTACATGACAGTGAGCATACCTATGTACAAAGGCAGTTCATAAACTGTAGTAAATGGATTTTTTTTTTATTTTTTTTTTTTTTTACTGTTACGGACTTATTTTATTGTGCTATAAGGAGATATGCTGATGACTTGGTGGCCCCTCATCCATTTTACATCCTACTTCACTCTACTTCTTAGAGAATTCATTATCTCTGGAAGATGTATGGGCATCCTGAGGCATAGGTTCAGCTTCCTACATGCACATGAGCTAATCAGGCACAGATTACTTAATTAAACACCAGACGTTTTTAAAGAACTACAAAATAGTCTGTTATGCTGAGCAAAATTCTGGTCAAAAAGCTTTGAAGAAATAAGTTGCCCTTATTGTTTTCTTATGTTAGGTTTTTTCATGTTTACAGGGTATTAAACTGCAAGAAAACTACATCTGGATATATGTTATTATTACTATTTTATTTTTAGAAAATAATAAATTTCCTATGGTTTTGTTTGTTTTTTGTTTGTTTTTCTTCCCCAGCTGCTCAGATCCTGGACTGTGTTGGGTTTGTCTGTGATGGGAGTTTTGGTAGTAGGGGAGGGGGCTATGGAGGTGGCCCCTGTGAGAAGCTGCTCCAAGCTCCTTCAGCTCCAAGTCAGACCCACCTCTGGCCAGGGCTGAGCCAATTAGTGATGGTGGCTGTGCCTCTGTGATAATGTATTTAAGAAGGGGAACTTGAGAGGACAAGGAGTTAAGAGGGAGAGTTGTGAGGGAGACATGTATGCAAACACCAAGTTCAGCTGAAGAAAGGAAGGAGGGGAGGTGTGCCAGAGCAGAGATTACCCTGTAGCCCCTGGTGAGAGGGCAGGCTGTTCCCCTATAACCCATGGAGGTCACAGTGGAGCAGATTCCCACCTGCAGCCCATTGAGGATCCCACACTAGAGCAGGTGGCTGTGCCTGAAGAAGGCCATGACTCAGGGAAGACTGCACTGTTGCTGGAAGGACTGCAGCCTGTGGGAGGGATTGGAGAAGTTCATGGAGGACTATCTCCCATGAAAGGGACCCCATTCTGGAACAAGGGAGGAGTGTGAGGAGTGCTCCCGCTGAGAGGAAGGACAGGCAGAAACAACAAGTGATGAACTGACCACAACTTCCATCTCCTGTCCCCCTGTGCTGTTTGTGGGGAGGAGGTAGAAAAATTGGGAGTGAATATGAGCCTGGGAAGAAGGGAAGGGAGGGGGGAATATGTTTTTAAGATGTTTTTCATATTGTCCTGCTCTGTTTTATTGGAAAATTAAGTGGTGGTGGTGATGTTTAAATTAAATTTCTGTTCTTTTTCTTCCCCTAACGAGTCTGTCTTTTGCCCTGACCGTAATGGGTGAGTCATCCCTCCCTGTCCTTGTCTGAATCCCTGAACCTTTTGTTGTGTTTCTCTACCCATTCTGGGGAAGAGAGGAGGGAGGATGGTGTGACTGAGCATCTGCATGGTGCTTCGTTGCCCTCTGGGCTCAAACCAGGACATGAGCCTACCATACTTGTGTTTTATTTCTGTTCCAATACAAACATATCTAATATTTTTGCATTTATATTTTTATTAGCATTAAGATAGGCTTATGTTCCCTGTTCTTGTATAGAATATATTTTCAAACATCACTTCTATCCCAGCGCATTTTTGTTTCTGCTCCTAAAGAACAGTGAAGGAAACAGATGAGTCTAATAGACCATCTGTTTAAGTGTGAGTGTGAAATAGAAGGACAAGGATAGCAAAGATGGCTTGTTAAGAAAGATTTGGACTCTGTTAAGAGGAATATGCCTTATTGTCTCTGTCATAACAATATAATACTTTCTAACATTCATTTTAATGGATCAATACATGTAAATTAATTAGGTTCCATAAAAAGGATGGTTATTCTTGCAATGATGGGCATTTCAGTAACAGCTCATCTCTCAGCTTCTGTCCTAACAAAACATTATATAGTAGACTATTGAAATGTCTGGATAGACAGTAATGAATATAGCTATTGCCAACAAATAAGGCAACAAGATTTTATGTTTCTTCTTGTGCTTGAGAAATCATAATTTCAGACACTTTTGTGTGCCAGGGAATGAAAACATCATTGGCATAATGGGAAGCAAACTAGAAAATGGTCATTTACTGTATGTGCAGCTGAAATATATAAACTTATTTTCTGAATAGCATTCCTGGAGAGCAGTCATGACAACAGTCGTTCTCCATTCCTTTTCTATATAGTAAATTCTTAATCCATTTTGGAAATGGATCTCAGCTACCACAGATTCAGAGAGACTATATTTCAGCTCATGTTCATCTTCATCTGAGGAAATTACAATGTGCTGTGGTCCGAATATGTCATGGCATTTTTTTTTCTGGTACTGGAATACAAACTAAATGTAGTGTTTCTTTTTAAAATGTGAATAGTTCTATATGATAACTCTCTATGTAGCATATATGTTAGAAGTTTTCCATTTATTTTCCCAGAGGAAAAATCCTTTTGCTGATTCTTTTTCCAGGAAATTATTTATTGGGGGTCAGGAGGTTTATACAAACAAAATTGTTCTGTGCTGATAGCTTCACTGTTTTTCTAACATGACCATGTTAACTAGTATGTGGTTCAGTGAATCTTCCCTTTGAGTTAATGGTGCAATCAAAGTTGGTGCCTTACCAATGATCCTGACTGGTGGAATGTAATGGGGTTTAAAGTCCCTCCCATGTATCTCCTTCAGCATGTGGTGGCCATATAGGTATAGGCAATGAGCTCAAATGACATGTTTAGATTAGTCTCTGTGTAAAATTAAGTGTTTATTAGGTAAAGATGGATCACCTTAACAATGTAGACAGTTGCACAGATACTTCCTTGGATTGGGAGACCTAAATTCAAAGTCTTTAGGTAAAACTTGTCCCTCCCATCTCCCCAGTAAGAACAGAGTAGCTGTTTGTGGTTGAACACTTTATTTTCTGCTGAAAGTTCTACTTTTGATCTCAGAAACTTGCTTGATAATAGTTTAGTTGAATAGACAACTTTCTTGAAAGGATTTCACTTGGGTAATTTGACATTTTTAGTATCTATTGAACATCCGAGACAAATCCAAAGTATATTAAAAGTAGCTCACATTCAGAAATTAACTAAGGATTTATGTCAAGAAAACTTTTTTGCTTAGAGAGATTGAATCCTCTCAGTAGAATTCTCTCCATATTCACTATATAATAGGTTACCATAAACTTAATTTCCTTACTTTCAGGGCTTTATTGAACTAATTTTATTTTAATCACTTTAGTATCTTAGCAGTTGATTATTTCTATTTACCACATTAATGAATGCTGATATCTATCCTTTTAACATGGAAGAAGTCCAGAGGGATATTTAGTTAAAAGTTTATCTGTGTTTTCAGTGAACGCTTAAAACACGAATTCCAGTTTCACATCTCCTGAAAGTTTTAGAGATATTGTCTTTTCTTACTATGGAGAATACAGGTATATGCAGCTATCACTCTCCAACTGCAATTAATTTTTATATTTTCCCAGGACTTGTCTGTATTTTCCTACCTACTTTATTTTTTAATTCTTTAGAGAATACTTTTAACAATACCTTTTTTTTTTGCATTTATTATTACTGCTAGAACCTTTTGTACTTCTCACTTCTGAAATTGTTTGCAGTTTTCACTGCAAAAGTGAAAAAAGAAGTAGGCACTTTGGAGCCATTACTCTGAAGTATCCTTCCTAGACTATTTTGGTGATGGGACCATTCTTATGTTTTTAGTTTCTGACTTTCAAGTTCATGTTTCTCTTGTAGAATTGTTCTGAGACAAACTTTTGCCAAAGTGACCTGCAATCAGTCATCCAGCAAACTGTACATGACAGAACAGTGAGTAACTTGGCATATCCTCAGTATGCATAGTAAATCTATAGGCCCCATAACATTGTGTAAAATCCCCTGTCTTTTAAAGGGGATGTGGGAGCATATTTTGGAAGGGTTTACTTAACTTGACTGGAAATGGAAACAGCTGTACCTTTCTTAAGGGCTTTGCTGGAGTCTCTGTTATCCCTTATGTCGTGGTTTGAGCCTGGTTGGCAGCCAAGACCACACAGCCACTCTCTCCCACTTGTCTTCTGGCAGTGAGAAGGGACAGATGAGCCAGGCTTGGGGTTTGAGATAGGACTGGGAGGGGAAAATCACCCATTATGGTCACTAACAAAAGGCAGACTCATTAGGGGAAGAGAAAAAACCCCATACATTTATTACAGACACTGACAACACTTAACAGAGTAGGACATTGAGAAGCATTGCGACATCTGGAGAACACCTTCCCCCCCCTCCTTTCTTCCCGGGCTCAGTTCTTCTCCTGATATCTCTACATTCTCCCCCAGTGGCGCAGGGGCAGGGAATGGGGGGGGGCGGGGTGTGTGTGTGCAGTCAGTGCTGCTGCTTCTTCCATCTTCGGTGGGGACAGCTTCTGGAACTTGTTCCCCCTGCTCTATTGTGGTCCCCCTCTCACAGGAGACAGTCCTCCACAAACTTTCTCTGACAGGAGTCCCTCCCATGGGCTGCAGCATTTCCTTACACTGCTCTGGCGTGGGACACCCCTGCATGCTGCAATCCTCCCAGCACTGAACTACAACAGCGGGTCTACCTTTTCCCACAAGACTCTGGCCTTCTTCGGGCACAGCACCTTGATCATCCAGGTGAAACAAAACACAGGCCATAGATCAGTGTCTGCTCCACCATAGATCTTCATGGGTGACGGGGCGGGGGGGCACCCTGCCATCTCACCGCAGGATACAGCGGGGTCTCTGCTCCAGCACACCTCCCCTTTCCTTACTTCCTCTTTTCCTCCACTGACCTTGGTGTTCATGCAGCTGCCACAACTCCTCCTCACAAGTCCCACTGCTCGTCACCATGTCCCTTCTTAAATACGTTATCACAGAGGTGCAGCTGATTGGCTCAGTTTTGGTGCAGAGGTGGAGCTGACTTGGAGCTGGGGGAGCTTGGAGAAGCTTCTCACAGGGGTACACCCCTGCAGCCCCCTCCCCTGCTACCAAAAACCGCACCACTCACTCAAACCCAGGACAGCTTACCACATGCCTCTTCTCACAGCTGACTCCAGCCCTTCATGTCCTACAGGTTTTTAAGTGAGGCCATTGAAGATGAGAGAGGGGAGAGGTACTGTGAGGAGGTGCTGCCATCTTAGGCAGCAAAAATACCCAGAGCAGGTGCAAGAAGACAGAAGTGAGAAATAAGTGTTCTGTATTTTAAAAATTACTTTTTCTAAAATCCTTTCAAATGCAAACATGCTTGTATGAGTGAAACCCAATGTTGACTTTAAGGCAAATGAAAGGTCCAAGTCCCCAGCATTGCCTGGGCTGCAGAGCAGCACTGAATGTTTGTTGGAGCATTTGGGCAAGTGGATGTTGATCCACTCCTCTCCCTCGCCTGGTGTCCTCCCTGTCTGTACTCTGGTGGTGGTAGTGGTGTTGTTTTTCTTTTATACCAGGAATAACTTTGTCTTAATTCAAGCCACAGCTTTGAAAGGGCTTTAATTTATCACAGAAATACCACTTAACAGCATGTGGTTTTGTGCCTATCTGTCTTCTTCTGGTCTAATTCATAGATAAGCACTTCTTTAGAGTATGGATGGTGCTCAACAATGAATTCATTATGAGAAAAGGAAGAAAAAAGCTGTTAAATTGAAAAGAAAGACAACTATTTTAAGTTTCTTTAAAGACTGGAGTAACTTGCTGTAGGACAAAGCTGTGGCAATTTATAGGCAATGATTCGGAGCTGTTTCTGGAGGAAATGTTTGTGAAGGATTTGTATATATGATAATTATTCCATAGCGATGATCTTAATGAAGATGAGTTGGGGGAAAAGTAGAAAAAGTACTAAACATCCAGAAAATAAGTGTTTAAAGGTGGCATTATCCTATAGATATCATCCCTGTTTATGAAGGACAGAAGCACCAGGTTTGTTTTTTCACTGTCATTGTACAGTAGCTGGTTTATTCATGGGTTATAACTCTCATTTCAGGCCATTTAGAAAATTATTTTCCATGTCCCATGTGTTGCAGACCCAGCATGACAGCCTTTTTGTGACCATCTGCAGTGGGACCATAATAATTATTTTTTTCTTTTTTGTATGCAATGTTCTGTAACATGTTTCTTAATCCAGTTCTCTATAGGCTGTATCATGAGAGGATGTCAAGGGCAAAAGCGAATTTTTTTTTATTACCATTTTAGTTACATCCATAATAATATGAACTGTTATTAGTGAATATAGTAAGGCTGTGGACAGTAATTTATGAGGTTATCACTTGAAAACCAGCGTTTTGGACCCAAACTGTGCTTTTAAATTTCCCTGCAGCTTTTTGTAGATGTAGGATAACAGGTGTGGTTTCCATAGCTTAATAGCATAATTCTACAGGAATTATTACATTGTAATAATATGTGGAGGAGAAAGTGATACTAAAAACTCTAAAGTTCATTAAAGAGGAATCTACCATTAAACTTTAACAAAGTCATACATAGATTTGAAAATACAGGTTAGCTTACACATCTGTAGTATACTGTGTGTGATGGTTTGATCCCAGAGTGCAACTGAGCACCACACAACTGTTCAGTCACCCCTTCCCCCCCAGCACAGGGAAGGAAAAAATGAAGCAAAAAGCTCAGGTATTGAGATAAGGACAAGGAGGGGTGGTTCACCCGTTATGGTCATGGGTAAAAGACAGATTTGTTAGGAGGAGAAAAAGAACATCACTTTAATTCAAACACTAATAATACCAACACTTAACAGACAAGGTGGGACAGTGACAATCACCACCACATTCTAAAAACACCTTCCCCACACCCCTCCCTTCTTCTTGGGTTCAGCTCTGCTCTAGATCTCCCTACCTTCTTCCCCCCAGCAGTGCAGGGGATGAGGGTTACAGTCAGCTCACCACTCCTTCCTCTTTAGGAGAGAGGAGGGAATGCCACACGTTCTTTCTCTGGTCCATATGGCTCCCCTCTCACTGGAGATAGTCCTTCATGAACCTTCTCCACAGTGAGTCCTTCCCACGGGAAGAAGCTGTTCCCATGCTGATCTGGTATGGGTCACCCCTGTGTGTTGCAATCCTCCCAGTGGCAAACTACAATAGTGGGAGCTGTTTCTCACCTCAGAGTCCCAGCTTCCTTTAAGCTTAGATGCCTGTCCAGGTGTGGGCTTGTCTACAAACTTCAGGTCAACCTCTGCTCCACTGTAGACCTCTATGGGTTGGAAGGAGGGCATCCCTGCTGTCTCACCACGGAATACAGGGGTCTCTGCTCCAGCACATCTCCCCCGCTTCTTCCTTCCTTCCACTGATCTTGATGTTTGCATAAGTGTCCTTCTCATAACTCCTCCTCACAAGTTGCCACTCCCCTCTCAGGCTCCCCTTCATAAATATATTATTGCAGAGGTGCAGCCACGGTGATTAATTGTCTTCGCCCTGGCCAGAAGTGGGTCCGATTTGGAGATGGAGGAGCTTTCAGGAAGCTTCTCGCAGCGGCCACTGCTGTAGTCCCCTTCCCCACTACCAAAATCCCTGCCACAAAAACACAGCACACTGGGATAGAGTCATTAAAGTATTAAGGACAAGTATGTAGCTTCTTTTGTCATATAGTCACAAGCCACTTAAATGGGCCTATTTGCTGATCTAGAAGCTGTTGCAACACAGTAAAAATACAAGCAAGTGGCAGAGCAGAATTTCTCTGGGCAAGCAGAGGGGTAGTCCCATTCACTCCCAGATCCCATTTCTCCTTCCTTCACACCTGTGAGAAGGACAACTGCTTTATTAGTTTGTCTGGTGTCAGACTGGTTCTCATAAGTTGGATTTGTCATGTCTGGCTCAGGTGGAGGATATGATTAAGGCAAAGGTAACTGAATGAAGGAGTCGAATGAACTAAAACTTGAATTTCTGCATGACGCAGGATCCATACTCCTTTCTTTTACCATGACTTTAAAGCACCTTTCTTCCTACCCAGAGATACTTTGCAGCTGACAGCAATGCGGGCACCTTCTTTGCCTTCATTGCTAGTGTTTTGCATTTTCAATCCAGTTTATTCTTCTTATTACACATTTCTACGGGACCCTGATCCTTGCCACATCTGGGAACCTCAGCCATACTCTTATTTCCTGGGGAATTATCATAATTTTCCACATTCCTCATCTGTTTGTCTGTAAGCAGCACTTTGCAAATAGGTAAAGCAGAATTCTCTGTTTCCTAGTGACTCCTCTGTTAAAAACTTCATAAGGGACTGTTTGCATGTTGGAGAATGGCTCAGAGACAAGGGTCCTGAGCCCACCGAGCAATTGTACGATCAGAGCCTGTTCTAAGGGCTGATGCTGCCTCGCTGATGCTGGGCCTCACTAGGGTTTGCCTGCAGCTGCTCGCAGCTGCTGATACATGAAGAATGTCAAGGACGCTTCAGCCCTGTGTACCGTGGTGTGCTGAAAACAGGTTAAGGAGAATTAGGAATAGTGGTCTGAGAAACCTAGTGTTATGGTAACGGTGGTCTGAGAAACATTGTGTTACGGTACTGTTGTGTATCGAAAACAAGTCAAGAGGAATTAGAAATAGTAGCATGAGAAACTTAGTGTTATGAGAAGCTTGTGCTGTTAGCTAACTGCAAGTAGGTGGACCGTGCAAATACGACCTTTAGAGCTTAAGCCAATCAGCTAGTGACTAGTAGGCATAATAATTATCATTGTCTGTATAAATATATGTACCCTGGACCAATAAAGACACACGTTGATTGATGCTCTGTCTTCCACATTGAACCCGTCTCGGTGTGTCGTTTGTCCGCGGCTCCGCAAGATGGCACCCAAACAGGGACCTGCATAGAAGAATAACACGGACGGAGCGGCGGACCCGGAGAAAACAGCAATGACCGAGGAATTCGAGAACGGACCCAGAGAAACACCAAATACAGCAGCATCCAGGGTCCACGAGCTGAGATGGAGAGGCGCCGGCCCCGGCAGCCCCGGGAGAGTACGTGGAGAGAAGCCGGCTGGACCGGCCCCGAAGAACGGAAGTGACCGGCCCCACAGAGCGGAGGCGGACCGGCCCTGAAGAACAGAAGTGACTGGCCCCGGAGAGCGGAGGCGGACCAGCCCCGAAGAACGGAAGTGACCGGCCCTGGATAGCAGAGGCGGACTGGCCCTGAAGAGCGGAGGCGGACCGGCCCCAAGAACAGAAGTGAGTGGCCCCGAGAGCAGAAGCAGAGAGGCGCCGGAACTGACGTGGTAAGGAGCCGACTGCGGCAGCCCCGGGAGCGGACGCAAAGGGATGCCACAGGCGGACGCTGAGCGGCCCCAGGGGCGGATGCGAGGGGGCGCTGGAGGCGAGCGCAGGGTGGCCCCGGAAGCGGAAGCGGGGAGGCACCAGAACTGACGCAGAGGGGCGCCAGAAGCTGACGCGGAAAGGCGCTGCATACAGCGGTGGCAAAAACAAACGTGGGGAAACATCAGATACAGCAGCGCCTAACCGAATCAAGAACGATCGGACAGTGGGCCTCCGACGGGTCGTTCCGAGTACCTGAACCGAGATAGAGGGTCGCTCTCTGCAAGGGCTGCTGGCAAGAGCTGCAACTGGTGCCTTAATCACGGAGCATCAGCAACATATCAAAGTAAGGGGGTAATTTTGTACCTTAAGCAGGGAGCACAGGCCGGCGGGAGTATTTTTTGTGCCTTAAGCAGGGAGCACAGGCTGGCGGGAGTATTTTTTGTGCCTTAAGCAGAGAGCACAGGCCGGTGGGATTTTTTTTTGTGACTTAAGCAGGGAGCACAGGGCGGCGGGAGTATTTTTGTGCCTTAGTCAAGGAGCAAAGGGCCGACGGTGCCTTAATCAGGGGTGGGTCAGCAGTAACGGTACTGTGCCTTATCCAGGGAGCACAGGACCGGAGGTGCCTTAAGCAAGGAGCAGCAGGTTGATGAGATGGAACAGGAGGTAGCCCTGGATTTATTACAGCGCTTTTTAGAAAAGCGGGGAGTGGACTGCATAAAATCACTCGCAGGTTTAGTAGCATTAGGACAGGTCAAAGGATGTTTTCAGGATCCTAATTCTCTTTTTGATGTCGAGGAGTGGAGACAATTAGGTGATATTTTATGGGATATGGTAATTGACGAGGATAAAGCTGCAAGGAAAATGATGAAACCATGGCGGGAGGTGGTGAATAATAGTAAGTGGTATCAGCTTAAAAAGGACCTTGCAGCTGTGGCAACTACAAAGTTGGGGGGGGGAAGTTCCACTGTTACCCCAGATAGTGAGGCATCCGGACCTATGCTCTTTGACAGTGATCGTATTCCTGTACCATCAACAGGAGTGCCGGTTTCAGTTAACATAAGTAGGGGAAGTCCGGAGGCCAGTCCCCACCCAGTGCCCTTACAGTCATGCCCCCCCACACCCCCCCCTACCTCAGAGGCGGAGGGGCAGAGGGACAATGGCCCCTCGCTAATATTTAGCGAACAGGAGTGGCGCGAAGTAGGTGATTTATTGTGGGACGAGACTATCACTGGAGGCAATAAAGGCAGTGAAGCACGACAGCAAGGAGTGGTCTGGCGAACGATCGTAAAAGCCCTGAGGGAGATGCAAGCAGAAAAGAAAGTAGCTGCTGCTGCTATGGCGGCTATCGGCGCTATACCATCTCCACCGGTACCTGCCGGAACCAACCGTCCGTCACGATTAGCCACCTTCTTCGGGGTTAATCAGCAGCTCCACTCTATTAAGGGCATGTCACCAAGTATTCCTGTTTGCTCCACCGCACAAGAAGCCACAGAGAAATCAGGCGGCGCGGGGGTACCAGGTGGAGCGGTGTGCCACCATAAACTCTGCCTGCCCCCACCCCCCTTCATATGGTTCCAACCCTGACGGCTCGTCAGCATCTGAGTCGGAGAGAAAAACGGTGGCTATGTCCGAATTAAAGCAACAGGGTCACACATCGGTAAGGGACAGTGACAAAGTCCAAGAACTTGAAAGAAAATTACAGAAGTTAAGCTACAGAACAGAACTCTGCATTTACAATTACAAGAAAAGGAAGCGCTGCCGGCAGCCCCACCACACCCACTCCCATCACCCTTATCAGAACCAACTCCGCTTTTAGCTCAGTCCCGATGGAGTGGGGTGATTCGTGATGCCTTGTTAAAAGGGGACAGGCATGCTGCTGGAGCGTTGGCCTGCCCAGTAGTGACAATGAATGGGGGACACCCGGGAACACAACATCACAAGATTCTCCTCTGGGGGTTTGGACACTCCTTACGAACTTTAGAACTCTGAACTGTCATCTGGGTGTTTCAACATCAACACTGGTATCAAAAACTTGTTCATGTAGTATCAGATTCATTGTATGTTGTGGGTTCATTTCAATGTTTAGAACATACTATGGTGAAACCTGTACGAAATTCTGTATTGTGTACTCTGTTGTTACAATTGCTGACACTTTTAAAACTGTAAGGATGGTTTTCTTGCTACATAAGACTGCATAAGACTGGAACATGGACTGACAGACTGGTTAGGACACTTGGGAATTTGAAAAATGGACTGATGATGGTTGCAAATCTACAAAACTTGGAAATTACTGGGTGGCTGAAAGCTTTATTGATGTATGGACTGGTAATGCTGATTGTCATTTTGATTGTCATGATGTTATTGGGGTCTGTGTGGAACTGCTTTATGAATGCCATGATTCAAACATTAAAAGGAGTCTGGATTGTCCAAAAAAGAAAAAGGGGGAAAACCTGGTAGGAATTTTTTGGGGGGGGGGATCAGGGTTATGCACTGATCCTACAGAGTTTGGACAATCCAGGCTGGGTCTCTGATCAGAAAACTGCCATGTGGTAATCCTGCCCTTGAAGTCACCTGGAAGGGCAAGAAGGAGGAAGTCAGTCTAGTGCTTCCTTCCTGTTTGAATGCCTGGATGCACTAACCACAAAGTAGATTTAGTTTGTTCACGTGTACTAACGATGCAGACCTATCACAGTTCTTCTGGGTGTGTGATAAGTGCCTTTAGCCAATAGATTGTAAGCCTGCATGCTTAAGTTGTGCCTTGTCATGTATTAAGAAAATCTTTGAATGAATGTTAGCGCAGGCTCTGCTCATACAAAAAGAAAAAGGGGGAATTGTTGGAGAATGGCTCAGAGACAAGGGTCCTGAGCCCACCGAGCAATTGTACGATCAGAGCCTGTTCTAAGGGCTGATGCTGCCTCGCTGATGCTGGGCCTCACTAGGGTTTGCCTGCAGCTGCTCGCAGCTGCTGATACATGAAGAATGTCAAGGACGCTTCAGCCCTGTGTACCGTGGTGTGTCGAAAACAGGCTAAGGGGGATTAGGAATAGTGGTCTGAGAAACCTAGTGTTATGGTAACGGTGGTCTGAGAAACATTGTGTTATGGTACTGTTGTGTATCGAAAACAAGTCAAGAGGAATTAGAAATAGTAGCATGAGAAACTTAGTGTTATGAGAAGCTTGTGCTGTTAGCTAACTGCGAGTAGGTGGACCGTGCGAATACGACCTTTAGAGCTTAAGCCAATCAGCTAGTGACTAGTAGGCATAATAATTATCATTGTCTGTATAAATATATGTACCCTGGACCAATAAAGACACACGTTGATTGATGCTCTGTCTTCCACATTGAACCCGTCTCGGCGTGTCGTTCGTCCGCGGCTCCGCATTTTCAAATGTCATTTTCCACTTCCTTTTGTAATCTTGTCTCCCAAGATTATAAAGAAACCTTCTATGAAGTTTTGCTTTTCATTGGCTCAGAACAGTCACTTTAAAGTAAGGGTTTGTGTTTTTTTTTGTGTTTTTTTTTTTTGTTTGTTTTTTTTTTTTTTTTTTTTTTTTTTTTTTAGTTATTAGTAAAATAATATTATTTTAGAGAAAAAGTCAAAATGTTATTTGGCTATGGTGGTATTATATGATAATGGACATGAATGCTAGATATTCTCCAGGTTTAAATGACAATTGGAGCATTTTATCCGAAATCACCCTCAGGAAAGGTTTATTTTATTTATTAATCTTTTCCAGTTGGGATATTAGTCATGGTGTGTGTCTTGGCCCAATGCAGAATTTTTAGAAACAGAAATTGGAGAAATATTACTTGTGGAAACTAACAATACCTTTCTAAACCATTTGTGTTTTCCAATTTGAGCATTTTAGTTCTTCAGGAAAAAGTTTTATTCAGGTAGTAAAGAAAAGGGGAGAGAGTAATTTTCCAGAGCAGACAGCACAGACTTATATTGATAACTTTAGCTCAGGATCCTGGGGGGCAGGGGAGACGGTTGCATCTAGTGGCAGAATAATATCTTCACTTTCACCTGATTTACAAGTTAAGACTTTGTTATCCACAGTCCTTCTGACATAGAATTTTCCATGGAAGTGTTCTGTAAAAGCTAGTGAGGGGACATTTTCTGATAAACATTTGAATTATAATGATTATTTTCAGATAGTCTGCATAAACAAATCTAACTGTCTTGAACCTCTGTTAATTTTCTCCACTAATTCATATGGACTGAAAAATGAAATGTTACATGAAATTGTTTCCACTAGCATGTTTGTTTACTACAGTGTTTGATTTTCTTATGAAGACTGTACAGAATACACTATGCTTTTTATCTTCCAGCCATCTCCACATATGTACAAAAACCTTTTATGTAACTAATGTGTCTTTTTTTGCTGTAAATAAGCCCCTTCTAAAACATCAGAGTACAAATACAATTGCATAAGCTTGTCTCCAACCTTTATAGATTAATTTATTTCAAAAAGAAACAGATGTTCACACATGGTTTAAAGTAAGGTCCTCCTATGGATCAAGTGAGTCATGTATTAATAATAACTGAAAAAAAAAAAAAACTTGGTTAATCCTGTTTGAAGTAAATTCCAGTAGATATTAATTACCCATCATCTATGTTGCCAGAAGTCACCTATGTTTTTAATTATCTGAGGTCTCATTATGAAGGGAGATGCTATTGAAAGAAACATATATATCTTTCTGTCTAGACTGTATGAAGCATCTTAGAAAGCATTCTTATGTGGATAAATAGTCAGCGGACAACTGACTTAGTGTGGCAGATCTTTTTCAAGTGACATAAATGTGCCTGAAAAATCAAATTCCTTTTAAGGGTGAGGGAGTGTTCAGAAGCTGTGCCCATTTGTATACACGGCATCAGGAGACAAGATAAACAAAATGATGTCCTTCTGAAGGTCTTCAGTGGGTTCCCAATGGATTACTTAGTAAATTAATTAAGTAACTCTAGGCTTTAATGTGAAGCTTCTTCAGTAATCTTTCCCCTGTTCATCTAAGGCAATGAGATGTTGTCATGGTTTTGAGCTCAGACGGCAACGGAGCACCATGCAGCTGCTCACTTCCCCCTTTCCCCCAGCGCCACACAGACTGTATGTCGACATCTGTTCCACTGTAGACCTCCACTGATGGTGGTGGGGGGGCCACCTTGCTGTCTCACCAGAGGATACGGGGGAGGTTCTGCTCTGGCGCACCTCCCCTCCTTTCCTCCTGTTCTTCCACTGACCTCAGTGTTCACCTAGATGTGTGCAACTCCTCCTCCCAACTCCAACTCCGCCTCCCAGGTACCCTTCTTAAGTATGTTATCACCGAGGCACCGCCACCATCATTAATTGGCTCGGCCCTGGCCGAAGATGAATCTGACTTGAAGCTGGGGGACCTTCAAGAAGCTTCTCACAGGGGGCCACTGCTGTAGCTCCTTGCCCTGCTAACAAAAATCCCACCACTCACTCAAACCCAGAACAGATGTTCATCATATGCAGATACCTTCAGATAGGTTTACAGGGATAAAAAGCCATCTTTAAAGAATATCCTGAAAATACTGAATAGAATTTATGTCTTTGGATTTTTAATATTCTACAGAATGATTATCTGCTCTGAACCTGCCTGTGATTGTCTGTTAATGTTTTGATTTTGGCTTATGACCAGCTGAAAAATCTTGTTTGCAGGTTGGGCATACTTGAAGCCTGTATTGTGACTGCTTTCACAGACTGCTCTGCTCTGTGAAGCAGAACACAGTACAGCTGAATATGTTGGGATATCACCAAGAAAAATCACAACTCTGAATGCTTTGAAGGATTCAGGGATTGTAGGGAAACTTTGTGTACCCTCATGAGGAACACTGTTGGTATCATGCTGTCAGAGCAAGAACACTGGCAGGAGATTGGAGGGTAACATCCCACCAAGGCAGTGCTGAGAGATGGTGGGAACTAATGCCAAGCTGTGTTAATATCTGTTTATCTATGCCTGTTACTGGGAGTTTCTGTGGGTATAGAGGCTTGGGTCAGATGAATGTCATCAAATAAGGTCTTTGGAGACTATGAAGTGGTCAAAATAGACTTTGGTCAGTTCAGGGTTGAAGGAAATACAGAATCTAAAAGGATGAGCCTTCAAGGATAATGAATTATCAGATTTGTATGTGATTGCTGGTGGGAATTTGTGCTGTGATTATTTTGAAGGCAATAAACTTTATTGTGGTGTCAAGAGTAGGGAATACTTTTCACAATAACACTGAGTCTGAAGGAGTCAAAGTAAGTGAGAATGCACATATTGGAAGAAATGTTATCGCTGAGGAGAAAGAATTTTGTGGTTTTTGTTTGAAGTCTTTGTGTTTTCTTGTTTGTTTTTTGTTGTTGTTTGTTTGATTGTGTTTTTTTGTTTGTTTGTTTGGGGTTTTTTTTGTTTTTTTTTTTTTTTAAAAGAGAAAGCAACCACAAAACAAATCCCCAAACCCAAACCAGAGGCAATTGATCCTCTGAAATCCTATAATTGGCACTTAAGTGGAGTGAGGAGTGCCACAGAGAATGCAGCCTATTGGTGGTTTAACTCCTGCAATTCCATCAATGTCAAAAGGACTGAATGTCTGGCTTGACATTTGATCATCTGTATCTTATGATGTAGGGGATGTGGCTTGACTTAGCTGTTGGATTTTAATGTAAAATATTTGGATTTCACTGTGGTTGTTGCTTTTATACAGCATTTTCCATTACTAACCTAGGAGTTCAGATTTCAGTAAATAGAAAAGAAATTGAAAAGAGAAATGCAAAAATTGTTAGTGAGGTAAACATAAAGGGTATGCTCTTAGGAAAAAAAAAAATATATTGAAATTTTTTGGATTCATCACAGCAAAAGGGTAATCATTTGCTTTGTTCTCACAATAAAGTGTGTTTCCTTGACAGCTGGTGGGGTGTAGGGGCATATAAATAGCTTAAGAATTAGACTTTAAATGTAATCTGTGCCACACAGTGACTTTAATTTGAGTCAGTAATGCCAAGTGACATCTATTCCATTAAGTTTTTGGAGTCCGCTGTAAAGAACTCTGGTAGACGTAAGATGAATATTATTGTTCCTGTCAATGACTAATTATACCAAAGCATTTCATATTCTTTTAGTTTAAATGGTGCAAAAGACTTGTATATTAACTTAATACACCTAGAGGTCTGAAAATTAGTGGAAAAACTCCAAATGACATTTCAGACCTTCATTTAAAGTAGTACACATCCACACTCATACATACCCATATATGTTCTACCTCTACCCTTCTGTTGAAACATGCTCTATTTAGTATTTTTATTGAATACTGAAACAAAGGAAAGCTTACAGCTTTTATGCACTACTGTCTTAGAATCTGTTAGCATGTTTCCTAGTTCTGTCCAATTATACTACTTTAGAAAAAGAATTTCAAATACATTTTCATTTGAAAACAAAAGCACGTCAAACTATTTGTGTCAAAGAATGAAAGCATTAACCTATATTTCCTCTAGCTCAGCTGTATTTTTATGCACCAGAACCATCTGCACTGATGGATTTAAGCTACAGCTGCTGTCATCTAACCTCTTATATGTTAAATGTTTGCAAGCAATTCAAGAATCACATAATTGTGATTATTTTTAAAAAAAGTTTAAAAACAATTTCCCCCCAAATAATAGATGTTTCTGACTAAAAAATAATAAAAGAAGGAGAAGTAAAAACCTCTGTCCTATGAACATGTGGAAACTGCAAAAATATATATTGGTTGGTAATATCCCTTTTTGGATTAAAGTAAGTGATTTATATTACTTCTGTTTTTTTTTTTTTTTTTTGTTTGTTGTTGTTGTTGTTTGGGGTTTTGTTGTTTTTTGTTTGTTTGCTTGTTTTTGTTTTACTTTTTTTTTTTTTTTTCTGGTTTTGGGTTGGTTTGGGGTTTTTTATTTCTCCCAGAAACATTAAAAGTGTATTCAGCTCTTCTACATTCTCAAAGCAGTAGTTTTTTGAAGTAGTTTGTCAAGGAGTTACCCTTCACTGAAAGTTTTTAAGTATCTCCAAACCCTGTGGAGTTGTTTTGTCAGGCTTAAGACTGCAAATAACTAGGTTCCATAGACTTCATAACATCAGAAGTTAACATGTACTTTTTTAGAGGAAAATCTTATGCTTGGATTTAAGAAATGGAAATTAAGGTCTTTACAATTCTGTATTCAAAATAAAATGGAACAGTAGAGGCAGAGCACAGGGCACAAGGATGAATACAAATCATTGCATAAGGGACTATTGTGGAGGGGTGGAAATACAAGCAGATTGGAGTATAATTAAAGGATGGTGTGAGCATTTTGGTAGGAGGATGTTAGAAATAATTTCAATTCCATTACAGAAACAGTAGTGGATGCAAAAGCTTTGTTATTGGCTGGGTAGCAGCCCAGTGAACTCCTGAAGATTTCAAATTGATGTGGGTGTATAAAAAATTGGTTGAATAATTCTAACTCAATTATAGCTATTGTGATTTTCGATTTTCTACACTACTGAAAAAAAGGACCATGGAGGGAAAGAAAGACTAAGGAGTAAGTGGGGAGTATCTTGAAACACAAGCAAACCTTAGAATATCATAAATATTTAATTGCATGAGCAGAGTAAGATGTGGCTGTTGTCTACAAGGTATAATTATCTACATTAAAATGGTTCATAAATTCCTGCACAGACTAGTATCCTCAGTATTGTGATGTAAACTGAAACTTTGCTGTCTTTGTGATACATATTTGCTGAGTTTTGCAGGTTGCTCCAGAACTTCCTTCAAAGTCTGGTTCTCAGGATAGACATGGAGTCTCTAGGTGTTGTCCTGGGCATTACTGGAGTTAATTACTGCCCCTCAGGTGAAATTAGCACAAGGATGCACTGGAATTTGGTATGTCACCAGAAAAGATTTAAAGAGCAAGTGTTATGGTGTACATCACAACTTAATGTTCTTGTGCCCCCGTGCCAGTCAGTTCAATGTAACCATCACCTCTGAAAGCATCTATTTTGGGCACTTTGCTTCTTGCTCTTGTCACCTCTATGCTGAATTTTCAATAATGTCTGAGTTAGATGACTCGATACACTGTGCACCCTTGTAAACTGACCATACAAGCTTGAATTCTAGAGGGAAAATCCTTTTGCTTCTGTTTTCACAAATATTTATGTGAGAAAACTTTCTCTGTGAAATGTCTAGATGTCGTAAAACTTGTTTCAGTATCCTACTGTTACACAGGGCTATCTGAACAGGCTCTTTATCCTATGTATGTCTATTTCTTCCATATGCACAAGAGACACTATCTTCACCTTGCTACCAGAGCACAACAAATACCAGTGAGATATGGGTTAACAGTAATAAGGACCATCTAATAGCACTACATCACACATAGGCTGAAGTCCTAGCATATTTTTTTTAATGCATTTTGATGCATATCTGCTCTGGAGATTTGTCCTACAATAACAGATATAGATATAACAGGTATCGTCACTTTGTCTAAAAGCCCATTAGCAGAGCAAGAACAGTCCTCAGGAGCAGTTATGCCTGCTTGTTCCTAGATACAGAAAACTTTAAGTAATATTTTTCAGCTTTTTTAACATTAAAAAAAAAAAAATCAAAGTAAACCTCATCTACTTAATGACACTGCTTCCACTTGTACTGCCATCATCATTGACATCTTTGTTACTAGTACAGAATTTATTTCAAGGGTATTGATTGTGTTCTGCTTTAAGTTACAGAAACACTGATATTTGATATCATTAACTTTGGTTCTGTCTCTTGTTTACTCTTACCACTTTTTATAGCTTAACATGTAGGCTATTTCCTAAAGAAGAAATAAACAAATAGAACTATGATACAACTTTAAATAAGAAATAAAGATTGTGAAATACTACCTGTGAGAAAAGCAGATTGAGCTACTTTACTGAACTGAATGTTGTGTCCTAATTATGACAGGGAGTTTGGTAATACAGACAGTGGTCTGCAGGAAAAACATTGCTTCTGACTGCATTACTATTCTATAACACTATTCATTCTCTTTCTGAGTAGTGCCTAGAGCTGTATGCATAAAAACAGAGAAATGCATCTTTCTGGTAATGATCCAGCCTATCCTACCCTCAATACAGAATGAAACCTAAGAATTTCCAACATTTGGCCACTGCTTAGTCAGCAGTGAGTATCATCTTCATCTCTGTCCTTTTCAGTTGGCAAGTCCATTTTGTGCAGGAAGGAATTGCTTTTCTGATCATGACTGAAACTTCCCCCTACATATTTCAATGTTTATATGTTGTTCTGGTCCTCACTGATTTAAAAACAATGGAAAGTGCAAGGTATGTGAAGAGTTGGCATATTATACAATCAAAATTTATCTGAAAAGAAAGAGGGGAACTATGACTTTGTTTTAGTGAGATATGTAAGCATGTGTATAATAGTAAAAACTTGACTGTTCCCTTTGATATATTTAACTTGTAGTTGTGGCTCTTGTTGAACTCATTTTAGGAGCTTTGAGCATATTTCCAAGTCTTCTTTTATGAAATTTCTTATAGTGCTATATGAATGTCACTTGGAGGAGGAGTAAAACTATTTCAAGAGCCTCTTGTATTTTTCTACTGTAACAAGCATATAAGATGCTCATAAATATGCAATCAACTATCAAGTACATAGACTCTGGAAATGTCAAACCCTTATACTGATCACTTTTTGAAAGAGCTGGAATTTTGGTGTTGCTACTAATTACTATAACAATTGTGTTGAAAATGAGTATTTACCTATATTACACTAGCTAAACAGTACAGGGAAATCCAGTAATGCTGTGCAAGGTGACAGAGATAAGGCTAAATTCTGGGTTTGGTTCACTTTTTAAATATACTATTTGTCTGGCCTCTCACTAAGGTTATTAGAAATACTGGCATTGTGTACTGAAAATAGGCTTGGACCTTTACTGTGCATAGTGTATGCTCTCAGATTCTTGCTTATCTCCTAGTTCTGGCTATGTCATTACCAAAATTTCTCCTAGTTTTACATATTCCACATTGTTGTATAGCAAAATGCAAATACAATTACAAATATAGTTTTCTCTTTCAGAAAGAGGAGACCACATTTATTTAAAAAATAAATGTTTGAACAGGGCCAGTAGGGTTGTCTGTCATCCTTTTTGACATGTGGTACAGCTTTGTTGTGAGGAACGTTATTACATGGAAGAACAAGTTACTGTATTTTTTTCTTCCTCTTTCATGGTGATGCTAATAAATATGCGTTGTCTTTGGAAACTTCTTTAATGCTACGTGGCTTTAATTTCAAGTATTTTTTTCTCACAAGAAAGTTAAGAAGTTAAAAATTCTTAGAAAAATGTCAGTAGAGAAAAAAACAGTTTTTGCACAGAACATGAGTTCTGATGGTAACTTTTTAGGAAAGAAAAATTTTACTTTGATGTTTTTATTAAATCACATAGGAATAATGTAACTTGATATTATCATAATAAGAAAGCTTTAAGATATTTCATTTTGTACTATCATTTTGATTCATTTGATTACCCTTATATTTCATTGACATGTTCCTCAATATAAGTGGAAAAAATGAATAATCTTGTCATATAATAAAAGAACTACTGCCCAAAACTAATAGTAGCACAGGGAAAATGTCTTTCTAATCAACATAGTAAATCCTATTCCTTTAAGACACTGCCAAGAGGAAGGATTGCATTGTGTCTGATCCATTTGACTGAAGACTCAAAGTCTGAACAGTAAGGATCATAAGACAAAACTAATTATTTAAGAGTTTTGTTTTACAGAAGGTTACTATAACAGGAATTTTTCTTTTCATATGCATTTTATATGAAGTGTTATGTTCCCCGGTGATTGAAATTTAAAGATGAAATACAGATAAGTTAATGTCATTTTGATATAGGGATTTTCACTTAGAACAATATGTAGTTCACAGATTGACTATTGAGAATTCTATTTCAGTAAGTGTTTATTGACATGATTTCTCATTAGTGCCAACAGGTAAGTAAGAAACAGAAGTCTTCTATAATACAAGTTTAATAATGTCAGTGTGGGTTAATTCCATTTGTATTTTGATGAAATTTTTCATATCTCCATTCTACAATTGGATAGCCTTTCTAGTGGTGACACAAGGCAGAATTGATCTATTCATATACAATCACTTCCAGTTCAGTTAAAGTTAGTGGTAGTCTGGCACTGAGATTTAAGTACTTTTTTTCCCCCCTTCTTCATTGCAGTTAATATTTGTGAGTGTATGAAAAAAAAAATAGTAATGCCAAAGAGGGTACCGGGCGCATTGTGCCCTGCTTGGACAGTGGGTGCTACAGCTAGGCTCCTCCTGGGGCACTGAGGGTGCCTGCTGTCACATGAGCTCCAAGTGCCCACAGGGAGCTGCTCTCTTTCCAGTTGCAAGCTGAAATCTCTGCTACTCTCTTACATCATTAGATGACCTAATAAAATTAATGAGACATGTTTTTACAACCTTCTCTCAGACAAGGTAATAGTAATGACTGTATTTTATATGATAGAGTGTTTAAACTGTCAGCATGGAAAAAAATCATACAAATCCAGTGTAAATACTTCAAGCTGCATAACGTAATTTTTAATCTTAAAAAAGCATCAAATATGCACAGTTAGCTAATAAATGACAAATGAATAATTAATTCAACATAAAAGGGAAGAGAGGTATTAACATTTTACGCACAGATACTCTTTTTCTTTGACAAGCTGTTACTGAACCACTAGATTTTTAATTCTACCATGTTCATTCAAAGCCTTGCAGCAATATGGAGATGCGTAATGATTTTGAAGGACATATGTGAATGTGTCTTTGCCTGTATATGGGTGTTTCATATAAATAGATTAGAGAGAGAGACTTTTTGTACTACTTGTTTTCAGTCATTCACACTGACAGTAGTTGGAGGAAGTTAGTGGGGCTGTAAACTAAGACATAGGTTCCCTAGAGAAACATATTTGCTGAACTACTACTTTTTTTTTCTTACCTCAAAATTCCATGATCTTTGTGCACACATACAAGCTAGTAAGTTGTGAAATAAATACCCAGAGTTGATATTTTTGAGAAAGTTTTAACAAGGTTGAAAAGATCTTGATGTAGTTCCTCAAATAATGTTTCACTTTCTGGAGCTCAGACAACTCAGTTCACAATAAATAATGAACCCCTAGTATTAGCTATAATATAACATTAAATGTTTGTGAGAGTGTATGTTAATAAACCATGAATATTAATTTGTAAGTAATCCAGAGCTGACAACACCCAGCATTCAAAACTCATGCACTAGTCCTCAAAAAAAAAAAAAAAAAAACAAACCAAAAACAAATTTCAAATTAGATAAGATTACTTTTTAATGATTAATTGTAGGTTCTTTATATCTGTCTTCTGCTTTTCAGCCTTTAGATTCAATGTTTTCTTTACAGCCCAAATGAATAGAAAAGAATGTAATCTAAAATAGTTACTATATGACCTCAAGGAATTGAAATTTTCAGAAAAATACCAATTATAACAAATCTTGTGGTAAAGCCACTGGAAGAGTGCATTACATTGTTTTGTACAACTTAGTTCTTGAAATATTTTCCCTTTTATTTTTGATCCTCACTTTTAATTTTTTTTTTATACTTTCTAATATTATGTATGATACCATGTTTCTCTTAGGTATGCGAACATTGAAAAGCACACTCATGTTAATTTTGAGTTCTCTTAATTATATACTCTTAAAATAACCACTGTTTAAAAATTTATTTCCTAGACAGGTCAAATCTTTCATCAGTTCTCTTTGGATGAGTAGATTTTCAGATTATTTTAAGATATCTTCAAGACTTAGAAATTTGACCCTTATTTTTGTAGAGATATAACATGTCAGCATACACCTGCCTGAAGAATAACTGTCTTTTTATTTTCTTCTCCCATCAGGCAGACAATAGGATACATGAGATGATTAGAGACACAATAAGAATTCATCAGGACTAGAAATGTTTAATAGTTTTTTTAAATTTCTTGGCATATATATGTCAAGAGAAAAGAAAAATGTCACTAGGAGGGAGGAACTGAAAAAGGATACATCATTTCTTCATTCCTTTATATTCAAGGAAAAAAGGCGAGTATTTCTGAGATCACTTCGGAAATGGCAGAAGACCCTATGCTCTTACTGAATGAACTCTTCTAATGGAAAAAAAAAAAATGTCCAGGAAAAGGCAGCTCAGGTGTTGTGAATATCATCTACAACTTATCTTCATTTTAAGTAAAATTAGGAAGAAACACAAGGTTTGTATCTTTTGTGGCCTCTCCTTGCATTTTGGAAATGAAGACGTGATCTTTGCTTTAATTTGTGAACCTTTAGGAAAAGATTTCTGCTTCTGTTTTGTTTGCTGTTCCCTGATTGATTCTTCAAACTTATTCCAATATTTCTTTCAGGAGAAGAATGTGAACATCATGCAGAGACTGCCTGCCTTGAGGCCAAATAGAACAGTATTGGAATAATTCAAATTTGCCAGATGCTCTGATGATTATTTCTGGGAGCAATTAAAAAAATATTGAGGTAAGGTGTTGTCAAGGAAAACATTGCACACTATATTTTCAGAATCAAAACTTTCAGAATCATCATCCATAGAAAATAAGAAAGCCAATACATTAATGAGTAACTCTTTTACTGATATAACTAAAGTCCTTTTTGTGTCTGAAGAACTTAAAACCAGGACTTCAACATCTTGGGAGCAGGAAACATCAATTTGCAACTACCCAGCCTCTGGATGTTACTGGGGTTCTACATACCAATATAGTAAGGAAGTATTTGAAACAAATCAAGAACGCAGTTAACATTTCTACTTTATTCCTAAATGGCAAACTTGCACAGGTGAATGAAATCTGAGAGATTTTTCTGTTAATGTTATGGGAGAGTATCTACAGACATTTCAATGATATGAACTGTACAAAAGTTTTCTAAGCACAACATAGAAAAGGCTGAAGTCACTTTAGCCATTACTTTGGACAAGAGTAAGGAAAGTAGTTTGTACACCTTATCTGTGTTCATAAAACATACTGTTTACATATCTATAAAGACATTGTAAAGTTTTCAGATACTTTAATATACTCAGATGACATAATAACACAGCAGTCACCACGGTTTCAAATGGATTGACATATTCAAAAGCCTCAGGCAAAACCAGATTACATTTGACATCATCAGTTCTATTCTGAGTGATATTTGTTGCTAAAGTCCAATTTGTATCTCCAGTCAGTTCTATCTTACGACACTACTGCTTTGTTTTATCTTCTAAATGGGCTTGGTGATCTGAAGCTTGTTGAAGCAAGTCCAATCTCCCATTAAAATCTCCTCCTTCTTAGTTACTGGCAGAGACAGATTAGAAAAATATAAAAATATTTCCAAACCCTTTACCACTGATAGCTGAGCAATGGTTTTCAAACCTGTCAGAAGTGACTAATAGACAAAGAGGTTGGAATGAATTTCTTTCAGCATCATCACTAAATCCTCCAAGATGTTACTGATGCTATTTAGACCGAATCTGTGTCATGTGACTACAGAATGGAATAAATAAGCACTTAGGGTTGCAAGTTGAATTAATGACAGGCTGTGTATCCCAGAGTGTGATAAATTATAGTTTGCTGCTGGCAGCAGTAAGTATTCAAACAAATTTTTCTGCATTATGACAATTTCTTAAGGCTTTTATAGAATTCATGTATAATAGGAGAACTGGATACAGGGAAGATTATTAGGAAACTTATGAAAAGATTTTAATTTTGTGATTTCAGCAATGTCTCTAATTATCAACATAGCCTATCATTTACTAAGTGGTTAGTTGTACATATGAGACCTTTATTTTGTACTGTAATTACAGTATATAGAAACAATATGCTTCTTATGGGTGACTGCATATAAGTGGGTTGTTAAATGTCATTAAAGATGTTTTGTTATATGTGTATTTATGAATAAATATTTTCAGTTTTCCCTTTCAAAAATTTTGCTGAATGACCCTTAGAAACAGATGCCAAAAAAAGAAATTTCTGTATAACAACAATATTAGTTTAAAGCATGTCTTGCTAAGCAAATTAGAAGCCCTGCTGGTAAGGAGATTTTAAAGGTAACAATAGATAAACCCTATTTTTATCACTACCTTTTATATTATGTCTGTTTTAAAGCTCCTTTGCACTCACTGCATTTTGTTATTATCTACTGCCCTCATAGTTCCTTTTTGTTTGTTTGAATTTGGAGAGGTGTTTGGTTTTCTTTACACTAATTGCTTATTGTCAGGAAAACATTACAAATACTGTTCTAATATGAATAGGACTTTGACTACCTGTCAACTCAATATTTTGACTTAGTAAGAACACTAAAATAATCTGCTAGGACTTAGTAGGAAAGGCCTGGAAATTTGAAACGAAGCTTTGATTTGATTGGGAGCTTGAATTACCAGAAAATTATGCAAGCAGGCTGCATCCAAAAGAGAGGGCATTTGATTGCAGCCACTCTTGACCTTCATATAAAGATTCAATATTACATTAAAGCTTTGATTAAAATCGCTGGTATGGATCTGCCAACACTTTCTCATGTCAGGCTTTTCAAACAAGACAAGCCTATTACTATTTTAAAATATTATAATTAGTAACAGATACCATCAATCAGAGAAACTTCTCTAAATTAATGTACTTGATATAATTATCTTTTACTCAGATCCATTATATTTACCCGTTTTAATTATTTGTTATGTTATAGATACAATAACATCTTTGCTGGACAGCTGCAACTGGGATATAAATATTTCAAGTATTTCATGTTGTCTCAGCAGTGCTAAGTGGTCAGAGTAAACTGATGAATACAGTCTGTACTTTTTTTTAAGGAGCGAATCATGAGTAGAATTATCTCTTTTAAATGAAAATTAATTTGACTGATCTAGTGTAATACTCCAAGTTTGCTATAGACCATGTCTCATACCCTTCCTCACAGTGATTAATGAAATGTTCCCATAGTGATTAATGTTACATGGAGAAGCATATTGTTGGTGCAAGCAAAATGGCTTAATCCAGCTTTCTGTTTCCTAAGTGGTCTGTAAGAGGATATAAAACTTGGTAAGACAGCAAATGTAGTTTATTAAGTATACAGATTTAAAAAAAAAAAAAAAAAAAAAAAAAAAAAAAAAAAAAAAGTAAACCCAAAGGTTTACCCTGTTTTTTTTTCAGAAGAAAGTGTCTCTATTTGAACTTGACTATTTCCAGTTCTTAATTTTGTTACAACTTGTCCAGCTGTTCACCAGGAGTGTTAGCTCCAGTATTTACTGTCAGACTATGAAGCAAAGGGAAGGCTCACTCTCCTAGCCAGCTATCGATATCTATCTACAAGTGTACAGACACTTGCGTTTCTGTGTTTGTATATGTGTGTATGTATATACATACACAAAAATATTGAAAATAGATATGTTTGTATAAAGGTAAAAATAACAGTTAGCTATGCAATGTTGAGAAATAATTACACAAGGAACACATAAAGAACTTTGTAAACATTTAGTGTAGATAAATGCCACTTTAATTCAAGCATTACTTGCTTTGTGTTTAGCAGTCATAATCTGTGAAAAAAATACCACTTGTTTTTCTTCTTTTTTTTTTTTTTTTTTTTTTAATTTTATGTTCATACCTTTCCTAAAAGTACAATCTGGAAGAGCTCTACAGTTTCCACAGCAAAGCTAGCTCTTGGGCAAGCTGGTCTACCCAACTTTCACTCTTCTTAGCTAATTCTGGTGGCTAACTTTCTCAAGGAAAATTGATTTTGTATTTTTAATATCATTCTCATGAATAATCAAAAGAAACAAAAGCTGTATACTGTACCCAGATGTTAGATATACCCTGAAGACACTGAAAGATACTTCAAGCCATGTCTGTATTAAAAAAATAAGGTTTGTGGGACCAGTAATATATGTCCATGTGGTTCTAGTTTTGCTTGTCTTCTAAAAACAGCACATCTCCTTATGCAAGCTGATAAGCTCTTCTTACCTGGCAGGTGAATGAACTGCAAGTAAAGCATCTCATAGACACAGCTGTGACCTCCTGCAGCATATTACAGATACCTGGGATATCTCGGTAACTTCCTGCATTTTGTAGCTGCTAATGTGACTACTCTGAAGAACTTTGTAAGGCAATTACTATGGGGTGAAACAGATGTTAATTCATTATTTAATGGCAGGTAGTAATAACACAATTTATTAAAGGTATGTGGAGTAATTCAGTATTTGAGCATTGGTAGCAGTGACTAAACAAGGAATATTTTGTCCAAGACCAGGACTTGTACACAAATTCTAGCCTACTTAGCTTATATAACAATACATTTTAGTGGTCTTATATTGAGAGTTTGAGTTTTTTAAATTTAATTTTATGAAACATATACTTAAGTCAGAATATTTTACAGTCCAATAGAAAAAAAAATCCTAAAATTCGAAAGACAGTAATTGTAGTACGCTATTTTTAAAGATGCTAAGTTAAAAGTTAGGAAAAAAAATGTTATAACCATATTAAATTATCCAGAGTGATTCAGATATTTAAGGAACTTTATTTTTTTTTTCCTCATAAATGAGATGCATGAGAGATGGCTATACTTGTAAGATAGTTCATGTTGCTACATAAATTGGAAGCATCTGTTCTGTGCTGAAAACTACCATCCTGAGTCACAGAGAATTAAACATGGATGAATTCAGACTTTCTTGATATTTATTTTAGTGTTTGTTGTTGATCTAGTTGTTATTATTAGTAATATTATTATAGTATTATAATAGTTACTATTATTAATAACTGTAGCTGGACTGTAGCTGGATCAAAGATTTTGGATAATGGAAAATAATTTATTTCAGTTTATTGTTATACTGAAACCATGTTTCCTGATCAGCATTATGCTTGTCTTTGTGAGCAGATGAAAAATGGGTAAAGAAAATACAAACTCAATTCTGTGGTATTACCAAATGTAGTTTGCCATGATATGGGACTCAACTTTGAAGTGATATACATTTTAAGAGAAAGTTGTCAGAAGGTACAGGCTCTCTAGGTCATTTTTAACCTTTCGATTAATGAAGAGATTTAAAGAAGAATTGATTTATTTTTTATGCTTTGCCATTGTGCAGATGAATAACATTTCTCTCACTTTCATTGGATAAACCTTCAATAAACTTAATGTATTATTTCTCAAGGAGTCTTCCTGTAGCTATTCAGATGTCCACTGTGAATCTGGCTATTTCTTTCCTTTTAATAAATAAGTTTCTCTGTGACTCAGGATGGTAGTCAATGGCACACTACTGTTGTGGTTTGAGCCTGATTGGCAGCCAAACCCCACACAGCTACTCACTCCCTCTTCTCTTCCAGCAATGAGAAGAAACAGGTGAGCCAGGCCCGGTGTTTGAGATAGGACTGGGAAGGGAAAATCACCCTTTATGGTCACGAGAAAAAAGCAGACTCATTAGGGGAAGAAAAAAAACAACACATTTATTACAGGAACTAACAACACTTAAGAGATTAGGACAGTGAGAAGCATTGCCACATCTTGAGAACACCTTCCCCCCACCCCTCCCTTCTTCCCAGGCTCATCTCTGCTCCCGATATCTCTACCTCCTCCCCCCAGTGGTTCAGGGGAAGGGAATGGGCGGTGCAGTCAGTGCTGCCACTTCTTCCTTTTTTGGTGGGGGGAGCCTCTGGAACTTCTTCCCTCTGGTCCATCGTGGTCCCCCTCTCACAGGAGACAGTCTTCCACAACCTTTCTTCAACATGAGTCCCTCCCACTGGCCACAGCATTTCTTTACGCTGTTCCGGTGTGGGACACCAACTTTCTCCAACTGGAGTCCCTCCCATGGGCTGCAGCCCTTCCTGAGCAGCTCCAGCATGGGACACCCCCGCATGCTGCAATCCTCCCAGCGCTGAACTACAACAGCGGGGTCTACCTTTTCCCACAAGACCCCATCCTTCTTTGGGCACAGACACCTTGATCCTCCAGGCGGAACAAAACACAAGCCATAAATCAGTGTCTGCTCCACCATAGATCTTCATGGGTGGTGCGGGGGAGGGCGCCCTGCTGTCTCACCACAAGATATAGGGAGGTCTCTGCTCCGGCACACTTCCCTCCTTACTTCCTCTTTTCCTCCACTGACCTTGGTGTTCATGCAGCTGCCGCAGCTCTTCCTCACAAGTCCATCTGCTCCTCACCACATCCCTTCTGAAATATGTTATCACAGAGGCACAGCTGATTGGCTCAGTTTTGGTGCAGAGGTGGAGCTGACTTGGAGCTGGGGGATCTTTGAGGAGCTTCTCACAGGGGGCCATCCCTATAGCCCCCTCACCTGCTACCAAAAACCCTACCACTCACTCAAATGCAGGACGAGTACAAACTTAGGCTCCTGAAAAATATTACAGTGAGAATAGATGTGATAAAAACTTGAATGATTCTCACTGCAATTTCAAATTGGCAATTTCATGGTTTCCATAGGGTTTTAGTGCTATATAAAGGAAATGCAGGCAAACAGAATGCAAAACTCAGCTCACTAAAATATGTGTGGAGTAAGATAAGGCCATTACAGCTTTCTCAATACAAAAGGCTATATTTTAGTCTCTCCTTACTTCCCAGAAAGAAATAAGATAAAAGAAGTAATTCACATCAAATGGGTGAATGAAGTTTTATTGCCTTTGTTGTTAGAAAGTGTGTGAGCTCTGAATAAAGACTTTTCTGGGATCAAGCCACTTACAATGTCATTTTTCTTGGTGATTCTCTGGACTCTAATAACACTTGAGCTCATTATTCAGCACCACGCTCAGTGTGCCCTCCTTCCCCTATCTGGCTGCCCATTTTCACAACCTTTGTGGAAACGTAACAAAACTTTATCATTCAACCAGGGTGAAATTATCTAGCAAGTTGAGAGTGTTATGGTGTGCATAGACACAGAAAGACATTGCATATGATCTGCTGGAGGAGGAGACACAGCAGAAAGACAGAATGATGGAAACTTCAGGGAGAAGAGAAAGACAGAAAGGTCATAATTAAGGGAAAGAATAAAGAAGATCAAGAGTCTTTATCAAGGTAATGAGTGTTATAGTGTTTGGTATACCTGAAAGAAGGAAAAGCAAGTTCTTGTATTCAACATTATTTTGTGTGCATGCATATTTCTGAATTCACAATAGATTTCACACTTTTCTGCAGTACATGCTTACACTTTCAACATGCAGTCTGATTTCCATTCCCGAGTTCTAATTCTTCTAAAAAACAATTATTTTTCCCTCACATGCCTTCACCAAATAGAATGTACATATTTTTGAGATATTTTTTTTATGGGTTTTTTTTGTTTGTTTGTTTTTCATGGGAGCATAGCCTTTGGACTAAGGATACCCCAGGGAAAGTACAAAAAAAGGAAAATTTATACAAAGAGTATTTATAAAGATGAATCCAGTTGGACACCAGGGCTGAGGAGGAATAGACCTCAATACTACCATCACAAGTCTCTCAGTGAGACCTGGGGACACTGGTGACTCACTGTGGCACTCCCAGACTCTCATCCTACCACCCAGAGGGCCTTGGGGATGATAAGCATAACATCAGAGGAATGGGATAAGTTTTCCTAAACTTTCTTGTATAACAATTTTAAAGGTATTACTAATTATTCAGTCTTGTATTCCTTTGAACTACTATATTTTAATGGTAATTATTAGTCTAGTTAAATTATATTTATTGTTAAGATTTTAAATAAGTTGCCAAGAAATTCTTGGCTCCATGTCTACCATGAGTTCCTTTTTTCCCCTCAAGAAGATACCAAAAGGAACACTATGAAGGTGAGAACATGAAACCAATTCTCATGACCCAGGGAAGGATGTTTTTGTCATTTGGCTTTTGTGTATTTCTTCATGAAGTTACTGTCAGTCTTTCTCTTGTATACATGTTTATTTTGGATTAGGAATTTTAAAAGGACTCTCCATCATCAAGGGTGAGCGGAGACCTAAATCTTGCATATTTTCTTTCTGTATCTTTTTCTCCCCATCACAATGTACATTTATTTACTTAAAGTATAGCAGCTTAAAAAGGATAGATTGGTGAATGGCTTAATAGATAGGACTTTCTCTTCATATCTAGGTATCTGCCTATGCTACTTCAGTGCCGTTTCAGTACAGTTCTCTAGTCTCTAAGGAATGGGTAATGGAGTTTGAGCACTTAAGGATATGGTCCATCATTCCGTGAGAAGAAACAAGGGTGATGTTAACAGCCTCATTCTAGGAGAGTTTTTGCTTGAGAAGAAGCCCCAGTAGGGGTGGGCACTTTCTCATCTGCTTCTTGGCTCTAACGGCATGAGTAAAAGTAAAAATTTGTGTTTGACCTTTGTGTCACTTTGTTCTGCTGGGCTTTAGCACTATAATTTCCTTTGGGTTTACTTTCATCTGCAGATCTGTGAGATTTTTCACTTGTGCAACCTGTCTTCTGTTTTGACAAGTTTGCTAGCCCCAAGCTGT
This sequence comes from Tyto alba, assembly GCF_018691265.1. NCBI lineage: Eukaryota > Metazoa > Chordata > Aves > Strigiformes > Tytonidae > Tyto > Tyto alba. The sequence continues at coordinate 34,220,912 of NW_024881276.1, read as the reverse complement.
TCTCTCTCATACTGTACCTCACACTAACTTCTGAGTAGTTTCTTCTTTATCCTGAATTAATTTGGTATTTTACTGATGAAAAGCTTCCTGATCAGTACTTTCCATCAACTCAAACTCTCCTGTTGAGCAGCAAAACTGAAAATCATTGAGATTGACAATTTACACCTCTTAATTCAGAGCATTAATAGCTTGTACAGCCATCTTTCCCCTCTCATTTATTTCTGGTGAGGATTTATTTTGTGTTTCTGTTTGTTTTCTTTTTTTCTTCATTATTAGTTTATAGCAGATTTCACTTACAGGCTGATGTATTGCCAAGGGCAGAGAGAGAGAAAAAAGGAAGAAAAGTCCCTTTGTAGTTTTTCCTTTTTTACCTCTAGGTAAGTAGCTGGCCAGATTTGACCAGCACAGCTGTTTTTTTAAACTCCAGCTTTCTTAGTGATGTTCTAAGAACAGTTGTTTTACAAGGTAAGCTACATTTTCAAGTAATTTTGCATTTTTTCAATTTTTTGTCCTTCACTTACTGAACAGACAAGTAAGTTACCTCATAAATAACCACTGTTCAATAATTATAGAGTCAATTTTTGCTTAATACATTCAAACTACAGACAGATTCTAAGGCATCCATCAGTGCACTTGTAACTAGTTTCTGTAAGTTTTATCTTCACCTGTCCTTAAAAAAGTGTGGTCGGGTGATGTGGTTTGGGGAAATAGAAGGACTAGGGCTCGTCTCAGTAATGTCCTTGAATTGTTTTGTGACTATGATCAAGTTTATATCACTATAGCTTGCCCCTCTGCCTGTAAAAATGAGGATACTGCCTCCTGCAGACCTCTGCAATCCTCTGATAAAATGTGTAAGGTAAAATCCCAACTCCATAAAGTCTTTATTCATATAACTGACTTTAATCCTTTGACTAAACAAGTTAAGGAAGTATTCACAATTCTTCTGTTGCTTAAACACATAGGTTTCTAAGTACAGAGCAGTATTCTCCCCACTGCCATGCCAAATTTAATTATATGTTGAAAAAAGGGTTTTGTCTTACTTTAACAAGAACCCTAACCACTCATATTGTCATACTGATACTTCAGAATGCCTATTTGTAATACAGATTTTAAGTAGCAGGATAGAATGTTGTATTGGGTAGTTTCCATGAAGTTGCTTTTGTTTACATTTATTTGTTTATAAATGGAACTAACATAAGTGTCAATATTCCCTGCTGCAGAAGGAAAACAATCTTTGCTCTCAGACCTATATGCTCCTCAGGCAAGGACACCACTCAAGGCACTGCTAAGCATCATTCAAAAAGTTATCCCTTTTTGTTATCTGCTTAGAATCACTGTCTGTCCTATCACCTTAAGGAACTCACTCAATTCTAAGTAATGTCAAAGGGAATTTTTTGAAGGGCATCAGTAACTGTTTGCAGATTTTAATTAAACATGGTTAGAAATATTGTCAGCTTACTCACTCTCTGTTGATATACAATATTCATAGAATATTACACCTTATGGAGTTCTGCATATTTTTAGTTCTCTTAGAAATGTATAATGTTTTATGTAAATCATAAAACCACTTGGTTAATTTTTAATTGTATGTGTTTCAATGAAATTTTGAACTATTTTGTTGCTTCTTTGCCTTCCTAATTCTCTTTATTCTACTAAATTCTATCTCCTGTGAATTGTCCTTTTTGGAATCAAGAAAAAAATTCTTCCCATCTCTAACTAGCTTCTTTCACTATATGAGTACCTTCCAGTCTCAGTACTGGAAAATTGATTTTTTTTCCCTTCAGTTTATGTTCTTGAGAATAAAGAAATTCTCATTACTGAATTTTTTATTGTACTATCAAAAGTATAGAATTAAATGAATTTAGATAAATATTTGTCTATTAAACTATTTTTGGATGCTTTTCTCAGAGTAGTAATAGTATGGTTCATGGGGAATAATTTTAATCACATTGTTGATGTCTGGTTCACATTTATTCAAAAAGAACATTGCTTGTAGTCCTTTTGTCTGCATTCCTGCTACCTACAATACATAGAATACCCTTTATCCCAATGACAATGAAAGATGCAGTTACACTGATACAGAATTTAAACTCGAATATGCACAACTCTTTCTACAAATATTTTTTTTTCTTTTTGATTTTCTGGGTATATGTTATGAAGCCTGTTTTGTACATTCTCTAAATAGTCCTTTTCATTTTGTATTTAAGGTGAGGTACATTTCAAATAAATGAGCTTATATTTGTTTGAAGTAGTCTTTTATCCAGTGCAGATGCAGTAGAACAGCAACCACAGTATCAAATACTGAAAGCCACTGGTAATTTTTTATGCTTTAGCCCAATACTAACTTTTTTATAAGGTGAATACCAAAGCTTCTCTTAACTTTAGTGAAAAGCAAAATGTCATATATGATGCTTGAATACAGGAGCATGTTTCAAGTCAAGAGAGAAATATATATAGAAAGGGTAAGCAAGTAAAAATATTTTAAAAACAATGATGTCTTTTGCTGTAGCCTTTATCTGGCTAAATAAAATCTGTAGAATTTTAGGGAAAATATTAAGAATTTTTTTTCATTTGACAGACAGCACCCCATCAGGCCTCTGAGACACTGTCATGATTCTAGCTCTGTTCTAAGGGTGTCATTTGCAGTGGACAGGAACTTATGGAATCTGTAGGAAATGGTCCATTTGTTGTAGCATTTTTGGCTGTACTCCTTCATTGTTTTTGCCCCCACTGTTGTGAGTACCCAAGCACTTAAACAGAAAACTGATCTTTACAAGGCAGCCCAACAGATCACTGATGACTCTCTAGGTATGAATTACACAGTATTGAGCATTTTGCCATTTTAGTATTCACATGTTACTTTTATGTAATGTTCTATCACACAGATTTTCAGATGGAAATTCTCCCACTGAATGATAGGGCAGTAATTTTCCTTAAAGGGCTCCTTTTGTCTGTTCTGATTAGCAATAACACTTCTCTAGTTAAAAGCGTGGCTTGCCATGACAGTTACATGTGATGAACAATCTTGGTTTTTGCAAAGTCTTAGGACATCACACCATTCATGCATTTTAAATAGAAGTTTAGCTGGCTTTGTTCATGTAGAAATTCATGTCTCTTCCGAACACAAGTTTCTTGGCTAGCGACTTCAGTTCTAACATCCTTTTCTCTGCACATAGAGAAAGGAAAGCAAACATTTTGCTCAAATTGATCATGTCTCAAGATGGAAGGAGAGGAATGAAAACAGAATTTAAACACCCAGTTTGGGTGACTTGGTTTGTTATGATCTCAGTAATAAAAGCACTCAGGCTCTGTGAAGGATAATTTAAAATGCCATTTATTAGAGCTAACAAAAAGTATTGCAGATAATCTGATGTTCCTTCAGCTGCTGGGACCCTTGAGCTATGCAGCACTGCAGGACCCTCTGGTCAGGACATAGCATGCTGTACAGATGCTGTCCCTGGAAGGGCCTCCCCAGTTTACTCCTAGAGCTGGTATGGGAAACCAGTAATATTAATAGTTTCTGGGATTCAACAAAAGAATGTTCCTATAGGAACTTGTTGATGCAGCTCTCAATGGAGGCAAGGACAGGCAGGAAGTTTACCAGCTGGTACCGAGTGGGAGCTGCCAGCAGTCTCCTTTGCTACAATCAACTGGCAAAATTTATCCTGTACCTGAGAGATATGTATAGCACATTGCAGCCTGAAATCCAGACTGCCCTGTCTGTGCAACACAGAACAGTATGGACTTGGATCAGTGCAGGTTAACTGTGCTGTGAATCACTGACTCCTCAGCGTGCAATGGGCCCCAAGTCAGGACTGCTACACTCCTTTGCCCTCAGGCGCTGTGTAATTCACCTGCATGGTGTGCTCTGCTCAACATGAGCAGTGTGACAAGCCTAGGAGGTATAATTGAAGGGCAATTGTGTGGTTTTAGCAGGTTTCTCTTCAAATTATAAAGGACAAGTGCATCTTAAAAATGCTGGTCCTGCCTAGGCTCACAGCAGCAACTACTGCAGTCAAAATCCGTTTTTGCCTGAGTAAAGTTGCAGGAAAACAGTGATTAATCAGACTCACATTTCTCTCAAATCATATTCCTCATTTGGCAGTGCTGCTAAAAACACCTGAGAGCCATCAGCATAGAATTTGTTTTCATATCAGATTTGTCCATCTTTGGTTTTCAGGCTTGTCTTTGTCTAATAATTGCTATGCAAATTGAGTGAGTTTGACATGCTCTGTACTTGCACCAGCAAGGGATCACATCACAGGCAAACTCAGTTTTCCTTTAGTCACATTGTGTGCTGGCTGCAAGGAGAGAAGCCAATTCTGTGTTATACCACAGGAACATGACTTAATCTTTTTGACATCTTCTGCATAGGGGAGCTCAGTACTTTGGGGCAGTTTTGCTAGAAAGCCTCCAGTTTATCTTGTCAATTTTACCAACAGCATCAACTCCTGTTTGCTCAGGCAAAAGGAGCAAATGAGGGACGCGCTCTGACAAGACAGATTCTTCATAGATGTCTCCTGGCTGCTGTTTCAAGATATCCAAACCTAAATTGACTTTGCCCCTGTTCCTGTGGCCTGAAACAAGACACCAAATGTAGCATGGTTTCACCTGGGAATAAGAACATTTGCAGTCTTTTTAATGTAGGAGAGATTCCTATCCTAGCAAGTAAAGCTGTTTGCTTTATGTAAGGTTTGTTGAATCAAATTTAAGCTAGTATAATAATTCAGCATAATAAACCTTCTAAGGAAATATTATTATGGAATGGGAAGACAACCATCAATTCCAGCTGCCTGTGTGAGTCTTTGTGCTCCCAATACTTAGGTGTTATGAGGTGCCTTTCAGTATGCAGGCACTGTTTAAAAAAGAAAAATAAATCTAAGCAAAGGATAATCGGACACATTTGTCCTCTGATTTGCAGAGCTGTTTGTGGTTTATTACTGTCCAGAGAATGGTCAGGACTGTACTTAGCATTTTATCTAAAATCTATACCAGTGTGATATTCCTCTAATTAGAATGGTTCTGGGTCTTCTGTACATGCGTGTTCTGTGTGGCATGTAGTGAATAAAGACAGTGTTGTGAACCTCCTCAGCAGTGCTTTCTGACAGTTTAACATTCTTTAAGCATTGTTCTCTCTTGCTGTTTTATATGTGAGAGATGATTAAACAGAGAAGTTATTAGCCAATTCAAAAATGATGGAGAAGTGTCTTTTATTGATCAGGCCCACCAGGAATGTCAAAGGGGCAATGTCGATAAGCTGTCAAACCTCATGGGATGTGGAAATTCAAGATCCTAACCTCATGAGCTAAAGAGTCATCTAGTTACCGTGTTACTACTTGATGTTATGAAGTGTCAGGAATTGAATTGTGGTGTACTAAGCTCATTGTTTCAAATTTCCCTCCACTGTGTCAAAAATAGAGTTTTTCTTAGCTGCTCAGCTTTACTAAGAATTAAACATTAACTCTTGTCTTTTGTATCATTCTTGTGAATAAATTAGGAAAACAACAAAATTAAGTCAATTTCAATGTCTTGTAGATACACAGGCTTGGTGTGGTTTGGTCTCATTTTTCCTTTCAGATCACTTGAAGGATGAAGATACTTAGAAAAGTGCCTTGATTATTAAAACAATAAGTACAAACTACTGTGATTGATGTTTTCTTAATTTGTAGTGACAGGTACAGACCATTTTTCACAGTTTTATTTTTCTTGTTAAAATAAAATAATTATTTTTTTCCCTTCTAGTTTCTTCTATTGAAGCTGTTCAGTGGCTTGTATTTCTGAATTTATTACCATTCTTAAAGTCCCCAAATAGTTTCATAGTTTAGATGTGATATTTTATGGTACTATTAATGTCAGCACATGTTCTTTGTCAGTATTCTATTTCAAGCTTTTTAAAAACAAAAAAAAAATTTGAATTCACCTTCTTTTGGGTTTTCCCTTCTGAATATGCTCCTTCATACAATCCTGTAAGCTAAGGGCAATCAACCAGCATGACAAAATTGTGTAAAAATATAACCCTGGTTCTGGAGGGTGTCTTCATTGCGTGCATGTTTTGAATATGCAGACTTTGGCATTCACATCTGGTAAGCTGAAAAACATTAAAAATTCCTAAACTTCACATTTTTATTCAGATAAAACTTCTATAACTTCCAGTTGGGACTTTCTATATTAAACTAGGCTATTCAGGATTCATGTAAACTGCTGTAAGAGAGTTCCTGTCCAGGTCAGTGAGCTGCATCAATCCTGAACAAAGACATTTGACTTTGGGGTAATAACTCAGATCTGTGTTAGAATATAAAATCTATGATGAGTGGAAAATTTGCAACCTCTCTGTACTGTGTACAAACCCAGGCATCTCTATTTAAACAGATTTCCTTAACTTTAGGTAAAATTTGGAGGGTAATCTTAATAAATGGGAAGTAGTTTCATGATTGGGAGCAAAAATGTAAATATTCACTGTAAAAAAAATGATACAGTTACATCACTTTCAGGCAGTGCTCCTGTGACAAAGTATATTAAAAAAAAAACTTGTGAATACATTAAATGAAAATAAAAGAAAACAAAAATCAGATTTTCCAATGTATCTTTTAAATTTTGTTGTTGAGACAAACACTTAGTTAAAAAAGAAAAGACATTTCAAACACCCGGAATCCTTATTTATGATGAGAATAACTTCTTTCAGAAGAGTTATGTATCTCTTGAAGAGTTGAAAATTATCTAAATCCTTTGCAACCAAAGTCCACTGAAACAGAAAGCACTGCTGAACAGATGATATATCCCTTATCAAAACAGACTTGCAGATCCATGAGTAAGGTTTTACTGTTACAGGTACAAAATGTATTTCTTCTGCAAGCAGCCTGTGCTGTCTTAACTAATAGATGTTTGATTGTCCTGGGTTGAGTGAGTGGTGGAGTTTTTTGGTGGCAGGGGAGGGGGCTATTGGGGCGGCCCCCTGTGAGAAGCTTCTCGAAGCTCCCCCAGCTCCAAGTCAGCTCCACTTCTGTTTGGGAAATTGAGCCAATCGGCTGCACCTCTGCGATAACGTATTTATGAAGGGACGTGGTGATGGGCAGTCGGACTTGTGAGGAGGAGTTGCTGCAGCTGCATGAACACCAAGGTCAGTGGAGGAACGGAGGAAGAAAAGAGGGGGGAGGTGTGCCGGAGCAGACACCCCCCTGTATCCTGTGGTGAGATGGCAGGGCACCCCCCCCCGCCACCCATGAAGATCTATGGTGGAGCAGACATTGATTTATAGCCTGTTGTCCCTGCTCGATATAATCAAGGTTCTGTGCCCAAAGAAGGCCTGGGTCTCATGGGAAAAGGCAGCCCCACTGCTGTAATTCAGAGCTGGGAGGATTGCAGCATGCGGGGGAGTCCCACACCGGAGCAGCTCGGGAAGGGCTGCAGCCGTGGGAGAGAATCCAGTCGGAGGAAGTTAGTGACCCATGACGGAGCAGTGTGGGAAACGCTGCGGCCCATTGGAGGAATTCAAGTCAGAGAAAGTTTGTGGAGGACTGTCTCCTGTGAGAGGGGGACCACGATGGAGCAGGAGGAACAAGTTTTGGACACTCCCTTCACCGAACATGAAGGAAGTGGCAGCGCTGACTGCACTGCCCATTCCCTGCCCCTGTGCCACTGGGGGAGGAGGTAGAGATATCGGGAGCAGAGCTGAGCCCGGGAAGAAGGGAGGGGTGGGGGGAAGGTGTTCTCAAGATGTAGCAATGCTTCTCACTGTCTTACTCTGTTATGTGTTGTTAGTGTCTGTAATAAATGTATGTTCTTTTTTTTCTTCCCCTAACGAATCTGCCTTTTGCTCGTGATCATAAAAGGGGGATTTTTTTTCCCCATCCCAGTCCTATCTGGAACCCCAAGCCTGCCTCTCTGTCCCTTCTCATTGCCGGAGGGGGAGGGAGAGAGAGCTGCTGCATTGTGGTTGGCTGCCAATCAGGCCTAAACCATGACATTGATTTTAATATATAGTGATAAAAACTTGCTGGTGATATTCTAAGGAAAACATTAAATCCCCCCAAAACACAGTTGAGCAAACAATAATAGCTAATTCATGGGGTCTACTGTCCTGTTTCATTTTCAGACTGTTCCTGGTTGAATACTATTTGTTAGATTATCAATTTAAAGGCATGTGCTAACAGCCTTGATGGTGGAAAGGATGGATCTGAGGCGGGAGGAAAAGAAATCCTGTAGTCCTCATTGAAGGTATTTCACTCTCATTTTCATGTGTTTTTTTTTTTTTTTCCCACCTCTTCTTACTGGAGGGTAGTGTTTTGAACTGAGGAAAATGTGATGTATACATTGAAGTCCCTATGCCAGGCATGGTATATCTTTATACAAGCCTAGTGATGCAAGGAAAAATAACTAAATACCTACTATTCTGTTACAGAAGAGAAAGAAATGAAGATTAAGTAACCACATAAAAGAGTCCTTGAGTTCAGAAGACCTGACATTGATCGGGCAGGCATAATACATTCTATCCCCCTAATCCTTATATAGGGGAAATTTATTAGAGTCAGGTAATAGTCTTTAATTGCTGATAATATGACAGATGATAGAAAATAATGGAGAAATAATTTCAGAATTGTTCCATGCTGTGTTTACTTTAAGGTGACGTACTGGTGTCTTGTCTTGTTTTTTCCCTTGTATGTAAATTGCATTAATCTAAACTTTAATATTTAAGGTAAAATTCGTCAAGTTGCAGAAGTTGATATTCACTTAATCGAACTCAACTTAGTGAAGTTTTTCCCATAAATAAATTACATCAAATGCTGTCTTTGTCCTTTGAGCGTCAGAAGATGTCAAATGGAAGTTATTAAACAGGATTACAGTTTAATTACTTTCCTCTGCTTTTGAAAAGTGGACAAATACTACACTGCTAGTCTCTTTTCATATTTGTTGTCATGTATACATTTTTTATTGTCTGCACTGGTTTCCTTTACATGAAAAAATCTAACAGAAGTGGGTATAACTTGGAAATTGGGATAAACTAGTTCTCAGCAATGCTATCTCTCAACTCTTCAAATGACAGAGATCTTCAGAAGTCATCTACAAGTGCTTTTCTCAGAAAGCAGATATCACTGTTCAGATAAACTGGTTTTACTCAGTTCCTTGCTGAAGAACACAGGTGGTGTTAGGAACCACGTGGATGGGGAATACAGGGGCTCCATGGCCCATCGCGATTGTTTGCCCATCTCTCCCTGAATCCCCTTACCTCTTTATTAGTCAGAAGAAAGGCTTCTGATGAGTTTCCTCTCTATAACTAGTAGGGGCAGAAAAAAATGAATTGTTTCAGGATGAAGAAATCTGCTTTTGAACGACAGTTTGTCAGTCCCTGAGAATGAATGCAGCTGTCAAATATTTATATGCAATGCTATGGTATATATATACTGATATTGTTATATTTTTTGTGTCTTTATCTGTTTAGTATGACTGAGAAACTGCATATATTCTCATAGAGAAATATGGAGAGATTCTTTTAAACAGCAAGATACCTATCTCATTCTTGTACGTTTAGGAGCTTTTAGGAAATGGTGATACTGAAGTCATTAGGATCATATGTGAGCTAACATGTTGCTCAGTGTGAGAAAGGACATCAGAAGCTAGGCTGTAATGTGAGTATCATGATTCAAAGTCTCAGATAATAGTATTTACATCTTAGATCATCCATTCAGCTTTCTGAAAGTTTGGAAATTAATTAAAAACCAATAAAGATTCCACTTCAAGGAACTGAAAGGGATTAGGGAGTATTAAAGCATGAGGGAACAGAGTTATACAAGGTGACCTATTGGAAATTATATTCTGAATGCAGAAAATATCGTCTATAATTTTTTAAGTGTGTTCAGAATAGGAAATGTAGATAACTAAGTGCATATAATTTCATAGACAGTTATTTAATTTCTACCTCTGTCATAGAAAAAAAAAGGTTTAATTGAAGCTGACATCTAATAGTACATGAACATATCTTTGTCTTCATAACTCTATGAAAAAATAATGTATATTTTCCACATTTTGAACATAAGGAGTATCAATAATCTGCAGCAAGTTGTAACAGGAATGCAAAACCAAACCAAAAGAAAAACTACCAAGCAACACAAAACTCATGATAAAAGAGGATAACTTCTTCCTTAAATGTTAACTTTGTTTTAGTATTCAACTTCTGACTTTACTTAAATGCATCAATTACACAATCTGTATTTGTAATAAAGGCATGAGAGAACAAAACTGCAACATACTGGATGTTCCACCCATTATTCTGATTCATATCACATTTAAAGTATTAATGAATGTTATAAAAGAAATAAAATCACACAATATATAACTCCTTATTCATTATAAGTTCTACCTTGTAATGGTAACTGGGAAAGACTCTTAAGACTAGAAAAGAAAATAAATTTTTCTTCTTATCTTGTGCATTTAGAAGATATGAGTCATCACTGTTCCCTTTTCACTTTATAAGTTTAATTTGTTTTCTTATGTGTAAGAGTAGGCAGTCTTTCTAAGAAGGAAAGCAACATCAGGAAAATATAATTATAAAACCAAAATAGTAACATGACAAAATATTTTCAGATGTAAACCCCAAATTAACCTAAAAGCATAATGACTTAGATTTAAAATCAATTAAGTTCATTTTTTTTAACATTTTGACTCACATTAAAAATTTGTAATTTTAATATTCTATTAATTCAAAAGAATTGTCTGCTTGTTTACCCTGTGTTTAGCAAAATGTATTCTTATTTTTGTTTGTGTTGCTCAAAGCAACAGCATCTGGTACTGAAACTTGTCCTTTGCTAGTAGTGATCTAATGTTAAGACAAAAAAAAAAAAAAAAAAAAAAAAAAGTCACCTGTTTAGTTTCTATGAGAGATAAGTGCACTCTCATTGCTCAAACTAGACATGGATTCACTATATAAAAATGTAGTATGTAATAGAACTGTGTAATAGGCACTGTGGAATTGCCAGTCCAGGTATTCTTCTCTTTTTTATAAAATGCACGCTAACTTCTTTTCCAGCCATTTGAGAGGAGTTCTGTAGGATCTGTGGAGTGAACGGAACAAAATTAGTATTTTCCAAGTCATATCTTCAGTAACATTCTTAGTGATGTCTGTGCTCTGGGAGAATTGTTCGTGTTTGGCAGATATATGGATTAACTGGTCCCTTCTTACTACTGAGAATCCCTGTCAGAGAATAGATCTGTTGTGAAAGGAATATGTAGGTGTTACATTTTGTTATTTCTTTTTGACACACAGTTCTCCAAGTAATACCACATTCAGGAGTATGTTGGAAAAGATAGAAAAGCCTAGATCCGCCCCCCAAATATATTAAAAATTGAGCTAATGATGTTGACTTATAATAAAAGGTACAGAATGCCAAGAAAATTAAATACAGCTCTTTGCCAGAGCTATGGGCCTATATAGTGGTTACATGAAGGAATAGTGAATCACAGTGGAATAAGTAAGGGGCAGTAAATCAAGAACTGGAGCTTATTCTTGGTTCTACCAGTAAGTCATTTTGTACTTTTGGGCATAACATATGCAGTTAGACATTAAAAAAACATTCTTGTTTTTTGGAAGAACTGTGAGTCCCTGAAAACCTCTGAAAAACCTTACTGTTGACTCAACTGGAGATGCCAAGTTAGAATGCTTGCACACATATACACACCGCCCTCCCACTTCAGCTACAACTACTCTGGTGGTTGTTTCCAACCCAAATTTTCATTAGCTTCATTCAGTGAAGCAATGTTGTACTTAGTTAAGGTTGAAATATATTTATTCTCAAAAGTATGTTTCTCCAGTGGCACACCTCTGGTAGTGCTTAACAGCATCATACAAGTGAAGAATTGGTGGTGATATGACTCATCCACTTGTGTTTGGACACTGTTCTTTAATTTGAAGGAAATTTGAGGTCAAGATTGTTATGTTAACAGCTACTGGCAGTTCTACAAGAATGCTGTAGCATACTTCTCAGTGAGATTGTTTGACTAAATGTATAAGCCTGAGGGCAACATCTTTTGAGGTGCAATTTAGGAGAGACATATTCCATGTCAAGTAGTTGACTTATGGTCAGTGCTACTTTCACAGAAACAATTTAGAGCTCTGTCTAAGGGCAGGGGGTTTTGTGCTTTTTCTTTTTCCTAACTGGGATGTTAAGAAGTTCTTAAAAAATTATTTTTAATTCTACTGAAATTTCATTCAATGATATTCAATCATTACTGGAGAAGTTGGATTGCTTTTCTTGCATTTAAATTTGCAGTTATAAGTGCAGAAGCATGGCAATAAGATAATGGAGTTTCTTAAAACTTTGAAAAGAAATTAAACTGTCAGCACAGACATTGCAGCAGCAATCACCACAGTACTGTGGAAATTAAAAGCACATCATTACTTATGAAAGTGTAGAACATCATTGCAAACTTCAATTTTTCTTCTTCCAAAATAGATGACAAACAGAATAGTTGATCACCCATTTTTCATACAGTCTAGCAGAAATATTGCAGCTATGTGTTTTAGAAGCCTCTCATGCACTTAAATTCAAGTAATTGTTACTATTACAAGTTTTGAAGTCATGGGAACAAGATTGCTATTGATGACATGAATAATGAAGATTATAACTATGTGTGATTTAACTACAGGATATTTTTTTTCTAGTCTCTTAAGAGTGATATCCTCTCTGTGTTACACGAACCCAAAATAGAAATTTTTGCAGAGAAACATTATTGATATAGCAGGAAAGACAGTTCTTGATGGGAATTTCACTTTCTTTACAGGTAACACTGAAGCTATATGAGGTAGTGGTTGCAGCTGTCTTTGTATGCAGAGTATTTGTAACCAGCAGTCATTTTGTGTGTATACCACTTTGACAGCTTTAAAAACCTTTACAGACATTCTCTCCTTGAGGTCATGGAAGAGTCTACACTGTAAGACTTTAAAAAGAAAGCATGACTTTGAAATTTTAGGTTAACATTTTAGCAGAGCTAGTACACACAGAGATCTGTTGTATATGTGACTCACTGAAGTAGTGTCTTAAAATGATACAGTAAAATCATAAAAGCATTCACATCAAACTAAATTTGAATAAATCCATTTTCTCTTTCCAGCTAGTGGTATGATGCCAGACAGTAGCATAATTTAAAAATGATAACTGGGAAAGTGTCTGGTGTCTATAATACAGAAAACAATTTTCTAATTTATATTTAAAAACTGATTTTCATCAAAGAGATCGTATTAACATTTATCTGATATGTAAGAGTGAGTTATCTTTGTATACATTAAAACTTTTCTTCTCAAGAGCTTATGGATGACTGCAACAGGCTAGGGAAGAAGAAATAAAATATTTTAAAGTGTTTGAACTTTATGACATTTCAGCTGTTGATAGATGATGAATCTGCTGATGGATACTGTCCAAAAAATGCCGTGTGTGTGTTTGTAGGAACTATGTAAAAAACATTGCAAAGAGAAAAGGAAGAGATTGTTAAAAGTGCATGAAAAACACGCTTTTGAAAATAAATAAGTAAAGAAACATAGTTCAGCCAGTGGAATAATACATCTCAGTGTCTGTTAAGAGCTGTTTAATACATGTATATTCTTATTTTTTTAGTATATGTCCTCTGTTCAGACATGTTTAAGCAAAGTTTTGAATGCAACTGTAAGCAGGAACTGAGGAAAAAAGTCTACTCTAAAAGAGCAATAATTATGCCCTTAAATTTTGTAGAAAATTCTCCTTCATTCTTTACTATTGTTCATTTTTTTCTAATATAGTACCACTTTGAATTTCATTTTTCATAGCAGCTTATGCAGAATGGTTTGCAAATAAAATAATTACAGAAATAAAGTCAGCATGTAACAATAAAGTAAATTTGAGATAAGTTTGAAAAGGCACTGTTTTCCATAGAGATTTCAGCTGGGATTAAGAATCTAAGAAGTGAATAGTCATTGAAGGGCTGTTTTAGATATCAGGAGCTGCACATAAGAAGGAATTCTTATAATATCACTACTAATTCAGTGATATAATAAAAGAAAAGAATAAGTATTTGCTGGACTGCTTTGGAAAGTAAAAGGATGTATGATTTGGCAACAGTCTGGAACTAAAATATGATTTAAAAAAACAAACAAACAAACAAACAAACAAAAACCCACCAAAACTTGTGAACAACAAAAGAAGCTTAATTTCTTTTTAATTTTCCTTCCTTCCTTCCACTTTCAGGAGAACTAGTTTATTTGTGACTGTAGACTTTGTGTTTTTGTCAACTCTACAACAACTAATCCAGCCTCAGAGGTGACTTTGCGAGGAGCTAGAAAGCAGCGTCCTTGCAGATGGAGAGTTAGCCTCAGAGAGAAGACACAACACTTAAGAATTATTTACATGAGACTGTCTTTATAGGATGGCGTCTTACAAGAATATCTTCTGTACATGTATGTAACATGGAAGAAGGTATGAAAGATAATAAAAATCAACAATAAAAATCAGTAGTGAATTGAAATAAATGAGTTTTTTAATGCAGAATCCTGCTTTCCTAATCTGAAAATGGATAGAAATCTGGCAGTGGTAAGTTTGTTCTCTGACTTAGTAATGGTCCAACAGTCTTGAGAGAGGCTGATCTAGGACAGGGTAGCACAGTAAGAGATAATTATGTGAGGACATATAATATCATCATCCAGTGAAACTGGTTTCTGAGCCTTTAAACCATTTCCATTCACAAATTATAATGAAGAGTGTACCATCTTCTCTCCCCTGCAAGTGAATGCTGTCCTTCACTGCAACTGGGACACAGTTGTCTGTGGTGGCAAAACAGATATATAATTTAGACTTCTCGTTTTCAGTTTCATCTGTATGCTGACAAAAGTGCTGAAACCCACTCCTTGCATATGAAACATAAATTTTTGTGTGTTTTCTCAGAGTATCTGTTTCCATGTCATCAGTTCTGTCTATATTATTTTGAGATAGAGAGAAGAGGCTAAATTAATTATGAGAAGTATTTGTGTGATTTATACATAATGCAAACATTCTTTCTGCAGTTACTGATGGATGTGTTGTACTGTGGCAGCATTGTTTTCAGTTCTGCTTTGTTATTTATATAAGTTTACAATTGATATTAATATAAAACTCCTCAGTTTGCATATAGCCAAGAAAAATTCATTTTTTATTTGTAAGAACATGTTATCCCACTAACTCTAAAAAAAATTATAAACTACATTCTTGAATTAATATCACTGCAAGAAAAAGACCTTCAGTATAGAACTTTTTCCTGCAATTATTCTTTTATAAATAAAAATACTACCTTTGGGGAAAAAATGCCATAAAACAAGAATAATTAAGCCAGAAAGAGACCTCTGGAAGTCTCTAGTTCAATATCCTGCTCTAAGCAAGGTTGAGTATGGGATCAGACTAAGACTCTGTCCAGTTGGGTCTTGAAAGCCTCCAAAGATGGAGTCTGTACAGATTCTCTGGACTTTCCTCATGATGAACAAGTTTGTCCTCATATCTGACCTGAACTTCTCTTGGTTAAGTTTATACCTGTTGTCTCTACCTCGATGCACCACTGGCTCCTCTTTTTCAATGACCTCCTCAAAGGTACAGGTAGGCAGCCACTAAGTCTCTTCTGCAGTTGTTTCTCCTCCAGGCTGACAAAACACTAGTCCCTCAGCCCTTCTCCACAGACCAAGTACCTCAGCCCCCATCCAGCCTGGGAGTCCTCCCTGGACCTTGTTTCACTTTATCAATGTCTTTCTTATACCCGGGATACAAAACTGGGCACAGTATCGAGATGCAGTCGAACCAGTCCCGATTAAAGAGGGATAATGCATTCTCTTGATCTACCAGTCGTGCCCATGTTAATAACAGCCCAGGACACTGGAGACCATCTTTGTTGCTGGGGAAGACTGCACACTCATGCTCAACTTGCTGCTGACCCAGACAACCAGGGCTTTTCTGCAAAGCTGCTTCTTAACTGGTCAGTTCCCAGACTACAGTGCTGCCAGAAGACCACATGAAAACATCAAATTGTGTTGGCTATAGAGAGAGCAGAGACCCAAGGGAAATAACCTAGAGCTAACCTCTCTAAAAACTCTTCATGAACATGTCCCAAAATGTAAAAAATATCTCTGAATATTTTAAAAAAATAGTAATAAAAAGTTAATCACATAAACAGTGCAGGGTATGGTAACAGATAAATGTAATTCTGTGTAAATGGAAACAAGGTTTTATGAATTACAGTTAAATCTTTGGAAAAATGCTCCAAAAATATACTAATTCAATAGCTTTAATAGGTCTCTTTCAGTTTCTTTTACAGGATAATTCTCTGAAGAACAACAGCCTGAAGAGATGGAACCAATGGATAATAAAACAGACAGATGACTGCTTTAAAGTTACTTAAGAATAATGGTTAATGAATTGGAAAAAATAGAGAAGCAAAATGGCTTAACACGTTAATACCAACAGAGACTCCTACTGATGGAGATGTTCCAGGTTGGATAACTAAGGTAGTTACTACTAATTACAATCCTTTGTTATTTTTGTCTTCCATAGATAGAGCAGAAGAACAAGTAATTCCTTTCAATTCCATGGGTATTTTTAATGTTTAGCTTTGCTTTTTCTACTTTTGTTTACTTCTTTCACTTTATTATCATAACTGGGCAGGTATATTTTATCTTTCTTTTTCAAATTTGTCTTCAACACTTACCATTCAAATGGATGTTTAATATCACACTTCAATGCTCACAGACCTTCTCATGACTCAGAATCATGTATTTTACATCCTGAACATATAGTTAAAAGTACAATGCTTTAACTATCTCAGTGTCTGTAATCTCCTGTATCATCTTCGAATTTCTATTGAAATATTAAAACGTTTAATTATATGATTGTAGGCAAAAAATAAACCTTCTACAGAAGGTAAACAGTATATATATTACACTAAGCCCTAAGACTGTAAGACTGAACAGTAGTGCTGCAAGCAGTAAATAGCATTTGTCTCTGTGAGGTCCCAACTCCTCCGTAGTCAGCACAGGGTATTTGAGTAAGCAGTGCAAACTTCTTCATTGAATAAAGAGGGAGAAAACTAAGAACCTGCACTAATTATAATGAAGTGAATACTTCATACCCAGTCACAAAAGGACAATGAAAAAGTAGCATAGAGAATAAAAAAAGTTTTAAAGAGACCAGTGGAAATGAAATCGTTCTGATTACATGCACAGTCTATTCTAAGCAAAAATTTTTTATCATACTGTAGGGTTATATCTTCTTTTATGTGCTGTTTGGAAAAACAGAGCAGCCTCTGCTCTGCCACACTGATTGTTCTGTCCCATGCATGACCATGTCTCTACATTTGCTTCCCACAATCTTGAAAGCCCTTCTACCCACTGTCATCTTGATTTTTTCAAAAAAATCTCAGTTAATTATGTCTGTAGGGCAGACACAAAAGCAACTATATAGAGATAGCCAACTTAATCTGTGATAGCTACTTACATGCTAATGGGATTCTGGTCTTGAAAGCACAGCACAAATTCATGTAATCTGCAGGTAGGCTGGATTTTGTATCCTGTGTTGTGTTTCTTGCTGCTACAGACAAATTGGTACTGATATTTAAAGTAGACATTGCAATATATCAAAATCAGTTTTATACTAACTGCAGCCACTGCTATGACTTAAGAATTTATGTACCCTCATTTACAGCTTACATATTCAGTCACCGCTCCATTTACTTTCTCTTCTGCTCAACTTTTTGTTTTTATTTCACGTACCTAATAAATTATATGTTTTCTCTTATACTTGCAATTAGTTTTTCCTATTTGTCTTCCCTATTTCTATATCATCTACTCCATGCTACAGAAGATTGCCAGCTCCTTACTGCTGTAAAGGTTGATACCTTGGGTCCTTGTTTCCATTATCATTTCCCAGTCCTTAAGAAGATACTAGAAATTATATTTAGAATCCTTAATAGAATATCTTGATCCCTAAAAATGTTTGGTGTCTTTCACTCTTTTTCCCATCTTTATGCCTGGGCCATCATTGTTGGATTTGTATGAAAACTAAAGGTCCAGGGAAATAAGTTGGAGAGAAAAATGTACAAAGTACATTTTCAGATAAACAAGCAAGAAGGAAAAGAATAGGATCAGTCAAGAGAGTAGAAGCACATAAAGGTTTCCTTGCCCTCTCTAAACACCTAGGAGAACTATTACATATGGAAATGGAGAAGTCAGGGCATTTAATTAAGTTTTTTGTGTTCAGCTGCTCCTGTGCTAGCTGTTGTATAAACCCTCAGAATGGGTGAGTTTGTAAAACAAGGCAGAATACTCTTTCATGACAAGTCTATAATAGTATACAAAGCATAATTTATTAAGTAGCGCTGCAAATATTTACTTCTAAAGGTAGTGCTTAATTATTTTTTCCAGGATGTATGACATTCAAATGCAAATAAAGTGCAAAGGGGTAAGAAAACATTGGGGTTCTAACTCCATGATTCAGTTTGTTAGGGGATTCAAGTACATGCAAGAGAAAATAAACCAGTTCAATAAAAAATACTGTGAAATTATAGTACAGAAACATCATTTTCATCATGACAAAAAATATAGCAAAGATTATAAAATACTCAAGGTAAGAAATCTAAATAGTTACATCAATAAGGTACTAGATGGGGGAATAAAACTTGGTAAAGTGTACACTCCTAAATAACTCTCAGGTATCTAAATTTCTCCAAATATCTTCAAGGAAACAGGTAAACTACATGAAGTTCAGTTAGAAGATGTTTTCTTGAATGTTTGATTCTCCAGGAAGTTGAGTATGCCTCACAAATGCTCCAGATTTTCCAAGCTTAATCCAGAACACAAAGATAATAAGTCCAAGGATAAATGCAAAGAATTAGGCTTTAAAATATAACCAGTTCTGTATCTGTATATCCTTCAGCAGACTAGATCTGTTGGATTCAGCCCTTAGAAAACAAAATAATTAATTCAAACGTTGTGTTAAACATTAACATTGCCTATGTTTGCTGAGACCTAGATGTTACCTGTCTACTATTATTTTTTCTCCCAAGTCATGAATTCATAATTGTTTGTGACCACAGAAACCTGTTTTATGAGGTGATGGAAGTATAAATGTGGTGTTAAAATCAATTCCCTGCACTTGGTGGTGATGTTACAGAAGTAAAATATAAATAGAAAATAAGATATATAAAGATCCAATGAAACTACTACTGTCCTTAAATACCACAGAATCATTTATGTTAGCATATAATAACTTAAGGCCTGTTGTTGTTTGAGCCTGGTCGGCAGCCAACCACCACAGCTGGTCACCCTCCCTTTCCCCTCCCCACTTGGGAATGGGGGAGGGAATTGGAGGGGTAAAGGGAGACTGGCAGGCTGAGATAGGAACAGTTTAATAATGGCAATAAAATGAGAACAACGACAATAATAGAAAAAAAATATAAACAGGCAATGCACAATGCAATTGCTCACCACCCACTGACCAATATCCAGCCTGTTCCCAGCTAGCGACCCCGAAATACCAAGATCCCGCAATTGCAAGCCCAGAAGTGAGAGAGACAGAGCCCCTTCCCAACCACCCCTCCTCTATATAGTGAGCATGATGTTCCATGATATGGAATATTTCATTGGCCAATTAGAGTCAGGTGCTCTGGCCGTGCTCCCTCCCTGCTTCCTGTGCCCTTGTGCACGGGTAGGACATGAGGAGTCGGAGAGTCCTTGAAGTCTCAGTAGCAGCTGAAAACATCAGTGTGCTATCAGCATTCTTCTCATACCAAACCCAAAGCTAAATCCAAAACACAGCACTCATCTAGTCCCTGAAAAGGAATATTAACTCTATTTCAGTCCAAACCAGGACAAGGCCATATCAAGAAGACTGAAACTCGTTTAAAAAACCCTCTAGTATTTAAGCAGGAAAGGCCCGGGATATCAGCAGTGGCTGGGTTCTCTGCAGATATAAGAAATGGAGTAAATGACCAAATGATCCAAAGTAGGGGACAATACACTACAGGAGATAAAAACAGCCAAACTACCGTAATAGTTCCTGCCTACATTTGCTAACCCAACAGCAAGTTTATTCTGGACTGCAAGGAAAATGCATTGGGTAACAGATGTTTTTCTGTATCTGTAGGAGCCACCATATGTCCTACCTGTGCCTGTCCTTCCACATGTATGAGTTACAGGGTTAATATTTTACCCTTTTCATTATAGAAATAACAATTCATGAACCTAAGAGTTCAGCATCTAAACACTGTAAATAAGGTGGTGAAGAAATGAATAAAACAAGTGTAGGAGGTCTCTCAAACTTCATTGTAAAATCTGTAGTTTCTTCACTGCTGCTTCTAAGTTGCTTAATGTGCTGCATTTGAACTTTAAGAGGTTGTCTTATACAATTGGTATAACATGAAAAGTGTACCTGCACCAACTTCATTTTTTTCTGAAATAATGGAAATGCAAACAAAAATAGAACAGGGATAGCCAGAAAAAATAAGTAGCTAATTAAAGGCTCCAGGGGTTTAAAATATAATGTGTCTGAATTACAATGTAGATTTTGACTTTTTGCTAAGATCTGGCTTGGAAATCTATCTATTAAAATATTATCAGTAGATTAGTCTGTCAGAGCCAGAGGAGAATAAAAGATATGAGCACACAAAATTACAGCCTTGCAATTTATAGGTAATTTGATGCTATTATATTTGAGTTTTTCAGAAAAGTTTAAAAAATGTTTTATCACACCAAAAATAGTTATACAGATATAGTTTTCTTTAATGAAGAGCTTGAGGTCTTGAAATTGTATTTTCTTGTCCTCAGCATGAGCAATGTAATTTCTTATTTAAAAATATGAGATCATAAAAGAATTCTGTCTGATACTCAGAGAATACTTTGTTTATGCACACATGCCTGCGTATCTGTGCACAGAAACTCAAAGTGTGCTGACCTTTAATTTTCATATATCGTGTTCATCACAGATGGTTTCCAATACATGAAGTTATCTGTAAAATTATTAATAGCCTGACATTTACAGAAGAGTAAATCTGAAAATGCTTTTTGATACATACCCTGTGGCTAACACCAATTATGAAGCTAAGTAATCCAATTAAGGGCTTATTGAGCAATACAAAAGAAACATGAGAAAGCACAGTTATGTTACCTGTTACTTATTCTTTGATGGCCAATCTCAGGACTAACCAAAATAACATATCTTCCAAACAGTTAACAGTAAATTCTGACCTTTCTCATTTCATTAGAGATCACAATTTTTTATATAAAAATATTATAAGTTGTTTTACTGTTAGACCAGGATACTTGTAAAATTCCACACTTGGTTTTAGGGAAATATGGTTTCTTTTCTCACCAGGACAGTGAAACTTGATACTGCATCCAATAAAATATTCAGCAAAGCAAATACTAAGCAAATATCTAAGCAAATATTAAGAACCTTTGTTAATGAGTTGAATTTACCTTTTATACTGGTGATCTGTATTATTGCATCTTGTTTCTACTGCCTTAAGACTTTGTATTTAGTAAGTTGGAAATGGCATGAATACACAAGCAGTAGCCTGCTTACAAACTACTATTTGTGAACCGTAGGAAGTGACTTGTGTAGTATTTGGTACTTGTATTCATTTTTTTTATTATTTATTTATTTTTAAACAAATCACATTGTTGCAATCAGTACAGCTTTAGGCAGTGCTGACAAAATATTATAAAACATAATATGAGAGGTTTTGGAAAAAGTTTTATTGAGTTGAAAGTAACTAAGTGTACTTTAATCTTTTCCTCATAATGTCCTTAAAATGTTCCTGTTGCTGTATATCTATAAAGCTTTCAATTTTCTTTTTTTTCATTGTCATTGTTGTTAATAGATATTATTTCAGGTATTGCTAGTGAACACTTTGAAGCATTTCAGTAGAACAAGTGGGAAATTTCCAAATATTACTTTATTTGCAGGCTGGCTAAATGTGTGTTAATCTTTACAGGTTTCATTATACACCCACCTCTGCCTCCTCATTCTGACAAATATTTTTTTTTCTGTGATGAATATAAGTACCACTAGCAACTGTAATATTTTGATAAAAAGTGGATTTATTAGACAGGAAGAGGAAAAGAGAGGGAACACAGAGTATATTATATAAAGTGTAAGTACAGATATTTTCTTAGAACATCTTTCTCTTTAGGAATAATTGTTCTAATGAAATTTTAGTGGGAATTTTCTGTCACTTTTTGCAATTGAAATTACCACCTTTGTTGAAATGAGAATTTTGCCTGAAACTCCCCAGGAATATGATGTTGCTAATGAGGCTGCCTTTTTATAACTATTTGGCTGTTGTAAAAGAAGTATCAGTTGATATATTATGTCATGCACTATGGAATTTATTTGTTTATTATGCTTCTATTAAAAAATAATGATTTGGTCACGGAGAATCCTATGAATGGAAAAGTTGTTATTCTCACCTGGATGGAACTGAAGTCATCAGGGGAAAAATTGCTTCCAGATTGCACAGGGGGAAGGCAGATGACAGACAGAGGGGGTGAGATAGTGCAGATTGGAGAGAGATTTCTGAGAGGCACAACAAGCAAAGAACCATGAAAATAATCTAGAGATCAGAGGGACTGTTTAGAGTCTGCTGCAACTCCTAAAACCACTGAGCTAACAGAAATTGAGGCTGGAAGCAAGTAGCTGCCCTGCAGGCAAATAACTTTAATTAATATTTACGTACATTTCAATTAACAGTTTCTTATTGACATTAATAACACATGCCTGTGATCTTTAACAGCGTTACTGGTCAGAAAATGAGGAATCAAATCAGCACATAAAGCATAAGTTATAGAGCCAGAGCTTTTTTTTGTAGCCTCAGGAAGCTCTGAGGAAGCCTTGACAGAATTTAGAGATGGGACAAGGACTACTTCTGTCATGTCTTGCTTAAGACCTAGATTTTGATGATAATGTGTTCTGCAATACTTCCTGCTGTTTCTTTAAAGATGTCTTTAGATTATTAATACAGGATACATGTGAAGACTAGTAAAAAGCAAATTCATAATAGAGGTACTTCTTATAGTAAGAGGAAAAATTCTATGCTTTTCCATAAATTTGATCTTTCATTGGGGCAGCATATTAGTTTATAACATTCTTAGACAATTTGTAATGAATGAGAAACATGAAGGGGAAAGCATTAAAGTGACTGTTCTTCAGTCTCTATCTGCAGCTGTAAGGGAAAGAGAGAAGAGAAAGATAGGAGGGTATTTTCTTATAATCTGTTGTTTTACATATAAAATATTTCATTACCCATGGGAAGAAAAAAAAAGAGAGCTTTTGCCCATGGCCTTAGATAGCTGGCTTAGTGGAAAGGATTTATTATTCTGAGTTTAGGAAGTTTTCATTATTTATTCATATAGAAATAAACTGTGGAGGTCATGCCTACTGGGTGCAGGTAAAACCTTTTGTACTATTCTGTCATTCATTATGTATATTCCATATTTTTAGATATTAACAAGTTTACAGAACTTTGAACTTCTGGATTTTTAGATGTTTTTAAACATATTTTCAAGAGATTTTCTTCACTCTTGTCATCTGTACAGGAACCTGGATTGCTTCAATGTTGGTCTTTTTTTCCATCTTTTTTTTGTTATATTGAACTTCATTGGGTGCCACTGGTTTTTCTCCTTCTCCACTAGAAGAAAGTGTTCACTAGTACTTAATTGATTTTAGTTGTAGAAATACTTGCACCTACTTTAGTCACTTATCAGTTTCCTTTTTGATAATCTAAATAGTTGGGGGTTTTTTAAAGGTCCTTAGTGTAATGCATTATCTACAGCCTTTTTAAAAAAAAATGTACGTATCTTTCCAATGTCCTCTACAGAATTTTGGAATTAGATGTAGTGCTTTATCAACATGGATAAAACTTTTTCTGCCTTTTCCATCCACAGACCAAAGAATCATGGTAGCTCTCTTGTGAAAGCATATTGTGTAAGTTTATGGTGAAATGCTTATGGACCAAGATCGTTAGGTTCCCTCGAGAGTAAGGGTGTTTTTAGTACTCTTACCTATCTCAAAGCATAGTATGTATCCCTTGTCTCTAGGTGTTTAATTTTACACTGAATTTAAATTAAACCAGTTCCCAACATGATGCAGATTTTTCTGTAAAAGTTCCCTGTCCTTGAAATTGGTGGCATTACAGTAATGATATCAACACTAACGATTTGCATCAAAAGGCAATTATTTAAATATAGTTGTACGATACAGCTCCAGGCTTGATGCTATACTGCTAATAAAATTAATAAGATACACTGTTTTTGTCAAGATTTAATGCAGAGAAATACAATTGCAGATGACTTCTTTTGCTCTATTTGCCTTTCCAAAACCAGTAAATTCCAGAGTTAATGGGAATGGAGTTGCCTTTGAAAGCAACTATATGTTCAGATATATGCTACTGCATTTAGTAGAAGTGACTGTTTTTCCTATAAAATTATTTTTTGTGTGCTGCATATCACCTCTGTCTATTGCTTATCTACAGTAATTAACATTTTATGCATGTCTGTAGAAAGTTACAGATAGATGTGAGGTATAGCCAAATCCTACACATTAAACAGCTTTCAAGTAGAAGGTAAGTTTTCTCTTCTCTGTAACAGGCTGTGCAGTCCATCTGTGGACAATATTGTGAATTTAATTGTACTTTGGATATATTAATGATTTTACTCTAGATAAACTGATTCACACACAAATAGTTATGAATCTAAACACTGAAGAGGGTCAGTAAATTGCTGTGATTGAAACCTGATCTCTTTTAATAAGATTAGCTTTCAGGCTGATCAGTGCCATGGTTTGTGCCTTCAGAGAGCTATGTGAATGTTAATGCTGGTATAGAGAACAGCAGAGTGAATACATCAAGGATCAGCCAGGCTGTCTTTTTGGTGGAAAACCAGAAATCATTTGTAAAAGTATCTTATGTTTGAATTATACCTGAACTACGATGAATACATTTTTAAAAGTCATGATTATTTCCTCCAGATTCACATATAACGTTGTGGTGGATTGGCCTTGGCCAGCTCCCAGATGACCACCCAGCTGCTCTCTCACTCTCTCTCTTCAGGAATGATGGGGGAAGAAAATAAGATAGAAAAGCATGTGTGTTGAATTTCCTGGTTTGGGCTGGATTAGAGTTCCTGTTGGTTTGGCAGCTGGAGGAGTGCTGCAGCACACTGAGACCCCAGGGACTCCCCAGGTCCCAGTGGCCTCACCTGTGTGCGGGGGCGGGGGGAGCACAGCTGGAGGGCTGGGCCCGGATTGGCTGATATTCCATGTCATGTGACATTATGCTCACTATATAAAGGCAGGAGAGGGCTGGGAGGGGCTAGCACTTCTGGGAGTGTTGTTGTGGTGCCTTTGTGTTTGGGATTGCAGGCTGGGAGCAGGTGGGTGTCATTCGGCTGGTGGTGAGCAGCTGTATTGTACATTACCTGTCGATACTGCTGTCAGTGTATTGTTCTGTTACTGTTATTAAACTGTTTTTATCTCAACCCACGAGTCTCCCTTTGCTCCTCCAATTCCCTCCCCATTCCCAAGTGGGGGGAGGGTGGGTGAGCGACTGTGTGGCGTTTAGCTGCTGAGTAGGCTCAAACAATGACAAATAAAGACAATAAGATCACTTACCAATTACGATCACTAACAAAACTGACCTGACTTGAGGAAAGGTAATTTAATTTATTGCTGATTAAAAATTAAATAGGATGGTGAGAAACAAAGACAAGATGAAGAATACTTTATTTCCAGACTCAACTTCACTCCTGTATTCCCAACTCCTTTGCCTCCCTATCACCATGAAGCACAGGGGGATGGGGAATGCGGGGTTTCAGTCAGTCCATGAAAGCTCCTCTCCATCACTTCTTCCTCCTCACACTTTTCCCCTGCTCCAGCATGGGTCCTTCTCATGGACTGCAGCCCTTCATGATAAACCTGCTCCAGCGTGGCTCTCCATGGTCTGCAGCTTCCTTCAGGGCACATTCACCTGCTCCATCATGGTCTCTCTAGGGGCTGCAGAGGAATCTTCTGGGGTGCCTGGAGCAGATCCTCCCCCTCCTCCTCCATTGACTTTGGTGTCAGCATGATTTTTTTCTCACACTTTTTTCCTCACTCCTCAGTGCTTGTGCAGTGGTTTGCCCTTTCACATAATTGATTCATGGGATGTCTACACTTTGCATGAAAAAAATGTGCTTGATTGTTTACTTCAGGTTGCAAGATTTATCATGATGATGCAGAAATTTTTTTTCATTTGTATAGTACTGTATTGTGTTTGCATGGCAAGGTTTTGGTAGCAGGGAGGCTACAGGGGTCACTTCTGTGAGAAGCTGCTAGAAGTTTCCCCTGTGTCTGATACAGCCAATGCAGCTGGCTCCAGGACAGACCCGCTGCTGGCCAAGGCTGAGACCATCAGTGACGAAGGTAGCACCTTTGTGATATCATATTTAAGAAGGGGGGAAAAAACCTGCACACCTACAGCAGGGGAAAGGAGTGAGAATATGTGAGAGAAACCACTCTGCAGACACCAAGATCAGTGAAGAAGGAGGAGGAGGAGCTGGTCCAGGTACCAGAGCAGATATTCCCCTGAAGTCCATGGTGAAGTAGGCTGTGCACCTGCAGCCCATGGAGGACCCCACACCAGAGCAGATGGGTGCCCGAAGGAGGCTGTGACTTCGTGAGAAGACTGCACTGGAGCAGAATCCTGGCAGGACGTGTGGCTTAGTGGATAGAGAGGAGCCCATGTTGTAGCAGGTTTGCTGGCAGGACTCGTGACCCTGTGGGGGCCCACACTGGAGCAGTTCTTGAAGTATTGTAGTCCATGTAAAGAACTCACATTGGAGAAGTTCATGGAAGACTGTCTCCTGTGGGAGGAACCCCATGCTGGAGCCGGGGAAGAGTGTGAGGAGTCCTCCCACTGAGGAGGAAGAGCACCACAGACAATGGGTGATGTATTGATTGCAATTCCCATTCCTCTTCCCCTGTGCTGCTCGGTGGGAGGAAGTAGAGAAATTTGGGAGTAAAGTTGAACGCAGGAAGAAGGGAGTTGTGGGGAGAAGGTGTTTTATGATTTGGTTTTATTTCTCATTACTTTCCTTTGATTTGATTGGTATAAATTAAATTAATTTCCCTGAATCAAGTCTGTTTTGCCTGTGACTGTAATTGCTGAGCGATCTCTCCTTGTCCCGTTTTTGATGCACAAGCCTTTAGTTATATTTTGTCTCTCCTGTCCAGCTGAGAAGGGGAGTGATAAAGTGGCTCTGATGGGCACTTGGTGTCCAGCTAGGGTCAATTCACTGCAATGGTTAGCGAAGTCAAAAACTCTGCCTTGTCCAATTTGATACCTAAAGGATTTTCTGAAATTGTTGTGTGTTCAGAAACTGTAACTTTTGTTTTTGTGTAAATCTTTACACATTCCATCTTTATTGTCACTTTTTTTGGACAAAAATAATGAGTGTATTCACAGCCTGTGTGCTACAGTCCAGCTTCTACCCTCAAACAGTCCTTGCTCTGGACCTACCACCCAGGTGGTTCTCTTACTTGTTAGAGATCAATTTATCTGAATAATAGTTGTACATGTGGCAGGGCCCGGGGGTCACGGGCAGCCCTGCACTGCACTCACTGCCCCCAGAGTCCAGGGCTTGGGGCCCCTGCATCAACTTCAGCCCTGTCAGCAGCCCATGTTTGGACTCTGTCCCAGTAGGATGTGAACCCATGCCAGTGCCTTGTTTCTGATCCCAGCCCCATCTCCTGGCAGGACCCCTGGCCCCAGTCCATCCCCTTAAGGAACCCAGGGCTGCCAACAGGCCCTGCTAGTGCTCCTGACTGTGCCTGCCATGCTTGGGATGGAGAGTGAGAGCAAGGCCCTGCCTGCACCTGGTCACCCTGACTCCCTCCTGGGCTCAACCCAATTCCACCATGCTCCCTGACAAGATGACCACAAAGGCACTGGCACTTCTTTTCCCTGTTTCAAAAATATAAATTTTCTTCTCTAGATCAAAAACTCAGGAAGTTTATTTTGAATATTCAAAAGCTGAACTCACAAACTCTGCTGCTTTGAAAGGCAGACTGTACAGGGCTGAAGCCAATATGTTTTTGTTTGGATTGTCATATGCCTGAGGCTTTAATGATGTTTTTGATCTTTTGCTTGGTTGCTTTCCTTTGTAAATCATTCATCAAAAGTTATATTTTTGTACAGGAGAGTAACAAACTATGTTACTATAGTTACATGATGAATGTTATGATCACAAAAAATAATAAACACCACAATTCAACCAATATTTAGCTGGCATTTATGCTTTGTCATTTTAGAGATCTTTTGGGGAGTTATACCCTGTATATGTTCTATATATTAAATATAAATAGTGTGTAGTGTAGTAATGAGATAATGAAAAGTATTCTTGTATCTCATTGAATAACAAAGGGGCAGAAATCTACAAAACATATGTCTATATGTAGCTAAATTAGGTTACTAAACAAGAAGTAGAGGACCCTATTACACATTTTTGAGTGCTTACATGCTGAGTGTCATGTCTCCAGGCTAATGAAGAGATATATACAGGGGAAAAAAAACATTTAATTATATTGTCAATACCTTTGTTTTGTTATATTTTTTGTTCTTTTGTCTTATTTTTTTCCCCCACATTTATATATTGCAGCACAAGAAAAAAAAAGAAAGTAGAGAAATAGGAGGAAAAAACAAACAGACAAAAAAAAATCCCCATGTAGTTCATAGCTATCACTGATATAAATATCTTTCTGTAGAAGGTGTATTTGAGCTACTGTCTTAACCTAAGTGGTTCACTGTGTTTGTAATGGATGTTATTACATTGTTCTTGAAGAGAGGATATATGCAAAGACTATTACAAAAGAAGTGCTGAGATGTTAAGCCTTGTCCAGATTATAAAGTGGCAGTATTGGAATTACAGACATGTCTGCAATTCAAACAATTTCTCTTGTTCTTGGTTTGTTTGTTTTTTTGTTTTTTTTTTTTTTTTGTTTTTTTTTTTTTTTTTTCCCCCACTACTTTAAATATTAAAGGTGGGGGGAGTTTTTGTGACACTTTGTGCACTTTTAACTCAACAATAGCAATCCTGTCCCTGTAGCTCCCCATGCTCATTGACAATTAAATGTATAGTACACCTTTTACTTCATATGGAAGAGAGCTAATGAATGATAGCTGATAAAGAATATGTAACATGTGTGCTGTCCACACACACAGAAATTTCTTATGCTAGGATTATCCTAATCACTTTAAAGAAAGCATAAGAATACTTAGATTTATTTATACATTCCTCAAGAAAACATTTTTATACTCTTCTCTAAGAAAATAATAAGTTGAATATTGTTTGGGAGTAGATCCTGATTGATGGGAATCATTGTGGTACATTGACTTTTGATAATGGCAGTTCATACCTGATCTTTAACTTGCACATATTTCCTTTTGAATTGTTCTCTGGTTTTCATATCTTTATTAATTTATGTTACATTCTGTATTATTTTGAATCAGGGAAACAACTAAGAGTTGTAATTTTCCCAGTTTTGAATGCACACAACCTACAAACAAACATGTTTAAAAGAGAACAGAAAAGAAGAATGTTAAAAATAATAATATTTTTTAAAAAGAACAATAAAACCAAAACACACCACCCCCCCAAAAAAAAGTAAAAGATAGTTTCACTCATTTTTCAGGACTTTTTCTGTTACAGAAGTTGATGAAGGCTGGTGAAAAGGAAAATGATATGGAGAAACATCTTCAGAAAGCTTTAGAAACTTGTGTTCCCAGCAGTGAAACTGTAAGTTTTCCTATACGTTTACATTTCATGTATTTCAGAGGTTGATATAGTAATGAACTGTATTTTTATTTAACTTGAACTGATATAGAGTTATAATCTATCTTAGTGGTTAGAATTCATAATACTACAGGATTGTAGCTACAGTAATTTAATACATTATTGTTTGTAAATATTATAACAATGTTGATTTATGGCTAAAAAGTGGAGTAATGCTTTTTATTTTGAAATATATTGTAAGTGATGTCTTTGTTATATATTTTAGAATGGAGGAAGTTAAGTAGTGTTTACAGTCTTAGAATATATATCCCACATTTCTGGGTTGCAGCATGGTCTTATTAAAAAAATGTTTAAGTTGATGCTACATTATACCTATGGAAGAAACCAAGCACTACATGAATGAAATCTATTAAAATATCATTTACAAGACATTTCAGTGGGATAAGATAAAAGACAATTGATTTATTTTTTGTATTTCATTATACATATTTTTTAAATATGCTACTGATTTATTTCTGTTTCAGTGGCATACAATATAAATCACTGGATAATTCTAATGTAGCGTTATCCTCTCCCATCAGACCTACTTAATGCAGATCCAATAGATACTTTCTTGTTATAGGGAATATTTTCTATTTTTTTTCCTACAGAGCTCCATAAATACTGTATATATAACAGTTTTATACTTAATTACAAATCAGCCTGATTGTGGAAACAAGCTCTAATCTCTTCCTTTAATTTAAGTTAAATAAAACTGTACACAGTAGCAGCCAGACAGCTTCATTTGCCTAATGCACAGAGTAAACAATCTCAGAGTTATATCAGAATTCAGATCTTGTGACCTCAGTCCTCAGAAGCTGTTCTAGTAAAAAAAAAAAAAATATATATATATATATATATCAATATAATAATAATAACAACATGAAAACATGAACTTTAGGTGCTTGCTGTGTGGGTGGGATATAAATCAAGATTTTGTGTGTTCTGGTGAAACATTTACATAAATAGCAGTCTTGTGGCACTCATTTATTTAAGTGTTCTGAAAAATTCACTCATAAATAATTGTCTTAAGCGTGCATAAAAACTCAAAGATCCTTTTTGTGATAAAAATCATACAGAAGTATTATTTACATATCATTTTCACTTTGAGAAGAAACCCTATTAAAAGACTGATCTGTTAAACATAATGTCAGTTATGAAAAATGTGAGGAACTCTGAACTGAAGAATGATGGACTGTCATCATCTTCATAGGGTTTTACTATACCACCAATTTTTTTTAGAACACATATATCATTAAACTCTGAGAAAGAGAAAATATCATGCTTTTTGTTATCTGTCAATATAATAAGGCATCTTCATTAATGATATATCTAAGGACAGATTGCAGAAGAGGAAAGAAAGATAAATTTTATATTTTCCACATGTAACTCAAATATTAGAATGTTATACTTGTGGTGCTCATGTAGTTTCATCAGAATTCATGTCAAACCTATAGTGTTAGTATTTTAAATCTGGCCCATTCTGTTACATCACTTCAACTGTTGTCCCGACTTGTCTAATTCTAAAGATTTGAGGTTAGCAATTAAAAAATCAGCCAAATAATTCAAACTATTTTGTAAATATTGGGTAATGAAATACTGCAATTAAAATCATATGTACTGTAATTCTGTATTATGTTTTAATTGGCATATTTTACAGTAAAATATAATTCTTGCAATGTTTGATCTGAAGAATGGATGTTTCTAAGCCACTCATTTACAATTCAGTAAAATTCAGTTCCATTCAAACACATATAATAGCTGAGCTACTGATAAATGTCATCAGCATACCAACATGGTTTACACAACCATGTGTATGGCAACAGAATTGTTTGGGTATCAAGGCAAAAGATAACTCTTGCAGAGTATGTAGCAAACCCCAAAACCGATGAACTTCACTGCTTATAAGGATTTATTCCAAACATAAAACTTTACCCATATTTCCTGAAAGACTTCTCAGGTTTCAGCCCCTTCAGTTTTGGGCATTCTGGATGTCAAGACAGTGTTTCTCAACATTATTTGGAATTTTGTAGCATACAGAGATCTGTCTGGTTTAATTATAAATCAAGAAATTGTTCAAGACTTTACTGAATTTCATGTCAGGCTTCACAGTATGGCTGTGTTCCTTAGGCTATTCTAATGTGAGAGTTGAGAGGCAGCTATTCCTTTGGCAAGTATGAAAAAAATTGCTTCTGAAAAAGAAGTGGGAAAAGCTGTGACTTTGAAACACTTAAAAGAATAATTCCTTTGTGGTAATGGAATAAGAACCCTGTTGGACAAATATTCTCATGCATCGATACAATTATGCTATGCTCAGCTATCTGAGAAGGAATCTTTGCTACCTTAAAATACAGATAATACTAATAAGTAATCTAATTTATATCTTCTCATGACAACATTTTTTTTCTGGATGGAACAGAGCTTTTTTAAAATCAGTTGTCCATGCTCCCCTGGTGTCCTTGAAATAGTAGAAACATATTCCAAAATGTGCTGGCAAGGAAAAAAATTATATTTTAAAATCTTCTAAAAATTAATTATTAATTCTTTTCACTTCCCTCATAGATTTAAGTCCTTGCAGAATAATCAAACACTTTGAAAGTTCATTTTTCTTTAAACACGTAGTGTAAGGATGGAACTAAACTTTTGACTAACTTCAGTATGACTACAAGCAAATAAATACCATGTAATTCAGTAAAACTGTTCAAAAAGCACAGAAAGAGAAAAAAAAAAAACGTTTTTTAAGAAAATAGTTTTATAGCCACTGTCTAGTTCTCCATCAAAGCCTTTAACAGGGACACTGAAGAATACACTGAGGTCCTGTTTACATTAAGGCCAAATCCAGACACAAGGTGCAAGTGAGTAGGATCACACAACTTTCCAGTGTATCCCCCTCTAATGCATTTTGTGACTGGAGACACAAGGTCTGCAAATATGGTGTTTAGCCACTAAACTCCCTTTAGTAGACCTACACTTGATCTACATTACAAATTAGAATTGGTAGACCTGTGTGATATGACTGTGATTTAATCTCAAATAAAAGGAAAAAAAAAAAAATACTACTAACAGCCTTGTGTTTAAAAAAAAAAAAAAATGAAATCTGTTTGTTGTGGTTTGAGCTGGTTGGCAGCCAAACACCATACAGCCGCTCACTCCTCCCTTCTCTTCCAGTAATGAGAAGACACAAAGGAGCCAGGCTTGGTATTTGAGATAGGACCTGGAGGGGCAGATCACCCATTATGGTCATGGGCAAAAGGCGGACTCGTTAGGGGAAGAAAAAACAGAACATAGATTAATTACTAACAACAACACTTAACAGAGTAAGACAGTGAGAAGCATTACCACATCTTAAGAACACCTTCCCCCCACCCCTCCCTTCATCTCAGGCTGTCCTGGTTCAGGCTGGAATAGAGTTCCTGTTGGTCTGGCAGCTGGAGGAGTGCTGCAGCACACTGAGACCCCAGGGGCTCCCCAGGTCCTAGTGCCCTCACCTGTGTGCGGGGGTGGGGGGAGCACAGCTGGAGGGCTGAGCCGGGATTGGCTGATATTCCATGTCATGTGACATTATGCTCATTATATAAAGGCAGGAGAGGGCTGGGAGAGGCTGCCACTTCTGGGAGTGTTGCTGTGGTGCCTTTGTGTTCGGGATCGCCAGCCGGGAACAGGCGGGTGTCGGTCGGCGGGTGGTGAGCAGCTGTATTGTACATTACCTACTGATATTGCTGTCAGTGTATTATTCTGTTACTGTTATTATACTGTTTTTATCTCAACCCGTGAGTCTCCCTTTGCCCCTCCGATTCCCTCCCCATTCCCAAGTGGGGGAAGGGTAGGTGAGCGACTGTGTGGCATTTAGCTGCTGAGTAGGCTCAAACCACAACACAGGCTCAGTTCTGCTCCCGATATCTCTAACTCCTCGCTGCAGCGGTGCAGAGATAGGGAATGGGGGGTGCAGTCAGTGCTGCCACTGCTTCCATCTTCAGTGGGGGGAGCTTCTAGAACTTGTTCCCCCTGCTCCATCGTGGTCCTCCTCTCACAGGAGACAGTCCTCCACAAGTTTTCTGCAACATGAGTCCCTCCCACTGGCCACAGCGTTTCCTTACACTGCTCCAGTGTGGGACACCAATTTTCTCCAACTGGTGTCCCTCCCATGGGCTGTAGCCCTTCCCGAGCTGCTCCAGCTTGGGACACCCCCACATGCTACAATCTTTCCAGTGCCAAACTACAACAGTGGGTGCCAGATCCTGGCCTTATTCATGTGTAGCCACCTTAGTTTTCAGTATAAGGCCCCTCACAGGACATAAATGAGTGTCTGTTCCACCGTAGATCTTTGTGGGTGGGGGGGAGGGGCCTCCCTGCTGTCTCACCACAAGATACAGGGGCGTCTCTGCTCTGGCACACCTCCCCCCTCCTTTCTTTACTCCGTTCCTCCACTGACCTTGGTGTTCACACAGCTGCCGCAACTCCTCCTCACAAGTCTGACTCCTCCTCACCATGTCCCTTCTTAAATAGTTTATCACAGAGGCGTGCAGCCGATTGGCTCAGTTTTTGTGCAGAGGTGGAGTTGACTAGGATCTTGGGGAGCTTCGAGAAGCTTTTCACAGGGGGCCACTGCTGTAGCCTCCTCCCCTACTACCAAAAAATCCCCACCACTCACTCAAAACCAAGACAAGGGTTCATACTGGTACAGATACTATCTTCGTTAATGACATCGATAGTGGGACTGAGTGAGCCCTCAACAAGTTTGTGGATGACACCAAGATGAGTGGTGCAATTGATTTGCTAGAGGGAAGGTATGTCTTTCAGAGGGACCTTGACAGACTTGAGGAGTGGGCCTGTGTGAACCTCATGAAAATCAAAAAGGACAATTGCATGGTCCTGCACCTGGGTCAGGGCAATCCCTAATATTAGTACAGACTGGTGATAAATAGATTGAGAGTAGCTCTGCAGAGAAGGACCTGGGGATAGTGGTGAAAAAAAAAAAAAAAAAAAAAAAAAAAGTTATGAGCCCACAATGTGCTCTTGCAGCCCAGAAAGTCAACCATATCCTGGGCTGCATCAATAAAATCATGTCCAGCAGGTCAAGAAAGGTGATTCTACCTCTCTACTCCACTCTCATGAGACATCATCTACAGTATACTGTCTAGTTCTGGGGTCCTTAGCACAAGACACAGACCTGTTAGAGTGGATTCAAAGGAGGACAATAAAATTGGTCAGAGGGATGAAACATGTCTCCTATGAAAGAAAGGCTGAGAGGATTGTGGTCATTTAGCTTTGAGAAGAGAAGGCTCCAGGGAGATCTTACTGTGGCCTTTTAATATATAAAGAGACTTATAACAAAGATGGAGAGAGACTTTGTACTGTGGCCTGAAGTGGCAGGACAAGGGACAGTAGTTTTAAACTGGAAGAGAATAGCTTTAGATTGGACATTAAGAAGAAATTTTTTGCAGTGAGGGTGGTGAGACATTGGAAAAGGTTACCCTGAGAAGTTGTGAATATCCTGTTCCTGGAAATGTTCAACATTGGGTTGGTCGGGGCTTTGAGGAACCTGACTTAGTGAAATATGTCCCTGCCCATGGAAAGGTGCTTGGAATTATTTCATCTTTAAAGGTCCCCTCCAACTGAAACTATTTTATAAAACCCTTACTGAAATGAAGGTAAAAATTATCCACTTTTCTCCTCTTATCTACTAGGTCAGTCATTTCATCATTGAAGTTTATCAAGTTGGTCAAGCATGACTTCCCTTTTGTAAATCCTTGCTGACTACTACTGATTAGTTTCCTGTCCTTCATGTGCCTGGAAATGGTTTCCAGAAATAGTTATTTTGTCCACTTCCTGGGGATTGAGGTGAAGCTGACTGGTCTGTAGTTAGTCCGCTGGGTCCTTCTTCCTGCCTTGCTTGAAGATAGGATAAATATTTGCTTTCTCTCATCTTCAGGTACCTCTCCTATAATCATTCAGAGATAATAGCGATTGGCCTTGCAATGACATCTACCAGCTCCCTCAGTACTCATGGGTGCATCCGTCCCATCAGAGCCCATGGTCTTGCTAATATAGCTCTAGCCTTAGCACATTAACCTGTTATCTTTGGGGTTTTTTGAGATGACTTGGAAACGTGCATTTTCAAATTGAGTTAATTCATTAAATGTACTGTGAATTATTTTGTTGATATCATCCTCTACAACTTACCCTTTTAATAGAAATCTATTTTTGTTAATTAAAAGACTGTTAATTGTGCATATAGAAGTATTCAGTGCTATGATTTTCCATACATGTTTACAGACGGAAGGTTGGATTTCAGTTAAACTGAGGCACAACATGAATGGGAAAACACAAATTAAGAAAATGTAAAAAACAAGCTCTACAGTCTGAAGGCTGTTACCAAATCAGTTTTTCTTTATGGGACCAAAGGAATTTGTAAGTGGAAAGTGGGAAGAGAAAGAAAGCTGAATGATAAAAAATAACTGTAAGAAAATCAATTTCAAAACCTATCTTTTACAACCCATTATGAAAAAGTGGTCCCCAAAATTATGCTGTTCACAGTGACTTACTGCATCCACTTAGTACATTGGAAGTGCATATTCAAAAGAGATTAATTCATACACAGTAACCACAACTCACTTGTAAAGATGAGTTGGTAACACAAATTAATCAAACTCACATTAACACTAAAATCATTCACCAGTAATAATTTAAATATTTGATAGAGTCTATATTATTTACTTCCAGTGAAGACAAAGATAAAACTCCTAATGTCTTTTCTACAATTTTTCCATGGCCTAAGATGAACATGTCTTCCAAAGATGGAAAAGCTGTGTGATGCAGTGGATGCATTTTGAGACTGATGAAAGAGAAGCAAACCATGTTGATCTTGTACATGTGAGTTGTTGCACAGTGTGCTAGTTCGTACACTTTTCCATATAACTGTATGTGACTCGATGTATCTAAGTGAGACAGAGCTCTTCCTTATGCTGCAGTCTTGCTAAACAAATCTTTATTAGAATATTTTTTCCTCTTTTTAAATACCTTTGAGGCAAATAGTTTTGATTCCCCCAGCAACTTGAGTAATTTGCTTATTCCTTAGAAGATACCCTCCGTCCCCCTTTCTTCAATTCTACAAGAGAAATATTCTTTCATTTCTGTGTTTGCTCATGTAATATTGGTGTGAAAATAGGACCAATAGGATTGTTATTTAGTTCTGATTTTTCCTGCAGCTGGATCAGTCACCCTAATAAACAGCTGTGACTACTTAGCTGTAGTCCCTTTCTAAGGATGGAGTTGAACCACAGGAAAACTTTTAGTGGGTATGAAGTGGTTCTCTAAAGCTATTTACATCTTCAGCCACAATTAGAAAGATCATATGTTTATATGTATAAAAGAATTCAATCACTCCATAGTTGTTATCACAGTTGTGGACTTTTTGATCATTATGTTTATACTACACTATTGGATTTTTAAAAGTAAATGACTTTTTAACAAGTAAAAGGTTGTAAATTGCATATTTTATGGTCTGTAGCTATTTAAAAAGTCAGTTGTATACCTATGCTGTCTATAAATATTGCTGTTATAATATTTTCTTTCTGTAGGAATGTTATTGAACATTTTTTTGTTCCTTTTAATTAACCTCCACTTCCTCATTAAGCCAAAGCACCAACAAAATTGTATCTGTTGCAGACTAAAGAGCTTGTTTTAGGTATAGATGTGATTTAACTTAGAAGTGTACTAACAGAAATGTCCTAAATAGTTCTTTACAGTGACACAAGCTGCACCATAAAGATTCTAACAAGTTAGTTGATCCAAATTTTCAATTCTTGCATCATACTTCTGTTGTGTTTTGTTTGTTTTTTTTTTTTTTTTTCTTAGTTGCCATATGAAGTCTACTTAGCATTGGGAATGTGAGTGTTTTACTATCTGAAACTACAGGAATCAGGACCAGTTAGCAAATTTCTTCCCAAGTTGTGAGGGATGTACACTAATTAGGCATGTGTCTCTCCTACTTTCAGTTATGTCACTGCACACAATAGAAAGTAAAAATAGTTCTATGGCATGTTTTCTGTGCTATGATAAATATAAACATTCTAAAATTAGGAGAAAACATATTCAACTTCTGAATAAATGAGCTCATCTGACATTACTGGTCTTGTAAGAAAACCCATTTTGAAAACCATCTTTCTGGAAAACAGAATAAATATGAAAATGAATTATTGGTCTTTTAGTATAACTTTTCCCTACCAGCTGAAAGTAAAAGTCTTCAAATATTAAGCTTTCCTCCATTTCTGTTTTCTTCACTGGAATAGAGACAAGAAAACAAAGATCTGGGCTGCTGAACATCTCCCTCTTCTGTCCATAAAGATTTCCTGAAAGGAAGCTTTCTATCCTGTTAAGCAAGGAGCCAGTGTCAGAATTTCCCTTTGACTATCTTACATATAACCAAAATTATTAAATTCTACAATATTTTAGAAAATATATTATTTTTTAAATTTTCTTATTGCATAACCTCTCACCCTATAACTTGTCAGATTACGTGCCATTACCAATGTGTCAAAAGACAATGTAAAACAGTAGTGAAAAAACAAATGTAAATCTTTTCTTATAATGCATATTGGATTCTTTTTCTTTTTTTTTTTTTTTTTTTTAATTTTGGAGAAATCTTCCTGTGTGGAGTATACTTGTTCTGCAAATCCAGCAAAAAGTGTTTTTCTGAACAAGTATTTTATATCATAAATCTGCTTTGATTAATATTGTGTAGCAATATTTTTCAACAAATATATTGAAAGAATGGTAAAGTTAGAAATTCAAGTACAGCAGGTTTAGGGAAATCAAATTTCCACAATCTCTATATACATATATATATATACACAATAAAGTATCCACAGATTATTTTCTTTGTAATTCTGTCCTAATTCACTTGATGCAATGGCCTTTCCCTTTGTTGCCCACAAATTCCACAGAGCAATTAGGCAGATTTCCAGTGTGGCATCTGGTATCCTAAACTTGACAGAGGCTGCTTTTCAAAATCTCTCCCTTCTACATCTAAATAGGAGTTCATCAAGTTGAAGTGTAAAAACAATACTTACTATTTTTCTTCTTTACCACTCTGTTCCAGTCTGTAGGAGGCCATTCTTTGGGGAGTAAATTAAATATCTTCATATTACCCTGAGGTCAACTAACAAGATGCAAATAGGAGCATGTAGGCACTGGAAATGTCTGAAGTCACGTCTCCCTGTGATCCATCTCCTAACTTATGGGCAGTATGGTAATTTAAGATGTTTCAAATAAATAAGTATATTTCTTTAAAATATATATATCTTTCATTATATTTAATTAAAAATACTACTGCAAAATATTAATCAAAACAGTTTTATAAAAGAAGATACTAGTTCAGCAAAATACTTTGTTTTACATTGTCTTTGATGTGGGGAGGCAAAAATTTTCCTGTGTTGCAGATATTCTCAAGACCTATGGAATATAAGTTTTTCTATTAAACACATATAGATTTTCTGATAGCTGGGTTTCTGTGGCATGTTTTTTGGTAACAAGGGAGGGGTTACAGTGGTGGCCCCTGTGAGAAGTTTCTTGAAAGCTCCCCCAGCTCCAAGTTGGACCCACCTTTGGCCAGAGCCAAACCAATTAGCAACGGTGGTTGTGCCTCTGAGACAACGTATTTAAAAAGGGGAAACTGGGAGAGTGTTAGGACTTGTGAGGAGGAGTTACAAGAAGGACACCTATGTGAACACCCAGGTCAGGTGAAGGAAGGAGGAGGAACGGGGGGGGAGATGCACCAGAGAGGTCAACCCTGTATCCCATGGTGAGGTGGCAGGGATGACCACCTGACATCCATGGACATTTGCATCTCAAATAGCAAAAAAAAAAAAAAAAAAAATTTAATTCCACTTGTGATTCCCAGAACTACATTTGGACACATTGAGATGCACAGAGTAAGATTCAGGTATC
This sequence comes from Tyto alba, assembly GCF_018691265.1. Lineage (NCBI taxonomy): Eukaryota > Metazoa > Chordata > Aves > Strigiformes > Tytonidae > Tyto > Tyto alba. The sequence goes on along the minus strand of NW_024881276.1, from coordinate 34,181,134 downwards.
TGAAAATAGGCTTTGCAGTATCACTTCAGGTGTCGTGAGGAGTCCTACTCAAGAACAGCACAGTATGTACACAAATGTTCTGCTGTATCAATCTGCTCTGCTTGGATGTCTTAAAACCCCACAAACTCCCAATGACACCAGTTGTTTACCTGTTCATAGCTGAATGCTCTGTGTACAGAATAATTCAAGTGCTTAAAGTTATCTGTCCAGCAGCATTTTAGACATTCTAAAGTATCCTGCCATCCCAAGAAGCCACTTCACAGATCTTCCATAGATCCTCTGTCACATGTGGCAGCCCTAAGAAGGTATCTCAGGTATTCTAGGACATTTAGAATGGCTCTACATAGATATGTTTATGCATTTTAATTGATCTGCTACATTTAGAAATCTAAATTTAATTGTCTGCAGTGTGGTAGTGAAAGACATCATAAGGTATTCCATTCTGTGCTGGAGGAGTTACAATTCATCCAGACTATTTTAGAACTGCCTGTCAGGACGGGATCAACCCAGTCCTAGAAATTCTTGTTTAATTTTTGCACTTTAGCACTAGAGATGGCCGTTTAGTTTGACAGATGGATTATCTAATCACAAAAGTTATAATTGCATTAATAAATGCTGAATTGTTTTTTACAATATACATATATATATGTATATACTTATATACAGCTGTATCTTATTGCAGTCTATGTATCTTTCAGAATCTCATGAAAACATGATGGCTGCCCAATTGCCCCATGAAAGATAATGCACTGACCTACCACAACATTATATAATTTCCTTGCAGGAAGGAAAGATTAATTTAAAACACAACTGCTCTCACACTTACAGTCTCATACCCACCAGTACACCAGTGTGTGTAAGCAGTCTGTCAAGCACTTGGGCAGGAAGACACCCTTACCTGAGCAGTGTGTCCAGGACTGCTACAATAACATGGAGGATGTGAAGACATCAGTTTTCAAGCCCTTCCCCTTACTTCCTCAGTTCTTCTTAGGAGTGTACTGGTTTTGGATGTGCCTTGTTGTTATCAGTCAGGTAATGACAATGGTTAATCTCCCTACCTTGTCCCACCTCTGTGAATTTCCAGGATTTAATCACTGTCTCTGTTTCAGATCTGGTTGTCCTGAGAACTTGCAGGTAGATATATGCTCGGATCTTGACAACCTGCTGCTGCAAGCATCAGTAACATATGACATTTTCGTAGCCATTCTCCACTTATATCAATATGAACATTGTTATTAAAATTTTGCAAAGTCCTAGAAGATTCCTAGGCTTTTATTTTCTTATATCTTGCAGGAAGTTTTGTACCTACTGGTAATAACTGACATCTACCCATTATGATTCATAAGTTTTCTTCTCAAAAGTCTCCCAAGCTTCTGGTGTATTTCAGCAATATATTATCATAAAATTTCCAATTTTATGGACTAGAATTACAAATGAAGATTACAGTTGACTTCCTTCTATGCAATCATATTTGTCTTTAAATCCTAACCTAATGCAATCTTCATATGCTATCTCTCTGTTTTAGTGGATTCTAATGATCTTTATAATGTGCCTTCCCACTTTCTCTATTAGTAACATCACATTATCCATTTTTATCCAAGGCAAATTGGAAAAAAACTTTGAAAAGAAGAAGGAGAGAAATATGCCATTGCTAAGACAGACACTCTTTTCATGCATTGTCATCATACTTCCACTGACTGTCCTGCTGTGTATTTGTCAAGGGATATCTCTCTTGCTAATCTGAATTTTACTGGTTATAACAGAGATAACAGCTGACATCATGTACAAATATTTATCTAGATTCTACTATGCATTATTTATAGGTGGGAACAGCAGCTGACTCTTTCCTAAGGTTAGCAGCAAAGTGATCAATGTCATATAGTTAATATGAAGTTCAGTTCCAAAAATCTCTGTTATGAGAAAGTCAGGATGGTTGAAGAAAAGCTGTGCATGAATTAGGAAGAAATTTTGAGTAAATTCACCTTAGTAAGAAGAAACTTATGTTCTGTACAATTCCATCAGAGAGCATGTTTCTGAAAATGTTAAACATTGATACGCAATTAAAAAAAAAAAAAAAAAACAAAAAAAAAGAAAAAAAAAAAAAAAAACAACAAAAAAAGAAATCTTACATTCCCTTACTAGCAGCTGGAGAAAAAAATATCTCATAATCAAAAAAAAAAACCAACAAACCAAAACTGTTGAAATACTTTATGTTCAGATCACTCCGTTTATTTAGAAAGTTGTTTTGGAACCACTAGAATGGTGACGGAAGTCTGCTGATAAAAGTGTATGAATGAAGTCATGAAAGACAAGTTAAATCACTAGAATTCAACATCTTCAGGACACTCTGTATTGGCTTGGACTGTTGTCTTCCATAGCTGTCCTTGCATGACATCCAATTCCAGATATTGTGGTTCACGTGAAGGTAAATTACAGTTGAAATGTGCCCCTAATGACTCTGCGTTACCCTTGTGAATCTCCTGTGTCCCTGGAGCCTAGAAGAAAGTCAACAAGGAGTGGGCCAAGAGGAGGTGGTGAGGAACTGTGAGGTGATAGCAACCCCCAGATGAGAGATGTCCCTGGAAAGACAGGAGAGATCTCTGGTGCTACATGTCGATGTCTCCCCATGGACCTGGGTTGTGTGGTTTGTCCATCCCTGTGCATTTGAGAAAGGGTTAAGAGCCACATCCATGCTTCCCTGGGGAGCCAAGGACTGGGCCCTATGGCAGCTCCTGACACTGAACAAAGGACATCAGGTCAGTTGTGGCACAGGTATAAAAATGTCTGCAGGGTTGGGGAAGGACTTTGTTTTGGAGGCAGCACAGGGAACACATTGGTCATCTTCCTCCTCACTCAGTTGCTGGAGATTTTTGAAACTTTCCATGAAACAGCATCAACCTGAGGGAAAGGATAGATGCACAGCACCTGCCTACAACATGTCATGGCCTCACAGATAACTGTACAGTCCAAGTCACCCTTCCTCTCTTCATGAGGTTTTCCTTAAAATGGTTTCTGATTCACAGGCCCATCAGATGGGTCTTCTTGTTCGCCCAGTCGTTCTGGGTATTTCTTTTGGGGATTTCCTCATTGTCCTCATGAACACATTCTCCTGGATTGTCATTTTGTCCTGGTTTCCCATGTGTGCATGAAGGGTTGCCCGAGCCTCGCAGCACTGTGAAAAGCTCAAAGCTACCCCAGAAATGCTGCACTGACTGGGCAGATGTGGACCCTCTCAGTCTCCGTTTTGTGTGAGACAGGAGGAGACGGGCAGCTTATCTGAGACTGCTCAGAGATCACGTAGGTGTGATGGATTCAAAACGGACACTCCTGGATGGCAGTCCCATGCATGGCGTGGGCAGCGCTGAAAGAGTGTCTTACAGAGGTTTCCCCTGCAATGGGGAAGCAGCACCCATCAGGTACCCAATGGACATGACTGACACGGAAGTCACAGACACAACATACATGATCAATTTGATCAAGTTAATGCCACTTTATTAAAGGATATACAGCAATCTGTCCACTAGCACAAAGCGCACACGTTACGTTTTGGTTGCTAATAGGTTAAAGCTGCTTGTTCATGTGCCATATGCCTTCTTATGATTGGTCTCAGTGTGGTATCCACGTGCCTTGCACTGCCGTACCTACCTTCTGTTTCTGCATCCTGCTATCTTGTTTTTCACATTCCAACCTCCTTACCTCTTTGCAACATAGGCAGTTTCTCAAAACCTCAACTTCCTTATCTCTTTCGACCTTGCTTATGTCCTTCACAACAGCTGCAGCTGTGAGGCCCCTTGGTCTGTATCGCTCATAATATGCCCATTTTCTTCCAGCCACTCCACACATGACAGCCAGGACATGACATTACATGTGTGGACTGTGTCCTACCTATGATGTGTCTTTTTCAAAAAAGATCACCATGAAGAGGATGGGGCTGTGAGTTGTGATGTGAAAGAAAAGGGGTGTAAGAAGCAGGTCACACCAACCTTTGGGGTCTGACAGCCAAAAAAGTCACTGGAGAGTGTCTTGATACTTCTGGATGCTCCCACCATGGTGGGTACATTAAGTATATTTGGCATAGTATAGTGTGGTGGAAATTTTGACTACATGGCATTGCAGAGGATGCAATGGGAGAGTGAACATACAACCACAAGGACTAGTATTCACATAATTCTTTGTGAAGCAGATTTTGAAATAATTTATTAAGTATAGGGACAAAAACTTTCCTCTTGGACTACTACCTGGTGGTCAAGATGCTGTTAAATTCTTCTTTCTATGATGTGAGAATCCACGATGTACGAGTACTGCTTCGTTTTATTATTGTAAGTGGTAAAAAGTGCATAGACTTTTCAACCAGAACTATTTTAGGTCTGCACAATGTTCAATTTGTTACAGACTAGAATTGTTTGTGGTTTTGAATTCAACAGCATTGTCAAACTGATAAAATGCCTGCTCTCTGCAAATAAGCTTCCTAGTGGTATATTGCAATTCTCAGCAAGGTCAGTCTCTGTCAATTCATACAACAAGCACAGGTAGGCAGACTGGAACAAAATGAATATTTTCTGAAGGTGAATTAATTTCCCTTGTGGTTACTGGGTCAGGTATGTGTGGACAATAGAAGTTTTGCACATATCTTCTTTTTTTTAGAACCATGTCTGCAACTACCACACACGTCCCACCAAAGGAAAATTTAGAATGTTTGCACAGTTTAAGTTGGTAAACAAGTATTTTGTAATGATGGGATTTAACATGGAATTATGGGAATTCAGAGATATCATAAACCATCTACGTTGGCTGTCAGACATCTATTTATGTAATAAGAGATTTGGGGGATGAAATTATGTTTAATGGGATTTTGTAAACAAAGACATTTGGAGTGGTTATATTCCACCTATGTAACTTGCTACCAATTTTCAGTCCTCACTTCAAATGTATTTTGGACTTTTGTAGTACAATGATTTCTCTAAAAGAGACTTTAGTAGAAAAAAAAATAATAGAACAGGACTGAAGCAGACTTTATGTTAGATTGAACTATGTTTGCCTACATGCCTGTACAAAGAAAAGATGTGATGAAATTAGTCATATGCATAACATCTACAACAAGAGAAGTAGTAGCAGACATTTTGAACTGTGAGGCTTATTCTATATATTCTATATAGGATTCAATGCTTGCTCAAGCACTGAGCATTTTCTGTTCTTAGGATGCCAGTATAACTTTCATAGCAGTTTTTCTGACACTCTATAGACGATTTTGCATCCATAAACTATTTAGAGTCTACCTGCTCGTCTTCTAGAACATGATAGAAATATTTTATTTTACTTTGTTGTCTATTTTAAGTTAGCAGGATTTGTCAGGGATAGAAAATACAGCAGGCTGCCTACACTACCAGTACCTGGCTCTACCTGTGTGTACATTGACCTCTGGAGCTAAGAAGAACAGAAAACTCTACCATAACACAGCTTGGATGGGCTACTGCTGACCTCATGTCTAGAGTCTCCTAGCTTCTTGTCATGTTAACCATGACTTTAGCTTGAGCCCTAAAGATCCCTTATCATAATTTTGTTATCAATTATGCAGTTCACATTAATTTACTTGACTCTTACATTAGCTAGCTAAGGACTCTTCAGACTGTTTTTTAAATCAGCCTGATACAACTTTTTTGATTTAGGACAGCTTATTTCAGGCCTATTGGTCATCACAGAAGAGAGCAAAATGTAGAGAAAAGAAAAAGCTGTGTAGAAGGAATCATAAATGAATTAATTTTTATTGAATGAAATAACAATAAAGAAAAAGGACAAGAAAAGTGGAAGCAGTGTTTAGAGAGAAACAAAAGGAATAACAAAATAGTAAAAGTAAGGATTTCTGTTGATGTGGGAAGAACAGTGAAAACAACAAAAAAATCCTTGTAGAGGTATGAGTGTACAGATTCCACTGGAAGGGCAGTAGATGAGGAAAGTATAAGCCATATGGCAATTTAGCAATTATGTGGTTAGTAAGAGATATGGAAAATAATCTTTTAGGCAAATAATGAGCAATTAATCAGACAGTCAATTAATCAATAATATGCAAGATCAAATGATTTCTACCTGTTCCATTTATTTTAGGTAGAAAGAGACTTAGCTTCTCTTTACATATTAAAGTATTGAGCCTCCATTCAGTGCTCATTAGGAAATAAATACTAAAGAAGGAAAGGCATTTTAAGATCTTTTAAAACTAAGACTCATTCACAGTGAATGAAACGAACTGAAGGAGCTCTTAACAGCTTGTTTAGTTTAGATGAGTTCTCTCCATATGTAAACAACACATTGCTGGGATTAGGATGGTGAAGCATGTGGCAGATTATGAGAACTAGTAAAACATGTCATGGTTTTATTTTACAAACACTGTGCACTACCAAAAAGCATGACAGAAACAGAAAAAGCTGTCTGACTGAAAGGCTGAGGTTTCTGAGATTGATGTGATTGTTGCTAAAAGGCTAATGAATAAGAACAGTGAATGTGATGATAAGCATTAGAGAAGTAGATTGCAATTAATGTAAAAAGACTTTCAAAATATTTCAAAGGACTTTCTGATGTAAATATATTTATTTTCTTTCTGAGTTCATGTTTAGTGGCCCGGTATGTATGTATTGAAAAATATTTTATTTCAGTAATTTATTTAATAGTTTTTAGGCCAGTTAGCCTAGAAATATGACTACCATCTTGTCCATAGAGTTGTTATTTCAAAATTACTTGGAGAAATAACTTTGGACAATGCCATACTGTCTATTATCCACTTACACTTTTTCTGAAATATCATCTATAAATGTTGTGAGTACCTAAAACATACATGATATGAAAAGTATTTGAGACCTAAACTGGTAAGAGTTTAAAATCAGAGTCTCCTAAGCAACTGATTTTATATAACATGAAGTCAGATGATAGCATTTCTTTAGCAGTAATATCTTGATGTAATTCACTATCAATCACACCATGTGTCTGTCTCATCTGGAGTTACCTACATTAAGTCACAATTGACAGCAGTCACTACAACTAACAAACCTCGTGCATATTATATTTTTAACTTATCTCTTAGTGAAAACAGATCAATGTTATGGGTGGGCATTGTCATAATAGATGCTCCAAGTCACATTGTTTAGATAAAAATTAAAATGGTAACTCAAGCTAAGTATTTTACTTATGAATAAGTTAATATCCTTGCATGATTATGTTTACAGTTCTTCATGTAACTATTGATAGGAAAGAACATATGGAAAAGAGATTGAATTCAAACATATGGATTACTTAAAAATTGCAACAAAGCAGCAGAATGACAGTAATTAGCATAAACAGGGAAGACAACTGCCCCAGGTATATATTTGCAATGAAAAACAAAGCCAGAGTCAAAGAAATGTTGAGTAGTTCACCTACAACAATTATAGTTTGCAAATTTGACATGTTTATTTCTATTTCAAGGACAGGACTACTAACCTAGAGCTTAATATGTAAGGATTTATTGCTGGCATATTTTTACATATATTTTGTGGCAGTGAATTCCTTGTCAAAACATTAATCTCAAAGGTCTGATGGGAACAGAGAATTTGCTTTGATTCCAACTGCAACTGCCCAACCATTTATTTTGTTTCATAAAATCAAACCCTTAACACAGACTAATCAAGCTGAAATCTGTAGAGAAATTTTTTCCAAATTTCAAGCAAATTGTTCTAGTGAAATTTCAGCTTAGTATTTTTAAGCTCAGACATATGGATAGGTGGAATTGAAAGACATTTTCTTTTTAAAAAAATATGGAAAAATATGGAAAAGCTGATTTCAAAAGCTTAAGTAATCAGTCTGGGCATGCTGCATCAGAAAGAGAAGCCTGGAACTTTTGTTAATAAATATACTATCTGAGTTGATTGAAACAGGAGAATCAGAACAGTAGCAGTGCAAGAATATGCCATGAAAAACACCTTAAATTCAAAAATAAGTTGTAATAACCCATTGTGGCAATAAAGCATCTTTCTTCTGATTTTCTCAAAGCATTTCTGAACCATTAAGGAACTCCAAAGCACACCTTTTCAGCCCAGCATGATGCTTTTGGTCCTCTTACAGAGGTCCAAGTAAGTGTGGTTCTGGATAAGCACAATAGCTTAATTTGCAAAAGCTGTACAGCTGCGGCAGCAAGGCCTGACAGTTATGATTAGTTGGGTGTCCCAGAAGAGAAAATTAGGTCCACACTAATACGATTCTGCTGTGCTTGTTGTCATCAGTACTTTGTCTGGGACTAGCTCAGAGGTCTTTTCTGATGTCCCCTTTATGACACAGAAACTAGTCTTAATTTCTGTAGTCTCTGGGCAAAAAAGGTGATACAAATTTGGGAAGCCAAGACACAGAAGTGGGAAGGATCGTACAGAGGATGGGCAACAAAAGCAAGTTACTAAACCTGTGAGAGCTTCATTGACTTCTGTGACTTGTAGATAAGTCTACATTTAAGTCTGTTCTGACAATGGTCTTAGTACGGTATCTACGTTTGTATGCTTATGGAAACTAAATTAAAAAGACCAGTACAATAATTGATAAGAGAAGCAGAAAATGGAAGGCTACTTTTTTGTGAACTAATGTTCAGGGAACCAGGAGTAGTTGTTTGTGATACACACAGACCATTACTGTGATGTTCTAATATCTTCCTTGTGAATAGGTGTTTCTGAGAAGGTAAACCAATATGATGATGTAAATTTTAGATAAGTTTCTTAATTCTTTAACAATTTCTCAGCATCTTAAGTGATTTTCTCACATTTGGAAAAAAATGTGTTTGTCCTCTATTCAAAACTATCTAGCTGCAGTGTCAAAATCTTTGCAGCCATCAATATTCATTCAATATAATGTCTAGATAGAAATGGCATAAAAACATTTTGTGTAAGATGTGTTTTAGTTTCCTGTTGTTGTTTTTTTGTTTGTTTGTTTGTTTGTTTTGTTTTGTTTTGTTTTTTTTTGTTTTGTTTGGGTTTTGTTTGGTTTTGTTTTTTTTTTTTAAATTGTGCCAACCTTTATGTATAAATGCATAATGCTATCTAGTTGTTCATGACTAATATTTTCTAGATAATGGTCAACATTTTCTGATATAAAGAGTATTCTGGGCTGCATTAGGAGAAGTGTTGCTGGCAGATCAAGGGAGCTGACCCTTCCCTCTGCTGAGAACCGGTGAGAGACATCTGGAGTGTTGGGTCCAGTGCTGAGCTCTCCACTAGAAAAGAGATATGGAGCTAGTGGAGAGAGGCTCTGTTATGCAGTCTTTCTTGTCTATTGGGTAATAAAGATTTTAGGCTTATTTCATCTTGCACTCTATTTAAATGCATGTTCTTCAGAGAAAGCTGCAATATTAATTTCCCCATTAAAAGATACTTAAGGGGATTTATTTGGTGGGTTTCATTGTGGTTTGTTGGTTTTTTTTTTTTTTTTTTTTGTAAATATTGGAGCATTGAGAGACACTGATACTTCATTTTTTACTGTGTGCTTACAATCATTGCATGTATGTAACCAAATTTCTGTAATATAAACAACAGATAAAGACAAGAGTTAATAAGTAAATACCAGTGCTCTATATTAAACTGGTCACATGCTTATATAAAATGTACATTATGGATTTTCTTTGTCAGAAGTATTGCCCGAGATTAATGTTTTCATTTTCTGTAAAAGTGTATCAAAATAATTATTTAGAACTTACAGGAAAAATTTATTAATGGTCTAATTGGAAAAATTTAACAGATTTTCTTTGACCTAAGCTAATATTATCTCTTTGTAAAAATCTCTCCTATCTTTTAATTGCCACATTAACTACTATTTAAAACCTAGAAAAAGTATAACTATACCAGATGAGATATGCAAGGTTTCATTTGTGTACTTATTTTTAATTGTTATGCACTTCAGCTTTGCTATTGAATGATTAATAATACTTTGAATGTCTTATCTAAGTAACTCTGTAAAAGTAGAAAATGGTTAACTAATATTTACTCCTTATCCTTTACTGCACATTTAGGTAGGTAAGAAATAGAACATAGTGAGGTTTTTTTGTTTTTGTTTTCGGGTTTTTTTTTTTGTTTGTTTGTTTGTTTTTAATTATTATTATTTGTGTTTTTCTTTTTTTTGTTTGTTTGTTTGTTTGTTTGTTTGTTTTTTCAATTAAATTAGAATAGCTATTTCCTAAACTTGAAGTGCGGATTTAGGTACAATTTTGAAAATCTCCCACTTGAATGTTGCAGTGACATGTGATTTTGAAAAATTCAAGAGTGTTTTAAAATGCTGTATCATAAAACTAAACAAATACATGAACGTTATTTCCAGTTATTAAGTGTTGTTATTTTACTAAACATGCTCCTCTGATGCTGATGTTTGTAGCATGCCATTAAGATGACAGTTGTGTATGCATGGATGTAGGGAGAGTAGTTTCTTATTTTTCCATTGCAAAAGGGTTAGTTTTGTGCAGTGATAGCTAGGCTGATGGAAATGAGCTCTCAGCAACTGCAGGGCACCTTATTGTTTCTCCCTACATGCCTTCCATCTCTTATGTGCCAGACTGCCAGTGGATATTCTATTGCTGCTACTGCAAGTCACCATAACACTTAAAAGAGTTTTTTTCCAGTTCAAAGAGTTCATAATATAAGCTAAATATTAGCTCTAGAATAGTAATTATGATTAGGAAAAGTAGGGATCACAACAGAAGAAAAATTATGCAGAATAAAACTAATGAAAAATAGGAAATTTGGAAACAGAATATATTTTTTGACATTCCAGAAACTATCAAACAAACAAGATGTTAGGAATAATCTGAAAAGGCTAAAATAAGAAGAAAATTCTGGAAAAGTAGAAAGAAAAAAGGAGATAATGAAATAAGCTCAATTTAGACCTGCATGGGCACCTTGGTCTCTTGAATAAGCCATTTCATTCTTTGACTTTCCAGTGATTGTGCCAGGTAGTCTTAAAATATAGTGAAGTTAGTTACCTGTGTTCATATTCACTGAGTCAATGGTGCTCAAATATCCTGAGGCTTTATGAAACTCTTTTTTATGAACATTTAGAGTAAATTGTGTTCAGCTACTAGAAATCTGCATGAAACAGATTTTTTTGAGCGGTTGATGATAAATTTTAAAATTAATTTGGTTCAATGTGTGAATGAACAAATATCTGTTCTGTAGAATAAAGATACTTAGAGAACCACATTTTATCCACTAGTTTATAGTGGACAGAACACTACTAGATGTTTTACACAGAAAAAGTTTGTGACTCTCCCCAAGTAGTCTAAAATCTCATTTTAGAAGCAAAATGGTGAAGATTATTAATTACTAGTAGACATGATTAGATAAACCTATGAGAATATTACAGTAAAATACAAGCATGGAATTGTTAATCCAGCATGCATAGAACAAATTGTGTTTGTGAGATTGATATATGGGGTGCTGGAATAAACCCATAATGCTCTTTGAGAGTATCTAGTTACATTTCTACTTTCATAATTTCATCTTCTCATCACCTGAATATTGTATTTTGTCTGATTCCTCAAGATTTGAGGGGAATATGACATTAAATATATAGATTTATTCAACATCTTACCCTAATTTTATAAAACCAGAGTGTACCATATGATTAACTGTGTTGGTTACAACTGTTATTTCAAAAATGTCATTAGTACCTCATAGTGATCAGAACATGAAATCTCTAATTATTTCAAATGCAAAGAGGAGGGAATAATTACCAGCCAATTAATATGTTTAAAGATTTCACAAAAGATTCTGATGTGAATTCATATATATATATATATGCAGAAGTGTATGTGTGTATATATATGTGTACATATACATATCTTTTATAGACTAAGTAGGGAGATCACACACTCTGAAGGTGGAAAACTGTACAATTAAAGTAATTTAGAGAACTGTAATTCAAACCATTCCATTGCACATTTTGAAGAGAGAGGAAGTAATGTGACCTTAGCTTGCTTCTATTACAAGATTGTTTTAAGCACTTGCCATTTTCATCCCATGTACATTTATGTCATAAAAAAAAAGAGCTTACAGCTTGGTGTAATACCTTCATTGTTATACTAATAGCTAGGAGACTTGTTAATGAGCAGTAACAGTTGATTGAACAATTAGTGAAACTAGTGCAGGGGTGTAAAAGAGAGTGCAAGGGCAAGCAGAACTCTTGGGTAAATATCAGACACAATGCTTATTTTCTTCACTAATTGGTACCTGCTAATCTGAGTGCTTATCTAGTGTACATTTGTAGAATGTATCCTTAGTTCCCTTTCACATACAGTTCAAGAAGACTTTACTGAGCTATTAATTTTTCTCCCTTTATTCTCTTGTCTCTTTTCACAGCTAAGGTCTTAATAGAGCTCTTGATAGCACCTTTAGATTGCAATGGACAATGATTGATCGAATTCTAGACAAGAATCACCTATCTCTTCAAGTCAGCAAAAATCTACCACCAAGTGTACTGCATATTTTTCAAAAGTAGCATAAGCCCTGGCCACAAGCCCTACTCTTCTCGAATTATGCACACAAACAGCCAGAGGATTACACCAGCAGTTTGAGGTCTCTACTTAGGCACAAAGAAGAAAAGAGGTGTAATTAGTTTTACTTGCAGACATCTGGTTTACACTGGCTAGCTAATCTTACTTTTCATTTATGTGCTCTTAATGATAAGGATTTGCATTGTTCACAGAGTTTAGAATTATATCCTTCCAGTTCTCTGGAGACATTTGTTGATCATCTTTCTTTGCTGCATATTGCCAATACCATCAGGTGTGTGTCTAGAACAATTTGTATATAAAATAGCTATCATGTTCAATCACACTGAAACATGCAAGGATGCTGTAGGGGATGTCATAGAAGAAGGTTTTGGTTTTTGTTTTGTTTTTTTTTTTTTTTTTTTTCTGAGAACATCCTGCTCAACTAGTCAGAAAACTGCTGTAGATGTTATTTCAAGGAGACAGCTATTTTTAATATTTTCATATTAATGAAGTCCTTTTTTTTACAACACTAAATACAGAAAAGTACCTATTTACACTGCCTTTATCCAAATAGTACTATATATACAACATTAGGATGGGAAATAGTTTATTTCTATCGCTGTATGTGTTGTTATGCAATCTCAGAAAAGTAATTTTCCTTTTCTTTTAAAATGTAATTTGTTAATTAATTCTTTTTATCCTGACTTTCAGCAGATCAGGATGAACACTATTCAGAACAAATGCTTAACAAGTTTAAAGCCTCAGTGCTGTGCAAATCTGGATTTTAGAGGCCCTAATAAGCTCTTACCTATCAAATGCATGTTTTTATTTCAGGCTACTTTGTTCTGTAAATTCTAAACATGCCACATCAAATACTGGAAACAAAAGATGGAAGTTTGTACAAAGTATTAACACTACAAGGAGGACAAGAGCTAAAGTGCCAAAGATTAGGAGGAAAAAGAAATTCAAGAATGATATCTCAGATTCTTCTCTTAAAGAGGACTTTATGGTTTCAGATGATACATTGAGGAAAATCATATAAGTGGCAATTGCATATTGCTGATATCAGATTGTTACAGAAATACTTTAAGCAATTGGGTTTTTAGCCTTTTTTATTAAGACTAGCAATATAGCAATGTCAATATGCTGTTTCTAGTACACTAACAGCACTAAATCCTCATTTTGCCTACACCAGCTGTGTTAATGATATGTGTGTACTATATGATGGTAGATGAGCATTACGCAAAATTTAATAGTGAGAATATGCCAGAATAGGGTGGTACACCACAGTAACACTTCAGGAAGGGATCCTGGCATGTTAGGCAAAGGGAGATTGGTGTAAATTAGCACATACTCATATGTAATTTCTTTTTCCTTCTAAACCAGTACTACTAAATTTTCAGAAGTCCTATTTGATTCTTACTGTGTATATTCAGATACTTATACACATCTACGCATGAACATATATCTGTCCATATGAAAATTTATAAAAACAGAGAGTTTGAAGTACAACGATATATTTTGTAATTGCATGCTTTTCACTAGCACAGCAACATTATTCTACAGCAGCAAATTGATTAGGATGATCCAATTAGGTGGTTTGAAAGCTCTCACTAGGCCATTATGATGGATCATAGCTTGACAAATGATGAATAATGCATAAGGGCCAACATGTTGACATGTTACTTAATTACATTGTTAATGCAACAGTGATACTAGAATTTCAGAATGCAAAAATGGACACAACTGAAACAGTATGATGGTTATCTAATTCCATATAGCAAAAATGTCAAAGACTGCATAAAAATCAGAGTGTGATACAAATAGTAAAAGTAATGAATGGCACACAGTGTGTGGAAAATATAAGGGGAAATGGTGAAGATAAGCATGATGATGTATTTGACAAAATATTAACAAAAAAGTAATAAGTCTATAGTAAAATTGTCTCAGTGCTGCCCTCTTAATCACTCACAATCTGCTGTGAAGGTCTTGGGTAAATTAGCTTATATAGGAATGAAAAGAAATATTCAGGAATATGGTGAGCAGAGTAACATGGCATTAGTTAAGATTGATTTTTGTGGTGACATTACTAGTAGTTGAGACAGACACATCCTCTTACAAAACTGAAGATCTCCCTAAAGTTTTCAGCACATTTTCAATGAGTGTAGATTATATTTTGTCAGCTAAATTTGAGGAACTGATCTTAATACCTGCCAGGGGAAGCCAGATCACCATACAACCGTATTACAAATTAAATAAAAAGACAGATGGTTTAATAGAATAGGGACTATCACTGTTTCTAGTTGAGAAGCAGTAAGTGATCACTGAAGGATTCACTATAGTAAATAATCTCCTGCTAACCACAATAACTATATTCTAATGAGTCTTTTGGCAAACCTCCAGAATCAAGAGTAAGATTTCCTCCATACATATGAACCTAGGTGTGTTCATGGTACAATCAAAATGTGTAATTTCATTTTTTTCTCTTTCAGGAGCAAGGTTTGCCAGTCTTGTATGAACTTAATTTCAGATTTTCCCATCACTTATCAAATGTTTTTACTGATGTCCCTCATTAATAATAAATGTTAATACCCATACTGTATCTTTTGTTAGTCTTACTTGTAAAATTCTATTTTTGCTTGGACTGGTAAATTTATTTACTGAAGATAAAGTGTAAAAAGTTCTGTAGCTAATTTATAACTATTAATTTTATCTGACTTTAAAAAAAATTATGTTAATTTTAAGTGTTCATTTTGATAATATGGATCTCTGATGTTGTAAATTCTATATCAAAAGTAACATTTTAGGAAAAATACTAAAAAATATCAGATTTCCACTTGAGCTCAAGCAGAGCTATTAATATAAATCCCTTACGTATTATTAAAATAGATTTTAAAGTCCAGATTTTGCCAGTTTTCACTGAATGAGCTTACGAAAGACTTGTCATTTCAGCACTTATGTGATCAACATATTCAATAGTTATTTCTCTGCAACATTCATGTTAGGTATTGTGATATTTAACTACTCATTGGTCTTGGGTAAACAGATGGAAGAAAATCAGACTTTGTGTAGAAAAGAATAAAATAAATTACAGTATGTTAAAAGGAATATTTAAGTGAAAATATCCAACTCAGATTTAAAACTGCATTTATTTTTTTTTGTAGAAAACGAAAAATATAATCTAGATGCACAGTAGAAAATGTTGGAGAAATAAAAGAAGATGCAAAGGTGGCAAAAAAGCAAATGACTGAATAATAATAAGGGAGATGAACTAGAAAGACATAGGGCAATCTATGAAGCAGGATTAATGATAGACACTGAAGGCGAAAACAAAATTAAATGGATTAAAAGTCAAAAGATCATAAATTTCATGGAAAAAAGGTAAAATGAAGAGTAAGGAGAAATGAGGGGAGAGGAGGAGTGTTTTCTGTAGTAAACCCATGAATTCTCAAGGAAGGAAGCTGAGAGGAGGATTGTTTTCTGTAGTAAACCCATGAATTCTCAAGGAAGGAAGCTGAGAGGAGGGCTAGAGAATTGGTGCATTTTCAGTGTGACAGCGTGGACAAGGGCTCACTTCATAAGAGATGTGAAATAGCACAACATAAGAATTTACTGGCCAAATAGTGCTGAATCTTTGACTATGGGGAATGAAAGAGTTGCTGAATATACTACCCAAAGAGTAAGTTAACTCCCCGAAAAGTTCTATTGTGATCCGTGTTACCTGATTAACATAAAAAAACTCCCATGGTTACAGTTTTCAAAATGTGATAATAGAATTATCCATGTAATATATAAAGTGATACATCAAGCTACATTAAAATGGTGTAAAGTTTAGATTCATGACGGTGAAAATAGTAGTAACAACTTGGATTTATTTTTACACATTCCTTCTTGCCTTCACCGGCTTGAAATGTTTGCCTACTTGACATCTTAGGTAACCAGCTTCCCCAAAAGGCACAAGCTGAGCTATGATCTGTTCTGCTTCTGTGTCTCTAACTGATCACACTGTTTACTTCTTGTCACAAAATCTGTATACTAGAGCTCACTGTCTAAACAATACCTTAGTATTAACTATGGCAGAATACCTTGTATAACAAGGACATTTCCTTCCTGATGTAAGTTTAGGTTGCTGCACTTTGTTTCTAATCTGTTAGTCCCAAAGGAGTAGTCACTGTTATTTACAGCATTTTAGTTAGCTACAAGTGATGGATAGAGCTTCATTCCTCGTATCTTCCCCATGGTAGCTTGAACTGTCTGAATTCATAGTGGCATATGTAACCCTTTTTGGACCATATGAACCACAAGTGGCTTAGCTGTCTCTCTACATCCATTTCAGCAATCTATTTTCTGTAAGAGAGTATGTTCATACTGCCAATTTGTCTTAATCTGTATTTCTGTCAAGGTTCTTGCTCCCTATATCATCTGTACTTCATTCACATTTGTCCACTACAGCACTTCCTTCTGGAAAAAAAATTATGTCCCTCCCAGAAGAAACCTGGGCAAAGTTAACAGGTCATTTGCTCCAGGATCTACCTCAGATGGATAGTATGGATGCTTACTGAAATAAAATCAGACCCAACGTTATCTCAACAGGCCTTGGACTTTCAAAACCCCTTATCCCACATCTCATGTGATAAAGATTAATATAATTCCATGGAAGCACTACTCTGGATGGCTGTCACATAGTTTTCTCATTATTTTATAATTAATTTTATAATTTCATACTTCCATGACTGAAGAGAAACACATAAGTAAGCACTATGACTGATGGCAACAGGAGTTTCATATAGGCTCTAGAGCAGACCAAAGTTTGATGCGGTAGAAACTCTATGAGTCTCTTACAGTCACAGAGTAGTTGAAGCAGGCAGGCACCTCTGGAGGTCACATGGTCTGACCCTCCTGCTTGGAGCAGGGTCAGCCAGAGCACATTGTCCAGGACTGTGTCCATCCTTGGAGAATCCACAGTGTCTCTGGGCAACATGTTTTACTGCTTAACCAGCCTCACACTGATAAAGTCCCCCTTGAGGTCTGTTCTGCTCCAGGCAGAAAAGAATGTCATAGCCTCCTCTCGTTTTCAGGTGCACCAACTTCTCAGTCATCTTTGTGGCCCTTTGCTGAATTCACTCCAGTTATATCCCCATGCTCTTCCTGCAGTCTTAATCCTGGAGAGCTTCATCCTCCCTTGGGAGCTCAACTGAGTCAAGGTCTCTGGTGTGCTGGGTAGCTGTGGAATAATTACTAAAATGACCAAAATACAGCATTGTTCACACATTAAGAAAAGGTATAAAATCAAAAAAGTGGCTAGGGTAAAATGCAGCTACAGCTGGTATGCAAAGAATCCACAGTGTCACCTGCGATTCCCAGGACAATACTGCTTGCAAAGCAACATGGAGAGTGAAGTGGGATGGATAGCTCACAGTCTCTCCCTGTGATGGTACAGCAGGTACAGGAATGAGGTGGTAATGAAGAACTGATAAGCTGCATACTGGCCACCCTGAGCCAACGTCCTGTTGGATTTTGATGAAATGCTGTCCTATGTGCGAACTTTGCTGATTATAATGTCATTATAATACCAAAACACACCTCCATCCCAAAGTTACTTGCCTCCAAGGTGTGACCACTCTTCTTTGAGTTTGCGCCATGAGTTTTTGTAATCTATACCTTTAAATATGAGGCGAGAGAATTTTACTCCAATCATAATAAAGGTATTTATGACTAGAGTCACTCAAACTCCACCCTGAAGGTAAAAAATAGTATAAAAATAGCCCAGGAAAGAGGGGAAGGTGGGGGAAGGCACCACTGTATGACCTTCTGGGACCAGTTGACGGGCTGAGCCTCTTTTTCCCTCCCCATAGGGACGCCTTTGGGTAAGACTTAAGAATTTAGAAATCTTTCTAGAAAGTCTCTTTTCCATTTTTATAGCCTGGCTGTATTGTTATACAATTGTTGTGCGCTTTATATATACTCTTATTTGCACATGCTTTGCAGACAGTATTTATCACCGGCAATCATAAGAACCTCTATATCTGTCTTTTAAATAAACTGTACCATTTAATTACCTAGATGTTTCAGTTTCTCACTGAACACGACCGAAGTGTGGCCGTGCAAGTTCGTGAGCATGACTAGACTGAAGGTGCAGTCCACTATTAGTGTATCCAAATTGTAACACTTTAGTATATTGAACCCGATTGGACTGATAGTGGTGAATTGGTTATCACTCAGATTTTATGCCTTAACCATTTCATGTGACAGTAGCTGGGAAACTGCTGCTTCAAGGGGGGCTGAGGACCATGCCCTGCAGGGTGTCACCATGACTGCTGAGCACACAGATGGTCCTCAGACACCCCATCTGTTACTGGATCTTGCCAGCGGCAACAGCCTCCGGTAGCTATCCTCTCCCAGAAGACGCAGGCAGCTTGGAGGTCTTCAAGAGAGTTCCCAGAGTCCTCTGAAAATCCCAGAAGTTGTTACCAGGAGGTCTAGAAAAGGAGCTCAGAAACTGCTGCAAAAGCAGCGGAGGTTGTGGGCTGCTTCTGTTAGTTGCACTCTCCTCTGGCATGATGCAAAAAGGGTGTAGATGTACACAGTAGTCCTTTGGCCAAATTTGCATGTTTGAGTATTTTCTCATTATGCATGTCTCTCTGTTTTTTTCTCCTATATTTTTACTCATATATTATGTATAACTAAATATTAATTGAACCGAAAATGGCAGACTCTGTAACTAGTGTTAAGGATACGTGACTCTGTTGCAATGATATTTTTTTTATCTACAGTAGAACAACAATGGAGAGAGATAAGGCTACATCAGACACAGGCTGCCAGCTAACAGAATTAAGCATAGAGGTTTCTCTGCCCAAAGGACTCTGTGTCTACTGTCCCCACATAATTTTTCTGTAACCAGCTAGAATTCACAAATCCTAGAAATCTCATGTTTCTTTGTGGCAAGTTATGCCAGAAACTTTCAACCATCAAGTTGAAATTGTTTCCTAGACATATTCTCTTTCTGTGGTTGTTTTTTGATGATTTGTACTTGAGAGGTTTTATATTTGTTCTGAAGGAGAAAAGAGATAAGTAGTCACGTATATTAATGGAAAAATAGTGTTAAGTACTGTATATCGTTATTCCAAAATGCAAATGTGCTAAGGATTCCAGTTTATGTAGATAATGTAATTATGAAGCAATTCCATATTTTTTATTAACTGACACTAAACAGCATTTTCTTTCAACATACTAAGTGTTACATATATTTCTCTTTTACTTTTTGCATTTTTTCCTTTTCCAGAGAATTTTAGAAGAGGTAAAGTGAGGAAAAACAATGGTTTATTATGTGTTCCTACTACACTCTGGACTTATTCCTCTTGTATATGAAAAATACAGGAAAAATGTATTGAAAACTCTCAGCATTTCAAGTGTGCTAATAAGTTTTTATTATTTATAATCCAAGTAAGCATGTAAAATAAGTGGGTATCATCTGAATTTCACAGACAACAAAGTGAAAATAATCATTTAAGGGTTACGTCCAGCTCACATAAGCATAAATGGAACCCAGTTATTGTAGTTAATGACAAGATGAAAACCTGTGTGTTACAGTCTCAGGCTTGTGAGTATACTATGCAGCAAGTTTGAATGTTCAAGACTGGAGTTTAAGTGCCATCATCATACTGAAAACTGATTTCAGTGTATTCACTTAATGAGTTTGTATGAGAAACAAAGTAATGGATTTTCAGTGTGATGTGTGGAAGGGGAGAATAGGACAAAACATCATGTCTGCCCCCCCACCCCAAATGCTGAGATAATTGAGACTAATAAAACCTATGTCTAAAAAGAATTTACTGTAATAAAAATGAATACTACAAGTTACAGGCACTAACTAAGAGTTCAGAGCCTTTATTTTTTGACATAAGTCTGTGGCTGATTTTATTCTCTCCTGAGTGTAGTTAGTATATTAGACTTCAAAATAAAGAAGATGCCTGCATAAAATCTAATTTTGACTTTTGGGAACATGAGCTGGCACATCTCCTTTTTTTTTCTTAGAGCCAATCAGGTTTTGAGCTTGAGCAAAGCATTTATTAGTTTATTGTTTAGAGGCATATGGGACATAAAAGAATCCTGAATATAAATATAATTTTTTTAAAAAAGATCACCGTGCTGCTATCACATGTAGTATTATAGATGCAATAACATTTTTATTACTTTGAGTAGTATAAAGCAAGCAGAACTACAATAGCCTTTTTGTGAAGCTTTTGAACACTTTACATTATCAGCATATACAAAAAGTTTTATAGTACATGTGTGAAGATAAGGTGAGACTTTATTGGTACACTAAAAATAGTGAATTTGGGACCGAGAAAATGCAAAAAAAATGTAAACCACACATCCACTTTATCTTCTTCAGCCTCATGCTGTGGGTTTTTTCCTTGTGACTTTCCTTCTGGATGAGGTTACCGTTACCAGACTAAGCTTAACTTTCTGTTGCTGCTTTACAGACTTCTGCTCTTAAATCTGCACATAGAGCGGCTCCTATGATCATTTCCAGACCTTTTAATCGTATTTAAGTGGCTTTACTTAAATAGTAGGTCTTGTCTAAGCTTTATGTTTAAGCTTTTATTTCTCTACTTACAGTTTCCTTTGAGCCCTCAAAATTCACTAGGAGTGTACTTCCGGTTTTGACCTCGCCTCGGTACGTTACACACAGCTGTCTCTCTGGCAGACACTATGGGTAAAGAATACCCACAGGCTCAGATGCAGTCTATGATTCAATCTAAATTTACACAAAGCAATAGTGAACACTGCAGAAAAGAGGACTGTGAATGATATGCAAGGATTAAGTTTAATCACAACAGTTTATTATCATTCCTGCTTTCCATTAGAGATAGAACAAACAGTAAATGTTTTTTTGATCTATATGTGGCTCTTGCATACATAACTATTGTGGTTATTTTGAAAAGTATTGCTAAGCTTTGAAGTATTGTCTCAATGCAAAAATGGTGAAAGATCTTGAGAAAGATCTGTCTTCTAAACTGCCTTAGTGTTTTCCAGTATTTATCTCTAAAGGACACGCCCTCAGCTGTTCAAATTGTTCTCATGAAGTTGGGTAACTATGACAGTTTGCTCCACTGGAGCATCTGCATTCAGGTGAGTAAACACTCCTCTCTTGCTCGAAGCTTCTGAATGTTGAAAAATTACTTTCAAGTTCATTTTCATTGGTACAAAACTAGAAGTGATGTAAACACATCTTGCAGGTGTAGGTCGTCTTTTTATTAGTGAAGTAGTTTGAACACTGTTGTCAGGAATCTTGGTGATTTTTCTTCTTGTTCAATGAACTGTAATTAGTTTTAAGCATATACATGTTGTTTTTAAGAAAATAATAGATACTTCAGTTATGCAGATACTTGTACAAATATTTTAATCAAAATGCCACTTTTTTTTTTTTTGCTTGTGTGTAAACAAACACTTAAGAATATCTCTGACTTTTTTTATTAACTAAAAAATACAACTGAAATTTCTCATGTTAAAAAATAACCCTGATATTTCTACTTCTTAATCTCTTATAATTTCTAGCTTTCTTTTAAAATTTACAGACATTTTAAAAAAATTAAGACATATTTTATTGTCTTTGTGGTAGCTCTGGGAAATGCTAGTCACAATTGCATGCAGCTAATAATTTTTACTTTCTTTAATTTTACAGCAGGCTTACATTGTAACAGTTTAAGAATTTTTTTTTTTTTTTAAGTTAAAGGTTGCGGAGATCAAACTGTGCTGTTATACAAATGTAATTGTCTGTATGAACTTGTAATTTTAAAGCAGTTTTATCTTAATCTTGGAGCAAGATTTAATGTAAATATTCCTGTTGATGAAGCAGTGATTCAATATTATCCCAAATCCTGAAAGGTACAATTTAGACATATGATTATCATGGCCATTTTAAACTGATTCATCTTTACCATCCTTATGACCTCATATGCTTTGTTGTTGTCTTCTAAAACATTTCTGGTGTAGAGTTAAAGGTTTGTCTTTACTATCTGTTCTGAAGTTGATCACACCCAAATCCTTGTCCACTCCAGTCTCCTCTCCATCGCTCCTTTCTCAGATATGTCACCTTGACTGAGGATAGTTTGCATCAGTGTTCATGATAATTAGACTATATTTTATTAAGCTTCTTTGTGGTAGGTGAGTGTGTGCTTCTTCAATAAACACAAGGTCACTGTATCAAAGTACTGATTGATGGTTTTATAGATGAGGTTCACACCCCTGAACAGGAAATACTTAAGGGCAAAATCTGTGATGGAAATGTTGGTCTTGGTGGTTCATTTTACTAGAGATGCTCACCTTTATGTTTAGTTGTACACTGTATCTATTTTTGTTACTGGTTTTGCTAGGTTTGTTTTTCCATAGAAGGAGCTACTAATTTTCATTAACAGTGGAACAAGCCATTCACCATGAGACCTCAGTAGGCAGAAAATTCAGATCTCTTTTTCCCATGTTCACTTCTGCGTCTTTGTCTTTCTGCAATTCTTGCTGTGTAGGAAGCCCATATTTAGTCACAGATGATGACAGTGCATTTTGTTCATGAATTGCTTTGAGTCTTCTTCAAAAAATCATCCTATGTTTTGTTTTGCTTTTTGGTACAAAGGTTGCAGAACATGACATGAGTAATAATATTCTGCTTCACTGCGACCCACTGTTAGTGTACTGTAGTTCCGCTTGCTTTGCTTTTGAAGCTGTCGTCGTTTCAATCAAGTTGGTGGAAACTATAAAAAAAAAAATGAATAGAAATATAAATAATTCAACAGACTGGGAATAACAAATGTGCTTTTTGTAGAGTAAGTCATTGCTCACAAGTCTCTTAATGGTTTTTACGATAGTCAAAACCATTCTGATAGGAATGATACAGTAGCTTTAGTGTACTTGGCCTTTCAAAAGGCTTTCAAATTTTTCACCAACAGAAATTAATAGAATTTCTATTAATTTCAATAGAAATTGGGTTCTCACAGACTATATGGAAAGACTATAAACTAGTAACCAGATTTAAAAAAGGGGGAAAATTAGGAATATATGATTGTTTTTCAAATAACTTGTTTCAAAGTCAGAAACACTATTTGGTGCTACTTTTTCTCCCCTAATGAGTTGTCTGGATATTTTATGAACACAGTCAGCTACAGCCAAAATATGGAAGGAGCCATTGTGAAGCACAGTCCCTTCAAAAATGACAGTGAGTTCACCATCTCACCCCTCCTGTCCTCTGGGGGAATAAACACCAAGACCCCAGAGGAGAGCTGCCCTTGTATCCTATCTCCTGGTCGGGCTGCAGTGCACAGCCCCAGCCAGCACAGAGCTGTAGCCACCTCTGGCTCCTCAAAGCTGTTCTGGGCTCCAGGGAAGACCCTTCCTAGCCTCCTACAAAAGGATATTGCAGCATTTGTACAAAAGCCACCTTCTGGATTCTCCACACAGCCTACATGTCATCTGCTGCTGATAAGCACTGCCAGTTTTTAATCTTTCCCTGCCATTTGACTATCTCCCTGAGTTGTGCTGCCATTAATTAACTATGCCACTTTTCACCTCACTGTTGCCATTTGATTAACTTTTCCATTGCTGCCTTTTGCATTTTGGCCTAGTATTAATTCATTGCTGCCATTTCATTAACTCGCTCTGCCATTTAATTTAACTTTTGTCTTTTGATTTACTCACCGTTATGAGTGGATTTAACCTTGT
Organism: Tyto alba; assembly: GCF_018691265.1. Taxonomy (NCBI): domain Eukaryota; kingdom Metazoa; phylum Chordata; class Aves; order Strigiformes; family Tytonidae; genus Tyto; species Tyto alba. The sequence goes on along the minus strand of NW_024881276.1, from coordinate 34,156,935 downwards.
ATTACCATTCAGCCTGACTTTGTCTTCCAGCTTCTCTCCTGATCCTTAACTCTTCCTGCAGCCAGACATTTCCCTAGTTCCCTCACAAAGTGTCCACCAGCTTTTTTATCATACATCCTCCCATTTTTTTTTGGTCTTCCTTTCTGAGTAGGATATTTTTCTTGAGGCATTAAGTTTAACATCTTTTTTTTTTAAACTGCATCATATGTAACACATCAGGTAACAACATAAACTTACATTATGAATGGTTCAGTCCTTCTTTTCCTTTGACTGTTGTCTTTGAAAATTTCTATATTGCTGTTCACACATATGTTTTAATCTCATACTGCTCTGGGCAGGCTGTATTGCATCGAAGGAAAATAGTCTTCAGAGCTAGAACTGTTCCCCTAAAGCATCATAAACATATATCTTGTTTGTAAGGAAAGTGATTTAACTGATTTTTGAGATCCTAGGATATGTCTGAAGTAATCAAACTTCCATCTAACATGTCACTAAAATTTTAATATATAAAATTAAAAGATTTTTTTAATTTTATGGAACACCTTAGTAAAAGTGCACTTCCTTGATGTCTCTGAGTCTTTTTAAAACAGCACTTTTTCCCTTTGTTACCCCATCTTCATACTTCTCGTTATATATTCTCCCTATTTTTTATTTTTCTTTTTTTGTTATAGATCAGATTGTAAATAAACAATTCAGAAATGTTTCCTTTGTGACCTAGCCATTAATGTGGACTACCCTTATAATCTGTCCAGACAACAAAAAAAAGTACATAGAAAATGGAAAGGAGAGAAAATTACATTTTAGATTAGAATTAGCTATTCCACTGATTCTTCAGGAAAGATTGTCATTCCAGGAGCTAGCACTACATTTGAGAAGTTGAAGGATGTTTGGTGACAATTATGGACACAGTATGATTGATTATTCAATTCTATATTAATCTTCTGTAGTGATTTTTGAATCTTCCTGAGATTTCAAAGGTGGCCGTGAAGAGTAGGAAATATTGAAATCCTGTTAAGAATTAATCTTTGTTGTTTATTTATTACCTTAAACTTGCCTAGCTTACTTCCTTTAAGTTTCTATGGTTATTACTGAGTATTATGGCTATATCAATATCCTTTGGAGTGATGTGCATAAGTCTTAAGACCCATGTCTTCCACACTTCTACCTTCCCTTTTCTTCACATTTGTATTTTATTTCCTTATCTCTTCAGTAAAATTTTTGTGGATGTGAAAATGCCCTCCTCTGCACTGTTAGCCATCATTACTCATAACAAAGGTGGTTAGGGAGTCCACTCCATTCCTACCAGATTCTTGCTGACATTAGGGAAAGCACTTGTACCCCTTCCACCCTCCTGAGGGTATACATCAGATGCATCTACAGTTACAAAGGGATTAATTAACCTGTTCCTTTGGGCTAATTAGGTATCAGGCTTCCTGACAGCCCCTGGTCAGTCCAAATCACATGGTTTACTACCCCTTAAATTCCCTTTTCCTCTTTTTCTTTTCCCAAGCTCTTGCCCTTTAACATCCTCTTGGCTTCCCCGATAAACACCTCAACCCTTGTTTATTCTATTTTCACACTTCTCTTCAGTATGTGTGGCATGGTTACCCTGGCAATTACTGCCCTGGGTCAATAGCTCTGTGAAGTTTCCACCCCACTTTGCTATCTCTGATGTTTCCCATTTCTGGAGTTTCTTGTCTTCTTGTCTTGTTAGTGCAGTCACCAGCCAAGCCTGGCCAGCTGCTGCACTCCTCTGATCTCTCTAATGCCTTGTAATTTCTCATGTTGCTATCTTGCTAGTGTAGCTACAGGTCAGGTCTTGGCCTTCTGCACTCACTCCCTAATGCTTCCCCTCTCACAGATGATACGAGTTTATATGAAGGAGCTGTGTGACCTCACCTCTCTGCCATAAGGCCTGTGTGCACCTCCCGTGGTCCCCTCCATGAGCTGCACACGGGCTGCACAGGCTCTCCTGGACATTGCTTGTAGCAGCCCAGTGCCAGTAGCTGTAGTCTGACATTTTAGAGTCAGACTTTTTGGGCTCTGCTGTGACTCACACAGGAGACATACAACGCTTAAAAGCAGTAACACCACCGTAAGGTTAATAATTTAACATGGTCATAATAGTCCATGTAGAAAAGCCAAGTCTTTGGGCCTGATAGCACATGACACCTGGCAGCAGGATGTCAGCAGCTGGATGGTGGTACTCAAATAGGTATTTGAGCTATTTAATATATTTATTGTAAGTGAGGGTCACCTAATTCACCTTAGTCCTCAGAGCTGTTGTCCCATATTGGGAAATGGAAATCTGGATTGGTTTATGTACTTTATTTAAAGGATAATAAGTAAAAATAATAAATATATATATATATAAGAGGAAGATAAAGTGCTGACCTTAAAAGTACTGGATCATCACAAGGATATGTAGAATAAAGCAATATAATGGTCAAATCAAGGCAAAAACTGAAGCAGACTTATAATATTAATGAGCTATGTGTGTATGATTAAATCATCTGATCAAAACTTCATGTGAGGATAGGATGTGGGTTTCATGTCATTAAAGCTGGGGAGTATTGTTTGAGTCAATCTTACACAAAAAGATTAAAGAAAAAAACTTTTACACCTCACTAGTGAGGATAGACTGTTTTATACTACATGTTGTTCCTAGTGCAGGATGTGAGTCACCTGTTCTGACTTCATTCTGACAAGGGGGAGTATGGGGAGCTTCAAATTAATGTGTTCTAAGGAACTGAACAAGTACAAGCTCAGATGATTTCTTTTAACTAAAATGTCACTATTACTACATTTCACTCTTTAGAAATCACTGTTACCCTACTTTACTCTGGACCAGCTTTACTTACTCTTATTTTACACTTCCTAAGTTGTTATTAGACAAAGTGGTTTTAGAATGGTGCTGACTTTTGACTCAGTCTCATATCTTCCATCAGTAACTCTGACTATCACCTCTTTAAAGTCTGAGGTGCTTCTTAAGTTGGATGGCACTCTTCTTGAATTCAGGATATAGCAAACTATTTTTGACATCATTTTTTAAAAACAAATGAACCTGAATGCTGAGTCACAATGTGGTAGATAATGGCTCCAAAACCAAAAGAGTAAAAGATTCAAACATCTTGTGCTTTGTGGTTTCAGGATCTCTCATTCCTGTGATTATAATTCTCAGTCAATATAAGAGTTGGACCAGAGTTTTCGGACTTTTATGTGGCATTGGCTAGGACTGGCATGGTTACTGTCAAGAATGGTTGCCTACTGCTCTAACAAGGGAAGCAGAAATAGGCATTTCAGATGTTGCTGGTAGAGTCAAACAACATGTTTCTCTCATGAACAATGTTAACCTTGATAGAAGACTTCTACTTACTCTGTTTCCAAACAACCTTTATAGCTTTAACGAGTTCAGTGATTCAGTAAGTTAGAAACAGTAGTAGATTTAATCTTCACAGACAGCAATCCTCTATCCTGAGGTCATTGTAAAATATTTCCCTCTGGTGTACCCATGGTCTAGAAACAGCCCCTGTTTTAACTACAAATCACAGGTGTGCTGTATATAAACCACCTGTGAAGTCGGTTCCAACTCTCTAGATAAACAGACTGGTAGCCCCTTCCTGCTGCTACTGTTATAGGTATAAGATCTTTCTCTATAAAGTAGTAATGGTTCTGTCAACTACATAGGCTTGCTTGTGCAATCTTTCAGTAAACTATAAAAAGCAAATCTGGGAAAGAGGATGCACTTGTATACCTTCATAGTATAATTTCCATGTGTATAATAGAAAAAAAAGATGTCATTCCCCAAACCTTCACTTGATCCTACTCATATATGTTTACAGATTAAGTTACTGCTCAGGAGCCAAGAATTTGCCTGTCAGTTTTGAACAGATTTATTGAACATAGTATCTGATATCATGCCGATAACAAACCCTTTTATTAATAAATCAATTGCCTCTATGAAATTATATGGGATGATAAATCATTCCATCACACTGTATAAGATCAATACAATTTGTACCTTCCATAATGATGACATATTAGTTCTAGGACATTTAATTGTTCTTACTATGATTAGAGAGCTGTGAGTTGGGCAACACTGCTATTTTGGGTAACAAAACATATCTGTAAAGTTGTTGGACTTTGTAAATATATTTCTGCATGAGGCTATACTTCAGAGACCACACCATCTGTTTCTTCTCCCCTGGCTTGTACTTTACACAGATATGGTTTAGAAGTGGGGGAAGCAGGTACATAGCCAAAATTAACCCAGGGATTCTTGCAAGTTTTGACTTTTTACAATATGGCTCTTGGGCAGCCAATAAGGGACCAAGTCAGATGTTCTCTATTATCATGATGAGTGAGAACTTTATACTGTTGCATTAGCAAGCTGGATTCATTTCTGTCTTTACTGAAAACTGTGAAACTGAAAAATCAGTTTCACATGTTTTATGAACTTCAGTTTAAGTAGAATTCATGGGGATCACAAAGGTTTGTAAGTTCTGTATTTTTCCTGAATTAACTCAACCAGTTGCATGTGTTCTGAAACTTTCAGGAGTGAGCCATGGTATTTAACTCTGTTTAATCTGTGCTGTATTCATTAGAGATGGGTTCATGGTCTTTGTACAATTTGAAAGACCTTAAAAATAAACAGCAGAAATGCAGTGGATTTAGCTGTTTTCATTTTTTTTAGTTGATGCAAGTGGGAACAAATAAATTGTGTTATGATTGTTTTGCAAAATTATATTTAGATCTTGTTTGTATTTTGATGTCTGTGTAATTAGATCATAATCAAATAATTGAATTTGAAAATATTTCTTATCTTAGCTCCCAGTGAATACTACTATTGGGGCAGAAAATGAGCTATGAAATCTACCATGTTGGTGAGAGAATGTTTACTCCTGATATAACAGAAAAGTTGTATGACCACTCAGTCTTAGAGAGAGGGAGGTTGAAGTTGAGGATTACAGTAAAACACAATGATATGCTGAGCATTTTGTTATTGAAAATAATATTGTTTGTACTCTATCCTTTAGAAAAGGGAAGGGAAGGATTTCAAAAGTATTCACTGACTTGGCAACTGCAGCATTTTATATAAAGTGTTACAGTTATATAGGAGCTTAGGTTGTGGCAACTGTTAGTGAAATCTAAATTGAAATCAGAGGTGTTACTGTAGCCCTGAGTGGACCTAAATGTTCTGTGTGTAGCAGCACTTTGAGATTTCTTCAGTACTGCCTGTACGCACAGGGATTTCAGGAGCTGGTCATAACATCAGAGGAAAGAGGTAAGTGTTTCTAAGATTTTTTGGATAATAGTTTTGAAAATATTTCTGAGGAGCCTTTCCTGTATTAATTTGGTGTATGAGTATTAGTATTATTGTAATTGGACTTATAGTAACCTATATTTTTATTAGAGTATTAAGATTTTACTTAGGCCACCACTAATTCCTGTCTGCCTTTTGGCAATAAGATTTTTGAGCCTAACATAGGTGACACAAAATGACCCTTCCAGATTGTACTCCTCATAACTATTTTCTATAGGCCACTGATAGGTTGGGTGCTGCTGTCCTGGGTTGACAGCTGCTCAGAGTAGAGTAAACATAGACAGAAATTCAGATGCCTGGGTAACACTTGCCACTGACTGTTGAATTTGATTACTTTGGGCTTAGGTGACAGATGAGAGAGGACTAGAGTATTTAGATATTTAATTCACGTTCCTCAGTTCTTTCTTCTTCCTATTTTATGCACTTAGGACTGCTATTAAACACAGCTTTTTAGTTGTTCTAGGAACTGGGAATGTTTTAACCAACACCTTTGAAAACACATAACTTATCACTTTATGTTAGCAATCTAGTGAGCTCTACTGAAAACTAGCAAAGTTTGCAACTCTCAGCTGGGGTGGTTTGGCTTTCATATCATATGTCATTTTTTCTCAGCTATTATCAATGTTCTAAGTGTTCCAGAATAAACAAAAAGTGAAAATAAATTGTCTTTTCATGTGTTGAAATAGAAATTCTAACACTACCAATCATAGAACAGAGGTCTCTATTTAGATATTAATTTAATACATGCTTATTATTTTACAGAGAAGGTTTTGAGTTTTTAAAAAAAATCTTTGTGGAATTAAGCTTATTTTTGGAAAAAAAATATTTGAAGGCACAGTGTACATGTGAAGAACACTCAGGGTGTTCTGGGTGTTGTCTTCATTTATGAACAGTTCTTAATTGCCAGAGTGTTTGCACTTCAGCAAAAAGCTGAATCACAAATTCTATTTTCTCTCTGTCTTGCATGTTGAGGTCTCTATTGCTTGAAAGAGCAGGATTTATAATGGTTTTCACCACTTACAAACCTATACACTTTGCCATTTCACAACGCAACAAGTTTAAGTAAATTAAGTAAATTAACTATGCATTAGGAATTTACAGGGGACACCAATATTTGTGGTAAATATAATTAATGTTTTTTATAGGCAACCAAATCATATTGTTTTCTTAGCTAGAAAGATTTATGTATCAGAAAGGTTTTCTTGCTGAAGCTTCAATTCTTTCTTCTGTAATGAACATTAAAAATAAAGTGTATATGAAATGAGCAGTTGACTAAAAAAGTACCTGCACAAAGGGAATGTGATCCCCAAAAGAATTATAAAATAATTTCTGAAACTATTGAAATATTCAACCTTAATATCTCAGATGCCTGAAAACAAAGATGATGTTTAGTTAAGCATATTTTGAAGTTATGTTGAAGAAAGTTGTCAGAAAAGACATTTTTAATTCCTTGATTTTCAGTTTTCATTTGAGAGAAAAAGCTTTTAAACAAAGTTAGATCCTAAGTAGGCTTCTTCTAGTCACTGAATAAGCCAACTTTTATCTGCCTAATGGCATGAAATTCTACTTTCTAATTGAACATGTTCAAGATTGCAAAGCTGTATGGCATTACTTAATATCTTTCTTGACCTCATGTATCGTCTTGTTTAAAAAGCTATCAAGTGAAAAGAAGGGACAAAACATATTATCTAACTTCTGTGATCTGTGATAAGTGGCAGACATGTAAGGGCAAGTATATAATGGAAAACAATATGTCTTAATTAAAGACATTACAAAATTATGAAAATGTGGTGGGAAAGATAATGGTTTCCTCTGTACAACTTCAAAAATTACAAACTACACTCTAGAGAATTTCCACTTAGTCAGCGATGAAATATAGAAACTGCATTCATAAAGGTCTTATCTTGTTCTGCACTTTGCCTTCCATGAAGTCTTGTGAAGTCTATTTTCTTTTGGCACTGCTGCCTGAAATTTGGATAGGTGATGCAGAGGGTGAAGTACATACTGGGTTTCTGTTTCATGGGGCACAACTTTGGCTTCCAAGAATATCTTTAAAAGAATAATAATAACTCTTATGGCCACAACAGTTTCAAACTGCAGTATTTTCTCTGTTTCAATATCTGTCCTTTACATACTAAGCTTCTAGTTTTTTGCCCCTTGTTAATAAAAAGAAAGGTAAATCCTCTCTCCACAGCACACTGTGCAGACATACTACAGCTACAGGAACATTGTCTTTTTCAAATCTTTCACCTTTTATAGCATTTCTATACGTTCTAAATATTTCTTTTCAGCTTCTATTTTCTTCATTATTCTTTATCCATAATTTATTCTCATCAGTTTGTCAATTTTTGATGCTCTACTTAATATCATGTTTAATTTTCCATGCACTTGTTTTAATTTTATTCACTGTACACACATCTTTTTATTATCTCCTTAATAACTATTAATTTTTATATAGCTTCTGTGTCTTTGTCATGGTTATGCTTGTATCCATTCCAAGATGAAATTTTTCTGCAAATATTATGTCTTCTGTAGCCCCTATTACTGTTGTCAGGATGGCTAATAAAACTGGCCAGCAGGCAGAGCTCAACATCTTTGAGTTTATAGACTGTTAGAGACTTTGCATCCTGTATTTTTGTATTGGGCCTGCTATGACTGCCTTGCAACATTTGTGCATGTCGTGGTTTAGGCCTGGTTGGTAGCCAACCACAATGCAGCAGCTAATCACCCTCCCTTCCCCCTCCCCACCTGGGAATGGGGGAGGGGATTAGAGGGGTGAAGGGAGACTTGCAGGTTGAGATAAGAACAGTTTAATAATGGCAATAAAACGAGAACAATAACAATGATGGGGGGAAAACAAAAAGAAATATATAAACAGGCAATGTACAGCGTAATTGCTCACCACCCGCTAACCAATATCCAGCCCGTTCCCAGCTAGCGACCCCGAGATACTAAGATCCCACAATCGCAATCCTGGAAGTGAGAGAGCTCCTTCCAAACCACCCCTCCTCTATATAGTGAGCACGATGTTCCATGATATGGAATATTTCACTGGCCAGTTAGGGTCAGGTGCTCTGTCCGTGCTCCCTCCCTGTTCCCTGTGCCCTTGTGCACGGGCAGGACATGAGGAGTCGGAGAGTCCTTGAAGTCTCAGTAGCAGCTGAAAACATCAGTGTGCTATCAGCATTTTTTCCATACCAAACCCAAAGCTAAATCCAAAACACAGCACTCACCTAGTCCCTGAAAAGGAATATTAACTCTATTTCAGCCCAAACTAAGACAGTGCAGCTGTCAACAAAGTTTTCCCATTTCTTATTCTTCCTAATATTTTTATATTTGGTGTTAAATGTTGAGTGAGTTGTATATATCTTTCCTGTCCAGAAAGATAATTTTCCTTCATGACAAAAGGTGAAAAAGCCACCCTGAAAAATATATTATGTATAAAAATAAAAATTTTTCTACATGACTCAGAGAATACTAACAAGCTTTTTCTTGTGTATAACTCAGTGCATGGTTATTGTCCATGGAAAATTCATAAGTACATATTTAAATCAATTTCTGCATAGAACTTAACTGAATTCTTCTTTTTAAGAATTAATTCAAATTCCATTGTCATCATGAAAATTCAGTATAAGGACTATCAAACCCTATCTAATTATTTAGGGATTTTCTGTGGCATAGGGAGACTGTGGGAATTAGCCTTATAAGATCAGCCTTTGAGGATATCTGGTGCTTACTGCACCACAGAAAGCAAAAAGAGAATATTCTGTTCTCATTGTTGCAGCCTTTTCTTAATACCACTGAGCTCTTAATACTACCTTGCGGTGTTCAATTGTGCAGCTTTTTGTGCTTCTGGGGAAAGTATTCACTTTGACAGATTTTCTAAACTTTATTCAAGGTAGTCTTCTTCCTTAATAATAAATGTGAATGCAACAACAACAACAACAACAAAAAAAAAAAAAAACAAAACCAAAACAAAACAAAAAAACACAAGACAAAATTAAAAAAAAAAAAAAAAAATCAAAACAAAACAAAACAACTAGAAGTTTTTATCTACCAGTTCCTGTACTCCATAAGGTTATCCTACTCCACTGCTGTACTTTAGCTTAACCACTAAATGCTTAGCTGAGTTTCATTTTATATTCGTTATTACTGACTATAACTGTTATATTCTGTTGGGTTTTCTCTTTCAGCTAATCAGAGAAAGCTGACTAAGTAGCACCAGTTCTTAAACAATGAAATTGAATTGTTCTTCCAACCTATGACTTTTGGCTCCTAACCAGAAAGCGTGCTGATATATACAGTTTCTTCACACGGAGAGGCTCTTTCAAGCTATTTCTTGATGCACATTTATGTGTTACAATTTCAGATTGACTGTGTGATGTTGCATGCATAATTTATGTCAGATGCTCATAATCACTGTTGATTTAAGTTTAGGAAAGTTCATAAATAATGTTTCACTTTAAGTTTTTAATTAATATTTTTATTTTCTCTTGTATATTAATCTTCTCTGGTATTTGGTTATTTAAAGTAGTCTTAAAAAGTGTTGATATAAAATCAGACTGTCTCACAGGCATTTGATACAACAAGGACGTTATTAATTCATATCATAGTCTCAGAAGGCTATTTTCTCAGATTTCTTAATTTTCTATATTGTTCAATTCTTTTGAGGAGAAAGTATTCTTGGATTACAGGACTATTGTAGGAGATAACATCATTTGATGATCTATTTAACTTTCTTAGAGTTCCTGAGTCCAAAACCAGTGAAGTTATGTGTAGTTGGGATAAACTCAGTATTCAGAAGAGGTTTCTTACACATCTTGCATGCAGAAGACAGAGCTTCTTTTAATATATTCTAATACATTTTTATTTTTCACATCAGATTTGCTGTTTTAAAAATATTTCAAATGCCAAAGTATGTGTAACTTTCTGCATACCCAGGTTATAAAAACATCCTTGTTCCAAATACTTTACAGCTTTAATGGCAAAGGAATTATTACAGCAAAGAAATTTAGGTACACTGAGATTAAGATAAATTATGCAGATGAGATTAAGATAAATTATGCAGCCATCTGTTAGCTACACACAAATTCATAACCAGTGATTTATTTCAATTTACTAACAACTAGTTCTGAAATTTACCCTTTGTCTGTGTTAGGCTGGTGGATCTGAGCAGTGAAAATTCAACCTGAACCTCTAGTTAGTATGAAGCACTTCACTTATTTAAAAGAACTGTGTTGTTTTACATCATTTGACCATCTGGTCCCCCTTTTGGTCCAAATCACTAGAGATGCTCCCTGCCATTCACATATAATGTAAATCTTTCCTCACCACATGAACTCATACCCTTTTTGTCACTGTGAGATTGTGGATTTGAGGCAAGAGTGGACATCAATTTAAAGGAGACATCTCAGATGCCGCTTTTCTTGTTGCTACTGCTTCCCCGGTCTCAGTGCTGTCCTTCATGTGGCTGTGCAGCTGCAGCTGCTGTAAAAGAGGATGAAGAAACAGGAGGGGCAGTCATACACTCCATGGTAGCCCCCGCGGTTGTTGGATAGATCTGATGGTGGCAGTACACCTTGAGTACATTGGACTGAGTGGGTAAAATAAGAGTTCTGTGAACAAGAGCAGTGAGATATCTTAGGTTCCTTCTGTGTTCTTGCTGGTTTTATTTGAGCAAATACATCTGCTTAAATCAGAAAATATATATTTGAGTTTTTAGTACCTAAAGTTAACTTGATAATGACTTAACTGTACAATAATCCAGGACAGTTTGGTTTTGGTATAAACTTGAAGCCATATTCCAGTACTTCAGTGTGTAGCTTCAAAGACTCCAACTCTCAGTTTAGCGTGCAATGGAGGTGCTGTCTTTCATTAGTGCATCACACAATAGTTTTGAGCTCTCATCTTTCATCTTTTCTGTGATGTTTAAAAGAAAAAAAAAAAAAAAAAGGAAATAACCATAATTATATCAAGGCCTCTGTTATCAAAGCATAGCTCTGTAGACAACGTACAAACAAGGAAGAAGAAAATGTGATCCTTTCCCCACAGGGCTTGAAAACTATGCTTCTTGCAGAAGTCAATAAATAGGTGAAAGAACACATGCAGAGTGGAGATAAATAGCAGCTACAATATTTTTTTTGCATATAATGCTTGCTTTCTATCTCTCTTGTGGCAAGTGGGGTAAAGCTGTACAGTTAGACAATAAACAATGCATTCTCTGTAGTTGGTAAGTAGAGCAGGTTTTGGTGGTGAAAAACATGCATGCACAACCACTCTACTGAAAGGTGTTAGTTTTGAATTATTAAGGGTTATTTTATACAAATGTTATTGTCAGAGTCCTGTGTGTACCAGCAGTATCTGGCTGTCCTGGCCGCCCTTTAACTGTCCTTCTGTGTAATAGCCTTCTTCAAACTCTCTCCCTCAATTCTTAGTTTCATGAAAAATATAAGGGCCCTGTGAGGGAGATGGAGGGGTAAAAGAACACAGGTGCTGGATGCAACCTTAGATACTCCTCAAGGACTGCTAATTTAGGATGCAATAAGGTATCAATTAACCCAAAGGGCACATCCTTTCCTGAGAGCCAGTCGATGCAACAGTCCTATGGGTGAAGTTGTTTCCCTGCCATTCTCAAAGGTTCTGGCAGAGTCAGCATGCATCTGGAAGTGTTATTGAAGGGGAGTGAGTGACTGGGGCAGAAGCATGGTTCAGGGCTGAAGGGAGCTCAGCACAGAGACAGTGCAATGGTAAGGGTAGGGTCATGATTTGGGGATGTCATGTTTAGCATGGCCGTGTTTGGATTATGATCCCTAGGTGGAAGTGGTGATGTCAGCCCCCAAGACCCTCACACTCACTCCCCACTAAACTCCAGATCAGGTTCTGGCCCCCAGAGTAGGTTCTTGCTCCCAGGCTTTGGGTACCACCTTCTTGCAGGGAACCATAAGGGTAATGATCAGGCTGCACTTCTGTGACCAGGGCAGCCCGAGGATGAGGAAGAGGTGGGGAGAGGTTGCAAAGGAGGATTGCAGGGGAAGATTCTTACAGGACGGTGAGAGCAATCGGAGCCTGATGATGCATCCATGGTTCTGACAGTCAACACTATGCATTTTCAACTATTCAAAGTTTGTTTTTTAGGGAACAAGAAATTCTTATATTCTTTTAATTAAAAACCTTCAAGAAACTGAGTTGTCCACCTTCTTCAAAAGTGGCTCTTTATACATCACTCAGACTTTCTGAAGAACAGATGACTGAGTATTAGTGAGTCACAACAGAGATGATCTCAGAATAAACGTGTATCATTTCAGAAGGAATGATTTTAGGATTTAGTCAGCCAGATCCAAGTGGCTCTAGATAAATCACCTGCTGACTGTCTGGCTTCTAAATCATGAGACTAAATCATGAATAACAGATGTTTCATCATGTGGAGTGACTAAGAGCTAAGTACTTCTATGAGATCTGAATATTTTAGACCATGACTGCAGTAGCTGAGGATAGCGAGAACTGCCCTTCTTCCTGCTCTCAAATCTTATGCTGGAGATGAGTGTAGTTTGGTATTATTATTAAGGTCCTTGCTTCCAATTTTTTAACATCTCCCTATAATTTTGTTAGACACTCTGATTTTACTTCCCCACTACTCTATATTCTTCAGGAAGCCTGATTTGGAAATATAATCAGTCCTTCAGCATTTTTATTTTGTTATGCTTTGAAACAAAAGCACTATAAATCACTTAGGAAATACTTGCAATGAAAAATCATTTCCCAGCAGATAGAACTCACCCTTACACAATCACTTCTCTCCACTTCTGTGATGCATGTAAACTTTTATTTTTTACACAAACAATGGCTTTGTTATGAAAATATTGCACTGGCCTACTTTATTTTGCTTGGTTTTCTAGGAGACTGTCAGAAGGTTAAAACCATCACTTATGAATCAAACTTAACACAACTCCATCCACATGGTGATACAATCTGAATAGAGATATCTACTTAGAGATGTGAAAAGTGGGGTCCTACTGAACACTGGTTAAGCTATAGTACCTTAATGATAACAGAGGGTCAAACCTCCACTGGTAAAAACTGAAGTAGGCACATTAATGGCGCGTAAGTCTCGGACACAACATACACGATCAATGTGATCAAGTTAATGCCACTTTATTAAAGGATACACAGCAATTTATAGACTGGCACAAAGCGCACGCATTATGTTTTGGTTGCTAATAGGTTAAAGCTGCTTGTTCACGCATCTTGCTCTGCCATACCTACATTCTGTTTCTACATCTTGTTATCTTGTTTTTCACATTCCAACCTCCTTACCTCTTTGCAACATAGGCAGTTTCTCAAAACCCCAGCTTCCTTATCTCTTTTGACCTTGCTTATGTCCTTCACAACATCTGCAGTTGTGAGGCCTCTTGGTCTGGATCGCTCATACTATGCCCATTTTCTTCCAGCCACTCCACACATTAACTTCAATTGAGTATTTGTACCAGGGAGGCTTTAAACTGTATATTTTCATCATGTGAATATTTTTAAATTTCCAAGGCTTGTTATATTGATTCTAGTACTACTAAGATCATAACTACCAGCAGAAAGTGCATATTTTGAGAACTGTCTTGTAAAAAATACTGACTAGAATCTGCTGACCAGAGCTTCAAGATTGCTATATCTTTTATGTAGATGGTGTCCTATGGGTGCTTAGATCAGGCCTTGCTCTGCTAATAAGGTGGGATTCAGGCACCAGGTGTTCGGAAGAAGGGGAGTTAGCTATACCTTCATCACTAGAGATTGGTCTTCTGTAGCAGACAAATTACAGACCCTTATGCTATAATGGTAAGAGTGTCAAATTAAAAGTCAGTGAAGATATGTGGCATGTAGTGAATTAACAGTTAAAAGTGAAGAAGTATTAGACTAGCTATGTATTATGTGGACAGTTCTTGATTTAATACTAAATATTATAAACATAAGAAATGTGAAAATATTTACTGTCACAAAGCAAGTTTATGTCTTCTGTTAATTTCAGTTCTATAAGTAAAAAGTATTTATTGAACATTTATTTGAAAGTAACTCATTTTTAATAGTAAAAGAATGCAATGGACTCCCTAGTAGTAAAACAATCTGAACTAAAAAAAAAAAAAAAAAAAAAAAGATAAAATTATTAACATTCTAAAAAGTTGAACAATGTCCAGATCTTGTAGTAATTTCATTTAGGATAAAATGGCAAAATCTGTGTTCTAATGTGGAAATCTCTCCAACATATATACAGTCCATTTACTTATGCGTATATAATAATATAACATGGATGTTAGTGTAAAGCACATTTATATATGGAGGGTCTACTGGAGCTTCATAATTTTAGTGCATCTGTTAAACAGTTACTTAATGCAATTAAATTACTCTACTTGATAGAATAGGCAACAAAATTTTAATGGGCAATCACCTTATAAATTTTCCAATAGCAATGGAACATTTTAATTGCAAACACTGTGGACAGAAAATCTGGAGATTTATATACCATAAAACTGGAAAGCAGCTTGTCTTGCAACATTTGGCTTTCTGCAAATACTGCTTCATATGCATACAGGAAAAACAAACAAACAAACAAACAAAAATACGACAAAAAAAAAAAAAAAAACCAAAACAAAAACAAAACAAAACAAAAAAAAAACAAAAAACAAAAAACAAAACCAAAACAAAACAGAAAAAGAACTCTTAAAAATATAATGGGTTAACAACAGTTTTTTAAAAATCTACTTCACAGACTGTTTTTACAAATTCAGCCTCCAGTCATCTCCTAAAGAATAGTTCCTCACATGGAAAACGACTGCAAGATTGAGGTAGCTATACTGAAGTCCAATAAGCATATGTTAATTATCATATGCTTAAAAATATGTTTATTAACATATGTTCCATTCTAAGCCTGTTACTCAGAGAAGTTATAGCAATGATGATAATTCTTTTTCTGTGATAGAAACATAGGTACACTGGTTATACAGTTTTAAAATCATTAATGAATAGAAAATACGAATTAATGCCAAACATCTTTTTTATAAAATTAAGATTACATTTACAGTAATGCTTCCTGATATTCCCGTTCATTAGAGACTACAGTACCTAACTGTGTTTTTTCTCATATATGCCACTTAAAGTGAAGTTTTATGCCTTCAGCTGCAGAAGAGGACAATAATTTTTTATTTATTTATTTATTTACTCTAGCCTGAAATGTTATTTAACCTTTATATAGCCTGTCAGGCCATGCCATGCCATGATGTTTTGCTGTTCAGAATTCAGGGCTATAATAAAAAAAACAATTTTGGTCATAACAGTGAGACTTATGATGTAAGATTTGTTGCTCTAACTGATATTCTTTTCTGTCCCATTTGTCACTTTCACTAATCTCATCATAAGAAGGCCATTTTTTTTTTTTTTTTTAATAAATTACAATGCTATTTTTTTCCCCCACTTAATGAATCTCCAGGTATATGGTGCAGACATTAACTGGGTGTAGGGTTCATCTAACTTTCACTGTAATCCCAAATCCTTTAGCTGATGGAGAACAGTATTTTAATTCCGTTTTATCCTTCAGGATGTTGGCATTCCTACCAAACCTTTTGATCACAGTAAAAAAACATGAGAGACGGTGGACCAACTCATATTTCTGTGGCCAATGAGCTATGAAATAAATCAATCCCTATCTTTTTCAGGCAGCAGATGTGCTTTGTCACTGTTGGTTCAGCTCTCAAAAGTGATTTCTGGGTATGATAGCACAGCAATACTTGTTAGGCATGTTCCTGGTTATCATGACTAACATGTGTGGTTACAAAAAGGCATACTAAAACTAGTGAGCAGTGCGTGTTGGCAGGCCCCAGACATTAAAATACCTGGAGGAATAGCATGTGCTTTGTTGGCTTTCTTGATCTTTTGGGGTTTCTGACATGTGCTTAGGCATACCTTTTCTTCACATCCTTTCTTTTTGAGAGCATCAAGTGTGCCTCCTTCCCTCAAGACTATCCAGCAAAGTTTTTTCTTGGCAACAGGACCAAAACTATTAGAAAGAAGCCTAGCCAGGGCCTAACCCACTCATAATGAAACAGGTATAAAGATGGAAATGAGGCTTTTAAGGTAATTTACGTACAACGTTAGGAAAACAGGATGTCATGTTTTTTGTTTTTTCTTGTTTTTTTTTCTTTATTTTCTTTTAGTCTTACTATATCTTCAGAGATATACAACTCTCTTAATAACTCAAGGCTCATGAAGCTTCATTTTAAGATAATTATTACCTTAAGATGTTATTACCTTATCTAGTTTTTCTACTTTTTAATCTTTTTTTTTTTTTTTTCTTTTAATCATTCTTAGTTAAACTTTGAGCAATGTTCAAAGAAAGCAAAACTAAATACTATATCTGTTGCAGCTCACTAACCTTCTCCTGAACATACTTTCTTTTTGATTTTTTCCTAACATTTGTGGGTATATGCTGGGATTTCAAAGAGGTTTTGGTCATTCCAAAAATTCTTTTGAAACTACAGAACACTGTTTTACATGAAAGCTAATGAAGAATCTGTAGTTTGCAGTAATCAACCTGGCAGCAGTCAGAGAATGTTCACCATTATAAGAAATACCTGTGTAAATATTCACTATGAATTACAATTGTTTCACATCGAAACAAGTTTGGTCTTTTTAACTAGGCAGTTTCCACAAAGTATTTCCCCAATAGCAAAGTCTTTATATATCCATTCTTAAGGTCACTAATATTTATCTTATACTCTATAAGACTTCTGAAAAGCTAGACACATTTTACTTACACTTTCTAATTTTTAGTTCTGTGTTTCTGTCTTTCAAGGTTCTTGTTTTCTTTCAGTTGACCCAAAATTTTCAATAGAACTTTGACCAACTCAATACCAAGCATTTTGCCCCAACTGTCCCAGTAGTATATAACATGGCTACTGGAGTTGTGTTTGACTGTAGATCCAGTAGAACAGTTGGAAGAACCATCCCATATATCAATCTCTTTACGGACATACAGAAGCCTTCTGAATTTCCACAGGTTTTCTGCTTTTCTTACTGACTGGCAAGTATCTCAGATCATCTGGATTCAGGCTGTAAATTAGGGAGTGGCAGAAAAAACCCAAAATGGTCTAAAGGAAAGAATGGGGGGAACTTTTTCAAAACTAGCTTCAAGCAGTAGTCTCCTACTGATGGTTTGAAGAGTTGTGGTTAAGGCAAATTTTCAAAAATTACATGAGGGAAATCAGGAAAGATAACTGGAAGAGTTATATTCTAATAAATTTACAGAGATCTGTTTTAGGTGGAGTATGTAGGTGGTGATACAGAAAGAAGAATGAGTCTGGACAGACAGGCTGGGGACTCAGCTTGTTTCACCTTATTACAAGGATGCCCAACTGTGGAGAGGTCAGGCAATCAAGCAAGAGAAATGACAACACTCATCAGTATTGAAGAATTGTGCTTTGTCCACCTCAAAGTGGTTTCAATCAGTAGCTCCACTTGATCTTCACTGGTTGGGATTCCCAGAGATCTCATCCATGTTGTTCTGTCTGGCAGACTTTATTGACAGAAGGGATGAGGGGCAAATGACTTTCCCAGAAGTCAGGAAAGTATACATTATCCTACCTAAGGAAGCTCTGGAGCAATATACCCTTTAGTGTTTTCACTCTGTGTTTCCAGAAGACAATTTTTCGAATTTGATCTTCAGCTTGATGTCCCTGGTCATGGGATGTGTCCCCCTTCCCAGGGATAAGATTCTGTCCATTACCATAACTGAATTTGGCTAGGTTCTTGAAAGCAGTTGAAGGGTGCTAAGACATGAATCATGTCCTCCTCGTAGCCATAGGAAATGGGACATTCATGACATCGACTGTCATGCTGCTGAGAGAGTTTGCAAGACTTGCACTCTTTTATGTCTCAGGTAAAAATGGTGGAACTTGGGAGTCTGGAGAACAACATGTGTCTGCTACCTCAAAACCCATGAAGCTGCAGGGTCTCTCTGATCTTTTAACTTCCCCGTAACTTTACTTTTTCTGGAGAACTATCCTTCCATTAGACTTTTAATCTATCAATTACATAAGATTAGCATTTAATAGTGTAATACTCCTACTATTCAAATGTGGGACTGTTACCTCTTGATATAGTCAGGAGTGAAAAGAGTAATTGGGAGAAATGTGTTAAGGAATATGATTTCCTAAGTCTGGAAAATAACTCAGTACTTGATATTCTTTGCTGCCTCCATTTAAATGACCAATCATTTTCTGTTCCTCATATTAGAAAACAATCATGAAATTCTCCTTGCAAAAGGGAACTGTGACAGTTGGGATAAATGTCTCAAGTGCTGTGCAGAATCATAGATAGGGAGGAAAAGAATGTCTTATGGACCTGGTGTAAGAGCATCTTGCAAGCTTCAGGCTATCCAGCTGCCCAGGTCAAGATAAAAGGGGCCTGCATCTTTCAGGGTGAGTGCCTACCATCCAAAGTACCATATATGGAAATTAAAGGGAAAATTATTTATATGGCTTTAGGGAGTTTCTTTACAACTGAAAAGCAGCTGGCTAATCTGGGGAACCACCTAACTGTCTTTTGGCTGACTGATTGAGGGGAGATAAATTTGGATTCAAATCACTGAAGGATGTTCTTTCATGTTGATAGCCTGGAGGTAACCTCATGGCTAAGTAATGATCTCTGATCATATTTTTTGATCTGCAAATAGTTTTATAAACAAAGGATAAGGGTTATTTGATTTTCAATTTTTCCTAATAAAATATTTATAGACTGAAATAACGGTTAATTAAAAAGACAATGAAAAACAGAATGGAATTCTTTGCATTTCGGCTTTTCAGAAAGTTTTTCCCCACAGACCAATGGCAATAATCAAGGAAAGGAAGGTTCATTATCATGAATGCTATTATCAATTTTTCACCTGTGCAGAGATAAACTAAAATAAATTGCCCTGAGTGGCAATGCTTCAGAGGTGAATGTTTGTACTCCAATACTTGCATCATGTGAGAAACACATATTGACTCACAAATATGAAAGACAATAGGATTTTTCATTTTGTAGGCATGCTGGTTGAGACACAGAGGTCTTATCTGAGGTGTCTGTAATCACAAGTAACAAGGGATTGATGCAAAAATCATTCATTTATCTTAGATTGTCCCTAACCAGGGGAAAAAAAGGCTTCTGAAACAGGTCAAAGCCTCAAAATTCCCAGGCATGCTCCACGAACCCTGGGAGAACAGCCAGATAGGTATGGAATTGTTTCACATCCTACCATTCCCCTGCTTTCCACAGGAAAAGAGAGAAGAGACTTGGATAAGCAGGAGAGCAGCACCACTGAGGCACCATCAGCTACTTCTATTCTTCATACAGATATATCTTTCTCTCTCTCGTTTTTCGTCTGCACAGTTGTTTAGTAACATATTTTGCTAGCTTATTTGTAGTGAAATGGATTTGACTCAATGTTTCCCTTCACTGATTTACTTCATCAGCAGCACATTTACATGTGAATTTTGTGTGGTTGTACAATTAATGTCTCGGGATCTAAAAGTAAAATACCAAAAATGTCAGCTTTTGCCTTTCTTCTCTAAAAGGTATCCTGTGCAGATATACACTGCATACTGCCCCCTCAAATCTGCTTTCCACAAAGAAAAAATATCTTCTGTTAATTCTGAAAATAAAAATGGGACCATTGTTCTATTTAGCTTTAACTTCAGGCTTCAGGGTGTGATAATAAGCTGTTGAAGCAGAGTTCTACTTTTGTTTTTGTGCAGTTTTGGTTAATATGAAGAAAATTTAGAACAGAAGAAAACAACTATCAGTGCACCAGGAAGTGGTGTAATTGGACCAGCTTGTTGACTTCACAAAAATGGACAGTTTACTATAGGTTTCAGGTGTCTCTTTCACTTAGCTTTGTTTTTTGTACTGTGTATTCCAATAACTTAGAACATTTTTATTTTAACTTCTCAATTATTTATTGCAGAAATTATGATATACAAATATTAACAACAGAACTTTCAAATGTATCTAGTCCAGATGGATTTTACTAATAAAGTAGTTCACAATGCTAGTTTAATGGCATTTTTCCCTTTTACTATGTGTATGTTTATGGTGTATTGAATTAGTAAATAAACACACAATGAATGTCCTCTGTTCTCCATAAAAGAAAAATAACAACCCTGAATGAATCCAATTAAAAGACCAAGTGAATTAATTTGAATAATCACAGCAGAAATGGCAAAAGTATGGATTGTTTATTCCATTGTCAAGTTGTTCTTTTATGTTAAAGTCTTAATTTTCACTTCTCAAGATGCAATGAATAACACAGCAATTTAAAATTGTTTGTCATTCTGTTCATTAAATGAACAAAAAGATAAAGCTTCTAATGGCTAGTAAGTAGATGACAAAGTTCAGTCAAGCAAATAAATAAAGATAAGTCTTTAAAAGTAAAGATATCAAAGTATTATGTCATGCAAAAAATGGTATTAAGAAGACAAAAAATCAAGTACAGAACATTAAGTATGAAGATGAGCAATAAGGACAAATGATAAAGTGGTGAAAACAGTCTCTTTGCATGTTTCAGACTTGGAGGAAATTCTTCTGAAATAGAAAAGGAGAAATGTTGTTTACAGAGGAAGCCAGTTCCCACAAATCCATCACAGTGTGTACCTATGCAACTCACTGGGTGAAGGTCCTACTTTTTAACAGTGCTTGGTGTCTCCTTCCTGGAATAGAATTCCAGGGCAGTTATATTACTCCTCTTATCCACTACATAAATTGAAATATTATTTTAAGAAAATAGGATATCAAATGACAGCATACTGATAAATATTCCGACTTTATTCTGTAATTTATATACTAGCAGTTAAACAGAAAAAGAGACTAGAGAAAATGGCTTCATGCTCTAACTTGTCTTCAAAACAGAACTTTTTTGACCAAGCATGTTTTTCCCACAGATGTCCTATTTTCAGCACATTGTCATTCATGTTCTGTATTTTATGCTTGTTTTTTTCGGTTATATGATTGATCAGAAACATTTAACCATCATTGTGCCTTTGCTTGTTGGAAAATGGGTAATAAAATTTGAGAAGAATCTTTAAGCGTTCCATAGGAATTTAAACAATCAGCAGGAATATTTGAAACATGTCTGTTGCACGATAGTCCTTAAACTAGTTGAGCAGTCATAACCACACCTTGGGGAGTGCATAAATTGAAAGGCTCCTAATAAGAAGCTCCTCTCCTGGAACATTAAGACCCTCTAAAGAATGATGAACTAGCTGAAACTAGGCAAGAGGTAAGAAAGTGAAAACATGAACCAAAGAATGGCCAAGCTCTTATCACATAAGGAAGAATTAAAAGTTTTCAGACAAAGCTCAAGAAAGGTTCTTCTCTAAAAGCCACTGGAGACTGCTAGAGACCATCAACAGACCCCCCTTGGAAGCCCCTCAAAGACCCAAACTTCATGCATAATAACTATGTTATTATTTGAACACAATTAGTTCTGGGAAATTTGATGCATATGTATGTAACAGAGTGATAAAAGTCTTAGTCAAGGTAATGTATGGTGGACATGTTAGATGGAACGATTCCTTCATGTCCCCAGCTGAATAAAGTAATGTCTGTTTGTTAATGCTAAACCTGGCACTAAGGTGTTTCATTCCCAGTTTCGGTCACATGCTCACTGACAGTTCTCTAGGCCCAGTGTCCTGGAAGCTGACATGTTCCTTGGGCAGCAGTGACAGAGAATTATATAACACCCATCATGGAGCTACAGGAGCTAATGAAAAAAAAAAAAAAGATTTCAAGAACTGCTTCTGCATCTTTACTGGTCCTGGAATAGAAAATGATTTATTGAGATATTCATCAGCTTCCTCCATGCAGATAAAGATGAAGCTTTTGGAGCTGAAGGCATAGACCCTAGAAGAACCTAAAACTGAAGTGAGAATCAAGAAAATCTGTCGGACTTGAGCTGTCAGAAATGAGTCAGAACCACAGAGTTTTTACCTCAAAGTGCTTGTGATTAACACATGAATAAGTGGGTGAAGTTCTCCAGGATGCAGATGGGTTTGAGTTATTTCTGTCTTTAAAAGGCATGAGACTACACACCTCCTATTCAATTTCAGACTGAACAAACTCTTGTCTTCTCAGATACAGTCAAATGTTAGCCCTGCAGCAAGAACTTACTTGAAAAATGTTGCTGGGAAATTACTGGCTTTATTTTTACAGTGCCTCTCCAAAAAGAGCCTAATCACCTCATTCTTCTCACCTTGCAGGTCTTTCAGGTAAAATCCTGGCCATTAAAGTAAAATGGGATTTTTGAAATTGATTTCAGTGGGGTAGGATTTCAACCCTTGTTTCTGTGTTATGAAATGTATAGATCAAACATTCTTTTCATGCTTTAGGCTTCAGTTCATTTCTATCACAAACATTTTTATTCATTGCACTTTCTATTCTGTTCAGAAAAGAACTATGCTCGAGTGAGATTTTTAGCTGCTTTTCTCAGATAGCATGAGCAGTGGAGATGAAGAATAATTTCAGTATCTTTGTGCTTCCCTAAATCTGGGATGTTGCAGAAATAGTTCCATGCCTAATGTGAATCAGATCACTCAAGAGCTCTTTTTTTTTTTTTTTTTTTTTTTTTTTTTTTCCAGCTCTCTAAAAATATCTCTCATTTTCTTGAGTGTACATTCCAGGATTTGGAGTATAAAACTGATTTATTCAGGGATAAATATTGTAAACTATTATTTGCTAGCTATAGAGGAAGACAGTCAGTAGGACCAATATAGTTCTGGATATATTATTTACAAATGGTTTTGAGCCCAAAATCAGAAGCGGCATGTTCCTAGCAGGAGAGAGGTAGTAGAATCATGAGTGCCTATGGAAAAGAGTAGAGAGCACAGAAATTGCAGGTTAAGAGAGATAATAAATCTATTTGTAGAAGCAATATAAAAAAAGCAACATCTTAAACTAGTGAGCAGAGTCTGCTAAAACAGAATTTAGGGGACATTGGGTCAGTTACATAAATAACACTTTTAATAAAAACCCATGTAGTGGGTCCATTTCAACACGGCACATTTAACATTACATTTTTTCAAAAGGCTATAGTTGCAGATGCTTGACAAAAAGCTTGGATTGTAATCATTCTCCTACAAATAAAAACAAATAAAACTATTCATGAGTCTGTCCGCCGTAACCACATCATATTGCAACTGTAGAGTATCCACATAGTCTTTGCTATAACTGCAGAATATGCATCATTTGCTTTCACTGCTTTTAGTGTTCTTTTGATTGTGCTTGTTATGTCACCAAATCACTGCTCTCCACAGTAATGGGCTCAGTTCAAATGACAAAGATAAAGTCTACTTATAGTAATTTGGTGCACCTGCTGTGTGCATTAAACTACATTGTGGTTAGTTGAGTTTAGCTGCAATCCTCAGGCATTTAGAAGTATAATGTTTCATACAGAAGGAATCTCATATTTTTTTTCAATTTATTTAACAGATACATATTGAGAATTACAGAGAAGGAATATTAAGTAACTATAAAGAATATAGAATGTTGTGTTTATTTCAAAAATTTTATGACTGCAAAATAGAATATTCTATGTCATTTTGAGTTATATATATTATAATAGATGAAGAAATACTATTCTGTACAGTAAAATACATTTGATTGTATTACAAAACATTTTGTACTTGCTTTTGTATTCAACTTGATAAATACAGATGACTGCAACAGTATGTCTCTATACATGCACTGATAGGGAACGGGAGGGATGGGGGCTGCCTCAAGGTGAGATCCAGGATCTAGGGCAACCCAGTCACTAGCAGGGACCTGCCCTCACCCTCTGGCCCCTGACTGATTTTCAATTAGCCTTGGCAGCACCAGGAAATTGAGGTATATGTATTATCAGCAATGTTTCACTCATAGCCTTTTAAAAACTTTGTTGATGTAACAAGATTCAAAATTATGACAACATGGATGATTTTTCTGACTAATTTCCCATGGATATTTTGTTCTTCTTTCTTTACATATTTGGTTAGAAATTGGAAAAATAATGATAAAAATACTAAGGTAGCAATGTAGAATATTGCAACTGATGACTGTATGGGCACTGAGCAAATATATTTTCATGCTCTCTTTAAAATATAAGAAGCACATCACAGAAGTTGTAAGATAGATGCTTTATGATATACAAGTAGGAAGGCTTCTGAAGCTTTCAAGTAATTGTAATCACAAAGTTTAATAAAAGCACTTAAAGCATTGAAAAGTATACAGTACTTTCATGTATTTTAGCTGTTGATGCACAGATGCATCATGAAGATTCACACTAGTTCAGCTTGATATTAATATTTTAGTTGTCTTTTAAGGAGCTATATCTCTTTCTACATTATTTCAACAGATTTGAAAGTGCTAAAAATGCACACATTACTGAAAACACACCTAATTTTAGAAAATATAGTGTGTAGAATGGTAGCTAGTTTTCCAAGATAATTTTGTTGATTTTTCATACTAAATTATATGAAACCACATCCAAAACTAGAATGATAGGAAGATGTCATTTCCCCCGTAGGGTCTTTCAAACAGCATGCTAAACAGTGAAGTTAATAAAAAAGTAGAAATCAGAATGTTGGATTCACAGCAAAGTGGAGATGATTATCTTCTTTCCAAACCATGTAAATAGATAGGAACATATAAATAGGTTTATTTTATTTAAATCTAGATTTGTAAAAAATTAAAACAAGAACCAAAGGTGCCATAGAACTTTGAAAAAAACAAGTAGATTCTTGATTTCACCTTTATGAACCTGAAAACCCTTATAAAAGTATGGCTTATCAAAGTAGGAGGTGTTTTATTTTTAAATTAGGAACCTCAAATACTTTGTACTGATGAGTTCTAAAGGGCTCTCAAAGCAGAAAGTTGACCTAGTGATTACTTACATTTTAGGAATCAGTTAATAATGAAGTAAAGAAATGGAATATATTTGCCTAGCAGGAAAATAGGTTTTGTCAAAGAATCTAATTTTCTGACTGATGAATGTTCCTGAGTTGATGTGTAAACAAACAAAAAAAAGGTCAGTAGATCCCCTTTTTATTGAATCAAGTATTAATAATTGAGAGATCTCATGGAGCAATTCTCAATGTGAACACATTGTCAAATACAAGAGATGTTATGTAGGATTTTAGATAAAGTAATGTAGATAAAGCTATACACCAAACAAGAAATGAGTACTATCCTTATAAAACAGGAGCACATCATAGAAATCAGTATTTCTGAAAAGAAAAAAAAGAAAAGAAAAGAAAAGAAAAGAAAAGAAAAGAAAAGAAAAGAAAAGAAAAGAAAAGAAAAGAAAAGAAAAGAAAAGAAAAGAAAAGAAAAGAAAAGAAAAGAAAAGAAAAGAAAAGAAAAGAAAAGAAAAGAAAAGAAAAGAAAAGAAAAGAAAAGAAAAGAAAAGAAAGAAAAGAAAAGAAGAAAAGAAAAAGAAAGCAAGAAAACAAGAAAGAAAGAAAGCAAGAAAGAAAGCAAGAAAGAAAGCAAGAAAGCAAGAAAGCAAGAAAGCAAGAAAGCAAGAAAGCAAGAAAGCAAGAAAGAAAGAAAGAAAGAAAGAAAGAAAGAAAGAAAGAAAGAAAGAAAGAAAGAAAGAAAGAAAGAAAGAAAGAAAGAAAGAAAGAAAGAAAACCCAAAACTATTTTAAAATCAAGAGGAATGGAGAAATTAACCACTGAAAAATTCTCTGTATCTTTTGATATCCTTAGATCAAGATGGAAAATATCCCTACAAGATTGTTTCAAACTAGCACAATTTTTAAAGACAAATATACTAGGCTCAATGCAGGAGTAACTGTGTGAAAATCAACATCTTGTAGAATGCAAAAAGTGAGGCTAAACACTCATAATTGCCTTGTCAATCTTTAGTTCTGTATTATAACAATTATTTCCTGATAACTCTCTTTCATCTTTGAAGTGTTTTGGTTGTGCAATGAAACAGATCATGGCACTTCAGCCCCTAATGGCCTCTTGAAAGCTCTTTTAACTACAGGACAAGCAAGGATTCCCAAATCAGCTGCCTGTTTCTGTACATCTCAGAAGATGAGCAGAATGAGACTTCTAAATGACAAAAAGAGGTGTAAACATATATCAGTGTATGAAAGTCACATATCTCTGCTTGCACAAAGTATTTTCTTTCCATATTTATGAAACTCTTATCCATTTGGCTGTGAGCTTGTGATGTCTGCCAGAAATCCTGAACAGAGAACACCGGGAACAGAGTTAAAAACATATAATAGCAGGCCTTAGAAGAAATCCTTGTGGGCCAAGGTAGTTGTTGAAAGACAATTTGTAGGAGAAAATTAGTTTTCCAGAAAGTAAATGGGAAAACAATTCTGCCAGTGGAAGAAGATCTGATTGTTTATTTTTTGCCCTGTTTTCGGTAACCCTGGGATGTCTGAGTAACATTAGTCATACAGGTTCCATATAAAGTAAGAGGAAAAGAAAAAGGACATTTTTTCTTCTTTTGTGTATGTGTTGCAATGTTCCTCTACTGTTACTAATTGGTAATGTGTTCTGTTCAGAGAACAGGTTGTCTGCCTAAGCCTTGTGAGACGTGAAAATTGACAGATTTCTTCAAAATAGAGACTACTACATTTTAAGAACTCAGACAAAGTTAAGAAAACTATTTAAAGATGCACCTAAAATCTAACTCTCTTGATAAGCTTTTTGAATTGTTTATGTCTGGGCCATGATCTTGACAGTAATCTCTATGCATTTAAAAATTGTTCACATCAGTAATGTGACTGAAAGATCTATGTAGGTGTATATACATATAAGAATTCAGCTTTGTAGTGGAATAGGGGATTAGATCTTGTGACAACTGTGACATTGATTTCAGGTGTTGTATTTGTAAAAACTAACTGGGCTTCAGTTCTACTTTCAGTCATTTAGTTTCTATCAAATCTAGAATGAACTGTGAAGAGGCACAAAGCTGAAACATAATAAAATAAACAAAAAAAAAGTATCTCAATAATTTTTTAATGCAAATAAAGTTAATTTTCAGCCAGCAGCACTGTTTTCTGAGTGACTCTTCATGGTTTTGTGGGATTCTTTGCCCACCTCAAACCACTCTCATTATCCTGATTAGCTAGATATCTTGGATAAGCAGGAACTGTATAGTTATTTAGAAAGCTCAGATTTTTCCCTAAGGCACACAGCTTTCAAAGAGTGGTTAAACTGAACATTACCAAATGACAAAGAAATCTAAAAATCCTGTGTTCTAGTAGTTGTGAAAGACATCTTGTGAATACCTACTACAGCTATAAAATGTACTCACATTCTGAGAAATTTTTTCAGGATTCAAACCAAGCTCTCTTTGCACATATTATAGATTTTTATTTTCTCATTCTTTGTTTAATACAGTTTTGGTAAAAAATGGAGATTGATGGGGGAAGAAAGTAAATATGTTTCAACCCAAACTGGTTTATTATCCAAGGAATTTATCTGCCACACATGAGGTACTAGTTTTGAGTCTTTGACCTGATCAGTTAAAAGAACTTAAACCAAATTATCTTACATCAAAGTCGGTACGACAAAATCACTTTTTAGTGTAGACTGGAGGAGGAATGGCTTTAAGTAGCTGAAGGAGACATAAACCAAGTGAAAAAATACATCTATACAATGTAACCTGTCAGTCACAGAAGCATTTCAGTGAGTGCAAGAATGAGTGTTAGTTGGATCAGTTTCTCATGCAACTAATTCTTTTAAAAGCAAGAAATCTGTCAAAATAGGTCTTTAAAAATAAATGAGGCTTCCAAATGAACAACAACATGGAAGATTCTAAAGACAAGTGGTGTAATTTGAAAGATATGTCAGAGGTGAGAGACTGCTAAAAAAGAAAGTAAACAGATCTATAATAGTTACCATTTAGATACACTGGAGAAAAAAAAAGACTGAAGTGCATGTCTCATTAACTCAGGCTGCCTCGAATCATGATGAGAAGGCAATAAAGATGTTATTTTTCATGAATAAATTAATGTAGTTTCTGTAATTATTTAACTATTATTTATACAAAGGAGGACAAGAAAAGGTTAACACAGAGAAACAGAAATGGTGTATTCCAGAACTGTGGATCTCAAAGCAAAATAATCTACAGTTTAGCAATATTTGAGAGGTACCATGGTACATAAAGTTACTGATGATTAAATAATCCAGCACAACTGGATCAGGAAAGTGCATTGAGGGGAACAAGTGAACTAGAAGACAATATAAAATTGAAACATATTAAAATGAATCTCAATTTAACGTGATAATATTTCCAGATGACTAAATCATGGTCTGGAGATATGGACATGAGGAATCCAGCCTTCCTTTCCTAATAATAATAATAATAATAATAATAAACAACTAGATTTTTAAGGGAACAATGAAGTTGTCTCGGTTCAGAATCTGTCATCTTCATCAGCAGATTTTCACTAACTTCAGATTAATCTTCTTTAACTAAGTTCCAGTAAAATGTCATTTCTTCTCATAGCAGATTCAGTATCTAAATGCCTCTAATTTTTCTTAAATTTTCAGTTATATTTTTTCATCTGTGTGTCCTTTGTTTGCAGGCATAAATGACCTACTATTCTTTCTGGTGACCAGATGCATCCATAGTTGTTTCCTTTGTTTCCATATCTGTGTATGCATATTCTGAAAAATCTGTCTCTGAAATGTGAGTTGGTGACTCATTTATACACCTAACTTGCAGCATGTTGTCATGAACACGCTTTTAAAGTTTCTACAAAAGTAGAAAACTTCTGAAAATCAATTTAAACCAACCTAGTCTAAAATAAGTACACTGGAGCAAAGCTAAATTAAATGAGTGCCGGTAAGATGGTAAAAAAATCTTACAAATTCAAGTGGCGAAAAATAATTCTAAAACAACATTGAAACCAATGAGAAGCACTGAAATATCTAAACTATTCATTCTTATTTCATTTGGGCTTCAGAAGTCACTTGGTCAATGAGATTTGACAACATCCCCTTGGAAGAAAAACATACATTTGTTTTTTTCAGAATCAATTTTCAGTCTACAAGAAAAATCAGCATGTAAGCCTATTTTAGACAAAGTGGATTTTTTATTTTAAAGTTATTTACTGAGTGTCTGTAATATTTCTACTTGATAGCAGATATTAAAGTTCTCTTACTATCTTTGCTGAGGACTAAGTAATTTTTCTGCAACTTTGAACATGGAATAGAATCCACATCAGGTTTGAGTCTAAACTTGGGTTTTTTTATTTTTCAGTATCTAGTGGTTTACTTTTAAAGATTTGAGTAAGCAAAAACAGAGGTCAGACCCACATCAGGGTATGCATATAGGTTAGGATACTAAAGACAAAGCCAATGATGAATGAGCTGAATAGTTATTTCCTAGTTTATCTCTTAGGCTGGAATTTCTGAAAAGTTCATAGGAAATACAACTGCTGAACAAGAGCAAAAGGGCTCTGATTTTAATTTTTTTGAGATGTGTATTATTGTTATGTAGTGTTGTTATAACTGTTAACATTGAAGAAGTATTAGAATGAAACATCATTAGGAACAGCTGCTATGTTGCTAAAGATACATCCACTTCCAGACTGCTTATGAAGTTTACCTGAAACAATCACTGAATAAGTTTCATAAACATTCCAGCAGCTCCTGACTAAATCAACAGTATGTCTTCTTAATAATCAGAAAAAGTGAGGCTAATTTGACTAAAATTGAACATCTATATCTCAAGTTCTCAGTCTAACATATATTTACATTCAGTATAATCTAGTGCACAGTTCATCCCTTCTTAAACAGTTAAAAGAAATCAGATCTTATTTTAAAGAGACATTTATTCCCATTGACTATAAAAGGAAAGTAAACATGCTAAGCAGTATACAGCAATGAAGGATACACCTAAAATTATCATAATTTTAGTAACATTAGTCGCAGAAACGTTGATTGAATGTCATCTGTGGAGGTCATCTATCCAAACCTGTTCAAGTCAGGTCTATTGACAACACTAGATCAGGTCAGCTGTAGTTTTGTCCAGTGAGCCTTGAAAGCCTCTAGGGATGGAGGTTCTCCACCCCCTTTGCATAACCAGTTCCACTTTTATGCTGCTGGTAAAAAGGTTTTTCTAATGCTTAGTCTGAACTTATCAAGTCACAGTGTTTGACTACTGCCCCTTGACACAGGCATTTTGCCATGGATTTCTTTCAGCTTTTATTTATTTATTTATTTATTTATTTTAAAGCTGATTCTGTTCTTCATGTATGCGAGTTGTTCCTCCAGAGATGTTCCTAATATGATACAGATCTGTCTCCCTGAATGATACCAACAAAGAGATGTTTTGGAGAGTATTTATTTTCTTCACAGAAGTGTTTTCAAGGAACAGGCAATTTCTAAACCTAGGTAATTCAGTTATCGAATCTATACCGAACATCATTTTTTTAAAACCTAATGTGCCAGATCCTTCAAAGGCGGCACTGAACAAGCATGACATTTCAGAGGATCTTCATTCTGAAAATATTGTTCTTTTCTACTTACAAGTAAACAGAAGTAAAGAGTCTAATTTTTGCTTTGTTGTCACTCTATGTTTTTACAGTGGTACAGGAGTTGACAAGGAATAATAATATACAGTAAATGCTTTACTATGCAAGCAAGTAACAAAGGTATCGCATTTGTCAGGAATGAGGAGGAAAATATTTGAACATCCATTAGTTACTTCATCTTCCAGTTGTAAAATTATCCCTTAGAGTTTTTTAGGGTGTAAGGAAGGAGAACTATTAGCTACAGTTCTAGATATATTTTATCTTTCATTCATTCACAACCAGATGTAGTACTGATTTTTCAGCCAAACAGCATGTGTTTGCTATTTATACAGAAAAAAACTTCTTTATGGTAACAATTTGTTGGCAGACCTTCAAGGATTATTTCATTCATCTTTTATTCTTCAGCTTGCATGAATTTCTTCTATTCAATGTACCTGCTTCAACTCCTTTTTTTCAATATAAAAGAAAGTTACAAGGAGAGAAAGAATAAATCTGTATTTTTTTAGATATTGGAGAATTTAAATATAGATAACATATTTCTGTCAGAAAATAAACCATGGAAAAATTTCTGATTTAAATCATTTAGGAAAAAAATGGGAAATAATTTAAAAGACATCCCCAGAAAATAATTCATAAAATGTTATGCTAATCCCTGTTTGGTTTTGTCCAGGTCCTCCAGCAATAAACTCTGGGATCCTGGATTCAGTAACTACTGCTGTCCATGATAAGTTGAAACTGGGATTTGTCTAATGCATGTACTTTTAACTTTAGCTTGTAGTCAGTGGTGAACTTATTTTGACCTATATTTTAAATAAATGCACAGTGAAGTTTAAAACAAGCTATAGAATGTTTATCATCAAGAAAAATGGTTCAAATAGTTGTAAAAAGTAACTGGAGTGCCATGCTAATTAACTTTTAAAGTACTAAGTACATTCTGTCAAATATGTGACTAGGTTTCTGGTACAAGGCTTCAACAGTTCTGTTGTTAGTACAGATTATGATGAAATTTATCAATAAGAATTATAATATCTTGGGCAACATTTAATTTTCATTCTTTAACAGCTAACAAACATTTGTGTTCTTAATTTCCTTCCTGATTGTGTTAAATTATATTTATTTAAAAAGCTCATTGAATATCACCACCAATAACAACTAAAAAGTTAAAATTAGATTTGAAAAATGTGAGTGCCAGAAAATGCATCATTAACAGGCTATGTCAATCATAATGCTATGGCCTGCTATCCTATGATCAAATAAAATTTGCCTGTGACAGTGTATGATAAACCTTCTTTCGTTTTATTTTGTTTCTGTTTCTTTCAGGAGAAGATATGAAAGCTAGTATAGGCACTATTGCTGAAATTTTTTATTGCCTTTCTTTTAAATAGAAAAAAACAAAACAAAACAAAATGTGCTTTCTGACATTGATTCAGTGTGTGTAGGTATAAAGTTGTACTGGTGTATATTATTCAAACAACAGTAAAGAATAGTAGACATAAATATTCCATTTGAAGGCAGCAATGTTACCAGCAGAGGTAGAGAGCAGATTATATCTTCGCTCTGTCAATCCACTGGAACAGCCAAAACATTCAAGCTAGAAGAGAAGAGGAAGAAGCATGTGCCAAATTGGCACATAATTGTTTTCTATTTGAGCAAATAAGAAGTAACATCCAGAATGTGGATCCAGGAATACCATTCAGAATAACTCTTTAGTTTCATTTATGCTCCAGCTGCACAGCTGTGTCTATCTCTTTTTGAAGTGGAATCATAGGTATTAACCAAATATTTTTCCCATAGTAAGAACTTTTACTTCTGTCTAATAATTAGGGAACATAGATTATAACTGCATCTAGATTCTTTATTCAAATTCTAATTTATTGATAACATGAGGTTTTCTATGGCACATATTAACAAAGCTTATAGAACAACATGGTACTTTGTACAAAATGTGTTAGGAAAAATTCAAAATGACAGTTCTTCAGTTTTTCTAGTCACTTGTAATGGTATCTGATTATTTTCCTTAGGTATTGGTTATCTCCCTTCTTAACTGATTAGACTTCTTGACCTCTTGACTGTTCTCAGGCACTTTCCCTAACACTAGCTAGAGTCATCTTCTAAATAGCTATAGAATTAAAAAGGCATTATTCCTGTAACTTTTCTGAGAGAGAACAGGTTGGGTTCTCATCAATGCTCCCAGGCTGC
The DNA here is from genome assembly GCF_018691265.1 of Tyto alba. Lineage (NCBI taxonomy): Eukaryota > Metazoa > Chordata > Aves > Strigiformes > Tytonidae > Tyto > Tyto alba. Next base: position 34,123,861 of record NW_024881276.1, on the reverse strand, counting down.
TGACACAATTCATACATTTGTCATCTTCATTGTTATCTTCATCATATTGAGAATCAAAAGTTGCAGCCCAAAAGATCAAATTTTTTCCAGCCCATCCTTTAATGGATGCTCCTCTCCCTTTTCCTCTAAATATTGTAGAACTCTGTGCTGTAAGAAATAAATGACATATTTAAAAAGTGCAACTCTATGATCAGTGGTACTCTATTACAGTATGGAATGTAAATTAAAAAAACTACATCAGTTGTCAGTGGCTCACATGTAGTTGACTTGTAAATGAAAATGAGAATCTGTGTATCGCAAGGCATTTCAGTACTTGCACATTTGGAAGGCTACGGCTGCAGCCATCTAGATTTCAACATTTTGTTTCAATTGAAAATGCCCATAGAAGTTATGATAAGACTTGGAGAGCTAGTATTAGGAATAGAAGATATTTTATAGCAGAGTGTCATTAAACCATTAAAAATACATTCTAGGATGGTAAGAGGGACAAGACTTCCTCAAAGGAAGTGCAGAAACTGATCTGCTCAGGAGAAAGTATGAGTACCATGACAGTTGTCTATTGGAGTTGCACTAAAAGAGAAAAATGCCAGGAAAGCCACCCATGCCAGAGAAGCTGCAGTGTCATTCAGTTTTAAAGGTGTGAAGGAGTACTGAACAGACAGATAAAATGCAAGGCACCTCACAGAGTTTTTCAAAGGCCTTTCTTCTATTGGCCTTTATGGCATGACAAAGAGTTCTGGGATTTTTTTTTTTCACCCATGAATTCTTAAAATAGGGTGCATGTATATACATTAGGTCATTCATAAAACAAGTTGTCCTTAAAGCTACACAAATAACAGCGTCAGAGACAGACCACTGCCCAAGCATCTTCTCTGACTTTTTTCTTAATGTGAAGAAGGAGAGTAATGTAGATTAAAGGGGCTAAATTCAGTGTACCGTAATGTACCAGTCTTCAGCCTTTTGCTCACAATGAAAAAGTGCAAAAGTTCAGTTCTCAAGCTTAATAGTCAGAAGATCAGGCTGATGAAGATTATATAAAGACAAATAGATAAAGGCACTTCCATATGCAAATATATAAAGCCACTTCCATATGCAAATATATAAAACCACAGATGCACATCAAATTCATGCATTTCAGTAGATCTGCTGCTACCATTTTTCCCTTAGAGCTGAATTTAGAGTCAGTATTTATAGATATTTTGAGTAGAAAGTATCAAAAAGAGGAATATAAAAAAAGTATTTTTATTTACATACAGACATTCTTGGTGTTGCTTAAGTTAGGGGAAAACATCTATTTTGAACTTTATATTAATGATTCTGGTTTCAGAAGTCATTAGCTGTAAGCATACAGAAATAAATGTGAAACTTTCTAGCTATTTATTATCTGAAAATTATAAATGAAGGAACTTCTGCCATAGATGTTATTCTTAGAAGTACATATTTAGAACAGGAAGACTTTTACACAGTATTATTTTTGAAGCATAAAAACAATAAAATGGCAATGTAGTTGCTGTAGAGTTACTGTCAATGTTTTATGAAGAATGCATGATATGTCAGAGTACCTGCTGTAGTTAGCTGTTTACTTTTATGTTAGCTTTTTATAATGACTAAAGAGAATATTATTGAACTAGAGCAACCCAGGGTAAGTAATACTGAAGTATTAGGTTGCTGATAAGTGGCTTGGTAGTACCTAGAATATTGCACGTCAGGCATATAATATCCGTATATGCTGTGTTGAAAGTAAATCATGATTGCCTTTATTGCCTCGGGAATCTGCCTTAGGAAATTAACTACATAAATGATTATTGGGAAAGAAGGTAGTCCACTTAGTACACTTTGAAATGGCTCATTACTGTAGCAAGTTTTTCTAAATAGCTGTAAATAAAAAAAACACATATTCAAATATGTAAGTGGAATATATGCCCATAACAAGTGGAACTATGAAAAAAGCCAACTCCATCAAGCTTTCTACATCGAGCAGCATGGAGAATACCAGCAGAATTGGTTTTGTCTTTGGGTTAACTTGTGAATAGTTTCAGACCCACAGAGAAATTAATATTTTTATTGTTTGTAGTCAGTCAGGTGGGGGAGTGAGGAAAGGAAAAGTGTGTTATTAACCATCCCTGTAAGCTACAGTAAAGCAAGGTAACCACACTTAAATATGGAGAAAAAGGAATACAATAAATGGGAAGGATTCTTGCATTTATGACAGAACTACTAACACCTGAGGTGTGATGTATTATAAAATATTTAGTTTTAGTAAATACGTACTCACAGGCTTTATTCTTACAAACAAGTGTATACTTTTTCCCACTTCAATCGCTGGCTTTACTGTCTTTCTTAAAAAGAATAATGTGAATGGGTGTCAAAGGACTGGACTGCAATCAGCTCGTGCAGATAGATAACGATATTCTTATGTAATGTTGAGAATTAATGTTGCTTCATTAATTTACTTTCTCTCTCTTTTACCTGTAACAAAAATTAAATTCAAAGCCTGAAATACCATCAGGATAAACTCTGAGATATAGTCTCTTTTTGTAAATTAAAATCGGATTTTTTAATTTACAAGTCTTGTATACTGGGTGATGTTATCAAGTTATAAGTGTCCTTATCAAGTACTTTAGAATCTGGAGAGAATTGAAAATATCCTCCCTTTGCTGGGTACCTTTTCATGCAAACTCATCCTAAATTCCAGGATTAATTCTCTAAGATTGGCCCTTGTCTATAGAGACATCAAGATTTTAACCTAAAACTACAATGCAGACAGAAGAGAGGTTAGAGGGTGAGATAAACAAGAGCAATATATTGTAGTTATTATTCAGCAGCCCACTGATAATCACTGCATTCAATTTTAGGCAATCCTGACAAAATGGAAGAAGAAAGCAAAGTAAATACAATAACATTTGTGCAGCCTTCTTGTACTGTTCAGAAATGGAGCAATGGTCAAGCAGAAGGGAATCACCTAGGAATTTCAGCATAGCACATCAGATTTCACCATCACAGTCATTATGATTTTTTGACAACCTCCATGGGAGGAGCTGAAAATCTGACTGGTGCTCCTATGGGACAGTTATGTCATTCTTGGTAGTTTTCCTTATAGCTTTCTCTAGAATGTAACCTCATGTTACAACTAAAAAATATTCAGGATGTTTTCCTTCCCACTTCTAATAATCTAACAAATTAGATAATTAAACTCTTCTAATATTATTCTAATAAAGAATTGCATACTTTCATCTTGTGAAACCACAAATTGAAAAGCCATGATCTATGTAACTTAAAAATCTTCAGGCTTTAACTAGAATTTATACTGGACACAGCCAAATGACTACTTCCAAACTTTATGCAGCTCTCCAAGTTATAAATGCAGCTCCTGCTGAAATTCTCAACATACAACTGTTTTAGAAGAGGAGGAGAGGTATTCCAGAGTGTCTACAGTCCTGGGGTGCCCAGGCAATCAGCAGTAGTTAGCTCCCATCCACACCTGGAAAAGTGTGTTTCTAAGGGGAAGAAAGACAATGGAGAAAGCAAAAGAACAGCTACAATTTTAGTATTCACTATTTTTATCAGAACTAGTGTCATCTGTAGAATAATTTGACAAAATATTTTAGCTTTATTCTTTGTTATATATTGTTATATTACTACAGCAACACAAAACAATACACAACCAAATTTAAAGTTCTTGATTTCTTTTATTGGGAATGAAATTGAGAATTATTAATCCCTTTAATGAACAAAAAAAAATACCCAAACCATTAAAATTGGAAATGTATTTCTGTGGCTGCAATGTATCATTTGATATACTAGTAATAGTATTCCCAATAAACATTTCTGTTACACTAACATAATCATTTTAAACTCTGGAACACTGCATAGTTATCTTCCTAGCTCTTGGTTTGTAGAAAGTTGGAGACAATATTCTAAACTAGTAATGAAATCCCACCCCTTAGAAAGTGTTGTCCTTATTTTTTTTTTTTCTTTAGCAATCTCCTAGGTATCCTAAACTTAGGTAGAAATAGATTTTGATGGTTTTTTTTTTCTTCACTGAGTTTAGTCTAGTGATTTTTGACTGTAGAAAAACTTCTGGCATTTCCAAAAACATCGAGCAATGAATTTCAGAATTTAGGTGTACAGTGCATGAAAAATATTTTCGTGTGTTTGTTCTATAGCGCCTATTCAATAAGTTCACTTCCTACCCTCATATTTCATGCATTATGGGAAAGAGTGTATCATCATTTTGTATTCCATTTCAGTTAATACTCCTCATTTGACCCATATCTGGAACACCCATATAATTCAGGAAGTTTTGTACACCACTGTATTTCACATATTAGTTTTGTTAATAAGATTAATAAAATTAATAAAAAAAAAACAAAAAAAAAAAAAAAAACAAAAAAAAAAAAAAAAACACAAGCTTACAACCACTCAAAAACCTGGGTTCAGGGTGCACAGTTTACTCATAATGTAACATAACATATTTCTCTCAGGCATGACATGATGTCCGGTGTTAGTGACAGCAATATGACATTCCTCATATATTCTCCCTCTTTACATCTGTCATCACTACTGTGAAAAATGAATACTTGATGAAGAGAGGAGAGGGAAAGGCTGACAAATAGACAACTCACATTGCAGAAGCTCCGTGACAAACTCTCAGAGGGGTGCTGTGTCAAACTTCATGTCATGATCTGCATCAGTAAACAATGCACTATCAGACCAGGAGGGGAAACAAAAGGTCACATCCATGGAAGTGATGGAAGATTTTTGTTTTACTGCCTCCTTCCATCCTTCAGTGGGAAGGTGGATCCATCTTATACACCTTATCTTACGATTAAGAAGCTAACATTTTTGGGGAAGTTTTTGTTCCATTTTGTAGCTTTCTGTTTGGTGTTCATTCAGTGCCTAACAAAATGAGGACTGATCATATGAATCCCTGATCATATGAATAATAAAGTCAAGGGAATGGAGCTGTGTTACACAAATAAATGCTTGGTCAAAGGTAATTTCCAGTTGTTATGTCAAGTAACATCTTGTGAGGCTACAGAATAAAAGTTTATTAAAAAAAAAAGAATGTCATTTTTCAAGGACAGGGTGGAGAAAAATTTAAGAACTAATTATTGTGAAGAAAAAAATATTTTGTTATAAACTTCAATAAGTTTCCAAACTTTTCTTCCCACCCAGCTTTCTGGCTCTCTACTCCCCAGCTCCATTATGAGAGTTTTAGAATATTTAGTCCTCTGTATAATGTCTGACTCTTAAAAAGTCTTCAATATTATAATATCAGTCCTCACAAATAATTGGAAATATGTATGGACTTTATCTCCATTATTTCCTCAACTGGTTTTGTCACAAGATGTGGTAAAAGATGCAATTAAACAGAGCAAAATTTCCTAGTTTTCTTTGCAGAAATGCTGTTCTATTACATGAATTTCAATGCAGAACAAAACATTTCATCATGTTCTTAATTTTCTGAAGAACTGATGTGGTTCCATCCTGAAACAGCTTGTCTTATAAGAGCTAAGAGAACAAGGATTCTTGTATAATTCAGTCTCTGCTTAAACTCATCATTTAAACCTATCCTGTTTGCTTGCCCCTCCTTCTTGTTCTGACATCCATAACCAATAGTTAGGAAAAATAATATGTAAAATAGTATATTAGAGCAAGACTCTTTAGGAATATTTCTCTTTTATAGATTTACATTTATTTAGCTAGATTGATTTTTCATGGTTTGTAGAATGTCCAGTCACATCTTAATAATTATTCAAAACCAGCGCTGTATTCTTGGCTAAATAAAACAGTAAGCATAAAAAGTCAATTTTTTCATTAAGTGTATACAACAGATTCTCCAAAGTCATTTCTCACTGAATGTTGCCAAAGGCAAAATGTAATCTAATGGTAAACTGGATTATTGAAACATTAGAAAGATACAATTACCAAGTTATGTCGTCAGCCATCAACTTCCATGACAGACAGCCTTGAAACTAATCAAGTCTGTGCTGATGTTAATATGAAGATGATGAAGGGCTATCCTGAGAAAGAATCTAGTAATAAAATATCAGTAAAAGGAATATTGTAGTTATTCATTATGATATCTTGCAACAGGTGTTTTTTGATGGCTTTTTACACTCAGGTAAACAAGAACATCTAATCCCTAGAGTTATTATAAATAATTATTTTGTTTTACTATGAATTCAGAACTCTCATTGAAAACTTACCAGCTGTCCTGGTTCAGGCTAGAATAGAGTTCATGTTTGTTTTGGTAGGGGGAGGAGTGCTGCAGCACCCTGAGACCCCAGGGGCTCCCCAGGTCCTAGTGCCCTCACCTGTGTGCGGGGGTGGGGGGAGCACAGCTGGAGGGCTGGGCCCCGATTGGCCAATAGTCCATGTCATGTGACATTGTGCTCACTATATAAAGGCAGGAGTGGGCTGGGAGGGGCTGTCACTTCTGGGGGTGTTGTTGTGGTGGCTTTGTGTTTGGGATCACCAGCTGGGAGCAGGTGGGTGTTGGTGGGTGGTGAGCAGCTGTATTGTATGTTACCCGCTGATACTGCTGTCAGCATATTATTCTGTCACTGTTATTAAACTGTTTTTATCTCAACCCACAAGTCTCCTTTCCCCATTCCCAAGTGGGGGGAGGGTGGGTGAGTGACTGTGTGGTGTTTAGCTGCTGAGCAGGCTCAAATGATGACACCAGCTTACTGAAACAGGCATTACTGAAGTGAGAATTTAAATTCAGACTCGCATAAAAAACAATAAGCTATTTATGAAGCTATATAAAAAGAGAATGTAAATAAAGAAGATAATGAGCCATCTGTGAAAATGAGCTTGACTACCATGGCTTCTGGTCTTCTTAATGTTACCTGTGCAGACAGAATTAAGATTGAAGATGTTGGTGAGAAAAAAGTGTTATGATATTTGAGGGATAAAGGCGTAGATCTAGAAAACTGTCTTATCCAACTAGTGAGCTTATTATATGTGGAACCAGGACAAGATTTACTGGTTTGTGACATCCATTTTTAAAAGCCTGTATGGAATGATTCCTTTGGGGTTCCCGAACAAACTCTGCAAAGACAGCACTCAAAAAAGTTTCAGATGAGACTAGAGTGAGAGCAGTGAGTTTGAAAAGGAAGAGATACAAGCTGGCACTAGAGAGCCCCACTGTTTAATGAATAGTCCCCAAAAACCTGACAGGAGTCTCATCATCTGCATAGCCTGGTTATCTATGAGACCTCAACAGAAATGGATTATGCAGAAATTACAGTATGACAGCATGTATAGAGTTTGCACCACTGGCTGAGAATGCATTTCTCTGGCAGAGATCTGTGTTTCTTGGTTGTGATTTGGTTATTTTGTGTGACCAATATTCTGTTCTTCCTTATAAGTGTAACTGAGCAAGTGCACAAATTCTGTGAGTTAGAGGCATATTGGGGTGGTGATTAATCTAGTGTTTTCCTAAGGGTATCTGGTTTTGAACATAATGAGACAATTGTTCAGGTATTTGTTAAAATGAAAGATGAATTGGGAAACAGTTTAACCACTACTCCAGGATCCTAGATGCTCCATCTGTCTGATCAGGAAAATGTGTAGGTATGGTTACAGTTGCCAATATTGTCCAGTTCTCCATATGTCAACACAGTGTTAATGGGGTCACTTCGCTGTGCTGGGAATCCACATACCTTGAGATAAATTTATAGCCTTATCGGCTGAATGCTTGCTTTGGAGGTACTTTTGAAATTGGACTTAAGACTCAGTAATTTAGAACCATTTTTCCCCCTAATGTGTACTATATGTGGTTTGTTCCAAACTGGATTAGCTTCAGGATTGTTTGGTTGCCTTTAATCTGTAAAAAAACAAAACCAAACCATAAACCAAAATCAAAACCAGTTCTGAGTGAATTTTCCCCTGAATTCAGCGCTGTGTTTTTATGAACTGAAAATTTACATATTGCAAACTGCTTGCAGTTCTGCTCTCAGTGTTTCATGGATGACATAGAAGAGGTAGAGAGAAGGTACAGGAAAGTATAAAAGCAATTAGTGGAATTGAAGGGATGAACTAGATTTACAAAGTGAGACTGAAAGGTCTTGGAGAGGAAAAGGCTAAGAGGGGATCTGTCTCAGGTTTATAGAATCATGAAGGTAAGTGGACAAGGTGAATGCCAATTATTCACCAAATTCCACCACACTTCGGATATTCCAGAAAAGCTAGTCAGATTAGTTTAAATCCTACTTTCCAGACTTGTGCTGATACTTCCCAGGCTGGTTTCAGAGAGTGGCTGGGCTGTGCTTGGCCTGAGCTAGATTTAGCAGGAAGTCCCTGTAGGACAAACAGCTTCCAGGGATATGAGAAGGACTGTAGGGACAGCCTGCACCCCTTCCCTAGGGGCAAGGGCAAGGGAGAAGGCTGGTTAAGAAAGTACATAAAGGTGGTCCAAGACTGATAAGGAAACACCGGCATAAATATCATAGTTCTTCCCAGCAAAGACCTATGGATGCTAATGACTTGTCACAACCTTCCTCCACCTCACCAACTTTTGAGGAAGACTAATACTGTCAAATATAGGATGCAGGGGGACACTGGAAGGGTGAGCATAACACCAGGGAAAGGCTTTTTAAAAATATAAATAATTTTAGCTACTATTATTAAAGATTTCCTGATTTTGATAATTTGAACTACTAGAAAGCTAAAACATTAACTGAACTGTTTATAAATTAGTGGCTCCATACATGACACATTCCCTTTTTGTTCTTTTCAATGTTTTGGGTGTGACACTGCTTCTCCTCCTGAAGTACTTCTGTGCAAATGATGTGAGGGAGAGTCTGGTGGTGTTGTGCTGTGTCTCTGTGAAATGTGAGTTCTGTGTGCCAAAGTGATATAAGTTGCAGCTGCAACCTGTGTCTTTGGATACTGCTAAAGGTTGTCTGGTCCAGGTCCTCATGACTGTGGTGGTGACCATAAAAATAAAGGTGATTGTTGTAGTCTTGATAGAGGAAGGTTCCAGCAGATGTATTTGATTCTTCTTGGTGTAGGAAAGGTGGTGCAGGAGAAAAGCATCTGCAGGAACTGCTGCTCCTGCTGCTGTTGTGCTCAGTGTGGTCTTCACACAGGCCCAGAGAAACTGAAGAATTGATCCTTCTATCCCTGCACTTCTTATGGATTCTGGAGCATGTGTGGGCATGGATAAACTAATGTAGCCAGGCTGATATGTTCCTCCTAATTAACTCTCTTGTATGTGGTGGTAGTGTTATGACTGCTAGAGACAGACTACTGGCCTAGAAAGACCAGTGTTTAGGGTAGTAGCACATTTCTTACGATTTTGCACCTGTTCATAATTTATTAAGATATGTTAAGTTCATAGTGGGAGCTAAAAGTGGAGCGGTTACTATCTGAGAGAAGTAGGGTTAAAAAAGTGTCTGTATCATCTATGCATAAAACTACTGTTCTAGCCACTAGACTAGACTGGTTTAATTCTAATTTTTGTTGTTGTTGTTGTGTATCTGATTCATTCCTCCTTTCTTACTGATAAATCATCACCATTTATTTCATATCAAGTACTTCCTCCCAACTCACAGACACTTTTATCAGCTTCTAGGACACTTAGTTTTTCATATAGCTAAAAACCGTATGTACAAATCCTGCAATGGTAGAAATCAAAAAAAAAAATACAGATTATTAGCTATTGTCTAACTGGCCTGGGAAAATAACTTGACCAAATAATTGTATAAACTGATTATTTCAGAAAAAATGTCTTGAAAGTGCAGAGTCTATGTTTCCTTCAGTACAGTTGCTTTCAAAAACATATGCAAATATTTCTCAGAAAAGAAATTACTGTAAGCATTCAGCTGAAACTTGGCAATTAAATGTACTTACTATGAAATTAAATATATGACATGCTAAAACTATACTTAAGCTGTCATGTTGGTGTAGTTTATGTACTGAAATCAGACCTTGGGCTTGCCAGCTGTTTCTGTGAGAAATAATTCACAACAGGTGACCTCCTTGATTTTGCAAAGTAAAAGTTCTTAGATTTATAAGTGGAATCCTTGTATATTCTTTATGTGGTCTACTGGTGTTTTATTTGTTTAATTAATTAATAACTGTGCCCTTTGTTTCTCCTTAGGCAAATTGCTGGCAAAATAGCTATCGGATGCATACTGAGATTCTTAGATCTGTTTCTTAATAAAATGATCATGACAAGCATTTGAGGAATTTTAAAGATCAATGAATATATTGGTCATATACATAAACACAGGAACATACACACAAATATAGTTATCCACATATATCCCTACATATACAGAGAGACAGAAACAGAAAATACTGTTCTTCAGGAAAATGTCATTGATTCTCTATTTTAAAGAGAGTTGAATTGTGGGGATCTCATTCTCAGTAATCTTAACATGCAGACACCAAACAATGTTCATATTATACATATCGTGACATTTATACCCATGTATTTCACCAGTGCTACATTTTTTTATTTAATTTCTTCTGTTACAGGATTTGTACATATGGTTTTTAGCTCTGTGAAAAGCTAATTGTCCTAGAAGCTGATAATAGTGTCTGTGAGTTGGGAGGAAGAACTTGAAATAGATGGTGATGATTTATCAGTAAGAAAGGAGGAATGAATCAGATATACACCAAAAACCAATTAAACCATTCTAGTCTAGTGGCTAGAACAGTAGTTTTATACATAGATGGTAAAGACACTTTTTTAACCCTACCCCTCTCAGATAGTAAGTGCTCCACCAAAAGTACAGGTGATTGCACAATTTAAAATACAGATTTATCTTCCTTGAAAAATTATATCTGAAAATAACATTTAAAAGAACCCAGTATTAAGTATTTCACAATAGATTATGTTTCTATACAATTGTTTTAATAATACTGAAATAGTTAGTTCTTGATGTTTTACTATCTATTATGTAATTTTTTGTTGTTATGGAAATCAATGTTCTGTAGCTTTTTATTACTTCAGTGGTTTTTTTGTGTTTTTTTTTTTAATTATTTTAATATAATTTCATAAGTGACATTGGGTAGGTAGCTTTTATGTGAATATTACCTCAGAGCCCAACAAAATGTTTAAAAAAAATGAAGAGACTTACCAAAAATCCAAAAATGACAGAGCAGCACCCTAAAAGATTTGTCAGAAATCAGGTGACACACAGCTGCTCAGCAGCTGAAGTCTCCTTCATGTCCTTCCCCTGTGCATGATACCCCTTGCAGCGCAGGGCTAAGGGGGTGCATCGGGATATGCTTGGGAGCTTGCTGGATGCAGCTTCATGTTCCTAATCCTGATCCCGTGGTTTCTCTGCACTCCAGATCACCTGTGCTGTCGGATGATATCTAAGGGAGAACAGAGCTGCATGAGATCTTGGCACACACTGTGAGAAATGAGCATCTGAAACACTTTCCCATGTTGACTCTGAGCTGACACAAAACCATTCCCCTCCTGCCACCTCCCCAAAAGTGCTGCATGGGTCTGCACATGACCAGGGAAGGTGAAGCACTGCATGCCCAGGTACTTTTTTATTTTCTCATTCTGCAACATACCATCAAAACATTAATGAAAAAAAAAAAAAAAAAAAAAAAAAAAGATACAAAGATGAGTGAATCCAGAAACAGAGATGAAAATCTCTGTATCAATACCTTGGTCCCCTGGGCCATTTGACCTCTTTTAGCAACCTGTGTGTATCCAGCATGATGTCACCTTTCTTATCTCCTCACAGCCAGGTGGTAGCTATTACAAACTTGTCTTTCTGTTATTGCTACCCCAATCTCCTTATACTTTCACTGCTTATGCATTTCTTAGTTATACTAGAGCCATCTTGACACATTTAACCTTTAAAAATAAATCACGCTTTCTTTTTTGAATTTTAACACTGTACATTTTGGAGAACCTTAGACTAATGGTCTGGAATTTCTTCTTAACAAATCAAATCCTTACTTAAGTGTTGAAGCTTCTACAGAAGTTAAGCCACAAAAATCCGTTTTCCCACACAATTTTTTTCTTTTGATCTTAACATTTACAGTAACACTGATTTTTAAACATCAGAGTGCAAAATGTGGAGAAGAAAGATACCTTGAGTGTTTGTAAACAATTCTGTTATTTTTTAGGTAGAATTTATAAACAATATATCATTCACTAAAATGATTCTATAAATCTGTTAATAACAAACTTTATTTCCATTGTCTATACCAAGCAGCAGACAAAACATCAGACAAAAGAATTTCTTTAAGGGGAAAGAAGAGATCCAACCCTTCACCCTAGACATACTTTATCCACTTTCCTAATGGAAGTTTTAATAACTAATCATATATTCATGTCTGAGAAGAAACAAATTTATAAAATACTAAGATTAAAGCTGTTTCAAATTTATTTTAAGTTCATAAAATGTGTGAACTCAAGCAGACAGCTTTTTTAAAATTACATTAGATACTTTGACACACCTGAAGAGGTATAGGTATTTTATCAAAGACCTGAACCAGCCAGGACTGGGCACACAACAAGCTCTCTCTACCCTCTCATTTTGAGTTAAAGGAAAGGAGATCACTCGGCATATTAAAGGATTTCAGGCTCTCAGGCTTTGTCAATAAACAATTCAGTGACCCAGTTCTGCTCATGTACAACTCAGTGGGAAGACTCAGGGATATTTTTTTAAAAAAGGAAAATTATCTAAAAATTCACTATTTTTTCATAACCTCATTCTGTTGATGTTGGATAGAGACAATACACTTGCCTAAATAGGACATGTCTGGTTGAATTAAGCTGTTTGAGCCATGGGAGAGACCCACATTTTTTTTGTTTTTCTGTTTTGTCCACATGAACTGGTAGAACTCTTAATTTTATTCATGTATGTTCATTTTCACTGTTTCCACTGACCCTTTCTTTTTTTTCCCTGAGGTAGTACTGAAATGTTCAATGCAGGTCAAGTATTTTTTAGTTTCAAAGAGATTTTTATTACTGTTTTCTTCAGTCTCCTTATTTCATTGTGATTAGCATCTTCTAGTTTTAAAAGAATGGATTATGAGTACCTAGGCAAATCTATTGTAGTACATTCCCAAGACCTGTTTTATTAATGATGTCTTTCATTTTGAAAGCTAGAATGCTATCAGTTGTTTTCAATCTACCCTATGTTTTCAAGGTGCCTGTGTCAGGTCTGCTGGAGCTGTCTGTGGCACTGTCTTTTTTCTCTTGCTAAGCCCCTGGGGGACATCAAAGCCATCTTGTGCAGACTTTTCATATTCAAAGTATATTATAAATTGAGATGGAAAATATTAATATATAAAAATATCAATATATCAATATAGTCAATAAACACTTCTCCCTCAAGTATTATTTACTTTAAAAATCTGCTCCAGCAACATAGTAACTTATGTAATAGTACATAATGTCAATCTGGGCTATACAATAATACCTGAAGTGCCTACCTACAGAAAAGTTAATTGTGTGACACAGAGAAATAGAATGCATAGGTAGCTTATGAAATGTTGTAGTTTATATTTGGAAAACTAAGAACTAAACTTTTACAGCTGGTGTATCCCAAGAAACCATAAATGATATCCAAAGACTATATAATAGATGCCATCTTTCTATAGAAAGAACTTTTAAACATAATGCATGCCTATTTCCTAATGAACAGATGTTATCTACAATATTATTTATCATTCCTTAGAATGTGTTTTCTGCTTCATGTTTGCAGTCTGTCAGCACCATTTAACTGTTTGAAAAATGCAACACACAAGGAATATTTCTCTCATGGGATACCTTAACATTTGAAGAGATTGGCATATTATTTTGTGGAATGGGTGATATTTTCTGTATGGAATCTTATGCAAACCTGTAATAATACATCAGAAAGGAAAAATTGTAATGTTTTCGAAAGCTCTAAAAAGAGTTTTAATATTTATTTCAATCTGCTGGATAAGCATTTGATATGATATTTGAAATGTTTAATAAGTATACATAATTATTATTGTTATTGATAGTAAATGTAATCTAAGTGGCTCTCTGACAAACAAATTTTGTCTTAAAAGAAAGCATGTTTTTATTTTTCACTTTTCCTTCCTTCTTTTACTTTCTTCAAGAAACAGAAGGTAGAGAATGAAAAATCATCCTGAACAAGAATCATTTAATTTTTGTTCAGAAAAAAACCCAAACTTTTACCTGCAATGACTTTTATTTTTCCCTCCCCTCCCCCTCTCATCTGACAATATTTTTTTTTTGCTCGCTTTCCCTCTTTTTTAATAATGCAGAGGTTAAGAAACATAACCTTTTTTGGTTAACAATGTGCTAATGAATTACTTTTTTCCTGGAATTTAGAAAAATTCTCTATAAAATGATCTTTACATGATGTGTTTTCCCCCTATTTTTGTCTCGTTTGAAGAAGTTCAGACTAATTTTCAAATTCAGAAGCATGATATTCAAACAGATTTTTTTTATGATGAATCATTGGAGGTTATAAAAAAATCACTAGAATCAAGGATGACATTTTAAAGCAAATACTTCATGGTTTTATCCCCAAATTTTACTGTACACTATTGATTTTGCAGAGACGCACATGCCTATAACCTGAACTTTTCATATAAAACAGCATTAGGGCAGAACCATACATAGAAATTAGTTGTGAGCCTGATTTAGCATTTGAATATTACTTGTTTCTGTTATTTTATATGAACCTTCACTCAGAACAGTCAGAAATAAGAAACATATCTTTTTGTTTAGACAAAAGGTTTGATTTATGTCATAGAACTGTTTTTTGTTAATAACAAGGTGCAAGTTTAAGTTTCAATAATAATAATGTAACCCCAGTAATGATAAAAGTACAGTGGGATTGACTTGTGTAAATAAAAGCTACCTTAAATGTACTATTGTGGTTGAGAATTGATTAAATCTGGAGACATCTAACAGGATTTTTTTCTTCAAAACTCTCTCCATTGTGATGTTTCTAGATGCTTAGCTCTACTGAGGTAAAAAAGAACTTTCCTTTTAGCAGGAAATGATCAGCTTATTGTGAACTTTTGCAATTGCAACTACATGCCCTTCATATTCTCTCTGCTGGGCAGAACTGAAGATCTGTTTTTATATTTCCTGATTATTGTTTCATCTTATTCAGATTTTGCTCATTTTTTTTTTTTTTCTAAATTTGATTTACTTCATTATCATCTTACTGCTTTCCCCTTACAATAGTATGCTTTTTTCATATCATAGGAAGTTATGTTGGCCTATAATGCTCTTTTACATGTTTGCGTTCAATAAAGAGGAGGAAAGGTTTTTAGCTTTGACCAGATAGCTACATTTCAAACTACTTAAAATAATTTGTATGACAGTAAAGTTAAAGTGTTTACTGGCTAATGAATATGCAATCTGAATGCTGCCTTCAGTTTAGCCATCACCAGACTACAAAGTGGTTGACCTTACCCATGCACAAATGGCTATGAAGAGGTGAAAGCAGTAACTAATGCTGGATTATATCTTGGTGAATTTAGGTTGCATTCTAGAGTGATGTTTTGTACCTGTTTAGAAACTGCTTTTCAAATCACTTTGAAAAATAGTAAATGGAGTGTTTGCTGCTTTTTTGATTTTTGAAATACAATTCTTATTGCATTGTGACATTAGAAACTTAGGAAGGTTTTGAACCTAGTCCTACAGAAATCAGTGACGATATGATGCAAACCCATGGATTCTGAACACAAATAAAATAATAAGAAAACGAGGCGGGGGGGGGGGGGGGGGCGCAAAATGAAGCTGTGGAGATAGGTACTAGTTCACCTGAAGCTTGAGTCTGTCACTTTGAAGCTCTAGGGGTCAAACAAAAATTGCTACTTAATTCTGAAAGCAATGATACAGTAAATCTGGTATTCTAACAAATCTACACAATGCCACAATGACTGGAAGGCAACAAGTAAAGACATACTAATTTGACCGTAACAATATGCAAGACTTCAGGAGAGATTTTGAGTTTACAAATTGTTGAAGAAATTAAGACAAATTGACCACTTTACAAGACCGTGGCATAACCATTTTGGCAACTATAAAATTCATTCTTGCCCAAGAAATGCTATTTCAGAGTGGAATAGATATAGTAAAGGAAATAAGCAGAAAGGAGAGCTTAATTAATAATTAATGTTTCAACACTGATCTGATCTCTTTTCCATTAATATAAAAGGTAAACTATGCACTTACTCTGTGGGGATAATACAACTTTTTCCTAATGAACATGAGATGAACATAAATAGAATTTCACTATTAACTAAAATTAATAGGAGCAACATATTCTAAATAGGTATGTTGAATTAATCTAGAAATCTATTTTTTCCCTTCCATTATGCCCATATGGCTGCCTAAACACATATTTTATCTGATCAACAAACTACTAATTTCACTTAATTTTGCAAAGATTCATGTTGAAGAATCTGTTTTTATTCAGTTTGTAGTAAGTTCCATTAGAGTTTATGGGAGTTGTAGATACACATAGTAAAGACAGCAGAATACTTAATATTTCATTAATTTTGATTGTTGAATTATTGGCGAGGAAACATGGAAAATTTTTTCAGGGTTTGCTAGTGAAATCTCAGAATAAAACATGAATGTAATCTGTAATTAGAAGAAGCAGTACGTTATGTTGGAGTACAAATATGTCAGTAGTTTTCAGGGAATTTTATCTCATAACTTTGTTAATAATTTTACTTTCAAGTTTACTCACTGCTGTAAATTCCTCATGAAAAAAAGTGTTGAGACCTCCCCATCTTTAAAGACAACACTGTTAATGCTTGATATGGTGGACTGAGGTTTTAATTTGTCCTGGGTTTGAGTGAGTGGTGGGGTTTTTTGATAGCAGGGGAGGGGGCTGTAGGGGTGGCCCTGTGAGAAGCTTCTCAAAACTCCCCCAGCTCCAAGTCAGCTCCACCTCTGCACCAAAACTGAGCCAATCAGCTGCATCTCTGTGATAATGTATTTCAGGAGGCATGTGGTGAGGAGGAGTTGTGGCAGTTGTGTGAACACCAAGGTCAGTGGAGGAACAGAGGAAGAAAGGAGAGGGGACGTGTGCCAGAGCAGAGACCCCCTGTATCCTGTGGTGAGATGGCAGGGCAGCCCCCCCCGCCACCCATGAAGATCTACAGTGGAGCAGACATTGATTTATGGCCTGTGTTTTTCACACAGATGATCGAGGTGCTGTGCCCAAAGAAGGCTGGGGTCTTGTGGAAAAGATAGACCCTGCTGTTGTAGTTCAACACTGGGAGGATTGCAGCGTGCGGGGGTGTCCCATGCCAGAGCAGCTCAGGAAAGGCTGCAGCCCAAGGGAGGGACTCCAGCTGGAGAAAATTGGTGTCCCACACTGGAGCAGTGTAAAGAAATGCTGTAGCCTGTGGGAGGGACTCATGTCAGAGAAAGTTCATGGAAGACTGTCTCCCGTGAGAGGGGGGACCCTGATGGAGCAGGAGGAACAAGTTCCAGAAACTATCCCCACCGAAGACGGAAGAAGCAATAGCACTGACTGCACCCCCCCATTCCCTGCCCCTGTGCCACTGGGGGGAGGAGGTAGAGATATTGGTAGCAGAGCTGAACCTGGGAAGAAGGGAGGGGTGGGGGGAAGGTGTTCTCAAGATGTGGCAATGCTTCTCACTGTCCTACTCTGTCAAGCGTTGTTGTTAGTGTCTGTAATAAATGTATGTTCTTTTTTTTCTTCCCCTAAAGAGTTTGCCTTTTGCTTGTGACCATAATGGGTGATCTGCCCCTCCCAGTCCTATCTTGAATCCCAAGCCTGGTTCATTTGTCCCTTCTCATTGCCAGAAGAGAAGGGGGAGTGAGTGGCTGCGTGGTGTTTGGCTGCCGACCAGGCTATAACCCTGACGTAATTCTACATACTTAAAAGTGTATGAACTGTATTTCTTTAAATACTATGGGATTTTACCTTTTTTTTTTTTTTTTCCTTTTTAACCCATATGAGAAAGAAGAGATATAGTAAAATAGGATTTTCTGACAATTTCTTCCATAAGTTATCTTAGATGTTCAAATCCTATTTTGATACAATGAACTGTATTCTTGATAATTATTCCTTCCCTCTGAAAATAATTGTTTGAATATAAAACAACTTAAACAACTTTTTTTTTTTTTTTTCATAAAAGCATTTAGAAATTTGATATGGCATAAGATAGCAATCTTGGTGGAGCAGGAAACCAGAAAATTAACTGAAACAACCCTATAGAATTAACCTGTAGGTGTACTTAATGTCAAAACTTTCCTAATCCTCGTTATATTTGCCTCATGCTCTCTTTCCTACTACCCGGTGATGTGATCCAGTTTTATCGTTTTGGAAAAAAGAGAAAAAACATGGTTGGTGTGACCATTTAAAAATAATTTTTATTATAGAGAAAACTGAAAATACTACAAAAATTAATTATTTGCCACCTACCAATGTAAGAATTTCTCATCTGATACCTTATTTTCCTCTTTCAATGAATTTCTTTTAATTATTTTTGTATTTTTATTTTTTCTTTGACTAATTGTCTCTGGATAATCAAAGCAGCACTATATTTTGCTATCATATTATAAATTCTAATAATAAAGAAACTGACTAACCATACCTGTCCTGTCCAGTCCAGTTTATCTCTCTATAACTCTCATTTTGCACATTCCAAATATGCAATTTATTTATTTGAGAATTAAAAAAAAAAAAAAAAAAAAAAGTGACAGACAATGTAACTCTATTAGTTGATATTGCTTTGATGGAAATTGATTGAAACTATTAACATAAATAACATTTTTTTATTTAAATCCAACAAATCAATGTGAGCTTAATTTTAAATACATAAATTGTTCCAAGTGTTCCACAAGGCATACTAGGTAGCTTTCTTGCTATGATTTTAGGATTCTGGTATTAAAAATATATAAACTAAGAAAGTGCCAGAATTGTGTTGGAAGGTTGTAAGTGTGGATAGAAACCAAACATAATTCAAAAAGCTTGTCTTCCCTGTGTCAGAGCTGAGCTTTCAGTATTCAGTATTTTTTTCTTCCTTTATGATGGTGGGAAGGGAAAGAGTGAGGCTACTTTGTTTTCTGGAGAAAGGTGCACAATGAATGAACTAACTAGTGAATATGAAATATTTATTTATACATAAAAATCATCCTAACCTGGAAAAGGTTTAGTAACCTGCATCAATGGTTGACCACACATTGAGGAAGTATTTACTCGCAACAACTCCTAGACATAGCATTAAATAAAAACACCTAATGATCGCTGCTGGGCTTGGTAATATGCTGAATGCTTTCTTTATAAAAAACACACCTTCACTTATTTGACTGTCAGAAGAGCAGAAATATAAAGGCCTGAAATTATCACCAGCCCTGTTTAGTCTCTAAAGTTTCCAGCTTTTTCATCCACCCAAATGTCCTTCAGTCCTCTGAGACAGGAAGCTAGATGCTGCCCACTGCTTCCTTGGCACCTTTTCCTAGCCCTTTCTTGTTCACGTTCTGAGGGAGCTTATCTTCTGCTGGGACATTTTAAAAGCTTCATCAGCTTGCATTTTTTACTGCAATTGAGTCTTCTATCATGCTGTTGGTACATGTGAACTATATGCTTGTGTATTTGGAAATGTTTATTCTATCTTAAGAGTCCCAGAAGATATTTGAATAGTTGACCCTTTGGACATGTGTGTGACTAGAAGCATATTAATTTTGTTTCTGTAAGAGGTCTTTAGCTTTTAGCCTCATGTGACAATGCCAAAAAGAGGTTAGTTGGTTGTAATTAATGTTTCTTTAACTAGATCATCAGAGTATAAAATCTAACTTCAATGGTAATTGATTGGTACTTAAGCAAATATTCAACAACTCCCTTGTTGGTATCATGAAGGCATCCGTTTTGTCTGTAATTATCAGAGCCAGGCTTACCCCATTCTAACAAATTTGGAAAACATAACACACAAAGCGTATTTCACTATGGCTTTAATTTACTTAATAATGTAGCACAGAGAATAATTTCAAAGGGATGTATAACTTCATTGGTTTTGATTTTAAATTATAACTAGTAGGTCATACTTTATGATTAGATTCTACTCCAATATGCTACCAATGTCTACTAAGAAGCCTAAAAACATCATAAATTCTTTAAAATATAACTCAAATAGCTAGTATTGCAAACATAGTTTTAATATATTCTAACTGATTCTTAGGAGACACCAGAGAAATAACTATCCTAGCTATTATTTAGAAGTCATTACATTATGCAAAAATATATAGTAGTTATTTTTATTCATAAGACAAGATGTAGGTTTTCTGTTTGGTTTTGATTATTTTTTTGCCACTAAGACTGTGAACGGGAAAGAGAATTGAAAAGAAAGATACCACTGTTAATCAATTTAGTAGCTACAGTGGTGTCCTGGGGGTGTCTGGGCTGCCCTTGGCCTCAGCGGGGCTGAGCTGGGGTCACCAGTCGCCCCGTGGCCAAGTGCCCATTGCCCAGCCTGTCTGAGCTCCAGCTCTGCCAGTGCCCCAGGGGAAGGGGCTGACAGCCCCAGGCACTCCCTGCCCAATAAACAGCCCTGGGGGTGCAGGGGGGCTGTGGGGCGGCTTTCACCCTCCCCTGGGAGCAGGGGGAAGGGAGAAAGTTGGGATAAGAAAGTACATAAAAATTGTAAAATGTAGGTTGGAGGGGACATTGGAAGGGGTCGTTACCAGGGAAATGGACAGATGATAGGATGGATTTAAAAAAAAAAAACAATATAAAGTGTATTCCTGTTGAAAATATTTTATACATCATAATATGAACTTTTAGAATGTTAAAGCATGGATTTGATTAGCAATAAATTCTTGCCTCCACACACACATGGTGTGCTCCCTTCTGGTCTTTGCAAAATACCATGCATAAAAAATGTCATGCATACTTCACTAGATTATGCTTTCAGGAAGACGTAGAATTTCTCTGCTGTTTATATTGTGTAAGATGTTGTTAGCACATGGGAAATGAACAATTGCAGAGGCACAAGTACACTGAGAAATCCCACTGAAATGTTTGGTAAACATTTAAGGAAATGTTTGAATTCAAACAAATTTGTATGGCAAAGTGAGGTCATACTCTATGTTATGTGATGATAGAATTAAGAGAAGCCCAAAATACCTCTGTGGTAAAGAACAACCTTATTTCTGGTTGTAAGATTGATTTTTAACCTAGTAACTATTCAATTGCTATAATGTGGCTGCCAAGTGTCACTTGAGATTCTGTAATGTATGGTGCCTGGTGCCCAGCGGCAGGCAGAGAAAATCCCAGGTCTGCCATAGGCACATGTCATGTGTATACCTCGAAATCCTGGGCCAATTCAGGGACTATGTGTTCTGGTTTGGTAGCTGAGCCCCACAGAGTTTGAATTAGGGTAACCAAGAGAGTACTTCACTTAAAATAGCAAATAAACAGTCCTTAGGAACTCGGGGAAACATCTTATGAGACAAGTTATTTCTCAGAGTCATATTCTGTTTAATAGTGTTTGATTAGAAATAATTCTGTTCAAATTATCCAGTCTCTGAGATTAGGCTGAAAAAGTATATCCAAAACAGGAACAATTAAACGAGCACTGTGTTTCAATGTTTTTTTGCTATACTGGCCACTGAGCTAACAGAGCACTTCACAGAATTAAATATTCCATTATCTCTGGTAGGCAGCCAAACATTTATATTCTTCATAAATTTGCTATGACTCAGGGGTATCCAATGAGGCTTATGGCATGAGAAAGTGTGGATGATTGTTTTTTCCAGCTGTATGACCACACAGTATACCTGCATGGTATGTTAATGAAGTCTCTCATATTCATCCTGCTGATGCAAATCCAGAGGGATATAATGCCTTCTTTAAGTCTGCTATCAGCATGAATTTCAGTATTTAATAACATCGGAACTGGAGTCAATCCCACATATCCCTTCCTTTGAATCACGATTACAGTGAAGAAGCTGAATTGGTTTTCTGACGTTTTAAATGCTTTTGTAAAATGCTTTTTGTTTTTTATTTATAAATAAGTATTTTAAATTTCTGAAAATATAGATCATTCTCTATATAAATGCACATTTTAGTGAATTAATAGGAGCATCCAGTTATCATGAAGCTTACACAGATTCACCTTACTTTCTAAACCTGTTTATCCTCTATTTTTGGCTTCTTTGGTGTCCTGTGCTGATTATTTGGTAAAAGCTGCAAGTACCAGTAGGGAGAATATTTGACTTAATTTGCTAATTTTATTAGATTACAAAAAGGTTTTGGGACATGTCTTTGGTACACATATCTTTGGTATTATGAATGCCTCCAGATTTTGCTTCACCAAACCTTTTTTCACAGGTGTGGAAACAGAATGGTTAGGCATAAAGGAACAGATAGTTGTATCTAAAAGACAGTTTGTTAGCTGCTAGTTCATGCCTGTAAATTAACAGTTTAATGCTTTTAAGATTCCAGCATATACTTAAGCCTTATCAATTCAGTAGATTATTTAAAAGTCAGTAAATAACACAGACAAGCTTTTACTTGTTTCAAAAACTGAGATTTTAATTTTAAAATAAGGTCATGCTCGGTCATATATTTCCATGAAATTTAACATCAAGCTTTCCCATATATATCCACAAGAATATGAGAATTTGGTTTTCCTTTTTTTTTTTTTTTCAAAGAAAACTACCCAAGCTTTGAAGTATAGAAAAATCCTGTTTAGCATGGAGAGATTAAAGTATCTATGAAAAAGTACACGGAACTTGTAAATCTGACATTTAGAATAAAAATACAATTCACTGTCTTGGCATAGATCAGTGTGCAACACATTCCTGAAGGAAGGAGGGAGGAGGGGAGAACTTTGATAAGTTAAACAAATTTGCTGGTTTTAAAAATGAGTTAACAATAAACAAGCATTGAAGATGATATTAAGCTGTCTGATGACAGTCAGAACCTTCTGTTAATATTCACTCATATTTAAAACAAACCACCAGTCAAGACATCTGCAGAAAGCACACATTCAGTTCTCACTGAGAAGACTTGGTGCTTCAGTCCCATACACTCCTTTTCCAATAGACTTACTGCAGTTTGCATTCACATTTGCAGTTTATTTGAACAACAGAAGCTGTGAGGATTTTCCTTTGTCTTGGTTTTTCTGTTTATATAGAAGAAGATTGGAGAATTGTTTGAAAATAATGGAGGAACTGTCCATTTATCTTATAGTCAGTCTCTGTTTTTTACTAGCTTTATGCCCTTAGGTCATGCTCCTGTTTCTAGAAGCTGTGCTCTTGTGGAGTTCTTTACTTGTGTATAGAAATGATGGGAAAACAAATACATTTTTAGTCACAAGACATGTTATTTTCTTTCTTTTTGAAATATTTATGTGAACAGAACTTTGTTGTAAATATATTTATAACATCTATTAAAGGAAAGGTTAATATTTACATAACACCTAAAGTCACTTTGAAGATGACTAGTTTTAAAATTTTTCTTTTTACGTAGGTGAAAATTGGCTTTGAAAATGCTGAAGTTTATTTCTTCTGACAGAATTACTTTGATATAGGTGTTTCTAATGATCTACCACTTTGAAAGCACTTGTTAGTCTTAATGCAGTGTTATGGACACTACCTACAATGCTTAAATTTTTTTACTACCTTAACTTTTTCAGTAAAGGCTTGCACTTTGTGATGTTGAAGGATGTTAAAGTGTTATTAGAGACATCTTAGCAAAAAAGGCATGCTAAATAAAATTATTTAAATTACAGACCACCACCACCACCCGTACTTCTAAGATAAATAAATTACTACTCTGACTTTGATTTTAGTAAAGAAGCATGTAGGGTGCATGCTCGAATTTGTGATTAGTAAAACCTGAGTTTTATTAGCAACCTTCAACACTCCATTATTTTCACTAATAGTGACTGTAAATCATTTGGATTATTCACAAGTGTGGCCATATATATTTAAACATGTCTACAATGTGGATTGTTTTTGCTGTAGACATGTGAATTAGGTTTGCTCAGGTAGCCAGAAGCAACCCAGCTCTGACAGCCTGGAATTCAGAAAGGTTTCATTTATGCAGTTTTCTGACAGGTTGAATAAACTTGCAGGAAGATGCACTGTCTATCCTTCTTTACATATAGCATACGTAAAGTAGTATACAGTGTAATTTAATAATAGCTAGTTGGGGATACATATATGCAAAGAAGTTAACATTTTAAAGACAGAGAAGCAAAATGAATGAGGAAAGGATAGGAATAGGAATCAGTCTCTTACAGGGGATGTCCTTCAACCCTTTAAAAAAAAAACCTGAAGCAAGTCTGATGCCATATGTTCCGGTTTAAGAAAGCTTTTAACTTTGTATCTATCTTTCACTGTTCCTCTGAGACAATGGTGAGTTTCACACTGTACAACTTATTATCTAAAGCAGCACTAGCCTTAAATAAATGGAATGAGATAGCAATGGAAAAATCATCATAATTTCTTTCTCTTTCAGTAAGATGTTGAACTTCATAGAAATACGTGGAGTGAAATATATATACTTCTGCATTTTCAATATGGCTTCTCAGAGAAGGCAGTTTTTTAACATTTTCTGTTCTTTCACTCTTTTATATTTATTATTGTCATTCTAACACTGGAATTTTTTTTTTTTTAATAATCAGTAGCAAGTACAATTATTAACAAGCTGTTTTGTCTGTATGTAAAGGCTACATACATAGACATATATATAGAATATATAGCACATATATATATGTTATATACACCATGCTAAATAAATATTGAAAATTTGTTCAGCCGTTTCATTCTGACTTGAAATAAAAACAGATCATGTAGGTCCACTGCCTAGTGTGAGGGCTGTTAGAGTGGCCTGAATGAAAAAAAAAAAATAAAAATCATCACTAATACTTAACTTCTATGTAAATTCAGACCCCCCTATTTATATAAATCAAGAAGGAATCCTAAAATTATACTCTCAATTTACTCTAAATTTATCTGGTCAGTCCAGTACTAAAGAAAACTACTAGTATGAAACTCAGGCTTTCTGAAACTAAAATTAAAGTTGACTTAATTTTGAATTCAGGATGAATGTTCATGTCTCACTGACTCTATTCTCACCATTGACTGTCTTCTAGTTCTGTATCACAGCTGGACTATTTCATTTTCACTCTCATTCATCTCCCCCCTTGAGAGGTATGCCTGGAATTACCTGTGGGCAGGTGAGTCTCATGAGCAGTTGATTCCACAGCAATTACTTATAGGATGGTGTGAATAAATTCTGTACAATACCTGTGGGCTCTGGTTGAGTCATGAAGAGTAACAAAACCACCACAGTTGCTGTAATAATACAGAAATGTTGTGCTACTATTAGCAGTGTTACCATTGTCTCATATTTAACAGTGGGCTGAATTATGATATTTTATAAATGAACTGTGTGTATGCTAATGGCCATATCTTCAACAAATGTAATTGTAAAGGAATTTGCTGTATCTCTCTCTGCTTTGGGGAGATGTTTGGTCGAGTAGGACTTTGGTAGCCCTTTATGATTTCTCTGAATCACATGTAGGTATCTGAAAACCTCTGAAATTGTTCTTTATATTTCACTGCTGGCCCTTAACTAAGCAAGATATTTATACAGATATTTTATCTGAAACATCTTTAGAATGCTACTAGCTTCACTGGGATTTCTCATTTGTTTGTTATTTAGGTATGAATTTGAATAACTAAATGAAGGATTGATTGAAAAACAGCTTTAAAATATGGCTCATTAATAGATGAAACTCTGAAGTAGCAGAATCCTGTAGATCCCATCCAGAAAACGTAACTGTAATTATGTGGGAAGTGCTGTGCATGAAAATATTTTTAAGAGATGAGGTTTATTAAATCTCCTCCATCTATATTATTAGAACTGGCATATTACTTTTAGTGTAATGTTTGTAATGGATTATATTGTTTTAAAACAACCCATTTTATATATTTCCATATAGGAGAACTAAACTTTGTTTCTAAAAAAAAGACAACTTTTGTGATTCTTATATGGTAGCAATCCTTGTTACACCTCTCAGTCATCTCTCATTGAAAGGAATATATCATATATTTCCATATTATATACTGACACAATACCTAAACCCCTCATGAGGCTGGAACAACTCTCCTAGGTCTTTAGAGATATGTTTAATATCAGTACACACAACTGAGTCCCCCAGAAGAAGAAAGTGATCCCCTGAGAACAGTCTGTGGCAAAGAGGGGAATAGTGGAAGGCAAAAGAAAGTAGCTTCTATAGTGAAATAATATGGAAACTGTTAAATTATTCTTTTGATTTTGCTGAGGGATATAGTGAAGAAGCCTAACTGAACCACTGAGGGAAATAAGATAGATCTAATGAAGGACCAAGAAATGATCTTTGTTAATAGTTACTATATTTCAATTATTTTTATTATTTTGAAATGGCAAAAATAACATGTGACTTGATGAGAATGTAGAAACAACACTGTAACAGATATAGATATGCTGCATTGTGTGAGGAAAGGGTGTCTATATGCATTGCATTTTATTCTGATAAAATGTACATGTTATTAAAAAAAAAAAAAAAAAAAAAAGAATGGCAGCAAGATTTGAAAAGGTTTTCCAGACTTGAGAGTCTGTCCTTACTAAACTTGTCAGAATGTTTAACTTTTTTAATTTAACATTTTAGAGATTTAAAAGAGCTGTATAAGGATAAGGAAGGTCAGGAAAGATATGAGAAAACAAAAACTATAGAACTAATGGTCGCACATTATTTGAAATTAATCACCTTAAATATGGTTTAGGTAACAGATAAGAAACACCACCAATGTTTGCTTGAAATTCCTGACATGAACTTCATTGATCACACCCGGACTAGGAAAGATATTTAATTTTGAGTGTCTAGATGTAGAAACCTGGCTAATATCCTGCCTCTAAGTCACAGTGATACTCAGCACACATAGACCGCTGCCAGCTCTCTTATTTTCACACAAAAGTAATCCAGGGAATACCTCAAGCAGGGCTCAGTCATGCTCCAGCAAGAATGTTTTCAATAGTGATTTCAAAAACCAAATTAATCCTTAAATAAAGCAACTGAAAGCACTGCCAGATACCAGTCAGGTGGTGACAGAATAAAGGCTGCTGATATTCAAATCAGTGAAAACAGATACTTGTGTGTAGTTTTGAAGATGCTTTAAGTAAGAGGTACTGATTCAATGTCAGTTCCCTGAAGATATGGAAAGTTCCACTTTGACAAAGTCTATTTTTACTAGGATCCCCATATTAGTTTGTTCAGAGGCAGAAGGGATTAAATTAAACACTGTTAGAACACATCAGTTGTCAAACAGGGCTATAAATAGCATCCTTTATCCTGACTTCTAATTTTCTGACTGCATAACTTTAAAGATAGGCAATCTATTTTACAAGGTGACAAGAAAGAGATAGAGAGATCTAACTTAGGGCATTGGTTGGGGAGAATATTTTATAATTTCCCTAATATTTTTCTGTCCCTTTTATGGTAGCATAGATTTACATTCGGTGCAGATATTGAACTGCTCTATATTAGATCTCTCGTGCATACTAATATTACATACCATTATATGCACCAACTCTGTTGATCTTTAGCAAAACGCCTTAAAGATTGAAAGACTCATGAGCTGAGGAAAAATGAAAAACTAATACAAAATCATGTTAAATAAGCTTGGTGTTAAAATACTATTGTCATGTTATTAAAGTAGCGTATACTGTTTGTCACGTAAATGATAGTATGCTTTTGTGATATAAGCTTCATTTCAGACGTATAATAGATTTATTTAACAACAACAGTTTTTGTCTCAAGACACATCATATACTGCTGAATAATGATCAAAATAACCTCTTTCAAAGGTATAATTCAAATTTTAAGTGTATAATTAATAACTTTTCATGGCTAACTTTTCACAAATTATTAAGAATAAAAAATATCTAGTGTTTAAAAAGTACATTTTTTTATCTTCTCTTGCTGTCAAGTTAACATTCGGCATGTTTTGTTAATTTTAGTTTTCCAATGATTTCAATGGCTGTTTCATCACTCTGAAAAGCAAACTACCCAATTCATGTATCTTTGAAACTTAGCAAGGTTTCTTCCTTTGACCTCAGTGTACTTTGTATCAGACATTTTTCTTTTCTGAGCTATTATTCATCATTGTTATGAGTGAGATTTCCCTGTTCCTACAGAAGAGAGTACAACATAAAAATATCCTTTTAAAATTAAATTAAATTATCTTTGTTTATTCATAATGAGAAGTATAACTAAGATGGATCTTAAGGGTAAAGCCCTAAAAGAATATATTATATAGTTTTTGAGATACTTTTTCACTGACTCAAATATTTTATAAGCCTTTGTTGAAAAAGGTCCGCCCTACTTGGAATTTAAATACTCATGCTTTTGAAAGACATAATCTGATTACCTGTTAGATATATTGAGAAAAATAATAGAGATAAGAAAATACTGTTAATATTATTAAAAAGAGAACTATTCAGCTTAATTTCAAAAGTGACTGATTTTAATAGTTTCAATCACTAATGGTTGATTTAGTTCTTTTACTAAAAATAACAAAAAATAGTGAAAGAGTGAACTGATTTTGTATACTCTTGACAAAATGGAAGTGTATAATTATTATTGTATTGGCTTTGGTTCAGATAGAGTCAAATCTTTTCATAGTAGCTTACATGGTGTTTTGGATTTGTGATGAAAATAGTGTTGATAACACACTGAAGATTTAGATATTGCTTATGCAGCGTCAAGGCCTCCTCTGCTTCTCAGACTGCCCCTCTAGTAGGTAAACTGGGGGTACACAAGAAGCTGAGAGGGGACACAGCCAGGACAGATGACCCTAACTGACCAATGGTATATACCATAACATATGATGTCATGCTCAACAATAAAACCTGGAGGAAGAAGAGAGGTGGGAGTGGTGTTCAGAGTTATGGTGTTTTCTCAGTTGTCAGTTTGATGGATTCTAATCTCCTTGACCAATTTGACTATGACATGGACCAGACTTTTCAGAGATTTCATGTGTCTCATATTGATCTAAAGTTATTTTAATTCTGGAACTTTGGAGGAACAAAAAAAATATATTGTGGTTTAAAGTGTGGAGGCCTTTAAAGGCAATCACATTGGCTTGGTATCTTTAGAGCATGGAGATTCATTATGTTTCTAGATGTGCCAGGTCTTAGATCCCACAACAAAAGAAAAGATAAGGAAATACATTGACCAAGATCAATATTCAAAAAATTCTATCATTTTTTACCTAGAAATATAAACCAAAACTTGTGTCCTCAATTTCAACAAAAATAAAAGTTTTCTTGAGAGCTTTATTTACTACAAACAGTCCTATAATTTTATGTTAAATCATATAAAAGAGAAATAAATGGTGAATAAATTTCTTTTCAGTGCTACAGTGGTCAAACACTCATCTACACTCTTGATATTAAACTTAGGTACATGCATATCACCATTTCTTAAATATCAAGTATATGATAGAAATTGCCAAATTTTGAAATCAAACACTACAGTGTTTGTGTTTTGAGTCAAGGATATTCCCTGTATTTCATGAGGGAAGTATGGTCTCAGTTAGCTAACTCAACTTGAAATATCTACAGAAATAAAGTGGTTACTTTTGTTGCATTCTTCATTCCTTCCGCAGCTGCTTCATTAACTTTAGTAACAAGCTAAGTCAATTGAGCAGCTTGGATTTTTCTCCCATCATAAATCTATGGTTGCTGTAATTTTTGCAGTGGCTTGTTAACTGCAAAGAAGAAAAGCCCAAGATATGATCTTCAGAGGATTCCCTTCACAGCCAAAAGCAGTTTTTGCAACAGAGGCAGCGGGATTGAATTCTGAAGACAGGTAATAATGAAAGAATCATACATTTCCGGAGTTCTCCAAGATCTAAATTT
Organism: Tyto alba; assembly: GCF_018691265.1. Lineage (NCBI taxonomy): Eukaryota > Metazoa > Chordata > Aves > Strigiformes > Tytonidae > Tyto > Tyto alba. Next base: position 34,093,961 of record NW_024881276.1, on the reverse strand, counting down.
ATTTCACAGGAGAACTAGGAGGGCAAACTCATCTGAAAAGCTGAAAAGGTCTTTAATTTCATAATTTAAAAGTGTAGGGTGGTGTCTGTTTTTCTTCTTCTCTCTACATCCTTGCCTGCTTTTGAATATCTAGCATAAATACACTTGCTATTAGTTTGCCAGCGCTCCAGGTTTTGAAATCATACACATATAAAAAGCAAGCAATCATCCATCTAGTTTCACAAGTGAAACAATGAGGACTATTTTAAGATAAGTTAAATATGTGAGATAATTAAAAAAAAGTATAACCATTTGTGTAATTTATCTACTGCAATAATTCTATGTTTAGGTAAGTATCTTACCTCTACTTTGTTTCATGTGTCAGTTACAAGGCTTTCAAGCAATCTTCTTTCTTACACTGATTTGCAAAATGTTGAGTGTTTTCTCCTGATCAGCTATCTAGCTTATTGTTACAGAATTAATTCAATATTCTCATTAGTGACAATATCCTAAATTTTTTAAAATGAGATTTAATTAAGTTCTTATATTTATGTTTCCACAGAATGTGAAGCAACATCAGAAAAACAACTGTGCAAGCAAAGCAGCACTTAAACACTGATGATCTTTTGATGACAAACACTTGGGCAGGAATTTTAAAATGTGCATAGGGGAATTAGGCACCTACATTTCAAGGGGAATACTTTTCAAGAGGAATTATTACTTTATCTGAAAATAATTTAATGAACTTAAAGGAGATAGTAGTGAGATCTCCAGCATCTAAATTGAAAACTGTAAAATTTCTTCGTACAGTGACAGCCTTTCCTGAGTCATATATGAACTTTTTTGGTACCTATGCTTTTGGCTTAAAATTTCTCTAATAACTTACACGATGTTTAGGGACTTGTATAGATATTTCTGCAGACTGATTTTCTTTTATTGTTAAGTTTAGTGAACTTTAACTGGCTTTACATGATTCTTGGACACTTAATATAAAGCAGCTATATACAAGCTAGAGGTACTATTAAATAAGAGATTAAAATACACAGTGTGTAGCTCAAATTGTTTTTCAATCTAAACTGCAGAAGTATTTGGAGTGTTGAGGGTTAGTGGAGTTTATTCTGAAGTTTTCCCATTTATAATGCAATAGTCATAAATACTGCAAATGGGAATTAGTTTAACCTCAGCATACAGAGCACTAAAAAGCCTAACAAATGTAACAACCTTAAGAAGTTTATTGGATTATGAAACACCTGTAGCTGCCTGGAAGCTAGCAGGCTTCTAGTGTTGCGTCCAGAGCCTCTGGGGAACAAAGACATAAAGGGAAAAAAAATCACTTCTACATTGTGTATGCAAGACTATGAAATATTTTATTTCTTCTGAATTGATCAGGAGGATATAGAAGTATCTTGGTAGAGGAAGAATAGAAAATCACTCGTCTGGTTAAAAAAGACATAACAAAACAAAAACAAACAAACAAACAAACAACCCAACTAAATCCAAGAACTTTCATTAATCGACGTGACGTGACATGAATTTCCTATCGATTTCACCCAGCTGTCATGAAGATGCAATACTGTTTGGCTAACTTGTCCTACCAGTAAATTCAAATACACAGGGAAAGAATGACAGTCCGTAATAGTTTTACCTGTTCCTTAACATGTTGGAAATCCTGTTCCTCTTTTTATATGTTTTATAAAACAAGTTACTATCTTTGCCATGGGTAAGTGAGTCACTAATTAAATATAGGACCCAATCATCAGCCAGCAGCCAACCTTGTTCATGAAATCACTAGACCAGTGAAGGATCTGGTACATTATTATTATTATATACTGCTACTGTATTATCTCAAGTTACTGTAATAACAGATTGGGAGGATGTTTTACCCCTCTGGTGTATTACCCATATATTCAGTCTAGCTTTTAGTAGTTGAAAAGATTAAAGAAAAAAAGTATGTAACAACCTGACTGATGAATAAATGTACTGAAGCGTGTAAGTGAAAGTGCCTGACTTACACCTGGAGAGAATTAATCAACCAAAAGCAATGCCAAGTAGGATATATTATATGTTTGCAAAGTATATACTCAAAATGAAGTGAATGTTTTATTAGGAGGCTATGATTCAAATGTTTAGTTTGAACCCTTATTTCTGCTCACATCAAATATAATTTTTATCTCTTCACTTAAACCTCTCTGAAATCTATCTATTATTAGGTCATAATTCTTGCTTCTGATTGTATTCTAATGAATATTCATTCATTTTAGTCCCGGTGTTGGTGACTGTAAGCTTCTATTGTTAATGTGGGTTAATAGTCCAGTATATTTAATGGCATCTCACTGATCTCTACTTGTACAGCTAATGCTGCATAGTAGAAACTTTGGAGTTAAGTGAATATTGACCAAATATATGAATTACTTTTTTATGATGTTTTTGAGATATATGGAAACAAAACAAAACAACAAGAACATGAATGTGTCAGAAGCTCAAAACAGAACAATCTGAGTTGAAAGAGGAGAGGAAATGGTGAGGAGACAGGGAAGAGCCAGGACATATAAGGGAGGATGTAACAATCATTGAGGGCTGTGAGACAGATTGAAGTGAGTGAAGCAATTGTAGCAGGAAGGAGAAAGTCTGGTTCAAGAACAGCAATTGTTCAATGCTTCAGAGGAAGAAAGAAAGATAAATGTTTGTGAACTAGATGAGAGAAGGAAGAGAAGGGAGACCAGGGGAAGAAGAATGGTTTTATATGAAAACTGAGATATTTGCAATCGTGCAATTTATTAATACTGCTTTAGTAACACTATTGATAAAATAACCTGACAAAATATATGAGCTTCATTCTTGGACTGGATGGATACTAAGTACTATTGATATTAACATATGACAGGATAACAAATAAAAGGTTACTCACATTCTGTTGGAATTTCTTTCTCAGGAAAAATGATGATTACTCCATCCCTTAAAAGGTAAAATACTCAAATCCATGTATTAATATAAACTTAATGTCATATGTCAAGTTGGCAATACTGCTTACAATTAACACTAGCTGTGAAATATCTTTGACACTGTATCGTATTCTCCTGTGGAAAGTTCATTTAGTCCTAGTTTAAACTATTTGGTCAGGCAACAGTGAGAAATTCAAATTACAAAAACCTTAAATTACAAATTACAGAAAGGATTACTCACAATATCTGTAAAATCCCAGATTTGCAAAAGGATTTAGAATCATAAATTCCTCTGTAACCAAGGGGAATTGGTTGCACAGTTGCTTTTGTTAATCTGTGCCTTTATAAACATTTAATTGTCTAAGCAAGATATTTGATGAAAAATTCGAGGAAAGGAAAAAGCTCATAGAAATAACAATCTAATTTTTTTTTTTTTTTATGAACAAAGAATTTAACTCACAGAGGAAGTGAATCACTTTCTTAAGATATTAACTAATAATAGCTTTTTGAAAGATTTTGATTTGTTTAAGAACATGTTTCTTTCCTTTGCCTTTGCTGCTACTAATTCAACACTTATGACCTTGTCTACCTACATATACCCATTAAATCCTGTTATTACAGTCAACAACTTCTCCAAATGGAGTTGAGAGAACAGGAGAGGAGAGAAATATGAAAGTAGATTCAATAGGGATTGATAGTGATTCATAGTGTTTCATAGATACCATTAAGATAACAAACAATGTATTCTCGATGAATAAATAGGGTTTTATAAAAGTCTTCCAGCTTGTTCCTGGTGATAGCTTTTAAAGTATCAAGAACTAAAGCATACATTTTCTTCAGTCAAGGTTGTACTATGCAGTTATGGGGACATTAATGTTCTAAGGGGTTATTTGAATGAATGTCAGTCTTCTTTTATATTCAGTGAATATATCTTTCTTGGATCATGAATTATGATTTTTATGAACTTGTATTGTTCACTGGATGTTTTTGTGTGACCCTGCTGACTCCAACAAACACCAGTCATGATAGAATTGTGTGGGTATAAATGAAGGAATGTTGGTATAAGAAGTCAAATACAATTGCTATTAGTTAAATGAATGAAAATTTTTTGTCACTTTTGATACCTAAGATGTATTCCAGTTGCATTGCAATGAGTACAGTATCTCTGTTCTACTTTTGTAATGCTTATATTCCTGAAACTATGTAGACCCCCATCCCAGTTCAAATATGTCTTTATAATCCCTTTCAATAGAGGAAGATTCAGAAATGTAAATGTTATGCGGGAATTCTATCAACCATGTTCAAAATCTCCACCTTGTACCTACCTCGCTTCTGTGTTTAGACATTTTACCAATGAGTAGACTAAGTAGTTCCTGTGCATTTGCATAAACATACGATATGGATTATCTGATTTCTTTTTCACTGCATTCCCAATCATCTTCTTTGTTTCATGATGCCACTACCTCTGTCTTGACAATACTGTCTTTCCACTGACTGTGTGAGCTTCATCAGTCTTCTCAGTGATCTTAAAATAATAGGTAGGCTAGTAATCTTAGCCCCCAAATTATTGCAGAATTAAAGAAAAGGTTACCATTTAAACTGTATCTGATTGAGCATGCAGATACCTTGATAAATATGTTTGTATAACAAAAAGTCTCTTATAAATTCCTACATTTAACTTTTTTTCCCCCTATTTTTTTCCTGGTTTTCTAGAATCAGACATTAGAAAGATTTCTTTTCTTTGTGGAGTTTGAGACATTATTACTCATAGCTGATACAGTGCTTTAAAGTGTCTTTTATTGCAAAATAAACACTTGAAATATACCACTGGATATGAAGAATGGTCTGGTTGGCGATGGTTTATAGTGACAATACAATCAATTGTAGGTATTATTTTTTAGTATAGAAACAATGTGTCAGTCTCTCTGTCAAAATGAAGTTTGACTTATGTTTCTGATCAACAGGGCTAGAAATACCAAGGTCAGAGAAGACTGAAATAATTTGGAAAGTGTCTATTTCTGGTATTTATTTGTTTGTTTGTTTATTTCTCTCCAAATTTACATTCCTAATACTTTGTATAATTCTCTGTGTTAAAATGAATTTAAACTTGTTAAAAATTGAATTCTGATGATTCATTTTGGAGAAGCCTAATAAGAATAATTTAAATTGTTTGGATAGGATATATTTGAACCTTTCCAAAGTCTGCTTAAATCACTTTGCAAGCCCATCTTTTAAAAGCCACACATTGTACTTTGAAAGAAAAAGATCAGAACAAAGTGGTTATGATCTCTTAGGAAACAATTTTTCTAGGTAATCTGTTGGTCCTTTCACCATCTAAAGAACCTGAAGGTGCACAAGTACCATGGGACCTGATGAGATGCATCCTTGTGTCCTGAGGGAATTGGCAGATGAAGTGGCTGAGTCACACTTCATCATATATGAGATGTCATGACAGTCTGGCAAAGTTTCCACTGTCTGGAAATGGGAACATAACCCCAGTTTTTAAAAATGGAAAAGAATAAGACCTGGAGAACTACAGGCTGGTGAGTCTCAGCTATGTGCCTGGCAAGATCATGGAATGGATCCTCCTGGAGACTATGCAAGGGTACGTGGTAAATAAAAAGGTAATTTGTGACAGCCAACATGGTTTCACTATGGACAAATCATGCCTGACAAATTTGGTGGCCTTTTACAGTAAGGCTGTAGGGCTGATGGACAAAGGAAGAACTGACACCATCTACCTTGATTTGTGCAAAACTTCCAACCCTGTCTCAGATGACATCTTTGTCTCTAAATTGGAGAGAAAAGGGTTTGATGAATGGACCACTGGGTGGATAAGGAATTGGCTAGATGTTTACACTCAAAGAGTGGTGGTCAAAAGCTTAATACCCAAGTGGAGATCAGTGACAACTGGCATTCCTCAGGGGTCAGTGTTGGGATCAGTGCTGTTTAACATCTTTTCTGGTGACATAGACAGTGGGATTGAGTGCACCCTTAGCAAGTTTGCCAACAATACCAAGCTGGGTGGTGCAGTTGATACATTGCAGGGAGGAGATACCATTCAGAGGGATCCTGAGAAGCTTGAAAGGTGGGCCCATGCAAAAGTCATGAAGTTCAACAAAGTCAAGTGCAAGGTCCTGTACATGGTTAGCAGAAATCCCAGGCACAAACAGGCTGGGTAAAGAGTGGATTGGGAGCAGCCCCGTGGAGAAAGACTTGGGGGTGTTAGTGGATGGAAAACTGACTCTGAGCCATCAATGTGGTCTCACAGCCCAGAAAGCCAACCGCATCCTGGGATGCATCAAGAGAAGTGTAGGCAGCAGGTGGAGAGAAGTAATTCTCCCCCTCTAATCCACTCTTATGAGTCCCCACCTGGAGTACTGTGTTCATCTCTGGGACCCCCAACATAAAAAGGACATGGACCTGCTTGAGTGGGTCCAGAGGAAGGCCACAAAGATGACTGGGGGCTTGAGAATCTCCCCTATGAGGACAGGCTGAGAGAGTTGGCATTGTTCAGTCTGGAGAAGAGAAAGCTCAAGGAAGACCTTATAGCAGCCTTCTAGTTCTTAAAGGGGGCCTACAGGAAAGATGGGGAAGGACTTTTATCAGGAAGTGTAGTGATAGGTTGAGGAGTAATGGTTTTAAACTGAAAGAAAGGAGATTTAGATTATACATAAAGAAGAAATGCTTTAATGTGAGGGTGGTGAGACAGTGGAACAGTTTAGCCAGACAAGTTTTAGATGTCTCCTCCCTGGAAATGTTAAAGGTCAGGTTGGATGGAGCTTTTAGCAACTTCATCTAGTGGATGGTGTCTCTGCCTGTGGCAGGGGCATTGGAACTAGATGATCCCAAAGGTCCCTTCCAATCCAAACCATTCATTGATTCTATTATTCTAACATGTAACTGTGTCTCATTGGGAATGCAGTGAGTGTGTTTGTCTGTCACTGTGTTCATCAATAATAAAGGATATTTCTACTGATCTGGTAACAGTTCATAAAAAACTTTTGCATGCATGAAAGAATGTTTTTTAGCTTGCAATATGTGAGAAAACATACAGCGTAAGTGGAGGTTGTCATCCTTGTAATCCACAGAATTCAATAGCAGAATGAGAAGGATTTGATATTTTGAATACTCTTGAATTGATGGAGTGAGTCTACATTTATCTTTGGCTGACCTTCATAGCCTAAAATTGAAATCCATGTAATATTGCATGGATGCATCAACAGTGAAGAAACATGTACAGAACACCAATATTAAAGCAATTTCATTGATTATTTTTTTTGAAAGGGAATAGTTAATCTGAGGAAATTAAAGTCTGTAAAGCAAAATATCAGAATATGAGTAGACACGTGGGCATAAAATATCCTAGCAATCAATTAAAAAAAAACAGTAATAATAAACATTGAAAAGACTTTTGCCCATTCTTGATGGAGAACTTTGAATAATTTAAAGAATTCATTGTCACTTTGAAGAATAGATTCTGGTTTTATTCTGAGGCAGTACTGAATGAAAAGTTGAATGCTATATTACACTTGCTAAGGAACTAATGTGCATTATCTATTTTAGCAATATTTCTAATAGGGGACTGTAGCTGGTAGATTATATGTTAGATTGCAAACAGTGTCAGAAAATAAAGCACTCTTTCCGTTAGTGAACTAAAATGCTGGACTTCATGTTCCCTCAGACGGAATTTAATTTATAATAGAATATGTGATTATGAAGTGTATATTCATAGATGGTGGTTCCTTTGCTATATGCCTGTCGTATGTATCAATCTCTTAGAAGGTAAGATGTACAGCTGTACCATTGTAAGTTCAATTAAAATGGAAAGTCATTAAGAATGCATGTGGAGGGGTGAACTGATTCTGTCAAGGGTCAGGTGGAATAAAATATGAATAAGAAATACATTGCTTTTAAGAATTTTCATCCTTTCACCCCTTGATATCTGAGTTTTTACTATTTATTTTATTTATTTATGCTTTTTGTTTGTGTGGTTTTACACAATTAAGAATAATCAGAGACCAAATGTTAGAGCCAGTGCTATAGGCAGCTATAACATGTTCTGAAGTGCCTCAAATTTAAGTACCTATTTCTCCAGGGAAAATCAAATTACAACTAGGTATTTAGAAATTTAGTAACACTGTCTCAGTGTTACATAAGAAGAATTTGACATATTAAAAGATGATCTGAAATTCTGCATTCTAAGTGGGAAGCAGATGAGATATGACCATTACCAAAGAGATGAGATGTGAATTCTGGCCCCTCTCTAGACGCTAAGTGATTACATGTTGCAAAGCAGGTACTTCTGTCCAATATCTCCATGGTTCCTTTACAGCTCAAAGTTTTCTAAACTCAGTAGTGATTTCTGTATGCATAAGCATAATTTTCAAAAGGACTGAAAAGGTCTGCTTTGTTTAAGCTGCTCCTATTAGCAACTCAATAGATTTTACTCTGGACACTCTGAAAGGGAGAACCACAGAATCTGATTAATGCTCTCAATACTGGTACTGGATTTTTTTTTACCTAACATCTGTCTTAACTCTTTCTAAATATTTAAAAAAATCCAGTTAAAAATTTAGATTTAATTTTCATTATTAATATTTATGCATTTGAAGATCTTTTCCAAAGTGAATACTCCTGAAATTAAGTCTTATATATCTGTGAAAAAGAGATATAATAATTTCCCCTGTCCTTGTCTCATGTCTACCTCACTGGAACAGAGCAACACCCCCCTTTGAAAGCCTTGTTATGGTTATGTCAGGACTACTGTACCAGGACAACTTCCCAGTCTCCATGCCTACATGCGTATCCTCTTTCTCTACCATAAAACCATCATAAGAAAAGACCCAGGTTATTGTTGTTTGTCAGCTATACCCTCACAGACTTGTTTCATTATAAAAGAAATAAATTATATGGTATTTTTTTCTGCAGGAGGAGATGAAAAATATTCCAGTACTTTGATCTGGTCAATTGGAGAACCAAAATTGCAAGGATCACTGCAGGTAATCTCAAGGGAGACCATGTAGTTTCACAAGCAAAGCAGAATTTAACTATAATGTCAATATTAGAGTGGTTCACTTGTCATTCTCACTCTGAAGTCAAAACTCTTCTCTATAAACTACTATAGCCATTAAATTAGAATAGTAACCTCAGAGTAAATCTGCCTTTGAATAAAATAGTAGTGAATGCCCTTTCTCCTTCTTCCCAATTAAGTCTCTTCCAGTTCATTTATCAGGGTCTGACTACAGGGAGAATTTTGGTTCAGGTATAAAGTATCTGTTTGTCTTTTTCAAGGAAGAAATAAAAGTGGATTTTGTTTATTTATCTAAATCTATGAAGTTTCCTCCCTTTATTAAAATTAAAAAAAAAAAAAAAAATCCAACACAGAAATGTCCAGAACTCAATTAGTAAATCAAACAGTACCCACCATTGCAAAACAGAAGTAAACTGTAATTATGAAAATGTAAATCCAAACAAATGCATAGTCAGAGGAAACCAGGTTTTAAGAAGGTCAACTTCTGAACCATCAGCTGCCTGATTTTGTTAGTTAAGTTCAAAATAAACAATTTGTGTCTCCTCCTCATTTTGATTTTTTTTTTTTTTAATTTCTCTGTCTTACCTTAAGAAACTACCAAAATATCTTGGAGATAATAATTGCATATGATTGAAGGAAGACTTCAAGTGGAAACACTGTAATGCTTTCATTGTGTAGTCTTACTCAGAGCTTATAAAGACACATGGGTGAATCTTTAGGTTTTAGGCCAAAGAAGTAAATTTGTAAGGGAAGGTGAAGCATCTGTTCATCTCAGATCGCTAAACATCTAAGCTGGAAAATAGTTCATACTAGAGTGTGGGATCTAGGGCCAAACTTTGTGGGCATCTAAGCATCCAAGAGAAAAAGAGCCTCTGCAGTATCCTTTTATATTGGACTCATATTGAGGAGGGGCTACACATGAACTGTGTAAAGGTTAGATTAGTAACAGTTAAAGTGAATGTCAGATTCTCCCAAGGTTGTTGAAAGCTTTGCAGAATTGTCATGGATCAAAACCAACACACCTAACACACTGTCCATAAATATCTGGATGGCCACATCGACAGGGACACCATGCTAGGACAATGCTCTGGGGTGATGAAATAGAGGAACATAGACTTTGTTGGAAAAATAATATTCTGAACTTTCTTATGAGCTGTGAAACAAAGTACAGTTAGTAGTAAACTGGTCTTACTACAGGGTGTATGGCAAACTTCCTTTGAAAGTGATTTCAGCTTGTGTTTACACTTACTATTTGCTGTTTTACTTGAAGGATCACCATGCCATTTTGCCAGAAACCTTATAAATTTCTCATATATAAGAAAGACTTCCCTCCACAATTCTAGCCTTTGCACATGTTGAATAAAAACTAGTATAAAAATAAGATTAGAAGGAAAAGAAGGCAAGGAAGACCAGGTACAACAGAAGTAGCTGATTAGTGCAATAAGCTGCAGAGACAAAACACATGCTAGGTATCCACTCATTCACTTTTAGAGGAAAGGAGCTAATAGATTTATTCTGAGTACTGAATAGTTGCTGATTTTTCTTACATATACCTAGATATATATATTTAAGATTTTTAAAAGTAAAAAGTAAGGGGTTTAAAGGTTATATAATGAAAATAGAAACATTACATGTGCATATTTTATTACTCCTTTATAGTATATTTTGCTTTAGTTACACATAGCTGGGCTCTGTCTTACAGGTTTTCATGTGTTAAGTTTCACAATTTTTGAGCTCTGTGAGAATTTACTAGAATATTACCACTAAGAGAGAAAAAAAACAAAACAAAACAAAACAAAAGGAAACCTTCCCCCAGACTTTTGTGTTCTGGAATGTAGTGTGTGCTGCAGTGCATTACTAGATTGTACTTCTGCATTGCACATTTTTAATGTATGTCAAAAGTACAATTAAGTCCATTTGAATCATTATAAACAGGATAAATTACAGAGGTTTTCCAGTCAACAAAAAAAGATCTGAAACTGTCCATAGCTTTCTTGTCTATTTAGAAACAGGAATTCACACTTTGCATCATCCAAATCATGCATTTAAATTAAAGATATCTTACCACAAGGATTATACTCAAAGCACAGTTGCTTCTCACTGTGAACCATAGCCTCCTAACACTTCAATAGTCACAGTGTAAATACTGCTTGTCTGCCATAAGTTTTGTCAGACAAATAATTGTCTGAAGTAGAAGCGGTGATTTCTGCACAACCAATGATTGGTTGCAGAAACGAAAAAGGAGATGAACCGGAAAATATACATCCTTTGTATAAAACATGTTTTCTAGTTCATCAGGATATAGTTAAAATTAATGGGACAGACCTTCAGCTTGTTTAAAGAAGCTAAAATAATTGTATGTAAGATGCAATTGCTTGGAATATGTTTTCATTTTGAAGAACTTTAATTTTTTCTGGAGTGAATTAAAAAGAAAATCACACACACGAAATCACTGTTTGATTTTCCATTGTTTTCACTAGTTTTTTACATCCAAGTTACAGAACAAGATTTTTAATTTTTTACACTCAAAACCTTGTAATGGTAAAAGAATGATAAATCCAGTTGTTGCCTTCAAAAACTGATGTTCGATTTGAGAACCTGGACACAGACCTTCAAATAAGGGAAAACAGATTAAAAAATTATGATTTTTACCTTTATTTTCATCATTACTATGGGTTTTTTTGTTGTTATTATTCTCCTGGGCTGAGATCTATTAACATGTCCTGGGTTTGAGTGTGTGGTGGGGGTTTTTGGTAGCAGGTGAGGAGGCTACAGCAGTGGCCCCCTGTGAGAAGCTTCTCAAAGCTCCCCTGGCTCCAAGTCAGACACACCTCTGCACCAAGGCCAAGCCAATCAGCTTCATCTCTGCGATAACATATTTAAGAAGGGAGCTGGTGAGGGGGAGTTGGACTTGTGAGGAGGAGTTGCAACATCTGTGTGAATGAAGGTGAGTGGAAGGATGGAGGAGGAGAGCAGGGGAGGGAGGTGTGCCAGGGCAGAGACCTCCCTTGTATCATGTGGTGACATTGGAGGCTGGCCTCCCCTGCCACCCATGAAGGCCTACGGTGGAGCAGACACCAGTATGCCATCTCAGATGATTGTGCCTGAAGGAGGCTAGGATTGTGTGGGAAAAAGCAGCTGTTGTACTTTGGCACTGGGAGGGTTGCAACATGCAGGGGTGTCCCATGCTGGAGCAACTCATGAAGGGCTGCATTCCATGGGAGGGACTCAAGTTGGAGAAAGTTTGTGGAAGACTATCTCCTGTGAGAAGGGGACCACCCTGGATCAGGGAGAAGAAGTTCCAGAAGCTCCCCCCACCAAAAAAGGAAGAAGCATCAGCACGGACTGCACCCCCCATTCCCTGACCCTGCCGCAACTAGGGGGAGGAGGTAGAGATATCAGGAGCAGAACTGAGCCTGGGAAGAAGGAAGGGGTGGGGGAAGGTGTTTTCAAGATGTGTTAATGCTTCTCACTGTCCTACTTTTTCTGTTATGTGTTGTTGTTGTTAGTGTCTATATTAAATTTATACTATTTTTCTCTAACCCTAATGGGTCTGTCTTTTGCCCATGACTGTAATGGGTGAGTCATCTCTCCCTATTGCTACTTTGAATCCCAAGTCTTTGCTTATTTTTTCTTTCCCAGCGCTGGGATGGGGAAGGGGAAAGTGAGAGGCTCTGTGGTACTCAGTTGCCCTCTGAGGTCAAACCACAACATGACAAAAGAACAAAAAAAATATTGACACACTACTGGCTAGGGTATTGCTAAAAAGAAAATAGGAAAACTTCATAAGGCTGGTTTAAGATAACATTAAGAACATTTTATGTCACTGAAAGAGTTAAAAGTCTAAATTGTGATATTTATAAAAGTACTTATTACACTTTTTTTTTTAATTGAGTACTGAGCATGGAAAACATAAGTTTTTAGCTTAGTATTATCTACAGTAGGGTGGCTTGTCTTTTTTTTAAACTATTGTACATTGTTTATTAGGTTGGAAAATGAAATATTTTTTGTTTGTCACTTAAGGATCTCTAGGATTTGAAATTTCTAGCATGTGTATAGTATTTTACTTTTTTAAAAGGGCAACCAGTTGGAAAACTTCTCTTTTAAAATTACAAAATGTAGCTCTTAATTATGTGAGAGAAGACTCTAGTTTACATACAATATTTCTTTCTGACTATGCAAGAAATATTTTATAATCACAACTGTAAAGCATTTACTTCATTTTAAGATAACTATAAGACTGCAATCACAGTACATCCAAGATGAATAATTAGCTGCTCATGTCTCTCTGACCCAAAGGGAGTTTAAGCTAAAGCTACTTGTTTTCTAGCTTCCATTTCCACTGTGCATAGGTTGGCTACATGTTTGAACAGAGCTCAGAGTTGCCTGTAGGTCCATGTGTCGTGTCAGCATGTACAGAGATTAATTTGTCTTTCTCACCCGAGGTTTTACAAGTTTCTTCAGGGTTTGCAGTTACTTTTCTCATTGCCAACATTAGCATATTCTCTTCATTTCAGAAGCAATTTTCTCTGTTTCCCCTCACAAATATATGTTTTTAGAACAATACAGAAGGACTGTTGCAGGTTGATTAAGGAAAAATAAAATCAATTAAAATGTGGTTACACAATAGGTATAGTTTGTCCTACAGACAGCTACATAAGTTCACCTTTCAAAATTGTATAAAAGTGCATAATATTACAGATAATACAAGTAGGTAGCATATATATTAACACTGTTTAGTGCTTTCTAATACAACATTTTACTGATGTGATTTCCATAGAGCAATTTTTAGCTTCTCTCCTTTAAATTATGAGACCAGAATCGTGTCACAATGTCTCTTAGTAGAAAAGAAAATGCAAAATGTCAAAATCAACTAAATATTTTCTCTTAACACAGTTATATATTTATTATGAAACAGTGATTCAGAGGAGGTTTCTTTTCCCACACCTTTTCACAGAGTTAGCACTTTTCTGAAGAGTAGTCCCATCATCCTTTATAGGAAATTGCATGTTCCAACTCTTAATTTGATTGTTTGTCTATATCTAGGTTCAGCCTCAAGGGTTAATCAAACCCTTTGGCTCCCATTAACACCATGTCTGTTATTATGTGGTTTCTATGTCCCATCACATCAGTACAGAAGTAGGTTGATTATAATGTTGTTTTCCAGAATCTGTGCAATCAGTATTGGAGCTATTAAATGAGGCAGTTGCCTAGCAAACAATGAAGAAAAATCAATGCAAACCTGTTAAATGTTTTCCTGTGACCAATCCATGCATTCCTCTCAAAAAGCATTCTTGAAAAAGTGTTTCTGTCAGTGCTAGTTTCTCAGCATCAGATACTTGCCTTTGATGTCAAATGTCTTAAAATTACCATGACACAAAGACACTTTTATAGTATTGTATTTAAAGAATTATATCTTTTAATTCTTTATATGTAATATTGTGTTTCCTGTAATCAAAATAAGTTTTTTTCTTTTTGATTAAAAGAATTAAGATTTTAATATTTATAAATTAATTTCAAATAGTTTTCCTATAATTCTGTTTTAAAAGCGAAGTACTTCTCTCTGTAGAGAAAGTAGGAGGTAAACATACATTTGTGGAGGAGCACTTTGCTTTTGTATCCTTTATATCCATACTTTTTCTTTCAAATACCTTTAAAGAAGATACCAAATACCAAAAACTTTTGGAGGGTGGTGAGGCACTGGCACAGGTTGCCCAGAGAAGTTGTGGATGGCCCCTCCCTGGAAGCGTTCAAAGCGAAGTTTCATGAGCCTTTGAGCAATAAGATCTAGTGGAAGGGGTCTCTGCACATGGCGAGGAGGTTAGAAGTAGATGATCTTTAAGGTCCCTTCCAATCCAAACCATCCTATGATACTATGATTCTTTGATTCTATGAAGACTATCTTCATGTTCTTTAAAAAATGAGAGTTTCTGCTCTTTGAGAGCAAGTTCCTATTGGCTGTATGAATTTTTGGCTAATCAGTTCCCTAAATAATAGTCTTATTTTCATATTTTTTCTAAGATGTCAGTTAACAACCTTTACTATGTCATGAAGATAAAAAACCCACAATAATAGGGACCTGAGTCTGCCTTTCTAATCTAGTATATATAAAAGGATTATGCAAGTCCGAGCATTATACTAGAAGTGATATGTGCTAGAATTTTTGTGGTAAAGTATCATTATCCATAGTACTTTTAATAACTGACACTTACAGAAGGAAGGAAAAGGTAATGTAGTTCCACTAATTATCCTGAGCATCTAATTTAATAAAATTAACTATGAAAAAAATGATGTGCATATCAGTTATATAGCTTTCAAAGCATCCTGTATAGCAAAGACAAGTTTATTACAACAGAAGATTACCATGGTAATTTTTTATGTTAGTGATGAGGTGTATTTTGATTTCCCCTTAAGTGCACTTGTGAGGTGAAAGTTAACGATATCCTTTTCCCCTTGAGAACATACAGTAATCTGCTTTACTGCCTACTTTACTCTTTCCTTAAATAGCTGTATGGTTGCTGGAGCAAACCTCATGGCTTGAACTGAGAGAGGAGAAATTGTGGAAATCAACTCCAAATGAGGGATTGGGGTTACAGAACCTTCAGCAACATTTCTGATCGCAGATCAGACAGAATTTCCTCTTTTTGAACACAAATCTAGCAAAATACTTATACACGGGCGATGAAGCCAAAAGAAGCCTGCATGTGTTGAAGTGCTTTGCTGGATCAGAACCAGAGAAGTTGGCCAACCTTTGCTTGCTACATTGATTTCATGCTAAGTGTCTGTGCTTACAGAGAACTGTTCTTCCTGGAATGCCTCAAAACTGTTTTAAATTACAAGCTATATAGAAAGAAATTGATTCAGCCAGTTCTGCAGTACATTTGTGGTGTAATATGCTACAGCGGTTGATAGAGCACAGCCACACTGTAAAATGGTTTAGGACAAAAGCAGAAGAATGCTGAATCTAATTAAAAATGCAAAGGAAAATGAAGCAAGTAGAGTGTAATTACCTGAGCTGAAATTTAGTCAGGACATCAGAATTTAAAGCTTATTCTTAGAATGCTTTCTTGAGTTTCTTAATAAACATTAGAGATGTACACTATTTCTAAAGTATTTGCTTATACATGTTCACCTGAATTGACATTGAAGTCACCCAATTCCCTCTTAACATTAACATACTGATAAGCTACAATTTAAGGATAACTTAATTGCATAATCATTATATAACAAGGTGTTATGCCTGCAGACAAATTATTCACAACTGAAGTACCATATTTCACATAGGGTACAGAATGCAGTTGGAATGCAGGCTGCCCAAACCCAGTTACTACAGTCTTGGCACCGATATTTTAGAAAATGTGAATAAAGATTGTATATACGTCAAAGACAATCCAATATATGTACCATATTTGTATTTTCTGCACGTAGTGGAGACAATAGCTCTGGTCCAGATCAGTGAGATTAACAAGTCCAATACACTTTGTTATGGATGGATGGGTGGGTGTGTGCTGATGTGGTGATACCAGAGTGCTTGATCCTTCTTCCATCCAGGTTCTGCCTCATTGGCTTCCTCCTAATCAGGGAAGCATATTTGACCTTTATATAATGGTCAGAACAATGGGTTTGCTTTATTGTCCTGCACCAGCTGTGGTGACCACATGCTGGGCTTCCTAGAAAGTACAACCCTGCTTACATTCTTTGGGTAACTTATTATCCATGTTCCTATTTTCTGTCTCTTCTTTTTGGTACTCTTGTACTTCCCTTTCTCCTCTTCAGACTCCT
Source organism: Tyto alba (assembly GCF_018691265.1). Lineage (NCBI taxonomy): Eukaryota > Metazoa > Chordata > Aves > Strigiformes > Tytonidae > Tyto > Tyto alba. The sequence goes on along the minus strand of NW_024881276.1, from coordinate 34,077,224 downwards.
CCCAGACAAACAGCCCAATTATGTTTTCCCATGTGGTTCTAGTTTTGCTACACCTGTACTCAAATCTCAGCCTTATATGGTATAAATGATATTTAGGCACTGTTGACCTTTCAAGGTTCTAGTCCCCCTAAACATCCCCAAGACTGCCCTTCTAAGTATCTGTGAAGTCTGGCACAGACTGGCTCACAACCCCCTGTGTAACCACTTATGAAATCTATCCATCTGTCCTGGGTTGAGTGAGTAGTGGGGTTTTTTGTTTGGTGGGGGGGGAGGGGGCTGCAGGGGCAGCCCCCTGTGAGAAGCGTCTCGAAGGTCCTCCAGCTCCAAGTCAGACCTGCCTCTGTTTGGAAACTGAGCCAATCAACTGCGCCTCTGTGATGGCAGGGCGCCCCCCACCCCCCACCCCCCCACACCCCCAAAGATCTATGGTGGAGCAGATGTTGATTTGTGGCCTGTGTTTGTTTTCACCTGGCTGAGAAAAGTGCTGTGCTCGAAGAAGGCCGGGGTCTTGTGGGAAAAAGTAGACCCTGCTGCTGTAATTCAGCGCTGGGAGGATTGCAGCATGCGGGGGTGTCCCACGCTGGAGCAGCTAAGGAAGGGCTGCAGCCCATGGGAGAGAGACTCCTGTGGAGGACTGTCTTCTGGGAGAGGGGGACCAGGATGGATCAGGGGGAACAAGTTCCAGAAGCTTCCCCCACTGAAGAGGGAAGAAGCAGCAGCACTGACTGCACCCCCCATTCCCTGCCCCTGCACCGCTGGGGGAGGAGGTAGAGATATCGGGAGCAGAGCTGAGCCTGGGAAGAAAGGAGGGGTGGAGGGAAGGTGTTCTCAAGATGTGGCAATGATTCTCACTGTCCTACTTTGTTACGTGCTGTTAGGATCTGTAATATATATATGGTTTTTGTTCTTCCCCTAATGAGTCTGCCTTTTGCTCATGACCATCTGTGGTGGTTGGCTGTTAACCCGACTCAGACCACTACACCATCCTTCTCAGAACTGTCTGTAACTTCTGTCAGGTTCTCACCCTGTTACCTGTCAGGTACAGCAATTTCTCATGTCTTGTCAAGTAGTCTTCCATGTCCTGTCCAGTTAGCATAACCATGGAGGCCTACCCAGCAGCCTGGCAAGTTGCCCACAGCCATAACACATTTTCCAAGGGACAAAAACTACTTAGTCCCCTGGATGAAGCTGATTGTAAAAGCTTATAGTGCAAGGAGATCATCTAGCAAAGTTCTAATTCACACTTCAGAAATATGACCATAGATGTGAAGTACACACTTCACATGAACAAAAATACTGAATATTACTTTAATCTGTGTCTCTAAATAAATTTTATGGTGGTCTAATGGTAGAGAAAGAATGCAAAAAGAAATAAGATGGGGGGCTGGGAGGGGAAGAAAAGATGCAACTTCTTCAGCAATTACTCAATCTCATTCATATTCATAAGACCAGTGTGAACAGATGTGAACTTACTTAAAAACAGTGGGAGTGTGTCTTCAGAGATGTTCAAGGAGAGGTCTCAAATAAACAGAGCAACCTGTAGGATTCTTGCAGAGGGTGACAACAACCAGAGGGGATTCAGAATATCTGAAAGGGTTTAAGGTAGAGATTTGAGGCATGGAGGAGAAAAGTGAATTGAAAATAGCATGAGACCATGAGATGGACTGTGGTCATGAGCCAGGAATTTGGTTTAGAAAGCATTGAAAGGTTCTTGGTAGGAGAAGTTAAATCTCTGCGATAATGGCCAGGAGTTAGAGGTGGGTTAGTTTTTGAAAGCATAAATAATTTAGGATTCTTATACAGCAGATCTTTACTTAGATACCTATAAATATAATCCTATTTTGGAGTTTGGATTTTGGGAGGTGCACACAAGACCATCTCATCTCCTTCTCTCTCTATCACATAGGACTTCTAGGCAGCCTGTTCCTTTAACTGTCCTCTCCACTGTCAGGTATGTGGTAACCTTATGTACCCATCAACTTCAGTAGGAGGTAAGCATTTAGGCACAGCAAATATTGATGTCCCAGAATTAACTATTGTGACTTTGAGGATGAATAAGAGTTAATGGTGTAATAACTCCTGTGACTAACAATAGTTAAATGTGAATTTTAAGCATCAGAATCACAAATGCAGCCAATGAGATATTCTTAATCATCAATTTACAGATTAAAAAGAAGAAAGTTTCCCCTGTCCTGCTCTATTAAAACTACAAAAGGAATTTCTTCAGGGAGCTTCAGCTCAGTGTACAGACCATCCAAAGGTACAAAAAAAAGAGTTGGTGATTCATTGTGACTTTTTCTCTTAAGAATTTAATAGAACAAATGAATCTGCTTATTTATCTTTCTGTGGTTTCACTTTTTTTAAACAAAACTCTCTTTAAGAAATTAATAGGCTGTCATTCCATAACAAAAATGGGATATTCAAATATAAAATTTATATTGAATCTGTCAAGAAATGTATGTTGTTTGTCTGTTATGTACAAGATATACAGGGATGATTTAAATAAGTATTCACTTAGGCTTAGTGTCGCTAGATGTTCATAGTTAGATTTTTTTTAATAAAAGAAATAGAGTGAGTCTGAAGTACCTAAGGTACCTAAACTGACTTAATTTGGTTTTTTTTTGAGAGTGGCTCATAGAGAAATTTGAAGCTGATATAAACCTATCTGTTTATGTTGCTAGCAATGTCTGTAGCCTTTATTTTATTCTGACAGTCCGTGGCATTGGGAACAGATGAGTATTTTGTGATATGAAACTCCCTCCTGCGTTCAGCCAGTAGAAAAGGCTAGATCAACCAACTGTGACTTCCATTCACTGCCAAGGCCATTGATTTCAACCAATATGAAGGAGAAAAGTAATTATTATCAAATGTGAGCTTACTGTGTACAGAAAGGATAAACTCACCAAGAGTCAATGGTGCAGTGCTGTTTCCATTCATACTCCAGCAGCTCACATATAAGGAACTCAGTAAAATGTGCTATATTTTTTTTTTTAAAGTCAGTATTTCAGTAGAACAGCAAAGTTATACTACTTTAAGTACAAGAGGGTCACATTGTTGTTCAGTTTCATTCACTTGATTTATATATTTTTCTTTTGTCATGCACTGTTTTGCTTTAGAATTTGTATAGTCATAAGTGGAAGGAGACCGTGGTTCGGATACTGATACTTTATGACAAGTGCTTTATTTTCATTAGTAATCAAAAAAACTTGTTGGTTTTATTTACTTTTTAATTTAAATGTTTCATGGGTATATTTTTTAAATTATTCAAATGAGTGTTAGCAAAATAATTTTCTTATTCTATTTGCATGTGTAACTATTTTCTCTTGTCAATGCTCTTGTAAACATTGCAATCATTATTTTGTCTTTCAATTTGTACTTATTGAGTGAATATTTGAGTAAGAGCAGATGATTTAAGGAATTTGAACTGAACTTTTTTTTTTTTTTTAATATGTGGTTTTATTGTTGACAATTTTTCCAGAAAATATCTTTTTTAGGTACTTAATTCAGACTTTGAATACTACATCCAGATTATATATTAACAATTAATATGCCCAGTAATTTATTAGAAATGTGTGTGGAGCCTTTTTTACTATTATTTCTCCTACAGTGTATGTAACCTTGTGTCTCTAATTCTCCCAAAATAGAAGTAGATTCTCTGCTGTAAGAGAGGAATGTAGTGGTAATTTCATTTCTGATATTGTGATTTTCTTGGAAATAGGTCTTTCCAAGAAAATTATGAACAGCTACGAAAGAAATAGAATTCTTTAAATATTTGATTCCTGAGCTGAGATGCCAGATGGTTTGAATAAGTATAGAACTCCTGGCTTTTTTAGAGAGGCAGTGATTTAGATTGATGGTGGATTAGGTTCATTGTCCTTAACTGAGAGAAACATCTATAGGGCAATTATGCTATTAAAGATTTGTTGTAACTGGCAGGATGTAGGAAAGCTGTGCAAGCACTGTTCAGAAATAGTCAAGACATTAGTGCGTTATCATGACCGTTTCAGCCACCAATCCAAAGCTCAGAACCATACAGGCTGCTAGGGAGAAAATTCCTAGCCAGACCCAGTACAAGGAAATAAGGTATTACTTCAGAAACAAGAAGATAATGAACTGATGCAGAAGTTCTCAAGTTTATCACATTCTGCATAATCAAGCTATTACCTAAAATTTAAGGTCATTTTTCTCTTCCTCTCAGGGTTGTTTTATAATGGTTGAGATCTGTTCCATTCATTATGGGACACCACACTTTCTTACATGGGGGCTTGATTCTTAAGTGGCTGGAAGTGCACTTTCATCTCTAGCTTTGACACTGGCATTTAAACTCCGCAGAGTATTTGGCTAGCATGAGGCATTTATTTCCTCCCTCCCCCTCTCCCCTCATCTCTCTCCCCTTCTGCCCCAGCTTCTCTCTCCCTCCCCCCAAAACTTCTTCCTTTTTTCCAATTTACCCCTTGGGTAAATCTAACTCTACTTTGGATTCAACATCAGGGCAAAGATACTTAAAAGGGAATACTCTCCTCGATCTTTGTTTATGAAATTTAGATAGGAGGAGGGCCAACTGCTCAGAAGCTGCTTATCTACAGTTACTTGTGGTCTGAAAGTTCATGGCACATACTGCAACTTAAAAAGATAAATCAGTTCTATGAGCCAATTATGGATTTTATAAAAGAAAAGCATAAGCAAGCAAATATTCACTTAATGAGACATATTTCTAAGCTAATATGTTACAGTTTTATTAACTAATTAAAGATGAGCAGTACAATGATCAAATAATGGGCACATTTAAAATTGAATCAATAAATCAGTTGGTTCCAATTATTTAGTCACTAAATTATTACATTGAGTAATCAGCTCAAGTTATGAGTTTGACATGGGAAGGAACTGCTCAGTATTAGCTTTGTATTGAAAGAATTTAAGAGGGATCTAGTTTCCTTTACATCCTAGAATCCATACAAATTCTTACCAGTACGATACAAATTCATTATATCTTTTGGATTAAAACCTTAAATGAGCACCAAAACTGGGACTAAGCAGGAACTTCTTACATTCACAGATGTAATCAAGTAAAACCTTCTGCTAGAGTTCAAGGAGTGTCTGGACAATGCTCCTAGTCATATGGTTTAATTTTAGGTAGTTCTGTGAAGAGTAGAGTTGGATGCAGTGATCCTTATGGGTCCCTTCCAACTCAAGATATTCTATGATTCTATGATTCTTTTATCTTCTGTGTGCCTGAAAGTCTGTAGGCAGCTGGTTTTGCCTTGAATGCCTTGTAGGAACATTGAAAACTATTATATATGCACATAATTGATGTTCTATGTAGAGGACTGATCATCTAACCTTCCTATCCACATCTAAGTAATCTATAGGATTAAAAATATAGGGTTTCTTATGCCTGTGGAAGAGTTAAGTACATGTCTTGCATCTGACAGGAAAATGCTTTCAGGACTGGGATCTCAACAAGGCAGATATCCTTGTTTCCTGTCTAGGCCATGATGCTGTAAAAAAGAATGCAAAATTCCTGTGTAGTCCAGAAATATGATTTTTCCACTGCCCAGGGGAGGCAGCACTATGTTGTGGTCAGTTGGTGCAGCTCCCAGGGGTGTGTGGGCTGCCTTTGTCCTGAGTGGGGCTGAGCTGGGGTCACCAGGTGCCCTGTGGCCAAGTGCCCATTGCCCAGCCTGTCTGAGCTCCAGCTCTGCCAGTGCTCCAGGGGTTTTGGGAGGCTGCAGTTCAGCTTTTGCTGCTTCCCTGGGAGTCCAGGGGGAAGGGAGCAGACAGGGATGGGAAAACAAGTCCTAAATCAGAAGGGGAAGGGACTCCCCACTAGGAACATCACAGTCCTCCAGTGAACATCTTGGGATACTGGTTGCTCTCTCTCACTCCCCATCCCAAAGTTTACTGAAAGGTTTTAAGGCAGAAGTTGTCAACCTTAAGACCCAGGGTGAGCATAACCATTATAACTTCCCCAGGAAAGGGTAAGCAGTAGGAAGACATTGTGCAACAGGTTTAAGACTATTATCATTGAGATTTTTCTGTACTAGATAATTTGGACTTTGGACTGATGAAACACTAATTAGACTTCATGATAAATTCATATATATAATATCTTTTATTTTAACCAGAAAATTTTTTTTGGTGTAACATCAGCAATGAGGGAATGGACTTTGAGTTCCTGACCTCATTATTTCTCATATACATTTGCATTAGATCATTGTTAGGTGTAATATAGAAATACACTCTTCCATACAATTTTTTTGAATAATATTGTCTTTAACCAAGAGGAATCTAATTATACATTCAATGACAGTTTATTATATGAAAGTAATAAAAGTGACATTTCTTCCCTTATACATACATCTCAGGAGAAAATCCTTACTTAATTTCCTTCAACATGTAGATATTTTAAATAATAACTCATTCAGAAAATAAATGCAACATTTATTTTTTGGAAAACATAAGAAACTTTCAGAGACTTGATTAAAATTGCTGTAAAATTACAAATATGTTAAGGTACAGTAAACATCGTTATATCAGAAATGTCATTGTGTTAGTTGATTAGTTTGTTTCGGTTTTCAGCTAAATTACAACATGATAAGATCATATGCACATTTAGTGCTGTTACAATAGAAAAATAAATGTGTATGTGTGTGCTTAGACCTTGAACAATAACTAAAAATGCTCATAACCAGAGTTATGATTGAATTTCATGCTAGTACTCCTTTATGATGATCTTCATATTAAAATTTGCTGTATTGAATTTACACTGCAATTATTATCATTGTATACTGAACTACCCAGTAAAACAAAGCCTTGCAAATTACAAAATTACACTATGTTTTTTTTTTTTTTTTTGATACTTGTTACTTTAGTATTTCTGTATACCTATGGAAAATATAAGGGTTAAATTTGTCTTGTCTTATATTCAGTGGAATATTTGCTTCTAAACATCTAAGTGATGTGATTTGTCTCTTTTTTTTTCTGGGGATTTGATTTTTTTCTGATAATATCCAGAATTTCCCTGGAACAGCATACTGTTCCTAGTTTCTTGGGATAGCACGCATGCTGAGCATGTAAGAGTCATATCCTTAATCAGTGTTTTAAGCAGCATGAAATTTTAAAAATTATAAATGTTTGGCTCAGGCTTATTTGGCTGAAGTCTTTGTGTTCTGGGATGTATGACAAGCAGAGACTTTTAAAAAACAGAACAACACGATTCTGGCTATAGAAACTTTGTGAATGGAATAAATTGTCAGCTTTACCGGTATATTTCCCTCCCCTGTTCATTATCATGCAAGACATATTCTGAGGTATATACTCTGTCTTTATACTCTGAGTTTTCCTGATTTTTTTTTCTCTTTGGTTAACTTAATCTATAGAGTTATCCAGATTTATACATATTTATCCTGATTACTACACCTTTTTAATGTTTCCAATTACCTTTTAGCTAGAGAGTGCAAGTTTAATGGGAGTACTCTCTTTTAGTCCAACCCAGTGGTAGTCCGTTTTGGTTAAGAGGATTTAAATGTAGAGAAACACCACTCAGTGCATTTCTCCTCTTATTTGCTTGCTTTCTTCTATAATTTCTTACAGAGAGAGTATTAGGTTGATTATGAATCACTTAAATGTACTTTATTTCCAGTCCAGAGTGCAACATGAGTCTGTTTTTATGTCTTCTCTTAGCGGAAAATTTAATGAAAATGTAAGTGAAAATAGTATTTTTTTTAATATAGCTAATGTAAATATATGTATGTATATATATGTGTATAAAACATGTATATAGCTATTACATGTATAAAGCACTTCAATATTTCTGTTACATATTTGACTAGAAAACTATTTACAGAATGTATTTAAGAAGACAGTCCCTCAAGGGAAAAGTTATTTATGGGTATTCTTGGACATTTCCTTTAAAAATCTTCTATTTCCTCCTGTTGGAATTAGGAAACAACAGAATAGGGAGAATTGCTATAATCTAATTCATCACTTCTCATCACTACCCTGGAATCATCCCAGATATCTCTGCTAAACAGCCTCATACCAGCTCTAACAGCCCATCAGTCTCCATAGTCTCTTATTAAACCTGCTGCATATTGTGTAGCATTTTGGGAAAATGGCAAATCAGATTTCCTTAGAAAGAGTACCAGAGCTTCAGCCAAAAACTGATTAACTGATATTAGCCTATATTTTATAGAAACTTCATTTTGGGAATAGCTTTTTCCTAAGTGAAATAAAAACTTATTTATTTTTCTACTGGGATAAATAAGGCCTACTGAAACATATGCAGTAGAAACGGGTGTTAGCTTGGTGACATACTTCATGCTTTCTGACACTTTCAATTAGCATGGATCAGTAAAAAGAAAGGTGTTGGATCATGCAGCTTCCAATGATGCATTAACAGTTGAAAATTAAATTTTGGTGGGTTTATTCATAAAAGAAATAAAGGGATTTAATGGCAGCTGCCACTTGCAAAAGAACCAATCATTCATGACTCAGCTGAGCACCCAAGATAGTTTTTGGTACCATTTATATGTTTGGTAGGAAGTTCATTTACGGATTTTTCATGCTGATCTAATTGATTTGCAGGAGGGCTAACAACCCTATTTCCTGCACCTGCTTTGACAATTGATACCATCTGGTTCATTGGATTAGCAGCTGTAGTTCACTACTTCTATCAGTTCAGACACATTTGACAAGTGTTCTGTATCTTTGGTCTCTTCCAATTCATTTCCCTCTTTATATGCTGAAATCTGCAGAGCTTCTTCACTGCAAATCAAGGTTTTCTTAATTTATAGCACAGGGATAATAGGATGATGATAATTATTTTTCTAGTCTAGTTAGAGCTGAAAAAAGCATGTATCATGCCTACAGCAAACACAGGGGGCTGAATTAACATTGAGGGTCACACCTGCATTTTATTCAGTGGAGATGGAGGGTGCTCTGTATCTCAAAGGAGTAGAACATTGATCGTGAAGAAAGTAAACATAATTATCACATTTTCTAAATTAGTATCAGACCTACATGATTCCTTGTCCAATGTCTCATTTGCTGTAACACAATGACTCCCTGACAGTTCAGTAGACGTTTCAATATGTCTCCTGTAATGTAAGAAACTGGGGCAAATTGAAACCTGCTGTTTCCTTCATATATACACCATTTTAGAAGTAAGAGGAATTGACTAAGAGACACACTGCCCTGCTCTGGGGACATACCTAACTATCAAGAGACCTCGCTTCTGTTCTCCATGTGCAAGGTTGATGTCAGTTAACTTGTTGTTCTTAGACTTCCCATCCCTACAATATGATGAGATACAGCCAGGCAGTGGTGGCCAATTAAATTGTTTCTAGAGTAGTAAAAATAAACTCGTTAAAGGTTTTTTGGTGATTACCATAGAATGGTGGGAATTGGGGTGGATTACTCATCTGCATAATTTGTGGTGAACTACAGCCGATTATCCAAGAGTTGGAAAGATCATAATGGAGGGGAGTACCATTGTACTCATGTCCCATTCTCATATCCTCTTTGCTAAACCTTCCACCTTCTTAGTCCCAAGAGAAAAAAGAACGAAACGAAACAAAACAAAACAAACAACAACAAAATCCCCACAACAAAACAGACTTTTGTTTTAACTAAACTATTCTCACATTCTGATGTTAGGTAGATTTTGATGAAAATCTGTATTTTCTCTGGCTGAACACCACCACATAGGACTTTTTTAGTCAATGGACTGCTAAGTTTTGTCTCACCTCCCGAGATCCTGCTTCTCTCAGTGTATAATTCTATAATAGCCATATAAATGCTGATGAACTAGTCCTTTACAAAATGGAGGGAGTTTCTGGCCTGCTATACTGCATGAAGTTTCCTGAAGAAAGCAAATAAATATGCATGAAGGACACAGAGTAGAAAATGAATCTTTAACTCATTCATGTTTATGTCCATGATTTTTCAGACCTTGAAAATATCTCAGCCTATTTTACAAACTTGATATGCTCCTTAGATGTCTCTATGATAATAAGGTATAACAAGATGTCCTGGTTTGGGATGGAATAGAGTTAATGTTTCTTTTTGGTAGCTAGAATAATGCTGTGTTTTGGATTCAGTATGGGGTTTGGCATGAGAAGAATTCTGATAGCACACTGAGATTTCAAGGACTCTCCAACTCCCCATGTCCTGCCCGTGCGCAGGTGCACAAGAAGCAGGGAGGGAGCACAGCCAGAGCACCAGACCCAAACTGGCCAATGAAATATTCCATATCATGTAACATCATGCTCACTATGTAGAGGAGGGGTGGTTGGGAAGGGGCTCTCTTGCTTCCAGGCTTGTGATTGGGAGGTCTTGCTATTTCGGGATTCCTAGCCAGGAATGGGCTGGATGTTGGTCCGTGGGTGGTGAGCAATTGTACTGTGCATTGCCCATTTATTCTTTCTATTACTGCCACTGTTTTATTTTATTACCATTATTAAACAGTTTCTACCTCAACCTGCAAGTCTCCCTTTGCCACTCTGATTCCCTCCCCCATTCCCAGGTTGGGGGGGAGGGTGGGCAAGCATCTGCGTGGTGTTTGGCTGCCAGCCAGGCTCAAACCACGACACAAGAATTCCACCATTTGGTACCATGTATACATGTACACAAAATTCCAATGTTATAATATAGAAATATGTATTTCTATTTGTAGGTAAATATATGTATAAGGAACCTTTAATAGACATTGCATTGGGGAGTGGCTAGGCTGAAAATGCACCAACAGAAGGTGCCGTGATTGAGAAAACAATGAGAAAACTGCAATAAATATTTAAACTCTATCCGTTTAGATGGGATTACTATCATCTGGTAACACTAGTAATCAGTTTTCCATGTACAAAGTGTAGTTCAAATATTGACCAATTAAACCTACAATGTTTGATTTTAAAATGATTTTGCTACAGTATAAGGTGTTTTACATGACCCATTAGTTCATCAAAAAGATTTAAATTAATGTTTTCCAATCACTGAAGAATAAATTTCTTAGCAGGGAAAGTTGCCAGTGCTGAAACCTTTACAATACATTCTCTCCCAAAAAAATAAAAATTCAGGTCTTGTGTGTGCAGGTACCTAACAACCTTCTTCTGCTCTTGTAGCTCACTGTCAACAGTCTGTTTTTTGAAAACATGTTAATTAGAAGTACTGAGAATTCCTGGGAGAGAAGGCTATCTTAAATGCCAGCTACTATCCAGAAAGCCATTGTTTCAGAACTATTTCAATTAAAAAAAAATAAGATAAATGGAACCCCAGGCTTTCCCATGGTATGGAGATATTTTTGTATTGCAGAATTTTATAAATTGCAGCAGAAAAGTCTCTATTACAATATACATGGCTTATTAATAGCACTTCCTGCAAATACAGATGTTTATTTTCCATATAATATGAACCCAATTAGGAAAGAGAGCACAGTGTTTCAGAGTTATAGGACTGACATATACAAATACTTTTATATATGTGTGTGTATATATAAATGATATGTACACATTTATTGATATGCGTGTATATATATGCATTTTAATATATATGGAGAAACAGAAGGTAATATTTAGCTTTTATTTCTTCTGTAATTGGATAAAAAATAAGATCTGCTACCATTTTAATTTTACATTTACTGTATACTTACAGCAAAAATTGTCCCGCTAGACTTAATAATGAATGATGAAAGTTTTTCTCAGGAAGAAAAAAAAAAGTTGGTCTAAAGATTAGCATTTAAAATCTCTTTAGCATTCCTTACTATAATTTTACCTCTGCTGTAGCTTCTAAATTCATGCCTATCAAAATTGGCAATAACAATAAGTTGCTGAAGACAGTAGGCCTAGAGGAAAAGTAGTAATTATTATGAAATCACTATTCATTTAATATGTTTTGAAATGCAGAAATGCCTGTTCACAAAGAGAACAGACATTCTGGTATATTTGGAAATCCACTAGGATTTTAACAGAATATTGAAATCAAAAGTTTCTTACTCATATGAGACTAAGGATAAAATTTTGTTGACTGTTTCTTGCAGGGAACTACTGCTACTTTCCCCATTCTACAAATGTGTGAGTGGTACAGAGGAGTCCAAGATTTGTGCTGAAGCAGGTTATTTAACCTGGGTGTCCTGGGTTGAGTGAGTGGTGGAGTTTTTTGGTGGCAGGGGAGGGGGGCTATCAGGGAGGCTCCCTGTGAGAAGCTTATCGAAGCTCCCCCAGCTCCAAGTCAGCTCCACTTCTGTTTGGAAAATTGAGCCAATCAGCTGCACCTCTGCAATAACGTATTTAAGAAGGGACGTGGTGACGGGCAGTGGGACTTGTGAGGAGGAGTTGCTGCAGCTGCATGAACACCAAGGTCAGTGGAGGAACGGAGGAAGAAAGGAGGGGGGAGGTGTGCCGGAGCAGAGACCCCCCTGTATCCTGTGGTGAGATGGCAGGGCAGCCCCCCCTGCCACCCATGAAGATCTACGGTGGAGCAGATATTGATTTATGGCCTGTGGCTTCTGCTTGCCTGATCAAGGTTCTGTGCCTGAAGAAGGCCGGGGTCTCATGGGAAAAGGTAGCCCCGCTGCTGTAATTCAGCGCTGGGAGGATTGCAGCATGCGGGGGAGTCCCACGCCGGAGCAGCTCGGGAAGGGCTGCAGCCGTGGGAGAGAATCCAGTCGGAGGAAGTTAGTGACCCATGACGGAGCAGTGTGGGGAACGCTGCGGCCCATGGGAGGAACTCATGTCGGAGAAAGTTTGTGGAGGACTGTCTCCTGTGAGAGGGGGACCACGATGGAGCAGGAGGAACAAGTTTCGGACACGCCCCTCACGGAAGAAAAGGGAAGTGGCAGCGCTGACTGCACCCCCCATTCCCTGCCCCTGCGCTGCTGGGGGAGGAGGTAGAGATATCGGGAGAAGAACTGAGCCCAGGAAGAAGGGAGGGGTGGGGGGGAAGGTGTTCTTAAGATGTGGCAATGCTTCTCGCTGTCCTACTCTGTTATGTGTTGTTAGTGTCTGTAATAAATGTATGGGGTTTTTTTTCTTCCCCTAAGGAGTCTGCCTTTTGCTCGTGATCATAAAGGGGAATTTTTCCCCATCCCAGTCCTATCTTGAACCCCAAACCTGGCTCTCTGTCCCTTCTCATTGCCGGAGGGGGAGGGAGAGAGAGCTGCTGCATTGTGGTTGGCTGCCAACCAGGCCTAAACCACGACACTGGGTTAGTTTCCTACTCAAAAGAGAAGGCTTGCTTTCAGTCAGATGCTTGTTACATTCTGCAATTAGAAAGACATATACCGGTATCTGCCCAGACTATAAATATAATCTAAGTACACCAGTAAGATTAAAATATATAGGTGAAGTCAGTAGATTTGTTGTTACAGTGATTTACCAAGGAGAATTTCTGGGATTGCATAAAAAATTAAATTATCATGATGTTAGAGACCTGAGCCTCAACGAGTCTCATTTTATGCTACTTTAAGGTGGGAGTAATTATATTGTCAGTACTGATCTATAAAAGGAGCAGAGTAGGGCCGATGTTTTATTTCTGGCCCCTTTTCATGTGCTATGATTACGGATGCCAACTAAATCTTTCCTCTCCTCCTTCCTAACACATATATTTCCCCAGAAAATATTTTTTTAAAGAGCCCTGTAAAGATGTCAATCTGCCCAAGTGGCAGCAGAGGATACTGGAACACGTTATCACCTGTTTCCTTTTCTTTGTTGATGGATCCAAGTGTTTCAGTAATACACAGTCTTGAAAATACTCCCACGTGTATTTTACTGACACAAGATGTCCTAGTAAAATCAGCGGCGCTAATTGTGCTGGAAATGTTAAGTAAATGTTTGCTGGATTGGTTCCCAAACAGTGTGGCTGATATTTGTTGTGTAAGGGTCATCTTTTCTAGGGAAAACTCTGTGTTTGTGTCTGTGCACGCACAAGAGGGGGAGAGGGGGAGAGAGAGACTGAGATGGTGATATAGATACATGCTTAGCCCAGTCAAAAATGTGGTTTCTGCAGTGCTGGACCCTTGGACTTACCAATTTAGATCCTTTAAATTATTTTGTATTCAATCAAATTCTAAGAGCATAAAGTGTCACTGTTATCTCTTTGCTGAGTAAACCTCTTCTGGCCATATGTTCACACTTCAGCTGTGCAAAAGTGCTTAACATCAGAAGCATAAGCAAATCTATTAAAACATTGCTAATAAAGTCTAAAAGAGACAGTAATGATGATACAATTGGATTTAGGAATCAGTGCTGTTTAGCACACCTCTGGATTTTTGTACAATTCTGTCTTCCCCAAGGGTGATGAGAGACTGTTTCAAATATTGTTTTTGCCAGCTGTGCACTATGTGAGCCGGATTCAAATCCCACTGACACCAGTGTGCTTTGGTTTAAACCAGCGTCTGCACTGTTATTTCAAACACTCAGAAATCATAGAGTGACTCAATTTCTCCTCCAGATTATAAACTCTAGTAAATCTATATCTAGGATATTTAGAAAAATATTTCTAGCTCTTCAGTCTCTAAGATATACTTTTGACTGTGAAACAAAATTATTCAGAACTGGTTGAAAAAAAAAAGAAGGCTTTTTCATGTTCATAAGTTGCATAAGTACTTCTGAATTTGAGTTTCAGGTGAAACACCAAGCTCTGAAGGAGTCTCAATAAACCTCAGGCTTTTGGCAATAATATTTTTGCAAAATGACTTCTAACATGTAGTGCAATTTCATTACCCAGGTGTAGTTCATGAGGATAAATGTTTCCAAAATGCAATGTCCATTGGACCTAGACAGGCTGGAGGAGTGAACTTCATGAAATTTAACGAGGACAAATAAAAATTCTCTAGATAGGAAGGAATAGTAATAATTTTTAAGCAACACAGGCTGGGGATTAACCACTTGGGAAGCAGGTGTGCTGAAAAGGCCCTGGGGGTCTGAGCTAATAGGAAGCTGAGCATGGGCCAGCCAAGACAGCCAAATCTATCCTGGGGTGTATGAACAGACAGTAGATCGAGGGAAGGGATTATTTCCATCTGTTCAGCATACGTCATGCTTCACATCCGGGCTCTCCCATAGGAGAAAGATGTTGATAATCTGGGATAAATTCAGTGACAGGCCACTAAGATGTTTGGGGATGGAGCACTTGCTCTATGAGGAGGGGCTGAGAGCTTGGGATTTGTTAAACCTGGAGAAAGAGAACTTGGGAAGTCCAACAGCTGTCTGCTGCCTGTACATACAATGAGGGCCTAAAGGAGACCCAGAGACTCTTTACAGTGATACCTGGAGGGAGAACAAAAGAAAATGAGCATAAATTAAAACAGGGGACGTTGTGTCTGGATATAAGGAAAAGTTTTTCCACCTTGAGGTCAGTGAAGAAATTGAGCTGGCTGCCCAGAGAGGTTGTGCAAGCCCATCTTTTCAAGTTCTGAGCAGCCTGGTTTAATGCTACAGCTGGCCCTGCTTTGGGCAGGAGGTTGGTATTAGAGACCTCCTGACAGCCCTTCCAGCCCAAGCAATTCTCAGGGTCTGGACTTATACAGAATGCCGCACAAGTAAAACTCCTCAGCATTGCCAAAAATATGGATACACATGGATTCTTTCAAAATTATTTCTTTCAGTTTGTTAGGAAAAAAAAAAACAAAAAAACAAAAAAAAACAAACAACAACAACAACAACAACAAAAAAGACACCTAGGAATTTTCCACCTAATCCACTACGGCCAAGATATTTCTAAAGTGTTTCTTTATTACATATTCAATATCTGGGCCAAGTGGTGGAGAACTATAAAGTATTTTGCTGGGACCAGGGGCAGCATTGACGTGGAATGGACTGTGATGTTATATTTATTTTGGACTTTTTGTTGAAATTCCAGAGTTCTCCCATCTGATTTACACTGAGATAATGAAGTTCATCCAGTTGTATAGTACTCCAAGGCTGAACCTCTGTTTCTTCTTGTTATAGAGGTATACCAAAATGGCTTCACACAGATAATAAATTTGAACTAACTTTAATTTATAAACATATCCAGTTTGTAAACATAAACCAACGAGATGACGGGGACATACTCAAATATATACTCCAATATACTCCAGTAACATTTAACAAACTATAGGTTCAGTGTACCTGTTGGGGAAGTACACAACAACACAGAAGAATGATGACACATAATAATGATGACTCCAAAGTGTTGACACACTCACTCATTGAAGGGGAGGCCTCTCACTCAAGGAAACCCAGAAGATGTAATTGTTCACCCAAAGGGGTAAGGCATCACTCAAGGATATCCAGAAGAAGTATTCACTCAGCAAGGGTGAGAGCACTCAATCCTGGGCAGTTTCCTTGGGTGGTATCCCAGTCCCAAGAAGAGGGCTTTCAATGACAGACCTGATGCTCTGAGAAGAACCACTCAAAGGAGGTCTCCAGCGGGGGCTCCATTTCATAGCCTGGTCAGATCTGAACTGTGATCATATCTGGTCAGTGTTCTAGAAACGTCTCTCAACCAAGGTGTTTGATTAGTTAAGGGCCTTGTTTGTCAACCAGGGGTCCTGCCTCCCTTTTCCTGCCATGAAGGGTGGGGGGTGTGCCTGTCTGCATCCAGCCAGGGTGCATATGTGACAACCATGGTGTACTGCCGCCAGAGGTGCGAAAAAAAGAGCATGAAAGAGCCAGAGACTGCCATGTTAAAAGCCCTAGCCCCTGGGAAGGATGGTGAGTGTGTGTGTGCTCCTGCCACACTTGTAAATGTAATGTGACCTACTATATTGCCTCTGTCATTTGTGATGAATTCTCTGCAGTAACCTTTAATGGTGTAAATTTGTACTGACATAGAAACAGAAGCTACAGAACTAGCAAATGTGTATATATTATTTTATCAAGAGTAAATAGCAGAGGGAGCAAAGAATAATAATCTCTTTATATATTTCTCTTTACCTACAGTTCTTCATTTCGGTATTTCCTTTCATGGTTTTGTTAGTTTGCTTTGGCTGGTCTACTTCCCCTCCCTTATTGCTTCTGGAGAAAACAGATTCTCTCAGCATGCACTCGGCATGTTCCTATCATATCTCTGTGCCTTTTTGTGTGCCTGGCAGCTTTCACTGATACTTTGTGGGTGGTCTGATGGCCTCCAGCATCTTTAAAGTTTAGGAGTTTTGACGTCACACCAGGCTTGTGGGAGGCATGCAGTTTTTCTCCCCAACCTTGTTCCCTTGAGAATTTCTTCCTCACCGATTCAGTACCTTTTTGCTTCTTCTATATCAATCTCATTTAACCCCTTACAGTTAGTCAGTTTAGTGTCATGAAGATAGCATTACCTCTTTCCTGGAATTTGTGTCAAACTATCTATTTTTTCAATATCTGATACAGTAAGGTCCAGAATCTTATCAGGACATAGAAGATTAAAGAATAACCATTCCTTCCATATACATCTCAACAAGCGGCACAAGGATATTGGTGTTGTTTATGCACCTGTACACTTCAGAAATGTTCTCTGTAGCATGCAGAAGGTATATATAACAGTAAGGTATTACTGTGAAAACACCCAGTGTCTGTCCAGAGTCCAACTTTATCAATTTCTGTTGAAAGCAAGTGTTCTCCAGCTTTTATTTTATTCAATCAGGAAGTTAAAGAAAAATGAGTTCTAAGCCTGAGACTAAGAGAAATCATTGTAGCAACATGGTGCACAGCAAGACAACGTACAAAAATATCTTGGTTTGTATCTAAAATAGTCAAAGTAAAAACATTTAAAATTAACATTTTCACGTAATTAAGTTGTTTCTTAAGCTAGTGCAAGTGCCTACCACATTCATATGAGAGAGAGAGAGTGCATATGAACTTTGAGGGCAGGGAGTAACAGATCTTATGTAAAAAAGCGATGCTGACCCCTTGATCTGAAGTCAGACTTACTCACTGAGTATGGAACTGGAATCCAGAAAGAAGGTGCCTTCACTTGCAGGAACTGATGTGGGATGGCTACGGACAATCCCATGTGGTACCTGGGACTCACCCTGCTACTTAACAGAGAAGGACATTGAGAAGCATTGCCACATCTTGAGAACACCTTCCTCCCACCCCTTCTTTCTTCCCAGGCTCAGTTCTGCTCCCGATATCTCTACCTCCTCCCCGCAGCAGCACAAGGGCAGGGAATGGGAGGGTACAGGCAGTGCTGCCAATTCTTCCATCTTTGGTGAGGGGAGCTTCTGGAACTTGTTCCCCCTGCTCCATCATGGTCCCCCTCTAACAGAAGACAGTCCTCCACAAACTTTCTCCAACATGAGTCCCTCCCACAGGCCACAGCATTTCTTTACACTTCTCCGGTGTGGGACACCAACTTTCTCCAACTGGAGTCCCTCCCACGGGCTGCAGTACTTTCTAAGCTGCTCCAGTGTGGGACATTCCCACATGCTGCAATTCTCCCAGTGCTGAATTACAGCAGTGGGGCTACCTTTTCCCACAAGACCCTGGCCTTCTTCGGGCATAGAACCTTGGTCATCCAGGTGAAAAGCGCAGGCCATAAATCAGTGTTTGCTCCACCGTAGATCTTCATGGGTGGCAGGGTGGGGCTGCCCTGCTGTCTCACCACAGGATACAGGGGAGTCTCTGCTCTGGCACACCTCCCCGCTTCCTTCTTCCTCCGTTCCTCCACTGACCTTGGTGTTCATGCAGCTGCCACAACTCCTTCTCACAAGTCCTACTGCTTATTACCACGTCCCTTCTTAAATATGTTATCACAGAGGTGCAGCTGATTGGCTCAGTTTTGGTGCAGAGGTGGAGCTGACTTAGAGGTGGAGGAGCTTTGAGAAGCTTCTCACAGGGGGTTACCTTCTATAGCCCCCTCCCCTGCTATCAAAAAATCCCCACCATTCACTCAAACCCAAGACAGTGGCTTTCTAGGGCCCATCAAAAAATAGCAAGACTTATCTGTCAAACATAAAAAAATCTGCAAAGGCAGAACAAGACCATCTATTTTTATTAGAAAAACCCACAAAAACCTGGCAGTACAATGCCAAGAAATTTTCACTCACAAGAGAAAATTTTGGCAGAACATGAAAATCACCACAAAGAAAAAAGTCAAATTTACTTAATTTTAATGTTAATATATAATTAATGTTAATATTCTAGTTGGTGCAGTCTTCCATGGACTAACACAGGAATTCCTGTTGAAACACCAGTTTATTGTTAATTTTATTTTAGGTCAACTCAGATTAGAAAAAATTTAATTACCAAGTCCATTCCTGAACCCACTATGGACAGTGACAGATTCAATGCTCTATGACATCCCCTTTCCTGGGATATGGGAATACAACTTTGGTTATCTTAGATGAAGACTGAACTTCATAAGCAACCTTAGATTCATGAGTTGCCTGCCTATATTTTTTCTTTGAGTAGTCAGGCGTAGCTCTGTTTTATATCTGACTTACCATCACTAAAGAAAATATGGGAGAAAAACAGGAAGCAAGAAGTTTAGCAAAGAGTATTATTTTCCCCTCAAGCTTCACAGGGGAAATAGAAATCCTTTCAATACATGTCTTTTCTGGAGTAGTTCTTGTCACCACCAAGACCTGGGCTCTGCTACTGTCTCTGTACATCCATTTCACCCACCCAACATGCTTTACCTGTTCCTGGATTTCTGCTGTTCCTGGATTTCTGCTGGGTAGTCATGTCTTTATGTCAGTGTAGTGATATCAGCATTGAAACTATAATATGTACATACACCAGTACCTCCTCTCCCTACCTTAATTCACAGAACATTTGATCCTTTTTTTTATAAACAATTCTGGTAAAACTGATGTCTGTTAAAGTAGGTGTTTCATCTAGTAAAAACTATTCTGTACTATGAGCAGTCATTACTTTAAGTAGCTCACTAAAAGCATGTAATTTTCCCTGTACTTTCAAATAAACATCGTTAGTAACTGTACTTTTCCCCCATAAGTATTCTACCTGTATTGGCTAGGCTTATTTTCTGCCATTCTTGTGAAAGTGCAGAAGCAGCAGCTGTGTATGTGTAAGAGGCTGAGGCAGATATAAGGGTCAAGAAATGAGGGTTATATCTCATTTAATTTCAGAAGTGTTTTGTGCTGCTATTGATTTCTTCTTGTTCAAAAAAAAAAAAAAAAAAAAAAAAAAAAAAGAAAGAAACTATGAACCCCCCAAGTTTTAATGCTTTCAAAATAACAGGGTCATACAAAAATAGTGATTGACATGAATTTTTAAATTGACAAGCTGTAAAATTTTCATCTAAAAGATTCAAAGGTGTTATCACTGTCATTGACTTACTTTGTGATGGTGTGAAAATGGATGAAGACAATACATGAGGAGCAAGAGCATCATAAATCTTAATTCAGAATTCTCTTCCATCTCCCAGAATAACAAGAAAAGTAAAATGAACAGATTGCATACAACTAGACAGACCTGTATTACTTCAAAAAATTAAATGATCAATATGGTATTATGTCACTTCATGTTGTCACAATTCTCAGAACACTTTAAAAATGAACAAGTGTGCCACCAATAAAATACTGTGTTAAATTTCCCTATGCTAATAAGGATGTCTATGCAAAGGTCAAATTAGGTACATTGCATCCTTTTCATGAAAATAGAAGCTGTTTTATGACTCTTTTTCCCCCTCCCAAAAAAATGAAGAAACTATTTGAATGGAGCAATTATCCTAGTTGGGTTAAGTGTGTTTTGTAGTGGAATTTCATCAAGAAGGACTCTCTAATTGAATAAAGTCCTATTAATTTTGAAGAATCATTAAAAGAAAAATAAGTCCTTTAGTGACTATAGAACCTAACCATGTACTGCATTTATTTAATTAACAGGAATACTTCTGTGAGAAAGCAAAACAAAGAAATATCCAGCACATGAGCTATGCAATGTCTAAAGAAAAGTAACTGTTGCCTGAATTCTGCAAGTCTGGGTGGGTGCCTTCAGGAACAACGGCATCACATGCTGATTTGTGATCAGTTCTTAATTTAGGGGTTTTCCAAGCTGCTTTTATTATGTAGCAGGTAGATTTAAAGTGGAATAATTTGATGAACTGTAAAATTACAGTTTGTTGGAAGAAATTTAATAAATGGCCCCAACTTTTGTATTGTTTTTATCACACAACAAAAGCTGATCTCAGAGGTCTCTACCAGCTGAATCCACTGAGCCCAGTGGACATCAAAGAATAAAAGAAACAAAGGGAAAAGTGTCATCTAAATCTTCAAATGCATAAAAGGCCAATGATAATTTTGATTCAAAGTGAATGGCACCTTCAAATTAAAACACTAGCATATATAACTATAGTACCTTTTTTAGGAATTCAGCTTCACTCCTAATCACATTTTTGAGCTTCAGAAGTCCCTTGTGGGACACTGTATTAATGTAACCACCATAGAGGTGGAGAAAGGAGTCAGGTAGAGGATGAAAGGTGCAGCTGGACAGCTGGCTTAATATCTTTGATGAATACAAAAGTAAATTGTGAATTCACAGTAATGAATAATAGACCATAATGAAAGTAATTGAAAGTAAGAGGTCGCACAAAGAAAAGACTAACACAGATATAGAATGCTATAAAATGTACGTGAAGGGATACATAAACTGTCTGACTTCAAAATAAGAAATTTTGTAGTTAAAACATTCAGAAGTTTCACTTTAAAATTACTGTATGATGTTAAAAGAGGAAGAGTTAATGAAAGCATACATATATGGATCCATTCAATAAAAAACATCTAAAGGAAGTATTTCACATCACAAAACCAGTGAAGAAACTTATTGATCAGATTTTAGACACCACTATTTTTTTCACTAACTCTGGAAATATCTTCTTAATCACAATTCCTTTAAAACATTTCTAAGATGTTGTTCTGCCCTCCTCCCTCTGCACTTTCTTCTTTCCATTTCCCAAATCCCTTGCTTTCTCACACAGAGATTATGTCAAGGGATGAAGAAAGGAGCAGAAGGGCCCATGGTTCAAAAGAACTTATTTTGAAATGTCAGCCTTTTGAACTCAGAATATTCTTCTCCAATTCTCTCCTTTTCTACTTATATAATCTTAATTAAAAAAAAAAAAAAAAAAAAAAAAGACAACCAAACAACAACAACAAAAATACAAACAAACAAACAAACATAAAAAACCCAAACCCCAAGACCTTAGTTAGAAACATTAGTTTTATTTTATTTCCTCATTCCCTTTCAGAATATTTTTCATAGAAAATTACTTCTCTCCCAGAAATTATTAGTTATCTCTAATTCAAAAAGAGAACTGAAGGGTAATTTCTAGTTTATGACTTTTTCCTTCAGACTATTCTTAATGTTTGGTTTCTTCATGGAAGACCCAACACCTTATTCTTTTTCCCTAAATGTCTGGCTCAAAAAGGGCAATATTACATGTTTGATGGACCTTAGGCTACATGTTTCTTTATTTTAACTTCTTTTTCCTGATTTTCCTTTTGGATTCTTCAAATTTTCTGTTTCTATTCTTCCATTTTGTCACAATGATTCTCAGATTCCTTGAAGACCTTCATTATATTAGAGATTTTAAATAGTTGGCTAATACACTGAACTGATTTAGCTCAGATGATGAACTACTCAAGAGTGAATAAAATACTTACTTAATTTCAAACTGTCATATATTTTAATAGAAGGGAGAAAAGATTAATGTGTTGGTATTTCACATAACATTGATACAATGTAATGACAGGAATATCAGATATAGCAGATAGGTCCTCACTGAACAAGTTGTTGTTCGAATGTATACTTTTCCTTAAAGTTGCTTCATGTGGAAATTATCTTAGACAAAGGTATGA
The DNA here is from genome assembly GCF_018691265.1 of Tyto alba. Classification (NCBI taxonomy): domain Eukaryota; kingdom Metazoa; phylum Chordata; class Aves; order Strigiformes; family Tytonidae; genus Tyto; species Tyto alba. Next base: position 34,054,456 of record NW_024881276.1, on the reverse strand, counting down.
ATGCAGCTATTTACTATTCTTGAATAGATGGAATATTGTTATATCATTTTTGTCTTAACAATTTCAGTTCCTTCTGTTTTTTACAGTCACCTTGCTAGGTCTTCTCAAAACATAGGTGAGTTTAAATCCATTGGCATATTGTATCTGCATGGTCTTTAATTTGTTCTCCCTTTGCACTACTGTCTTAGTTTGGGCTGAAATAGAGTTAATATTCCTTTTCAGGGACTAGATGAGTGCTGTGTTTTGGATTTAGCTTTGGGTTTGGTATGAGAAGAATGCTGATAGCACACTGGTGTTTTCAGCTGCTACCAAGACTTCAAGGACTCTCCGACTCTCCATGTCCTGCCCGTGCGCAAGGGCACAGGGAGCAGGGAGGGAGCACGGACAGAGAACCAGACCCAAAATGGCCAGTGAAATATTCCATATCATGGAACATCATGCTCACTATATAAAGGAGGGGTGGTTGGGAAGGAGCTCTCGCTTCCGGGATTGCGATTGTGGGATCTTGGTATCTCGGGGTTGCTGGCCGGGAACGGGCTGGATATTGGTTAGCGGGTGGTGAGCAATTACGCTGTACATTGCCTGTTTATATATTTCTTTTTGTTTTCCCCCCATCATCATCGTCATTGTTCTTGTTTTATTGCCATTATTAAACTGTTCTTATCTCAACCTGCGAGTCTCCCTTCACCCCTCTAATCCCCTCCCCCATTCCCAGGTAGGGAGGGGGAAGGGAGGGTGACCAGCTGTGGTGGTTGGTTGCCGACCAGGCCCAAACCACGACACTACTGAAGTTTTTCATCCCTGCAAGAGACAATTACCAGACTTTTAAGAAATGTGACTTATAGATTTACTACTCACCAATACTAAACAAGATTGTTTTGCTTGTTCATATAAAATTTGTAATTGAAACAAATTTTGAGATGAACAAAATTTACTTCAAGTTAGTAGAATTATTATTACATTAGATTTGTCTAGTCCTTAAGGACAATGAACAATAACTTAAAATATCAATATTAATATTCATAAAATATTCAACTGAGATGTTTGAACTGCATGAATACAATTGTTGGACATGTACTCACTGGAAGATCATTAATAGTGACCAAAACAACAAAGTTGTGCACTGGGAGGTAAAGGTTCAAGTTTTTCCTAATGAAGACACTTTAGTCCAGAAGGGAAAGTGAAAATGCACCATATGAAAAGCATAATGAAAATAGAACAGGAATGGAAAATGGTACCAAATATACCACATGCAGTATCTTAAAAAAGATTAAGATAATCCATTTCAGAGATAAGAAATGTCTTTAAATTAAATACAATTCTGATTAAACTGTTTTCCCTCATCGATTGTATACAATCTTGTCACAGAGCAAGCTATGTCTGAATCCATAAAAATCTAACCTTGTACAACAGAGGCCATTGTCCAAGTGCTTTCACACCATTTAAACTCTATTTAAGATTGAGCAGTTAAGAGTTATTTTGGATAAGCCTTCAGTAGAAACTCCATAAATGGAAAAATTTTAGCAAATGTGCATACAAACACCCCAAGGTAACCCATACCTCAGCTGCCAAAGGCTGACACTCCATACAAAAATTGTTTTGAGGTGAATATGAAAGCTCAAGAAATTTTTACAACACATTAAAAAGTTGGATTCCTAGGCTGGGATGCTACATGACCAGACAATGAGTAGAGGGCTGTCTTAGATCCTCATACAACTTATGAAGCATCTAAGAAACAAAATGTGCCTTCAGAGCTACTCCTGCCTGAAGCTCTTGGCCTCAGCTATGTCATGAAGTCTCTCAAAATAGATGGGGCAGGTACTCAAAATGAGATTTATTCTAATCACAATTGTTTAGCACTCTGGCAAACATTAGTAAACTACAGGTTCAGATATCTGTAAAATAGAACCAATACTACACAGCTGTCTTACTTAAGCTCAAGTTTTAGGGATGATGACCCAAAATGCACAATCATACACCCAATAAAGCAAGGGTATTCAACCTTGAGGAGTTATCTTGGGGCATCAAAGGGGAGAGTCCCTGATTGCCTACCTGCTGCTCCAAGAAAGGCTGTCTCAATTTGCTGTCCGATGGGGCTCCATTTATACCTTAGTCAACTCTTATCTGTAGTCATATATGGTCAGTGGTCTAGAAACTTCTCTCAACTGAGACATTTAATTGACTGAAGGCCTTCTCCTTCTTTCCTATCTCTTTGCTGAGGTGTGTACATGACCACAGTCACCATGCAGCTGGAAAGCTTGACCACAAAATTGCAGCTTCTAATTTCAACTCTTTCCTTTTAGCAGTCAAGAAGTTTTGGTCTTTATCAGGCTGGGTGTACTTGTCACAAGGTGCTGTAGCCCAGCATCTCTGGATGGTTGGTTGGTTCACTGGGTTTTAATATTCAACCTTTAAAAATTACTTATAAAATTTGAAATGCCTTTCATTATAAAATATGGCATAAGAAGGTTAATGAAGAGGAAAGAAATTAAAGATTATGTTGTAGTTATAGTATCCAGCTTTCTCACAAAAGCCTAATATTAGTATAGTCTCTTGGGAAGTAGGGTGGGCAACCATCTGGGAGACACCAGTCCTTAGTTCAGGCTTTTGTTCCAAAAACTGTTGGTGTATTTTACAGTAATCTGTCAACAGTAACAATCCAGCCAGCCAGAATGAGAATCTGGGCCAACCCTCACTGCTTGCCTATAAAGTTACGTTTACACAATTTTTATCTAGGTTGGGTCAGTAGTCATATCTCATCATTAAAAGGGCATCCTTTATCCTCTGGTGCAGCACAAATTACTGGTACTTGTAATATATTGTAGCATAAGAAAACAATGTGTTTTTATTCTTCCACTGCAAGGTGATGGGCTTGCACTTTAATGTCTTGTTGGCTGAGTTTTGGGATCATTAGCTGGTTCTGTGAATAGATGTGGGAAACTTCTGTTTCTGTCTGATGAAACCAGCAACCAAGTGCATTTTGTGAAACATGAAATCTATATTCCATGTATTCAATGTGTTCCTAGGTCAAATCATTCAGATAAGTACATGTTTATTAAGAAAAATATGGCTCCTACATAGGTCTAATCTAGCTAAGAAATCCCAGCTGCTAAATGTCAAGGTGAAGTCACATATAAGCACATGCAGAAACAGACCTTTGCAATATGTGGAGAAAGGTAACAAAAACACGTAATTCATTCTGCAAACAGCAGAAATAAGAAATCACATTTTTAAAACCCTTTTCCACTCTACAGTATCTGTATTTTTTGCAGATATGTTTCATAGCTATAAAAAAATTAGTAGATTGACATATTTTCCATATGTAGCAAAATCTATATTTCCTTATTTTTGATTTTCTAAATCCCTCCCTTTGATACTGTTTTTTCATAACCTATTTCTCTGAAAGCATAATCCTTTATGGTCAAAACTATGTACTGAACAAAATGAGATAGCAGAAGTACTCTTTTATGTTATACTCCATTATATAGTACAGTACAGTTACATTAAATGGATTAAAACTGACTGCCAACAAACATCAGACCAGAAAAGTTCAAAAGTCACTTTGTTTCATGACAAAATGGAATACCTCCTCTAATACTTTTTATTCAAATCATGCAAACAAAATTTAGGTACTTCTGTCAGTCTTCCTCTGAGTGATTGCAAGTTAAAAATTTTTTTAGGTAAATTGTTTAATCAAAACATAAATAGTACGATCTCAGTTAAATTTGCCATTCAAAGGTTTCATAACTCTAAAATATTCTCAAAGTGTCATACTCCACCTTTTATTAATATTATTTTTACCAGACTATGGGTCGCAGGTTAAGAGATTTTTTTCTTCAGAGCTGTTGGCTTGTTCTGGTCAGAATGTTTCATTGCAAATTAAAATGGAGGTGAAAAGTTAAGCAACATGAGGAAGAAGTAGGGGACTGGATTTTTTAAATCTCTGAAGGTTTATTTTATGTAATATCAAGCTGATAACCTATATTATTACTTGATAGATGGTATCAGATGTTAAAAATAAATAAAAAAAAAGAACAAAAAACAAAACAAAGCCAAAACACAAACCAACAAACCACTTCAAAGATATCTGGGGAAATAAAATGAGTCATATAGCCTTTTAAGAATTAAAGAAACATTTTTAATTATTATTAGTAATATTAGCAGACCGGAATTTCTATTTGAGTCATTTCTTTACATCAGTATGTTGAGCTAAGTAGGTAATGTCTGATATAATGTTACATACATACTATATATTTTTTTTTTAAAATCCTAAATAAAGCAGTGCAAAACCATAATTATATTAGCCTCTCAACAATGACATAGTGAAATAAATAAGAAATATTACAAACCTACCCATTTCCTTAACATGAAGAACCAAGAACTATCTTCTAAACGAATAAAGCCATAAACCATCCCATCTGCCCTGTTATTCAATGAGGTTTTGGCAAAGCAATTAAATTTGATTGAAAATATACTAAGATTATTTAAGCTTATGTAATTACAGTTATATATTACATAAGCTGGTCAGTTTACAAAGGTAGATTTCATATGTCTGGAATGAGAAATTTATATTAAAAAAATAATACAATAATATATTGATAAAGGAATGTCTATACTAATTGCTATGTTAAAACTCATACATTGTATGTCAGTTTGGGCAAATGTTTTGCCAGTCCCAATATGTTTATGGCTGTAATAATATGTATCCATGTTTTCCTCTAGTGAATTCAAAACATTATGGAAATGAAGTGCTTTACTTGTTCTAATTTCCTTTCATATCTTACTGAGAGGTTTAAATAAGCAGCACAATACTATTTAAAACAACATGAGGAAAGGTACAGATTTTAAAAGCTGTCAAATCCACTTTTCTTTATGGTATATTTCCTGTGTGCTTTTACAAGAATCTCAGAAACAAATGAAAAATAATTTACAGAGCAGATTCTTAATCTAGAACAAAGGGACAAATACACAAAATGAGAAAAAAAACTTCTGATTTTCTCATGAAATCTGAAGGATTATCTGTATGATTCTATTAATCTTAAATATAAACAAACATAAGAATAAGAATAACAACAACCAACCTGCTGTTCACTTTTTGGTTTAGGGTTTTTTTTGCATTATTTTGTGTATACTTTAGTATTCATTCTGATAACAGACTAAGTATTATATGAATAACAAATGCAAAATGGAGCACTTTATATGTATTGGATTTTCTTTAAAGATACAAAAATGAATCTTCCTAAAAACCTGTCAGATTATTTAAGAAACTAAGGATAAATGAAATCACCTTTTCAAGAATATCCAAGGTGAAAGACACCTTAGATTGTGATTATAATAGTTTATACATAAAAAGACAAACACAGAGGTTTATTGAAAAAAATTTCCTTACTGAAGAAAGTTTCTTTCCAGCAGTCACTTTCTGCAACCTCTTTCCCAAGTGATATAGCTAGAACTGCCACTGAAATCACAAGCAATGTAGTCAAAACATTGACCATAATAGAACAAGCACTAGTAATGAGTATAAAAATTCTGTATTGGAGTGTGAGACAAAGACCAAGAGTAAAACCATGCCTGAAGCCAAACAGATAGTATTTCATGCCTAGTGTGTCAGGTGGTTACTGTAGACTACTTTCATTTTCTATAGAGCTTAACTTGAAATAATCTGAGTCTTCTCTGAACTTCAGACAATCCCCCCAAATATTTTTGTCCATATTTCTCTCCATCCTCTGATCAGTATACTTTCTGACTCCATTTACTTCAGTGCAACCTCTTCCAGTTCAGATTGTGTTCTCCTTACAACTTGTTCCCAAAAATAATTTATAAAGTGCCAATTTTTTTCCCACAGGATTTACTTCTGGTATTCGTTTCATTCAGAAGCACTCCAGAAGACACATCTTTTCTCCTCACTTTGAGGAAAAACTACTGCAGTTGAAAACTGGATTATAGACTCCAGCATCATCCAGACATGAGAAACATCTGTGGTGCCTTTCCTTGAAAATGGCAATCCTGATGGAAGGAGAATAAACATACAGGAGAATAAACCAGAAGCCATAAGACAGTGAGTGCTGGTTGAATCCTGACTTTCAGAAACATAACCATCTAATACTCTTCATCTTTTGAAATTTATTGTATTGAGACATTTTTGCACAGTACAGCAAGTTCAAGTGCTCCCCTTGGTGCTAACTGTGATTATCCAGCCTTTGATATATACAGAACATCATATACACTAGAGAAAGAACATTTGGAGTCAGCCATCATGGAAGTTACATGAATATGTACTTGTTCTTGTCAGTTCTTGTTGATCATGGTTATCTGTAATGTGTTCTCTAAACACAATGTAATACTGACTATATCTTTTTCCCAATGTTGTGGCCATTCTACACAAAGTAATCCACAGCATTCTGTTAAACTAACTTAACTAAAAGCAAAACCATGTGTAGCAATTAACTCTCATTGTGTAACTGTGTTTTCTGTATCTGAAAAGAGAAGAAGGAAATGACTTGTAAAATCAAAGTAAAATTTATCTGAAAGAAAATACACTGTTTTCTCAGTCTAGTCTCCAGTCAGGAGTGTGCAGCACAGTATAGACTCAAACAGCTACACTGATGCTGCTGCCCTTGATAGTGTCATTCAAACTGCTTTTGAGGTTCTCAGCAAAAGAGAATCTGAGCTGTTTGACAATTATATTTAAAAGGCACAGAGGAAATAACAGTCCATAAAAGTGAATAAGATTCTCAGAGAGACTCTACTACCTTTTTTCCTCTTGGTGGAGAAACAAAAGAATGACTGTAGTGAGGAGAGTATAGTTGTAATTAACTTGTCATTGGTATTAATTATACAGTTTCAAGATTGTGTATTTTTACAGTTAAGGTCATAGACTAAAATGCAGGTTCAATTCTTGCTTCTCTTAGGCTTCTCATGGGACAGTACACAATCAATTTATTTTTAAGTACAATTATTCCTTTTAATGTAGAAAGGAATATTAATATTTATTTTTTCCCTAGTAATTTATATGAATTTTCTGTTCTGTTTTAGTCTTTTTTTTTTTAATTATAAATCAGATCTAAAGGGAATTTACAAAAACTTATTTTTTAATCAGAAAATTATGAATTTATAGAAAAAACCCCCACCATTTTATTAAGGGATATAGTTTACTAATTTCCCAATTTCGCTAGAAAATTCTTTTCCCAGCCCATTAAGATTATTTATAAGGTACCCCATTTTAAGTTTAATTAAAATAAAATCTTTTTTTTTTTTTTTTCCCCTCATATTTTTCTTCCTTATTCTTTATTTCAGAAGCTTTAGAGATTTAGGAATGTTAGTTCCACTAACATTAGCAATTTAATTTGGGTTGGAGAGGGCTGAGGAAAACCATGAAGATGATCAAAGGGCTGGGGAACTTATTCTGAGAGGCAAGGCTAAAGGCAGTAGGTCTTTTATCCCTGGAGAAGACTTAAGGGGAACCTCATCACAGTATACCAGTAGTTAAAGGGTGGCTAAAAAGAGGATGGAGGACGGAGGGGCAACGGGTACAAGTTGCACTGGGAGAGGTTTGATTTCAACATAAAAAAGAAATTTTTCACAGTAAGATCAATAATTCACTGGAACAACTTCCCTGGGAATATAGTAGATTCCCCATCACTGGAAGTTTTCAAGATGTGACTGGACAGGGTGCTGGGCAATCTCATTTAGGCTCCCTTTCCCACAAAAAGTTGCACTGCATGATCTCTTAAGGTTACTTTCCAACTTGAGCTATACTATGATTCAATGATCCTCTGAAGATTTACTTCCCAGTTTCAACTGAGAATGGGAAAAATGTGTGTGAAGTTCTTACATAGCTAACAAGAAAATCCTTCATTTTCAAATTTACTCTACACTCAGTATTTCACCTGCTATCTTGCATTAAACTGTAATACAGACAATAAGGTAAAGAATAACCAGCTGAAATAATATGTAACTTCCACTCTTACTGATCTGATCAGTTAACAATGTGGTAAATGTTATAAATTTTGTAAAAATAAATCATTTAGTATCACATTTTTCAGACTGTAGTTTCATAAAAAAAAAAATTAAATTATAAATTTATTTGAACAGGAGAGGGAGTAAATAAATTTTTCAGTTTCAAGACAGACTGGGTAGTGTTGCTTGGAATCACATATACTGGTTGAAAAGCAAAGAAAACAGGCATGGAGTAGTGGTGCAGAATAGTGACAGACTCCATATTTAAAAATTGCTCACATAACACGTATCAAGCTCTGTTATTTACAGTAGAGAAATTTAAGAGAAATTTGATGCAACACATGATAGTCTGTGATGCCTTTGAGGTTTAGAGTAAAGCTTTGTACATATTTTAGGAAGCCTATTTTCCCTGAAAAATGCAGATTCAGATAGAGAAGAATACATTGAGACCATAGAATCCTAGAATCATGTTTTGGGTTAGAAGGGACTTTAAAAACCATCTAGTTCCAACCCTACTGCCACAGGCAGAGACACTGTCCACTAGATCAGGTTGCTGAAAGACCCATCCAACCTGGCCTTGAACACTTCCAGGGAGGGGGAAGCCACAGCTTCTCTGGGCAACCTATGCCAGTGCCTCACCACTCTCACAGTGAAGAAATTCTTCCTGACATCTAATCTAAGTACACCCTCTTTCAGTTTAAAGTCATTACCTCTTGTCCTATCACTACATGTAATTATAAAAAGTCTCCCCATCTTTTCTGTAGGCCCCTTTTAAGTATTGGAAGGTTGTTATAAAGTCTCCTTGGAGCCTTCTCTTCTCCAGGCTGAACAACCTCAATTCTCTCAGCCTGTCTTCATAAGGGAGGTGCTCCAGTCCCCTGATCATCTTTGTGGACCTCCTTTGGACCTGCTCCAACAGGTTCATGTCCTTATGTTGGGGGCCCTGGAGCTGAATGCAGTACTCTATATGGGGTCTCATGAGAGCAGAGTAGGGGGGAAGAATCGCCACCCTCAACCTGCTGGTCACACTTCTTATCACACAGCTAAGGATACAGTTGGCTTTCTGGGATGCATATGTACATTGCTGGGTCATGTTGAGCTTCTTGTCAACCAAGACCCTCAAGTCCTTCTCCTCAGGGTTGCTCTCAATACATTCTCGGCTCAGCCTGTATTTGGTTTTGTGATTACTCCAACCCGTGTGTAGAACCTTGCACTTGGCCTTCTTGAACTTCATGAAGTATTCACAGGCCCACATCTTATGCACACTGACATCTGTTGCATATACCATAGAATTAGAGAATCATAGAAGCATTTATATTGGAAAAGACATTAAAGGTCATGGAGTCCAACGGTAAACCTAACGTAGCTGAGTCTACCATTAAACCATGTCCCTAAGAGCCCTCTTCATGTCTTTTAGATATGCCATCTGCATGTCTTTTAAATACCCCCAGGGCTGGTGACTTAAGCACTTCCCTGGGCAACCTTTTCCAGTGCCTGACAACCTTTCCAGTGATTAAATTTTCCTAATGTCCAATCTAAACCTCCCCTGATGCAACTTGAGGCCATTTCTTCCCCTCCTATCAGGGTGTCAGAAGAGACTGACACCCACCTCACTACAACCTCCTTTCAGGTACCTGTAAAGAGCAATAAGGTCTCTTCTGAGCCTCCTTTTCTCTTAACTAAACAACCCCAGTTCCCTCAGACACACATTATAACACTTGTGCTCTAAACTCTTTACCAGTTTCATTGCTCTTCTTTAAACATGTTATATATCTGTTACTGATGTCAGAATTTGATACTCAGGTAAGGGAATGGGAGTCACTAATTTGAGTGTTGGAGATTTCATGTCAAGTGTGTTCCATGGGAATTTTTCAGTTTTTTAAGTACTCTAAAAGAGAGCCTCGCACACCTCAATCTTGTCCCTTCTGCTTCTAAGTAACCATTGACTTTGAGGGTAGCTCTGAAAGCAAGAAAGAAATGTTTTAGATTTATCATCAGCTCTACTGTCTAACAGAATTTGACAGCATGAAACTATGAAATGGATAGAGTGATTAAAATTTAAATCCATCGATACTTACAGCAGGTATTAAAGACAATGCACTGTCTAAGCCAAAAGTAATTGGAAAGAGTTAAGGCAGAAGCACTGAACCTTTGGGGTCCATCAATTTAAATTCATTTGCTCTGGTTTTATGGATCAGTACTTGGTCTCTTCACTCTAGTGTCTAAGAAATGTCAGTCCTTCTAGTGACAGCTCTTGAATAAAATGACCTGCATATGTAACTATAATTTCAACGCTTTTCCAGTATTTTAATATTTAACCACACAATGTGTGTCTGTTAGAATTAGGTTCATGCAGTGGCAGAGTACAGCTTGCTTTGTTTTGCCTTGACATAGAAAGTCTCATAAAATCCAGTCGACCACTCTTCCATGGTGCATTTCTATATCATTTGAATAGCTCCAGCTGTGTAAAACAGTCATGGTTTACCTCTTGCCATATATGTTTTTAGGAAGTATATATTTATACACCAAACAGCTAAATTATGCAAGATACATAAACATATTTTTAACACAGCTGGAATTACTGTACTAACAATGGAACTGATAGAAACCACAGAAACATTGACACTAAAAGCTGGTGACCAAATTATACATTATATTTGTTCATCACAACCAGAATACAAAATATACATTACACACAACAGCTCTAAATATTGCACTTTAAGGACACAGGAAAGATTGCCTAAATTTCTATATAGAACATACTCCTAATAATGATTAGGAGTGAGATGATATTTTCCATAGACTGAAACAGGGTTAGGCTATAGCTGTTCTACTATATTTAATGAGAATAAAATGTTTTAAATGTCAATCAATTCAAAGTCAGACTTTGAAAGATAACTTTATTTGTAACCCTAACAGTTTTCTCTTATGTACATAAATGTATGCGCAGATGCATCAATGGTACATTGTATTTGTTTATATATAGAGTTGTACTTAGATTGATAAAAATACATTGATGTTTCAAATATTTTCATAATCAAATTTTAGAGACACAGGAATGAGAATGGAATATTTTAAAATCCATTGGATTTTATAAGCAAGGAAGTTAAAACAAATACGCAGTAAAGATTTCCTCCAGTTTCCTAGTAAAGGAGACATTTTCAGGATAGCTTGTGAGAGTGGTTAAGCAACAGTCATTACTGATGAAGAGCTTTGTACAGAGCATGCTTGAAAGTTTTATGGTTCTTTTAGTTCTGAAATTAGTTATCTGTCTCATAATGCTGAAACCATAATAAAAGATTTGAGGCAAAGTTAAAACTTACATTCCATTTGATAGGCTGAAATATATATGGAAAATATAATAAAATGATGTCTAAAAAAAAAAGTCTTATTTTAGCAAATCAAGGTCATTAAAAAAAAAAGGAAAACTTCTACACTATAACCATTTTTTTATTATTCATATGAAAAATCCACTAAAAATTTGCAAAAAGGAAAAGTGGCTCATCATCATTTTACAGGTTAAGTCACTCCATCAGGAAAGAAGAAAAATTGACATGTGACATCAGTGATGTGTCACATTTTACAAACAGCAGGGACGAAATGCCACATCAGTGTGCAGGAGAGAAAAATGTAGGGTAAAATTTGTACAAATTATATCAAGATCTAGTCAGTACAAATACAAAAGTTTGTAGGAACCACTGTTTATTTGTAATAGATCAGATAAAATTCACGACCTAGACTTGACACTGGGTGTACATGTATTTTTGTAATTCAAAATGATGTTTTCTTTTGAAAGCCAGACAATTTTACTTCAGATTTTTCTGACATGAAGGAATACTGCAGCCACTGATAGACACCATTTCCATTTATCTTAAAAATAACTGTCCATGGCATATCTAAACTTGTGATACGTATACAATAATCTACTAAATTCCATGCAAATACAATGAAAGCTTCTAAAACTATTTTTCAAATAAGGTAAAAATTCTAACAGAAAGAGGCTCTAGGCCTGCAGAATAGTAATGCACCTGCTGAGTTAAATAAAAATATGATTATGTTCTCCTTAGAACTAGAGTTAGGCTTAATAACCATGTAGGTATCTACTGTAGTGAGCCTTTATCATGCCGATGTAACTTACCTCTTGTATCTCTCCTTTTTTTCCATTGCATTCATTTAATAATACTAACAAGTAATTCAGCCCCATATAATTCAGCCCTAAGTATCTACTGTAGTGAGCCTTTATCATGCTGATGTAACTTACCTCTTGTATCTCTCCTTTTTTTCCATTGCATTCACTTAATAATACTAACAAGTAATTCAGCCCTATATTATCTGTTTGCACTAAATTACCAATTAAATTAGTGGAAAGTCTTGGAACATGTACCTTGTGGGATGTTCAAATATTGTATAAAAAAATGATACTTGTCATCGTTTGAGCCTGTGCTCAGCAGCTAAACACCACACAGTCACTCACCCACCCTCCCCCTACTTGGGAATGGGGAGGGAATCGGAGGGGCAAAGGGAGACTCACAAGTTGAGATAAAAACAGTTTAATAACAGTAACAGAACAATACACTGACAGCAATATCAGCAGGTAATGTACAATACAGCTGCTCACCACCCACCCACCAACACCCACCTGCTCCCAGCTGGTGATCCCAAACACAAAGCCACCACAGCAACACTCACCAAAAGTGACAGCCCCTCCCCCCTCACTCCTGCCTTTATATAGTGAGCACAATGTCACATGACATGGAATATCGGCCAATCGGGGCCCAGCCCTCCAGCTGTGCTACCCCCACCCCCACACACAGGTGAGGGCACTAGGACCTGGGGAGCCCCTGGGGTCTCAGTGTGCTGCAGCACTCCTTCTGCTGCCAAACCAACAGGAACTCTAGTCCAGCCCCAACCAGGACATACTAATATTACAGGCTGAGTAAATAGGTAATGAAAAACATTCCTACAAGCCAAATGGGGATGAAACTTCATCTTTAACTAATTTGTAATTTCAGTCCCAGACCTGATACAATATCTTTGATAGCCAAATATGTCCCGTGCAGCTCAACAGATACAGGGTTGATTCATCAGGATTCCACCAATGTGTACAATATGTGTCTCTGTGGCACTGACAGATACCAAGGGACAAAATCTTGGCTGCTTTTAAGGCAATAAGAGTGTTGTCGGGAATTTTCTGGTGGCTAAGGTTTTGTGCAATATCTCTTAAAACCTGGTGTATTACCATGGCATTTATTGAAAGTATAGGCTCTGAAATTTGTCATTGCACCTGTAAACATCCTAAAAATCCATAGGTGAAAGAGACTGGGGAGTAAAACCTCACCTGGTATTTATCCTTACCCATCTTAATGGAATTTAATGTCACAATCCTAATGCCTCTTTTCAGTAAAAAGATAGATATATTGAGCAGCAATGGTGAATATAATATTTTTAGCAATTTTGAATATAATTTTATATTTGTACAAAAACAAACAAAAAAGGAAACAATTAATTTAAAAGTTTTCAAGAATATTACTATTTTAGACTAGTTTAGACAATTAATTTTGTAACAGTCTCTAGAATCCAGGTCTTAAGTGGAAGAGCAAAGATGAAGCTTACTTGCCCATTCTTCTGCCTCCAGTGCACTCATCATTTGATGTGTAATATTTATTTCACCTGTCAAAGCATTCAGTTATTAATGAACAATTCCTGATGCACAGTCATTAGCCATGAAATATGGAACTTTAATGTTTCACATGTTAAGTACATTGCTCTTGTGCTTCCATTATATTTTCCAAGATTTGTTTTCATGTTCCTTGCATCTTATACAGTTCAAGATGGGAAGGAGTCATCCTAAGACTACTAAGATCCTTAGAAGGGTAACAAGGAGACAAGAAGATTATAGGACAGATTGGTTTGTTTCATCCTTCATTGAAGGGAAAAACCTTCCTAGTCCCATAGATGATCAAAATTACACATCATAACACTTGAGAAACAAGCCTGGAAGGGTTCCAGGGAACCATGAGACATCATTGTGCTTGGGGGGAGTGAGGAGGGGAGAAGAACCCTTCTTAATTATTTTTAATGCCTTTCAATTGCAGTTACTATTAGTAATGTGTCAAGACATTTGGCATTGTATGTTGATTTGGTCAAAAATTTTAGAGGATATGCTCTTTAAAGTGCACATACGTGTTTGTCAATATTTTTGACCATCATGTATATAATAGGAAGTAAAGAAAACAGGCAAAGCAGTACAGAAGCTCATCCACCCATTATGATCGTTCTGGCATTAAAGTTCACTGACTAATGGATTTCTGATGCAGATGGAAGTTTTTGCACCACTGAGATATTGCTTTGAGAGATCAGGCACTATAGCTTTGACTGTTAGTCTTTCAAGCCTGAAGAGTTTTCTTTTATGGCTTCAAGCGAAGCCTTTCCAGAGAAATTAGATATTCACAGCAACCAAAACTTTAATACAGGATAAAAAAAAAAAAAAAAAAAAAAGGGAATGTGGTAGGATTTCTTGAGGATCAGGGACATGCACTGATCCTACAGGGTTTGGACAATCCAGGCTGGGCCTCAGAGCAGAAAACTGCCATGTGATAATCTTGCCCTTGAGGTCACCTTGAAGGGCAAGAATGAGGAAGTCAAGCTAGTGCTTCCTTCCTGTTTGAATGGCCAGATGCACTAACCGCAAAGTAGATTTAGTTTGTATACGCGTACTAACGATGCAAACCTATCACAGAACTTCTGGGTGCGTGATAAGTGCCTTTAGCCAAAAAGGCTATATATATACTTATATATAAAAAATCCTTGTAAACCATAGAGCGCGTGACCGTCTGGCTCTGTATATCTTGGTGCTCTTCGGGCAAATAAACGAGAACGACTTTCATCGCATCGATGTGATGTTGTTACTCGGGCCTTGTCTCCATATGGGGTCCCTCCTAGAAAGGAAAACTTCCTTTCTTTTTTAATTACAAAAGACTTAAGACTTAACAAGCTTGCTTCAATGGTGCAAAAAAAAAAAAAATCAAGTTAATTTGACAAAAGTAAAATTCGTAAAAGACAAATGAAGATCCACCAGGTCCTCATAATGAAAAGTCATCTTCAAAGTAAAATACTTCAGTAATTTGAATTATAGTTCCAAAAGTATTAAAAATAACTACTAAATGTTTGTAAATAATGCCACAAGATTTCTGAGTTTATAAGCTACCATGTACTTTAACATGTTAAAATTAAATGGACAGGTATCTGCACACACAGTTCTTAAGAGAAATAAATACAACAATTAAACACTGATAAATGACCCCTAAGATATATATTTAGAAACATGAAAAAATCAATTCTACCATCTACAATACCTCTACTGTCTTCAGTGAACACTGAATTATGTTGTGAAGATCCTCCTTTGATTATCAGCATCCTCTCTTACTTTTCCGTATTCTTTCTTTCTATTTATTTTACAGAATTTAGTAGTATTTATTATACAATAAAGTGTTTGAAACCCAAAGAGAAATCACCTTTTATTATTACTTTAATCTTCTATTTGAAAAATGTTTTTAATTTCTGTGGACAACATTGAAATATATTGAATAAATAATGCACTTAATTCCAAAAGGAAGGCAAAGAGATGCACTGATAATAGAAATCTGAGTAAACCTGCCTATCCCTTTAATAGTCTAAATGATGGCACAGAAGCACTGGAACACATTCATGGAACTGGTGAAACACAGAAAACTCTAGTATAATTTATAAGACGGGTGACACACTTTATTTAGGATTGTAATAAATGATTAACTTGGGAGCAACATATAATACTTAAATGAAATCCCAACATAGTAGAGAAAGGCAAGTGCCTCTACATGGTTACTCAGAGTATGAAGCTAAATGTATTAATACCAATATGTTCTGCATGCCTCAGTGTCCGACTGTCTTGGAGGTAGAAAAGGGCCACAACACCTCCTGATTCACAGGGTCCATCTCCAGGAAAGCACATTTAAGGTCTGGAGGGCATGTGAGAGCCTAAAGAAGAGATCTTGATCTGTCTGTCATACTCAAGACACACAGATGGGGGAAGTGAGGGCATTTGTGTGCTTTGGGATACACCATTGTAGGACAGACTTCCTGCTGTCTACAGAGTCAGCACAGGAGCCTGCATGTCCCAGCACTGTCAGGAAAGTATCTGAGAGTTTCCCAGGCTCAAAACTGTATAATTAATGAATGTTGCCCTTTTTCAGTAGTTATTCTCCATTAGTCTTTGATCTCATTACTATCTTCTATTTGTCTTTTTCAGTTCATTTCAGATGTCACTCACAACACTTCAGTTGCTTAAAATAATGAATACTGCAATTATTTCTTTTAATTAACAATATAGTTTTCATATACTGATTGTATGTGCTGTATCGCCTTTCAACTGAGCAGGTCAAGCAAGAATTCTTTTTTTATTTAAAATACTCATACAAGGCAAAACATTGCTGCTGGTACTCATTCTCTTCTCAACACTTAATAAAATATAGCTTTCTTTTATTTCATAAAATTCATGTTTATAAGACTACACATACTGGCCTCTGTATCTAATGTAATTGTTTCTTCAATGGTACACTCACTCTTTGTCCTAATATCTTGCTTTCTGAAGCCCTGCATTATTTATCTGCTTTAGCTGAGTTATTGTTGCGTTTTGTGGATTATAATGAGAAATATCTCAGTGCTATGTCTAAGCTTCTTCATTATTATTTATTACCATCAGTCTCGCCTATCTGTATCTGACCAAAATGTTTGCCCCTTTTTGCATCTGAGATACACTTTATGGAGACCATGATCAGATTTGTCTATTAAAATTCCATGTTATATTTTATAAGAAAAAACACAATCTGATATGCCATAGTTACATTCACTCAAAAATGTCATTTACTGAAACTTTATATATATGACTTTTTGTGCAATAAGCTAAACTAGTATATTTTCAGCCCAGACTCCTAACTACAACTCCTCTACATGCTTGATATGTCCTTTGCTTTTGCTGGAAATGTACCTTTAATAACAGGTGTTATTATTTTTAAGCTTGTTTAATTTTGTTCAGATTTAATGGACTGAGATCCTTTAAGTAAGTAGTGAAAAGTAGCACAGACTTGACCAGAGGTTGCACTTATTCGGTCTCTTTTTTTCATTAGTAACAATATTTTTGCTATTTTCATTGTGTTCTTTCAGCCCTGTTTTGATGTCTAGACAAAATCAATCTACTTGTGCTAAATACAGGATTGATTAAACTTTTACTGGGTGTGCATTATTCTGCTTTTTGTCTAAATTCCTCCTGCCTACCCCACATTAACATTTACTGTTTTAAACAACTTCTATGTAAATAATTATTAATGAAAATTATGCAAAAATTCCTTTGCTAACAGATCACTGAATGAGAAATTAATGGAAATTAAATTAAGGATTCAGGATTTTAGTTGAATAACTACATTTTAAACTGTCATTTTAGGTTTGCTTAGTAATTTTGTTTTAGTTTAAAGTAAGTCTTGTTTGTTTCCATAGAAAAGGATCACATTACCTTCTCTAAGTAATGTTATCTAGAATTTGGCCTTATATAATCCTTATTCTGTATTCAAAGTATTTAAGTCTCCTTGAAAATCATTCCACTTACTTTGGTAAACTCAAAGGAAGTTTTAATTTATGTCAACAGATGAAAATATACAGTCCTAAGAGCAAGCTCATTCACTCGCAATAAACAGGTGGACTAATCATAGATACTGGGGTGGCTATGCTCTTAGCTTTAAGTTCAGTCTTGGAGAGGTAAAAATTTCCCCAGATAAGAGTACTATTGCAGTGTGTGGGTCCAGGGAAGTCCTTTCAGGCTACAGAGCTGTTGGCTGTTAACTGCTTTCTCCAAAAACTGTTGCTATTAACCCTAGCTCTCTGCTGTCAAATATGCCAAGGGCGGCAATGGCAACACAATTTCTGTGTGCTGTGCCTGCAGCCTTTGATATGTTGTCTGGAAGAAACTGGATCTTTAAGTGAAAGACTCATGAAGAGAAGGCTAGGATTTCAGTGAAAACCACCTCCCTCCCTCAAATCTGAAAAATATAAATGGGGGAAATCACAATCAAATTTTAACAAAAAATGTGAGCACCAACCAGAAAAATGTCTGCATTCGTTGTTTGGCTCAATGTTGGCATATTTCTATGTTGTTAATTCAGAGCTAGACATCCAGCTCTATAGCTTGTTCAAACTTCAGTAGAACTGCCTTTTTGGTCATAGAGCTTGTACCCTTATGAGCAGAACACCTTCAGTTGTGTCATTCAAAGAATGATCTCCTGAATTAGGTGGTTTTAATCCTAACAGTAATATGAATAGATTCATTTTGTCAGGGCTACACTAGCCATCTACTCGTCAACAGAGAAATGAAGCTTTAATGTATTTACTTAATTAATGCACCTTCATGACATCACCATGGAAAACAAGTACAATCAACTCTATTGCAGTTTATCAGGTCAATGATCCTTGATCTAAAAGAGATTTATGTAGAGCCTGTAATGAAGCAGTAGCAGCTGTGAGGGAGTTTCTTTGAGTACTTTTTAATCTCCTGTTTTTAGCAGTAAAATATTAAGATCTTGAATTGAATTGAATATAATAACTGACAAAGCATGCTGTGCTCAAAGGACTCTTCAGAATATAGGGAGTAAATAATGTGTGTTTGCCAAATATACTTTAATGTAGAATAACGGTTTGACTGAGAACTTTGTGGGCCACAAATATCACAAGAACATGTTCCAGTCAAACTTTTGGAATATGTTAATTTATGTGGTTACTTAGTTTATTGGAAGGCCAAAGAAACACTAGAAACATTAGAATTTCACAGGCTTGCTACATTTTAAAGCTCATTACCAAAGATAGAGATTTGCACTGACAACGTCCCAAATGCAAAACAGTAAAAGCAGGATAAGAGAAAGGGGACTCCAGATTCTTTATTACTCAAATTAATTTATAATACTAAAGTAGAAGATATATAATTAGGGCTGAAGTATAAAACAATAATTGATCCTATAACATATTTTAAATGGTATATAAATTGCTACAACACTAAAGGGATTAAAAAGTCAGATTATTAATCTTTATCTTTCTTTATGCAACAATACTGTTGTTGAATAAAGGTACTAAAATAAAAAACTTCTATCTGTCTGTAGCATGCACTTAGATTAAAAAAGTCTTTGTGGCCTGTTCCTATTAACTCTTATGTTTTGTCTGCTCTGTTTTACTGGTGGACAACCAGCATGCATCAAACTCTTTATAACCACTCAGAAAACCTTAAACAAATACACACATATATATATATATATATATATATATATATAAAAATATATATATTCATATGCCTCCAAATGATGTTTTTCTTTTTCAGTAACAGTCAATATATCTTCATGTTTGTATACTGTTCAAAGCAGGCAGCAAAGGGCTACAGAAATCACCCCTGTATTACAATACCAACTTTATTATAAATTCACATGTATTTTTATCTTTTCTGATGATAGGATCATTTCTAGAGTTCTTCCTGAAAGTTGAATTCTTGTGTTGAAACACAAACATGGCAGTACCAGTGTGACCAGATTTAAATATGATGATATGTATCTTAGCTAAGAAGTTTTATATCTTTGAGATTTTGCTGTTGTTGCTTGTGTCTTTATGGGTATCTTGGTATAGGTTTCATATTTTCTACTTTTTCCTCAGTTGAATTAAGATAAGAAAATAGAGATTCTGATGTAATAACAGAGCTCCCAGTTGTCTTTGAGAAGATTCAAAGTATAATGGAACAAGCAGTAAAATTGCAAGATTTAGAAACAATGCTGGGGTAGATTCTCCTGCAATGTCAGCTGTAGCCACTGAATGGGCCTTCTGGACAATTTTGTAACCAAATCTCCATTTTGGTTCCACTTGTCTCATTGATCCTCAGCCTGCTTATCTTCCTGTCAAAAACAGCACCCCAAATTGTTGCCACTTTAGGTTCTTGAACTTACTACTTGATATAGATGTGTTTCTGAGTAGTCATTTTTCTCGAAAATAAAGTGTCACAAATGGAAGACTTGTAAATATAAGCCAACTCTACAGTGGTGACAAGCTTTGTTTTCTTGCTAGTAAGACTTTTAAATTGTATTGCTTGGTTGCGGATTCTCACACTGTGCTGCTGTATTCAGAAACCATTATCACTGTAGGAAATAATAGCATGTGGATACATTAATTAGTAGTTTTGCACAATAATGATGAAGATAAGGTATATCTACATCTCTGTGATTCACAGTGATGTGAATCAGAATAGCTACAGAATGACATCACAATTCAAGTTATTGCATTTTATTGTAAATAAATTCATCTGCTAAATAATGTGGGCTAATTGTAAATAATGAGGGCTAGCAAGAGATACCTAGAAAGATAAATTTAAATGAAGTTATTTGACACTGAAGTTCATATGAGAGACTTACCACCTTATAGGTCTCAGACATGTCACTGGACTTTGTTTCTGCATCTCCAAAGAAATATTTGGGGTAACAGTTAATAGTTTCTCAGAGGATGATGATTATTGAAGGTAAAGTTGCTGTGGTGTCCAACCACTTAGAATTATTATCACTAAAGTTTGTATACTAAATTCAGAAAGATAAATGGTGTAATTTAAAAAAAAAAAAACTAATGGTCTAAGGCTATTAAACATTAACAGTTGACCTTAGCTGTTTCTATCAATTTTAACAAGCTATTTCTAAAGAAACTAGAAGATATGAGGAGGAGAGTGTAAATCCAAACAACATTACTAGACTGAGTTTGAAAAATTCAGAGAGCATCAGATTTTTTTCTTTCCTCAAATCTGTGACTCTTTGCATGCAGTTTCCTTAAATACCTACCTTACCCTTTGTACTAGACCAATTTTTTACAATGAAACCAAAAAATAGCATAAATATCACCATAAATACTCACCCACATTTTTTATAATAAATATTGCTGCAATGAGAATTGAAAATTAAAATCTTCCCTCATATGTGAAGTCTAAATACAGTCAATATGATTTTGTTTATATTTAATTTGAAACTGGCCAGCATTTTGTATCTAATACAGAGAGATTCAGCTGTGTGGAATGAAATAGTATAAATATAAGCTCTCAAATATAGCTTGGTAGAAACTTCTTTAGAGTTATACAAAATATTTGAGGTTTTGTAATGGAAGTAGGGAAGGAAAAGGCCTCTTCAAGAGACTAGTTATTGAAACATCATTGGAGATAAAGTCAACTTGAAATACTGTCAGAGATAAAGTCACTGTCCTTGTAAATAGGTATACATGTAAGCATGCCTGTGTGTTTATCGTTTGTGCGTGTGTGTCTGTGTTCAGGAGTCATCCTCAGTTACATCATTTCTGTACATGTAGCAAAATCCAGGCATGCCTTTTCTTCCTCATCCCTGGTTCACCACATGTTTAGTATAGAAAAATCAAGTATAACTAATATGGGGGACACAGAATGTCTGGTGTGTTGCCACTCTGGATAACCAACAGATCAGGACAACAGGAACACTTCTGTAACACAGCAGCACTCTGTGAAAGCCTGGTGATGAACAAGGAAGGAAATAATGTAATTGCATATGACTGTGATTGAATGTGATTGGAAAGAGGATTGCAAGAGAAAGGTAAGAAAGTGTAAAGCTAAGCATGAGCACAAGGCTGGAAGCAGGAGAGTGGGGTGGAATGCTCTATTGAAGTGGCCTTTGTGAATATCATTTTTTAATAGCATACATAAAACTCATAGTGCCTATCCCAGAATTTAGGTATCCATTATTTTTCTGTTTTATTTCCTTTAAGTCTGGAATGTTATAAACCAAAATAGTTGTAATGGGTTTTCCATAACAGTAATGAAAAGTAGTAGTCCTCCCTAAGAATACTAGGCTTTAAGACATAAAATACATGTTTATTTGGTGATTATACTGAGACAATAATTAAACCCCACAAAGTGCTGTACATAATCCTGGAGTTCTGTTTAAGTAGCATAATGAGTTTAAATTTCAGTTGTCTCTTTCAGACCTCATCTATTGTCATGACTAATAAATTGTACAATAAACTTTGCTAAGAAACACAACATTTACTTTTTTTACAATGCTAAGGAAAGACACAAATCTTAAATTACCTTTAAAAGTGTTTCACAAGAAGCAAATGGTCATAATTTGTACTTTAACAATGTTTTTTGTTTTGAGCATCAGTCTTAAAAACTCTCATACACTTTAGGTACTAACAGTCAAATCAACTGATTTCACTTTTCCAGTTGGGTTGTATTGTTACACCTTGCACTCACCAGGCATTCAGCTCAGCATATACAAATATCCACATGTATAAAAAATGCAATATTTCTTCAGCACTTAAGATAACACAAGGAATAGAAGAGAGTGAAGCCACTTATCTAAAAGATTGCTTGCTTCCTGATTTGCATAAGCTTTGCAATGTATAAGTGCTGGCTCAAGAGAATTTAGAGGTCTCCGAAAATATTTTGAATCCTTATGTGAATGAAAAAAAAAAAAAAAACCAGTTAAAATGCAAATCCTTGGTACTAGCTAAGGTACTTTTTTTTAAAAAAAAAAAAAGTATTAGATAGGAAGGATACTAAATAAATTATCCAAGAGAATATGGATCATTTGCTGGCCTTTACTATGAAGCCAGTAGTTGTCTACTGTTGTCTTTACTGTACAGTTCCCAGTAATTCCACAGTGAATAATTCCAACTTGTAATAGGGTTTTTCATGAAGACACTTCCAGATTGGAGCTTATCATTATATAGTCAGAAAAATATGAGATGTTTAAAATGTACAGGAGGGGTAGTTGTGTATACATTGTAGAAACATTCATTTAAGGGTTTATACTGAAAGACCTATCTTACTGATCTTATGTTTGCATTATTTTTATTAAGCAGACATTGTAGTGTCTAGGGAATCAGGTCTCTTTTGTCCTAGGAGAGACCCTGTGCCCTAATCATGTGGCCAGATGTTAAAACAACCTTATTTTTGTTGTTGTTGTTGTGGTGTTTTGTTTTTTTTTTTTTTTTTTTTTTGTTTTATTTATTCCAGGCAATGTGTATTGTTTCTGCAGCACCATTTCTGGAACTCACTTTTCATTGACGGTTACATCATGCTCCCACAAAAAAATGAGGTCAAGTCTCTGCTATCATCTGGGTAAAAGTGGGGTAAGCTTCTAGCTATGCATACCAGCCTGATCCTTCCTCAGTTCTGGTGGAGTTGAGATGAGGAGACAATAAGAATTACAGAGGCAGGGACAAAAGCAGAATCTTGAGTGTCTGTTTCAGTGTCACTAAAGTTAGTATCCTTAGTTTATAGGTTGATAGTTGAGCAGAGATTGAGTTCCGTGTGGTTTTAGCTCTAAGAATATTGAACCTCACAATATTATTAGAATATGATGGGAGTAATGCAAACTTTACTGTTTCCCATATGTGCTATGCTGTCTGTCTTACATGAGGTTAGGCTTCACACACACAGAATACAAAAATTTTGCTCCCTTATGCAAATGTTCATGCTGAAATTCCCATTTTTGGCATCAGTCAGGAAGCTACAATTTCAGGACAATATAAATATAAAATAGAGTTTCAAGAGATCCAGCTTCTATTGCAACTCTTTCATTTAATCACTGATAAATCTGTTTATTTTAACCTCCTGACTTCACTGTAAGAATGAAAAGAATTATTGTTCAGGACTATCACTGTCAAGTCATACAAAATATTCACTCTCAATATGTTTTTGTACAAAATATTTACTGTCACTGTGTTTCCTAAAATTTCTTTGTTTCGTTGTTTTACTGGTTTGGTTTGGGGGACTTTTTTTTTTTTTTTGTTTCATTAAATAAAAGCAGTTCTATGGTAGGTTAGCTACTTATAATAATTTAAATCTTAATATAATTTTTTTCTACTACATTAACTTTGCAATTAAGAGTGAGAATGGTGATCATGTCTGACAACATTCACAAGCCAGACTTCTAATTCCATGATTAGCTGATGGCAAGAGAATTAAAAACAGGAAGTTTGACTTGTTTGCCCCATAGAAATGTTTCAGGAATGAATAGGAATTACTGGAAAAATAAAAATCCAACACTAATTGTCCACATGTGCCCCAAAATACTGAATCAGTTAAATCTAGTTTATAGTATACTAATTCTTGATATGAATTCTCAAAGATTATTTACCAATAGTGACAAAACTATATATATAAAAAAAGACAGGTTTTCTTTTATATATTACATTATTGTATGGGAAACACTGCTGTCTATACTTGGAAAAAAAATGTTTGCATACATTTGTCTCAATATTCTTGGTAGTATTTTCTAGGTAAATACAATAGGTTTGTATCAGTTTCCATAGAAGTCAGTGCTAATCCTGTTTGACTTTGTATGACTCAAGCTTGTATGCGTTTTCATGATCAAATTTTCCCTTAAATCTTTGTCATGCCATTCTGAAGTTGACTAGATTTTTCACAGTGGAAAGACTTCTTTAGCCTAAGATGGGATGGGAGGAGTGATGTCTAAATTAAAATTAAAATTAAAAATTAATAATAAAATTAATAAAATTATAATTTCTTTTATCCAGTATATTTTGTTGTTTGGCAAATAAATAGACCTCTGTGATTCATGAGATCAATATCAAATTACAAGGTAAAGAGTTTCTTTCTCACATTTTGAAGATATGACCTTTGCAGCTTTCCCACAAAAGGCCTCAATATAATTTCTTCTTCCTTGTATCAAATCAAGTTTCTGTCTGTGCTCAGATGAGATTGCTTGAACCTTGCAACTCATGGATTTGGAACTGAATATTTTTCCCATTAATAAAAGACAGTTTGTCTTGCTTAGTATGGGGAAAACTAAGGTAGTCAGAAATTCACAAATGAAGTGCTGTATATATTCTACCACCGTTGAGCCCAAGCTAGCAAGAAATTCAATATTCATTCAGAAAGCAGGGAAATGTTCATATAATACTGTGCTATATAATTTTAAATTCTTTAATTTCTGTAGTCCAGAGAACTAAATTTTTTATTATTCTCTGCATACATTTGAAAATGTCATCATTCTTTGTGACAAGAAAGGGGGAAAGGTGTATTACTGTTTGTAGGTATAAACTCTACAACTGTGCCATGAAAATTATAAATTATTCACACCAGAAACTGTTTATAGATCTGCATTTATATTATTTAGAATTATGAGAATTCAGTCTTGACAGGTGCTTTGGCACTGCTTTAGTAGATTTGATAATAATAACAGTAGTGTATATAGATAAAAAAATCTGCTCTGATTGCTTTCAAAGGTAATAGGGCTGTTTCACTTGGGAAAAGATTTCAGAGAGTAACCTTGGATAAAGTCAGTGTTATGGCTGAGAGACAAAAGAAACCCTCATGTACCTGCCTCCAGATCTTAATCTCTCTATATATAGAAGGCAGACTTAGATCCTAGTTTCTATGTCTCATTTCTTTATCTCATGAGCAAAAGAAATGTGAATCTCTTTAATGCTGCCTAATCCATAATATTCAAGGGAGGAGTTGATTTTTTTTGCTCTGTGATTATCTGCATGTCAGTCACAGAATCACAGAGTGGTTGAAGTTGGAAGCTACCTCTAGATGTCATCTGGTCCAATCCTTTTGCTTTAGAAGTGTCACCTTGATCAGGTTGCCCAGGACTATGTCCAAATAGCTTTGAAATACCTTCAAGTATATTCTACAACCTCCTTAGGAAATTGGCTCCAATATTCAGTCATCTTCACAGTAAAAAAAATGTTTCCTTATGTTCAGACAGAGGCTTTTGCCCTTCATTTTGTGTTTGACTCTTGTCCTGTCACTGAACATCACTGAAAAGAGCCTGGCTACTTCTAGACCTGCTTTTCATGTATTTAAATACACTGATAAGATCCCCCTTGAGGTCTCATAGCTCCCTCAGCCTTTCTTCATAGGAGATATGCTCCAGTCCTTTAGTCATTTTAGTAGCCCTTCACTGGAGTTTCTGGAAGCTCTATGTCTCCCTTGTACTAAGGAGCCTAAAACAAGGCACAGTACACCAGGTGTGATCTCACCAGTGCTGACCTTCCTTGATCTATTGGCAACACTCCTCCTAATGCAGCCCAGCATACCACTAGCCGCCTTTGCTTCAAGGCCACATTGGTGACTCATGTTCAACCTGGTGTCCACCAGGATGCCCCAGGCCTTTTCTGTAGAGCTGCTTTCCTGTTGGGTGGTCCCCAGCATATATTGGTGTATGGGGTTGTCCCTCCTCAGGTGCAGGACTTTACAATTCCCCCTTGTTGAACTTCATGAGGTTCCTATCACCTCACTTCTTCAGCCTGTCAAGGTCCCTCTGAGTGGCAGCATGACTTTCTGGTGTATCAGTCACTCCTCAGGTTTGCATCATCAGTGAAGTTGCTGAGGGCAAACTCTGCTCCACCATCCAGATCATGAATGAATATGTTAAACAGGATCTGACTGAGCATTGACCACCAGAATACACCTCTGGTTACTGGTCTCTGACTAGACTTCATGACACTGATCACCACACTCTGGTCCTGGCCATTTAGTCAGTTTTCAATACACCTCCACTGTTTGCTCATCCAGCTCATACTTCACCAGCTTCTCTGTGAGGATTTTAAGGGGGACAATGTAAAACTCTTACCAAAGTCAAGGTAGACAATATTCACAGCTGTCCATATACCAAGCCAGTCATTTTATTGTTGAAAGTTACCAGGTTGGTCAAGCATAACTCCCTCTTGCTGACTGCTCCTGATGGACTTGTCTTTCACATGCCTGGAAATGGTTCCCAGGATCAGTTTCTCCATCACCTTCCCAGATATCAAGGTTAGGCTGAATTCACTGTAGTTTCCCAAGCTCTCCTTTCTGCATTTTTTGGAGATGAGTAACATTTACTTTCTTCCAAGCACCTGTCCCAATTGCCATGATCATTCAAAGGTTATTAAGACTGGCCTCACAGTGACATAAACCAGCTAGTTCAGCACTCATCCCATCAGGCCCATTGAATTAATTTATGTCCAGTTTGCCTAAGTATTCTGTGTCCTGATCCTCTCCCACCAAGGGTACGTATTCCTTACTTCAGCCTGGTCTCTGAGGCCTGGGATTCCTGAAAGGTGGTCTTTCTAGAAAAGACTGATGTGAAGAAGGCATTCAGTACCTCAGCTTTTATCTATGTTCTGTGTAACCAGGTCCCCTGCCTCACTCAGCAGTGGGTATGTGTTTTCCCCAGTCTCCCTTTTATCACCTGTGTACTTATATAAGACATTATTGTTGTCTCTGATATCCCTTGCCAGATTTAATTCCAGTTGTGCTTTGTCTTTCCTATTCCCCTGTCTGCGTGTTCAGACACTGTTTCTGTATTCCTCCCAGGTTACCTGTCTATGCTTCTACCTTCCATATACTTTCTCCCTGCTTCCACCTTTTGTGTACGTCAAAGGATTAAGTACAAACCCAAATCCAAATTAGCCTCTGTGTCAGATGATTGTAGTGGTTTAAGTCCAGAGGGCAGCTTAGCTCACACAACAACTTGATCAGTCTTTCCCTCCTCATGGGTGGAGAGGAGAAAATAAAAAAGGTTCAGGGATCAAAACAAGGACAGGGAGGCATGACTGAGCCATTATTGTCATGGGCAAAAGACAGACTCAACTGGGGAAGAAAGAACATCAATTTAATTTGAATGCCACAAACACCACTAATTTACCAACCAGCGTAGGACAGTGAGAAATACAACCACATCTTAAAAACACCTTTTCCCCAACCTTTCCTTCTTCTGGGGTTCAGCTTTACTCCTGATTTCTCTACTTCCTCTCCTCTGAGCAGCAAAGGGGGGCAGGGGATGGGGGCTGCAGTCATTTCATCACTTGTTGTTTCTGCTGCTCCATCTTCCTCAGGGGGAGGATTCCTCATACACTTCCTCTGTTCCACAGACTTCTCTGACATGAGTCCTTCCCACACAGCTGCAGCTCTTCATGAACTGCTCCAGTGTGGGATCCTCCACCGGTGGCAGGTGGGCATCTGCTCCACCGGTGACCTCCATGGGCTGCAGGGGGACAGCCTGCCCTCTCATCACAGGCTGCAGGAGAGTCTCTGCTCCAGTGCACCTCCCCCACCTCCTCCTTTTTTCTACTGACTTCAGTGTTTGCATAGGTATCTCTCTCACCACTACTCCTCCTCTCAGGTTCCGCTTATTAAATATGTTATCACAGAGGTGCAACCATTGTCTCTAATTGTCTCAGTCTTGGCCAGAGGCAGGTCCAATTTGGAGCCGGGGGTGCTTCAAGAAGATTCTCACAAGAGCCCTGCTACCGAAACCCCAACACACACAAAGGTCTAAGTTGCCATTTGCTACTAATATTCAGACTACTTGATAAGACTTATTTTACAGCAAGCTACACAGTCCCAAGGCTGACTGTCATGATCATCTCCTCTATGCTATGAGCATATTTCTCCTTAGACCCTTCTAGACTCATGTCACATTTTCCTATTAGTCACTAACTGATTTGTGCTTGAAGATGGACAGGAACTCAGAAATTTAACTTTCATTTGGAACATTAATGGTTAAGGGAAGAACATCACTCTAAAGTCAGTAAGAAGAAGAAGAAAAGATCAGTTTCAGCACTTATTTTCTCAAAAAAACCCCATCCATTCTTAAACAGTTTTCCAGCTCTGCCCAGGCAGCTCATAAATGCAAAGTACTCTACTTCTTATAAATCTAAACTGGGCAGGTAGCACATGAATTTTACAATCTGTTTATTCAGTAATACCAGTTACCCATTCTCAAAGTATTTTGTTTAGAAGAAAGACAATGTGTGCAGAAAATTAATCAATTCAATACTTTGTCTGGTGGTTAACTTTTGCTTCTCACATATTCTATGACTCTTAATTTGTACTTAGGAGCTCCAGTCATTTATTTACACAGAAAGCCACTTACTAACATTTCCAGTCCTCAAGGTTAGAGAGGAAAATACTTTAAAAATTAATCCTAAGTCTTCCAATGTATGTGAAAAGCAAAAAAAAATGCATCTTATTTAATTAATCCAAAGTCCTTTTTTTTTTTTTTTTTTTCCTCGAGGGTCCTGGTTTGTGTTATTGGAATGCTTTGTGTTTACAATACTGCCTATAGCTGTTGGGTCTTTATTTACTTATTGACTGAATAATAGGCCTACAAACTGACAACCTCAGACAGTTTTAATAGGAAAGATAGAAGATTGATTTCATTGGCATTTGCCTGACACTCAGATGTCACATAACTGTGTCTGAAAGGCCTAAAGCTGCCATCAAATTGGATTATAAAAAGAAGAGAATGTAATCAACAAGAAATGAATTCTAAAGGCTTTATTAATAGCTTAGATGGAAATCAAATTTGAGCATTTATATTGTAATTACATTCTGTCCACATCTTCTAGCCACTGTTAGTTTAAAGCTGCCTTGAAAATTTTATACATTAACAGATCCTCCCACCAGAACTAATTACCTTTAATCAATACTAACTCCTTGCTTTTATCACATTTCTCCCCAAACGTATATCAATCAAAAATGCATGCTGTAATTTGCTGCTGTTTCAAAAAATTTGAAGTCATATTGTACATTTTAATTAAAAAAATCTTCCTATATGCATATGTGGTTGGAAGTGAACTTGAATTGTCAATAACAAAGACAAAAAAGGTGTTTTAAAAAACAAAATTCTTTATCTTAAATTTTTGTTAAAGTATAGGAGGTTTTTCATGCTGTCAACTTCTGTGCTCTTGGAAGATCATTAGCTGGAAACATTTACTGTAACTCCACTGAAACACTTTGTTATATTAAAAGGGCCTCAAAATTGACAAGGAAAATAACAAAAATTGTGAAAAAATGCAGGGCAGCCAATATCTTATTATACTGTAAAAACTTTAATAATGATGACTGAACACTGTTGTCACATTGAGCTCATACTTTTGGTTGTCAAAATATTCTCAAAGGTACTTGCATAATTTGCAGTGAAATTTATCTTACTTTGCAGCTTTTTATAAATCTGTTTGGTTACACCTGAAGAGGTGAATTGCTCAAAACACAACTAGTTAAAAAGAAAACAGAGGTTAAAGAATATGCATTATCTGACTGGAATGATTAAGAATACAATATTATCTAAAAATTAAGGTTTTTATCTACAATAGGGATATCATTCACTTTGTGAGAAGCAGTCCAACTTCCTAATGAAGTAAGTTGCAATCTGAAAAAAATGTGGTTCACTACAATTTATTAGCAGCTCAACATTTCAAATTTGCAGTTCTACCAGCCGCTAGAATGTCTGGAATAGAACATTTCTGCAGGTGGTGTTCAGAGTTGGAGAGAGAAGATAAATCTGTAAATCCAAAATCCATCTTGGGCACTGCTAATAAATGAGATTACAGCATGCTAATAAGTTGGGTTACGAAGTAATTGTGGAACTGATTATAATGAAATATATTGTTCACATAAGGGTAAGGACAAGAAGGATATAGAAAGACAAAAACTAAGGTTGTTCATTTGACTTCATCAGGATTTCTGGAAGTGACTAAGAAACAAGAACCATGTTTTGTGATATCTTTGGGCAGAGAGAAGAAAAAACCTCTGAGCCATAAAATATTGGCAGCTAAAGGAGTGTTTGGTGTTACCATATGCTTGCCCTGTGTTATACTCTTCCCTAGACATCTGCTTTTGACTACGATCAGTAGAACACAATACCAGATGGACCTCTGGACTGTTCTCATATTCCCATCTTATATTTGAAGTCAGCTTGAAGAAAGAAATGCAAAAAAAAAAAAAAAAAAGTCACTTGCCAAATGTTAGACAGCTAATAAGCACCATAAGAGTATGTCTGAGATTTTCTGACTCACTCTTGATCAACTGGTTCGCATTCAAAAACAGTTCACCTGATTGCTTTATCTAAACATACTCACAAATGATGAAACCATCTGTTTAAGAGCAATTTTCTCATATTCCTGGAGTATACAGGTAAACTTTTTGGTAACATTTTGTTTCAGTTTACTAGCACAACATGTTCAGCAAAGGACAAGAGAAAACCCCCTTAGAACACAATTTCATTTTGTACTAGGTTCTTGAATTTCTTCTATATTTCAGCATGACTTGTTGCAAACTACAAATAAAATTAATGACAGATGCCTTGCTCTCAAGGAAATTTTCTCCCCTCTGATTATTGAATATTGTGGATTTATTTTTCCATCAGACAGTGAGGTTTCCCAGTGTAAGCTGTATCCTTACATAATGTGTAGTACAGTGATCCTCCCATAACCAGAGGTCTATAATAACATGCAGATATTCAGTGCAGCATGGACAAAAGATAAAATACTTTTAACTTTAATTTTATAGACAAAGACTAATCAGCTTTATTTTATAAATAAAGACCATTTATCAATTAAATGGTCAGCTTTTTCAACAGCATTTTCAAAAAAAATCTCAAAAGTAAATATACATTTATTATTGAACTAGAATTGGCAATCATTTAGAATTTATTTTTGGAGATTTATTTAGGTTATTAAGAATTGATTGTTATTTCTGTACTTGGGAATGAAAGGAAATAATAACACCTATGGAAAATGCATGGCTTTGCCCTAGAACGCAAATTCACAGGAACAAATTTTTTGTTGATATTGGTCATGTCAGAATAGCCCATACTATAATCACATATTAAATATATAATTTTTTTATAGATAATGCTGTGTTAAGTGTTAAAAAATGAAAATATTTAAAAAAATCCAAATGTGTTGTTTTAAGGTTCAGCCATCTGTACATTGCAGACAGTAGTAAAATAAAGTACGAACAGATATAAGATGATAGTTTACTTTCATATTATTTTTCTAACAGTTAAAAAGACTAGAAAAAAAAATAACAATATTACTTTACTTTTAAAAATAAGAAATACAGACCTTTTCTGTCCCCAGAACTCTGTGGTAATTAGAAAACAACTGAGGTCTCAGGACAGTTCCAGTTACAGTTAAGAAACTGGAAGCTGAACGACCAAAACAATGTATTTTAAGATATATGCAGCAGATAACATGGATTTGTCAAGAAAAAAAGCTTTGTCAGACCAATTTAATTTCCTTCTCTGACATAGCAATAAGATTTGTGGATACAGAAGAAGTAGAAAATGTAATTTTTTTCATGTTAGTAAAGCTTTTGACACATG
Source organism: Tyto alba (assembly GCF_018691265.1). NCBI lineage: Eukaryota > Metazoa > Chordata > Aves > Strigiformes > Tytonidae > Tyto > Tyto alba. Next base: position 34,022,306 of record NW_024881276.1, on the reverse strand, counting down.
ACATTCTTATGTGCAAAAGAGGAAGCATGGTGTAGCTGAAAATAATGTACTGGGCTGTGAACTCATTGGAAATCTGAATGACTCTCAGTGGTTTGATATTAACAGTGAAAGGTTATCAAGAAGAACACCTTGATGTCCTAAAAGAGAATGATCCAGTCTAGTTAGTGACCAATAGATGACCAAAATGGTCAAAAGCTGAGAAGAGGAACAATTAGAATGTTTGTGAATAAACAAATGTGTCTTGCACTTACCTGGACTACTTTGGCCACATGCCATGCTTCAAGCAGATGTATTGAAGAAGTGAGAAAAAATAATGATTGGTCATCAATTAAATATGTCCTACTTGGGGTCTTTTAGTCAAAAGAAATGAATACTGAGAGTGGACATGTTACAGATCTCCAAAGACTTAAAAAGTTTGCTGCAAGAGAGAAGACCTGTAAAGACAGGATGTCCATGTACAATTTTCTACTATGGAAGTGAAGTGGTTTTCACACATATAAAACTTCAAGAATAAACTAGAAAAGACCATGGCAAGTTTATCATCTAAGTTATCATGGACTAGGACAGGGGAACAGACTTGATGATCTCACACAGGTCAATGATCCTGTGACTTCTAACTTTTTCACTTGTATTTGCTTTATTGAGTGGAAATTAGTGTTTTTTTAACTACATTTATTTTTTATTCTTTAATTTATTTTTTTCAGTATATCTTTAACACCACCAGTAGAAGCCAACTTAATCATTTTTAGTCATCTAAAATTGAGATCTGGAGGCCAAATTACCTATTTAAACTCTATTTAGCCAAGGTGGAGTAGAGACCTCTTTTGGAAAACTAGTTAGCCTCTTTTTGGGAGAGGAGTCCAGCTGAAATTCCAGGTGAAATTTCCATTTTCCACTGTCTACAGGAGAAGCTGGGACTAGTTTAGACCAGATGTCTAATTGTGATGGCTAGCATTCAATGAAAGAAATCCCACTCCCACAGTTTTAGAAAACGTCTGTAGATGAAACAGTACCTGGCACTTCCATCTCATAAGCAAATTCCTGTTATGTGCATCCTTGTTCTTCTCCAACAGTACTACGTATTTCTCACAATAGCTTTCCTCTTTTAAAAGTGTGAATATCTTCCTCTTCAACCTCCTCCAAATGTTGTCTCCTATTTCTTCACATTCACATCTCTCTTGAGTTGCATGGGCTACTGGTCAGCAAGTAGATTGCATTACTTTCTAAACCTTTCCCTTCCACCCTGTCCAGCCATTACAACTAAGCCACCAAGATGTAAAAAGGTAATACAATTATTAATGGACACTTTTTTTTCTTCTAGAAGGATTTTATATGACTAATTTTTCAACCTGCAATACAATTAAAAGTACAATTTACTTCAAGAATATGCATTCTTAATTATGTTTACATATAAGTAACAGAAGTCTACATGACTTTGAATTCTATCTTACACTGGTTTGTGTTTGGTTTGCCTTTGATATTGCATTGGCCTTGCCTGAACCCAGTTCCTGATATAATGTCTTACACACAGAATCGTTCATTTTGGAAGGGGTTTATATGAATAACAAGGAATAACATAAAAATAGACCACTTGTAGTTTTATTCCACTTTCAGATGTTAATTATTCTTTCCAATAATTAGGGAAAGTGATCACTAGCAATACTTAATTCATATATCTAAATTAACTCTGTGCATGTATTACTACTTTAGTTAGCTATAGCTGGGGAAAGGCAGGAAAAGACTCAAGGCTTTGATAGAGGACAGTCTCTCCAGAGGTTATTCAGCAGCATTTAACTATCTGCACAGTTAGGTGAAATCATGATTAAGCTTTGCCCACAGAACTCTTGTATCCCTTTTCAGAGAACTTGTATGATTGAGTAGTTGGATTTTGATTGTTTTCTAAATTTATGTAAAACAATGGACAATTGCGATCCTCTTTATTTATGCCACGTGCTCTTCAAAGACCTTTCTTACCCAGTAAACCTATAAGAAAAAAATCAATATCCTAATCTTTGTTCTTTGAGAAAATATCAGGTTGTCCTTTGTAATCAAAAGTGATAGAATCACCAATAAACAGAACACTCATTGACAAATTCACAGAACATATTAATGGCAGGAAAAAAAATATTTAGCTGTAATAGAAAAAAAAAAAAAAAAAAAAAAAACAACAGATAAAACTTGAGTATTTATCTGTCAGCTTTTTGGGCTAATATTTTATAGTCTCTTTCTCTGGAAGTAATTTGGTGTTGATAATATGATACCATGACAAAAAAAGAGAGGAAGAGAGGAAGTGAATACTGCTGTGCTATTTTCATTTTATAGCTAAATAGCTTAGAATAGCATATTTCATTCACTCATTTAATTAGCACTAGATCACATTTCTACTTATGGCAGGTGCTGTTTTGCAGTCCCAGTAATTCTGGCCAGCAAGCAGCAGAATTACCAACTCCAGAGCCAGACCATGTAGAAGTTCTCCAAGTCCTGGTCTGTTTACCATCACCCAAATCCACACCCAAGGCATGGTCCAGAATTATCTTCAAATTAATTTAGTTTGTTTAGTATTTAAGCATCTGAGTAGTCTGAAGTTGTGAAATCTCATAACAGGATACTACCTTCCATCTTTCATCATTAACAGGACCTTTTACTGTCATGGTTAATCTTTTTAGCGACTTTTAACTTCAAAGATATTATGCAATGTTTTGCATAAAAATTAGAAATACACAACCCTCCTCACTGACATTTAAGCTTTCTATTGATGTGGAATGAATTAAAAAAAAAGCATGTAACAATCTTATTAAGATTGAGTGACAAAGGCATCTTCTCTGTGGGAGGCTTTTTCTGTACCTGAGATTGGTATCTTGTTGTAGAGGACGGCTATTTCTAGCCTCCTCACAATGTTTGCAAACAACATTATAAGCAAACATTCAGGAACAAAGTGGTTGCCTAGAGTTGTCCAGACTTACAATTTTGGAAGTGATGAAGTTCAGGTAATTTGGAAAGACTGTTACATGGATTAAAACAACCATCTGTCTTCTAAATCTAGACACTCTATTTTCTTGTAACAAACAAACAAACTCTAACAAACTACACACCAAAACCAAGAAAAAAGATCTGGATTTTGTGGGGACAAAAAATCCTAAAACTTGCTGGCAGAGAAGCCCTAAATTGAGGAACTCTTGGAGAACCTAGACTGCAAAGTTTATATGAAAATATTTTTACCTCTGGGGCTCTTTGTTTCATCACACTTAAGTAGATGCTCACTTGCTCTTATGCAGGTTTGCATTATAAGTTCCTCTCCTTGTTCTGTATCTTAAAATATCTTGTTACATTTTAAACCCCATGGAGAAGAGCTTGTACAGTGCAAACAATACAGAAAATCTTGTAATACATTTCAAAAGGCTAAGAGTTTGAAGTCACAGGTCCTTGAAGAAAGTCCAGAATAACACATTCCAGTTAATATTTGATTTTTCAGTAATTAAAACCAAATTAAACATTGATCTATTCCATACATAATATTTATAAACATTAGATGAACATTTAATTTATATCATATGTTTAAAAAATCTGTTTTATATTAGGAAAATTTATGAAGAAATACAGGTTATATAACCTAAACTTTCCTTCATTTTCTATTAAAAAAAAAAAAAAACACCACAATGTTATGATCTCCTCCATAATTGGAGTTTTGTTTCACTAAAAATATCCTTTATAAAATATTAATTTGCAAGGTGAACAGCAGAGAAAATTGAGCTATGTCCCATCTTTATTTCAGCTGGGGATCCCCATACTCTCGAAGCATTTTAAGAGCAATACTAGAATTCATTTTAAAGAGTACAGTTTTTCCCCAAATGCCCATTTAATCTAATTGAAGACAAGGCCATGAAAAAAGACAGGAGTGTCTGAGCGGGCAGGGCCACAATAAAAGGAGAATGTGGTGTTTCCTATTAACAGATGCCCTGAGCATAAACACCTGCCACAGTGCATGATGTGATGGATCTGACCCCAGCACAGGCAGGGCTGACCCAGGTGCAGGCAGTGTCCTGCCCTCACACTCCAGACCCCTAGTGCAGCAGGCAGATCCATGGGCCCCCCAACAGCCCTGGGCACCACAAGGGGAAAGACTGGGCATGGGGCCTGACCGCAGGAGATCCACCAGGGGTGGCAGGAGATGGGGCTGGGGACATTGTTACAACTTGCATCTGAGATCCATCCACTAGAGAACAACTTGCAAGAATCCAGGCCTGCGGGTCTTCAGCTGAATGGGGCTCCTGGGCCCATAGGCAGGGATGTGGGTCCAGGTCCCATGTAAGGTCACTCACGGCAATAAAGGCCAGCTATGCCCTCACAACACCTTTGAGGTAAATATGTGTGTGTGACAAGATCCTTATTCCTCTTATTTAGACCAATGTAATGTTTATTAAAATTAAGGGGTATGAGGAAAGAACGGTATCCCACAGGCTTTAGTGGACTATGTAGCTAAGTACATTACACAGTTACAAGATATGATCTCCTTTATTTGCCATCTATTTGATAATCATTTTCAGAAAGGGTCTACAGAGGGATCTGGACAGGCTGAATCAATGGGCCAAGGCCAACTGTATGAGGTTCAACAAGGCTGAGCGCTGGGTCCTGCCCTTGGGTCACAACAACCCCATGCAAATCTACAAGCGTGGGGAAGAGTGGCTGGAAAGCTGCCTGGCAGAAAAGGATCTGTATGTGTTGGTCAACAGCCAACTGAATACAAACCAGCAGTGTGCCTGGGTGGCCAAGAAGGCCAATAGCATCCTGGCTTGTATCAGAAATAGTGTGGCCAACAGGACTAGGGAAGTGATGTCCCCCTGTACTTGGCACTGGTGAGGCCACACCTTGAATACCTTGTTTAGTTTGGGACTATATTTATTGGGATAATATTTATGCTTACCTAATCTTTTTGGTCACCTTTCAGGACAGTATTTAACTTTAATTTACAATTAGAACTCCAATTCTATTACATTTGAGAACCCTTTCCCTCCTAAATTCTGAGTACTGCAATGCAAGAACACTATGCCTGACTCAAGGAGAAAACCCAGACTTCCAAGTCATACCTCACAGGTTTACTCACTCTTTCATTTCTGTGCACTGTCTTCAGTCACAGAAACAGTCTCAGTGCTTGGTTCAAATTAGTTTTGCTGGTGATTTTATACTTAAAGCTGCATGCCTAAGCAGCACTTCAGTATAACACATTAGAAGTTTCTCCTTTTATCAATAACGTTGCCCAAAGATTGTAATGTGGCAAACATAATCTCTTCACTTCCTTTAGAAGGTGCAGTTGCCAGTGGCTGTTCTACTTTTGCCTGAACTTCATCATTTTATCTTGTAGAGACACTCTCTACATGTCTATATTGATACCATTGTGCAAAAAAACAAGCATTCTAAATTATGGGTGTTTACTGGTATGGCTGAAATGTCAACACACTTGCACTGACTGGAAAAGAGAAACTGTATAAGAAAAGTGGAAAAAGAAATTTGTTATTGTGATTTGGTACTGTTTTTAAAATCTCATGAAACAATTGTATCAGAAAGGGACATTCAGTGAAGAAGGAGGAAAGGTAAAATCCCACAGTGTGCATTTCTTTTAACATTGTCTTAAAGGATAGTAAAAAGAGAAGGATGAGGGTGACTAAGAAATATATACTAAATATATAACATCTTATCCAATATACCTACTCTGAAAACAGAAAGTTTCACATTGGCCCAAATCTGTTCTGCTAGTGAAAGCTTAATTTATTTTCTGCCAGTGAAAATTAAATGATATGGACTACATGTGCAAAATTCAACAAAGCAATATCCCCAAATCGAAAATTACAGGAATCGATATTCTTTTCTAATGCTAGGAAGAGAGGTGCCTGATTAAATCTTTTGTTTTAATACCAGTTGGATTTTAGTTCTTTACAGTGAAAGACTTTTTAGTAGGGGAACCCTGTTATGGCAAAACTGGGTATGATCTCCTAAAGATCACACTGATGCAGGTTTTCAAATATTGTTTGAGGGAAAAAAGCTTGTGAAGATAAATATCTCCTTATAAATTAGCTTAAGAAATACAAATAAACACTTCCAGAAAGTTAACAGCGTTTCTAAAAGAGCTCATGGAGGCTCTACAATTTCTTGTCCTGTGTGGCAGACTGATGTTACACTCACTGGCACTGTCAGTGGAAGGGATATGCCTGTTGCTCAATGGTGACAAGAAGGCATGTTTACATGAGTTGTATCTTGCAGAGCTGTGTTCAGCTGCCAATCTGGCCTTAAACATTTCAGATGTAGGGCTAGTGGACATTATATAAGGCAGTCTAAATTACTTGAAAGTAATCTAGCTTTTCTGCTTAGCCAGGGTAGCAGTTTTTCTTTCAATACCTGTAACCTACTCCCATAATAAGTACCATATCCTAAGACTTAAGTACTATCTTCATTTACAGTAAGTTTACCTGATGCAGATCAAGCGATGTGGGCAAGGTTAGGATGCATCATGTATATAGGGGTAATGAAGCCAAATAAGATGGTAGTTCTGGTACAGTTTATGGCTTGTATTACAAGATGTTTCTGAGTAGTGCAGATTTTAATGAATTCCTTATGTCGGGCTTTCTATGATGTGATGCCAAATCTGAGGAAGGACTTGCCCCTCTGGCAGACACAAGCATACGTCCCTGCTGCAAGGAGAAAACAGCTGAAGCATAATTTCCAGCTCCAGGCAGAGCTGGAGCAGAGCTGTACAAAGGGGATCCCTGCACTCTGACTGAAATAATCATGCTTTACAAAAATGTCATATGGATATTTTGTCTTCCTCACATTAACTCTGAATGGTTGACAAACATTTTAACTAAGAAAATGAAGAAGATTTGCATAATTACACTGTATTTTTTAAGACTTATATAAGGAATATGCAAATTTTCATTTGACTTCTAGTATAACTTTGCTTTTATTGGCTCATCTTTTTATATCTCCCAGGCTGTTGCCCAGCAACAAAAATTTCACAGAAGTTATTCACATCCATCTTGTGGAAAAGTCTATCCAAAAGGAAGCAAAATAAGTTATCTGAAAAAATATTTCGCATACTAAATGAACCAGATATCTATCTATCCATCTATCTATCTATCTATCTATCTATCTATCTATCTATCTATCTATCTATCTATCTATCTATCTATCTATCTATCTATCTATCTATCTATCTATCTATCTATCTATCTATCTATCTATCTATCTATCTATCTATCTATCTATCTATCTATCTATCTATCTATCACCAGCTGCTACTTGCTTTTTTGTTTCTTTTCTCACATCAGCTTTACTCACCATTTTTCACTTCAATTATTGGATACACTTATAGGAGAGGAAGATCTCTATGCCTGGGAGAAAAATAATGTTCTTAATCTTATTTTCTGTATTATTTCATAAAAGTAGAGAGGAAGACAAAAGAGGAAGAGGTTCGGATCTGAAAACCTTATCACAACTTCTGTGCCTAGAACTGATTTGAAAGTAAGCATTTCCTTTTCATTTCCCAATCCATACAATTTTTGGATGTGAATATTTGGACTTTAGTTAAATCAGATACAAATTCTCATCAGAAAATGTCAATAACAGTGAGTGATAATGTTTTGTCTGTTGCTTCACATCTGAGAAGAATTAAAACCACTGGACATCTTGGTAACAGCTCCTATAATAAACCAACATGCACATTAAAAAAACCCACAACAAAACTTCCAGTTACCACCAAGGCAGAAAACATGACAGGAATACCCTAAAACTTTATAACAACAAAGATTTTAATTTACATTTACAGCAAATCTGTGTCATAATAAAACCTATCTAAGTTCAAAAACTCTGCAGTGAGATATTTGTTACTGTAAATTTTATATGTTCCTTCAAACAGTAGAATGATACCATCACTGGAACCTTTTTTGCTACAGATCATTCTGTCCTCTGTTCTTAGTATATAAATAATAAAACTTTTTTTTTTTTTTTTTTTTAATATATAAATTCAGAATAATGTAGGTTGCAAGGGGCCTCCAGAGATCATCTAGTCCAAACCCATGCTCAGAGAAGGTCAGTGCTTTTTTAAAATCTAAAACATGTGGGTGGAAGGAGCATGTAATTGACCCTGAATTCAGAAGATGAGTGAGCCACAACAGGGAAACAAAAGACAGTATGAGAAGTTGCCTTCTAAGTAACTGATCTCATGGTGCACAGAGGAGGTGGACCAGGCTTGCATTTGGCTTCCAACTTAACTAACATGAAGGGAGTGCCAGTGATCAGATCTTTAAACGCATGAGCAAAGGAACTAAATAGTGTGAAAAGGAGTCCAGAGGGGTCACTTAAGACTGCACATGACTGTTAGCTTTGGCACCAGGATTGTGGTAACATTCCACAGTAACTGTCCTGCACTCGCATTGGCAAGCCAGAGGCCTTGAGCCATGCAGAAGCCTTGGGCATAATGCAATCATTCAAGCCTGCCCTGCCTTGTGCAGAAGATAAGAAAAGTTGACCTCCAGAGATTCTTTCCAAACTAAACTCCTCCATGACTCTTAAAAGACAATTGTTTCCACCAGAAAATAAAAAGTATTTTACATTTTTAGATTCTTTATTTTATAGGATCACATAATGGAAGTTTTCATCAGCAGTTGAAAATGTTAGCATATATCTGAGATTAATTTAAGATGCATGAAAAATACTGCATTCTGTTAAATATGCTATTAAGGATAGAGTCAATTAATGATACTAACTTCCAGGGTCATAGTTTCAATTAATATTTTACTCCAGAAATATAAGTTATAAGCATATTTTAATTTGAAGTTTTATAAATACTTGACATAGCAGAGCAACTGAAATGTACAGGTCACCTGTTATAGAAAAATTATATATATTGAAAATTTAATTTGTATCTTTACATAAATATATAAATGTACAAACACATATATATGACTAAATCTTATACTAAAAAATACAGTGGAGAACTGGTTCTCATAATTATATGTGTCATATCAATGTCCAGTTACCAAGCTTTTCATCTCAGTCTAAAGGTGATGAAAGGCAGATCCACATACCACTCTGCTGTAAAACATCCAATATGTGGAAACGATGTTCACTTTATTAAAAATAGCAATAAATATAAAATCACTCAATATAAATTAAGAGCGTGTCTTCCTAGGTTTCCTACAGTACACAATAAAGTGCTCATTGATCTAGGACTTTTCTTCACTAAAGGGCAGTGTGCTAACCACATTTAACATTTGAGGTTTTTCTTCAGCTGGCAAAAAATAAAATTGACAAGAAAGCCTGACAGAGAAAGACTGATTAATGTGAAAGTCTGAGGCAAGTATAGACAGGAATCTTATACTATACGTGTTATGCAATGCAGTATAAGACATCCTGAATTTTCACTTGTCTCTGGTCTGCCAAAATCCTACTTTCACTGATGTTGGAAGGAATGAATAAATGGGCATGAGCGTCCATCTCTTAAACATAATTTATACTGACACCTCTGAATAAAGAAAGTGTTTCTCTACTTTTTAGAAGTGCATATGCCATTCTCCCAAGGAAATTCTTGAGAGTGCCACATAAAATTGCTGTATTAGGGGGTGACTCATTGAGTAAGAGATACTGAAAATAAGCATAGGTCCTTCCTGATCTAATGACATGACACCAAATCTGTCAATACTGTTTGGAAAATAACTGACAGCTGGTCTTCATGGTATCAAGGAATATGAATGATAGTTATACTGATGACCCTGATAAACATTTGGATCTAGAGCTGCTTTTGATGTCTGTAGCTGGATGAAGACTACATAAACTGCTGGTGTTGACAAGTTCAACATACAAACTCAGGGATGGAAGAGTTAGTCTTTAAATGTTTTTCTGAAAATGGATTTGAACTGGAACTGTAATCATGCTTTATTATCCCATGTTAGTTGGACCAGTAGTGTTAACTAATTTTCTGAAAGAAAGCAGGAGTTGTAAGTATATATTTTGCTTATGTAGGTCTAGTACGGATTTAAGCATTTTTAATTTTAAAGATTTTTCATTTTAGTTGGAAATTGTATTCAAAGTGGGAGGCATGCTTCCATGTTACTTGTTAAAGTAATGATTTGCTTCTTTTTTCCCACCTGTGAAATGGGAATGTCATCAACAAACTACCATTGCAAAATATTTTGCTTTCTAGAGGTGGAAAAGCTTTAGGAGGGACTTAAATGGTGACACGAACTCTTATCTTTATTCATGTGGGAAAGAAATGCTTCATATTTCATGCCAATTTTTCTATACAAATACTTGATGATTTCTGTTAAGGAGGCATTTGCATGTCGAAGGTGCTATACCAGTCATTCTTAATGAATAACATAAAAAAAAAAGAAAAAACGCCCTGCTCATCCCTCTCTTGTGTGCATAGTTACTTATACCCAAAAGTTACTTTTTAGCCTTGACTGTTCATCATCTAGATCTGAAATATCTGCTACATTCCTTTGCCAGAGTAACTTTCTGTTGTTACATTTGTATTGTTTTTTCAAGTGGGAAAATAGTTTGCTGTCAAAGAAAATCCTTAGACAAAAAATGTTTACATTTGCAATTTATCTAATTGCATCCTTTAGAACACCTATTTCCAGTTTTCCACTGAAATGTAAATGGACTACACAAAATTGCAGCATAGAATATCAGTATGAATTTGATTCTATTTCTCTGTTATGCTCTATGCTGCAAGTTAATGTTTATACTAGCCTTAATATTAGCTAAGTAACATTAGACTTTAATATTAGCCTTAGTTAAATTATCGTCACCAGTTCACCTCTGTCTACTATTTTCCAAAATAACAATTTATAGGTTCTTTGTAATGCCTTAAAAAGGATACACATTGGTGCTCTTATGAGGCTGTGCTTATCTGAGTGGCATAATTGTGCTTTTCTTAAATTAATTCCTAGTAGAAACACGAGACAGGCACCATCATCTTATCTTTCTTGCAAGATCTTTTCTTGAACTGAAGGAGAAGGAGTAGACAATAATGGAGGGGAAACACAGAGGAGAGGCAAAAAGCAGAACAAAAAATAGTGATTTTTAAATCTTTAAAGTAAAAATATTTACAAAGTCAGCATTATTTTTAAAAAGTTTAAAACCAACTTTATTTTGAAAGTTTTAGTTTAATATAATGATTTTTTCAGTAGACTTAACTGACAATTATCTTCCTGTTTTGATACATGAACATGACTGTATGCACACTTACAACCGGTCAGCAGTAGTTCTTCCTATCTCACAGGCATCTTTTTATACCACATATTATTCAACAGAGTAGGTAAAAAAAATAAAGTTATATTTAGTAGAAAACAGTTATTATTGGGGCTCCACTTCTCTGATAGCTATTCTACCTCCTCTAATTTTAATCACGCTTCCCTACAACAATGTAGGCAACACCATGAAGCTTCTGAGGTGACAGCACAGGGTAGCCCACTCCCTGGCACGTCCCACTCTCCTTGTGCCCTCCGGCCTAGGGAAACAGCTCCTGGGTTCTGAGATATCACAGTGTTGTCTTGCAGAGCTCATACCAGCAGTGTGGATTCAGGCTTCACCTGAGTCATGATGCCAGGGCTGTGGAGTGTTATCATTCCATTTTATCTCCTGGTATCAGCTTCAGGTGTTTCAACTTTAAATATGTGGGAAAAAAATTAAATCTCAACAAAGGAGTATCTCTCCCCAGCATTTTTTTTTTTCCCCCAAATTAAAGAAATAATGTATACATGTATTGCTGTATCTCAAATGACAGATCCTTCTGATTGTTTCAGTATGAGGTCTTACAGTCTCAAGTAAACTTTTCACCTTAGTACACCGGCAAAAGCGTAAAATAACACTAGAAAGCAAATGGAGGACTACATGGTTCAATGCAGAAGTAAAATTTCTATACTTTAGGATTATATCAGCAGTAACCCACTGCTAACATTCAAGTTTACTCAATGATGTCAAGTGATAATGTCATATGTTTCTTTTTCAAATCTTTAAAACTTGAGGTCTGTTTGCCTTCCATTATATCGTCTGTCTTTGTTAAGCTACTGCTGCAGTTATATGGATAAATATCCTCCAAGAAGAAACATCCATTTATATGCACTGGCATTTCAGTCAGTTGTCTGGTACAAATTTGCATCTCTTATCCAGGTGTATAGTCAAAATATAATTGTTTGAGACATTTTTCAGTGTTATTTACTAATGGAAAAAAAAAAAAATCTAAGTAGGAACTTTTTAAAATTCTAACAATACTTATAACTTACACTACCTGAAAGGTAGGTATTTGCTTATGGACGTACTTGTAAAATCCTAAACCTTGTATTATCCTGAGTGTTTTCTGTAGTTTAAATCAAGGCCTCATTTTCCAGTCACTGCATTACTACAATAAAATGAGTATCTGACATCCATAACTATTGAGTGCAGTGAACAGGTACCTGCTTTGAATTTCCATTCATGTCATGACTTTCAGAGGCACCTGAGACTGTTCAATGAATTTCAGTAACCTACGTTATAACTTGTTGGACTGAGCAAGACCCTTATGAATTTCCACTTCATCTTTGTCCACACTGGACTACCTAATGTAACCAAGGGACCACTTGACTAGGACTTCCAGCTTTCACTTCATAGTATTAATAAATTATGCTACCATAAATTAAACTTTTAAAATGCACATTATTATAAGAAGTAAGACTCCTTTTGAAGGGAGTTGTTAAGTCACTTAAAGACAAACGTTTGATACATTTTTTTTCCCTTAATTGTGCTCACTGAACCTTCCTATGCACATTGAGCTACATATCATTGTCACTGTCATTCCTAAGAGAAGGTTATAAAGAAATCCTCTTAGGAAAGCTTCTGATACAAAAAAATAGAACAGTTTATAAAATGATATTGAAACCAAGTGATAAATATGCAAATTAAACTTGCCAGGTGGCAGGAACTCTTTCAATGTTCCTTTTCACCTTTAGATAGAGTCTGAAAGTCCTTTGCCAGTCTCTAGATCTCAAAGTGATTTTGAAGAACAGTTTATGAGCAAATTTGAAATTGAAATTTATATTTTCAAGATCATTCTTGTACATTAAGTTAAATACTTAAAGAAAAAAATATAAATCAGGTATGAACACTGATAATGAAGAGAATGACAAGAGCAAAGGGAGCAAAAAGTCTAAGGAAGATAAGACTCAAAGGGTAGAAGTAAAAGAAGAGTTACATCTGCACAAAATCTTATGAGTGCCCATAATAAGCCGGTAGGCCTATCCATTTCAGCAGGTGTCCTTCTCTGACCCTGACCAGAAGTAGGACAGATAAATCAGAATGAGCCTTCAGCTGTGCAACAAGTTCTTCACATAGACAAAGATTACAGCTTTTGATAGCTGACGATAGAAAGTGAAATGCTTTACTAGAGAGGTAATTTTTTTAAGTTATATGAAATAACTGTTGAGACAGTTTTAATGCATGTGCAGTAGTTATGGCAGCTGAGATTACATCATATTGTTAGTTTACACGAAGTATTGAGAAAACAAATTAAACCTTTAAAGAATACAGTGACTGTATTTTGTTTGCCTGAAGTTAAATATGAATGAAACAAGATAACAAGTATTTTACTGTTATTTTCATTGTTACTGGTACCACTTTGCTTCCAAAAACATTTTCAATCAACTCTATATAATGTAAAATTTGATGATATTTTATATTATGTTATTAAGGCCTATTTTATTTGTTTAGTGCTACCCAATGCAGCAACAAAAGCAGAGGAAGAGCAGCATTAGTATAAACTAACCATTTCTTTTCCTTTTTGGTGGGCACAGGAAAGCAAATCTGAAACATATACATATCTTAAGTGAAGAAATGGTTGAACTAACCCTGTACTGTGTTTAATCCTCTAAGATTTCACAAAAGTTAGACTATATGGTTTCAAGACTTCTTTCTTTTAAAGTATAAATTTTGCTAAATTAATATCCCAGACATTTACTTCAAACAAAACTTATCTCCCAATTATTTTGAGTGTGCTGTACTAGTTTCTTCTCCCAATCTTTTTAATTGTCTTCTCAAATTAATGTCTTCATATATACTTGTGTGATAAGTATCCATATTGAGGAAAACCCAGTATCTTATGCTTTTAATAAGGGATTATCTTTATGGAATTGTCTGTTTTCAGGGGTCAGGATTAATTTCCTGTCAAATAGATCATACAGGCTTTAATAGTAGTGCCTATATAGACCTGTTCCTTAGTTTCTCTGCAAAGGAATTTTCCACATTAGAGGGCAATTTTTGCATCCAAGTACAATTTAGAGAAATTTTTATATGTCCTGATTAATATAACTCCTAGTTCTAAGGATATGGTCATTTTGAATTGTGATCTGAATAAAGGCTTCCAAACTATTTTCCTGCCTTACTCATGATTTAGTTAGGCACTTTGCAGCTTTTCATGGTTTTGCTGAAATTTATTTTTCTTCTTTACATCAGATTTCATGTAGCTTGCTCTCACTTTTGGAAGTTCTGGAATGTAAGAATAGCCTGAAGAAATTTTAAATTTTGACAAAGAGATAATTTTTTTTAGATCATTTCACATTGCCGAACCAAAATGTTACTGTACTATTCCCTGCCAACCATCATTTTATGGGGGCATAGTTTATATCTTTTGAATAAATCTGAATGATCTAATCTCATGTTAGCAATTCTTATTTTTCTCCCATACAATGAGATTAAAAACATTTTTATGCATCTCTGTACATATATGTAGTGTGTACCTCTCTCTTTCTGTATACACACACACACAAAATCTGTTTATTATACATAGATGTGAATGTGCATATGCATATTGTAGGTATATACATTTGAGTATAAATATTTTTTTTTTCCCTTTCTTGCCAAAAAAGTAACTCTTCTATTCTTTGACATGTTTCTGACACTCATTTGGTTTTAGCAAGATACAGAGATGGCTATATCAAATGAATTCAGGTATTTAGTTAGACATGCAGACACTTTGAGACTGATAGCTTCCTTATAGTTCTGCAAACTGAACAGTGTATTCCAGTAAAATGGGTATTTCTATGAATACCTCTTAATTTCAAGAGAATCCACAAGGGGACAACTGTTAGGACTTTAAGGAAACTAAATTGTTTGATGTTAAAGCAATAAATTTTCAGGAAAGATTTAGTTCACTTGAGTATTGAACTTGTAGAAAATACTGAAATAAACTAAAACAGGTGTGGTAACTTTTTCTAAGAATAATAAGGTTTATTCCTGTCATGCAGATGTGATACCATTTGATTAGAGACGTTATTCATGTAGCAGCCTAGATATGTCTAGTATAATAACACAAGACAATAAGAGAAGAGCTTTCTTAACATCTACTGATGTAGCAGCTACTGTCTAAACAACTGAAAGTAATGGGCTTATGAGACAGGTTATGTATGTGTATTCCAAAGAAAGGCTTTGCAAAAGAGCGTTATCTAAATTAATTATGAAAACAATGATGAAGCACAAACTGGTAAATGGAATAAGGAGATAAGAACTAAATAATTGCAAAAATAGATAATAATCCATAATAATTAGTGAAAAATAAAGCTCATAGAAAGGAAATTTCACTAATCAATAAATGTTGGCAGTCAACAATCTATACTTTTCTCAGTTCTTTATTAAGCCTTTTCTGAAAAGAGGTAGAGAGCTAGAACCTTGCTCTCATATAAAAAAAAAAGGTAGAGCTGTACTCATGTCTGACATTAACCATGCCTGTTAGACTGTATCACTAGCAAGGCTGTCTGGTATAACAAAATGTGATAAATAGAGTAGAGGCCCAAGTGAGGACATAGAATTCACTATACTGATGAATGACTCTTAGCCCATCACTGTTCTTTTGAATGATTTATCTTGCAAACATAATTTTGATATTTTGGGTTTTACTGTCTATGTCTTTTATGGGGTAACATGGACCTTTTGAGGGTTACTTCCAAAACTTCTGATTATAACAGAGTTCCATTCTATTATACTATAAGTTGAAAATCTGTCTCTCTTTAAATGTTGACCCCTAAGTGCTCTAAAAGCCATATAAACACTGACTAGTGATACAGAATACCATTATTGTTCCAAAACGGGGAACACTTCCTGATGCACAATCCATTCCACCGACCACAAAAACTCCATTTGAAGATAAAACAATACCTTAAAATTGTGACTCAGCTAGAAGCACTGGACATTTTCCCTTTTAGAGATAACGTACCCACTATCCTTTGTGTAGAGATAGAAATGGATAACAATACCTGAAAGTGTTTGGATCTCATGGGTGAAATGGATAACACTGGATTAAGTTGGCACAAAACAGAAAACCATGTGTTGATTTCACCTAAACTTATAGTCTCTATAGACTGCAGAGATAAGTGTATTTTTGTGGTTTGGTGTAAGAAATTAGCCTAATTTTTGCCACAGGCGTCTGTTCTGGTTTAAACCCAACTGGCAACCAAGTACCACACAGTCACTTGCTCGCCTTCTCCCACCCCTAGGAAATGGGGGAGAGAGTTGGAGGGGTAAGGCTAAGGAGACTTGCAGGTAGAGATAAAATCAGTTTAATAACTTAAATTAAATAAAATTAAAATAATTATATTAATAATAATAATAGTAATAACTGAAAATACAAATGGGTAATGCACAATGTGATTGCTCACCACCCATTGACCGATGCCTAGACCACTCCCAGATAATGATCC
This sequence comes from Tyto alba, assembly GCF_018691265.1. Classification (NCBI taxonomy): domain Eukaryota; kingdom Metazoa; phylum Chordata; class Aves; order Strigiformes; family Tytonidae; genus Tyto; species Tyto alba. Next base: position 34,005,588 of record NW_024881276.1, on the reverse strand, counting down.
TAGAGAAGAGAAAATCCTGAAATCACCATCCTGAAAACCCAAGTGGAGCTTCCTGATCAACCCTTATCCATATACTGAGCATGACGTTAAATGATATGGAATATTCCATTGGCCAATTCGGGTCCGTTGTTTTAGCTGTGCTCCCTCCCAGCTTCTTGTGTACCTGCACACTAGCAGGATATGGGAAGTTGAAAAGTTCTTGCTTTCTTAGCAACATCTAAAAGCACCAGTGTATTCTCAACATTCTTTTCATATCAAATCCCATACTGAATCGAAAACACAGCACTATTCTAGCTACTAAGAAGAAAAAAAACAATTAGCTCTATCCCAGCCAAAACCAGGACAGCATCACAGATGTGGATTCTTCTGTTTGTAGTGGCTGTTTTCCTTCTGCTGGTTTAGCTAAGTGGCCCTGACAACATCACTACAACCAGTAGCTCTGGCAACTCTGCCACCAACACATAGACAATAATAGCCGTTTCCCATGTTGTGGAATTAATGTCAGATAGCTAATGATTTGCCTGAGCACATTTTTTTTAAGTGTTCATTGGTCTGCCTCCTGATAATCCAACTAATTTTTACCACCTCTTGAAATAGCTTTATACACTCTACTTTGACATGTGTCAGATGCTAGTCCAATATAACTGATTCTGTAGGAGTGTTGCTTGAATGCCGAATATTTGACTATGACTACATTGGTTCTTACTCTGCAAGACTGTACTGCATGGACACTGAGAGTGTGTATGTGTAAGAGCCCAAAATGCTTACTGTAACTGCTTTAAATTGTCTACATTTTTCAGTCACACAAGAAAAACAGGGATTACAACTGCATAGTGCACATTTACTTTTGTTTGGATTCAGACGCCTATTTCCTTCTTGAAAAGCTGTTTAATCTTCTCAAAAGCTGTTTAAGCTTTTCCTCTGCTCTATCGGACTTCATCATCAATCATGACACTCTGAGATGGCACACTGCCGCAAGAGCAGAACAGCTGGTGCTGCACTATCAACAAAAACAACTGGCTTGACTAGCTTTCCATTAGGATATGGCTGGACCCAGACCTTTTTTTTTTTTAAACTGATGTTTGGGCTAAACCATTTAACAGCAGGATCAAAACAGTAATGTACTGCAAATTCTCTAGTGTCTGTGCAGTCTGTGTACAATCATTAGCAAAGAGTAGGTCATGGGCCAACAGTTATACAATCTTTGAATTAGTGTAGTCTCGATAGGCAGAAAATTCCATCATTATTAAAATGCAAATACAGATTCTTTTATTACTGACTCAAAATCAAGAGCTCTTGTAGAAAAGATGTTTAAAATAACCCAGTCAGTTTTAAAAGCCAAAACAAAAAAGCAACCCCAACTGTCCCTCCCATAAAAAAACCAAAACCAAACCAAACCCCAAAATTTCTTCTGTTCATTTTCAACCATGAAAGCTTTAACACTCCACATCAGCTAAGGACCCTCCTCAGCATGCCATCAAAAACACCTTAAACAGATTTGTGTGGAAGCCTCTGGGGACCTTCATGATGACAGCCAGGACCTGTCTACCCTCTGACTTTTTCTTTAAGCAGTTTGTCCACAAAAATTGTATCAAATGCTTTGTCCAGACTGAACACTTATTTGTAACTTTACTTATAACAATCTGTCCTGGTTGAGGCTGGAATAAAGTTCATGTTCGTTTTAGTAGCTGGAGGAGTGCTGCAGCACACTGAGACCCCAGGGGCTCCCCAGGTCCTAGTGCCCTCACCTGTGTGCGGGGGCGGGGGGAGCACAGCTGGAGGGCTGGGCCCCGATTGGCTGATATTCCATGTCATGTGACACTGTGCTCACTATATAAAGGCAGGAGTGAGGGGGGAGGGGCTGTCACTTCTGGGAGTGTGGCTGTTGGACCTTTGTGTTTGGGATTGCAGGCTGGGAGCAGGTGAGTGTTGGTGGGTGGGTGGTGAGCAGCTGTATTGTACATTGCCTGCTGATATTGCTGTCAGTGTATTGTTCTGTTACTGTTATTAAACTGTTTTTATCTCAACCCGTGAGTCTCCCTTTGCCCCTCTGATTCCCTCCCCATTCCTGAGTGAGGGGAGGGTGGGTGAGTGACTGTGTGGCATTTAGCTGCTGAGTAGGCTCAAACGATGACACAATCTTTTTCATATAGTATGAAAATAATATGAAATATATATATAATATCATATTTTTATTTATAACTAGAGCGGTAAAGATCAAAAATACTTTTGTGTATGCTACCTGTCAAGCTACTGGCACTAGCCAAAACAGCTACCTATGCTAATGATCTGGGTGTCAATTACCTACTACCGTGGTTATCCCACCAGTAAAACAAGTGTGACATCTTACATCAGAAGCTTTATGGAATCTTAAGAAGCCTTCTAATCTAGCAAACTGAATTACATAAGGGAACATGCATAAAGAATGAACCAAACCCACAGACACACTGGATTTTGTCTAAACAAACATCTAGGAGTAGGAAAGTCTCTTGCAGCAATGTATCCAACAGGAGGATTTGGGATTTTATATTACTTATTTGTGGGAATTACAATGTGAATGTAACTGTTAAAATGTCTTCGGATTATTCTTAAAGGCAAAGTACTTTACATATGGAATCCTTCTAGGAAGAGAGGATGAAAGGACAGAAGATGGAAGGAACATAAGGTTTAGAAATTCAGACTGCAATAGACCTCTTCCTTTCTTATTTTTCTTCCAGCCTGGTGTATTTCAAAAGGCTTAATGGTTTCTGCTAAGGCTTTTCTGTCTCCTAAACTATGAATTCAGAAAGTGAAAGCTGCTGTTTTTATTGTCTTATTCATTCTGGGAGTTCATTCTTTGTATAGATTTAATAGTTTATATAGCTCAACATTAATCGTTTAGAAATTTCATCATCATTACTTACTCTTCTTAACTACTGCCCCCTCATTTTTTTTTATGAAAAAGGACATTTTAACAAATTAGTGTTTAGCATCAAAGGCTTATTCTTATGTAGTGTGAATAAAAAGCTCCAACAAGAAGTGATTTCTAGGAAAATGATGAATCCCTCTGGTACAGCTGACCTAGCTATTCCCATTTATGTTAAACTAATATATCTTTTTCATTTCTGAAATAATTTATTTGTCTTACTACCTGTCTTTTCTCCATGTATTCAGTTGTGCTGTGATTCCTTTTTGAATGCAGAAAAGATCACTAAAACTAAATTTTAACAGGGATGCAGATAATTTAAACTATAAGCAGAACAACAGATAAAGCTTGCGTTTTGATATCACAAGCTGCAGAATAATTTGATATCAGTTGATGGACCTGTTAAATGAGACAAAACTTCCATGTTTTATCACATACTAGGAAAATGTCCTAGTCAGTCAGTTGGAATAGTCACCAACGCTTAAACTCTGCATCCATAAGCAGAAGCTTCTTGCACCAGTATGGAGAGTTCTTTGAGGGAATTCCCTTAAGATAAACACACACACACACACTGCACTTGTTACAGCAGAGAATGACCTTTGCTATGCTTTGATTAAAGGCTTCAAGAGGAAATGGTCTTTATTTTAAAAACAGTTGTACTAATAAGGAACGTATCAAATAATTTTTACTCACATAGTAAGTCCTAAATAGTGAGGTGTACTAAGTTTCTGAGTAAAGTTTATATTTAAAACAAATCAAGGTTGAACCGTTTGTCAAGATAAGAGATATTTATCTCCAGGTTTAGAAAATTAGATTTTAAAATTATTTACCTTCTTTGTTGTTAGTTGATATTGTTCTTGGTCTTATATCATGTCCTGAGCTTTATTCTTTTAACAAAACCATTGGTATTTTATTTAAATAAATGAAAACTTTCATTTAATAATTTATTCCTTAAAGCCAGGACTTCAAGAAAATTTTGAAGTAAAACAGGTTTGCAAAACATGGTGACACAATCTCTTTTTTTAATGTTTTGATTTCTTTTTTTTTAATGTATGGCATAGCATAACAGACTGCTCTTTAGACTTAATACAAATTTTATATAAATAATGAGCAGCTGTTTCTTACTAAAACTGTGACCCAACATATAAGTCATATGTTAACAATTAGTTCATAACCAATTATTATAGTTTAATTCTGTTTATGTGCTTCCTGTAAATAACCACTTACTTCATGTGTAAATTTCATTTAAAAAATCCAAAGAAATTAATTTGGATCTCCGGTTCAAATATGAGCCATTACTTTGTCACCTGACAAATTTTGTGCACAAACTCCTGATCAGTAGCTTTTAAAGTGTTACTGATTTTAAACACTTGTATTTTGTAAGTCCAGCTGTTTTGATTAAACACAGTCATAAAACCTATTTTATTTAATGAACTGAAATCTTATGAGATTTCATCTGTGAATAATATTGTATATGAAATATAGTTTATTTCTACAAATATTTGTTAATACACAGGTAAAATAAATTTTACATTAGTATTCATGCCAGTGAACTAATTTGCTCATTATTTGCAGCAAGCAGAGAGAGAGGTGTAAACACAGTCAAAGCAAATGTAATTAAGTTGAGAAATTGAAGGGGAATGTGGTATTGGTACAAATGCACTTAGGAAAATGTTTTAAAATATTATTTATCAAAAATTTTATTTTATTGACTGTCTTATATTCTGCTTATAAATCAAAGGCATATCTATTAATCTGACTGCCATATTACTGTTTAGTTGTTGACTTGAAGTGCGATTGTAAAGATACATAAATTGGAAAAAAATCTTCACTGTTGGTGTTATAAAAATTGAAAGCAGTTAATGTTTTTTTCAAAAAGACCTGTCAGGTTGTCCAAGTCTTGCCCTCTAAAACAGGATGAGTCACATGGAGAAGTTGTTATAGGCAGATCTGAAGAACTGGAAGAATTATTGAATAGTAATTTGGAAAAAAAAAAAAAAAAAAAACAAAAACATGGCAAACAAAGCTGCTATAATCACTTTATTCATAGATTATTGTTAAAGAATAATGGGTTTATTTAGTAAAGACTGTAATTTGCAGCTTTATCAGAATATTTGTATAAACCCAAAATTCATTAATTACAAAGAACTATTACAGAGATGATTTATTAACAGTCTGGTAACTGGGATGAAACTTAGAAAGAAGGTTTATATCTGTTTAATGGTTAGAAGGAAAGCTGCAAATGTTTAATCGTGAAAATTATACTCTTTAAAACCTTTAAATAAAAGTATGAGTAATTATATTTGTGAAAATCCAATTAATTTGCATATTTTTGCAAGTCTCTTTTTTTTTTTAAACTCAGATTAATTATAGCATGTTTTGACAGTGACTAGTAACAACATCTCTAATTCTTACAAAGTCCATTAGAATGAGAGAAAACAAGGACAGCAGAAAAAGAATTCAGCCCCATCTGTGTATTCACACTTAAAGAAAGTAGCCCAGGGAGCACAAGTGACTAGGAGCACTGTGACCAGAGCAAGCAAACAGAGCATAACACGTCAGCCAGGTTGTGAAATGGCAGTTTGCGCAGAAGGGTGTGCAGGAAGCACATCTTCACCCAACCAGCTCAAAAGGTGAGTTCAACTGGTGGTCATCACCCTCCTAGAAAGAGTTTAGATATGGTATCCATCTGACAGAAACTTGTCCTCTGCACTCACCAGAACTGATGTCAAGCTGATCAGACGGGACAGGTGAGGAGGGAGGGGTGGAGCAGTTGCCCTCTATGTCAAGATAAGGATAAATTGTGAAGAGCTGTTTCTGAAGATTAGCCACAAGCAGGTTGAAAGCTTATGGGTAAGAACTGGTGACCAAGGTAACAAAGGGAACCTTGTGGCTGGTGTTTACTGCAGGCCACCCAATCAAGGGGAGCCTATTAATTAAGCCTTCTTATTCTAGCTACAGGAGGCATTGTGCTCAAAGGCTTTCATCCTTCTGGGGGACTTCAACCACCCCAAAATTTGCTGGAAAAACAGCATGGCAAGATGTAGACAATCCAGAAGACTCCTGGAATCCAGTGAGGGTAACTTCTTAAGACAGGTAATAGACAGACTTATTAGAGGAGATACATTTCTGGACCTGTTGGTCACCAGCACAAGTGAGCTAATCAGAAACATCAAAATTGAAGGCAGCCTGGGATGCAGTGATAATGCACTGGTGGAGTTTGCAGTCCTGAGGGATATGGGTCAGATAAAGTGTAAAGACAAGACCCTGAATTTTAGGAAAGCAAGCTTCCAGCTATTCAAGGAGTTAGTCAACAGGACCTCTGGGAAACTGTCCTCAGGGACAGGGGTAAACAGGGTTGGCAGATCTTTAAGAACACTTTCCACAGAACACAAAAGCTCTTGATTCCCAGGTGTCAGAAATCAGGAAAGAAAGGCAATATATTAGCATGGATGAGTTGAGACCTGATGGTCAAAATAAAGAGCAAGGAGGAAATGCACAGGCAGTGGAAGCAGGGACAGGTCTCCTGGGAAGAGTATAGGGATGTTGGCCAGTTGGGTGGGGATGGGGTCAGGAAGGCCAAGGTGCAGCTGAAGCTGAACTTGACAAGGGGTGCGAAGAATAATAAGGGCTTCTATATGTATATCAGCCAGAAAAGGAAGGTCAAAGGAAGTGTAACCCCCCATGATGAACACAACTGGAAAACTGGTAACAACGGATGAGAAGAAGGCTGAGGTACTTTTTTTTGCCTCAGTCTTCATTGATAACCTCTCTTCCTAGTGGATGGACTTCAAGGTAAGGATTGGGAGAGCAGTGTCCCTCCCACTGTAAGAGACAATCAGGTTCATGACCACCTGCAGAACCCGAACATATATAAGTCTATGGGATCTGATGAGATGTGTCCCAGAGTCCTGAGGGAATTGGCTGAGGTAGTGCCAAGACACTCTCCATGATATTTAAAAAGTCATGGCAGTCAGGTGAAGTCCCTATTGACTGGAAAAAGGGAAAAATTGCACCCATTTTTTAAAAAGGTAGAAAGAAATACCCTGGGAACTACCAGCCCGCCAGCCTCATCTTTGTGCCTGGGAAGATCATAGAACAGACCATCCTAGAAGCTGTGCTAAGGCACATGGAGGACAGGGAGGTGGTTCGAGACAACCAGCATAGATTCACCAAGGGCAAGTCTTGCCTAACCAACCTAGTGACCTTCTAGGATGGATTGACTACATCAGTGGACAAGGGAAGACATAAGGATGTCATCTATCTGGACTTCTGTCAGGACTTCGTCACAGTCGCCCACACATCCTTCTCTCTAAATTGGAGAGATATGGATTTGATGGATGGACTATTTGGTGGATAAGGAATTGGGTGGATGATCACATCCAGAGAGTAGTGGTTAATGGCTCAAAGTCCAGATGGAGATCAGTGATGAGTGGTGTCCCTCAGGGGTCTGTACTGGGGCCAGTACTGTTTAATATATTCATCAATGACATATACAGTGGGGTTGAGTGCATCCTCAGCAAATTTACAGATGACACCAAGCTGAGTGGTGCAGTTGACATGCCTGAGGGATGGGATACCATTCAGAGGGACCTGGACAAGCTCAAGAAGTGGACCTATATAATATTTATGAGGTTCAACAAGACCATGTGCAAGATCCTGCACATGAGCCAAGGCAACCTCTGGTGTCAATACAGGTTGGGGCATGAAGTGATAGAGAGCAGCTCTGTGTAAAATGACTTAGTGGTATTGGTGGATGAAAAACTGGACATGAGCCAATATGAGCTTGCAGCCCAGAAAGCAAACTGTATCCTGGGCTGTATCAAAGAAGCATGGCCAGAATGTCAAGGGAGTTGATTCTCCACCTCTACTGTGTTATGGTGGGACTGCACCTGGAGTACTGTGTTCAGCTATCCTCAGTATAGGAAAGACATGAACCTGTTGGATTGGGTCCAGAGCAGGGCCACAGAAATGATCAGAGAGATGGAACACCTATCCTATGAGGACAGGATGGGAGAGTTGGGGTGGTTCAACCTGGATAAGAGAAGGCTCTGAGGAGGCTATATAGCGGCCTTCTAGTACTTACAGAAGACTTACAAGAAAGATGGGGACAAACTTTTTAGTAGAGTCTGTAGCAATAGAATGAGGGGTAACAGTGTTAAACTGAAAGAGGGTAGATTTAGGTTAGATATAAGGAAGAAATTCTTTACTGTGTGGGTGGTGAAACACTGGAACAGGCTTGCCCAGAGAAGTGGTAGATGCCCCATCTCTGGAAACATTCAAGGTCAAGTTGGACGGGGCTCTGAGGAACCTGGTCTAGTGGAAGATGTCACTGATCATTGAAGGGGATTTGGACTAGATGACCTTTAAAAGTCCCTTACAACCCAAACCATTCTATCATTCAGGACTGAAGACTCGGGAGATGAGGAAACTCGTAGCAGTGCAAACCCTGTCATATTGTCTATTGGCAGAATAGTTCATTGTGAGACCTGCTGGTCTCCACAGGACTGGTCTGGCAGCTAAGAAGGGGTCATCAGAAAGGCAGTCATGGAGACACTGTCCTAAATGGATCAAGAATGACAGGCAGAGAAAACACTTCAAGACTGTATGGGGGCCCATGACTCGGAATATGTGGATATCTTCTGCTCACCTGATTAAAAACCACAATTTTTTTAATTACCTTTTTTTAATTAACTGGCCCCCTTGGAAAAAAGACTTGAGAGCTACCAGTATATTTAGTAGTTAGAGAGAAGGACTGCTTCCTTGGAGGAAGGAGCTGTGCTTCCAAGAGGCTAGATTTGAAGCAGAGTAATCAATAACATACTTGAATTATCAAGTATGAGAGAATTATCAAGTATGAGATAATTTATGCCCTAAAGCCATCACCTTTGCTGGAAAGTGACACATAAATACAGCAGGTTATATCTGGATACCGCAGCACGGTTCCAGCTCAGGAAGACCCTCAGTAAGTAATGCAGAACATGTGCCACACCACAACATCTCACAGTGTGCCTGCAGTTTCTTGGGAAAGAACAGGCTCATCTTTCCACTGGAAAAATCACAACTCATTGGCAGATTTCTTTTACTATTGAATCTCTAATGTAAAAATAACTTTGAAACACCACACCTTTTTCATTCTCAAAAAATTACACATACTCCCAAAAGTCAAAATAGTGCTGCACACTGTGCAAAGGTCATGTGAAGGGAAATCTAAATGAATGATGAAAGGTCTTGCTAATTATGTATCTATTCTGATACTTAGAAAATAGAAAGACTATAATGTCTCTGAAACCCTAATGATACAATCCAGAAAACACTAATTTGTACTTCAGTCAGTTCTTCACAGAGCATTAATCCTGTAGTATTTGACCACCACAAGGTGTCATACATATGTATTTATATTTATGAGTTAGTCAACTATTACTATTTTATAAATAGGAAACAGTTCCACAGAAAAATATTTTCACACTAAAGATGTATGACACACAAGGTATTTGTCTCCTTATCTCAGGATTTAAAACATAGTAAATGTTTCAATGAATTGTCCTCTAGAAAGGTTATTTGTTAGACTTCATTTCTTCCATTAATAATTCTTAAAGGACTATTTACAAGTGTCCTGGTTTGAGCTCAGAGGGCAACTGAGCACCTTGCAGCTGCTCACTTCCCCTTTGGCTCTGGGAAGGAGAAAATAAGCAAAGGTTTGGGATTCAAAATAAGGACAGGGAGGGATGACTCACCCACTACAGTCACTGGCAAAAGACAGACCTGTTAAGGGAATTAAAAAAGAACCTATATTTAATACAGACACTAAAAACGACAATACTTAACAGAATAGGAGAGTGAGAAGAATTACCACATCTTGAGAACAGCTTCCCCCCACCCTTCTCTTCTTCCTAGACTTACCTCTGCTCCCAATTTCTCTACCTCCTCCCCTCAGCAGCACAGGGGCAGGAAATGGGGAGTGACATCAGTGCTGCCACTTGTCCCATCTTTGGTGGGGGGACCTTCTGGAACTTCTTCCCCCTCCTCAAGGGTGGTCCCCCTCTAACAGGAGATAGTCCTCCACAAATGTTCTCCAATATGAGTCCCTCTCATGGGCTTCAGCTCTTCCTGAGCTGCTCTGGCATGGGACACCCCCATGTGTTTCAATTCTCCCGGTGCCGAACTACAACAGTGAGGGCTACATTTTCCCACAGGATCCTAGCATCCTTCAGGCACAGTCATCTGAGATGCCCATGCAAGACCCCTCACAAGCCATATATCAGTGTCTGCTCCACCACAGACCTTCATGGGTGGTGGGGGGGGCCGCTCTGCCGTCTCACCACAGGATACAGGGTGGTGTCTGCTCCAGCACACCTCCCCACTTCTTTCTTCCTCTATTAATCCACTGACCTTGGTGTTCACGCAGCTGCTGCAATAGGTCCTCACAAGCCCAACTCCTCTTTACCAGGTCCCTTCTTAAATAAGTTATTGCAGAGGCACAGCTGATTGACTGGCCTTGGTGCAGAGGTGGGTCTGATTTGGAGCTGGAGGAGCTTCGAGAAGCTTCTCACAGGGGTCACCACTGTAACCCGCTCCCCTGCTACTAAAAATCCCCACCACTCACTCAAACCAAGGACAACATGTAAGGTATAAATCTAAAAGTAAGTTATATAAGTTCTTTTCCAAAAGTGTAGTTTATCATTTCTAAAGTAAGTAGGGAAGGCAAACTCTGGAGAAAAAAGAGCAAATTCATTAATTTCTCAGTAAAAAGCCAGTTACAATAACACTAGTTAGGAAGTACCTATATTTGAATGGGACTGGTAGAGAGTTCACCAAAAAAATTTAAGACTTGATCCAAAGTGTGCTTCTCAAAAGTCATAGAGAGAGACTCAGATAATTTTACAGTATATGTTGATATTGTCAACCATTTAGCAAAAAACATAAATAGACAGTGACAAATATTGTGAGTAAAAATCATCTAGGTGTTACAGCTTATTCTAAGAATATTTATACTCTGATCCACCTCCATGGTTGTGCATCTTAAAATACTCTGTTTAACTGGGGGCAGAGGCACAGAATTTGATGCAACAGTGTGTATCCAAGTGGAAACATTGTAAATAAGATAAATGAGGTCAAGCACAAGAACTATGCAAAACTGAAGACAAGCAAGACAGGTAAACCCAGGCAAGAATCTGTGCCAGAAAATAAAAGATTTCCTGAATGAGGGAAACCAAAGATGGATGAGTCCTACTAAGGCCCATATGCACATATGTGTTTGCAGCAGAAGATGGCTGAGTCTGTGCTTATGATGAAGGAGAACAGACATACTGAGACACTAGTTTCAAACACGGTTTTGTTATTTTCATTTGTTTTGAAATACCAAACTATAAGCACACAGAATTCTCCACTTTGCAGTTGGCAAGAGTTACTTCTCAGACTAAAATGTGAATCAGACAGCTGAATGCAGCTGGACTATTAAAAAATATTTTTAGGAAGCTTAGAAATTTTTATCTGAATTTCAATCAAGAGTTAATCATGTGATAGAGTCAGACTGAAGAACTATTATGACCAAAAAGTTCATGACACTGATTGGAACATAACAGACAATTTAGTTCTCAAAACTGACAAGCATTAGTAAACATATACAGTAAATAAAAATAATACTTTAAATTATTTATTTTTCTTTTCACATTTCCAAATGTTGTTTGAAGGACTGAAATCTGATGAAAGCCTGAAATTCTATTCAGAGATGTTATGGAAATTAATACTTCTACATGCTGAGGGATGATTTTCTATAAATATTTTTATATTAGACATAGAAGGAAAGATGTTAAATAATGTTTAAACACTAGTTGCTAAAAACCCTCTGATTATAATTTGGATTATTAATAACTAAAACACAAGATAATAATGGAGTTAATATGCAACTGGAACTATCTGCAACCAAAAATAATTATTTTATGTAAGAGGCCAATATGTAGTCATTATAGAAAACCCACACCTATTTTTACTATACAATTATAACATCCATCAAAAATAGTTATGCACAATAAACACACACATATGTAAAGCTTGTGTAAATTTTCAGTTTTAATTAAGTATTCAATACAATTGTGACTTGGAAATTACTGTTCAGGTTGGTCATAGACAGATGTGAATAACTCATTACTGAAGAATATCTTCACGTAAGGTACAATCATCAATTCCATCTCTCACTAAATCCTGTTCATCTTTGAGGTACTGTACTACTGAAAATATAATGACAGATATGTTTACACAATAAAACCTGTAAAACCATTCTCTTCTACTTGAACATAGAATACTTTTACAGCATAAAGAATTGCTATAGTGTAACATGAATCCTGCATTGTCTCCACATTGTTTGTATCATTACATTTATTATAATATATGCTGCAAATGTACATAAAATTTGAGTCAAGAGTGCTGAATCTATTTTCACCCCAGACTCAGACATTTTAAGACATAGGTACTGTTTTTAAGAATCTGTTGCTATCAAGATTACTTAATGTTTGAATATGTCAGAGGATTTCAAGAGGTCTCATTCTATTATCTTCTTTTGCAATCTGTGAAAAATAAATGCAAAATATGTGAGATCACAGTAATAGGGTAGTGTTTCACCCTTACACTTCTGCTGAAGGCTGAAATGATGCAAAATTAAGACCCTGCTGTGACAAACTCCTCTATCATCACCTACCAACTACTCTAACTGGGAATGTCCTTAAGAAAGCTGAAAATGTCAGTGTAGACTGTTGGAATTAAATCCTGATAGAACTGGGGATAAGGAAAGAAAAATATATAGACACTTCTCAGTTTTCCCTTTGACTAAGGTAGCAAGGATCTCTGAGAAGAGTGTATTAGGATGTACCACTAAGATTGGTTGTGCTAACTCCAAATTTACAGCAGAGGCAGAAACATGGAGCATATTTTGAACAAAAAGCTTGAACTGCCCAAGACTTGAGTCCATTGGATGAAAGTTAGTTGAGACAAGATCAAGGTCTACACATTCATACGCGTTGTAAAACTCTCATGAAAGTCTTGTTAAAATTTGAGGATCGGAACCATCTTTTAATGTGTTTGTGTTACTTAAATTGTGTGGTGAGTTGAGGTGGGCTAACATGTAAGCCCCCAACCAGCCACTTGTTCACTCTCCCTACAGTGGGGTGGAGAAAAACATCAGAAGGGAAAAAGTGATAGAAACTCACAGGTTAAAATAGACACCTTAGTAACTGAAGTAAAGCTGCATTCACAAGCAAAACAAAATAAAGCATTCATTCGCTATGTCCCATCAACAGGCAGATATCCAGCCATTTCCAGGAAAGCCAGGCCTTAGCAAGTATAATGGTTACTTGGAAAGACAAATGCCATAACCCCAAATGTTAACTTTTTCTCTTTTTCCTGTGATTTTATTGCTGAGCACAAAGTCATATGGTAGGGAATATTCCTTTGGTCAGTTGAGGCCAGCTATCCAAGCTGTGTCTCCTCCCAGCCTCTTGCCCATCCCAGACAACTTGCTAGGAGGGGCAGAGTGTGAAAAAGAAAAGGCCTTGATGCTTTGTAAGAACTGCTCAGCAATAGCTAAAACTATGAGCTATCAACACTGTTTTGGTTACAAATCCAAACCCCAGCATCAAACAGGCTCCATTTAAACTGTTACTGAATGTTTTGAGCTTAATAGGAAAGTACTCACTTATAGGCTCAAATATTTAAGAAATTCATGGTTTCAGTAAATTAAAATTACTTTGTAGATTTTTGTCTTATACATTAACATTGCAGTAGCTTCAGCAGTATATTAAGATACTTGGGGGAAAAGAAGAGATGAGAACAGAAGTTAACTACATAGATTTCTTAAACCTCATTACACTCCCAAGCAAAGTATAATGTCAAGCTCTAATACAGGCTGGGTGGAGAGTGGATTGAGAGCAACCATGAGGAGAAAGACTTGGGGGTGTTGGTTGACAAGAAGCTGAATGTGTCCTGGCAATGAGTGCTTGTAGCTCAGAAAGCCAACTGTATCCTGGGCTGCATGAAAAGAAGCGTGACCAGCAGGTCGAGGGAGGTGATTCTCCCCCTCTACTCTGCTCTGGTGAGACCCCACCTGGAGTGCTGCATTCAGTTCTAGGGTCCCCAACATAAGAAGGACATGGATCTGCTCAAGCAGGTCCAGAAGAGGGTCATGAAGGTGAACAAGGGGCTGGAGCCCCTCTCTTATGAGGACAGGCTGAGAGAGTTGGGGTTGTTCAGCCTGGAGAACAGAAAGCTCCAGGGAGTCCTCATAGCAACCTTACAGTATTTAAAGGAAAGATGGGGAGGGACCCTTTATCAGGGAGTGTAGTGATAGGATGAGGGGTAATGGTTTTAAACTGAAAAAGGATAGATTTGCATCATATATAAGGAAGAAATTCTTTCCTGTGAGGGTGATGAGACGCTAGAGCAGGTTGCCCAGAGAAGCTGTGGCTGCTCCCTCCCTGGAAGTGTTAAATTAGGTCAGGTTGGACAGGGATTGGAGCAACCTGGTTTTTGGCCACTTGGATATTTTTTGTTTGCTCCCTACGAAAATGATGTTTTACCCACTCTCATAGGTGAAAAGATAGCTTACAGTGTGAACAGCAACAGACAATAGATAATTAGATACATGTGTGTGTGGGGGGAGTGTGAATGTCCAAAATTAAACTTTTGAGATCTCATGCAGAAACCCCACTATTTGCTGGCAGCAACAGATATGGACTACTAGTAAATTTCATCAGCATCTGGACCAAACCAAAGTGACATGTCCTGAATCCTCCAATTAATAAAGAAATATAAGACAGAACCACTAATTAAGAGGCTGATTATGTGATGGTTTTCAAAGTATAGACTGTTTAAATTGGGAAAACAAGATAATTGTGGATTTGGAAAGAAGATTTTGTACTGAAAAGAAGGATTCCTATGAGAAATGGTCTTGGAAAGAAGACAGTCCTGGAAAGGTAAAGATCCTGGCTGGAGAGAGATCCTGGAAGTGAGGAAAGATCCTGGATATCAGGGAGCTGTATGGCGACAAAAAACAAGGGATACACAGGGACCTTGGTCAGTAACACCCAAGATGGGTAATGATGAGCAGCAGCACAGAAGGAATCACCCTGATTTTCTGGAAACTTTCCTGGGCCAGCAATGAACTCCTTGTGGTGAAGGGATGGCAAGACCTAGGGAACGTAGTGCTGCAGGGGAGTGAGTGACTGAATGTGTGAAATAATCAAGAAGGGTAAAAGCTGTCATCGCCCTTGTTCTTAAATAAGCTCCACTATCCAGATCCTCTCTGGTCTGTCATTTACTTTGTCTTGTCTGTGACACTCATCAGTGGTCCTCCCCTCTTTTCCTACTCATTTCCTGGTACCTCCAGTGATCGTTTTTGTGCTTTTTTTGTTTGTTTTTGTTTTTTTTTTTTTTTTTTTTCCTCCAGTAAGAGTAATAGCAGCTGTGGCAGAAACTGGATCAGGCCCATTTTAATCTGTTTGACCCTGGCTCAGAGCAATTCCTGGGATATTTACCCCTTTCCTCTCTGTCTGGTCCTCTTTGATGAGGTCCTTATATTCTTTGTTGCAATCATACCCTAGCCATTCACCTGCATCATTATCAGCTGATACATGAGCATGCCATGTAGCTCTTATCATGAAGGAAGAGGGTAAAGCATGCATAGGTAATTATCCACATGATGATAAAATAATTAGTTTTTCTTATTATTACTCTGAAGTGAAAATATACCGAGTTCTTTGTTCCCAAGTAAAGTCACATGGATGAAAACTATGAAACCATTTGTAACAAATAACAAACCCCAATATTTTAACAGACCATTTCTCTGAGCAATTTTTTGAGCAATTCCCAATTAGTGTTGCTTTCACAGAATCCTGGCACATGTGTTTAAACAACCTATATAGTATCTGTTCAGTGCAAATAGTCTAACCAGCTCAAGTTTGTGCTTTCAGTGATCTGACAGTGACCTTTCTTGTTAATACACACACTAAAAGCAAATGTGGAAGGTACACACAGAGAAAAATAATTTTAAAAGTCAAATTAATCTACTAAACATCTCTTTTTTACATTCTATACACATAGATGTCAAAATCAACTGTATGACCTTATGAGTCCCTAAATGTTTCTCCTATTTTTTCATAGGACAATTATATAAAGCCAATACTTAAATTCCATACCATATTACATTGAGAACAGCATAAAACATAACATCAAAAACATCCAAAATGAAGCCATTGTCTTTGGTATTTTTTATTTTTAATAAATAATACCAAGCTGACTTTCTGCAGAAATTTCAGGGTTCTGCATCATGGAACCATCAGGCTGCAATAAGAACCAACCAGATAGAGTGCAAATTTTAGGCTTTATTTTTTATGCAAGTATTTTCCAATACTATTTCCTCTTTGAGCTTTAACACCCATGACATTCATAGAGCAGAAAAATAGTCTATGAGTACATCTGCAACTCAGGCCACAAAGTCTGATGAGGTAGGGTGAAACTCTGGTTACTGTCACCTCCAGATGTCTTGCTTCCGAGGCTTGAACATCCTAGACTGGAGCAGTTCAGGTACAGTTTCAAAACCAGTGTAGTCTGCACAATACTCATATCCTTATTTTGGTGTTTTCACTTTAACAATGCACCTAGGGAAAAAGCAAAGTTCATTCTTTGTGTCTCAAGCCTAACAGAGAAAATAAAAAGAACAGAGACAAAGCACACAATATTCTCAGTGGAAAAGTGAAACATGTAAACTGACTATGAGTTTTGGGTCCCAGAAGACTGCTCATTCCAAAGATACCTGTTTCTTTAGATAGCCTGATAGTCTGTCCTCAAATTAAACTGCAGCTCATCTAATAAATACTTCTAGGAACATGCAAGCATGACCCAAGCCATTCTGTTTCACAACAGTTACATAAAACAATGACTGCAATGATGGTTTCCACCTGCACACTGTCTCTGGCAACAAATAATTTAGTTTAAAGTAGCTAATCCAGAATGCATTGATTCAAAATGAAGGGCCATCACACTCATCTACCTCATTGTTTCCAGAAAGTAGAGCACATTATTTGGAGAGGTAGATGTCAGAAGGTTACTTTGACCCTAAAGCTGCCTGTAGTCTTAATGTCCACACTGAATACCATCTATTATCAGTAGTTTATAGCATCCAACAGCAGTCTAGGCACAAGGGGAAATTAAAAAAATATTGAGATATTTAATTATAACCCATCCTTTAATGACATAAATGTGGACTCTATGTCTATGCAACTTCTGAAATGAAGGGCTATTATATGAATAGACAGTATCTGAATGATTTTTATGATTCTTATAAATCTGAAGAGAAATCTACACATATGAAGCTCTCATACTTACAAAATGGCATCTGGGCAAAAGCTAGATAGTACAGAGGAAAAAAGTATGTTGGCAGGATGGTGTTAAAAGCTTGAAAAATTTTGCTCTCTCAAAGTAAACTACAGAACTTAAAATTTTACAAAACATATATACAAATTTACTCAAATAATTGTTCTTTATTCCTTTACCAAAGACTATAAACAACACCAAACTATAAAATTTACTAAAACAGTCTTGTTAATACTCCTCTGCACATATATTTATTAAGACACTGAGACAAGCATTATAAAGTATGTTTGGATTCTACACAGAATTAGACACTAAGAAACTAATTGATAGTAGATGTATGTATTAGAAGTTCAAAGAAAAGTTAATTAATTTTTGTTGATTTTAAAGAGACTGTTGATAAAGCCTAATATGTCAGATTAATATATATTTTTGAATATGTAATGGTGACAGGAAATATGTAGCTAATTAAAAAAAATGTGTACTTGTGGAAAAAGCAACAATACAAACAGATTGTGAAGCTGCTAAACAGTGTAACATCAAGAGAGATATATGCCAAGGTTGCATACTTTATCTCTGTAAGTATTCAACACAGATGCAGAAAGTATAACAACCTGCAGAAGAATTAAGAACATTGTAAATGAGACATTTGAATGAATGAAGTGAATATTAACAACACAGTGTGTGCTGGTAACCTTGTTTGAATATCATTGACTAGAGCAGAATTCAAAAATTCACTGTGAACTGTATCAGCAAGAATTGCAAAAGAGTGAAAAATGTTAAGGAAACCATGGCAACAACATGAAAAAAATGCCAATTCCATAAAAACAAGAATAGAAACTCCCACATATTGTTGGACTGACTGAATAGGTCTCTCTATTCAAAGAATTTTATAATAGATAGGAAGTAAGTAAGATAAAATGGTAAAAAAATAAGAAAAATATTTTAATTTCAAAAGCCTCCACAGTGTGGAAAATTTTATTTCCACATCTGCTTAAGATTACCATTGACCTTCTTGTATGCTTGTGAAGACTAGAATCAGTCAGAGACAAATGAGACTCTTTGAAGGCTCTTCTAACAGTTCTCAAGGTACCTATGTTAAAAAAAAATCTGTGTGGAAAGCCAAAATGAAAGCTTTGACTCCTGAGAACAAAGTACTCTAATGTACCCCTAAGAATCTGAACATGTTAAAATTTTCCATACCTTTCCATAAAACTTGTTGTTGGTCTGTGGATAAGAATTAACTATCATTCTCTTTTTTTGCCAGGAGGGCTTGTGGCCTTATCACCTTTTATTGTCGTTGACCTCTTCTCCTTAGGTAGTAATCACCTTTTATTTCAAATTGTCTCATCAATTAATATAATCAAGTTAAACTGAACAATTGTGTTCAACTTGAATATAGCTTGAAGATTACTGATTCTGTTTTATGCCTTTTCTGATGTTTAAATATTTTTGTCTCAGTTATGCTCCTTTTGGATGTCACTGCTCTCATCATCTATACCACCTCTCCTCCTACTTATGTCCTTACCAAAATGCTTTTTTAGAAACCACGAGGATCTTTGTTGATGGCTCTATGATCTTGTCTTTGAATTGTTGCACTGAATGAGGAATTAAAACTTGCCTTCTTACAGCCACCAATTCAGAATGTTTTGTGTTTGATTTGCAGTTTTTTGTTTTGCTTATTTTGATATTTATTTACTTAAGTGAAAAGCAGCTTTCTCATCAAAATTCTTCAAAGAAGAGTTCTCCACCTACCTCCACAGTCCTCAACTTGCTGTTCAATGCTGACACAGAAATCTCTCCTCCTTTATATTAGATATTTTCCCTATATATTACTACTACTTAATAAGAATGTGGACCTTTTGCATATTCTTGCATTCACCAATTTCTTTTCTTGTTGATCTGTGTAGCTCCACTCATCAGATCAAAGCTCATGTCTAAATAATCAGGATTTTCTTCAAACTGAAGTTCAGATTACATTCTTTAGATAATTTAAATGTTTAAATACAACCTTCATACAGTCCAAAAACCTATGGTGACTAGCACAGCGCAGACCTGTTCTTACTCAGCCTTCATGTCTCCATAAATTTCAGCCAATGAATACTGATTGTAACTATCCTTACTGTAATTTGTAGTTAGGCACAGCCATAACTACTGTGAATAGCAGTTCAAACCATTTCAATAGTCACAGAGGTCAATTAGTTGAATTTATGAACATGGTGAGCCCCGGAGCCACAATTTTCCAGGTTTTTCTGGTCCCAAACAAACTTTAATCTTTACTTGCTTGGACATTTACATGCACAATTTCCTTTGCATCAGCCTGTTTGACTGAAACTGTAGGAGCTGAGAAAATGCTTATTCTCTATTTGCTAAAGCTATGTGAAAAATAATCCTTGCACCAACAATTTTTATTAATCATTCATGTAAAGATCAGCATCATTACACTGAAAAGTACAACTGGTCTCATCTCACTGAAGAAATAAGGGGAAAATGGTTATTAAGGCCATTTTAGATACAGTATATTGAAACAAAAAAAAATCCTATTGAAAATACAGATAGAAATCAGTGTTTTAATATTAAACAATTTTCATCTGAATGTCTATAGTTGAACACAATTATTGCCTTATTATGCAGTATATTCAATTTATGCAATTAATAGATTGGCTTCATGCAGAATGAACCAGGAAATGAAATTTGAGTAAGAGATAAAATAATGTTACTCCAAATTAAAACAGCTATTGAAGTACTTCTTTCAAAATGAAAGACATCTGTAGTGTTTTTTTTTGTCTTCTATACTGAAATAAATAAGAAAGTAAAAATAATCTTACCAACTACAGGTAGACAAAATCAGGAGGAACTTTGAAAAACCTATTATGCGAACCGGTTCCATGGTATAATTCCCACTCATTCAATTTGTAAAATGGTAATTTGGGAGGGTCTGGTCACCTTGTCTTTAAACATGTTGCATATTGTAAGGAAATATATATTGTAAGGAAATAGTCTCTAATGGCAGACCCAAACATTAGGAAGGAGTAGTTCATTGTTCCTGTACATAATAAGTGAATATTTTTTTTTTTTTTGTATGACTTCCTTTGTAACAGAAATGGGGAAAAATCATGAGTGATTTTAAAATGTGATGCTTTGTATGCAAACAAAATCTGCTTTTATTGGAATATCACACATTGTTCAAGCTGATGTCTCCTTTAGTTTGATATTGACAAAATTGATGGGATTGAAGCATTATTCTGGTCTGTTCTAAAATATAGGTAACTCCTAAATTTATATTTGCATATTGATACCCAAATCCTGCTAATGTAATAATCAAACAAGTCTTAATGAATATATGGAAAAAAATAGCAAAAACCCACTTACATAAATTAGTTTAAAAAACCCTCTAAGCTAGGTACTATTTTTTTATCTACATTTTTCATCCATGAGGTGGAGTGACCAAGGACCAGAATTTTCCAATCGATCAGCAGTGTCTTATGTTCTGTAAATAAATCTTCCTGCAGATTAATATAGTTTCTGACTAAAGGGGTGGTTCTAGTTTAGTTGAAATCCCAAATTCAGAGCACAAACCGGAAAGATTGCATTGAAGCTGTACTCACTATGGGACTGTACTACAGTTCATGATAAAATGAGAAAAAAAAAAAAATTACAGGCAGTGAGTCATTAAGGTATTTTAATTTTCATCCTATAATATAGCAAAAAAGTTCTGAGACAGATGGATTTTGCAGGTACTGAAACAGTTTAAAAGAACAGGGGAATTCGGTCATAAATATTTTTGAGGGAGAAAAATAAAAAAAAAAAAAAAAAACAGTGTAAAATGACTTGGAAGACCAGAGAGAGAAAAGAAATAAAATGAACAAACAAACAAACAAAAATGCTAGATTTCAAATACTGGCAACATCCTCCTGACAGCATAATACATTGAATTGTTAAGAAGTAGTACCAGCCAAGAAATAAAGGGAAGTGTTTTGGGAAAGGTATCTCTCATGAAAATTTATTTTGTTTTCTTTCTTTTATTTCCAGTTGAAGGAATCTTGATTTGGGATTCATATGCTTTTTGTAAATTTCTGCAAGCATTTATGTTAGGTGTACCAAAAGTTGATAAAATCTTTTTGCTCCTTTCTAATAAAGGCATTTCTCTTGGGGGTTCTTGTTTATGAAGTTAAATTGAAATATCTTATTCCTTTGTGCTCCCTTGATGTGTTTTCAATATACAGCAAATTCTCACACATTCTGCAATGCCCAAAAAGGATGGCTAAATACACAATCCTTCAGTTATGTTTTATAGAAAATTAAAAGGGAAACATCAAATGGATGAAGCTCCATGGTCATGAAAAGGCACATCTCTTGGTGATGTTTTTATTAGTCTCTCTGTTTTAAGGTCTGAATGGCTTTGGAGTATGGGCTGTTTTCAGTATTTTGTAGGCACTCCATCCTCCCCATTTCAGCTATCAGCTTCTATAATGTAATGCCCTTCCATGATACTATTTGCAACTCAGACATTCTTGCTTACTATTCTTTAACCACTCCAAAAATGGGAGACTTTTCATGAATGATGTCCTTCAGTTAATTCTCTGAAACTTTATTTCAGAAATGTAAGATCTCTAACTTAGTCTGCTTCTTTACAATTTGATTTTTTTTCCCCCTGAAAATAAAGAATATGTTCAGGTGAGAAGCCATCCAGAGACCAATTATCTGGAGGAGAGAAGGAAGATACTGACCAGAAGACACAGCTACAAAATGTCCACTTTAGGCTTGACAGTGTTTTTTGTCCTAAAATGCAAAACCAGAAAACAGGAAACCAGGATGAAAAGAATCTTATAAAAGATTATGTAAGAGTTGTGTAAAATGATTACAGATGTGACTAGAAGACCAACTATGGTCTTTTACATATTAGAGGTTCACAAAATCATGCCAGATCTCCTGGGTTCTTTTTTTTTTGTTTGTTTGTTTGTTTGTTTTTGGTTTCTCTTTTTTTGCTTTTATACATTTCTCTGGGATAATAAAGTAAAATTTCAAAACATAAGCAGTTTCCAGTATTTAAAAATAACCAACACTTTTTCACTTAATTTCTGTATATTATTAAAAAATCCCTATCAACCCATATAACTTCTATGCATAACAAAACCACAGCTAGTAGCCTTATACATTTTCTCCTTATATAATAGTTAATAACATCAAGTTAACATTAGGAAATATACATTGGTCAATGAATGTAGTTCTTAGAACATATCTTGGCTAATGATTATTTTTGTATATTAGTTTTAGGAATTAAGGCCTTTGATAAATTTATGATATCATTCTACTCATTCAATTCCGAACTGGATTAAAAATTACTATTTGGGGGCTAGTTCATGCAAAAAATCCTTTTATTCTCCAGACATAACCCACATAGTATTCTTAAATCAGTGGAGGGTCTTTGTTTGCAGGACATGGATTATGGAATACTCTCTATATTAAACAAGCATAACAACAGTAAGAGCAAAGAAAAGAATCGATATACATTTTAAAATTTCTGTATTAGCATAGAAGCATTGCTGCCATACTTACAGTATTAATATTTTGTATTTGTAGAAGGTGTTCCACAGAGTCCTAAATAAAAGCATATATGAGTAAAATTTACTAAGATATATAGACATGCAAAGGTAGAGCTGAAGCTCTAGTAATTTAATACCAAATTTAGCTGATCCGACACAAGCTATTTTTTAATTTGGGATGAAGAAGTCTTTTATCTCATATTCTTTGACACTAAAAATTAATTTAGCCAATTCTTTACTACTTAATTTATGTGTCATGTTAAGATTAACCAGATGACTGAGTCTATTTGTCCTCAAAAAGAAGCAATCATTGGCAAAAAGGGCATTTTTTTATTCCATCCACAATTTTTAGCCATTGATTTTGGGAGCAAGAAAGAGACAAAATAAGTCTTAAACCAAGTTATGACCTCAAGCTAAATATTTTTATATACATATAATATAAAATATGTTAAATATACATATAAAATATATTACATTTGTCTTTGTAATCAAAATATCCATAGTTATATAATTCATATACTTAAGATTTCATCTTTGCCAGGGCACAATGTTGCAGTGTCAAATCTGTATGTAGCACTATTGTATAATATGGAGTCCTCTTTCCTTCTGTAAGGTTTAAAGACTTTGCTATCAAAAATATATTCCAAATCATACAAGGACGCATGATGACCTATGTCATAAATCTTTTATTTTACATTAAAAAAAATAATAATAATCAGGGATTAGGGTTCTGCCATGATATTTTCTCAAAACTCTCTACAGCTTTGGGATAGATGTCATCTTGCAAAGTTTCTGGAAAGAGAAAGAAGGAATTGAGAACATTAGAAATTTCAATACATCTCTTCCCATTTCATATCTGATTGGTTACTGCTTCCTGAGATTCAGTTAATCATACCTGTTGTGATTCATTCCCACTGCAACAATCTAAGAGCAAAAAAGATAGTCAGATAAGGATATCAATGCAGAGCTTAATTAAGTCATAAATTATAGCTACAGTTTGTGATTTTAACCTCAGTCTCTTTTTTTCCCTCAGACTTCAGAGATATTGTATCTCATTTTTTAATAATGCAATGATGACATTTGATTGATTTTGTATAGTAACTTATCAAGTATAGAAAAAGGAAATAAGCAGCTGTATCCAGGGTCAGTTCTATTTTGGAAGGACACATTTGTCAGAGTACATCTCTGCTGCTTGACATTGTGTGGGTTGGACTGTTAGCAAAATGAAATGCAAGGTGCATTTCAGTCTAACCTCCAGCCCTCTTTTAAAAGGAGAAAGGACAAAACATTGGATGAATGATAGGAAAGTAGAAGAGTGTGAAAGACGAACTGTAGGCATTTCAGAAGCAGATGGGGAAATATTTTATCTGTTTCCTGAAATCACTGGGGAGTTAAAGGAGAGAAGGATGCTTGGATAGATGGAACATAAAATGTGTCAGCACTTATGATTTTGTTTTTCTAACTTTTTTTTTTTTTTTCATGAGTTTGACCATTTTTAATCACCTATATCACCTATCTTCTTTCCATAAAAAAAATAAATATAATAGAAAATATCTGAATAATTCCATCTGCATGATAGAGTAAGTTTAGTATAGAAGTCAGCAGAATGGTAATAAGCAAAGGACAAGAGAATCACAAAACAACCAGCAGCTCAGGAAACTATTAGAGATATAGGTCCAAAATTTTGTACTTGCTGGAAGCAGCTTAGAAAGTGGCTGAGTGCGGAGCCGCGGACGAACGACACGCCGAGACGGGTTCAGTGTGGAAGATAGAGCATCAATCAACGTGTGTCTTTATTGGTCCAGGGTACATATATTTATACAGACAATGATAATTATTATGCCTACTAGTCACTAGCTGATTGGCTTAAGCTCTAAAGGTCATATTCGCACGGTCCACCTACTTGCAGTTAGCTTACAGCACAAGCTTCTCATAACACTAAGTTTCTCATGCTACTATTTCTGATTCCTGTTGACTTTTTTTTGATACACAACAGTACCGTAACACAATGTTTCTCAGACCACCGTTATCATAACACTAGGTTTCTCAGACCACTATTCCTAATTCCCCTTAACCTGTTTTCGACACACCACGGTACACAGGGCTGAAGCGTCCTTGACATTCTTCATGTATCAGCAGCTGCGAGCAGCTGCAGGCAAACCCTAGTGAGGCTCAGCATCAGCCCTTAGAACAGGCTCTGATCATACAATTGCTCGGTGGGCTCAGGACCCTTGTCTCTGAGCCATTCTCCAACAATTCCCCCTTTTTCTTTTTGTATGAGCAGAGCCTGCGCTAACGTTCGTTCAAAGATTTTCTTAATACATGACAAGGCACAACTTAGGCATGCAGGCTTACAATCTATTGGCTAAAGGCACAGGACCCTTGTCTCTGAGCCATTCTCCAACAGCTGAGAGGGAAAAACACCTCATGGCTGAAAGTTAGCAGGTTGTTCCTGCATACCTTTTCAAGCATCTTCTTGAAATACAAACTCTGAAAGCACATAAGAAAAATATGGGAGCTAGCAATCACGTAAGTAATGATGTGAAGAGAAACTACACAGTCTATTTTTCATGGATGATTCACTTCCACCAGTAAATGGTCAGGGCAGTATATGTCCAGAGAAGCTGCACAATCTTGTCTTTCCTTTGGAGATCACAGCTAAATATGGAAATGGTGCAGATGACCAAATGACTTCTTTTTGCTTTTCAGAAGAAAGATGGTCAAAGGTCTTTTCTCTACACATTTTTCAGACTTATGCAAAGTCATGATATTGGTCAATAAGGTTTTCTGCAATTGATTGATACTGTCTTATACTTTGACATATCTACCTGATTTGGCCACTGTAGTCTCTGGTTAGTAGAAAAGAGGAGAACAAGGAGTTCAGGTGAGTGCACCTTATGTTTGTGGAAGCTAAAGGACTAAGGAATGTTTTGGCATGCTGGTGACATGAAACATCCTGCTCTTATTTATGGGAGGGAATGATGGACCAGATGTCTTTGTTGGCCAGTGTGAAGGTGAGATTTTGGTATTTGATATGTCTGAGTGATTTGGGTGTTCTTTGCCATGTTTTCTCAAAGTGTATGCATTGGCTGGCTAAAAAAACTCATCAGGGAGTGTTAGGAGGAGCTGAGTCATCCAACCAGTCTTTTCGGAAGTGCACTGCAGAGTGTTGGAAAGACCATAACTCATCCAACCAGTCTTTTAGGAAGTGCACTGCAGAGTGTTGGAAAGACCATAACTCATCCAACCAGTTTTTTAGGAAGTGCACTGCAGAGTGTTGGAAAGACCATAACTCATCCAACCAGTTTTTTAGGAAGTGCACTGCAGAGTGTTGGAAAGACCACAACTGAGACATGTCAGTAAGTCTTTTCTCAAAATGTCCCCAGAAGACAGATAATTTTGTTTTCGAGGCACTACAGAGATATTTCACACCGAGCAGAGAACACCAGTTTGGCTTAATAGAAACTGGTTGTAAAATACAAGACAATGACAAAAATAGGCATTGAGAACATTAAACAATAAGTCATGGGAAATCATTTTATTTTTCAATGGATTTTTTACATTTCTAAAAATATTCTTTTCCTCAAGTCTGAACCCATCTCAATTTATTTTGGAAACATCATAAAATAGTTTCACATTTTTCTTCCAGTAGCTGAAGTCTTCTGTCCTTCAGCTATCCCACTTGAAACATATAGTTCTCCCATGGCAGTTCCTAAAAGAATTTTAAGATAATTTTAATGATTTTTTTTCTCTCCCTCTAAAACACTCCAAAGTTCTCCAATTCATTGTTACCACTCCAGAGCCTGAGACCACTCAAATGCTGTCATTCTATAAGTGTTTCTCATCCTGCATGCCCTTGAAATCCTTCAGTAATCTCTAACAGCTATTTAGATCTTTTCCAATAACACTGTGAAATCACCTATTTCAGGCTCTCTATTTTTCTTCAGATTCTTACAGACATTTCTGTAGTTCCCTACTCCCTTCTAACTCATATACATTG
Organism: Tyto alba; assembly: GCF_018691265.1. Lineage (NCBI taxonomy): Eukaryota > Metazoa > Chordata > Aves > Strigiformes > Tytonidae > Tyto > Tyto alba. The sequence continues at coordinate 33,978,776 of NW_024881276.1, read as the reverse complement.
CAATAAAGCTCATCTGTGTCAGCAAGCCTGCCAAATATATGTTGTATTATTAAGGTCATTATTTTTGGGGAAAAATGTAACTCACTCACCTAAGGGCTTTTCTGAACTGCCTTATTTCTAACATAACTTCCACAGCACCTGAGAGACTGAAGTGTTAGGAACCATGATTCACACATTCTTAGAATATATATATTTTTAAAAACTTGGTCCTGATTTAGAAAATACATTCTTATATTTAAATATGTAATCAATCTACTAAGTCTAATTGGACTAAACAGGTTTTTATAAGTAGACACGTATTATGATATCCTGTCAATTTTGTCTATCTATTAGAATTATTTGAGATACCATCTATTCAAGTCAGTCTCTTTTATTGATTCAAAAAGAGAGGCCACACAACTTGGTTAGGATCTCACTCAAGCTGTAAATACAAAATTAGACCGGAAAAAGACACCATCTTCCTGAGGTTATCTAAAAAAAACCAAAAATTAAACCACACCTCTTATAAAAATTCCAGATTATAATTTCAGATTCTTTTTCCTAAAAAGTGATGTTACACAGATATCTGAATTAATAAAATGAGATATATTTTGAGATTTAAGCAAGTATTGTTATGAATGCATAGCTTTATTTTAATCAAAGCAAATATTAAAAATACTCCACAGAGAAACTTTTAAAAGTTTTGCAGACTCTCTCTTCAGATCAAGAATAATGTCATTTGAAAGTGCACGATAGCTGCCTTAACTTGTCTTTTGGATAGTAAAAATCACTTGAGTAGCTGCACATTCGATTGTTCTGTGCAACTGTTCTAATCACAGTGGGATGCTTGGTCACTCACTTTAAATTAGTGTCATCAATAAGAGAATTAGGTCATAAGCATCAAGTAGTACCAGTCTGAAATCTGGAGATAGCAGTTAACACCTACCTTTCAGTTTAGCTTTCTTTCACCCAGTAGTGCAAGCTTAATTGGATCATGACCATTTAATTTTCAAGTGACATGCACAGCTGGTACTATTTTAAATGATAAAGCAGCAAATAATGAAATAGGGTAAAAGAATTGGGGTTGATTCTGTTGCACATTAAGATAGCTATAGTAGCAAATAATGAAATAGGGAAAAAGAATTGAGGTTGATTCTGTTGCGAGTTAAGACAACTCAGATATTTTGGCAGCACAAAATAAAGTGTCATTATTTAAGCTAAAAGAACAGAATTCATGAAACACAGTTTTATTGGAGTGGCAATAAGCTCACACAGGAGTTCTGAACTACTCATGTCTGCAAGTATTTTAAGACATATACCTTGAATTCCTTATCCCTTTTTAACACCATTTCCCACAGCATTCTCCTAGACAAATTGGCTTCTCATGGCTTGGACAAGCTTACTCTTTGCTGGGTAAAAAGTTGGATGGATGGATGAATGGGCCCAAAGAGTTGTGGTGAATAAAGTTAAATCCAGTTGGTGGCGAGTCACAAGTGGTATTCCACAGGGCTTAGTACTGGGGACAGTTTAATATCTTTATCAATGATCTGGATGAGGAGATCAAGTGCATCCTCAGTAAATTTGGAGACAACACCAAGTTGGTTGGGAGTGTTGATCTGCTTGAGGGTAAGAAGGCTCTACAGAGGGATCTGGACAAGCTGGATGGATGGACCAAGGCCAATTGTATGAGGTTAAATAAGGCTGAGTGTCGGGTCCTGCCCTTGGGTCACAACAACCCCATTCAACGTTACAGGCTTGGGGAAGAGTGGCTGGAAAGCTGCACTGTAGGAAAGGACCTAGGGGTGTTGGTTGACAGCCAGCTGAATACGAACCAGCAGTAATGGCATCCTGGCTTGTATCAGAAATAGTGTGGCCAGCAGGACTAGGGAAGTGATGTCCCCCTGTACTCAGCACTGGTGAGGCCACACCTTGAATACCTTGCTTTTGGGGCCCCTCACTAGAAGAAAGACATTGAGGTGCTGGAGTGCATCCGAAGAAGAGCAATGAAGCTGGTGAAGGACCTAGAGATCAAGTCCTGTGAGGAGTGGATGAGGGAACTGGGATTGTTTAGCCTGGAGAAAAGGAGGCTGAGGGGAGACCTTATCGTGCTCTACAACTACCTGAAAGGACATTGTGATAATGTCAGTATCCTCTCCCAAGTAGCTCTCCAAGTGATAGGACAAGAGGAAACAGTCTCAAGTTGCACCAGGGGAGGTTTAGATTGGATACTGGGAAAAATTTCTTCACTGAAAGTGTCGTCAAGCATTGAAACAGGCTGCCAAGGGAAGTAGTTGAGTCACCATCCCAGAATGTAAGACATGCAAATGTTGTGCTTAGGGACATGGTTTAGTGGTGTATTTGGCAGTGTTAGGTTTACAGTTGGACTCAATGATCTTAGAGGTCTTTTCCAACCTAAGTGATTCTATGATTCTCTGCCTGTCTAAACCTTACTGGCATAACAACTTCTTGGCTCTGCTTACAGATAGAAAAAAGACCAAAACTCTTTACAACTTCAGGATCAGATATTGCAAGCGTTTTCTTGCCCTGTAGCTATACGTCATGTTCTTTAGCTATGGAATGAGATTAGGACTATTAAATATATACATATAAAAATTAAGACATTATTTCAAATCAGTTATGCATTGAGATAAGAAAAGAGCAAAATAGAAGAAAACAAACCCACATAATTAGAAAAATTTGAAATGCTTTCTTTTAAAAATTGTATGGGTTTACGTCTATTAAAAATATATAATAACCAAACCTGGCCTGAAGATCTTATCATATTAATGGCATGAACCCATCTTTATGGTAGCATTGGAAATTTTCACCATGGAATGTTTTTATTCTCAACTTCCATTTGGAGTATGAAAGTAATGCAACCATGTTATATAGAGAGACACAGGCACACATCATGAAAAGGATTTGGGGTATGTTAGTTAAGTCCCAAATGGATTATTACCCTCTTTTTTTTCTTTGGAATAAATACTGTAAATCCCCTTTTCCTTGTGGTACAGCATAACCACATCTATGGCTCTTAGAATCAAGGGTTGCCTTTTCCTATTGAAGCAGTTTCTCATACAATAGAAAAAAAAAAAAGAAAAATGCAAGGGCGATGCATGTCCAATCTCAACTGAATGGGAGAGGACTGTGGCCTGAAGACTCCACCAATCCAATAATGTGACAGAAGCACACATGTAATATTACTGTCTAACCTGTCTTCACAGGAAGGAGAAGAAGGAAGAAACACAATGCAAAGAAAACCTGTACTTGGTTGATTAGACAGATCGTCAAAATACTTGTCAGTAGAGGTGAATACCTAGGTTATTACCAGAGGTCAAAAGATTATACAAATGAGTATGTATTAGAACTTCTGTGACTGTGGGAGGGACCCCATACAGAGACAAGACCCAAGTAACAACATCACACCGATGCGATGAAAGTCATTCTCCATTTATTTGCCCGAATAGCCCCAAGATATACAGAGCCAGATGGTCACACACTCTGTGCTTTACAATCTATTGGCTAAAGGCACTTATCAGGCACCCGGAAGTGCTGTGATAGGTCTTCATCGTTAGTATGCGTATACAAACTAAATCTACTTTGCGGTTAGTGTATCCAGGGATTCAAACAGGAAGGAAGCACTAGCTTAACTTCCTCATTCTTGCCCTTCCAGGTGACCTCAAGGGCAAGATTATCATGTGGCAGTTTTCTGCTCTGAGACCCAGCCTGGATTTTCCAACCCCTGTAGGATCAGTGCATGTCCCTGATCTCCAAGAAATCCTACCACAGGTGAATCTTAATTTTTCACTGCCGTAGGATAGAAGTCAGTAAAGAGCACTCTCCTAAATTGCTTCTGGAGGTGTGAGATGCCATTTATGTATCAACTAGTTCTGTATCATTAAAGCAGTGTGCTTCCTCTGTATTTCACTTTTCATAGAGTCTTGATGCCACTAGTTGTTCAATTTTCTACATGGAACCTGGAAGAAATTAAAGATGTTTTAATGAACTGTGACCAGTTCAGAGGTTGGAGGGAACAAGTGCTCTGACTGCAGCTGTAAGGAAATGAACCTGTGAGGACCTCATCCTTTTACCTTGCTGAATGCAGTACCTGCTGGATCAGTATGCAAACTGAGACACCATTAAGGCAAAAGACTCCATTTCATAAGTTCATGATACACAGGGACACATAGATTAAGCATTACTGTGGTTAAAGCTCAAAAGAGAACTAATGTTCAGTGAATGTCATCCCAAGCAGTTAGGTTATTACTGAATAACATTTAAAAATTCAGAAAAAAGAGTGGAGAGTGGGGTATTAGAAACAAGAAAAAGTTAGAAACAAAAAGATAAAAGACTAAAAGAAACAGATATAAAGAGTGTTACTGATAACTTCTTCAGTGCTGATAAAAATGTTAGAAAGATAAAGCCTACTTTAAAAAAGCAATTAAAATGGTATGTTTAGAAAAATCATCACAAAAACTTCAAATAGACCAAGCTGAAAGCTGTACTATCATTAATGTTATTGTTTAACTACACATTGATAAGGTGCAATAGTTGTCAGAATACTAAAGGCAAAACTGTTCTAGAAAATCAGAAGCAATAGATCCATATATGGATACACACAGTCAGTAATTTGTACTTCTGACCATTCTCTCATCTTTTCCAAAATAATGATTTTTAAACCAAGTCTTCTGATGCTCTTGTTTATAACACCACTCATGTTTCTACTTAAATTAAATTTAAGCATTAAGCATGGTATTTAAAGTGAAAAAAAAAACATGCAAATACTGATGTAAATGTATTTTAGGGTAAAGTTGCACAGGTAAATACTTGGATGTGCCTTTCTTTTTTTCCCTCACATAGAAGATAGAGTTATTAACAATGAAGTTTTGTTTTAATAAAGTATTTTGTATTTCCATACCAACCAACTTTTAGAGGTTTTAAAGACCTTGAATGTTAATTAAGGCAGCTGAATACAGTGGAGAGATTACAAATTTCACTGAATTCACAATTACTTGTCTACACATAAGGTCTGGATAACTCCTTTATACAGGGAATTCTGAAAAGTGTTGAATCCTAAGTATTCTAAAAAAAAAAAAAAAAGGAAAAAAAAAAAAAAAAAAGAAGAAATCTAACTGCCTGTTTTTTTCAAGTGCACAACTGAATGTTTCTGACTGAAAAGTTCTACACTGCATGTGACAAATTCTATTTTTAGTGTTTTATGTTAACCATTGTTGACATTATAATTCTAAATGAAAACTCAGGAAAACTCAGGACCAGAAAACAGCTGGAATGGGGAAAGGAATAGGTGGGTTTTAATGCTTCAGTGCATTAGTAAATACAACTTGCCAATGTGAAGGAGGAAATTACCTATGTCTGATTGCAACCATTCTCTGCAGAAATGTCCATATGCACTTTGATTTACAGAGGTCAGAGTGTGATTTGAAATCTGTCTATTCTTTGTTTTAAAAATAAAGTTACTCTCCATACACAAATAGGTATTAAGCACACTTTCTGTACTCTGCTAAAAACTCTGACATCATTTTTAGAGGCTGTTATTTTGCTATGAAAGAATTAAGATTCTAGGCATCTCTTTGTGCATTAGGGACTGATATAAACAATATTTATGTTTAATGCTCAGTAAAAAGTTGAATGACATTTTACAGAGGGATGAACATTTTGTAAGTCTTTCCTGTATTAATTATAGCCCATACCTTGTCACTCTCATCTGCAACTGAGACTAATTGTCTGCCATATAAAGAGACATGCTTATTGATTTTGCAAAGGCTGGAACAGACTAAGCTGTACTCTCTTTCTATTGATATAAAAAACATCGCCTGCCTGTATTGATTGCTTACCCCACAGAGCAATAGTAAATTGCTATTGTGGAAACATAATGATGCTGAACATTTGTTGCACAGATGATAGGGTAATGTTTAAATGCTGTGTCCTGTTCTTTGTAGATTTACTAATAACATCCTTAATCATTCCTCTTCAAAATACCATGAATCCTGGAGCAGACGCTAACCTAATAGTACAACATCATTTATAGACCATAGCATTTCATAAATTCAGAATGAATTAAATGAGATATTTTTTCACCATCAACTAGACTGGATGCCATTTTTGCTTAATATTTTGCAAAGCCTGGGTAAGAATGAAATAAATTAGCTACAGAAAGATTCTTTCAGCTCTTTTCAAATGCAGTACTTACTTGGCGTTTGGTCCCACCAAAAGCAAACTTACTTGAGGAATTCTAAATTACATACTGTGAAAAAGACAGACTGAATAGGGCCTGTCCTTCTTTTTAAGATAAAGTTTCATAACATTTTTGATTTATCTGATGTTGGTAATGTGGTCTGATTAAATGAAATTTGAAAAAATGTATGTTATAAGTGGTATGATTTTTATTTAACTGGGTGCTATTTCTTAATATGAGTTATGCAAATTCATTTGTACTGAACATTCAATTAAGAGAAGAACTATCCACTTTCTAATGATATTACAAATCAGTCTTGTGAAATCCATGCAATTTTATGTTGATAATACCTTTGATTAAGTTAAAGAATTCCTGACATGGCATTTACAGCCAATATAAAATCCTGATAGAATCAAGCAACTGTTTAAAAGTTTTTGCTTGCTTGCCTGTTTACACAAAAGAAATTTAAGGATGTTCCTGCACTGTATTCTCTCCCCTTCTCCAATTTAGCAATGCATTAATTTCCATAGCATTTCAGCTGGTCCACATTTCCACATTTTTCTTGATACATGTCTTATTCCTAAAGAGTGACATATACATCTGTTAAAAAATCGAGCCCCCTTTTAGGCAAGAAAATATTTGGGAAATTAGATGAGGAATTAGATGAGGATGTACATAGACAGAAATAACAAAATTTACCTGCAGTTCTTCAGAGCAGTGCCAAATATTAATCTTTTCTACCTTTTTTTAAACTTCTCCCACATAACCTGAAAAATCCAAAGTAAATTTAAAGCCATTTCCAAGATAGTTTTACATATCATGAGCATTCATGGTGCCAAATGTTGGAAAATGTAGCAAGGAAACTATCTGTTCTGGATTCTCAATATTCCCTGGACCAGACAACACAGAAGAGAGGTACTCTTCACTTAAATGTAGAGTGATAAGGAAAAAGCTAAACACTGTGGAAGAGGGATTATATTGTTAGAAGAGAGATAATCTTCACTTAAATGCAGAGTGATAAGGAAAAAGCTAAACGCTGTGGAGGAGGGATTGTACTGTTAGGCGGAAGGACATGAATTTCAATAGGAAAAGGAAGATGAGAAAGGAGAACAGGAAGAAAGTAACAAGAGGTGACAAGGACTGTGAAAGGATTGATCAGAGAACAATGGAGAAGAAAGGCATGTCCTGTCAGTGTTTGAATTCCACCTGATTGTACAGTGTAATTGGTTCATGTGAGAGCTTTCAAAGATGATGACCCTTCACAAAACAAAACAAAGAATCATAAGCAACCACTGTATTTCTTCTTTCCTGGTTCCCAGATTTATAAAACATAGAGTTTGATTTTAAAATTTTCTGAGCACATCACAAACACATTATTATCGTATTTTGAACGTGTGCTATAAAATACTGAGCTATTTGAAATATCCAGCCATATTCTTTTCAAATGGTCATTCCAATCAACTGATACTTTCTCACCTTAATCTGTGCTTCACATTTGTTCAAGAAAAACAATATTACTTTTCCCATTATGGAAATACATCTATTAATGCCAGTTAATAAAGCCCTGAGAACAAACAAACAAAAAATAATCTGAGAAAAAAACTAATTGGAAATAACAGATCAAGTGCAAGACTTTCTGAACCCAGGAGCAATGTGCAGGCAGCCATATAAAATGACATGCGAAAAAAGTATAGTATAATATATCCACTCATTCAATAAGGACTGTCTATTCTGTTTTGAAAAAGGTTTTGGGTAAGAGACTATCCAAACATGATCTCTATAATAATGCAACTGCTCTGGTGTTTCCTCTCTTCTGAATGCTTGTCCTTGAAAACCTGACTTTTTTTGCAAGGGTTTCTCAGGAGGTAGGGGCTTAAGTTGTTTTTTTGTTCTGTTTTGGGTTTTATTTTTCGGTGAGGGGTAATACTAGTGTTTTCGTATTGAAATAGGAGCTGAAGCTGTGTTTTGTGTATGGTAAGAATTTGTATGGAAAGACCATATGAATGTTTGTCTAAAAGTTATGAAGGCTCAGAGCCTCAGGTGTTTTGATAAGTTCAGTTGGATATTTAGTTAATTTATAAAATCAACAAGTATTGAAGAATACATTAGCTTTCTTATTTTTCTACTTCCCTAAAAAACATCCTTCTACTACTATCACAATGCATGTTTTTTCTCTGAATTCAATACATTTTTTTTTTTTTTTAATTCAGTTTACCCTGCAGACTTGCATTGGGTTGCATCTGTTTCCAGAAGTATTTCAGTAAAGAAAACCTGTGACATCTATACGACCTTACACTAAGTAGCACATCAGTGCAAAGGGAAAAGATTTACAGTCTATTTGATGCTCTGTTTACCCTATGGTTGTTTTTTCACAATGACATATAGCAGCCGTATCTAAAGCATGGGTGCTCTTAAACAAACTACAGATTATTTTCTTTCAGTGCATGAAAGGTACAAGGTATTTGTGTATTGCATTTTCTTTTCTTTATGGGGAAGAAAGTCAGGCTAGAGAATATGTAAACTGAGATGGAGAACAAAAAAACCTTTCCAACATTTAGATCTGTTTGTAATCTAAATGCAGTAAAATTCAACAATCAAATTCAGTGAAGAACTTCAAATTACTTTCCTTCATTTTTTGGACATGTATACACGTATGTGCTTTGACAAATCAAATACCTGTATCAGGATGACAATACAGGTATGGATCTGGTCATATAAGCAGTGTTACATATACTTTTTTTCAGATATGAATTTCACCTGCTGAAACAAACTCTACCAAGGGCTTTTAAGAATCAGTTCTTAGATGAAACTTAAGGTTTTTCATATTCTTTATGTTGCATCTCTGCACAGGATAAATTTCATACTTTAAGCTAAACAGCACACGCTGTTCTTTCTCTCTCACTTTTTAAAGTAAAAATAGTCATGATTACTTGACAATTAGAAAGGAAGCTGCCTCTTCATGAAACAAGTTCATAAACCTGACAGTTTTTAAATTTAGTTTTCAACTTTTTAAAGTTTCTAAGGTAGTTTTTTCTTCTTCCTTCAAGAAATGACCTTAACATATGCTTAAATAATTAGTTCCTAAATTACTTTGTTGCCGAGTTCCCAGTTAGTTCAACATTGTCTGGAACCTTGAGATTAAATTTAATTTACACTATAGAAATAAAAATTGACAAAAAAAAAAAAAAAAAAAAAAAAAAAAAAAGACAGTCTTTAAGCATTAAAACTTTTTGCCATTTCTTTTCTGCAGTAATTTTGCCACAGTACTTAACTTCTACCTTCATCATGCCTTGAGGGAAGGGCAGGAACAGAAGAACCATCTTTCTAAGTTTGCTTTAAATTGCAAGCTATTTTACCTTATTTTCATTCCTCATTATTTTTTCTCCATTTATTTGTATTTTTAATCAAAATTTTACCAATTCAAATTACGCTAAAACCTATTTACTTCTGCATCTCCAGAGCTACTTGGTTATTTTTCATTAGATTTAGGTCTGGTTTGTTTGTTTTTGTTTTTCCTCAGTACAAAATGACACTGAATGAAATTAAACAAATCATACCACTCTACTACTTCTACATTTACAATTTAAAAACTGAATCTCATAGAAGACAAAAATATATGGAAAATCCTATGGATGACAAATTAATATTGTTGATTTTTCCTTCAGCTGTTAAGGCGGATCTTTAGAAAATGTTATTGTTTATGTATATACATTAAATGGCACCTCCATGCAAACAATGGATCTCTTGTCAGAGAGGGCAGCTGGAGTTTTTGTCTTCAAAAAAATAAATTAATCTTTGAAGAAAATATACACAAATGAGGGTTACCACAGAGAATGTTAAGAATGTTTACCTCAAATTGTCTGTTACCATAATTTCAATTTTGTACTGAAAGATTAAAAAAAAAAAATACATTGTCTTGAGGTAATTTTTCTGTTTAATTATCTTGAACAAAGGATCAAATAAACTAGAATGTTAAAGATAATAATCATAGTAAATCATAAAAAATCAGCTTTGCTTCAATGACAGTTTGAAAATGCAATATTCCTATGAGGATCTAGGTCTGTAGATGTCATACACTTCTGAATATACAAATAAACCCTCACTTAATATTTAATATTACTATTCTCCAACAAGAAAATGTTCTACATCTTGGGTCCATACACAGAGTTTGTCGAATTGCTTATGAATAAATAGTTTCATTGTGAACAATATTCACTTTTAACTCAATCACCATGAAGACTAAAATACCTGTCCTCTCTGCAAGGTATATAAATTTCAGACAAGGCAGGAAAATAATTTTGATATATTATCCTCTAGTTAAGGTCAAAGAATGATTAAGTTATGATGATGTGGTACACAGGGATGATAATAATGCTGATATGTGTGGTGCTGACCTGAAACCTTCTCCTTTGTAATTTCTTGACACCCTACAAGTGAATATATAAAATCTTTAATTCATTGTTAAATAATGCATGCTTATCAGTGCTGGATGCATGTGATACCATCAGTGATTTTGTCTGTATTTTCAGAAGTTCCTACAATGTATTGATTCATTAATATCATGCAACAGGCTTGCAATGTTTCCAATGTTTTTGGAGAAAAAAACCTTTCCCATGAATTGATGTTTTATGGCATGACTTCTATATTATTTCTGGTCTGGTCAGTTATTATTTTATGTTTTGTCTGGGTTTTGAGAAGCTTGTGGGGAGGAAGGGAGGTAAAATAATTAACCAGATGGATATTTCTATTGGAAGTGACAGCTATTTTGAAGTATTTAAAAAAAAAATGTAAATACAAGATTTATTCATGATGATTCCCATGAAGCTTGAGATTAAAGATAATTCAATCGCTTTGAAACTCCATTATCCCAATATTTCCCAATTTTTCTTTCACTACTACCTAAATAGTATGTTTACTTTGGGGTTAATTATATCAGTTAAATTATTTGAAATTAACTTCTGAGAAATGATTTATGGTTTTTTAGGACTTACAGAGAGTAATTTATTTTATTACCTGGCTAAATTGCCATTACTCTCATTCGATATATAATAGTGATACAATAAACACACATACAAACTCACAAGTCATGATTTATTATATTTACATATAAGAATTGAATGACACTCCAGAATAACTTCCATAAGATCATATTTAAAATCATTTAAATATATTGAGGGGAGTGAGGGCGGAGTATTTGCTACTTATGATCAGGAAAAGAGCCTCAATATTGTTGGTGGGTAAGGTAAGGTGCCTGATATTTTATCAAATGGAAGTAAAAAGTGCTTAGCATTAAAACAGTGTTACATATATTCAGTGCACTGAAAGAATAATATACTATGGCCTGGAATGAAAGTATAAGAAGGAATTGATCTTTGAAAATATTATTTTTTTAAGACAGCATTTTAAACTGTTTGATTATATAACAAATAGTGAAATAAAATTTTTCAGGCTGTTTCACTAGTGAACCTGGAGAAAAAGACTTGTGTATCTTCATAAAAGGAGCAGGATTAATAATTAGCAATATGATGTTGTATTTCTGTTTATCAATTTGAGCAAAAGAGGTACTAGAAACAAAAAGAATTTCAAAATAATTTGCCATTTCAGTTGATCCATTTTACTGTGATTTGGAATGTCCTAGCTCAGGCTGGAATAAAGTTCATGTTCATTTTGGCAGCGGAAGGAGTGCTGCAGCACACTGAGACCCCAGGGGCTCCCCAGGGCCCAGTGCCCTCACCTGTGTGCGGGGGTGGGGGGAGCACAGCTGGAGGGCTGGGCCCCGATTGGCTGATAGTCCATGTCATGTGACATTGTGCTCACTATATAAAGGCAGGAGTGGGCTAGGAGGGGCTGCCACTTCTGGGGAGTGTTGCTGTGGTGCCTTTGTGTTTGGGATTGCAGGCTGGGAGCAGGTGGGTGTTGGTCGGTCAGTGGTGATCAACTGTACTGTACTGTACATTACCTGTTTATACTGTCACCATATTATTCTGTTACTGTTATTAAACTGTTTTTATCTCAACCTGTGAGTCTCCCATTGCCCGTCTGATTCTGTCCCCATTCCCAAGTGGGGGGAGGGTGAGTGAAAGGCTGTGTGGCTTTTAGCTGTTAACCAGGCTCAAACCACTACATGGAACTATTACAGAAACTAGTAAAGACCTACGTTTCTAACCTGAAGGGAAAAAGAAACTTGTCTACAAACATGTATACAAGTCTATCATTTATAGATCATAAAAAAGTAAAGTCTCATTCTCCAGGCAACAGACATGCTCAAGAAACTATAGAGAATGTTATTCTCAAACTTGTTTTTCTGGGATAATAAAATTTAAGAATTATTTTAGTATTTTATTGTTAAATTTGAAATTTGCTTGGAGAAGAGTTTTATTCTTGAATGACCTTTAGAGAAACAGGAAATGCCAACAAAACAGGCCAAGCAGAAGTGCTCCTTTTCTAAAACACAAGGAGTGTTTAAGCATTAAATGAAACAGGGTTCTAACATCATATTCGTGTGTACCATGAGAGAGAGGATGAGGTGGGGAAAACTCAGGCATATATATTGCTGCTTTTCCTCACTTTCATTACATTCTTCTTTTATCATTTTCATTTATGACATATATACCACATACACAAATGTTTTTCAAATGTCTCCTAATGATATTTTTTCTAAAGAACATATTCCAGACTGATATTTGCCCCTGATTAAAATGTGATGGTTATTATCTTGTACTGCAATATCAGAAGGAAAATTTTCTCTCTAAAAGTATGGACAAAATCTTAGACAGCTACTGTTCTTCAAAATTAATCTAGAAATTTTTATTTTCCTTTGAGAGATCTTTGTTTTCATAGAAACCCCCACAAAATAGAATCTAGTGATATTAATGTCTAACAAAAATCAAGGATGAAAAAAAAAAAAAGTAAGATAAAATTCTATAACAAATCTTGTAAGTTTCCTTTTCTTTACATTTGGAAAATACTATAAGGAATAAAACTGGGACAAATCCAGCTAGAATTTTTATATTTTAAGAAAATATTTTATACACTATCTTATTACAGCATTTATCTTCTCATAATGACCTTCATCTGAAGTTCCAAAGCACTTTGTAAATAATTAGTACATTATTAACCAAACTAATAATTTGGTGCTGTAAAGATAATTTCCTGAAGAATAGTGAAAATACTTCAAACATCCTAGTTACTTTTATGAATTATATGGATGTTCAAAACCTTCCAGAATTTTATTGAACAGTACAGAAATCCCCTATGTACTGTAAATTGTCTTCTTAGATTTGGAATCTTATGTCATTAAAACGTCACTGTTTCTAAAGCTTACTATTATTCCAGAATGTTTATTTGAAACTAAATTCAAAGAATATCTCCTCCTCAGTCTGTCTCCAGGTGTTGTTATAGAGACAAAGAAGTACAATTCTAAAGACTGGATCAAGAATGAAAAGCATTGCACAACATAGTCATGGACATCATGACTGATACTCTGAGTGCAAATACAGAAGTATGCTAGATGAAATAAGCCTTCTTCAATCTCTCGGGAGAGAAAGAAGAAACCAAAGTGCATAGTTCCTTGCATTGTATCTGAAAACAATTTCAAATCAATCTTTCAAATAAAGTGTATTGCAGTCACTTTATTAGTGACTTTTGTAGTTAGTGATTTTGATAAAAGATCTCCCAAACTGAAGAATATTTATCTTTAGGTTTTTTCTATAGTATGTTTTATATACAACATTTTTTCTTATTTAAGATTACATGTACGGAAGAAATATTTTTCTCACTACTGGTATATACAGTTTACTCCAATTTATTTTTCAATAAGCTTATGTGCACATCTCTCGCCTGTAAGACTACCAATTGATTGCCCTCACTTTAAATCAAAATTTATCAACATAATTTACACAAATCTAGATTTATTTTTCACCTTTATTATTGTGAATTACAATGTAACCAAAACACTGAAATTTGAAACTGATTACATGCTGCAGACCAGTTGTATGACAAATTAGTCTCTCTATTTCATGCCATGCTGTTAACCATATTGCATCTACAGTTAGACATTGAAATGTAAGAAGTGCGTCTATATACCTACAGATATGTCAGTTTTAGAATCACTGTATGCCTTATCCATAGGATGCTCATTGCCTTGTTAAAATTATGAGAGGCTTCCTACAACTTTTATGACACATGGATTAAGATACTATCCAGTCTGGATACTGATGGATCTGAATATACTGTTTGTATTTCTGATAAGGAGATAGTTGTTTGTGAAAGCTGATTGTTGTTTTTCAAGCTGAACAGTATAATCACAGAAGTGCACCTTATGTAACCCTCTTTCACGTTCACTGTCATTTATTCGTATGAGTACGCACACTGAAGTCACTAAGACTTTTTATATAAGAAAGTATTTGTCCCTTTGAATTCACATTGCACAGTCTTGACATAAAAACAGCATATAAGGTTTGCTATACTCAGTTGTACATTACAGATTCTTTTATTTTTCTTCCTTAACACCTATGAAAAAAAACACAGGACATGGTTTCACAGTGCATATCTATAGATAACATAGTTCTAAATTATAATAAACATAATTACTTCTGTGATTACTATGTTAAACAACATCAGCAGCCATGAATATGACAAGACTTTCAATATCACTTCCATTATATTTATACAAGTGGCTCTCAAAACCAAGAAAAACAAGTGTCAAATATTTCTTTTTTTTTTTTAAGCTTTTTACTGTTAAAAAGGTGCACTTGAAGGAATAACATTGCCTGCTCATTATGAAATTAATGGATAATTGATTTCCCACTAGAAATTCACTTTGTTTATATTCACCCATCTTTTTCTGCAACAACTCAATCTTTCCTTTCATGAGAAATGTCAAAAAAAAAAAAAAACAACAAAACAACAAACAAACAGTGTTCTGTTTTCTATTTAATTCCCATATGCAACTTTTGAATAACAAAAAAGAAACAAGGAAAAATGGAGATGCCATTGTCCCTTAGATGTTACTGAACACTTAGTATAGCCTTTTTCAGAATCAAATTACTGTAGGAAATGAAAAAGAGGAACATTGATGGATTACAAGAAAAATATTATAAGTATTTACTGGTCTCAATTCTACTCTTACCACCTGCAAGTATTTAAAAATGAAGCAGCTTAGATACAGATATAGAATTCTATTTTCCTGCCTACATTCATCATCACTGGATCTCCACTGATCTCCCAATAAATCATCAGAAATAAGAAAAAAAGATGTAACAAATTATTACCTACATCTACACTAAAATCTACCACTACATAAGCCTCTACTCTGCCAAACCTTTTACTTGTCAACAGTTGCATTATCTGGCAGGTGTGCAATCACAGAGTACACTGATGAATACTAGGTAGTTACTCACAAAGATGTTAACATAGTTCTTGTAGCAATTTGTTCCACTATTCTGCTTACTCAGAGATCTTGGCAAACAATGTCAGTTCTGTTTCTGCTTTCTCAGTGTTGTCGTTTGAGCCTACTCAGCAGCTAAATGCCACGCAGTTGCTCACCCACCCTCCCCCTACTTGGGAATGGGGAGGGAATCAAAGGGGCAAAGGGAGACTCACAGGTTGAGATAAAAACAGTTTAATAACAGTAACAGAATAATACGCTGACAGCAGTATCAGCAGGTAATGGACAATACAGCTGCTCACCACCGAACAAAAAGCCACCACAGCAACACTCCCAGAAGTGGTAGCCTCTCCTGCCTTTATATAGTGAGCACAATGTCACATGACATGGACTATAGGCCAATCCGGGCCCAGCCCCCGCACACAGGTGAGGGCACTAGGACCTGGGGAGCCCCTGGGGTCTCAGGGTGCTGCAGCTCCTCCCGCTGCCAGACCAACGGGAACTCTGTTCCAGCCCCAACCAGGACACTCAGTCTGATGGGATTAGGTGGAATTTGCAGGAAAGAGAGGGAGATTTCTCCTGCCTTCTGGAATCATTTCATCCTGCTCAAAGAAAATAACATTTTTGAGAGAATGAAGTATGTGACAGGTAAAGGAGATTTGCAGGAGAGAGCTGGGAGCCTATAGCTCATCTGAGAGTGGAGAAACTTGAAACGTACACAGAAGGAGATCCACAAGCAAGCCTCTAGGTCTACAGAAATATAAGCTCCTCATGAACCAGAAGAAATGGAAAATGATTTGCTAAGTTTCTCAGAGGCATTGAGTTGAGTGAAACAAAGTGTGTTGGGTTTCTGTGGCATGTTGTTTTAATAGCAGGGGAGGGGACTGCAGCAGTGGCCACTGTGAGAAACTTCTTGAAAGCTCTCCCAGCTCCAAGTCTGACCCATATCTGGCCAGGGATAAGCCAATCAGCTGCACCTCTGTGATAATGTATTTAAGAAGGGGAACATGAAAGGGGTTTGGAACTTGTGAGGATGAGTTGTGAGAAGAACGAACAACAAGGTCAGCGGAAGGAAGGAGGATGAAATGGGGGAGGTGCATCAAAGCAGAGACCCCTATATCCCATGGTGAGATGGCAGGGCTGCCCCACCCTGACACCCATGGACGTCTGTGGTGGAGTAGAGATTGACGTAAAGCCTGAGGAGAAAACCATTCCAGGACAGGCAGCTGTGCTTAAAGTAGGCCAGGACCCTGAGGGGAAAAGTGGCCCCCGCTGTTGTAGTTTGGCGCTAGGAGGACTGCAACACGCGGGGGTGACCCATGCCGGAGCAGCATGGGAACAGCTGCGGCCTGTGGGGAGGAATCACTGCGGAGAACGTTCATGTGGGACTGTCTGCAGTGAGAGGGGAGCCGTGTGGAGCAGGGGAGGAATGTGCGGCATTCACCCCACCTCCTGAGAAGGTGTAACCCCCAACTTCTCAGCTGCCTGTAGTCCTTTTGACTAGGTTTCTGTTTAGTGCCTCTTAAGCTAATGAAAATGAACCATGAATGTTTCACCATAACTGTAACCAGTCTATCATCTTTGGAGTGAAGTGTACAGACTGTAATGTAAGCTCATTGTCAATTTGAAATTTTTAGTGTTGTTCCTGAGTGACTATTATGGGACTGGGGCTTAAACTCTGTCCACTGATGATATTTTTTCCCTCCTAACTGAAGCAATTTTTAAAAAGTTTCCTACCCTTCCAGAAAGTACAATGTAGTATGAAGTATAAAATTAATATCTATTAATTATGAGAAGTACAGTAGAGTAGGAGTTACTACCAAGATTAATAATTGCCCTGGATACTGTGAGAACACAGAAACATATGAACTAAGAAACACTGCAAAGTGAATAAATAAAACACTGCAAGCAGTGGAGCATATTGATGGAGGTTTTCTACAGGAAGTGAAAATAGAGAATACAGATAGCTGGAAATCTGCCTGCATATTACCATGGGTACAAAAACTTATAACAGAGATTTAGAGAAATAAGTGATGAAAATACCTAGCTACTTTCAGATAACAGCTTATTACAGGTGTGATTGCTACAGACATCAGGAATCAAGGAGTAGTGTCCTTGACTAGTAAATCCACCTTATGCATAAGAGAGAAGGTGGATGGAAGTGCTTGTGAGAGCCAAAAAATTGAGCAGTGGAGAAATTTATATTGTAGCTGCTCAGCCACACAACTGCACAAAACAAGAAGGAAGTCAATCTCCTACCTGCCTGCCATTCCTTTCTCAGTTCTAGCAAGAAAAGGAAAAAAAAACACTTATAAAATGTCAAGGTTCCACAAGGGCCAGTGGCTCCCTCTGTTCCAGGGCAGCCAGGGTGTCTCCCAACCCCCATGCAGGAGCTGGGCAGCTGAAGGGCACCAGGACAGCCTTGTAAAAAGTAATTTATATTTCTAACAATAATATTGACAAATATGACACACATATCCCCATGCATATTTCAGTACTGGACAAGTACCATTTTGCAGCTGCAGTACCACTTTACATTTCTCATGTTTTCATATTATTAATAATACTTCTTTTTACTGCACAAGTGTCTAATTTTTTACATGCCAAAATTCAGAATTATTATTGTTAATCCAATATAAACTTCACTAGATTAGGAAGAAGCAGAAATATTTCATAATAAAAAAAAAAAAGCCTATGGACTTGTGTAATATGAACCTACATCCTAATCAACAGGCTGACAGAAGAGAGAAGGATCAAAGGACAGTTGCCTTCATTTTTCAGGAAGGAGATGATGATTTAAAAATGTAAGAATCTTTAGGAAGCCAAAGGTGCTGCTAGTTAGGATACAAGATATTTCAGGAGTGAATTAGTGAATTGGAAGAAATTTCCATTCATTTCAATATAAATATGACCCAGTTCTTAAAAAAAAAAAAAAAAAATTAAATGTTTACATCTAACTTCAGGTGAGATTTAAGCATCTTTGAAGATTGGAGCCTAGGTGCCTATCTGCAGAATTAGGTGCCTAAATATGTATGTGGCCCTAATTACTATGTCTATAGTTCCAGAGTCAGAAATTAAATCAGATCTTAATTCCCATGTCTTAGATGAAAATCCATCTTTTCTTCACATTTATTATTACAAAAGATTAATTAATTTCTGTTTTAACTCTTATTCATATAGGTTATATTGTGTCTTGTTGACAGCACAATAATTTCTAGAATGAGGAAGAGAGAATGAATCAGTAACAGTTCCACAACTGTGATGAGAGTGGAAGAGTGGAGTTTCAGCGTTACACAGTTTGCCAATACTTTTCCCAAGAAAATCCAAGACCTCTGTAGACTACCAGCACTAGAAGGAAGAGGATGTACCATTGACTCCAGTATAAATGAGAGTGGGAAGTAAGTGATAGCAATACTATTGTATACTATGGAAGTAATGTTCTAATAGGATAAGATAGTAATGTTGCAGGCTAATAAAACTGTCTTTTAGCTTTTAATTTTTTTTTTTTTCTTTCCTCTAAGTTTCAGGGAGAGAAACAAAGTAATCTGCCTAGTTTTCTGGTTGTTATTTTTAACGACCTTATAAAGTTATTTTTTTAAGAAAGGACATCTAAATAACTGTACTTCACAGTTGCTCCCTTCCACCCCCAAGGGGACAGAAGATAATTTCCTTTGAATAAACAGAATAAAATCAGTAGCCTTTGAGTTCTAGCTATGTATTCACTGATTTGCTTTTCCGCATAAATTTGTGACTTCAAGTGTACCCATTAACTGTGTGACTCTTGCTATAATCCTTTTTGAAAACAGATGCTATCCTAAGATTCAGTAGAGTATTCTTGACATTCCTGGAAAGGGTTTAACATTTCCAAGAGCCTGTTCTTTGAAATAATTCGGGAAAACTGTATTTGATGGATATTAACATTACTTAAAAGGTAATAAAAATCTTGTCAATTTATTAAAAGTATAATATGTTAATTTTCTATGTGCAAACAGTCATAGGATTCTTCTGGATGTTAGGTACAAAGTAAACTCTATTAGGATCAGATTAGAGGCAAAAATTGTAACCCAGCCAGCTGCACAGTTCCATAAAAAGTTCTGATTAAAAAAATATGGAAACTAAAGTAGGGGTTAAGTGGAAGTAGTGACTGAACATAAAATAATTTAAGACTAGATTTAAAATTTGCTTCAGAACTACAATGTGAAGTGAAATGCCCATGAAGTAATAGTAACAGCTGACTAGGAGACAGGCCAGCAAGGTCACCTTCATTCTTCATCCTGCTTGTGCCTCCTTTCTCCAATAGGACCAAGCTAATATTTCCAAAGGTCACATACCATCTAATTTGGTGAACTGCCATTTCATGTGTTTTTTCCTCTAGAGGGTGGAAAAATTTAGGACATGAATACTGCTTGACTTCCCCATATCTCAGCAGAGAACTGTTAGCTATTATAAATCCAAATCACAAAGTAGAAAGCAGAAAGCCCCAAAATAGGCAATTCTGTCTCCAGGGTCTACATATGTCTCTTACAGGTGGTCAGATATTTTGCTGAATCTAGATACTACTGAATAAAGAAATATGACAGTTCTCCAGAAACAAAGTAATAGGATCTCTCTCTCCACACACTTCCCCTGGTCCATCTTCACAGTCTGACTACCCTCAAATTCTTGAAAAGATGAAAGAAAAATCAGAGTAAAGGTAGTGTATTTGGAATGTGGTAGCATGACTAGCTGGAAAGTAGAACTTTATCTTTGCGTTCCACAACTACCGTATACTATTCATATGATGATATTTTTGTACCTCACCTTTCTTGACAGCCCTATTGAATACTGCATGTGTATGCCAATATAAACTGAGAATAGCTACTGCATATCAGATGAATTACCTTAATATGAGTGAGAATACAGGCCCCCTTCTATAGTTGCAACATGAACACTCTTTCAGCTATATATTAATATTCTGTTCATGCAGTTTAATTAGTAAGAAATACAGCTAGAGAATTATTCATTACGACCAATTGTTACTAATTGTCACCAAGGTTTCTTAATTATTCACTTTGGCTGGAAGCTAATTAGTTTCACATCTTACTTGCTTGTTAACGAAGAAATATATTTTCACCCATATATACCAAGAGGGAAAAAGAAAACGATTGTTTGGAATCAAGTTTTAGCTTTCATGGAAGATATTAATTTTAGAAATTGTAAAATTTTTGCTGGATAATCAAAAAAATGCTGGTAGTGTGTCCTGAGAAGGGGAAGGGCCATAGTCCTTGGGATATAATAAACAGTCTATTGTATTTTTAATTTCCATTTATTTTCATCTCGAAGATAAACTTTTCTTATGCAAATCATAAAACCTTATCTCCTTTCCCACTCGGAAAGCATCACTTATTTGAAGAGGAATTGTTCTATCAGGGCCTTTATAGCACCATGTTGGGTCATACTGCTGTCTCTCATTTCACACGGTAGTTGCCACAATTGATGTTTTCCCACTTTTATTTTCTTTTCACATATGGATAAGTTCCTGTTAAATTAATAGCTTTTCACTTAGATAAGTTCAAAATTTAGCTAATTATTTTAGAAATCTAAATTCAAACAAAATTTTCAATTAATTTTGGGAGCTCTCCTTCCATGTTCATATTTATTTCAGTGTTGTATCTTAGCAACTTAACTCAGAGGAGTAATTGTTTTTGATGAGAAACCTCTTATGACTTTCTGTTGTTTCTTTGGCCTCAAAGTGATTTTGATGCATTTGAACTAAATTCATTTTGGAGGAAATACTCTGTGTAGGTTCCAGAAAACCCACCAGCATATTCTCAGTACCCCCAAACCACTGATTTACTACCAGTTGTGTCTGGTATCCGTAGTAGATCGCAGATCCTTCAGATGGTTTATATTACAAAAATGTTCAAGTGTTGCATTCTCCCTTTGTATGCAACTCTCAGATCCTTACAAACGTCTATTTCTGTGTCGTTCTGACCATCTAGCTGTTCATCTTTTTCTATTACCTTTTCTTAAATTTCCTAAGCAGCTGTAATATACTTATGACCTTTAACAAGCCCTTCCTCACCTCCCAAATTTTTCTTAGCTTTTATTTGTAAAGTTTTACTGGGTTTGAGTGAGTGGTGGGGTTTTTTGGTAGTGGGGGAGGGGGCTATAGGGGTGGCCTCCTGTGAAGCTTCTCGAAGCTCCCTCAGCTCCAAGTCAACTCCACCTCTGCATGAAAACTGAGCCAATCTGCTGTGCCTCTGTGATAAAGTATTTAAGAAAGGACGTGAGGAGGAGGAGTTGGACTTGTGAAGAGGAGTTGCAGCAGCTGTGTGAACAACAAGGTCAGTGGAGGAACGGAGGAAGAAAGGAGGGGGGAGGTGTGCCGTAGCAGAGAACCCTCTATATCCTGGGGTGAGATGGCAGGGTGCTCCCCCACCACCACCCATGAAGATCTACAGTGGAGCAGACACTGATTTATGGCCTGTGTTTTTCACACGAATGATCAAGGTGCTGTGCCCAAAGAAGGCTGGGGTCTTGTGGGAAAAGGTAGACCCCACTGCTGTAGTTCAGCACTGGGAGGATTGCAGCATGTGGGGGTGCCCCACGCCGGAGCAGCTTAGAAAGGTCTGTAGCCCATGGGAGGGACTCCAGTTGGAGAAAGTTGGTGTTCCATGCTGGAGCAGTGTAAGGAAACACTGTGGCCCGTGGGAGGGACTCATGTCAGAGAAAGTTTGTGGAGGACTGTCTCCTGTGAGAGGGGGACCACGATGGAGCAGGGGGAACAACTTCCAGAAGCTCCCCTCACCGAAGATGGAAGAAATGGCAGCACTGACTGCACCCCCCATTCCCTGCCCCTGCACCACTGGGGGAGGAGGTAGAGATATTGGTAGCAGAGCTGAGCCCGGGAAGAAGGGAGGGGTGGGGGGAAGGTGTTCTCAAGATGTGGCAATGCTTCTCACTGTCCTACTCTGTTAAGTGTTGTTAGTGTCTGTAATAAATGTATGTCCTTTTTTTCTTCCCTTAACATGTCTGCCTTTTCCTCGTGACCATAAAGGGTGATTTTCCCCTCCCAGTCCTATCTCTAACCCCAAGCCTGGCTCATCTGTCCCTTCTCATTGCCAGAAGAGAATGGGGAGAGACTGGATGTATGGTGTTTGGCTGCTGACCAGGCTCCAACCAGGAAAAAGTATTTTCTTTTTTTTTTTTTTCCTGGTAGATGTGTTCCGAATCTGAGTGCAGAGACAGTACCAGAGAGGAGCAGCTTATATCTCTGAGCAGAGTGCCGTATGGAAGCAGCCTTCCCATTAAAGGACCAAGCATTTCTCAGAGGCACAATCACCTCATTAGCAGCTTTAGGAGGCAGAGAATCTTCTTTATGCTTCCAGGTATCTTGGAACCATCATTGGTTCAAATTCAGGATGCTGAAGGCAATCCTTTTGATGGTGGAAGTACCACGAACCTCTTTCAGTGATCTCGGTTAAATATTTGGACAAGAGGATACCAACAAGAGGCTACCATTTTTCACTCCAAGGCACACATAAAGTGTCTTCCAACGAAAGGCACTGTGTACTGTTATATCTTGCAGTCTCCATATGTGGCCCCTGTTAACAACTCTTACAAAGACTTGCACCAAACTCAAAATAGTCTTTGATCTTCATTACAAATGTCATCAATAGTTTCATGTGTTGCACCTTCAGTCATCGGGGAAATGCTATACATCAGGAATCACAAAGCATAGCTACTGTAACTTTAAAAACAATTTTCCAGGAGTCAGAAGCTGCAGGAGAAACTTTTCGTTTGGCTACTATATGAGAAATTTCCAGTCTATTCCTTACCTTTGAGCACATGGTCCAAGTGAGCTACACACACAACATGACATGACACAAGAGTCATCTTTAACACTTCACGAAGTAGTGTGCTGTAGCTCACATCAGTAGAAGAATTACAGATTAAAAAATGTATGTATCATTACATGTTGATTGATGTTAATTGCTCATCCTGTGGATTTACTGGACTGTGCTATCCCTTTATACTTGATGTGGCTGAAGATGTCAAACGCTTCTTAGCAATCATAGCTATCCTCTTTCATACCTAGTAAGGCTCTGTTGTGTTCTTTGAAGAAAATAAACAAGAAAAATACCATGTCCAGATCACACCATGATCCAGAAGCTGCATACATAAGCAAAAATATTGAGCAATTATTTCCTTGTCATATCCAGTGCCATAGGCAGTGTAAGAGCAACCAAGTTGTAAGCAGAAGCTAGGGGCAATCTCCTTAATTTTTCATGTTAACAGTTGGCAGCTCAGGCTTTAGAAGATATTTTATTGAAAACAGATGTATGAAAAACTCCATCTAAATTCATCTTGTCTGTGAGAGGCACATAAATATCAGAAGGTCCAGTAACATGCCACCCAGACTAAGCTTTACTGTTGTATAGGAAGGTATAAACTAATGAAATTTTAGTCACACAGATGTGTACTTGAGAGAAGACAAAGAAACAATGAGTAGAGGTTAATTAGGTCTCCTTCCTCCTAGAACTGAAGGGCACTATTATCTTACATACAGAGAACAGTAATTCTTATTACCTGGAGAGCTTGAGTCCACCTAGTATTATATGAAGGTCCTCTCTGCCAGCAGAAAGCCAAGGACGGAGATCTGTGCTGTTCAGTGTTAATTAATACTAGCAGCCTTGTTACCAGTCAGGAGAATGTGTGCCACAGTCACTCAGATGTAAAATTTCTATATATGTCTATTCAGTTTAAAATATTAGGTTAACTGTATCCAGTTAATAGAAAACATACACCTGTCACCAAATAAAGTAGCCCCAGTCCAAAAGATTTCTAAATGCCTCTGCCCCTGCCTTGCAACTAGAAGCAACAACCTCTGAGTGCTCCCAGAGTAAACCTCTGCAACCACCTGTATCTTTGGATTCATAGTCATTCACCTCTGTTTTCAGATATATTCTGCTTGAGAGGCAAGGATCTAAATATTGATTTCTATGTTGGAAATCTTATATAATTTTGCCAGATGTCAGCGCCACAGACTCAGCTGTTGAAGGGCTCATGTTCTCTATTATAACACATGCTTGACAAGTGAAAATTTGACAGAATATTTTGTACTCTTTTGAAGACTGATGTTTTTCATAATAATCATTCAAAATGCCAGAAAATACATTTTGGATACTGATTCTATCAGTTTTATCTACTTGCACTGCTATAATCAACTACTTGAAAACAAATTTATACACTGTATGACTGCATTTAGCTTTGGTCTAAATCTGATTTCTTTTCCTCTTGCTTATCTTACATAAAAACTTACACATTTAAGTATCTCCTAACTTTTTAACAAACTATCTCAACTATATTTTTCTCTTTTAGAACTTCTTAAACTACTTCTTCAAGTATATTACGTGTTGCACATTTAAATACATAGCTAAAAAAAAAAAAAAAAAAAGTACTGCAAAATAAAATTAGATGGTAAAAACATTTATTTTTCTCATTTATATCTATTCAGTTTAATGTGTTGCAAGGACCTTTTCCTATTTACATTAATTCCATTTACTGTAATTATTTTCTTCCTTTCTTCTCTTCACTGATGGAGGTGAATCACCCATTGGTTCTCAAAGAACAGTCTCTAAATCTTTTACAGTTCCTTCTGTGTTTCTACCAGATGGGGATCAGTAAAATTTAGAGAAGCATGGAGCTGGATCAAATGTCTGCACAGGAATCAATCCCTGTTTGAAAATCAATTAAATCACTGTGTTAACGTGTGGTTCTGATAACATGATACAATAATCATAGACTTATGCAAGTATTCTGACAAAAATGGAAGAAGAACCAGATGAAAATGTTGACATTCTCAGTGGAGAATGGGAAGAAGGTGAAGTGGAGGCGGATTAACAAGAAACTCTGATTATGTCAAGGATTAAAATTTTGTGTTTTCCTTAGTGAAGTGTCTTAGGGTGTTGTCTAACCCTTACCTAGCACAGATACACATACACCTTTGAGTGATGTTCTCTAGAAATGGTTATCCGTGCATCTCAATTTTCATGTGCCGTCTGGATGCTTCTTCTTAAATCACAACTGTGATATTTCAGCTAATAAATATGGATGAGTGCTGTAATAGATTGAAAAACAAAGAAAAATAATTTTGGGAAATTTTCTTTTATTTCTTTGCAAAATATTTCCTTTGCTAATTTAATTTTTAAAGTTTTATTTTTAAATATTTTAACCATTTTATCAGACTAATGCTGGACTACCTCACAGGCATTCTCAACCACAGAAACCTATTAAAGTGTACAAGACTGACTGCCAATGAAGGAAAGTCTTTACAGTCAACAGACAGTTGTGAAAGTATTGGTACTATTCTTCAGGTTTGTTTGGGAGAGGGATCAAGTTGTATTTGTTTTCATCATTATGACTAACTGTTCAATGAAATGTGAAAATTTATTCATGAACAGAATTGCATTTTAACATAATCAGCTTAATTAAATAAAAACAATGATGTATTGCACTGCCATCATACCAGTTTTGTTGTATAGGAATAAAAATCACAGAAAAAGAATCATCAAAACAATATCAGCTATTTGTTTTATAACTTCATTTTTAGATTTCAATTAAAACTTAATAGGAATAGATCATAAACACGATAATTATGAATGTCCAAAAGAAGACTAAGGTCAAGGTATTTGGATAAATGAACCTTATCAGATTCAATTATATAGTATCCTTAATAGTCCTTATACTTCTACCTAATTTAAGTCTTTAGTTATACTAATTATTATTTTACTTTTACGGTACTAAATATATATCATGTTGAGAGCATCTGATGTTTATCTTTTTATGAAATGTATTTTCTGGTGCAATTAAGGTTATAAAAAACAAGTGAGGCTGTAGCAGAGGACTGAAAGTCATGCCTTTCAGGTTCTAATTCCTATCATTAATTTTAAATTTGAACCTCTGATTAAAGCCCCACCTGAATAATCTAAAAACTCTGCATCAGCCTCTTGAAAAGGTTCCTATGCAGCTGTCTTAACTGTAGAGATTGATTTATGCATACAGATTCCCAAAATGGGGAGTACTATAGCAACTCTGTAAAAGATACAAGACAGGAAAAAAGGAAGAAAAAAAGGTAACAAGGAGAAAATAAAATTATGATAAATTACATTCTTGAAAGCAAGCCCTTAATGCGAATGAAACAAAAATTAACAAATATATACAAATTCTGCAATGAAACTATTCAGGCAACACTTGACTGTTTTTTAATCACTCTTTCCAATGTTAATTCACTCATTTCCTATTTCTAATTTCTTATCTGTAATTTCAATCATATTTTCATTCCTTTTTCCTCATTTTATTCAGTCCTAGGTTTTGGTGCTTTTTTATTAGGGAGAGATAAGAGATATTTTCACTCTACCTCCTCTATATTTTACTATATGTCCTGGTTGGGGCTGGACTAGAGTTCCCATTGGTTTGGCAGTGGGAGGAGTGCTGCAGCACCCTGAGACCCCAGGGGCTGCCCAGGTCCCAGTGCCCTCACCTGTGTGCGGGGGCGGGGGGAGCACAGCTGGAGGGCTGGGCCCCGATTGGCCGATAGTCCATGTCATGTGACATTACTCTCACTATATAAAGGCAGGAGTGGGCTAGGAGGGGCTGCTACTTCTGGGAGTGTTGCTGTGGTGCCTTTGTGTTTGGGATTGCTGGCTGGGTGCAGGTGGGTGTCAGTCGGTGGGTGGTGAGCAGCTGTATGGTACATTACCTGTTGATACTGCTGTCAGTGTATTGTTCTGTTACTGTTATTAAACTGTTTTTATCTCAACCCCTGAGTCTCCCTTTGCCCCTCTGATTCCCTCCCCATTCCCAAGTGGGGGAGGGTGGGTGAGTGACTGTGTGGTGTTTAGCTGCTGAGCACAGGCTCAAACGACAACACTATATTATTTCCTTTTGTTTTCTCTTCCAAATATTTATCTAGTTTTAGTAATATTAGTTTGTCCACTTATGAGGTAGACAGGTTTAAAAAACTGTAATACCACATAAATTACTTTCTCTGTCTGGGTATCAGATCTCTATTTTATTTTTTTCCCTATTGTTGTTTCACTCTGTTCCCCTGAACATTATTAAGTGATTTGGTTTTGTTTGTCTTTTTTTGTTTTGTTTTGTTTGTTTGTTTGAGTTCTTTTTGCTGCTAGGAAAAGAACAAAAGGATAGTTCTGACCAACATAGATCTCTTCTACATAAATCACATCTGTGACCTGCTTGTGTAGAATGTTGTAGCAATTCTGAGCTTGATTGAACAATATAACTAAGACAAAGACAAAATTTCTGAATAAAAGGAAGTTATCATAGGTTTGGACATCAAAATGAGAGCAGTTCCTTTAAATCATTTGCTAACATGACTCACTTTTGATATACTTGCAACTGGTATTAACGTATTAAAAAGTAGCATTTGCGACTTAAAAATCTGGTTTCAAAGGAATATTGAAAAGACAGTTCTAATACCTCCCTCCTGTTGTTAAAATTCTAGTAATATGGAAGTTATTGAGAATTCTACCATTGTGTTCAATGTATTATGATTTTTCCCACAAGTTTTCTTCAGCCTTATTTACCACAGTTATTTGCCTTTTGTTTCTCTTGGAGAACTTAAGAGACCATCTTGGAAATAAATCCTACCATGACAGTTTAGGATTCTGATTCCTTGAATATGCCTTAAAAAAAATCTTTCCTTTTAAACACAACATAATCAGATACAATCTTACTAAGCACACTTCTGTAACTTTCCACATAACTCAGTTTTACTTCCTCTGTATAGATCCCACATATCTGGTTTGGCAATATTGTCAGAACTCTGTGTGCACTCAGAGGCAGCCAAGGTGTAGTTACCTGTAAAACATAGATTTGGGAGCTTTTATACTTTGACTTCATGGGTGCTTTAGTCTGCAATATAATGTAATATCTTAGTACCTGAAAAGAAATGCAAAATTCAAGTATAAATGCAAGTGTAGTACATCAACTATTAAATCAGATGTAGTTACTACAGTAAATATGCATATAATGTTTAAATTTGAACAGAACTCAAAATTAATATTTTTTTATTATTATTTTCAATATTAAAAAAAAAAAAAAGTAGATCTCAGTGAAACTACTTGCGTCTATGCACTTGTTTACCTGCTGTATAAAATGAGTCTCAAGAGGGCATATATAGGTTTAGGATAATAACAGTGAACCACATCAAAGTGAAATGAAAACAGTTAATATCTTTGCTGAAGAACTGTTTCTGCTCCAATTTATATATCTGCACAGAATCCTGAAACGCCTTAGATCAAATATTCATAAACCACAGTAATACAGTAAGATAGAGAGCCAACGTCAATATAATCTGTGACTGAAAAAAGTTACCTCTATATAAATAAAAAAAATACTACTAGATTACTGTTTTTGTGGAGATTTTTAAATAGTTGTTTTATTTGTCAGCTAGTCAGACAGGGCTGGAAAATACCAAACCTCCGGACTATCCTTAGAAGCAACTAGTAAAGTCAAAACCTTTGTTTGTCTTGTATTGGTGTTTCAAAGCAATGAATGGAAGTGACCAATTTAAGACTCAGATGCTTGCTAGTGCAGTGTTCTATGTGTTTCTTGTAGGAAAGCATGGAAAGCAACTCTGTATGTCACTGGTTTTACTCTTATGTGTACTATTTAGTGATGATATGTACATTTCCATCAGATAAGGAATTACAACCAAACCCATCCTTTAATAAGTTAACACTATAAAATAATTGGCATCTCTTTTTATCTCTCGCTCCCTTTCTTCTTCCATATAAAATTATCCAATATGACTTAGCAATTCATCTCCATGTACAGAAAACCCAAGCTGCTTTTTAAGAGTTATTTCTTTCTTATACATCTTAATTTACACATTATTGCAGTGTTTTAAGAGAAAACAGCAGGCTTTTATCTTGCAATCACTTTTCATAGCTACTTAAAATTTCAGATATCTTTAACTTTTGCTGACTTGCTCAGTAGGGGATCCAATGCTCATTTTGTTCCTGTTCCATTAAGAACTGAGAGCTGCATTAGCCCTAAAGCTTGAGCAAGATGATGGCACAAAGATGTAAAAGTTTAAAAGTGCTCTGTCCCTTGGGTATTAGAGCCAAAAAATGGTAAATTCCTCCTTGGAAAAAACCCCATATAAGTGGTAACATCTTCAAACAGAACTTGAAAATAAAACATATTTTTAAAACAAAATTAGATATGAAAAATCTTGCAAACTTTTTTTCTTTGTAATTTATTTATATCTCATTAAATCCATTAAGTTGATTTTCTCCAGATTTGGTATTATGAATGATTGCCTGTCTCACAAAATGCCTTTTAAACTCATTAAACCAAATATGTTTGCTTTTATGCTTGTTTTAATAGCATAGTCACTTTGCACTTCATTTTGAAACATTTGTAAGTAAGAGTAATTAATTAAATATTCTGAAGTGTAATAAGCTGGTCATTTTTTCTGGGTGCATACCTGTCAGTCAGAGGGAATTCAGCATTTCAATGAAGGCATTTAGTAACTGAAGGCTTTTATAAATGCTCATTTATTAATTTACATCTTTGCAACATTAGGCATCAGAGACTTAGAGAGATGGATTTTGCTGCTAAAGAAAGTTAGGCAAAGCTAAGTGGCTTTCACTGAAGGAGATTAGCGGAAGGAAAAGCATTTTCTTTGCAATTTATAAAGTACTTTATGCTAAATTCTGAGTGAATAAGTCAATAATTGTTTAGCAAACACATCCTGATAGTTTGTTTCATATTCATAGTAGGTATTGGTCTGTCTTTTGATAGTACTCCATGTCTTTGTCAAACTTTCAACAGCAGTTCTGTCTCTCTACAAGCTAGGCCTGCATTTCTTCTAAGCTAGGTAGAGTTGTCACTAGTGTGAACAAAAATTTAATGTAGTCTCTAATAATTATCCGGGATGCACATCTTCAAATGGGACAGGATTTGCACTTGCTCAGAAACCTACAATCTTCTTCTTCCTGGAACAGATTTTTAACTTCTTTAATGAATCTCATATGGACTAGTCTTTCATAAGAAATAAGACTCATATGGGTTTCATGATTCAGTGAGCTCTTTATCTCGTGTCCTCATGCCATGTGACTTTTCTTCAGAAGAACTCCACCTCAAAAAAAATCCAGTTCTTTTCCCCATACCTCCTAAAAGAAGTCTGTTAATTCTTCTAGTTAAATCCAGCTAATATGAGTACCTCAAATTTTTAAAGATATTTAAGTGCTTGTCCCTGTTTAAGCCCAGAGGGCAAAGGAGCACCATTCAGCCACTTGCTCACTCCTTCCCCCCTCAGGGGTGGGAAAGAGAAAATAAAACAAAAGGCTCAGGGATCAAGACAAGGACAGGGAGGGATGACTCGCCCATTATGGTCACTGGCAAAAAGACAGACTAGATTGGAGAGGTTAAAGAACATCAATTTAGTTTGAACATCACCACCACCACCACTAATTTACCAGTCAAACAGAGTAGGACTGTGAGAAATACAGCCACATCTTTAAAACACCTCCCCTCACCCCTCCCTTCTTCCCAGGTTCAGATTTACCCCAATTTCTCTACCTCCTCCCCCTAAGCAGTGCAGGGGGAAGGGGATGTGGATTGTAGTCAGTTCATCACTGCAGTTGCTTATTCCTCCTCAGAGGGAGGACTCCTCACACTCTTCCCCTGCTGCAGTGTGGAGTCCCTCTCACAGGAAACAGTTCTTCATGAACTTACTCTGATGTGAGTCCTTCCCATGGGCTGTAGCTCTTCACAAACTGCCTCAGCATGGGTGCCTGCCACAGGCTGCAGTCCTCCCAGTGTCAAGCTGCTCCAGCACAGGCTTCCCTCAGAGTCCCAGCCTTCTTTGGGTGCAGCCACCTGCCGCAGTTTGGGGTCCTCCATGGGCTGCAAATGGACATCTTTTCCACTGTGGACCTCCATGGAGGGTAGGGGGGCAGCCTGCCTTCTCATCACAGGCTGCAGGAGAGTATCTGCTCCAGAACATGTTCCCCTCCTTCTCTTTTCTTCAACTGACCTCATTGTTTGCATAGGTATGTCCCTCACTCCTCCTCCCAGGTTCCCCTTCTTAAATGTGATATTGCAGAGGCGCAGCCACTATTGTTAATTGGCTTGGCCTTGGCCAGAGACAAGTTCAACTTGGAGCCAGGGAAATTTTGTAAAACTTTCCCACAGGAACCACTTCTATAGCCCGCTCCCTCACTACCAAAAACCTGTCACACACAAACCCAACAGAGGGCTTCTTTCCCACTCTCCTGGCAATTTGGTCCTCTTGTCAATTCTGTGCCCAAAAGAGAGGTACTGTGTTTTACTTAGGAAAAATCATGACTATAGGGACAATAAATATTTAGAATTTATTGAAAAAAAAAAAAAACAAACAACTAAACTCTGTTCAGAACTAGGATACGGTTATTTAAGAAGGATGGAAATTAACAAATAAAATGACTTTGCTAAGGATAGAGCACATTTTCTCATAATTTGTATTACTTTTGGACACAGACCTTTCAAAATGCTAAAGCTCACATAGAGTTTATAATTTTGACATACATAATATCAAATAGAGTTGATTAAAGACCTCAGATCATATAACCATGGTGTTATCTCCTAGCCCTCAAAATAGCTACTGGCCAAATATATCAGTAGTGTATACTAGTTCATATATAACCATATTTATTTGCATATATATTCAATTGCTTCACTTTGCAATCCTATCATTCTTTGAGAATTATTTTTTTTTAAGTGTGCTTAATGGCCACCTGAAGCTGCAGTAAGGAAGACATACATTGGGCCATGCTTCTGTAAGGAATTTATCTAAAGATAAACACTTTCCCTCCAAGAAAGAATGGTCTTTGTACATTAAGATCTAGCAATCCATTGCTACAGAAAATGAAGTTTTGAAAGTTTACTGAAATGAAATAACTTGAACTTCTAAATATGTTTTGTTCATTGATTTAGATTTAGTCATGTGATTTCATGAGAAACTCTCAGGCTTCCTCATTCTGTGGGTTTGTTGTCATAAGGTATGACATATCTATGTATTTCCAGACCATGAAAACATGCTAATGCATTATACATAACTTCCTGTGCTCCGGGTGCCTGTGTTGCAGTGTCTGAATTAGAGGGACACAGAAAATAGAAGTAGTAAATTTAATTTCCTACTGTAGTGTGAGCACTTCTCAAAATCAGAAAATGGTAGCTTCAGTGCAATGCCTTCTATACATATTGAGCTATTGATTCACCTGTTGTCAATTTTACAGTGAAAAAAAAATGCAGAAAAAAATAGTTTATATGTTCCAACTCTAAGTCAGATTTTGAAGCATAGAAACACACTATCGAATAACAGTTCTTACACTTAATATAACAACTATTCAGAAAGTTAAATGCAGTCTAAAGAAACTGTTAAGCAGTGCAAATTTCATGCTTCTTTATATAAAAAGCATCTTTCTTTCCAAACTTTTTGTACAGAAGTATGGTCTCATAAAATGTGCTTCTCCACTGCAAGTACAAGCATTACAAGCATGTTCAATTATTGTATTTTTTAATAAGAACCAATATTTTTAGATCATTTTAGCTAGGACAATATCTCTGAATCTCAATAATCCTTTGTATCCCTCATAATAAAACCTTTCGGTGTCCTGATGGTTTTTTGTTTTTGTTTTTGTTTTCTATGATGTTTCAACTGTTCATATAAATTCAATCATGAATCTTTAATTGAAGTGTAAGTTTTCTACAGTTCTTCTAAAATAGATGCCTGTATTAGTTTGGCAATATAAGGCAGAATACGGTTTTCTTGTTTGTTTTTTTTTTTTTTTTAAGAACATAGTATAAAGATCATTCATCTGAGGTAAAAAAATATTTTGTAAGTACTCCTTGAGGGAAAGTATTGTACTTCAATGACCATTTTGTTTTCACAAGGCAATAATATTAATAATGCTCAATAAATCATTCAAATCTTCCTCTCCTAACTAAAATCTATTCTTCTAAAACCATTAAATACCAGTATTACGGTATCAAGCTGAAAAGAAAAATCTTTTCAGCTCGAATTTCTACAACAATCACTATTTTCTGCCTTGCTTGTCACATTTTTTTCTTTATTGGTGTATTATCTTTGAAAATACCAAATTATCATATTTCTGAACTAGGTCTCCAGACAGAATAACATCAGCTATCAACACCAAAATCTTTTAAACGTTATGAGAAAGGTATGTAATATTAAAAAAAAAAAAAAAAAAAATCTAGTTTTGTAGAAAATAATGCTAAAGATTGACTATAATAAAACTGTGCTAAAAATTGGATTTTATTAATGACTATGACTCAAATTCAGTGTACTAAATAAGCCACTATTAGAAGTCATTAAAACACTCCTCTACTCATAATATCTGACTGTTTAAATTACGTTGCCTGATTTATAGTCAGTCTGTGGTTTTTGTTGCTATTAATAGAAAACGAAGTCTTTATTCTGAGAATCTAAACAAATAAAAGCATCTATCTGGCATTTAGACAGTCTAGAATTAATAAACATGTTTGGATTTGGGGAAACAGTGTGTACTAGAGTTAGCTCATGGAATTTTGCTATATGTAGCATTTTGCACCTGCAAATTTCAAATATAATCAAATATTTTTCCCTTTAGTTTTCTTTTGTTTTGCTCCCAAAATGCAAATATCAGTTTTTTGATATTACACAACTATACAGAGAGAAAGGAACTATTTGTAACAGGGTCATTTTTAATATTTGGAGCTTCTTATGGAAGTTTCCATTTTGACACACCATTTTCTTTCAGTTTCTACTTTTAGTATAATTAGTCTCATTACTTTAAAACTGAGCTTTCTCTGAATTTCAGTACATGTTCTATTAAATTCCTTGGTAATAAAAAGCATATCTATATCTATATCTATATAATTAACTTCCCCAAATTATTTTAATGAATTTCAAATCATGCCCTGCATTCAGAAGTAATAAAAATTAAAAGAAAACAGTACCAGCCATATGTAGATCATTATTCTAAAAAACACAGTAGATGTAGAGTAGCTTTCAGACATTGTTTGATAAATACATGCAGCTATCAAGAAAACACACATGTGAAATATACTAATAAAACAAAAAAAAACAGGAAAGAAGAACTCCACATTTTGGGGTTGTTGGGATTGTTTTTGTTTTGTTTTTCTGTTGGTGTTTTTTTTGTTGTTTTTATAGAAAGACAAGATATTTTGGTCATAATTGTTAACTTCTGATAATACAATATTATTATAAGTCAAAATTTTTAATTCAAGCAAAATCATTTATTTAGTTATCCATTTTTCTACATGAACAGAATGACTTTCTGTTCCACATAGAAGCTTAAGTTCTTGTATTTTTTTCAAATGTTCTGTTTCCTCTAGCTATAAAATAAGCACCATTTTATTGAGATGTTACTAAACTTCCTTATGATCATTATAAGGTCTATTTGGAACATCCTGTTAATAATGAACATTTATTGAATAATGACCTTTCACTTTTTTTATGCATGAGATTTAATCAGTTGCACTCATGATGAAGCCAATTCTGTCTGTACAACAATTTAGTGACCAAGAAGGAAAATAAATGCCTATTTAAAAAACATAAATTAAAATCACTGATACCAAAGCTTAAGAAAAAATAGTGTGAGATGCCACTTATGAAAATAGGAACTTCAACAATCCAGTTGAGAAAACTGAATGAAATACGTAAGCTCTTACTCCTTAGAAAAACCAAGAGATGTAAAGCTATATGTTCTTCATATGACATTGATTTAAACACAAAACCAACAGAAATAAAAGAGAACTAATGCTGTTGAAGGGAGATTTGCTATTACTGAAAAATAAAGGAAGATAAAGGTACTTCTCCAAAACTAAAATGAATATTTCTGTTGTCTGTTGAATGAGATATTGCCCTTCATTTATCAGTTTATATACCTTATCATGGTCACGTCATGGCAAACTTTTAACTGCAATTATTTACCACCACATGGTTAATTATTTGACTAACAAAAGAACTTAATGGGAAATACTAATTTCCACTGAAAATTCCAACTCTTCTTCAAAAAAGGATTGAAAATTATTTTTTATTTTTTATTTTAAAATAAGTTCAGAATTTTCATGGAGGGGACAAACAAGGCAAAAATACTGCCTGGAAACTGAAAATATCCTTGAGTTGAGGCACTGAGAGCAAATATTTTAGGACAGAAGTGTTTTCAAAGCCAGAACCCCACATTCAGCAGAAACTGCATAAATAAGGCAAAAATACAGTATTCTATATATATCCTACTGCTGAAAAGGAAAAAGGTATGATTTTCATAATTTTTCAAAATTGACTAATTAAATATTCATTTAAGTTCCCCAAATTACCATCTGGGATTAAGTCAATTCTATCAAATGTACAGTTCAGAAAAATGTTTATAAAGTTCTGCTAACCTGAAAACATACACTGTGATGCTTATTATATATATGATGCAGACAAAGTAATTTTGCAGAACAATGTATATACCCTCTGTGAGAGGCAGTAATGAGAATCAAGGGATTCTTTTTTTTTTTTTTTAACAAGATAATCAATATGCATTATGTTGCAGACTTTTAAGTGCAGGGTGCTATTATATTGATTAATATAAGTATACACAGCTTTACATGTGAATGTGATAAGTCTAAACTTTTAGCTCATCCAGAGCTTCTGTTTAGTTGACTCATAAAATAGACATTGCACCTAACCTGATGTCAGAGCATTCAGAAAATATGTTACACTTATTTAGGTAGCCTGATATCTATAGCATTTCTTAGTATAGACACAGATAAAATTCAGAGACAGACATGACAGGGAGTAGCTTAAAAAATAGGGAAATGCTACTTTAATTGTACAATAATGAGCCATAACTATGGCAACAAAAGACAAATATAGATATACACCCTGCAGGGAAAAAAGATGGAAAGACTGTTTAGTTAAAATACTTCAGTTGTAATAATTGGGAAGAGGCTTGAATGCTGGGAAGATCTGTGAGCCTGTCCTTAGAGACACACACGTCCCAGATAACTCAGTTGTGTCCAGCCCAGGACTAGTCCATGTGCATAATGAGATGTCTGTCCAAAAAGCAGTTTCTTGGTGCCAGGCCTGGTCCGCTCAACTCCCCATCAGGCAGGCTATACATAAGCCATGTTATTGGGTGGCCTCACAGGGTGGACAGCCCTGGGATGATATTACAGGGCCCATGCAGGAAAAGCTGGTCATGGTTCACTAAGTCTCCAGAAGATCAGAAGATAATCAAATAAATCTAAATTCTATTTAAAGCAAGAAATCAGAGTATTAGTCTGGAAAGACACTCATAGCAATTTATTCTGTTCACTCACAACCCCCAGAAATTAGAATTTCCCTTCTCATCTAAATGGTTTAACTGTAAGTCTCTATAGATACCATGTGCTGATACCCTTAATAAAACCTATTTATGAATGACAGCAAATTAATGATAAATTATAATAGGATAAGATATTCTGATGATATAATTGGGCACTACTCCTTTTATTTTAGTGTAATTATTACAATTCAGAACAGCTGAAGACCTGTCTATGAATATTTTCCATGGAGTCACTGGGATAACTATAAACCAAATTGTTCTTATTTTTATCCCTTTTCCTTTAGTCTAGAAAACTAAGCAACCCATTAAAAGTGAATCCATTAATTGAGAAACATGATATGATTAGTAAACAAATGTCTAAGGCCAGAAAGTATTTTTACATTTCCATCAGTCTCCATGTCTCTTTGTCTTTGATTGGAATAGGAAAAACTGGCCTTAATGCTAAGTAAATTGAGAGTGTCACAGTGACACAGTGTCTAAAGTCTTTTGACATTTTCCCTATATCTGTATGAGGGAGGCTTCTAAAAGGTATGAGAGAGTTTCAAATTCATTGAATTAAAAAAAAAAAAAAAAAAAAAAAAAAAGGTGTTTAGATTTCGGGGGTGTTTTTGCCCTATCCTAATCTCTTTAGAAAGTTTGAGTTGCAGGTAAGATATTTGACTTTCTTCCTTTCAATAAATTTATCTGATGTCAGCTTTCATAATTCATACTAAATCTTCTGATTTTTGCTTTTTTTCAGAGTTCATGTGAGTTCATCCCCTCATTTTTCAGCATAGCCCCCCAGCAAACACCCCTCCTCCCCTTTGGAACATCCCATAATATGAATGGTCTAAGATTTTTCGCAATTTCAATGATCTTCTGGGGCAAGTGGTAATCAATAATGACTGAATGATCAATACTATTTGTTTTATTATTTGCAGCTTTTCTGGTGTGGTTTGGTTTTGTTTTGGTTTGTTTTTTTCCTTAGGCAGCCTATCACAGGTAGCTATGACATGGTCCACATGATCACTGAAGCTGAATACATTACAGTTCCGTACAACATAGAATATCTCTGCAATTATATGGGAAGTATTATGCTCCTGTTGGATACAGAAAATGGAGGGCCCAAAATGGATTCAACCACCTAAATCCAGAGATTTCAGTCTGCAAATTTCTCCTAGGCTGTGATTTCAGCACACAAACTTTTCAGGAGTGAAACTGATTTAAATCACGCCCATTCTTCTCAAATGTTCATTGCTGTCTATGCACTGCACATCACCACTGCTCCAGCACAGCACAGCTATTTGTATAGCTGGGTTCTGAATCTGATTAAAGAAAAATGTCAGCTTAAAAAAAAAAAAAATAGGTTTTTTTGTAGTTGTTTCATTTTCTTCAGATCATTTCTCAAATGTCCTTGACAGTGTGTGACAGAACATGTGAAGAAAGAGTAAGACAAAGGAATGGGAATGAGCAAAGAAGCCACTATGGAGGCAATGCTCCAAACTAGTATTGTTGCAGAGCATTTCATATTATTAAATGTGGTTTCAGTTTCCAACACTAATGTTTCTAAGATGAAGTCTTAGTTAAGTGTATAACCACACTTACCTCAGTATTGAAAAGGCTAAGCTGTCCAACATATATCTTTCACTTAAACTATCCAACAATATTGAAGCTGACATGCCTTTTCTTGCTTCCTCTTTAGTAAGCATTGTTAGGGCGTGACTACTGAAACAGGATTATCACAAAATACAACATAAATTGTTGTTTTGATTGAGGGCGGCTTGTAAGGAAAGCAAACAATCACCTGAATGAACTTGTGACAAGAATACAGAAATGTATCTTCTGAAGTACCATTTGGTATATGCTGTTTTAGTTATAGTTGTAAAGAATGTAAAAGATGAAAAAATAAACCACTTCAGAATTATGGTGTACCATCAGTTATGGTCATTGCAACTGCCTTCTAAGAGTGGTGGGAAGATTTGCTACAATATGTCTTGCACAGAGCATCATGGAAGCCAGACTAGTCCTGGTAGCAAGAACGCTATGTCAGCACAGATTCTTCTGTCGGACACAGCTTACGATCACATAGTAAGAAGCGTATGGTATGCCATGCTGGTACGGATACTCTGCCACGAGCATTGGTACTGCGTTGTGCTGTGTTGCTATGCCAGCATTTTCAGAAACAGTCGGGAGTTTCAACATGGTGCTGGATTGTGTAATGTACTCATGCCATTAGTGTTTATTCCATGCTTGAGAATTGTAGCTCAACAATACATTTTACTTTTTTTTTTTTTTTCTTTCACACTGGTGCACAGAACAGTTGCAATGTAGCATACGAAGTGAAAGTGGGGATTCATGAATGTACCAGAAAACCGAACTCCTTTCTGATTGCAGCGTGACACAGTCTTTGTCTCTCTTCTAAAGAGATTCCCAACACAACTCCCAATATACCAGCCATGCTAGTGACAG
Organism: Tyto alba; assembly: GCF_018691265.1. Classification (NCBI taxonomy): domain Eukaryota; kingdom Metazoa; phylum Chordata; class Aves; order Strigiformes; family Tytonidae; genus Tyto; species Tyto alba. Next base: position 33,939,373 of record NW_024881276.1, on the reverse strand, counting down.
TGTCATCATAATCATGGTTACCTCTTGAAAACTTTTGCTTTAGGAAAGCTATCTCTAGCTAAAATAACAAGAAAAAATGCCTAGTTTAAAGTTTGCATTTGAATGAAACTTGCATCGTTCCTGAGTGCCATTTCTGAATCTCTTGTATATCTTTGTCTGTCACCTATAGGCAAACGAAGCAAATAGTAAACTCTGCAGCAGCTCTTAAATAATGCTTGGGCTAATAGGCAATCTTATGATGAAGGATAATAGTTAGCAATCAAGGAAAGGGAAAATGAACTTTGCTTTACTTTATAACCTAAAATACACGCTTGTATCAACAATTGACAAAATTTGCACCTGACCTGATTACTTATTAGTGCAACATCTTTTTTTTTTTTTTTCCAGATTTTTTGACAAAATAGTCAGTAAAATCTACAATTAAAACCAGTGGGCATAGAAAAAGGCAGCTTTCAAATACTTAGATTGGTTTTATGACAGGAGACAATCTCTTTTAACAATTTCCCATAAAGCAAGGTGAGTAATGTGTCAGAATAAAAATTCTCAAGGAAAGAAATTCAGTCCTGTGAATAATGCACTATGCTGTACTTGTTGGGGAAGACTAATATATTCAATCAGAGACATGAGAAAATTTCCATTTTGATAATTATTTGCTATGTGCCATTGAGGAACTCAAGTTTGCTATCTTTAAATGTGTATCTCTGTCAGAGATTTGATGGAAATTGAGAAGAGCTGTCAATTCATTAATTCACAGGCAGGAGAAGAGGTCAGAATTAATTTATGTCATGAGGAGGCAAAGATTTAAATAGGATAGTGCAGAAGTTCTTAGTTTGAATGAAGACCTGATTTCAGGCAAAGGAAAAAGCAGAATAAAAGCTATTGCTAGATGAACACCTGAAATCTCCATTTTGCAACATGTATAATATTGATCTAATGAGGACTGAGGAAACTGGGAAGCCCATGTCACAGCCAGGAAACCTTTAAACTGATTTGTTTTGAAAGGTGATGATACAGTGGAAATCTATTCAAAGCCTTCAAAATAGGCTATAGTGTGGGTAGGACAGTGGTACAGGGAACACCTGATTATTGATGGAAGAATGAAGATATGACAATCTCTCTGGGCAAATAACAGTCTTGATAGGAACATGTTTTCTGGGACTAAGTCTCAGTAAAGCCAGTTGTAAAGGAATAAATTTCAGACTCCATTTCTAAGAATGCCAGGGACAAATTGTCTAACTCATAATCTAGCTGATTTTATCCCGCCTTTTTAAGTGAGAAAGTACTAATACAGTGAGAAAACTCAAGTTCTTCACAAAGATCATCATATATTAATTAATAAGAAAGGTAAAATTCAGTCACTGTTCTCTCAAGAGAGAGAAATAAATTAAGTCAATTAATACTTCATATCCATCACAATTCAATTTTGAATACTTCTGTAAGAGCTAAAATCTAGTTAGCTAAAAATTTACTCATTTTAGCTACACACTGACAGAGTCTGGTAATCATCTCCTAACAAACGCATGCATTAAGACCACAATGGTTCTTATAGTTCATTAGAACAGTCTCTTTTACTCAAAATTTCCTCTGTTCTATAGAAAAGCAGAAGGGGGTTTTGTTGCTTTGTTAAAAGATACATCATTTTATTACAGAATTTTATCCTTAAGGCTGGCATGATTTTAAAGAATCATTTTAAATATTACAAAGTTTGGCATATTAGTTAAGTCTCTCTCAGGAGATAGAGGTTCATTTTTTCTAGTCTTTCACAATTTTAGGCACTTTAGTAGACAGTTTATATGCCCCAGTTCTTCCCTCTGAAAGAAGGAACACTCTGGGGGTTTTTTCCATTTTTTTCTTTCTCTGTTTTTCTCTTGTCTAGTAGTAAATGTTACAGAGTAGACACTTTCAGGTTTTGTAGACTGCCCATTATGATAAGACCTACTGAATTGGAATCATTATTATTAGAACACATTAGCAGTTATTATTAGCAACATACTGGTACTATTGCATTTGCTTACATAAGTTTTCTCTTTGCATTTGCATCATATGTCATTCCTGACATACTCTTTAGGTTTCTACTGCTGATCAAATCTGCACAACTGAAGTAGATGAAAATGGTTCAGTTTCAGCTATACATCTCAGTAATTCCAAGACTGATTTAAAGACCTAACTCTGCATGTAGTATTAGAGAGCAATAAGATCACACTTACACTAATACCAAAGGTAAATTTAACAGTGCTTTCTTAACTAAGTTTTCATTCTATGGAATCTGAAAGTATATATGCACATATTTTTACAAAGAATATCAATTCAGCCTCCATCACATTCATTTTCTTATTACTGGTACGCAAAATTATGATTCATTAGGTACAAAGAAGTGTCTAGTCAGATGACTAAAATGTTCCCCAAGCTTATTTCAAACATAATTAAGAGTTTAATTCTTAAAATTATAAACTCATGTGTCCATGAAGACTTGTGTATCATCCCAGATATTTGTTAGCAAAAATGGCTTATGTGATCAGAGAGCAGCTGGTTTAGACCAGCTTGGGACCTGACCTCTAGAGTACCCATTAAAATGCAAGATTTTTGTACTAGTATCCAGAACCTGGCAGCCACCATAATGATCACCCCACAGAATTAAAAACAGCATTTGGGAGTTGTTGAAATGTCCTAATCGTTTCCCTGCTTTTTGTTTTCTGTTTTCTGTAAAGCTCTACCATACTCATTTGGGTTCCAATACTGATAACCAGGTCTTTTGAGTGCCAACAATGCACATCATGTGTTTGTGTTCTTCCATATCTAATATTTCAGTTTGAAAGGATGGATTCCACCTGAATGTTTTTTACATTGGTGATAATGTCCTATTATTCAACAAACATGAGGTATTCACAATATAGGAAGGTATTAATGGTATACAACTAGTCTGGGGTTTTCTACCTTGCCCTTTAGAGTATGCTGCCTCGTATTTGCAGGAGAAGGCATCACAATGCTGTCTCTCAGTTGTCCTGTGATTGAAGTTTTATTACACTAAACCACAAAAGATTGTGGTTTACTTACCACTGGAATCTCGTAACTGCCCTATAGTAGAAACGAACAGCTCCATTCTCTCCCCAGCCATCTTTACTTGTTTTTTTCTCAGTCACTCTTGAAAGTGAAAAACCATAGCATCACACATTTACCCACAGAAAACCTACTCAGAAGATCTGGGTATACTCATATACTTCTCCAAGTAGGGAGTTGAATTCTGGCCATCTGTATGGACCTGATGAATTTTACACTTCAGTCCCCTCTCAGCTTGAGAATTAGAATATAAGACAGGGTCTGGCTAGTTATAGATAACAATACCTGTAAATCCTGTAAGGCAAAGAAAGCAATCTAACAACAGGATATACTTAGATCAATATTCTTGGGTGAGATTGCAGAGGTTATTGTTCTTCAGATACAGATCTCTGTAAATTTTGACAAGGATGTTGTGCAGGTATAACCTAATTTGCACAGAGTCTGAAGTAAACAATCAAACAAAAAGTAATCAGACAAAACAAGCAAATAACTTACTTTATTTTGAAGAAGATCTATACATTGAAGAAGATTTATATTTGTGTATTTGGTTGTTGTGCTGGAGTTATATAGTTTTATTTGTAGCAATGATTATGTTTATGTTCATCCTATACTTAAGACAGTAAATAGCCCAGTAAAAGGTCCCCCTTTTAAATATGGTTCTTTGTAGTACATTTGAAAAGTATCCAGCATCTGATTATATACACAGCAATTACAGCATTATCTTCAAGACAGCTCCTAACTACTTTCACAGATAACTTTTCTGCTGAAGATATGTCCACATCTGTGAGACTAATCAATACTGGGAAAATTTATGGTATTACTGTAGATCGTAACTGAGAACAACTTAAGGCCCTTCGTTATAATTCAGAATATACTTATCAGCCAGGATAAAGAGAACTAAAACTCTTCTCACTTCAGTGAAAGATAAACAGATATTTTTAAAAAGGTATCATCATATATAACACAGATATCCACATTAATACCATGAGAAAGATTAGTAAATTTGTTTACTAGGGTATATTGATCTTTACTGCTGACAAATTAGTCTTTGAAACTACTAGGAAGTACAAGAGAAGAAAGTGCTTCAACTAATCTATTTTCTTAGACCACACAAATAGCCTGTTATGAGTTCCTTGGCATTTTTTCCTTGAAATAAATGACCTTAATTCTCATTTTATATTTAACATGGGCAATTCTCATTTTATGTTTAACATGGGCACAAGCCAGAGCAAACAAAAAACAATAAAATTGACTGATCTTCCTGTACTTTCAGGTTCAATTTTATGTTAGATACAAAACTGCTCAGAGAGAGAGAACTGAAGCTGTTAGTTTTAATGTGCACTCCGAATTGGAAAACAGCAAAAATAACTATGAAATTTATATTACAGTTAAGCATATTTCTCATAACTTCATATAGACATGAAAAAATGTGTAGGAGGGGAAAAACAGTCACTAAGTTTTTTAAGAAAGTTTGTAGGTCTGGTTTTGTTTTGAGGATTTTTTTTTGTTTGATTTTGTGGTGTTTTTTTTTTTTTCCCTACAGAAAGAGAACCCTAAAAAGACCAGACTGTGTAGCCCTTCCTCCTGATATCACAGAGGATATCAGGAATATATAATAACTTTCTTAAGTGGTTCACCTGAAAACTCCAGTTTAAACTATTGATGTATTCCAATCCTGTGCCACTTTTCCTGTGCACTTCCTTGAAAACCCTAGTGAAGTTATAATGCTCCAGTGCCTCAAGGCAAAGATATATGGCAGGGATATCAACAACCTGTGTGTGCTGACATCATCAGTCATGAAATAACAGTATGAGGAGTCAAGCCTAAGCTCTCTTCAGAACTGGGAAATGAATCAAGCTGCTTGTCAGGACAAGACAGGACAGGATAAAAGCAATAGTTTTCCATGGGATGGAAAGAAAAGAATTGAAGAAATGTCAAGGTAGATGGCACCAGGATGAGCATGGATAGCTTCATTTACTGGGAGATAAAGACAATGACAGATCTAGGGAGGTTCTAAGGTGTATAGGGGTGAGGCCTGAAGTCTTGAGCTATCTGAAGAGATACAGATGGTTAAAAATTACCTTTTTTCTTGGTGCAGAAATCAGACTTATGAACACAATCTTTTCTTCATTGCTTCACATGAGAGCATATGTATTTTGAAACAACTGATGAAAGGAAGAGTACTGGCCTTTGAAACTCAGTATTCTGAGTACTTTACCACAATTAACTAGCAAAATTATGTCAGAAGTTGATCAAAATATGGGTAAGCAGTTTTTTCCAAGTCAATAAGGATATAGCGTAAATTCTTTCTTGTTCGTTCAACAGATTTATAAAACTGTATTTTCCAGACTAATCAAGTTGAAGACGGTGAGACACCTAGCAGCCCATAAGTACACAGTACCACTGAAGGGTGAAGCACACCAGGACTGTACCTGCTGAGGCATCAGGTGAGGTAGAAAGGAGGGGGTGGCTTATTATTTTTGACTGTCTCCCTACAGCATCTGTGAGAGAGGGGGAAAAAACAACTCTAACTGTGAAACTGTTTAAGAAATTCTCTCATGGATTTCAACTCTGAATATATCAATAGCCAACATATGACCATTTGGTTTTGTGTTTTATGAGATGTAACCCATTTCTTTCTCTTGCACTAATCCTTCAGTCTGACACATGAGCTATGTCTTCCACATCTTCAAGTTCCTAGGCTTACACATGCAAAACTCCTTATAAAAGTCTATACAGCAAAGGTCCCTAATGCATTTCCAAACATTTTGAATCTGGCATAGGTTCACAGGGGAACAATGTTCTGAAACCTTGTCGGGTCTGGGTAGCCACAGTGGTGGTGTGTTGGGAAGCCAAGGTGTGTCTTGTCTGTGCCTGCTGGCCAGCTCTGCTCTTACATTATAGAGGCACCACAGCCACCTCTCATCAAGTAATGTCTCCATCTCTTCTACTATTCCTAGTAGGCCTTTTCTGTTACTTCAAAAAAAAAAAAAATCTATTAAGTTCATTGTTTTGAAGCAGATGGACTGTAATAATTGGAATTTTAAGACAGGTCCAAAATTTTAGATTCATATATTCAGTGTCTCTTATGAATGAATAAGACAATACATTTGCAAGTAAAATTTAATGGTGTAGTCTGTATCATTTTATATTTTACTTAAGTTTTGCCATACTTACTTACAGATAAATTATTTCCAGAACCACTGGGCTTATTTGCATTCTTATAAACCTCTGGAAACTGATGTGTGAACTTCCTCATTTGATGTGCTACTGTCTGAGGCTGGCAACTGGTCCAGTCCATACAAGTCACTATACATACTACTGAACCTTCTTTGTTTCTCTGTTTTCTCAAACTGACACAAAAACATGTCAGTTTTTGACAAGTAGCACTTGTGACATAATCCCCACTGTTCTCTGCAGCTGGCTCTTATTTCTCTGAAAGATTCAGACTGCCTATGTATATGTCTATTCAGATTTTATGTGCCTTCCAGATCATATTTGCTGCAGAAAGTGTTTACCTCCCCATCTCAGATCTTGAAAACTTAAATTCCTTTTTAAACACTGAAGATGTCAGTTCAGAATCCCATCCTACATGCCTAGAAGTTATGTTTTTCAAGATCTGATTTTATATTGATAGAAGATAAATTTCTTCTTTACTAGACAACTGGACAGGAAGCAACACGTTTCAAAAGTAGAAGGGGCAACTGCTGAATTATGAGATTGATTTGAATAAAACCCAGTGAAATTAAATCTATTTTTACACTTCTGAAATCAGAATTATCAAACCTATTGCACAGGACCAGATTTACAATGTATCTAGAGAAAATAAGGAGTCTTTTCCTTCTTTGATATTTGTATGCCATGATCAATTTTACAGTAGGTGATAAGTAGAAGCATACAATGAATATTACATAAAGCATAGAAAACAAATTACCTTAAGTCTCCCAAAGAGATACAGATTTTTCTAATTTATTAATTATATAACTTAAAACAGTGTTCCGACTAGTTCTATAAACATTTTAGATAGCATGGTGGGACCAGAATTGGTCATTCCTGAATAATCTTCTGCTATGTTCATTTGGAGAGAATATATTTTATAGTATTTTGTGTATCCCTGAAAGCTAAAAAATACCTTTTTTTTTAAATGCAATAGGATATATTGAAAGAGGTTGCCAAGAGGATTTGTCCCCTCCATGGAAGTCCCCTCCATGGAAGTGTTCAAGTCCAGGTTGGACAAGGCTTTGAGCAACCTGGTCTGGTGGAAGGCATCCCTGCCCATGGCAGGGGGGTTGGAACGAGATGATCTTTAAGGTTCCTTCCAATCCAAAACATTCTATGATTCTATGATAAGTTACAGGATAAATTGTATTGTCATAGTTTAGAAAACTTGTTCCTCTCCTCTTGCCCTTTCTAAAGGTATTCATTTAAAGATGATGCAGCTTTTGTCGCTTCAAAGTGATGCTTCTGAATAGAGAAATAAATCTGTCCAAATGTATGTTTTAAATCTATCCTATGTGGTTTTGATGTTAACCATATTCCATACAGTTAACTGTAATATATCAACATTTGGTCCTGTGCAGCATGCAAACTTGATTTACCTTCCTTGTACAACCTTCTATATGGAACTTCATTTATTGTAACCCACTGTGGGAGTTTATTTTATTTACTTAGCATTATTTATTCTCACAGTCTTCATATAGTGATATTTATATTCATAATATTATGTAGCTGGATATCAATTTACTAGTTCATCTGTGCTTTTAGTAGAAAAAATGCACCAACAATTATTGTATGAAGTAATTACCTGTTACAGTATTTGTAGCATATTGCAGTTTATATTCTAGCCATGATTTTGTCGCTTACAATTCAATGGACTTTTGTGGTTCTTCTTACTTGTCCTGTAGCACAGACTGGTTCTTTTCTACCATTTGCAGTGATTTCCAGCATCCTTATTGTCTTATTCTGTTGCTTTTTCCCACAGCAAGGACTACATATTTTAGCCACTTTTCTGGGGTTTTGTCCAGCATTCTAGATATGTCTGGAAATCTTCACTATTACTGTACAGATACTGTAAATGTTCAGATACCCATTCTGGTATGTAAATTAGTTTATGTTTTCTTTCCTGGTCCCAGAATATTACTTTTTCAGAAATATCTTTGCTCATAATTAACAATTTACAGAAATTAAACAGAAAAATCCACACACTTTCAAAATAAGAATGTTTTCAGAGGACCTGAACCATGTGTATATTTCTAAATACTTACTTAGCTCAAGCTGATGGATATAAAACAAAAATATCCATATGTCTACAGATCAATCAAAATCTACTTGTCAGGTAAGCTACACTGAATGACTCCTCATGCATTCTTAGCTTATTCCTGTAATTAAATACCTTAGTTTAATCCATCCGTGGTGCTTCTGTACTACTTACCCACAGGTTTAAAGTAATGCCTGCACAGTCCTTTTGAATCACAGGAATTTCACTGTTTTAGTCAATATAGTCTCTCCTTAAAAGCTGAAGAAATAAGGCTGGTCTCTAGTTAGCTCTCCCCAAAACAACTGGGCTTTCGAAATGAAGGAAATCAAGCAGTGCAAATGAAGGCTCAGCTTTCTGTTGTGCCAGTGAGATCTGTCTGAGTCAAAGGAGAAGACTACTTAAATGTAACATAAATTAAAATTTCATTGGTAGGAATTCATCTCTCTAACATGGAAAATGTCTAGGCAGCTACTGAAGATGAACCAACAATAGTCAAGAGAGAGCATCCTCCAGAAAAGGGGCATTACATAGTTCAAGAAGTGAGACACTGAGATCTGAAGATCTCAAAAATTCCAAAGCTAGAACTCTGAAAAATAGGTTGGCAATAGATCCCAAACAGCCTAGAAATAATCAGATCTAAAGATGCTTTTCTTAAGGGAAAAAGTACTATATGGAAATACTGAGTTCTAGAACTGAGATTGACTTTTAGTTTTGAAAGTTTAAAAAGAAAAATAAACTTCACCCAACTGGAGAACCATTTCATGACTTCAAACTATGAAGGTCCTTGAAGAGACAATAAAGGTAATGGATGCATAGTCCAAGTTCCTTCAGAAGAACTGTCCTCAAAAAAAAACAATCTACTATTACACAGCTTCTGTTTTTCTCTGTTCTCCAAAGTATTTGTCCAGTCTCCAGTCAATGATAGGGTCTGTTAGAATTCATACAGTTTTGCCTCACAGTTTCTTGAATGTTGAATTTTGAAATGAAAATAAGCTTGATAACTTGTGTGTATGCTACATACATGTCACAGTGTACATGTGTGTGTACATGCACACGTGTATACAGTTACTTTATTCCTTTTTGTACAGCAGTAATAGTATAGAGCTCAACTGCTTTTAGTACATAACTTAAGACATTATTCATAACAATGGTAAAAAAAGCCATACTATTGAAGCACAACCTACTGCATGATTCCTAATCATAGTAATTATGGAGTAATCTTTTCAAGATCCTAATCATCTATAATAACTGTATGGTGGCTTTCTTATTTCTAGACTGGTTTACTAAGAGTAAAGGTTATTAGAAGTAGAACATCTCTTATGAACTTTACTACAGCAGTTTGTGGAGTAAATTGAAAAACACTTAAAGCCACTTTTAGCATGCTTTTATTCACACTATATTTTTAAAGTAATGTCTCATATTTTAGCTTATTAAACATGAAATTGATTCTTAGGTGAGAGTGCAAGTATTATTTCAGCTAATTTTATTTCCCCTTGTTATTAATTTGTAGTTTTTGAAGGTCACATCATTTGAAATTGTACAATCTTTGAAAAGAAATATGAACATTTAAAGCTTATTACCATCTTTGTATTTCTTAAGTACATTGTCTGGTGTATGATATCATATAAATGTGGACAAAAAGATTTTTTTTTCATTTGGTCCAGCTGTAAATTATTGTATGAGGAAATGCACACATGTAAATCTGGGTTTTTTTGAAATACAGTGTGGCACGTTCACTGCCGAATCTGACTCCTTGTTATCTCCAAGTCAGTAATTCCACAGATATCATGTATTGTTTTCTTTCCTCATAGCTGTTATGGCTGTAAATATTTGCACATATGACATTATAAAGGGATATACTACAAAAATAAGAGTTAAGATTTTCTAGCAAGATTATCTTTATCTCATTCTAGATACAGACTAGAATGAGGCAAGGATAATCTCATGAGAATTTCTTTTTCCTCAGGAAGCTGCAGTTCACAAATGAGCTAACCTTTCCATCTCCAGTGAGGCATTATATCCATTGCTATCCATTACCACAGCAGGCAAAACAGGTACCAAGTGTGGACCAGCTGCAGCTCATTATTTTACCCAGGCCTTAAGTGTGGTACTTGTGAGTTATAACCAAAAAACCTGTTTTGCATCTGTGAATATTCATTCTACTTCTGTACACACAAACTATGCTGGAAGTTCTTAATTCTGGTTCAGTTCTACTGAACTTAAAAGAACAGTCAATTCAGACAGATTTTTATTCTTGCTTCTCTGCAGCACGGCCCTGATTCCAGGGCTTCCACTGCCACAGACAGCTCAAGTTGTCACCCCTATGCACAACCCTCAAGAAGGGACATCTTAGCTATACAGGGGAGATGAGAAAACTGCAGAAAGGCTCAGAAATACCCATTTCAGATCTGACCTTAGCAGGTTGTTTCTGCTCCTCTTTTAACATGCTTGGTCTCAAACATGGAAATGATGGCAAAAAGGAAACTGAGGGGAGAAGAAGTCTTATGTCCTCTTATCCTGCTTCCAGATCAGTTGTTAATTAAAGGGTAATGCAGTTTTCTGTACTTGTTGAGCCATTTATATGCCTTATTAGCTGGCAGGTATACTCAAGACACTGATGGGTACAGTGGTTTTTTCCCCAACCACGTGGAGAACAGCTCTATTCTGTACAAATAACGATATTGATATGCAAATGGAGATATTTGTTATTCATAAATACTTAGTCTCATTTCAAATGTTTCAGCAAATTTCCAAGCATAAACAGGACCACATGATTTTGACACATCAAACACAAAAGAAATGAAGTAATAATGAATGAACAGAAAATCTGTATGCAAAAGCAGGTTTGTTTCAAGCCATTATGAACAGTAGCTACATTCATAGGAATCAGTTTGATCAGAAAGAGGAAAGTGCATGAAATTTGTAAAAAACTATTTCTTCAAAGTAGCTTATCTAGCTCTAGTTTACAGAAAAGAATGAGTTAATATTTGTTAAAACTTTGATCCCATTAGCAGAAAAGGATTTCATATCACTTACATTTGACTGCTTGACTCCTAAGAACTGCAACTACCCCTGAGCTGGTTTACTATTTTCTCCCTAATCTGAAAAACTATAGTCTTCCTTAAAAGCAGTTAATACCTTAAAATCATGACTCTATCATAAAACTATTAAAACAATTTTCAATCTATACTTCTGTTGAAGTGTCTATACATTTATTTTCTTTGTTTTCTTTAGCAGAGTATGCAAATGATTTTCATAGCTATCTATGTTATTCAAATTATATCATCAGTCCCAACCATTAATTTTCTGAAATAGAGACATGGATTATAAATTGTTCTTTGAAATAGTATCTTTTTTGACTTTTCTTTCATCATTTTACCTTTTGCATAATTTTTCCTTTTTAATTCACAAACAGTAAACATTTTCAGTGCTCACTGTATTTTTTAAAATACAGATATAATCTTACGTATCACTAAGTCATTATGTGAGCTCATCTTACTGACTAAGAACAACTTTTCAGTGATAAATTAATTTGTAGTTTGCCAGGTTGCTCTATACACTTTCTGATTATTTTCACAAATTGAACATTAAGAGATTTTTTTGTTTTTCGATGCTCAAACAATTTTCATGTAATAGATGAGAATATCTTCCTGTGCTGCAGTCTGGGTCTTCATGCTCTATGTTTTTCTTATGGCACTCTGTAGCATAAATACACTAACATAAATCAGATAATCTTTCTGAGGGATTTACCTATCGTATGCACAGTAAAACCTGGGGTTAAAAAGGTCACCATATTTCTTAACATTGTGTAAAAGCATTGAACAAGATGTTAGGAGGCCTAGAACACATGCCTGGTGCATGGAGGTTGAGATCCCTGGGTTTGTATTGCGCCGCAACAAAGGGTTTAAAGACTGATTTAAGGGCAGCCTACACCCACCCAAAGGGGGTCACAAAGATGATAAAACCAAATGTTTCTTCAAAGTGACACCCCATATAGCAGTGGGAAATGGTCACAAACTGAAATGGTAGAGGTACAGCTGAGATTAGGCAAAACTTCTTCACTAGGAGGGTGGAGCTGCAATGGAACAAATTACATCAAGATTCTGAGGAATCTCCATCCTTGGTGTTTTCCACAGTTGACTAGACAAAGCCCTGGCTGATCCAATCTAGTGTTGTCAATAGTCTTTCTTGAGACAGGAAGTTGGACTAAATGGCCTCTAGGAAACGCTTCCAACCAACATTTCTATGATTATTACTTTCTAAGACCACCTGTGTGGTAGGATTTCTTGGGGATCAGGGACATGCACTGATCCTACAGGGTTTGGAAAATCCAGGATGGGTCTCAGAGCAGAAAACTGCCACGTGATAATCTTGTCCTTGAGGTCACCTGGAAAGGAAAGAATGAGGAAGTCAAGCTAGTGCTTCCTTCCTGTTGAATGCCCGGATGCACTAACCGCAAAGTAGATTTAGTTTGTATACGCATACTAACGATGAAGACCTATCACAGCACTTCCGGGTGCGTGATAAGTGCCTTTAGCCAATAGATTGTAAAGCATAGAGAGCGTGACCGTCTGGCTCTGTATATCTTGGCGCTACTCGAGCAAATAAATCGAGAACGACTTTCATCGCATTGGTGTGAGGTCGTTACTTGGGTCTTGTCTGCTTTTGGGGCCCTTCCTACACACCTGCTAAAGGGAAATGTCCAGACTGCAAGCTACTTTGGCTAAATCTTCTAATGAAACATGTTTCATTGTAGCTTCTATATTTCAAGGATGCTGGAAGACACAGACATGAGAGCTAGTTACATCATATTGAGGAAGACTTCCTAGCATCAATACAATAATTGTAATTTATAAATTAAAATACTTAAAGAAATAGAGTTATGGAATTTCAGTAATATTTCAAAACCTAGGGTAAAACTTGAGTTTACATACTACTTAATTCATGTCCTTCAAAATTTAACTATTTCTTCCTCTCCTCAAACTAAACATAAAAGTGGTCAGAAGTTTTTATAAAATTTGACCAAATGTGTATTCATTTGTAGCCAAAGAAATGAAAAATTACATTGCTCTATTCTCTCATTTCATTTCTAATGTCCGGTGCTGCACTACAGTGAAACAGTTAAGAAGATTTTCTGTGCCTGACTAAGATAAATTTTGATATACAGCACTTAGTATAAGTGAAATCCTCCATGCATGTTTCTATTTATACATTCTTGGAAGTGCTTGGTAGCTTGTGAAATCTCAGTGTGATTGTCTGAAGGAAACTGATGTGATTTCCCTTTAAAATAACATGAAGCATATGGTATCTGAATCATCTGTCCTGAACTACCAGGTATGTTTTCTTTTTTTCTTTTCTTTAATGGAATGAAGTCCCTCCAGAACATCCAATATCAACATAATGTTGAAGTACCTTTGGCACCTGAATTTGCAAATATACAGACTTGTCTCTACTGAGACACGTCCCTAACGGATTCACATGTGAGGCATCTGTTAGCTATCAAGTTATTCTGACTAAAAGTTGGAATATATCTTACCATCTACTGTGTCTGTCATTTAAATTAAGCATGTGGTGGAACAATCTAATTCAGTACAAAAATGCACTCTCCTTTAAGGGAGTCTATCAAGCTTAATGCGGCAGATGTGCAAAAAGGCATAAAACAATATCTGGAGAATGACATTTCTCAATATTACAGGAAAGTTCATAAGAAATACATTTAAATCTAAGTGAATACTTGGGAGTTGTTGGTGTTTCATCTGACAAAATAATTTCTTTCCATGTGGAAAAACAGAATATTATTTTTTTAATGGCTGCTGGACAGAGCTTTAGACAGCTCTCTCAGTGAAATTGTGTGGAAGTCAAAATGAACACTTTACTTCTTAAGAAGAGAATAAGTCTCTACTGGTGCCTCATTCTGCTACAATTAATGGAATAATGTAGGAAGTATTTGAGGACATTCCTTACCCGCAGTGCTGTAATCTGTAGAAGCCATAAGAGAAATAATGAAAAAATTCTATATTGTCAGGATCAAGTGAGATTCTGAAGTTGAAAGAATTTTGTCAGTGTTGCTGGGTAAGTTCCAAGCATGTACACATGGCTACTCAAAGTCACAGGGATAAAATGAGAAAGTAAAATAAAGTCAGACAACAATCAAACAGAGAAGGAACCATAAAGAGGAACTAGAATCATACTAAATCAATTATTGGAACAACTGCTGAGATTATAAGGAACAAGTTAGCCCCAAAAAACAAACAAACAAAATCCCCAAATTGAGCTACAGACAGCTGCAAGGCATAAAAGTGCGATATTACAAATAAAATATTTTGAATAAATAAATTGGGGATACTTAAATAAAAACATTAGATTAATTGTGCAATACAATACTTAGATTAACATACATATCAGAAAAAATATTAAATTATACTTGATTAACATTTATTGAATGATAGTAAATTCTCCCATAATTAAGCCAAAAATCTATGTATTGTCAGTATACTAAGCTGCTGATGATTTTTCTTTTTTCAAATCCTATACTTAGACTTCAATGAAATTCTGGCCTTTTGCTTATCATTTTTGTTTGCAAAGTGGTAATTTTAAAGAAATCCTGGTGTTCAGGAAATCCATAATCTGATACTCTGACTCATGCATATTTGGGATTAGCAATTCTGTAGCCACTGTATACTGTAATCCACTCACTATACTTGCCCACTATCCACTTCGCATCTTTAAGAAGATCCACAAGCATTCTCCAGTGACAGAATTAGCTTGCAGGAGAGAGAAAAGCTTTTATATATATATATATTAATATTATTTTTCATATACATATAAATCACCAAAAAAAATACTGAAAATATATAGTTCTTAAAATTGCTTATAAACATGTCAGCTTAAAATAAAAAGGTGAAATACTCTGATACAAGACATATAAAGAAAAAGAGAAGTCTTACAACAGTTTATTTTTCTTTGGGATAAAGTAGTTACTCAAGAGGGAAATGCTGGAGGTGTTCACATTCTGGGAGGCAGAAATTGTTTTCAACACAAGCATGTAAATGAAGTTTCAAAATAAGTTTTTTGACCCTTTAAATTGTAAACAGTAGAGCTTATAAAAACCCTCTGCATTAGCCATTGATAAACTAATGCTTAGGTTAAGTAAGAATTAGTTTACCAATGTTTACTAGAAGGTGGTGCCTCTGGGAAAGCATGTATAAGGGCAAAATGCTTCCCAGGAGTGAGGGAAAAAGTGTAATAAACAGCCCTGCAAACACCAAGGTGAGAGGACTGTAAGAGGGGCCCCGAACGGAGACAAGACCCAAGTAATGACCTCACACCGATGCGATGAAAGTCGTTCTCGATTTATTTAACGGAATAGCGCCAAGATATACAGAGCCAGACGGTCACGCGCTCTGTGCTTTACAGTCTATTGGCTAAAGGCACTTATCACGCACCCGGAAGTGCGGTGATAGGTCTTCATCGTTAGTATGCGTACACAAACTAAATCTACTTTGTGGTCAGTGTATCCGGGCATTCAACAGGAAGGAAGCACTAGCGTGACTTCCTCATTCTTGCCCTTCCAGGTGACCTCAAGGACAAGATTATCACGTGGCAGTTTTCTGCTCTGAGACCCATCCTGGATTTTTCAAACCCAGTAGGATCAGTGCATGTCCCTGATCCTCAAGAAATCCTACCACAGAGGACGAGGTGTTTCAGGCACCTAAGAGATTCCCCTGCAGCCCCTGGAGAGACCATGCTGGTGAAGGTATTTCCTTGCAGCCTGTGGAAGAGTCCAAGCTGCAGCAGATATCTGCACTGCAGCCAGGCCATGGAGGACCCCATAGCAGAGCAGGTTATTATTCCTTGAAGAAAGCTTCAGCCTTGGGGGAGGAGCCCATGCTGGAGCAGTTCTTAAAGAACTGTAACCCCTGGGAATGACCCACGATAGAGCAGGTTTATCCTGAAGGACTGCAGTCTGTGGAAGGACGCCTGCAGGAGTAGGGGAAAGGTGTGAAGAGGAAGGAGTGGCAGAGAGGCACTGACATGGACTGGCCACAATCCTCAATCCCCATCACCTTGCATAGCTCAAGGCAGAGTGAGGAGGTAGAGGAGTCAGGGATGAGGGAAGTTGAGTCTGGAAAAAAGGGGGATGAGAGGGTGCAGGAGGTTTCAGTTTTATATTTGTTTCTCACCATTCTATTCTTTTTAATTGGCAAAAAATATACGCATTTCCCCAAGTCAAGTCTAGTTTGTCTGTGATAGTAATAGGTAAGTGATGTCCCTGTCTTTGTCTTGACTCATAAGTTATTAATCTTATTTTCTCCCCTGTTCTGTTGAAGAGGAGTGAGAGAACTGCTGGGTAGACATCTTGCAGCTGGCCAAGTTCAAATATACCACACATTTTAAAGAAGAGACTGGACAAATACTTCTAAGGAATACTTAGCTCTTAATGTGAAGAAGAAGATGGAGATAATAACAGATTTGTTATATTATAAGATGAAGTTCCTAATAATTGTTCTTTCTCAAACTAAAGGTTAAACAAAGTAAATAGAAAATAACAAGTGTCTCTAGAGAGCAAAAATACACTTCATATTATACTGTACTTAGACAATTTAGATATTAAATTAAGACTGCTGAATTTTCAGGCTTATTAATACATGTTATACCTTTAATAAGTCTTATTTAAATATTCAAAAACTAAATTTAGAAACAATTTTAAGCTGAAATAGAAGTATGTAAAACATATAAATTGTGCCATTGTCACTCTCTGTATTTCACAGGTTTGCTACTCACTTCTGTGTAAGATAAGCACGAATAAAAAAATTTGAAGATGCTGAGGAGCCCTGAGTGATACAAACTGTATTCCATGTCCCCCATGCCATAGAGAAGAGGGTGTTCCATTCTTCAGAAATACACCCGTAAAGCAGCACTGGAGGGAACTACATTTTTTGATAATACTCAGTGGGTATTGCCTATCTGCAGTGGAGGTAAACACATGGCTCATCATTTTTTTCACTGTTTTTTTTTTTTTTGTTCTGTTTTGTTTTGTGGTTTTTTTTGTTTGTTTTTTTTTTTTTTTTTTTTTTTTTGTTGTTTTTTGTTTTTTTTTTTTTTTTTCCTGTTCTGTTCCAGTTAGTCCAGTGATGTGTCCATGTATAACAGGAAACAACTGTGCATCGACAAAAAAAATATAAATTACTAGATCACAACAAAGGTATTTTCCATTCACTAGCTCTCTTAGGAAGGAGCTCTCTTCCTCTCTCAGAGGAAGACTGTAAACTTCATTAGCTTGACATTGTGGTGAGTCCTGATGAACTGGAGAGAGAAAAGTGCAATATTTCAGTCTAGTAATAACTCTGCTCTGAAAAGCAGAACATATTTACAATATTAATGAAGATACCTTCAGTCTGCCTCAATCAGCAGTGTGGAGTTAAGGGCTGAGAAATGGGACTGCTCCCAGCCATTGCACCAGCGGTTATCTCAAAAATGTCTACAAATGAAACAGTGTCTGCACAGTAGGTACAAAATAAAAGCTGCAGTTCATCCTTTATCACTGCAGTCGAGGCACTGTAACAATCTTGGAAAGAGGTTATGCTAATTCAAGCTACTTTCATCATGTTATTTTTCTACCTTCCATTCATTCTTGTGTCATATTTACTTTTGATTTTATGGTGTCATTTTACTGAGTGATATATTTTCACTTATACTATAAACCTTTCTTTCAACCAGTTCACTGAATGCCCATCTATTCCAGACTTGGATCCACTACATAATGGGATGTAGGAGCATGTCTCTGTTCCCCATAAGGGCCTTGCGTGCTGGTGAGTCTTGGACCAGTGTCTCAATTGGAGAAATGCTTTAGTGCTCTCCTTTTCCTCCTCAGTAATGCTTGGGGTGTTTCTAAGGCCAGAGGGAGCCCTGGTGCTGCCAAGAAATGCAATATCAATGTCACCACACAACAGAAGAGAGGAGATGACAAGTCCTTAACATCTCATTCCTCTCAACTGAATAAACCCTGTAGTAAATTCAAATTTATATTCAGTTCTCAATTGAAAGCTTCTTTTCTCCTCTTCATTAATCTACTTTTGGCTTTTATGTTATACTAACTTTTGTAGCTGTACTACTTAAGAGTACTGAAGTGTAAAAGAACATGTTTTGTGTGAAATACTGTGTATAAAAAATCTTAAAGTTGTCTAGCCAATACACAAAAAATATTTTATTACTGTCTCACAGGTAACAGACTTGTTTGAATTAGTTGATTACTGACTTAATATTTCACTGTCAAAGCACATTTTACATCTCAAAAGACAGGATTACTTAAAATATAAAAGAAGGTTACTTCTATAATTTGAACATATAGCAATAAAAAATAAGTCATCTGTTTTGAGCTTGTGCTGCATATCAGATGTCCTAAGAGCATGAAAGTAAACTAAAAGTCTCTCATTTAGTCATTAACCAGCAATGAGAGCAATAAATAAGATTCATGCACTGAACAGAAGTAAGTTTCTTTGCAGCCATCACCACAGAAAATCAAAATCCTGATGAGCAGCAGCATCACATAAGTGCAGTAACAGTATTTACAACTGATTACAGTGAAAACTGTGATGAATCAAAGAAATAAGAAAAAAAACAGGTTGTAACTTGCAAAACAGATAAAATTTATTAATAGAATTCCAAGTCAGTCACTTGTTTAATTTTTTTCTTTATGGAAAGAACTCAACCCTTTAAAAATATTTGTTTCCTTCAAGGGTCTGAGAAAGGAAGGACAATTTAAAAGGCCAGAAAGGAAATCCCAATGATAAGGGAGCATCAACATTAGTTCAGCAAAGACAATATTATTCAGTTTTTCATATTTCAATTATATCACCTGATTAAACTGAATAAGGCAAAATAAACCTGACACAGACATATAATACAGATATAGTCCTTAAATCACTATGAACTTGTTTTCAGAAATTACAAAAACCAGAGTATTGATTAATTCCCAAAAATTGCTTCCTAGCAGGAATATAAAAAGCACAAAAAGATTATATATAACCAGACTCTGGTATATTAGAAGACATTTTACAATAAACTAGAACTGCATTTATGACCAACAATAGGAATGTCAGGGAATGTTCCCTGTACTGCTAGCTCTCCTTGGAAATAGATGAACCTGATGTCTACCTTGCTTCCTTATTACTTGGTGAATTATAAGAAAAAGAATCTCTATTTGTATCCTCTTCTAAAGAAATTTGCACACTCCAAGGATTCCAATCTGCATTCACATGACATAGATGGAAGAAAGACTTCTTCCAATATTTTCTGCTTGTTAACATGATCATAAAATCATAGAATAAGAGAATAGTTTGGGTTGGAAGGGACCTCCAAAGACTGATTAGTCCCACTCCCCTGTAATGAGCAGGGACATCGTAAACTAGATCACGTTTCCCAGAGACCCATCCAACCTGGCCTTAAATGTTTCCAGGGATGGGACATCTACTACCTCTCTGGGCAACCTCTTCCAGTGTTTCAGCACCCCCACTGTACAAAATTTCTTCCTTATATCTAGTCTAAATCTACCTCTTCCAGTTTAAAACAATTATTCCTCATCCTATCACTACACTCCCGATAAAGAGTCCCTCCCCACCTTTCCTTTAGTCCCCCTTTAAGTACTGGAGGGCCCGCTATTAGGTCTCCCTGGAGCCTTCTTTTCTCCAGGCTGAACAACCCCAACTCTCTCAGCTCCAGCCCCCTGGTCATCTTTGTGGCCCTCCTCTGGACCTGATCCAACAGGTCCATGTCCTCCTTATATTGGGGGCCCCAGAACTGAACACAGAACTCCAGGTGGGGTCTCACGAGAGAGGAGTAGAGGGGCAGAATCAACTCCCTCAGCCTGCTGGCCACACTTCTGGGATATGGTTGGCTTTCTGGGATGTGAGCACACATTGTTGGCTCATGTGTAACTTTTCATCTACCACGATATTTTCCTCTAATAAGGAAGGAAACAAAAAGAAGAAACTGGAGCTTTCTTGCCATTATCATAAGAATGTATATAACAATATATTTTTTTCTTCACTCTTCTTGTCCATGTGCCTTTCTTCATTCCCCCAATTCCTCCCTCTCTTGTATGCACATCCTGCACTCAATGGCTGATTGGAGGCCACTGGGTAGTGTAAAATGAGGAGTAATCAAGTTTACTTTATGATAACTGAGTGAAACATTTTCTTTCTCGTGAAAAGGGCACCTAAACTAGAAAAGTGAGGAAATTCTTAAAAGGTTTCTGAAATACCTTAACTGTAGATTTTTATTTCTTTTTCTTTTAAGTTGACTATATTTTATGTTTTTCTTGTTTCCTAGCTTCCATAAATCCCAATGTTCTCCTGAGGATTAACTCTGAGTTATGATATTTTCAATTTTTTATCACTTTCTTGGATTATTTTTGTCTGAGTTTACTACTGCTTTTCTGTACTGCATCATTCCATCTGTTCACTCTGTTCCAGTATAAGACTGGAGTGCTTCTGAAGGAAAAAGGGAAATTAAAAAGACATTTTATATCTCATAAGGTCCAGCTGCAGATTGTAGACTGGAGGGTTGTTTTTTGTGTTTTGTTTTTGGTTTTGAGTTTGGTTTTTTGTTTTTTTTTTTTTTTATGTGTGTGTGTCTGTGAACTCAGAGTGGCATGACTGGTCATTAGCTCTAGGCCCAAGGAGGCAGGATGCAATCCTCTGAGAACAGAAGAGTTTTCTCTTACTTAAAACTCCCACATATATACATACAAACATTGAAAAAATGATAAGTAGTAGGAATGATGAACTATATTCTGCTCTCTTGCAAAACCCTATCAGTAATCAAAGCCTTATCAAATTGATCTGGTAGAGAAAAATCTATGAACTTTCACCCAGAGCTGTGCATAAGAATTAGGCATTTTCCTTTAATATCACCCCTATCTTTAAGCCTTAAAATTCATGAATATGATCCAGAGACCCAGCTTGCTAGCACTCAGTGAAACAAGTATTTGTTTTACTCTAGAAACACCATTTTGTAACTTGTTGTTATGCCTGTCATCTCACTTCCAAATGTAAAGAATACTGTTAGAAGATCTATTTTTCATCCTTGAGAATTTATCCTCATAAAGCTTTTCATCTTTGGAAATGCCTATCATGTGTTGTGTTCATCACACAAATAAAATTTCTTATGTTTTTTCCTGTTTGAATGGTTTGCTAGTAAGGCATCAAACTTTATTTTTCATGGTAATGCCATCTATCTCTTTTTCTGAAATGTTGAAGGTATGTCTACACTGCATTTCAAGCTCAGATGCAGCTGAACATAGTGATGGCAATTGCTCACAGTTGAAGCCAGTTGGAAGCCCGCCACTTCCAAATCAGAAACAAAGTAGATACACTAGATAATGTAAAATCTGAGATAATAAGCTGCGATGAGAAACAATGTGCATTAGCTAAGGTTCATTGTCTGACACACACAGCTTCCAGGCAGGTTAGAAAATTGGCAGAGCAAATTCACATCTGCCTGCAAAACACTGTATAGACATATCTTCCATTAGAGCAGATAATAGAGGTCCCATTATGAGAGACTAGATTAGATATGAGATCCTATTCCCCACTGTGGCTGTCCCTTCACACAGAGCCTGATCCAGTGGGAATTCAGCCAACACTGAATCCTGTTGGCTTCAGCTGATATTTTCTAGTTCATTAAGCTTGTCTTGCTATTTTTCTCTCATACAATACCATCCTGTTCAACAAATTCATTGGGATGTACCATGCAGTACTGGAGTTTTTGTTCTACTTCAAAAACCAAAACATGAGGGACTTTTTATAAACTTTCTATTTTTGGAAATAGGCTTCTGTAAAGAAACTTAATTTACTTGGCATTGGTTATGAATATTAAATCAGCAGATGTGTTCATCAATTAATAAATTGCAGATTACATAGCTGACATTTCATTGAATTTTTAACATTATGAAATCAGTGTTGCTGTTTCATAAAGCCTAGGTTAAGTTCCTGCATTTGTAATGATTCCAACTTGCTTGAGCAGGTGTGCTCCTGTCTCTGTTGGGTAGTTTGGCAAACTACGTCGCGTTTGTAAATTTGCAACAGATGTCCTAGCTTTGAAGCATATGTATTATATAGTCTATAGACTTCATGAAGTAAAATTATGAGGACATGACAAATTTATTAACTGGCTTGCTGAAATTTTGACTATTACAAAATACATTATTGTTTCTTTGCTGTTGGACATTCTGCTGCATCCAGATTATAAAAGACATATAAAACAATACCACTGATGTGTTGTTGCTTTTTTCCATAGGTATAAGTAGGCATTTGCTAGAAGTGTCAATGTACTAGCAGACTTTAGAACCCAAATTCATCTCATGTGAGCTAACTGAATGATTCTGGTAAAACAAAGGTATCTATTTCCTTCCTCCTTCTACTAGAAATTACTTGGAAACTATTCTGTTTTAGTAAATGGGAAAATGTCAGATTTTTTTTTCCACTACCTTTTTATTTATGTTGTAAATGCTCTGTGTTTTAGTTCTGCCCACATCCAGCTAAGACTGGAGACAAGACATAAAAATGCCACAGGCAGTTGCAGTTCTCACAGTATTTACTGCCCAGATTTTCAGACCCAGAGGGTCGGAATAGTCAAGCTGGATCCTGGAAGCTATTCAGACTTTCCTTTCTTTCTTTTTTTTTTTTTTTTTTTTTTTTTTTTTTTTTAAATTTAGTTTAGAGTGAATTGCCAAAGCTTTTGAGATTTACCCACCACGAGTTTAATCCACATTTTGTGTTGTCTTGTATTGTGTGGACTGTGACTATACAGCCCATTTGAGCCCCAGATGGAATAATGAATTTTAAATATCCCATAAAAGTGTTTATCACTAAAGGCTACATAACAAGGTTCTGGTATTTACTTCCATTTGAAAAGACTGGTGAACTATACAATTAACAGCTGCATATGCAGCCTATTAACATGAATGTAATATACATAGTTTTAATCATATTATGTTATATATAATATATGATTTAATCCATACATATAATGTTTAGATTTCCTTTACATTCAAAATGTTAAATGTAGTTTTCAATATAACTGTAGAATGCAGCTTTAGTACATGTCAATCCCCCCCCCCAAAAATCTAGTCCCCCACCTCTTACTGAAAATTAAATAAATATTTGTTGATAAATAATAAATGAAAATAAACTATCTAACAGTTAATGCATTAAATGCATTTCTTCCATCTCATTCAGTGAATATATCAGATCTGGCTAAACTTCAATTTCATAAAATGTCAATTTTTCACTGTCAAAATTCAATTTACTGGTAAAAGGACAAAACATTTAGAAACAAGCTACTCTTATCTTTTCTTACTATAGTGCTCCCAACTTAGTAATTGGATTTTATCATTGCTTATCACTGTGTCAGGGAAGAAAAACTACTATGAGAAAAAAAGAAAATAAAAACTAGCATATACTTCAGGCTAGAATATTATCATACATATTTTAACTTCCAACCAAGTTATCTGAATTACTGATTATTTAGCAAATGGTAAACACTTTCAAATGCATTAAATCACTGAGAAAACTGACATGCTCCATATATCTTACCGGGGAAATTGTGGAGAAAATACGAAACTTACTGGCAGAAATATTCATGTATAGAATGACAGGAGGATGGTTAATAAGGTTAAATTCTCACCTTCCCCATTGAAGATTTTCCCTGGGCTCCAGGGAGATTGTTTTTGGTTGGCTGACTACTGCCCAGGACAGTTCAAGGAAAGAAGAACATCTCCACTGCTCCCAGCCTGTATGCCAGGTGCATCTCTTGCATTCAGCCAGAAAATCTCTTCCCACAGCTGATGCTGATTTTGTTCACCAGAGCTGATGCTTCACAACAAATTTCACCTCTCCATCTTCTGAGAGATGACAGATGAAGCTGGCATACTCATATCACACAGCATCTGTTTTATGAACTGTTGAATTTCATATTTCTCATTTAACATCTAGGTGATGTCTGATTATGAGAGGAGACCTAGGAATCAGGACTAAATCACATTTAGTCAATTGACCATTACTCTACCTATAAACCCCACCTACAGAGTATTCATTATTTTGTAAACTAAGTATAGTCTGTGCTGAAGACGTGAAATGAAATAGTATTTGTGGATATCTTAAAATTTAAACGATTTCTACTTTTTTTGAACAATTCATTGTCACCTTTCACATAAAAGGAAAGAGATAGTCAGACATCAACCTCAGCTGAGAAGTAAGGAATAATGTTTAGTATATCTCATACCTAAAAGATTAAGCCAGATCCATTTGAGTTCATCAGTGACAGAGAAGCTAATTATTCTCTTTTCCAAAATGATTTGATAATGACACTTTTGCAGACACTTTTTTTTTCCCCTGTAAATATTTAATTGAATGCATCTGCTTTGCCTTGAATAAAGGTTAGGTCTAAGACATGTTCCAGAAACAATGTCAACATTGGAAAAATCTTTCCAGTAATGAAACAAAATACTCCCCTTGAGGTTTGTAATAATAATAGTAAGAAATTATCAAACTGTATTAACCCAGTCTAGGCCATACGAGTACAGGGTCAATTAAATTATTTGATGCATAAAAATTTGCATTTACTCTAAAATGGTACCATAAAATATGCCATTCAAAGACCAATATAAAGCACTTAACAAATTTAAGATCTACTTCAAGCCTACAAAAGTAATTCTTGTGTATTTTCTGTAAGTTTGGAGATATTTTGAATATTATGTTTACTTCTGATGTATTTGAAGACTTAAGTAAGTGTGAATTTTAATTTACTGATGCATCTTTATACCCTATGAAATTTGTATTCTAAAGTTTTTTTATATATATACCTATATTTAAAATAAAATTGTTTCTAGATACAGAGGAACTGTAAAATATTTTGGGGGGAACTCAGGAGGAATAAAAAAATCCAGCCAAACACAAATGAACTCCCTGTGAGAGAGATTCCTCTTGACCTGAATAAGATTTAGTATCACCTTGACAGATAACCTTGTACAAGGCACCTCAGAGCAACAAAGCTATAGACCACTGTGACACTTTTTACAGTAGAGAAATAGGTTTTGTCTACAGGTAACAAACAATTATGTAGTGCTCTCTGTACTGCAGTTTCACTGATCAGGTAAAGGAAAAAAGCAGTGACATCACCTTTTGGGGTCAGTCCATGTGGCCTCTGCGTGTATGTGTGCAGACTGGAAGTAGATGAAGATCCCTGATAAATGAGTGGCAAGACTCCTGCTGAATTCATCATTGCAGGTTTAGAGCCATAAAACAGAAATTAAATAAATTCCCAAGGTTTTTCTACAAGTCCTCAGTGAAAGGTCTGAAAATTAACCCAGTCTTTTTCCTTACTCAGACACTTAGGGTGCCACAAGGGACCTGCCAAATGAGTTCATTCAAGTTCAGCTGGTAATCATCTATGCTTAACAATTACATCTGTGATTTCCTGCTAGTTGAACAAAGCCACCGAAAGGAATGTGTTTTGGCACAGTCCCTGTGATGCTGCAGTGGCAAGGCAGCAAATAAAACTTGTGTTTTATTGTAGACTTCCAGAGCAGCAAACAACTCAAGAAATTAAATGTGCTTAGAAATAGATATCTTAAAAGATGAAGCCTTGTCTTAGGTCATATATTGCCACATTTTGGAACCAGCCTTTCCTAAACTTGCTGCTGTAGCAACACAGATTTCAAAAAAACCAACCACAGAGCAATTTCAAATGGGAGTTGTGCAAGCTTGATTTGACTGGAATTGACTGAAGAAAATACAGTTAATTGGCAAGATGTTATTAGTATAAAATTGGATTTCTCCAATTTAATAGTGATGAGCAGAAATTCAAATCATCTTCAGAGTAAAGCATCCATTAACAAACAGTCCCCAAATCATGAAGCTCACTGACACAGAAAAACCACTGACAATATTACTGTAGCTTGCCTTTCAAAATCTGTCAAGGCAATAGCAATTTATTCTGTTACAAACCAGTATTTTTCAGGTGAGAACCAAACACAGTTTTCCCCCTTCAGAACAGCATTTTAAAGAACACTGCTACAGAAACTACAAGATTTTGAGAGCAAGTTAAGACTGACAAGTCCAAATTGAAGTTTTCTATTTATTCTCTAACTCTGCTTATTATGTCTTCTAAGATCTACCTAGTATGAAGACAAATACTTTACTTCTAGCAAGCATCATATAGTCAGTTGGTGTACTTCAAAAGGTAAATACAAAAGAACACAGATACCAAATAGACAACAATGAGGCCTAAAGAACTATTCCAAACAAGCTTAAAAGACAATAACATTGTCTATAAAGATCAGTGTGAAGTTCCTCATTTATTCATTCCCAATATACAGCCTAAAAAGCTCAGGTTCTTGGGTTTTTAGTACATAAGATGCTGTGGTTGTCTATGAGCCAAATTATGCTCAGTATATTTTGTCAACACTATTTAAGAACATTTCTTTAAAGCAGTGATGTTGCAGGGATGTGACTGAAATTAAATAAACCATTCTATCAATGCCAAAACATGAATTATTAATTAATTATCTTCATAATTCTTATTATTTAGGAAGGGGGGGTGGAATCTTTGAACATTCCTTTCAGTGAACTGGACTGTGCATGAAGTTTCTATATGTCTAGATTTTGTAGATAATTATAGTAAAACATGTCCTTTAAGACCTATAAAAACTAAACTTAAAATGGGAGTTGAGAGATACATATAGGACCTCAGGGAAACAGAAAATGATGGTGAACATATCAGGCTCAGAAACAACCGACTAGTTTATCAATAAATAAGAGCAATCATGACAAAGGAGCAATTTTAGGAAGAATATTTGTAAATCCCTACAGATATTTCCATTATTTATCACATATCTAGGAAAGGTGAAAATCTAGCAGTTGCATAATATCTACTCTTATAGGATGATTAGGTGGATTCTATTGTTACACATCTTAAAAATGTGCTTTAACAAAGACCTTAATATAATATCAAGTTTGCATTTGTTATAGGCTAAGAGCTAAAAAATGAACAGCTACCGAAATTGTGTTGGTTTGTTGAACTTAAATAACTCATAACTTGACAGATTGTCTGAGGACAGTCTGAAAAGTGTTTTGAAAATGAAAATAAACACAGTATGTTTGATAAACTGAAAGAAACAAAACAAAGTTAATATGGTCAAAGTGACATACTAGGAACATCAACAGCTACAGCACGGATGATTTAACAGCATGTGTCAGTGTTTGCAGTGCATTCTTTTGAAACCTTAGACAGATTCCATAATAGATATTCACCAGCTACCACTGTTAACATCAGTGATTCTAATGTGTCCAAATTGTAGAGTATTTCAATGTCTTCTGTAAGAATGTGCATAATTTTTACAGGTAAAAAAACTTATTGCATTATTGAACTTTGAAAATATTCAACTTATTTCCCTTTCTTATAAAGTTATACAAAAATTCAGCAGTTCAACAAAAAAAAAGGAAATTAAATCAAGTCTGAGTTATTAAAAAGGCACTAATTTCCCTGCAGCTTACAGGCAAGAACAAGTTTTTTTGTGATTTCTAGTGAAATGGCCAAATATCTTATATGAATATGTACTTAATGACTGCAAGTGAAAAAATGCACTAAAATTCTAATTTAAAAATCATATTTTCAAATGAGCACTTGAACAAATTAACTGCACAAAACATAATAATAATTCCACAACAAAGACACAGAGAGAGTCAATATTTGTTTTCCAAAATAGAATTAATGGCAGACATAAAGGAAGAGCAAACATCAAGACTGCACTGCAAAATATATTTTGGTTATGAAAATATTGAGGATGACAAAATATTTTTGCTTATATTGAACATCTAATTGAAAGATCAGACTACTGTATCACTGGACATGAAAGAGTTGAGCACATTTTCTTTCAATATCTTTATTCAAAACAGAAGATAGTAGTCCTTTTCTTGGCATTTTAAGAATCATTGTTCATGCTTTAGATATTGAAGAAATTTCTCTGAGAAATCTCATATAAAGGCAGATATGCAAGCAAACTCCAAATATTGGATTCAACATATTTTTCAATGTCACTCAGAAATGACTCCTGTAAATGAGTGTGAGACCTGTGTTTTTTGGATGCTAACACAGGTATGACTCCTGCTATTGCTACAATTTTGTGAATCAGCTTTTGGAGTTTCAAATTCTCTGGCAAAGGCAACTTAATACTTTATGGCTCTGTTAGGTCATCTGTCTTTCTATTAAGCACTGCAAATTAAGGTACATCACAACAGATATAAAATAATCTGTCAATAACAGCATAATAAAAATTTTGTGTCAATTACAAGTCAGAATTCTTCATGAGACATTATTAAAAACAATGCTTTTTCCTTATAATACTTCCATTACTGTAGTCATGCATGCTGTTATATTTGTAAGGTGACCATTTAATACTTGAAATTATTAAGACAATTCTGGTTTAGACATATTTTTAACTACTTATTGATGAAAAATTTGAAAGCAAATAGAAGCCACTTCTCTTAATCATGAAAATTATCAGTAATATATTCTAAGTGCAAAATATGTCAGTGCGTTTGATCTGTTGCTTTGCAATTCCATGATAGGTTAGGACAGTATGATAGATAAATTATTTTATTTAATTAAAAAAACAGTATTACCAGATATTCCTAAAACAATACTGTCTCCTATATAAAGATACTGGTTTTCTGTCAAGGCCGCTGTTGCCATTAGTTCCCAAAATACACTGAGCTTGATGCCAAAACAAATAACAGAATGTATAAATTGTGTCAGAGGCACTGATTTTCTTGCAATTTCTTACAGTTTCCCAAGTTATTTTTTTCTAATACAGATCTCAAAGCTTTGTTCAGTTAGTGACATGGCAAGAATGATACATCTAGAGAATTATTAAAGCATCAGGTAAAACTTAATCTTTAATAATCCCCAAAAATAAACTATCAATGTGAGTATAAAAAGGAAAGGATGTAAATGAACAACACTATTTACCAAACTCTCAATTTATGACAATTGTTTAAACACTTATATGTATGTATAAAGAAGAAACATTTGCAGAACAGAAAAACAAAAACAAAAACAAAACAAAAAACAACAAACAAACAAAAAAAAAAAAAAAAAAAAACAAACAAAAAAAAACAAACCTGAAAAGCAAACACCTAGATTGCAGATGTATAATAAGGTGTCCTTCCTCAACAAAAGCATATATGACCTATACATGCATTTTACCATAACACTACAAAGCTTCGTTGATTCAGTCTTGCTGAGTCAACATAATCTTTCTTTCTTATAAATGCACTTCCAGTGCAATATAATTTTTATGTTCAGAAACATTACTTGACTTACGTGTATCCATCTACCAAATACTGCAGTTGCGTTCCCTAAGAGTTGCCCTTTGTAGCTTTTACTGCCTTTAGGATGAGATCTGATTGCAGCAGCAGGAACAAGAGCAGATCTTCAAACTGTAATCATATTTTTCAGCAGTGTGCATCACTTATTAACTTTTATTTGATTTTCCTCTGGCGCCCACAGGTCCAACAAATGTTATCTTCTTGTTCAGTTTTGTCAAGATCACAAACCTGGTAATAAGTGCTGTAGCTGAGATTCTCACCAAATAAACAAAGCTTTGAACTGTGCTGTAGCTATTCAGGTGCAGCAAGTGTCCTGGTCTGCATTAAAACATCAAGCTCAGAAACTGGTAGGACTTGTCCTGTTGACTATACGTGACTCAAAGGAGAAAAAGAAAATCCTAATCTGTGATTCATAACAAAATTTGCATTTCTACCACTGTCCTGGTTTGGGCTGGGATAGAGCTTTTTTTCTTCCTTCTTCCTTCCTCCTTAGAATAGATCTGTGTTTTGGATTCAGTATGGGATTTGATATAAGAGTATTGATAATGCACTGATGTTTCTAGTGTTTGGTAAGAAATCAAGGACTTTTCAACTTCCTATGTCCTGCTAGTACACAGGTACACAAGAAGCCGGGAGGGAGCGTAGTCAAAACAATGGACTCAAAGTGGCCAATGGAAAATTCCATATCATCTAACGTCATGCTCCATATATAGATAAGGGTTGACCAAGAAGCTCCACTTGGGCTTTCGGGATGGTGACTTCAGGATTCTCTCTTCTTTGGGGTCACTAGCTGGGAGTGGGCTGGGCCACTGGTCAACGGGTAGTGAGAAATCACATTGTGCACCACTCATTTGTATTTTCTATTATTACTATCATTATTTTAATTTTATTTTATTTCAAGTATTAAATTATTTTTAATTCAGCATATGAGGCTCCTTACCCTTACCCCTCCAACAATCCTCCCCATTCCCTGGGGGTAGAGGAGGTTGAGTGAGCAGCTGTGAGGTGTTTGGCTGACAGCCAGGTTTAAACCACTACAACCACATCTTTTGCTGCATATTACAAAAGATAAAGCCTTCTTTTCTCTGAGGATAACAAGGGGCTTTACTTGATATCTTCTAGTTGAGGGTGGGAGTTTGCTTGTTGCATTTTATTTTGAAGAAGAAACATACAAGCCTATATTACAGGAATTGTATTGGCTTGGAAATATTTAATTTCTTCTTGGATAATGTCCAAAATCTATTAATTACCTGCCTTTTCTTTTTCTCATTAGTGTACAGGAATGAAAGATAGATTCATAACCTAGAGAGACAGATAAGATTTGCAAATGTAACTAATATTTCATTAACTAAGTTTCTGGACAGATTATATAAAATTATAATGAACCTGATTTTCAGGGGATACATTTTTTTCAGACTGAATTACCTAAAACTCTAATAATATTTAGAAACTTTGGTCTTCCAAGTTAATTAAATAAACTGAGAAATACTTCATTGGATTAATTTGGCTTGTTTTTCTACTGAGAGAATGCCTCAGAAAAAGTTTATCTTCCACTGAGGTTTCTTTATTAGTTAAATTTATCACACTTCTTTTGTTAGTTATTTTGAATCTATGGATATACTTAGGAGCAGTTCAATATTAATATTCATTACTTAATATATTTTAATTTAAAATACTGAATAATTTGGTATAAATTATTTGAAAAACATGGAAAACTTTATTTTTGTTGACAAGATGGATCGTCTATGCAGGCACTGGTCCGTAAAAAGTTTTTTAATTTATAATAGTCTGAGGGAAAGGACTAGAGAAGTATGAAGACTGTGATACTCTTTCCTCTTTAAGCCATGCAGGAACTAGCTGACACCTAGCTTATAAGAATTAAATTAATACTGTGAATTTGAGAAGATTGAGTTTGAAACATATGTAAAAATAATGTTCTGAATAACTGAAATCCTTCCCAGAGATGCTCCTAAAGGACCCACGTGAAATCTTTTTTATAAAGTGATTCTGTAACTGGTTCAAAGACTTAACATTCTGAAGTATTTTTCCATAAATATAGTTTGGAAGCAAGTGTTTTGTTTTGTTTTGTTTTGTTTTTTTTCACATAAATTATAGACTTCTTGAACTCTTATGCATTATCCCTCCCCTTTCCCCTCCTCTTCCCTCCTCCTCCCTCTCCAAAAAAATAATGGAAGCTAATATGCTTTACTGTATGAAAAGAAGTGGAGTTCAGATTCCACTTGCTGCCATGAATAAAACTTCAGAAATACCACAAAATTCTCAGTAAGTATTATATTAGAACTATATCATCTTTTCCTGAAGAATTCTTCACATACTTCCTACACACTCAAAACCTCATTGATACAAATCTGTTCAAAGACAGACCCCCTGTATTGAATCTCAGATATAGGTACACTTAAGCAGAGATTCCTGTTGTATAGTTTGTGTTGCTGTTTATTAGTTTTTGTAAGAGGGAAATTAAAATCTACGGCAAAAGTTGACAAAATGTAAATAACTAGATGGGGAAATTGTAATTGAAATTTTCTCACTGAAAGCTGAAGATTTAGATTAAAGAAGATATTTGTGAATGCATGTCAAATCCTTTCTATTAGTTTTGAAGCTATTTTTGGTACTAATACATTGCAATACCACATATACCAATGCTGAAGACAGCAGTGGTGACTGAAAAGCATGATGCAGATGCTATCAAATTTTCAATCAATATTTAATAACTGTAATATGAGTAGCATCTTACCAAAAATAGTTGCATGGCACTTATACTGTTATCTGAATGTGTCACATTCAGTGTATTTGGATTTATGACACCTGTTGGGCAAGAAAGTCATTGTTATCCTTAGTAAGATAGGGATTACAAGGCTGCCCCAAGGAGAATATATCCAGCCCCTTAATAAATAAATAAAATTATAACTAGGCAGTGATTAATGATTTTTAATTTCAAATCCAGGAGTGTCTGAGCATGGAATGAGGAGATTGAAGACTATCTTTTAAGCCAAGTCCCCTGTGGCTACATAAATAACAAAGGGGTTAACTCTAACAAGGTTCAGTCTAGTTCTTCACTCAGAGAACTCATGTATACTTTTTCCAATTCTAGTAAGGGATGTACACAAAACATCACATTTTCTGAGTGTTTCTAAGGCAATTAAGAAATCAATGACTGTATCAGAAAGTCTTCTGCCATAGAGTTAATTTTATAGCTGCACCGAAGTTTCAGATGTGATTCAAAGCAACCATGCATAAAGGAGGCTTTGTCTAAGTCCTCTCTGCTCTTAAAAATAAATCTGAGGTACTATGTTTTCCATGTCCCAATATTGGGGCCAAGAAAAAAACAAACAAACCTTAGTAATATCAGACTACTGTATGTCTCTTTCTTTCTCTATCTCTTCTTTTTTATCTTTAACTGTTAGAGGAGTGAAGAAATAAAGTCATAAAAGCAAGGTAAGTGTTCTTATGCACCTTTTGAAAAAATAAATCCTTTAAAGCTTAGTGATGAATACATGAGTTGTTCCCACAGTTATCAAAAAAACTTATTTTTATCATATTTTTCCACCCCCTTTTTTTCAGATGGGACAGAAACTGATTATAAAGCTGCAGTTGTAGGACAAATTTTAAAGTATGTATGTCTGTAAGATTAGTGCCTATTTAAATTAGATATAAAGTTTACTGTATGTCCAATAAAGTTTAAAAATCAGCTGATTGTACTTGCTCTTACACAGCTCCAAAACAAAACACACCTCCAAATCCATAACTAATGTATTAATTCAGAGTCTTGCTACATAATGGAAAGGACCTTCTCTTAAACAGGGTGAGCTGTTTACAGTAACAAAAGTAACTGTGGCTAGTAACCATACCCTATTCAAGAGATTCAGAAGGCTGATGCCTGAGAGCTGGCAATACCACTCTATCTTCAACACAAGTATTGCCTTTTATGGTAAAGAAAAATCAAGGTCAGGAAAGAAATAAAAATGTTCTTTTTTATATTTCTCACACAAAAATCGCCAACTGTCTCTATTGAGCAACCAGAGAAAGCAATAAAATTATATATTAAAGTTCAGTATCTGCTGTCTCTCTGATGGTATTTTCCAAATATTTTTCTAAGTCAAGATAATTTTTTCTGCTTATCCTGCTATTCTACCTATATCTTAATTAAAATGTGCCATACATAGAGCAAAGTCTACTTAAAGTGAAAGCTCAATCTAGTGCAAAGTAGTATATAAATAACATGTGCAATGTCAAGGTGAAGGCTCTGGTTTAAACCAGAATCCCAGCTCCTCAGTTCTGTGAGCCCATATGAACATGCTGAGCCTGTAACAGGTACCAATTCAGCGTTGGCCAACCCAGAGGAAAACTCACAGTGCAGGTGTGTCAGAGGGGAGAGTGACTTGCTTGAGTATGTATTACTTCTGCAGGCACCTGATAAGAGGGATAGATTGCCTCTTGCTCATAATACATGGCAGTAATCTCAGCCCCATTACTTCAATTCAAAAGTAGATCCTGTATGAGGTCAACCATGCAGGGTGAGACATGAGAGCTCACTGGTTAGGAATAAAACTGTATGCAATAGTGGGGACAAGAAGTCAAGCAGGGCACACTGCTCAAGTGAATCATGGATATAATTAAAGCAAATAGGTGAGCTAAAGCAGATACTTCATTTGAATATATAAAAGTTTCAGGCCCACACTGAGGTACAGATGGCAAAGATAGCATAGTCGTACTCCCTATGCTGCAGAGGTCAGAACAGACACCTATAAAATGTACCTCTGTGACTGACTTGGAATTCCTTAGGCTGTTTTTCACATACAAAAAATGGAACAGCAACCTACTTTCTTGGTTTGAACTCCCTTGCAGAAGGGGGAGTTTCTTTACTTTTCTGCTACTAAGGAAAGTAAACATCTACAGAAAAAAAAATATTTTCTTTACTTATTTTTATTCCAGATGAAAAATTCTTGGTTCCTTAACATCTGGAAATGAGACTTGCCTGTATAATTTGTTACTCTGCATTTTGAGAAAGCACTGTGTGTGAACAATGTGTTTCATCTCTTCTAGACAAATACCATTTTGCCAGTACTTTTTAATTTCATTTTTACTGCTATTACTTTGTGTTTTGGTGCTACAAACATTGCTTCTTTCTTTCTTTGAGTTAAATGATTTTTGTATCAACACATGTTTCCTAGACACAAGCATCTGAGGAGAAACACCTGATAATTTGTAAGCCTTACATATTTCTATATTGTCAACCCCAAAACAATATGACCTTATTTTATAAATGCTTCCTTTTCCTCTGAATTTAAGATAGTAACTTCTAAGCAACATAGCTACATTTTCTGCATCTATAAAGCTCCCTGTGTGCCGATTACACATTGTTCATGGCCAAAACAGTGAGTGTGGCATCTCAAAAGCATTTCTTTTGCACATCTCACAGAAAGAATAACATATCTTACTGTTCAGTCAAAAAAAGACAGCAGGTTTCATACTGAAGCCTAGCACTGATTCTCCTTTAGATTATATGGAATATACATCCACTTGTCTCTTGGCTTTACAAACATTATATGAGATCATTTTGGGCTGCTGCTAGGTAGAATGACACCTACTGAATGAAGACAGATAACGTTGTTGTATTGGAAATCTGAAATGCCACCCAATATTTTCCTGAAGTATCAGTAGACTGAGGACCTAACTGGTTCTTTGGAGATCCAGCATATAATCAGACAATCCTGGCAGATCTGATTTTATTTACTTGAGCAATTGATGAAAGGCCTCAGTTCAGTTTTCCAGAATGCTCATTTTTCTTTAAATATCTTCCAGTTTGGATTTTCACAAGGAAATAGATCTTGACAAAATATTTGGTTAGTCAACCATACACTACTTGTGCTTATAGGAAACTATCCCTGATAAATTTATTTTCTCTAACTGTCATTTCTAGTTTCTCAATTTATTAACAAAAGCCTCTTCTCACTATCCTCAAAGGGAATGTCTAGGGTCCACTTTACTCTGGTAAAGTTTCTTGGTTCCACAGAGGAAGCTGGATGATACCTTCTTTTTCACAGCTGCTAAATATTTTATAAGCCATAGTGAGGAGAATCATGGACTCCATCAACTCTATGAGAGTCAGAAATCGAAATCCCTTTTTTGCCAATACAAGTGTGTTTATAAATCTTCCTAGCAACTGATCACACATAAACAGAAGGCTTGATTGGTTACATCCATTCTTCACACACTGTTCACACGCCTAAGACTAACATTTGATTGGTTATTACCCCCTGTCCATAATACACCAGACAATTCATTGGCTACAAGTTAGTTACTGCTATCCTAAAGCCTACTGGTTAATTAAATCTTACAAGCATAAACACAATGTTCTATACACTTTTAGCTCAAGGTAGAAAACTTTCCACTGTTTAAGAAATGACCAGATGTTTCCCATCAACCATAGCCTGGCATGTTTTCTTCAGGCAGATCTCAGCATCCTTATCTTGTTTTTCTACATTCCCGGTTGCTACTCCCAAGGCTTCTGGCCAGCGAAGGTCAAGATGTTCTCATCATTCACCAGCTGTACAGCGCTCTCAGTTCTTCCTCCTCTTTTCACATCCCTTCTACGATGAAGCCAAAGTCTTGCTCTTGTCTGACGTGGCCACTGTTCTCCAATGATGAACCCACACCATAGCTGAAGTACTACAAGGAAGTTTACCTAAACAAAATATCCCTTATATCTGCCTTTAAAGTATCATGTATATGCTTTATCTGGAATTCTTAAAAATAAAATGGATCAAATTTTGCATCTTTATCCTTAAAAAAAAACGTTTAAAAAGTTCCTGCTCTTCAAGACCTATTTGCATATTTTATAATAATCTTCATATTAAACATTTCTCAGATAAAACACACAGCAGTCTTTTGGACATGTACCAGAAACTACAGTGACTCTTCCTCCTATGACCGCCCTTACACATGTTTGAGAGAGTTGTTCTCTGCCTGTGAACCCCAGTGAATTCTCATCCCAGTGAATCCCTTGGTATTTGCTGCCATCTAAAACAGTGTCTGTAATAGACACTGACTCTGCCTACAGCTGTCTAGTCTTGACTACAGTGTCCTCCTAAGAGACAAGGGGAATTTACTGAGATGTACCATACTGCTGGAGAGGGCTACACACAGCACGGTACTGAGTAGGATAGAAGAGCTGTGTCTTAAAATAAAGTCAAGTTGTTCTTCAGTTTTTCAGAAAAAAAAGATCAAGTTTCTGAGCCCTCAAGTGTTCAGAGCTCTGCTTACCAAAGAAGCTTTGCTGCCTCTGTATAGTGTCTAGCTGTTAGCAAGCAACAGGACTTAGGGGACATTTGCCACCTCATCATTTCTGGGATATTTTAGATGGAACTATTCTGCAAGTATAGGCGCTTAACCACAGAGGTTTACTTGAGGAACATGATGGATAATTATCCACAATACTTGACAGGGATGCAAGTCAGCAAACAGAGGAATCATTTTAGAAATACTGTTTTCTGTGTCTAGCTGACACTGAATTTATCCTTCATACTGGCAGAGTTACACAAGAAAGTATTCACAGCCACATTCAGCCTAAATTCAACTGAAACAAAAGCCAAGAGTTTCTAATTATACTTCAAATATGAATTAAATTATATATACTATTTTTTAAAAATATTTAATAATATCTGTAGAAGTAACTCCAGGAATGTTACCTTTATGCTTAATAGACAACAGTGGCAGACACACTGCTGTAGGAGTATTACAGCTCTGTATTCTCTTAGCTAGTGGAAATCTTGGCTTTTATTAAAAACTTGAGTATGGGCAATGCCAGAATTAGCCTACAGATACACTACATATATGGAATCACATATATAACCTCACTATCAAGTAGTGTATGTGTGTCAGGACTAACAGCTCCTTTCCTGTATTCACACAGTTTCCTGATTCATCTACTTTTTCCATGAAAAATAATTAATGCTTTAATTCACTTTCTTTAGGTCATTCATCAGTGTATCACTACCTACTGATTGGTCAATATCAAAACTGCCTCTGAAAAAGTCAATAAGGTCAAAAATAACACTGTTGTTATTACTTTGCCAAATTTAGACTATACATGTTTATGCTTAGTCCAATTCTCTACATTTATTCAACAGTGAGCACAAGGAACTGGAAATAAACTTTCATGGTATTATGAAAATATGTCTAATTTAGCCTATAAAATAAAACACCCAGTGAGCAGAAAAGTAGTGAATATTCAAATTGTATAGGATGATTTTGAACCTGATTAGGAGAAATGTACATCTTGTCATTCTATACACCTTTATCTGAGGAGTAAAACGGGCAGCACTGTTACATAATCCTAATTTTTATATAGGATTTTAAATTCTTTCTATTGATTAACTAATTCTAGAGATAAAACTACTGTTTATTTGTCAGGTACACAAAGGAATCTAGGAATGCTTTCAGCAATGGAATTACCCTTTCAGAAAACCCTAAAGCATTATTCTGTGTGATATATTTACATTTCTTCATATTTTCAGAAATAGTTATTTCTTACACAGACATTGAAGACCTCTTTTTTAGTTACAACTAGTATATTTTTTTTCTTATCGTCTAATCAATTCCATTTTTCCACTGAGGCACAAAAACTACCACTGTCCAGTATATAAGTAGTACAATAAGGGGCTGATCAGTTAATGACTGATTATTAGATAATGAATTACAGGAAAAATATAAAATTGGTTATGATATTAAATATAATAATTTTATGTTAGGTTTCTAAACAAAAATAAGTTTAATAAACTTTATGACAACCCAGGACTGCTATTTCAACTCTTGTAAGTCAAGGTATAATTACAGCTAATAGTAAACACATATTTTCCACTAGCTTTGATTTTGCTCTTGCCATTACATTAACTACTGTGTCTTCAATTGAACCAATTCATTATCTCCACTAATGCTTGAAGTCAGCAAAGCCATTAAGAGTGTACCTAAAGTTCAAAATGTGTTATTTCTAACAAGGCACTTTAGGCAGCTGATAAATAACACTGTTGAACAAAGTCTGCATTGTTCTATGAGTGCTGATACACAAATTTTCCTCTTGACCCACTGTTCTCATTTGCAGGATTTTTATCTAAATATCACTTTGAAGAAATGTGAGCTTTTCCTTGAGATACCTTGCGTTGGATTACTGCAAGTGATTTTCATTGTACATATAACGTCCTGAGAGAGACAGAACAACAAACACAAGACTTTTTTAAAAATTGTGTCTCAGAGCCTGCAACCAATAATTCTTCTTTGAAAATGGAACAAAGTACTCAAAAAATAGCTCTATTCAAAGACAGATAAAAGGAATATTCTCTCTCTCCATTCAAGAAAACAAAGTGAACTACAGCTCCAGTAAGGCCGTTTCAAATTACAGATGTTCTTCAGTTTGTCATATGAAGTTTAGATGGATGCTATTTGAAAAATTCTTTCCTCTTTACCCCTGAAAGGCAAAGGAGATGAAGAGCTTTCAACTAAATACAACATAAGTTGTTTTTAACACTGATTAGTCACAACTGAGAATAATTGTTTAAGTCTGTCATTTCTGTAGAGAAAGCTTTCTGAAAGTTAAAATATTCACTATAAGGTCAACTTCATGCAAAACAAACATCTATTCATTAATTCATGCATTTCGTAGATGGGAGTACATAAAGAGCATGCTTTGGTATGATTAAATCATCCCTGAGACTGAAATATTGTGCTGGTAGTCAAAGTCATATATCTGTCCATCTTGGAAAGAAAATCATAAAAGCTATTTTTAGTGTCAGGAAAAAAGCCTGTACAATAACTTGAAAGTAAAACATGCATATGCTTCTTATTTTTCTAAGCTGTGAAGGGGATTTCAAGAAATCAAAGTGGACAAAAGGAAAAAAACTGAAATCTGATAAGAAGGTACAATAAGATTAACCAAAGCTATGTTTTGTTGCAAACAGGATATTAATTTTTAATATGAAAAGATCTTCTATATTCTGAATGCCAGAAGAAAATAGGAAAGAGTGTTTTTGAATAAATACATTTCATACTCTATACAGATAAGTATGGCTTAATCTGGTAATATATTAATGAAAGATATTAAACTGAAGATTATTAAAAGAGAGAATAAGAAAACAAAATTATTAATGCTCTAACAACTGGGTTAAAAAGGCTATCCTTTCCTTCCTTTCTCTTTGTTTACAGATGAAAATGCAGCCTTTCTTCATATCGCCTATACAATTTGAAGTTAAGTGCAAAAACTGACATTATCCTTTATTTCTATACCCAGATTAAAATTTGATAATGTCTGGAAGTATTTAAACTTTTGCAAATGTACCAGAAAAGCAAAAGTATCAATCAAAGTTTTGTTGGTTTGGGTTTTTTTTTTTGTTTTTTTTTTTTTTTTTCCCCCGAAAAGCAAGTACACATCTTGGATCCGTTGAAATAAACAGGAATTATCCAGCTATTTACTAGAGCCATGCTTTTCTGTTCATATGTAACAGTCTCTGATCTCTGTGCCCCTTTCACCAATATTAGCAATAAAATGTTTTGATACTCCCTGAGTATTTACCTGAACTGCTAAACTGCTATCCTTGCATTTTACACATTTATCCTTGTGTTCTTAAAGGGACATTACCGTAAACAGAGACCTCTTAAATTCCTGGCTGTGTGCTGAACATGGATTTCACATTCAGTAATGCTCTGCAAATGCTTTGAAATTTTCTTAGAGGTGAGGTTTAAAGATGAATATATAAAATAACATAAAATAACAGTACAAAGTACAGCAAATCATATGAAAACTGTAATATATTCAGAGAAATACTGAAGTATGAAATGGATTCCACATAACAAAAATTTGAGTATCCAATGTTCCTCAGCTAGGAAAGAAATATTTAGATGGGTATAATCAAGTTCTAAAAAATCAGGAAGAGCTAATATAATTCACTCTTTACTTTATCTTCTAATAGAATAAAAAAGGACCATAAAAAAAAAAAAAAAAAAAAAAAGTCAGTAGGAGTTTTTAAACAAATACATGCATGTTTTTTTCACAAAACAGCAGCATCCTTGAGGAACTTGCCAAAACATAACATAGATGAAACCTGTAGATGCAGATACTTGATCTGTTTTCAGACATTTCTAAGTGTCTGCTGAAGGCCACAGCTGGAGGCAGAACACTGGACTAGATGGAGTTTCATTTCAAACCAGTGTGACTGTTCTTGGGTTCGGTTTGAGGAAACAAGATTGAAAAAACAATAGCCAATTGGAGGATACAAAAAAATGTGTTTATGCCTATCTGTACTCCAGTCCAGAAGAGTATTTTTCAAATGTTTAATCTGAGAATCACTTCCAAATTACCATAGGAATATAGGTGTCTGGGGAACAAACCTTTCTGAATAATTAGTTTGACCAATTTGGCGACATAGCACCAAATATTTCATACAAGATTTCATTCATTCATTCATTCAAGGCACCATGTTCAAATGAAGCACAAATTTGACAGGTATTCTTAACTTAAGAAATATAAATGCTCCACATTGTATTATTAGATATGACAGTACACTCTTCTTTCAGCTCTAAGCGCCATGATATAGTCACATTATTCTGCTCCTACTGTTTCTCAGAAAATATGTTCATGTTAACCAGAAGTGCATTGGATTGAAAAATAGGCATACAGTGTTTTTGATGTGGGCTGTCAACAAGAAATGTGTCGACATCTCAGCCAAGTCCACAGCACACACTGCCTTCCATTCTGTCATGCCAGACTGGACACTGGTACTCAATCTAACTGCTCTGAAACTTTTTTCCATCTCTGCACCTGACTGATAAAATATAGTTTAAAAGGCACTGAAGATTGGTTCAGTAATTGTACTTGCCTTTTAAATCTTGCATATCCAAGCTCGTATCTATTCTTTTCTTCCTTTTTTCTCATTTCCTCAATACTCTGCCATCGATTGAACATTTTACATTTGAAAATTCTTATCTTCTGTCTTCTGTCCACCTTTACCTTTAGTTCTTCTGAAAACATGTTTTTTTCAAGATTCCTTCTGCCCATTTTTAAAGCATGAACTGTTATAGCGTAAATACATATGAAAAAAAACCTGAGTAGTGTGTCCAGAGGAA
Source organism: Tyto alba (assembly GCF_018691265.1). NCBI lineage: Eukaryota > Metazoa > Chordata > Aves > Strigiformes > Tytonidae > Tyto > Tyto alba. Next base: position 33,897,535 of record NW_024881276.1, on the reverse strand, counting down.
GGACACCAAGATATTGAAAGGTCGTAAGGACAAGACTTATGAAGAGCAGCTGAGGTCACTTGGATTGTTCAGCCTGGAGAAGAGAAGGCTGAAAGGTGACCTTAACACAGCCTACAGCTTCCTCAAGAGGGGCAGTGGAGATGGAGGTCTTGATCTCCTCTCTCTGGTTACCAGCAATAGGACACAAGGAAAGGGAATGAAGCTGCTTCAAGGAAAGTTCAAATCAGACATTAGGAAGAGGTTCTTCACCGAGAGGATGTTCAGTCACTGGAACAGGCTGCCTGGGGAAATGGTCATGGCACCAAGCCTGTTGGACTTCAAGGAGCATCTGGATGACTCTCTTAGTTATATGACTTAGTTTTAGGTAGCCCTGTGAGAAGCAGGGAGCTAGACTTGATGATCCTTATGGGTCCCTTCCAAGTCAAGTTTTTATATGATTCTACGATAACTGTGCAAAGATAAACACTCAGAATTTACAAAAATGCATGAATGCAATCTTTAAATTGATAGCCTTGCAATTATTCTTTGGTAAGATTTAAACTTTTCAGATGAAACTTAAGAAATAAGAAGTAACTTGTAGTACCTAACAACTAGTATCAGGTTTTAGCTACACAGTATAAGTCACCTGTCCAACTATACTTAAAGGTATTACTCATTATAGATAACATATTTCTGAGCTAACAAAATTCTTCAGAATAAGATATATTTTGACTGTTCTGCAGATGATTGCTGTCACCATACATGGCAATTATAGAGTTCATTTTTGTTTCAGTGGGATTTGTTTGGTTTGGGGCTTTGGCAGTTTTATTTTTTTGTTTTGTTTTGTTGGGTTTTTTTTGTTTGTTTGTTTGTCGGTTTGGGGGGTTTTTGGTAACTGAAAACAACTGGTCTGTCTCTCTCTTTAGGCTGATCTTCTCCCACTCTTCTTCCACCTCATCGCCTCCTTCCTGGTTATTTCCTCCCAGGATCCACTCATGTAAGATCTTTTTTCTGGTCTTAATATGTTCCTGTCTCAATCGTCATGGCTCTTTAGCCTCTTTCAGTCTGTCTGTTACTAACCATCCTAACTTCCACTATAGATGCCAAGTCCAGACATTGACACTATTACCCTCTAAAAAGTTTAATTTGGCAGAGAAGAGCTAATAAAAACCACCTGTCCATCTTCTAATTAAATCACAAGTCCCTGCTTCAAAACACAGAGGTTAAAAATTGTCAATGAAATAAATCCAAGAGTTTTTAATAGGAGAACACCAGCATATGTTCCTCTGACCTGATTCTTGGAAAGATTTTGGGTTTGTTTGTTTGTTTGTTTGTTTTAATAAATCTTTCAAAAAAAATCAAGCTAAAGCAAACGTCAAGTGTGAAATTAAATTGAAGACCTAAAAATTCAGCTGAAGAAGTATAATTTGACTAACTGTAAGAACTGGAAGACAGTCATATAATAGAAAATGATGAATCGCCTTTGTTATTGGAAAAATATGGCTTCTGCCTATATCAAGAACTGCATTTAGCTCTGAAGGTAATTTATATTATGGGTCATTTTCTTTCCATATAAATGAAGTCCATTAGGTTAAGATAGTTGAGTCACCAGTCCTGGAGGCATTTAAAATACATACATATGTGACTCTTAGAGTCATGGTTTAGTGGTGGACTTGACAGTGTGAGGTATCCATTGGACTTAATGATCTGAAGGGTCTTTTCCAACCTAAATGATTCTATGATTCCAATAAATATTTTGCATGCCTATATATAGTCATTCTGAAATTGTTTAGAACAAAACTAGAGTTTGGCAAAAATGGTAAAATATATTTTTAACAATTTTTACTGTCAGAAATGTTGCAATATCTTTCTTTTTAGGTTATTTAGTAATTTAGTAAATAAGATGTTCCATTTGAAATTAAGATTTTCAGTAGCAGATAATAATCAATATGAATAAAGTATAAGAACATAGCCCCTCATCAGAGAATAAAGACATTAAAAAAATCATCAGGCCAGACAGTGAAATGCATTTTCATTTCATAATGTTATAACAGGATAAGAACATATGTAGTAATTACTATTTAATGTCTCTCAGGAGAATTTATTGCCAAAGTTAAAAAGAAATTGAAGTTGAAAAGAGTTTGCTTATTTAAATTAAAATTATTTGTAGTAGACATGGGTATCACTTTCTTTAATATCTAATTAGAAATTACTAATTTTAGGTTTCATTAATTCATAAAATTTTTAGATGTTGTCAGTTTAAGTTGTCAGTTAATATATCATGAGTTTCTTGAAGGACAAGCTGTATCCTCAGGAAGCATTAACAACAGAAAGACATGAATAAGCTTCCTGTCCTCATAATTTTAAATGTTCTCATATTTTATAATAAGAATTTGTATGGTGTTGTTGTTTAGATAGACAGCTTTTTCTGAATTAAGTAACTTAACTGAAACAGCTGAAACCTGAATAATCCAGTATTTTATATAGAAAAATATAATTGAAAAATATGCTAAAGTTTTTATTTACAAATTATAAGTAATTTTAAAATGTTTTACATTTATAAATTCCAATGTTACATTTTATAATTTCCTTTATGAACATAAAAAAAAAAAAAAAAAAAAAGTAACTAGAAGTTGCTAAAATTAGATGCAAGAATCTTTTCTTCTTAAGTTGTTGCATTAAGGTGATACTATTTTCCTCTCTTATGCAACACCCAAAATCATATGTTAGTTAGCTATTGTACAAAATGGGTAGTTCTTCTGGTTACATTTTAGATAAGAGCAAAAGAAATAACTTCCAAAAACTAGAATGCAATGAATGACTGAGCAGAATTTATATCCAAGAAATAAGTAAAATCTGCTCTAGATAATCCAGACTTCCAATTTTACTTGAAACCAGACAAAAACAAAATAAGACATTACTGAGAACTTTGTGAAATCAAATTGTTTTTTCATCATTCTACCTTTTCCAGTAATTTGATTATATTAAATAATACATTGAAAAGGAAGATTAATTTAAACAGGAAAATAACAGTAAAATCTCCTCTCTACTTGCAGACCTTCCAAGGCTGGTTTCTACATACATAAACATACAAACAGATGCATCTCTAACTACTGCTCTGTTTCCTTTCCCAAGCCTGGTCCCTTTTGTGCCCTGGATGTATCTGGCCTTGTATATAATTAACAAAATAGATTTATTTCCCTATAAAAACAAATGTAAATAATGTCTTTAGTAGGTCCCCTAACCAGCTAAGATTTATTTATTTTGTGTCACATGTGCATTTTGACATGCAGTTTTGTTAGTATCAAGCCATGACATTCTCCAGGAGGACATGTGCCCCGGGGTGATTCTAAGGATTCATGGCTGTGGGACACCCTGCTGAAGCTGCAGTCATGTGTCCCCTTGCCCCTCGCACTAGCTGCCAAGCAATGTGCACTGCAGCCAGGCAATAGCTCTCTGGAGCAAGGTGTTTCAGTCATGTAATTCCAAGGTAATGAAAGGAAGAATCGTGTTTGATAATATTTCTATGGAGCCAGAGAGATTTGTCTAAGCTATATTTGCTCCTCATGGTGATGTAGAAACATGTTAATTTTCCAGTGTGAATCAAGCTCCATACAACTCTTCAAGGTTCTGTTGGTGCAGCCTACATTAGCTAGAGATTTGTGATGGGTCTAACTAGGTCTCAAAATGCCTTTGGACTATAAAGTCACCTTTATTGAACAATCATCTTTGAATCAAACATTTGAAACAACTTTATTTTTTTATAGATTTTTACAATATAAAAGACATTATAAAAAAATATATCCTTACTCTCTCTGCTCTCACAAATAGATCTTTTCTTTTAGCCTTAGTTTCAAACTATCAGCTTAGTTACGTTCCAGGTTGCTGAAAACTTTGTGCAGTCCCTGTTTCTGCCTAGAAAATGTCATAATTATATATCCCTCCTGAGCAGCTTGTATATCTGCTCGCTGTTCTTTTCCAAGGTGCCTCTGTTACTTTATGTGATACATCAAGCCAATAAAAGCAGAGTTTGGTTAGTAGAAGTGAGGGCCATCCAAAACTGGTGCGATAAAAAATAGAACTATGATAATTCAACTGCACATGACGTTTTAAACATTATAGAGAGCTTAAACATTAAGTGGTTGATGTAATAACAACATGCAATAACACTTTGAATACAGTTTTTATTCCAGAAGATGAGAAGGTTCCAAATATTATCTCGTTTTTTAAGGGATTTTGGTATAATTTTGGAAAATTTAGACAGTTAGGTGCCCCACGTGTGCCTAGCAAGTTACTTAGCATATTTTCTTTAACCAGATCAAAATAAAGTGAATAAAGATGAAAAACTTAACTTGGAAAAGTAAAGTATGTTGAACCTGACCAGTACTCTTGCTGTAAAGGAAAAACTGTATTGCTAATCTCTTACAAAACTCTGAATGTACTGAGAAAAAGTGGATAAATCAGAAAAAAATCATATAATTTATGATGTAGAAGAAGTTATTGAAAATAAAGTGTTGTGATGATTTAAAATTGTCTAGAAGACAAAGCTAAGACTTCATATCAAGATTCAGAATCTTATTATTAAGAGACCAAACCCATGACATTTGTTTTCAGAATTATATGATCATGTTTGCTGAGTGTAGCTCCTTCCTGTGAATTGGTTTCATTATAAGGATAGTCGCAAATTATCTTCTCTTTCAATATGCTTCTTCTTAATCTTAAAAAGCCAAATAATACTTAACAAATTACTCTGTGAGGAATTGTCCTGGTTTGGGCTGGAATAGAATTCATGTTTGTTTTGGTAGCTGCATGAGTGCTGATGCACACTGAGATTTCAGGGACTCTCCAGCTCTGCATGCCCTGTCTGAGTGTGGGCGCCTGGGGGTGGGGGGGGAGCACAGCTGGAGTGCTGGGCCCAGATTGGCTGATATTCCATGTCATGTGATATTATGCTCACCATATAAAGGAAGGAGTGGGCCAGAAGGTGTACTCTCATTTCTGGGAGTGTTGCTGCAGCATCTTTTTGTTCGGGATTGCCAGCTGGGAGCAGGCGGGTGTCAGCTGGCGGGTGGTGAGCAACTGTATGGTACATTACCCATTTATACTGTCACCATATTATTCTATTACTGTTATTAAACTGTTTTTATCTCAGCCCCTGAGTCTCTCTTTTCCCCTATGTTTCCCTCCCCATTCCCAAGTGGGGGGAAGGTGGGTGAGTGGCTGCATGGCATTTAGCTGCTGACCAGGCTTAAACCACAACAGGAATGTCAGAGGAACTGCTGTAATGTGTTCTTCATTACAAAGCAAAAGCAACACTGCTTACTTGAGATAACATCTGATAAATATTCATTACAGACTTATATGCAGAAAGCTGCCATCGGATCTTCAGTAACATCGATTTTATATATTTAATATATGGAATCATATTTCTGATTTACCATATTGTGTTACACTTGATTATGTGATATAAAAATGCAGTAATGTAAAAATGCAAAAAACATTTTCATCTCTCTGGGTAGCATATGGGTAGAGGAGAAGGGAGAACCCCTGTTGCTATCATGTCATCCTAAATGGAGAAAAATAATATTGCTGATGCTTGGAAGAGCAGAATCCACACATTGCTTTTACTTCTCTGGAAGTAAAAAAAGAGTCTGGTCTCACTGCCATGTAAAAAGAAATGAAATGTGACTGGACACACAGACAATTTATGCAGTGTCCTATCTTGCCATAAGTCCTCATGCTTCAGACTCATTTAGCACTAGTCAGAGTGAACCCCCTGTGAACACAGACTCACAGTCTTCTCTGCAAAGTTATATCATCTTGCCCTCAGTCAGAAATATCTAAATTATTGTTTTCTATCTACTTCATCAGAAGTCCAATGTCAAAATCCTGTCTAAATTACAGAGCAATGGAAACAGGAATTCAAAGTGAAAATGCTGATGGACCTAAAGTCTTTGCAATGTCACTTCCAAAATCTATGCATAATTCACAGCAGACACAGAGGTATTTATTGCTTCAGTTTATTCTTCAGCTAAATAAATTATAGCAAGAAGGAAAAAAGCAAATCATAAACTGAAAAGAAAGAAACAAATTTGGCAGGCAAATGGGGCAATCCCGCTCCAATTCAGTTACTTAAAGACTATTTGTGCTTGTATTTTTTTTTCACATTATTATGCATATCTCCTTCTTTGTTTTTTACTTTCTTACCTCTGCACACTATTCTTATTTTTTCTTACCCTAGAAGAATGCAAGAAAATCTCTCAGGGTTTTAAAAGGACAATAAAGCAACCAGTCAATGCTGTTCAGCTTTTAAAACTCTTTAATCCCTGTAAGAAATTTTATTGAGAAAGATTTACAAGATAAAGTCAGCAGCAATTAGCTTCCAATGTGTTCCCTTTTTCAAGTGATCCACATCATGCTTATCCTGCTGAAATTGATTAGGTGAATCTTACTAGAAAATCTTTGAGTTTCAACACTTCTGTGTTTAGGCCATAAATTGTTCTGAGGCAAGCTGTTTCTTTTTTGTAAGGGGAAAGAATCAGGAAAAAAATTCTTATTATGAAAGAAAGAAATCTATTTTCTGTTAGGATATTTTCCCAAATTATAGCTGTTTGTTGCTGCTAAGATTTCAAATGTCTCAGTAAATCTGGATATGATTAGTGATCTTCAGATGATGTTAGCAAAAGAGAATAATATGCTATTTTATAACCCTTATCTCTATTTTATGAAGTAAGTATCTGTAATACATGAATGTGCATATACTGAAATATGAAGAGCCCGGAAAGAATTTCAGACTTAAAAAATACACACAGGAACAGGACTGAAAATAAAAACTTTCCATTCAAACAGATGTTCAGACATTCACAATAAATTGGAAATGGCATACATTTAATAGCTTCTAGTTATGCTCATATCAGAAAGAATGCTTAGGTAGGAATTGAAGCTGAAAAAGTCTTACCCACTGGGATTCCCACTGAGATCACAGACATGCAATCAGAAAAATGCATAAGCATTTCTAGATAAATTATACATTAATCTGAATAAGCAATTAAAAGCTTGATTTGATTTGCTCAATTTAGGGATCAAAAATACCACAGTATAACTTAAGACACAGGAACATCACCTCTCTATTTCTGGGGAGTGAGAGAGAAAGGAAGGACAGAGAAGATGCAGAAGAATATAAGCCCCTACTCCAATCCTTTTGGCGAGATGCTTTTACAAAGTCATTATCTAACACAGAGGAAACATGTTTTAAGGCTGAAAATGCATAGACAATCAATTAAACACTGATCTCTGGAAGGCATTTAAAAGAAGCCTTTAAATAAGTATGTACAAACCAGATCTGATAACTTCATTCATACATGTTCTTCAGCCAAGTCAGACATTTCAGAATAGAGAATTGATACTTCTTCATTTCACCTTCATGTTCTTGGGATGTACACAATCCTTTGAACATCAAGCTTTCCAGTCTCATTCCTGGGCCAATTTACAGCTCTCTAGGGTACAGAATAAAAATTTTAAAATTACCTTTTCTTTAAAAAGAACTACCAAACTCACAACAAAACTATCCAGATAAATGACAAAACTTTTGCTCTAGTTCTAGCAGACAACTCCAGCTAATCTTTGCCTTTTTGGATACTGCTGATACAGTGGAAAACTTGATTTTTTTTTCATGTAACATTAACTACCAAGTGGCTTTACCAAAGCATACAAACCTTTCATATGTTCTCATAAGTAATACAGGGGTGCTAAATCAGCAAAATAACATTTAGGACAGACAAACACCTTATCACTCTTTCTTGTTCAGTGCAGAGCCATACTGAACTCTGGGCCACAACTTATTAAAAGACTTTTTTAGTATTTATTTTCCCACACAACTCCATTAACCTCAGTGAGGAAGCATTTCCAAGATCTGTTCTGTTCTGTTCATATTCTTAATGTCCCACTCAATTCCTTACACGTTGTAAAATGTTCATAACCTACCTAGTTAGGTATTCTCTAAAGAAAAGAGGAAGACAGTCCAATTATTATTTTAATTTAACGCTATGTTCAAAGAGGACATCATGAAATGTATCTCATGTATTACATGGAGCTTGCCTTCTCTAACTTGAATTATCACACATTGGAACAGGGTATGCAGGGAAGTGGTTGAATAACCATCCCTGTCATTTAAAATTTGTGTGAATGTAGTGCCATAGGGACATAGTTTAGTGGTGGATTTGGCAGTGTTAGGTTTATGGATGGACTTGATGATCTTAAAGGTCTTTTCCAAACTAAATTATTCTATGATTCCTTTTGGGTTATTGCTATTTTGAGTGAGGCAAGAAGTAGGTCAGTTATCTTTAAACATTTCTCCTTAAAAAACACATCTGATTTTCCCTCTTTATAAATGAAATACTCACCCTTATTCCTTTTGATCATCTATAAAGTAGGTAAAACATAAAACATGTGGTGGGTTTATTTTAGGAGCTGAGAAATTAGTAAACTAGAGAATCTTCAAAAATTGCTAGCTTTAAAGCCTCATTAACCAGTTCCAAATTTGCATTTGATACTTAAGTTTCCCTTGGGCAGAAAAAGGAATCTTTTATACCACCAGCAGTTTTCTCCATTAAAAAAAAAAAAAAAAAAAAAAAAATCTTCTGAAGGGTGACCTCATTAAATTTTCCTCACATATTTTGGATTTGGTTCATTATGTCTCTCTTCAGTCTTACCAAATACTATTCTACAGGGACAATAAGAGCTCACTTCTGGTCATGATTGCAGTTTATTAATCTGTCTCCTAGATAAAAGATGTGATCTTTCATCAGAGGTGTGCTTTCCTTGGGTGCTCACTGAGTTTTACCCTGTACAATGTAAGAGTCCTGTTTTTCTGCATTACTAATCACACAAATGCATCATGTATTTGTTCTCCAGTTTGAACCCCTGACCTTTGTGCTATTACAATCATGTTCCTGCCACTAGAGTTATACAGTTATTTGCTCACTAAAACATCCTGTTCACTTGCACATTAATCCATGTTTGTAATTCAATTACTTTGTTGACTGATGTATCATTCAAATCAGTTTCCTGTAGATGCCACCAAAGCATTTTCTGTTGAAAGTTTGAGTTTAAAGACTTTCTTTAAGCCTTACAGCATATTATCCAATAAGATTGACTTACACAGATGAGAAACAAGTGCCTAGTGTAATGCTGGTCTTCACAAGAAATAATTGTTCCAAGTGAGAGATTTCCAGAGCTGATAAACCTAGAAAGAAATCACTATCAGGATATTTTTGTAAAGCTTGCAGAGAAAAAGAGAAGAAACTGTAGTAAAAGGGCAGAATAACACTATATTTTAATTTAGCTAGTAGTTGAACTCTATAGTAATTGGGATTTCCTCATGTGTCAAACTATTATTTCAGTATAATCCTATAGAAATTTATGAAAAATTGAATTTTCAGAGGTAAATATTTTGGGTCTCTTTAGGCTTTTATTTTGCCTGTCATATTACAGACTGCATTACAAAACATAAAAGGTGCTTTGAAAACAATATTAAAGGTGCTTCTGGCCATTTCCATTAAAACATAGAAAAACAAGAATTTACGAAACTAGTATATTCACATTATAGGTTTTGCTTCTTCCAAATCAGTATATTCAGATGGAAAACCATGTCTTAGAAAATTGATTAATTTTCAGTGTTATTTTTTTTTCTTTCCATACACTACAACCTGTAATATTTTTAGATCATTTAGAAAAAAATATTGAAAAAATCTGTATAGAACTTATTTTGTGCAGTTAAACATTATCAATGCATTAACTGCATAATGTAAGACAGAAATGTGATGAAGCTGTTATAGCTTCTCAGATCTTTTTAACAGAATAAACATCACAGCAATCACAATTTAACTTTTATTTTAACATCCACAACATTTTTTAATAATCTACTTAGAATATAATATCACAGTTTCAGCAAGAGTTTTTTTTTAATTTATATTTTTCACAATTTATGTTAACCCAAAACCCAGGATAGATCTCAATAAAGCATCAGGAGTGGGTGACATTAACCCTTGCATTCTGGAAAAATTCACAAGTGGAACTGGGGAACTTCCAGCCAACTATGACTGCATTGCACAGGGTCACAGTACCAGAGCTCTGCTAGGCTGCCTTCATAACACCCATCCAGACAGGGAGATCTCTGTAGGATACCAGGATACACTGAAGGATCTCTATAGAGTAAGACCCTATAGAGTATTGTGGGAACTACAGGCTGGTGAATCTGACTTCCATCTCTTGTAGGGTGGAAGGGTTTGTAACCAGGAATATGGTCACTGAGGCTGTGGAGAAAATTTGTTGGGAAACAGACAACCTGGATTTTGTAATGGAAATTACAAAATGGCTCACTAACCTGCTGGCATCATAGGAGACATCAATAACCATATGGATAAGAAGCATCAAGTAGACACAATACACTTGATTTTCAAAAACCCTTGACAAAGTTCTAGACAGCAGGAAACAGCTATCATGGGATTGGAGAGAAGTTGCTTGCTTTATAGATGTATTTCTTTTTCATAGATAGGAAATTCCATAAGGAATGGGAAGAAAAGTCTTAAAAATCACAATTATAATAGGGACATGTCAGAGGCTGGGTCACCAGTGAATCAGTTTTGGACTTCGTTTTATTCAATAGCTTTATAAAAAGGCCTGGACAAGGCAGTACACAATGTAATAATCACCATGTCTACAGATGATTAAGCTCTTCCAGGTAGTCAAATGCCAAACCAAAGATGACAAATGTCAGAAGGATCTCACAGAATGGAACATGGGAGCAAGAAGCTGGCAAATGAGCTACAGTGTATATGAATGTAAGGTAACACATAGAGAAAAAAAAAAATCTAAACCATGTCTATGGGATGCTGAACTCAGAACTGGCAGTCTTAGTTCTGGAAAGTGATCTGTCAGTTTTCTGAAATAATCTGCTCAGTGTTCAGTGGTAGCCAAAAGAGTTGACAAAATGTTGGGTATCATCAGAAAGGATACTGAGAACAAGACAGATGGTGTCATTTTACTGCTATATAAAGCCTTGGTGCACTGACTTCTTGAATACTGTGTATAGTTCTGGTCCTGTTACTCAAAGTCTTGTAACTGGCAAAAGGGAACATGCCATGTATACAGAGACAAGAATGAATGGTTTGTTTAATTATTGCTTTAACAAGTCCAAATTATATAATGCAGGAAATCCTTATTAGTAGTATGGCTAAAACTGCTAGACAAAATTCCCTTCCTATCATCTGCCCCTTTTCTCTGGTGTTATGCTTTACTCTTCCAATGCACTTTGGTGCTAATCTCAACAGATTCAGTCTTCTTTTTAGAAAAATTGGATGGGGGAAGTCTACAACAAGTCATCAGCTTCCTGAGTTCTTCTTTGAGAGGCATGTGATGTTCCAGGGTGGGGTGAGGGGGAACAGGGATGACAGTTATTCCTCTGCCTGCTCCCTTCTTGCTGCAGGTCTGGCCATCTGCTTGGTAAAGACTGAAAAGGCAGTCCAGAAGGCCATCCTTATTAATGCACCCATGTGAAACACATTTGTTTCCACAGTATGCTTGGAAGTCTGCTGGTTTGCCTTTTTTTATACTTCCATTTAATATGATGATGATATTGTTCAGGTTCCAATTACTTTAGATACGATTATATCTAAAATGTTATAATACTTGTTCTAGCAGGAGGAGCAAAGCAATGTTTACTTTCAATGATTTAATGTGCCATTTTAGAATAGCATTAAGTGTATGATTTCTAAATTTAAAGGTATTAAGCTGCCACAACTCCTCTTCACAAGTCCAACTCCTCCTTACCAGGTCCCTTCTTAAATATGTTATCACAGAGGCGCAGCTGATTGGCTCGGTCTTGGTGCAGGGGAGGGGCCAATTTGAAGCCAGGGGAGCTTTGAGAAGCTTCTCATTGGGGGCCATCACTGTAGCTCCCTCCCTTGCTACCAAAAAAACCTGCCACTTTCTCAAACCCAGGACATTCCACCCCTCAACTCTGTGAATCACATATTTAAGAATTACCATGAGAATCCACATTCACTACACAAGATATTATATGCATCAACATCAGAACAAAAAGAAAACAAAACCAAACTGAAACAGGGAAAAAAAACTTCACCAAACCAAAATAATAAATAATATTAACAAAATATGTGTCTTATTTAACATGATGGTTCCAGTTTCATATATCCTCTGCACCTAGATTCATTACTTTTCTTTACACTCAATCCTGTATGCATATATGAGCTTTTATAGACTATTTCAAGTATGCATAAGTAGTCTTTAATCTACAAGTGTAACAGTCGCTGAGTGTTTTGAGTATACTGTGCACAGCATTGCAATGTTAAGGCAGCTCAAAGTTTAGAAAATGTCCTGGATCCTACAACCTGAAGGCTCAGTCTGGAAGAATCAAGATCATTGGCACCTTGTTATACTGCAACTTTGTCAGCCTCAGTGCTGCTATCAAACATCTGTTTCATTTCAGCTCATTTTTCAGGGACTTACTCCACTACATTCTTGATCACCTTTCTAAGGGGGAACCAGATGGGATTGTCAATGTTTCTTCAGTGGTTCATGTTGTATTTCACTAATTTGTTCTCTAAAACACATAATGAAACTTGTTCATCAGTAATTGAGCTGAATCAAATGGCAAGGACAACAAATTGATCCATCCAGGATTCTGATTCATCACTTTACTAATGTAGAGATTACAATGTGCACTTACTTATCCAGCCAGCCTGTGAAAATATAAAGCTGCCATGAGAAAACCTTGGTGTTGGACAAACATCAAGCAACCTAATTTCTTACCTAATCTTGTGTCAGTGTCTTTCCTTCATTTTTTTTTTTTTTTTTTTTTTAAACGATGCAGCAAGTATTATGTTAAAAACAAAGTGCTGTGTATAAAGTTCTCACATGGGTAATATTTGAAATAGAGAATGTAATACTGTCTCAACATCAGATTATCAGTGTTTATTTAGGATTACAAATACCTCAATCTTCCAAAGACTTTAGGATGCTCTCAGCTTTATGTATGAGAGGTCTCAACTCTAACACTTTAATGAACATATAAAATTAAAAAGCTGTGGGAACATTTCTATGACTAGGGTTCTGTTATGAGAAAAAAACATCCAGCACTGTGATAAGGAGATTCAAGTAGTTTGAAGCTTTAAAGGTAAAATGACGCAAACCAGATCATGATAATAATAATTAAAATTATGCTAGTTCTAACAATAACAGCACACAGATTATGTTAATAGTTAGAATATTTTAATGTTGTATGCTTATGAACATATACATACCCAGAAAGAAACTTCATTAAAAGACTGAAGATATAAGCAGGCTTTATTAGAGTTCTTTTGCAAGCCAAGCAGTTTCATGAGCACCAGAACTAATGAAGCCTGGTTTCCTATAGATTTGTGTCTCAGGGTTGATTTGTGAGCCCTGACTGATGAGCTCCTTGCAGCAGGGAGACATTAAAGATCTCTGCTGATGTGGATTCTTTCTAGTCTCATAAAGAAAGAACTCCTGCCACAAGCTTTGCCTTAGCTGGGCAAATACGTAACATAGAGGATCGTTTCTCTTGGGCCATTTCTATATCAAAAACTTGAAGTTTAATGTCAATGAGACCTCTATGCATTTCTGACAGCTTGCTTGAAATAAATTACTGAGTTTAAGAGTTATGTGGTATAGAGTAGAGGGATAAAGGTAGCTGCTTTTCCACACCTGCACATGAATATATTGTAATCAAAATAGGCAACACAGTGCCAGTCCCTTCCATTGTTTTTCTTTAAATATGTACCTATGCCAGATAAATCAATTAATCCTATGCAATATGAACTGCTCTAAGCTTAATGTGCTTCTCTTTTTCCAGTTAGGCACAAGTAATGTACTGTTGGCTGTTCCTGTTAAGTAACCACATGGGACATTTTAAATTTCATTGAATGATATATTTGTCTAAAAATTTAAAATATATACTTTTACTTATATAAAATGAAGACTGCAAATTGTTTTATCAGGTGAGATAGTCATGTTCAATTCATCAGTGAGCTATCTGGCACTTACCAATTCTGCTTTTGAAATATCACCCATTCAGTCAACTGTGTTAACCGACAGTAGCAAACAATAGTGGGGAAATGTGAAAATGTTCCAAAACTTTTACATATTTGCGGAAGTGCACAATTTTAGCATATAGCAAAGTTGTCTTCATTATTTATTACCCACATGTGTTGAAATAGAAAAGAAAAATGATATTGTTTAATTTTTTCTTTACTGCTCATGAGGGAAGAAGAGTATTAGTGGACAGGGAGATGTTTATTCTTAGCCTAGAAATTCATTCATAAAATAAAACAAAAATCCACTTGGAGAATCAATATGAAATATTTATACCAAAAATGTTATTTTCCCATTTTCCCTTAAAATTCTACAAACACTGTCATATTCTAAGATAATTCTGTGTATGAGCACATCTGCCCATCCCCTCAAATCTACATGCCTTTGTAACTGATTTTGGTCTGGCACTTGTTCAGGCATTTATTCCTGAGCTGCACAGATATCAGCCACATTTGAAGGTAACAATACCTTGGTGAAAATCTGACTAGACACTTGAAGAATTCATAAAATTTAATAAATTGGATCTTTCATATATGTGACAAAAACGAGACTTCATTCTGTTCATGTTTTGATTCCTTTGTAGAGATGATGGTGTTTTTTCCATACTGTATAAATGCAACACTGTTAATTTTCTGTTTTGAATCTCACAAACAGAAACTCATACTTAAAAGGAAAATCTCTATAATTAGTAGTAATTTCTGATCTGTTACACCACTTCAGGAACCAGAAAATATCACCCCATCATCCATTTCACCAATGGCATTTTATAACTCTGACAATAAAGAAAAAACAGAGCAATGCAAAATACCACTTACAGAAAAGCAACATATCTTTCATCTCATGAAACACAGAAGCAAACTTTACAACTCACAAAGAGTTATAAAGCATGAAATGCAGTGATTTTTAAAGGTCCTCCTTACCTCTGAAATATTTTTTCCTAATATAATGAGTAGGTCAAAGGAATATAAATGTACATAACCATGAGAGTTAAGTTAAATTGTTTCTTTTTCTTTTTCTCCTCAGTGATAGCCAACTGTTGAATAATTATTTTGTGACATATTTTCATGTTTTTCTGGGTTTGATTAACTTATGTTTTTCCAGTGTGAGTGTTTTGGGGAACAATTGCATATGCACCAGAGGATGTGTTTTGAATTTTCATGCTCTGGGCTTGTATATTGTTTTCATTATGATTTATTCTAATTGAATCAGAAGCCATAAATCTACTTTTCCAAGGAATTACAGTCTTTGCTGATTGATAATTATAACTCTTGTCTGTCAGATTTATCTTAAGGTCTAAAGGATACCATAAAATGAAAACCAGATTATTTTGGAAGAAGCTTAGCCTTCATGTTCATAACACTGAAATGCTCAAAACATTTGCTCCATCTCAATGAAGCAGTAGAGTTAGAAAAATAAGCCAGGTTTTTAAACACTGTAAACTCCATTTATTATCCAAGTTGTAACTACTCCAAATACAAACCCCTAAGTATCACACAAAAAGCGAAGTGAACTGTTACGTTTTACATTAGCTTTAACTTCAGATTTTATATAAGATGGTTTGAGGTGTATTTTATTATACTAGTTTACCAATGCACTGACACGCTCCTATCCCTTCAGTCCTAACAGTGGTCAAAATCACTCTTAGCAATTTTTTGAGAAATTTAGTTATTGCAGACTGTTTTACATAGTTTGATATTTAACAAAACTACTCTTATCCAGGCTTTACTTCCATCCAAATTATTTTTAGAATGCATTTCCCTCCTATTCTGTCAAGAAGAGGCATCAGAGGTGAGCATCAGTGAACTCAAGAAAACTGTGAAATACTTCAGCTGCTCTGAGGAAATCCTAATTGAATATGAATCAATAGTGTTAATTAGATAAATAGGCAGATTGGTCACTTTTAGGCTACTAAAACCTGAATATTTAAAGTCGCTATTTCAGTGCTCTGTAGACCTCAGAGAAATTTCTTACTGATGTTATCAGAATATGTTTGTGGGGAGATGGTGGAGGTAATGACAGATTTTTGTCTTATAAAAATATGCCTTCAATTTCTACAGTTTACAAAGTTTATAAATTTTATGGATTGGATTTCTTTGGGTTTTTCAATCTCATTAAACCTGGGTATTACTTTTTCAAGTTTAAAATAGGGGAGCTATAATGCCATAAAAACCTAGCAGTTTCAGGTTTCCTCAGACATTCAGGATACCTAAGCAAATATACATGCATAGTATTACTGCACTAAGCTGATTATTTTTCACCTTTTCTAACTTTCTGTGAATGAGATTGCTCATGCAAATCTGCAGAGAAAGATGTTCAGAGGCAATAATAAAATGAATGCACATATTCTGCAGGCAATGCTTCCTTTTGCCAGAACTGCTGACTGTTTACACTAAGCAATGGACTGAAGAGCAGAAATTCCTGAGTTGTCCTCTAGAAAACTACTACATTGCTGGACTCAGCATTCACACAGGCACCTACCACTCTATCACTAGCTCAAGGGATGCTAGCTCAGAAGTCACTGCTTCAAGGCTGAAAGAAACCCAGTTTGGATGGGAGAGAGGAAGAGGCTGCATGTCTTCATAATTTTTACATCACAATCAGGAACATGAGATGACCTTGGCAATGCTAACAGGGGGAAATAAGGATGGTTCTGCTAGTCCTCCGAGGACTAGAGGAAAGCTATGACTAGTGTTCTGTTGGTAGATGAAAGGCTGCTCTTGTATATCATTTATCTTATCACTTCACCAGAATACAAACCCTAACAATGCTGAGGAGAATGCCTGTTAGTCTCATTTACTTTGCATCAGGACATATTGTTACTGTTAGGAAAAGGAGAAAAGGAAATAAAAATTAGGTGAGGAAAAAGCAAAGCCACACAGAACAAAACAAGCATGACACTTAAGACCATAATTTGAACAGTAGGTATAATTCTCCTTCCATGCCTTGTATCAGAGAAACAACTTATGACCCTTGCTGAATAACATAATAATTGTGATAGACTCATTACTTTTGAAAATTACCATGAAGCACATGGTTAATACAGCAGAACCATGACCATAAGTGACAATTATGGGTAAAGTTTTTTTATCTTTTCTAGGAAAACAACACAATTGGGTGCATCCCTGAAGCACCTGTATGCTCAGGGATGCAACACAGGGAACGCACATTAGAAATTAGAAATCTGTGTCTAGCTACAGGGCTATGATCCCATTGGTTTTACAGAGACATCGTGGAATAGTTCACATAATTAGGGTGCTACCATGGATGAGTACAGGTCATTTAGGAAGGACAGGCCAGAAAGGTGGAAAGAGAAAGTGGCCTGTCATGTGAGAGAACAGCAGGATTGCATGGAGTTCTGCCTTGGGATGGGTGATGAGACATCTGAGAGCTGATAGGTCAGGGTTAGAGAGCAGATCAGTGTGGGTGACACTGTGGTGGGTGTTTGCTACACACTGCCTGTTCAGGAGGAAGAAGTGGATGATGCCTTCTTCAGGCAACTGGAAGTAGCCACATATCTACAGGCTTTTTACCTCATGGGTGACTTGAATCACCCTGACATCTGCTAGAGGGGCAATACAGAATGGCACAAGGAATCCATGAGGTTTCAAGAGCATATTGATGACAACTTTCTGACACAGGTGACAGAGAAGATAGCAAGGAAAGGTGCTCTGCTGGGCCTCATACTTACAAACAAAGAAGGGCTTGTAGTTGATGTGAAGGTTGAAGGCAGCCTTGGCTGCAATGACCATGAGGTAGAGAAATTCAAGATCCCAACAGTATGAAGCAAGGCAAAAATCAAGATCACATTCCTGAATTTCAGAACTTCCTCTTCCAGGGTCTGCTTGGAAGAGCCCCATGAAATAAGGCCCTGAAAGGAATAGGAGACCAAGAAAGCTCCTTCATATTCAAAAATCGTATCTTCTAAGCTCAAGAATCATCTGTACCAACAAGCAGGAAGCCAGGCAAAAATGCCAGGAAGCCTGCATGGATGAACAAGGACCTCCTGGACAAACCCACCCATAAAAAGGAACAATGAAGTGGGTGGTAGAAGGGATAGGTAACCTGGGAGGAATACAGATATACTGTCCAAGCGTGGAGAGATGCAGTTAGGAAAGCCAAAAACCATCTGGGATTGAATCTGGCACAGGGAGTCAAAGGCAAAGGAAAGGCTTCTATAAGTACATAGGTGGCAAAAGTGTGCTGGGTTAGTGTATGTGGCAGGGGTTTTGGTAGCAGGGGAGGGGGCTACAGTGGTGGCCCCCTGTGAGAAGCTTCTCGAAGATCCTTCAGCTCCCAAGTTGGACCCACCTCTGTGCCAAGGACAAGCCAATTAGCAACAGTGACTGCACTTCTGTGATAACATATTTAAGAAGGGAAACTTGCCAGGAGTTGTGAGGAAGACACCTATGTGAACACTGAGGTCAGTGAAAGAAAGGAGGGAGGTACACCAGTGCAGAGTCCCCTGTATCCTATGGTGAGACAGCAGGGCCACTATCCCACCCCACCACTCATGGAGGTCCACACTGGAGCAGTTTTCAACCTGCAGCCTATGGAGGAGCCCACGTGAGCAGGTAACTGTGCCTGAAAGAGGCTGGGATGATGTGGGAAGAAGCTGCCCCTACTGTTGTAGTTTGGTGCTGGGAGGTTTGTAACATACAGGGGTGACCCACACCAGAGCAGCTCAGGGAGAGCTGCAGACATTGGGAAGGACTCAAGTCAAAGAAAGTTTGTGGAGGACTGTCTCCTGTGAGAAGAGAACCATGCTGGAGCAGGGGAAGAATGCAAGGAGTTACACCCCCATCCCTAGGAGAAAGAAGAAGCAGAACTGACTACACCCTCATTCCCTGCCCCCTGCGCTGCTGGTGGGGAGAAGGTAGAGAAATAGGGAGCAAAGCTGAGCCTGGGAAGAAGGGAGGGATGTGGAGAAGGTTTTTTTACGATGTGGTAATGCTTCTCACTTCCTAGTCTGTCTGTTAAGAGTTGTTGTTAGTGTCTGAATTAAATTTCTGTTCTTTGTTTTCTTTCCCTAATGAGTCTGTCTTTGTCCTAATTGTAATGGGTGAGTCATCTCTCCCTGTCCTTATCTTGATTCCGGAGCCTTTTGCTTCATTTTATCCTTACCAGCTCTGGGGAGGGAAGGGGGGAGTGAATGGCTGTGTGGTGCTCAGTTGCCTTCTGGGCTCAAACTACAACAAAAAGGAACACTAGGGATAATGAGGGCCCACTGCTGAATGGTGCAGGGGACCTGGTGACACAGGGAATAGAAAAGCCTGAGGCATTGAATGCCTTCTTCTCATCAGCCTTCGATAGCAAGATCATCCTTAAGAAATCTCAGGCCCCAGAGACCAGGGGGCAAGTCTGAAGCAAGGAAGATGTACCATTCATGGAAGACTATCAGCTCAGAGAATACATAAGTGCACTAGATGTACATAAATTCAAGCACCCTGATGGGATGCTCCCAAAAGTGCTGAGAGAGTTGGCTGATGTCATTATGAGACCATTCTTGATAATCTTTGAACAGTCATGGTGACTGGAAGAGGTGCCTGAGGACTGGCAGAAAGTAAATTTTACTTCTGTCTTCAAAAAGGGCAGAAAGGAAGGCCCAGTGAAGTACAGGACAGTCAGCCTCACCTCAATCCCTTAGAAGGTGATAGTGCACCTAACCCTGGGAACCATTTCCAGGCATACGAAGGACAAAGTGCTTGGGAGTGGTCAGAATGGATCCACAAAGAGAAACCTGATAAGCTTCTCTGATGCAATGATTGGTTTGGTAGGTGAGAGGAGAGCTATAGATATTGTTTACCTTGATTTCAATAAGAAGTTGACCTGCACAGATAAGCTGGTGAAATATAGGCTACATGATCAGACAGTGAAGGTGGATTGAAAACCGGCTGAACGGCCAGGCCCAGATGTTGATGTATGCTGACATGAAGTCTAGTCAGAGGTCAGTAACTAGCAGTGTAACTCAAGGGTCAATACTACATCTGATCCTGTATAACATATTCATTAATGATCTGAATGATGGGGCAAAGCATACCCTTAGAAACTTTGTTGATGATACAAAACTGTGAGAAGTGGCTAATACACCAGAGAGTTATGTTGCCACCCAGAGGGACCTTGACAGGCTGGAGAAATGAACTGACAGGAAACTCATGAAGGTCAGCAAAGGAAAGTGCAAAGTTCTGCATCTGGGAAGGAATGACCCGTTGTGGTTTGAGCTCAGAGAGAAACTGAGCACCATGCAGTTTTTCACTCTTCTCTTTCCCACCCAGCACTGAAAAAGAGAAAATAAGCAGAGGCTCAGGATTAGAGATAAGGACGGGAAGGATGAATTACCCATTATGGTCAGGGCAAAAGACAGACTTGTTAGGGGAAGAAAAAAAGAGCATAAATATAATTCAGGCACTAACAAAAACAACACTTGACAGAGTAGGACAGTAAGAATCAATACCACATCTTGAAAACACCTTTCCCTACCTCTCCCTTCTTCCCAGGCTCAGCTTTACTCCCAATATCTCTGCCTCCTCCCCCCAGTGGCACAGGGAGCAGGGAATGGGGGTGCAGTCAGTGCTGCTGCTTCTTCCATCCTAAGGGGGCAGAACTTCTGGTACTTCTTTCACCTGCTCTAGCATGGCTCCCCTCTCACAGGAGAGTCTTCCACGAGCTGTGGAAATCACTTCCATACAATGCAGCCCTTCCCAAGTTGATCTGGTGTGGGTCACCCCCGCATACTGCGCTCCTCCCAGCAACAAACTACAACAGTGGGGGCTGCTTCTTCCCACATAGTCCCAGCTCCTCCTTCAGGTGCAATCACCTGAGACATCATGGGCCCGCCCACAGACTGCAAGTTGCATCTGCTCCAACATAGACCTCCAGGGGTGGTGGAGGCATGGTCCTGCTGTCTCACCCCAATCTACAGGTGGTCTCTGCTCCAGCTCACCTCCCCTGCTTTCTTTCTTCGCTCTTCCACTGACCTCAGTGTTCACATAGATGTCACAACTCCTCCTCACTACTCCAACTCCTTCTCCCAGTTCCCTTCTTAAATATGTTACTGCAGAAGCACAGCTAATTGGCTTCATCTTGGTACAGAGGTGGGTCTGACTTGGAGCTGGAGGAGCTTTGAGAAGCTTCTCACAGGAGGCCACTGCTCTAGCCCCCTCCCCTGCTACCAAAAACCCCCACCACTCACACAAACCCAGCACACAACCACATATATACTGTGGGCCACTCAGAAAAAAAGCTGTTCTGCTGAAAAGGCCTTGGGGGTCCTCGTGTACACCAGGTTGAACATGAGCCAACAATATGCCCTTGTGGAAAAGCAGTCTAGTGATATCCTGAGTTGCATTATGAGGAGTGTTGCCAGCAGATCAAGGAAGGTCATCCCTCCAATCTATTCAGCACTGGTGAGACCACACTTGGATTACTGTGTCTAGTTCTAGGTTCCCCAGTACAAGAGAGGCATTACAAGAGATGGCACCCGAACAGGGACCTGCATAGAAGAATAACACAGACGGAGTGGCGGACCCAGAGAAAACAGCAACAACCGAGGAATTCGAGAACGGACCCAGAGAAACACCAAATACAGCAGCGTCCAGGGTCCACGAGCTGAGACGGAGAGGCACCAGCCCCGGCAGCCCAGGGAGAGTACGTGGAGAGAAGCCGGCTGGACTGGCCCTGAGAGCGAAGGCGGAGCGGCCCCGAGAGTGGAGGCGGACCGTCCCCGAGACCGGAAGTGAGTGGCCCCGCGAGCAGCAGCGGAAAGGCGCCAGATCTGACGTGGTAAGGAGCCGACTGCAGCAGCCACGGGAGCGGACGTGAAGGGACGCCACAGGCGAACGCTGAGCGGCCCCGGGGGTGGACGCGAAGGGAAGACACAGGCAGACGCAGAGCGGCCCCGGGGGTGGACACGAGGGGGCTCTGGAGGCGAGCGCAGGGTGGCCCTGGAAGTGGAAACGGGGGGGCGCCAGAACTGATGCAGAGGGGCGACGGAAGCTGACGCGGAAAGGCGCTGCATACAGCGGCGGCAGAAACAAACACTGGGAAACATCAGAGACAGCAGCGCCTAACCGAAACAAGAACGATCGGACAGTGGGCCTCCAACAGGTCGTTCCGAGGACGTGAACCGAGATAGAGGGTCGCTCTCTGCAAGGGCTGCTGGCAGGAGCTGCAACTGGTGCCTTAGTCACGGAGCATCAGCAACATATCAAAGGGGATAATTTTTTAGTGCCTTAAACAGGGAGCACAGGCTGGCGGGAGTATTTTTTAGTGCCTTAAACAGGGAGCACAGGCCGGCAGGAGTATTTTTAGTGCCTTAAACAGGGAGCACAGGCCGGCGGGAATATTTTTAGTGCCTTAAACAGGGAGCACAGGCCGACGGGAGTATTTTTAGTGCCTTAAACAGGGAGCACAGGCCGGCGGGAGTATTTTTAGTGCCTTAAACAGGGAGCACAAGCCGGCGGGAGTATTTTTAGTGCCTTAAACAGGGAGCACAGGCCGGCGGGAGTATTTTTTTTGCCTTAAGCAGGGAGCAAAGGGCCGACGGTGCCTTAATCAGGGGTGGGTCGGCAGTAATGGTACTGTGCCTTATCCAGGGAGCACAGGACCGGAGGTGCCTTAAACAAGGAGCACCAGGTTGACGAGATGGAACAAGAGGTAGCCCTGGATTTATTACAGCGCTTTTTAGAAAAGCGGGGAGTGGATTGCATAAAATCACTTGCAGGTTTAGTAGCATTAGGACGGGTCAAAGGATGTTTTCAGGACCCTAATTATCTTTTTGATGTCGAGGAGTGGAGACGATTAGATGATATTTTATGGGATATGGTAATTGACGAGAATAAAGCTGCAAGGAAAATGATGAAACCATGGCGGGAGGTGGTGAATAATAGTGGGCAGTATCAGCTTGAAAAGAACCTTGCAGCTGTGGCAATTGCAAATTTGGGGGGGGAAAGTTCCACTGTTACCCCAGATAGTGAGGCATCCAGATCTATGCTTTTTGACAGTGATCGTATTCCTGTACCATCAACAGGAGGGCCAGTTACAGTTAATGTGAATAGGGAAAGTCCGGAGGCCAGTCCCCGCCCAGTATCTTTACAGTCATGCCCCCCCCACCCCCCCCCACCTCAGAGGTGGAGGGGCAGAGGGACGATGGCCCCTCACTAATATGTAGCCAACAGGAGGGGCGCGAAGTAGGTGATTTATTGTGGGACGAGACTATCACTGGAGGCAATAAAGGCAGTGAAGCATGACAGCAAGGGGTGGTCTGGCAAACGATCATAAAAGCCCTGAGGGAGATGCAAGCAGAAAAGAAAGTAGCTGCTGCTGCTATGGCAGCTGTTGGCGCTATACCATCTCCACCCGTCCCTGCCGAAACCAACCGTCCGTCACGATTAGCCACCTTCTTCGGGTGTAATCAGCAGCTCTGCTCTATTAAGGGCATGTCACCAAGTATTCCTGTTTGCTCCACCGCACAAGAAGCCACAGAGAAATCAGGCAGCGCGGGGGTACCGGGTGGAGCGGCGTGCCACCATAAACTCTGCCCGCCCCCCCACCCTTCAGATCGTTCCGCCCCTGATGGCGCGTCAGCGTCTGGCTCGGAGAGAAAAGCGGCGGCTCTGTCCGAATTAAAGCAACAGGGTCACACATCGGTAAGGGACAGTGACAAAGTCCAAGAACTTGAAAGAAAATTACAGAAGTTAAGCTACAGAACAGAACTCTGCATTTACAATTACAAGAAGAGGAAACGCTGCTGGCAGCCCCGCCACACCCACTCCAGTCACCCTTATCAGAACCAGCTCTGCTTTTAGCTCAGTCCTGATGGAGTGGGGTGATTCGTGATGCCTTGTTAGAAGGGGACTGGCATGCTGCTGGAGCGTTGGCCTGCCCAGTAGTGACAACGAATGGGGGACACCTGGGAACTCAAGATCACAAGATTCTCCTCGGGGGGTCTGGAGACTCCTTACGAACTTTAGAACTCTGAACTGTCATTGTATGTTGTTCAACATCAACACTGGTATCAAAAACTTGTTCATGTAGTATCAGGTTCATTGTATGGTGTTTCAACATCGACACTGCTATCAAAAACTTGTTCATGTAGTATCAGATTCATTGTATGTTGTGGGTTCATTGCAATGTTTAGAACATAGCATGGTGAAACCTGTATTACATTCTGTATTGCACACTGTTGTTACAATTGCTGACACTTTTAAAACTGTAAGGATGGTTTTCTTGCTACACAAGACTGCATAAGATTGGAACATGGACTGACAGACTGGTTACGAGACTTGGGAATTTGGAAAATGGACTGATGATGGTTCTAAATCTACAAAGCTTGTAAATTACTGGGTGGCTGAAAGCTTTGTTGATGCATGGACTGGCAATGCTGATTGTCATTATGATTGTCATGATGGTATTGGGGTCTGTGTGGAAATGCTTTATGAATGCTATGATTCAAACATTAAAAGGAGTCTGGATTGTCCAAAAAAGAAAAAGGGGGAAAACCTGGTAGGAATTTTTTTGGGGGGGATCAGGGTTATGCACTGATCCTACAGGGTTTGGACAATCCAGGCTGGGTCTCTCAGCAGAAAACTGCCACGTGGTAATCCTGCCCTTTAGGTCACCTGGAAGGGCAAGAAGGAGGAAGTCAATCTAGTGCTTCCTTCCCGTTTGAATGCCTGGATGCGCTAACCACAAAGTAGATTTAGTTTGTTCACGCATACTAATGATGCAGACCTATCACAGCACTTCCGGGTGCGTGATAAGTGCCTTTAGCCAACACATTGTAAGCTTCCATGCTTAACTTGTGCCTTCTCATGTATTAAGAAAATCTTTGAACGAACGTTAGCACAGGTTCTGCTCCTATAAAAAGAAAAAGGGGGAATTGTTGGAGAATGGCTTGGAGACAAGGGTCCTGTGCCTTTAGCCAATAGATTGTAAGCCTGCATGCCTAAGTTGTGCCTTCTCATGTATTAAGAAAATCTTTGAACGAACGTTAGCGCAGGCTCTGCTCATACAAAAAGAAAAAGGGGGAATTGTTGGAGAATGGCTCAGAGACAAGGGTCCTGAGCCCACCGAGCAATTGTACGATCAGAGCCTGTTCTAAGGGCTGATGCTGGGCTTCACTAGGGTTTGCCTGCAGCTGCTCGCAGCTGCTGATACAGGAAGAATGTCAAGGACGCTTCAGCCCTGTGTACCGTGGTATGTCGAAAACAGGTTAAGGGGAATTAGGAATAGTGGTCTGAGAAACCCAGTGTTATGATAACGGTGGTCTGAGAAACATTGTGTTACGGTACTGTCGTGTATCGAAAACAAGTCAAGAGGAATCAGAAATAGTAGCATGAGAAACTTAGTGTTATGAGAAGCTTGTGCTGTAAGCTAACTGCAAGTAGGTGGACCGTGCGAATACGACCTTTAGAGCTTAAGCCAATCAGCTACTGACTAGTAGGCATAATAATTATCATTGTCTGTATAAATATATGTACCCTGGACCAATAAAGACACACGTTGATTGATGCTCTATCTCCCACACTGAACCCGTCTCGGCGTGTCGTTCGTCCGCGGCTCCGCATATGTGTATATATATATGAATATATATGTGTATGTACATCTACATATATATACATGCTTAAACATGTGGGTACATATATACAAGTATGGAAACTAGACTTAGGGATATAAGAAGTCACTCAGAGGCTACTTTCAGAGACTTTTAAACATGAACCTAAATACCTGAGCTTCTCCATATCTCTTAAAGAAGTAAGTGTACCTACCTATCTAAAGCACCGTCACTGCCAGCACCTAGGATGTCCCACTGTGTTCTCTGCTTCCAAGTACAATTCAGCTACAGGACAATCCAGTCTTGTAGCACTATGCAAAAATTTAGAAGGTTTCTGATCACAATCATAAAAGAAAATTTGAAATAAGGGATGTCACAAATGTTTGTTTCTGCTTAAAAAAAATAGTTTATCATGGCACACACAATGAGTAGGCAAAAACAAACCAGTAGAAAAACATAAGCAAATTAGCCCTTTTTCTGCACTGGTTGTGAAATGCAAGTGTTGCAGAAGGCAGATGGGATAAGGGGAAAAAATATGAGTCATTTCTCAGAATATGGAGCAACAGCAGGACAATTTCCTGGGAGGAAGTTGTATCCTGAGGGTTACTTGCACAGAAGGAGAAACCTTTTCAGGTGCAGCAATAGATAAAAATTCAATCTATCATTTAATTTCCTGATTTTTTGAGGCAATTAAAAGATATTTCTGAAGTTCCCTTTGACTTATCACAATTTTATTGCAGAGAATATTGCAAATATTTTTTGTTTCATTTTCATTCTGTTTATGAATGTGAACATTTTAAAAATGAACATTTGCTTAAGTTTACTAAAAGCCTTACAATAATTGTGTAATGACAAGAAAGGTATTTTGTTGACTTGTTTGTCAGTGATACAGTCGTTCCTATTCCATGTAGTTTTACTAACATCATATAATTTTACACACCAATAACCTGTTTAAAAATATGGATAGTTAGAAGGTAGTGGCTTCAAAGTTTCTTTCAAGAATTCATTTGGACCAACATCTTTACTCTCTGCTATGTCTTTAAAGCCATTAATTATTTCTACTTTTGTTATTATGATGCTCTTTAAAGCGCAATATTATTCTGAGGTCAACTTAGTTAATTTTAGGTTTTAAGCTGTTCCTGTGCTTGACTCTTATTAAGATGTTGGTAGCTATACAATGATCACATACCTGAAGTGTACAGACCTCATTCCCTCCTCTTTCTTCCATCCAGCCTCCACTCCAGGCCTAGAGAGTTAACATGCTAGTCAGAATCCTTTCAGTGGTCCTTGCTGTGACATGGCTGATTAAGCCTTGGGTTGCCAAGTGGCCAAATTTACCTTGCAAGTATGCCACTTTGTGTGCTTCCTTTCAAAATACTTCTTCAATAAAGGTTAATGATAGTGGTGATATGCTCTCCTGGCATTTAACAGTTTGGCCATTAGCTAGTGGGAAGACAAAGTTGTAGACTTAATGCACTTTAGTCTGAGCTTCCTATTAAGTGACCAGTTAAAGATTACTCTAAAGCCAAACAAGAACAAATTCTTCATGATGAAAAGCCTGGAATGTCTTCCAGAACGTTCTGAGGAACTGAACCACAGAAGTGGGGGGTACTTGGATTGGCAGGGATAACTTGCCCAGTTCCCATGAACAATTTGAATGAGAAGGTATTCAGTATCCAGCTAAGTAACTCTGACAGGAACTAGCCTTGACAGTAGTGAAAAATAGCATTTGCTATTCTTGATAAACTCTGGTCTGTCTCCTGTCTTGTCACCCTCAGAGGAGAACAGCAGAGACATAACCCATGCAATCCTAACATGGTCAGAAGCTCTGAGTCAGTTATGCACTTAGGCATTTTCTTCTCTTGAAGTCATTGTATAAATCTCATTGAATTCAGTAGGGCTTAAGCACATTCTGAATTGCTTTTCTACATTAGGGATTTAGGTGAATTGTATGAAAAAAACAATATTAAAATGTCCACAGTCCATTGATATTGATGCTTCTGCCCTGGATGGGGATGTCTTGTCGAAAAGACAAGATCATCTTAAGGGCCTAGAGTCATAAATGTTTATAAAAATTGTACTTTCTATAAAACCAATAAAATTGTTTTCAAGATCTTAATTCTCTGCCGACTTATTTTCTTATAATAATCATTAAGAGGAACAGATGGAGGTTTATTTCCAGTTCTTTATACCAGAAAGAAAGCATACAGACATTTAATTTGCAGACCAATCATCTTCTTCTTAACAGGTTTACTGATACATATTGTCAAGCTTTACTTTTTTCTCCTCCTACTTCACTCACATAAAGTGCTCTGTGTCTATTATAATGTAGATGTTCAAGGGATATTGTACTGTGGGAAAGATAACTTATTCTCTGTAACAGCTTTTGTATCTGGTATGAGATAATCTATATGCAAATAGTGAGACTGTTAACTATTGTCACCTCTGTTAAAAGAAACAATAGAAGAGAAATGCTACTTCTATTCAAGCGAATTTAGAGGAAAACCTATCCCAAAACTGGAAACATGATCTAAATCTCCAGGAATTTCAATTTATTCATTGTAATATATTAGCATATGGCAATAAAGTTCATTTGAATTTTGAAAAAAAATTCTAATATTTTATCTATCAAGTAGACAGCCTTTGTGTTATAATCTTCTGACTCATAAGAAAGGGTTGAATATTTGCAACAGTAAAATAGAACACTTGATGCTGAATGAAAAATTATATAACCAATGTTGTCTGGCAGGACTTAACCTCACATGAAAATGTGCACAGCAACTTAAAAGTTTTGCAGGCCAAACAAAAAAGAGATAAGTGCCCAAATGAATTTAAATCAGAGGAAGTATGTCTTGTAGCAGCAACTGATATTTTTGACATGGATGAAGGGAAACATTGCAGATCCAGTGAAGTTTAAAATTCAGGAGAGTACTCACCAAGATAATGAAGTCAGGATTAAAAGACAAGAAAAATGAGAAGACAGTAAATTAACACATT
Organism: Tyto alba; assembly: GCF_018691265.1. Classification (NCBI taxonomy): domain Eukaryota; kingdom Metazoa; phylum Chordata; class Aves; order Strigiformes; family Tytonidae; genus Tyto; species Tyto alba. Next base: position 33,868,875 of record NW_024881276.1, on the reverse strand, counting down.
CAAACGAGACCAAATTCTTAAAGGTGGCATCAAGATTCCAGAATTTTGCCTGAATTTGAATGATCTTGAGAATATTTTATGATTTATACTCAACCTAGAGAAAGAGCTATCATTTAACCTTCTAAAATACACGAAATAATTCAAGTTATTGTTATATAAGAATCCAAATCAATATGTAAGGCCCTAAGACATTGCCAAAATTTGCATGAAACTCAGCACCTGGTGAAGTCAGTTGTAAAGGAATTTGGTGGGGCAGTCACTATTCATTTTATATGCTATATGTGCATGCTGATCTAGATGTAGACAAAATAATTTGACCAAAACATCTATCCTAATCGGCAAATTAGATTTGATGAAAATTACATACTACACCTGCAAATGTTAACATTAGAGTTGGTGGGTTTGGTTGGTTTTTTTTTGTTTGTTTGTTTGTTTTTTTGTTTGTTTGTTTGTTTGTTTGTTTTGTTTTGTGTTTTTTTTTTTTTTCCCTTGAAATTAGATTTTGAAAAAAAAAAATGTTTTGGAAATCAAAAAGTATTTGTTGACTGTTCTAAGTGGCAGATCTGCGTTCAGCTTGTTCCTTCAGATCAACCCTATATCTCAGTTTCATGGAAGTTAATATAACTGCAAGACTAGCAAGACTTCATAAATAAATAATTTCCTACCCACTGGGCCACACAAAGCAAGAAAGTGCACAGCTCTGTAACCCAGTGGCTACGTTCCCCTGAATGATCATAAACCTAGATTTAAAAATGTCTTTTATCCAGTGACTTCTTGGCATAAAATACATAAACAGGCATAAATTATGTAAACAACCATTGTTCTATCTAACACTCTGTGCCTTAGTTTCAATCTAGAAAATTAGGATTGCTGGTTCTTCCTTATGCTATGGAGTTGTTTTGAAAATAAACTATAAATACTTGTCTAAATTCATAGTTTCTTCATATAAAGCTACAATATTTACACTCAAAGCTGTCATGCAGCATTTTCTGTGTGTTGAATAAACTATGTGCTTCATTGACTATTTTAAGAGATATGTTATTCCTTTTTCATTACTCCCAAATTTCATAGGAAGGGTGGGATAAATAAATAAATATTAAATATCTAAAAGAAAGAATTGCACAGGTTTTACTGTGAATTTCATTGTTCTAAATGCATTGGAATGATAAATGTATTTTCCCAGATTGTTGCAAAAGCACATTCAGACCATAATCTTAATTCTGTGATAAAGCTGTTCACAAACATCTCATAGTGATGGATGTAAGACGTGTCAGAAGCTCCTTTCCTCACATCAAGAAACATTATCAAATTTATCATACATCCAGTATTTTGTTTTAACTGAACTATGAAAAGGTTATAATAATTCACTTCCTTTAGGAGTTTGCACAACATTTTGAAGACAAATGCATGGCACAGTGACAAAAAAAATTAACAACCATTTCAAAATTGACTCAGTATATGGATATATAATTAACATGAGTTACAGCAGAGTTGTTCACCAACTCAGTGAGGTTAAGATACTTAACAGCATGAAAAACTTTAAATATATCACCCTGTCATGATGCAGGAGTGGTGGGCAGAATTTCAAATACACAGCTCAATCTTGACTCTGATGAGGCCAGAATTTCTTTTCCTGAGTGTAAAGCATCTTCAGGTCAGTCTGGTCTTACCTTACTCTCAACATGCAGAAGAGTACTGAACATGGTCCAGCTAATCACTTCAAATATATCAAGTTTGGAGACACCACAGATGTTCTTACACCAGCTCATTTCCTCTTTGTATCTCTGATGGAAGATTGTGGTTGTGTGCCACAGTGCCTTAGAAATCACCTGAACAACAGCTCATGTCACGTGTCACAGTGAGAGCACTTCCTCTTTTCCTTATAAGAAGCAAATCTCATGTATTTTGGATACAACAGGTGTGTACAGAGACAAGTATGTTATAAGAAATTCAGAAATTGTCTGTAATGTAAGCACATTTTTGAAAAGTGGATAAAGTGCATGATAATATTAAGACAGATTACCATGCCACAACTACAAGGGAATGTGGTTTGCACAAGAGAGCCCCCTAACCATTGTTGAACTGTAGGCACCTGAGAAAACAAATGCATTGAAAAAAATGGAAACACAGAATATAGTGTTCTACTTTTTGAAAAAAATATGTATCAGCTACAATCTACAACATAAAAGGTCTTGACTCTACCCTCCTTTGGGCCAGCTGAATATTATTTTAACCTGGATAGATTCAGAAGAGAAATGAGATAGGAAGACCAATTCATTTTACAATTTCTCCAGATGTCACGGAGTGTCCTCAGCTGCAAGAAGGACAGTTAATTGCCATCAACATGTCTTAATACCTTTACAGAAATCATCTGTTATTTACCACAACAAGGCAAATTGTCAGGAGACTTTCTAATCTGCAAAGGCAGGTGACTTCGCCCTACTTCCACCTTGTGTGGGTTCCTGACCACCAGGTTGATGAGTAAATGAGTAAATTTCCTTATTTTTTTAAACAAACAAACAAAACCCCCAAAATAACCTGAATGAAAAGAGAAGACCTAGTAGGGAAATAGTCACTCTTCTAGTTCCAGAACACCTTAGATTTGAGAGAATACAACCAAGTATTTCCCTCTAATATTTCCAGTGATGCAATATACTTGAAAAAGAATATATCTGTAGAGGTATGTTAATATTTCTTTTTTAATTAATTGCTTTCCAGATGGAAAGCAGTATTTTTACTATCTGTTCTGAATGTCTGTAAATAGTGCAGTCATTTTGTTACCAGCAAATTGTTATCTAAAGCCTGGAAACAAACGAAAAGATGTAAGAGAAAAAAAAATATTTTTTCTTCATTTTTCTTTCATGCAGCTGCAGTATTAACAAGACAGGCAAAAAAGCAATAGCGTGAATGGAAGTAGAAATGTGACCAAGAACACAGGAGGCACATAACAACATGATGTAGCTGGAAACATACTGTTCTAGCATGTAAGTTATTATAGTATTTGTCTTTTTTTAAATCCTTAAAATACCTTTTTCATCCAATTCATCCTTGGAAGATAGAACCCAAAAAAATTCAACCAGATGCTGTACAAAATTCTGTAAAAAATGTTTGGCTGATATGAAGATTAAGAAAGCAAAACTCTACTGTGTATTCAAAACTTTTATTGTCAGGATATATTGAGAGATTTATGCATATGTTCTAATTTTCTAGGAATAAAACCTAGATTAAAATTTGTTTGACCCTAGGTAAAATGCTTGGAGCAAAAATCATGGATCATTAATAAAATATACTTATACTTGCAACTGTTGTGTATAAAATACTTAAACTACCCTTATTTATATAGGATGTGCATATCCCAGGAGATGTAATTAATAAGTCCATCTTTCACCATTTGGATGCTTCAGTTTTGTACCTTTCCCCTCTTATCATTATCTTTAAAGATGCTTTGAAAGAAATAAATAGGGGTCAACCTGCAATTTCTGAGTAAAAATTTAAATGAGGCTGTGAAGCTGCAAGTCTATATGAATATGTAAATTGCTCTTCCAGCTTCCTCTCAACATAAATGTAAAAATAGATATTCAATATCTGCCATTAATCAAAAGCTTTATATATTTTCAAATGTTTGGACTAATTAAAATAATTCATAACAAGCTAAACACATATCATTGATAACTGCAAATATTTTAACTTCAGTAATTCCATAGATCAAAGTTATCACTAATTCTAATTAGGTTAAATCATATCAGCTTTGATAATTGTGGCCCAGTAAATATTATTATACTTGTCATTGCTGGGGTCAGGCATCAGGCTGTGCCAGTTCCTGGGGGTGTCTGGGCTGCCCTTGTCCTGAGCGGGGCTGAGCTGGGGTCACCAGTCGCCCCGTGGCCAAGTGCCCATTGCCCAGCCTGTCTGAGCTCCAGCTCTGCCAGTGCCCCAGGGGAAGGGGCTGACAGACTCAGGCAGTTCCTGCCCCACAAATGGCCCTGGGGGTCCAGGGGGGCTGTGGGCAGCTTTCACACCTTCCCTGGGAGGAGGGGGAAAGGGATCAAGCAGGGATGCATGAAATTAAAGGAAAATATACAGAAAGACAAAAGGACCCCAGGACTGAAGAGGAAGGGACTCCACTGCCAGCAACACACTCCTGATGAGAGCTCAGGGTGGTGGCCATGGAGATAAAATGCCCATCCCTCTCAAGACTTTCTGTAGAAGACTGAAGCACCAGCCTCAGCCTCAGGCCACGGGGACATTGGGCCACCAGAGACAAATTATAGGTGCTGGAAAGATTTTTTGAGACTCAGCAGTGATTTTAAGTGTGTTGTTACTGAAGCTTTACTTAATGGAATAGAAAGGACTGTTAGGGACAGCTGAAACATTACTTGGACAGGCAGTGAATTCTTGTCTCCATACATACAGTGTGTTCCCTGTGGCCTGCCAGAACATGAGCATATGTTCACTAGCACTCAAGGAAATTATGTTGTTGTCGTCAGGTTCAGTTAGCTGAGTTTAAACTACCAGATCTCAATTTAGATGTGATAAAGTAGGGCTAGTCTCTAAGTGATTCACAGCAAAACTGAACTTATGTTTCTGAACCCATAAGATGTGCAATCTCATTTATTTAGAATTGTCATACACAGGATTTAAGTCCCTGATATTTTCTAGTCTTTTTTGCAATACATCTTTTTAAAGACATTTTTTTCAGAATATTTTCAAATTACAACTTGTACAGTGATTAGTGAAACAGTGTTAACTAATCTCTGTCATGTCATGCTTTTTAAGGGATTTGTTCTACTGCTTTTACATAACAAGTGAAACATAAATAAAATAAGTTTCCACTTAATGTGTATTAACAGTACTATTACTTCACTGAAAAATCCTTATGATACTGTTTATCTTTGACACCACTTATTCCTTCATATCAGTTACGTTGGGTAACGTTTCTAAATTACACTGTCTAAATTGGTTTACTGTAAAATAGTTTTTAATTAATTTCTTTCTCACTGTCACATCTATTTATTTGTGTTTCTCAATTTTCTTTACACTGTGTAAACCAAGGCTAATATGTTTGACTTTTTTTATAAAACAGCCAGACTAAATTCCCATATTCTCATAGTTTTGTCAGTGTGATTTTTTCCCCAACACTCATGTTATTAGTTATGAATGTCAATAGGTTAAAGTGATGCTGAGACCTCTGAAGTGTACATAAATGTGAAGCTTATTTTGTAAACAGAAAAAAGTCACTATTACCCATGAAAATATTTCAGGGGAACCGGCATCCTACATGCCACATGAATATATATTTGGTTATTAAAACTTTCACATTAATTATCTATCAGTCCTCATTATGAGACCTCTGTGAAAAATTGTAGAATTAATTCAATTTTTAAAAAATCCTGTAAAAAAGGAAAAAAAGAGCTGTAAAGGCATTCATTTTTAAGAAGTATAATATAAGAATTACTTGGCCATTTATCCTCTTAGGTTGTTAATCATACACATAACTGGTCTTATCTGAGTAGACTTACTAAAACAAAACTCCTGAAGATTCTGTATGAGGATAAACTCGGTGAGTTATGTCAGTAAAAATGCAGTTATAATCTGAGATAATACAAAAAATAAAAGTCAAACTTGGGTTTTTGTACCAATCAACATATCTACTCATACATAATGTGTCAGATATGACATCTTTTCCTAACACTTCTTAATAAAGTAGCTAAATTCATTTAACTGTTATAAATCTAACTCCTGTGTATTTATTTTTTTGTGCTATTTGCTCCACTTCCACTTGTTATGAAGGTAAGACAAAAAAAACCTGCAAGACTTTATGTTAAAATAGATGTCAACAGTGAGTGAGAAGGACACAGAATAGACAAAAATTTGTGAAATCAAGCAACAGCTTTTCTAATTTTGTTGTATTACTTCTGCTCTTGCAGATCTACCCAAGCAGACAGACATGCACACTCATATCCTTCTCTTGCATCTCAGCTTTGTGGGATACTTTAGTACTGATGAACTGTGAAACCTTCTCCTAGGAGACACCCTTAGCATGTGAGTCAAATACACCATCTTGCAATGAGCTATAGATATAAAACTGGATCTTCCCAGAATACTTGAGAAAAACTCTCATGAGGTGACTTTTTGTGAGATATGTAGAGGAAGTGACTTCTGCAACAGATGCTGATTTCCACTTTCTTCCTGAATTTGGTTTCCTCAGCTTCACTGCTCATAACAGCCATCAGGAGGCCTCACTGGCCAAGTGAATGATTTGTTCTTCTCCCCAGACAACAGTTAAGATGCCCAGGAAATGGATACTGTTTTAGTCAAAGGAATAGTAGTGTTCAGGGAATCAGACTGGGATAGAACAAAGTGCTTTATGATGAGGAGAAGCTGAAAGCTGGGTTTTACAAATTTTCTGAGATAAGAAAACATTCACCTTATTTCTTCTTCTGTAAAGAGCAAAGCAATAATCCTCTACTTCCTAATATTCCTATTCATTGAATTATAGAATGATTTGAGTTGGAAGGGATCCCCAAAGATCATTTAATTTCAACCCCCCTGTCACAGGCAGGGATGTCTTTCACTAGAACAGGTTGCTCAAAGCTCCATCCAGCCTGACCTTGAATGCTTCCAGGCAGCAGGCATCCACAGCTTTTCAGGGTAACCTGTTCCCAGTGTATCGTCACCTCCATGATAAAAAATTTCTTCCTAATGTCCAATGTAAACATACCCTCTTATAGCTTGAAATCATTGCCTCTTGTCTTGTCACTACAGGCCCTGGTAAAAAGTCTCTCTCCATCTTTCTTACAACACCTCTTTAAGTATCGAAAGGCCACAGTAGGTTTCCCCAGAACCTTCTCTTCTCCAGGTTGAACAACCCTAACTCTTTCAGTCTTTCTTCACAGGAGACATGTTCCTGACCTCTGACCATTTTTGTGGTCATCTTCTGGACGTGCTCTAACAGGTCCACGACTTTCTTATGCTGGGGACCACAGAGCCAGGATATGAATGGCTTTCTAGGCTGCAAGCACACATTACCGGCTCATACTAAAATTTTTGCCTACCAGTATCCCCAAGTCCTTCTTCACAGTGTTACTCTCAATTCATTCATGCCCCTGTCTGTATTAATACTGGGGATTTCCCTGACCCACATGCAGGAGCTTGCACTTGGCTTTGTTGAACTTCATGAGATTTGCATGGACCCACACCTTAAGCCTGTCAAGGTCCGTCTGGATGGCATCCCTTCCTTCAAGTGAATCAACTGCACCACTCACCTTGGTGTCATCCACACACTTGCTGAGGGTACATTCAGTTCCACTCTGTCACTGCTGAAAATATCAAATAGTATTTGCGCCAGTATGGACCCTTGAGGGATACCATTTGTTGCTGGTTTCCACTTAGACATTGAGCCACTACCACTCTTTGGATGTGACAAACCAGCCAATTCCTCATCCAACTAACAGTTCATCCCTCAGACCCATACATCTCCAATTTAGCAGCAAGAAAGTTTTGTGGGACTGTATCAAAGGCCTTACAGAAATCAAGGTGGATGATATTCACAACTCTTCCCTTGTCCACTGCATTGCAGAAGGCGACTAGAATAATCAGGCATTATTTGCCCTTGGTGAAGCCATGTTGGCTGTGTTTAATCACCTCCCTGTCTTCCATATGTTTGAACACATCTTCCAGGAGGATCTGTTCTATGATCTTAAGGGCATGGAGGTGAAGATAACTGGTCGGTAATCCATACTTTAATATTAATACCAGTACCTATAATCCCTTCAATTTAAACAGAAATCTTTATGAGAATGTCATAAAGAGCTCCTCAGTCACTGCAAGTCACCTGAGGATGAGATGCAGTCAATTAGGAGATAAAACCCATCCCAGAAAGACAAACAAAGGACAGCAGAGACTTCACAATCTCAACTTCTTTCTATGTCTGTACTATCAAAATTGACAAGAAAATCTATGTCTAACACCATAAAGTCCTCTTCTAAATCTACTGCTGTTTGCACCTGTACCAATCAGTCATTACTGCCTTTATCATTTGGTGGAAGGATTTTAATACTTGTCTTCCTCATTCAAACCCTGGGATCATCCTGGGAGAAGGGGACTGACAAATAGTTCTTCACTTCTAATTTTATATCCTAGAATGCCATCTTGTTGTTTATATTATCGTGTTTTCCTACTTTCCTGTTGGCTTAATGAAGCAAGTGAAAGGCAGTTGTTTTCAATGAGAAAATGACTCAGAATCCTCTGCTGTCCACTTTGTAGATCCTACATTATATTGCAAAATAAGTAGTGGCACATACAAGATATTTAAAATACATCTTGAAGGGAAATATAATCTCACAAAAGCAATCATTAAGAGCTGTATTAATTTTAATGCCAAACAGGTTAGGAAATTTTAATGAAATAAGATAATTTACCCAGTCTTAAAAGGTAATGTTGAAGTATTTTACTCCTAGGGCCTTTAGTAAGTGTACTGGTTGTTCAATATCTCAAATTCTCTGGCTCTAAAAGAATGGCAACAAGTAAATGAATTAGGGTTTTCTTTTTTGTTAGAGACAGGTAATGGATTAGTACAACTTGGCAAGATGCTTCAGGACCAGACGGTCCACCTTAAGCTGGACAATTTTAGAGAAATAAACTGAATTTGGTGTTATAGCAGCAAATAAAACATTTTAACTTGAACTATTTCAGTAATCAATATCTAATCTGCACTCACAGTGCTTTTATTTTAGTTAAAAAGTAAAAGGATGAAAAGGTAGAGTGTTTTGTAGTCAAAGAAGGAGCTTCAGGTTTGTTACTTTGTGTCTGCTTTGCCACAGAAAATTCTGGTTTCATGTTTCTAATACTGACAAAATAAGGCAATCCATCTTTCCTACTGAGTTATTTATTTCTTTCTAAACACCAGCCTTATTTTATCAGGCCATTTTTTAAAGTTTCAATTGACCTCATTGACCATGCCCTAAACTATTATCATTCTTTCAATGACTACGTTGGCATTGTGTGTCTCAGATATTCAGAAGCATTTGCACTTCACCACCACACTTTGTTCTCTGTATTGCAGCAAAAACTCATAACATGACAAATAAAGCTGTAAGACGTGTCCATATTGCTGCATTAAAGCATGGCAAATTGCAGAAAAACAACACGCTAGTTAAAATAATAAGGCACTTCATAAAAGTTGTAGTTAGTCTATGGAGATAGAATACTTTCCATTGAGCACATTTTGTGTTGTTGCTTTTAGAGTTCCAAATTAGGTGAAAGAGGAAGAGGCATTTTGTTATTAGCAAAATGATTGCAGACTGAACTTCATAATTATGAATGAGTATTTCAGGGTTTACTTATCTAATGCTTGTACACTATATCAGTATTTGAGACAGTTTTCTATTTCAGAGTCCGCATATGGAAGTTGAGAACATATAAAAATGCATCTCTAAAGGTCTGGGAATCATTATATTTATTTATTTATACATTTACGTATTTTTACCAGAATAAAATAATTGGCCTTTGTTTTGCATGGCCAGGAAACTGCTATTAGTGTATTGTTTAAATAAAACAAACATGTATACCCAGTAGAACTTTTGCTTACAAGCAAATATCCTAGAAAATGTTTTTCTCATGTTCAGACTGCACGGCCCATTTACAAATGAGGAACTGAAGTTAACAGCTACTTACAGCAGTAAATGTGTATTAAGCAAGGTGAAAAATACACAATATGCATTACTCTCACCTAATTATAATTTAAGCTTTTGTCTGTTGTCTTATCTGAGAGCTATAAGAGAAATTTAAAGATATTGTTCAAGGACTGCATACTTGGGATTGTCTATGAGAAAAGTTTTCTAAAATAAAGATGCTGAAAAGAGAATTGAACCCCAATGGTTCAATCTAGGGAAGAATTCACAATGTAATATGAAGATGTATAATATTAATAGAGCACATATATAATTATTACAATAGAATAGTTGTGTCAACCCATAGCAATACCTACATTTTATAAGTTAATTTTTACAATAGAAGAGGAAATATTTGGAGGGAATGCTTAGATCTTGAGGTTTCCATTTGGCTTTTGAAATATTCCTAAAATGTCTGTTCATGGGTGAAGACTGTTGCTGGCACAGTTAATTTGTTTTTAATATAGTTTAGACACTATACAATTTTTAACAAAGCAAAACACATTTCCTGTTACTATCATTGTGGATTTTAAGGACATAGACATTACTTTGTCTTTATGTACAGATCTATATAGATAGTTTTACAATAACAGAGATTAACTCTGATACCCATTTTTATACTAGTATTTGGCAAACACTTCATCTTTTGGGTTATTTCTTTAAAATGGGTTTTTAAATTTCAAGTATCATTATTAGGAATATTGAATTTGACATATAAGAGAAATATTTTGTGGACTATTCATTCATGTATAAAAATTAAGACATACAGATTTATCAGAGATAACAACTGGGTTTGGAATTTTTCTCTGGGCTTTATATTTGATATTGTGATTTGCCATTCCCAATTTTTTTTTTAATTACTGTTTTAAATTTATGTAGACCCTGATGTACTGATGCGCAGTTTTCTGGAGCAAAGCTGATTGATTCTTTTTATTACAACAGTCTTATTGGTTAGATCTAATGGAGAGATCACTGTAAGATCAGAATCATGGTTGCAATCTTAAAAAGACTATTTAACCAATATTTGACATTAAGATATTTTAATATCTTGTAGATATTAATATCAATAACCAATATAGCCTAGGATGAGTTCATATTTGAACATTTTATATATTTGCAATTATCAAATTATGAAAAAGGATTGCCTGCAGAAAAGCAACTCAATTTAATGGCATTCACAGAGTAGAAACTGTATGTAGCTAAAATTTGTCTAAGCTGCAATCTTATTATATAGTCACTGAACATGTAATTACGCCATCTATTATTATAATTGCTTTGTCCTCTGAAGACAACTGAAAATAATTAATAAGACTGAGGAAAATTATACTTTAAAAACTCTTATGTGGCACACCGAGATGAGGAAATCCTTCCTTTTAAATCCTTATAGAATAATACCGTCTTCACTGTTTTAGTACAGGGGAAGTTATAATATTGTAACCAGTATATTGAAAAATATTTCTAACAAAGCCATTTTTAACTGTTTCTAAATAAAACAATTTGCCTGTTAATTTGCTGGTTTTGTATCAAATTTGATGGTTTTGATAAAGCACTGCCAACCTCATAATTGGAAATCACAATGAATTTTTATTGGGTTGGTATTAAAAGGGATTTGAGACATTTTAGCTTAAGTCTTCATCCAGGCTGTGATACATTAATTTCTATTTCCAAGATTCTAGTCCTACTGTTGAGGAAACCTAGAAGATTCAATTTGGATCAACAGTAGAAGAAAAAAAAAAAAAAAACAAAAACAAAAACCTTTTTTTCCCAAAAAACTTTTCACTGTTCATTGTTTTCTTTTATGCCACTTATGCTCTTTCCCCATGACCAGTCAAATCTTTCTGTCACTGTGTGAGGTCATTATTTTCCCATAACTACATGTAATTTCCCTATATTCAATCTCATTTCTACAGCCAGCTCTTCAAACATGCACATTTACTGACTATTAAACACATTTTAAATCTTTTCAGGAAACAAGGTGAAATCTTCAATATTGCCTTTACCAACAAAATCTTAATTTTCGATCCTTTTTTTTTTTTTCCCAGAGGACATTTACATTTCAGTAGAAAGTCTCACAAAATTTTACTTCCAACAAGCTGTTTCAAGAGGTAGTCTGAATGGTACTTCATATTTTTAATTTTTAATTAACATTGCTAACCATTAAGGGTTATCAAATTTCTATTCTTTCAACTGTATCTTACCTCCCTCACTGAATTAAGACCACAGAATGTGTTCAGGGGTTGCAATATGCAAAGGCACAGGACACATGAAGGAATATTAAAGGAATCCTGCCAGATATTTCTGCACAGAACACATAATGGAATATTAAAGGAATCCTGCCAGATATTTCTCTGGTAAGTGGCACTGAAATGCCATAGACTTCTATTGACCCTTATCATCTTCCATTCATTGCGTTACATTGTGCAATAACACTACTATTAACCAAGATGTGAGCTAGTTTGTGCACAATTTATGTTCCAACAGTTGTAATAAAATGGGCACATTTTTTTTGATCCAATGTACTTATATTTCATACAAGTAGAAAATGATTATAATAATATATATCAATGATGATCTTCACATAAATATAAATTTAGCTACAACTTTACTATATCATTAGCCATAAAAACTTCTAGAGCACTGAGGCAATATGAGCTACCAATGGGCAAGCAATACAGGAGTGTACCTTCAGGGGATAATTTCAGCAAACCATTACCAGCTTTACTTTCATTAACTCAGTCAAGCAAAAATCAACAATCATCTTGGTCTTGCTTTATTGAGAAGCATTATAATCCATGATAAAATAACTTAGTTCATTCTTAAACAATACATACAATGTGTATGCTAGAGTGACTGTGACCTTATGAAGTTCCTTCCTAGCATAGCAATGACACCATTTGCACTTGCAGCAGTTTTTCCCTTAGAAATTCAAGATTAACCTCTTCAATAATTATCTACATGTCCTGCAAGTTACTCTGTTATTATGAGCTCATTTTGATCTTATTGCCACCTTTATATATCCTGTTATTACTATGCAATGGGTAAATGTGTGAATTCATATTTGCCATCCATAAAACACCATCTGTCAAAGGGAGAGACAAATGCACACTGTATAATACAATGGAGACTTTACTCAAACTGGTATGCTATATTTTCCTAATAAAGTATTCTAATGGCATTATTCAGGTATATACATTTATGATCTGGATTTTGTCAATAACTAAAGGAACTTTACTATTTTATTTGTTCTGTCGTGTGTCAGAGCAGTTGCATAATCACAGTGTACCATAACAAGACCACTGCAAATTTATTTATGCTAAAATATTTCATTTTAATTCTGGCCAACAGTCTTGTATTCATGTCAAGCACAATCAGCTTTCAGACCAGACAATGTAAACATTACTTTTGGTATACAGTTGTGTTAAAACTTTCTGTAATTCCTTGACTAGAAACTTTATTTTGTGTAGGCTGTTGTGGGAACATCAATATGCTGATAGTTGGTGTCTGATTAGGGATTTATTCATTTGGAACTGATTCAAGTGAGGGTAGAGAGAGGAAAACATGATCCAGTTTATCAGTCTGGCAAAAAAAAGAGTGAATAAAGTACACAACAAAGAGAAAAAACAAATAGCTAAAGTGGAGAATATGTGCTCGAATTATGCTAAGTAATCCTGCTCCAAAGTTTGCAGACTGAAAAACTGTAACTTGTTTATATTGTATGAACACTAAAATTTAGTCAGCTCTTGATTGCAGTCATTGGATGTCTGTACTTTTTTTTCTTCCTACATGGGCATTAATTTAATTCAAAGACTACAACCGTAGTACAATATCACTCCATTTAGTCAAATTACTGTCACTTCCACCTTGTTCATCCTTTGTGTCTGTTCATTAATGAAAAATAAAACACACACTCTTAGCTCTTAGAAAAATGTCAGTGTAACTGACAACATACGTAGCTGTAATGATTTTCTTCCAATTATCATTTGTAAGTGGGAAAAATAATTTACTCTCAGAATGAACCTTTAAATGTGATATGTTAGTTTGTGGAAAAGGCAATGAGCTGATGATAGCAGCATCTTGCAACTTCATGGGTGGCACTGTGTTGCCACGAGTGGAAGGACAGTTGTCCTTTCTGCTGGAGGTCACAGAGTTTGGGAATTTGTCAGGCCTCCACCACCGCAGACCCTCCAGCTTAGTCAGACACTTATGGCTTCGATGACATCCAGGGAATGGGGCTACATGACCTCCTGAGGTCACTTTCTCTCCCATCTGGGTATGACTTTTAAGATGGACACAGAACTGTGAACTGGTAAACATTGCTCAAGCATTTTTCTGCAATACACTTTTGACTGTAGGCTTCTCAAATGTAAGTAGTCAGAACAAATTTTGATTGTGAGAAACAAGCCCACGTATATATAAAAAAAAGGTTTTATTTGGGACAAAGTCAGTGGAGCAAAGAATACAGAGCTGGGCTCAATGGCTCGTCCTCTGGAGCCAAAGGGGCTCCCTTTTATTGTATAAAACGTTACATATTCGTCTACTCTAATACATATGCATCACTACTCCAAGGATAGGGAGGGAATATTACAATTAGTTCTGAAAAATCATTAATACATCCCCCCACCTCAAATAACTCCTCCTGTCACGCTTGCGCAGTGTTTCCTGGTGGTCGTGGGCAGAGGTCTTCAGATGAAGGCTCGTAGTCTTCTTCACTGTGTTCACTAGCTGACCCTTACTTCTGCGCAAACTCAGTCCTGTAGTCAGGTACACCTTGTCCTTCAAATCTGGGCTAATTTGCAGCTCCTTTGTCTTCATGGCTCAGTGGTTTTAATTCCTCTCTTATCTCAAGGACAAGAGATACCAGAGATGGCCCATCCTGTTCTTTCACATTCCATTGCAAAGGAGTTACCATCCTTTGATATGGAACATCTGGTGAGCATCCCAAGGGGGGGCTGTTGTGTTAGTGTTTCCTCAGATCAATTCCCCCCTTTTCTTTTCCCAGTAGTAAATTCTTTTACTTTTCTTAAAATTTGGATTGTCGTACTAATAAAAGCTTAAGCCTAACTCAATAAAAGTAATTGTTTAATTACTTTTAACGAAAGCAAAATTATTCTGTTATTTATCAGATGATTATTTTCAGTACCATAGAAAAAGCAAATGAATTAGAAAATTATACATATGGACATTATACATATGGGCAGATGACATCAGCCTATCATGGTTGATAATTTACTGTCAAACTTCAAACACTGGGAAAGAATCCTGTTTGTCCTGGTCAGGTTCTCATTCAATTCTGTGTAGCACTTAAATTTATCTCCCTTAAGTGATGAAATTGCCTTTCTCCTCAAATGACTGATTTTATTTTAACAGCATAAAATAATATATATATACTGCTTTCTAATTTATTTATAATTTTACTGTATACAGGTGCCCTGGGGCGGGCGGGGGCTGGCGGGCGGGGGCTGTGGGGGGAGGCCGGGGCCGCCCCGGGACGGACACATCTGGTTCCAGCCGGCTCCAACCCACCCACCGCAGGGCACGGGTGGGCCCCGCAGCCGTGGTGAGGAAGGGCAGAACGCTGCTGGGGTGTGAGGGATGAGGGGAAAACGGCCCAGTGAGCACCAAGGTGGAAGGAGGAGGGGAGAAGGATCTCCAGGCACCCAGGTGGGGATCCCCTGCAGTCCCTGGAGAGACCGTGGTAGAGCAGGCTGTCCCTCTGCTGCCTGTGGAGGATTCCACACTAGAGTGGGTAGATAGATCATGAAGGAACTGCAGCCTGAGGAGAGACTACACTGGACCAGGTTTATCCTGAAGGACTGCAGCCTGTGGAGATGACTCATGCTGGACCAGAGGAAAAGTGTGAAGAAGAAGGAGAGATAGAGAGGAACTGTCATGGAGTGATCACAACCCCACATTCCCTATCCCCCTACACTGCTCAGGGACGGGGAGGTAGAGGAGTTTGGGATAAAGAAGTGAAGTTGAGTCTGGGAAAAGGGAAGAAAAAGGAAGGTGGTGTTTCAAGTTGTCTTTGTTTCTTACCACCTAAATCTATTTTGTAAATAAATTAAATAATTTTTCCCCAAATTGAGTCTGTTTTGCTTATGAAGGTAACTGGCAAGTGATCTCTTTCTTGGTCCATGGACTTTTCCGTAATTTTTTCTTCCTTGTCTTTTTGGGGAGGGGGAGTGCAAGAGCAGATGAGTGGGCATCTGGCAGCCAGCCAAGGACAACCTACCACAACAATTTACAGCAGAAGTTGGTAAAGATGGAGAATCATCACTAAGTAAAAAAAAAAAAATCTATTCCATTTTTAAACCAATCTATCTTTTCAAAAATAGTGTAACTTGAAAATCAAAGGTTTATTAACTAGCTTACTAATAAGCATAAAATTCTTGGTAATGAACTAGTAATGGTAATGAGTTTAAACATTTGGAATCATTGCATGAGATCATAGGATGGATTTTGAGGCTAAAGATTGAATAAGATTATCTTGAAAAATCAAGTAATATTGGTTTTCTAATAACAATACAAACTTCTTAATATTAACAAAAGATGGATAGGGAACAATACACAATTAGCACTCTTAGAATGGGAGTAACTTAATAATCACTCATTACACTTAATAGTCACTTAATATTCACCTTGAAAGTCTGTAGTTGTGAGCAGTCATATTAGGAACATAGCCATAGAAATGTATTTCTAATTGGTCTTGATTGATAATTGTTGAGGATGCATAATGTTCTGTAAAGATTTCAGTAGACCAAGTCCACAATCCAAAAATCCAAGAGTTTGAGAAGAACAACTCAATTGTTCGCTCCAAAATGAATGTTATAAACTTCTCTGATATTAAACATAGTGGAATCCCAGATGATAAATGAGTGAATCTGGATATTACAGGCCCTGTGGAGCATGTTAAGGATCTCAGTACAGAGCACAGAGTAGTAAGTCTCACAGTAATTGGAGGGCCAACATCCGCCATTTATTGGCAGTTTGGCACCTGTCTTGCTGGATGCAGCCTGGTTCCTGTATAGTCACATCAAAGTTCATGACTCATGCTCTCTAGTGCTTGCTTCTAAGGGTCTCTTTGCTGGAACATGCCACAGCAAGGCATCCAGATCAGCAGACACAGCGTGAAGCCACCTCAACAGCACTGCCCAAAATGTATTCTCCAAGGTGAGAGCCCTAAGAAATGTAGGACAGACAAGCTGTCTGGGGTGTAGCTGAGGGCCAGGCTGCGGAGCTGCGGACGAACGACACGCCGAGACGGGTTCAGTGTGGGAGATAGAGCATCAATCAACGTGTGTCTTTATTGGTCCAGGGTACATATATTTATACAGACAATGATAATTATTATGCCTACTAGTCAGTAGCTGATTGGCTTAAGCTCTAAAGGTCGTATTCGCACGGTCCACCTACTTGCAGTTAGTTTACAGCACAAGCTTCTCATAACACTAAGTTTCTCATGCTACTATTTCTGATTCCTCTTGACTTGTTTTCGATACACAACAGTACCGTAACACAATGTTTCTCAGACCACCGTTATCATAACACTAGGTTTCTCAGACCACTATTCCTAATTCCCCTTAACCTGTTTTCGACACACCATGGTACACAGGGCTGAAGCGTCCTTGACATTCCTCCTGCATCAGCAGCTGCAAGCAGCTGCAGGCAAACCCTAGTGAGGCCCAGCATCAGCAGCTAGAGCAGGCTCTGATCATACAATTGCTCGGTGGGCTCAGGACCCTTGTCTCTGAGCCATTCTCCAACACCAGGCACATTATCACTTCTAAGTGCAGCTGGAAAGTAAAAGCATTGTTCTACTGGTCCTTGAAAGAGAAATAAATATATTCACTCACTGACATGCCTAAACTAATAAATCCTGCAGGATTAGAGCTGTTTCAGAGTAAGGGCTGGCTGACTGCAGGCCATCATGGGCAAACCATCCAGATATGAGTGAAAGCTCTTTAGAAATATGCTCTAACTTTAATTTTTTTTTTTTTTATTTAAATGTGAATCTTATCATGTTAATGTATAGACACCAGTTCTCTGAAGTGCTGTATAGTCACTATCATTTCTCTACCTTAACAGTAAATATTGATTCAGAGTCACTCCAGAGACTGTTGGAAGTAGAGAGGTAGAGGTAACAAATGATGTGTGAAATTCAGACATGGAGTGGGACAGACAAGGTGCCTGAGCAACGAGAGAAGAAAATGTAGGTGGGAATGAAATCAAAGGTGGGAAGAGAGTAAATGAAAAAGAAAATGTGTCATGTCAAGTTCATGGAAAGTTTATATTTTAAAAAGAATGGTCTTTCTCTGAATCAAAGGTTAAGAGTAAGCAGTTGATTCTTAGCTACTGTTTATGCAGTGGTTATCAATGTGTTTAGAGACAGTTGCCCTGCTTAATTTACAAAACAATAAGGCTTTGATACTCTGTATTCATATATCAATAAAGGGTTTTACTTCATGTGAATGCCAGAATGTATGAAGTTAAAAAAAGCAGATGGAGAGCTTGCAAGTGTTTTTAATAGGAGTTATAGATTTAATGATCCGTTGAGTTGCATGGGCATTGTAAATTTTCTAAGTTTCTTATAAATCTAAAAAGTTAATAATATTGATAGAGTTGTAGCTGATCTAAATCGCTAGAGTGCCATGGCCACAAATTGAAAATTTAGCTATAACTAGTGGATAAATGTTTTAAAGGCATAATTTTTCCTAGCACAAGTGAGTAAAATATTGTAGACTAAAGAGAGTATTAATTGCATTGATAGTAAAGAGCTCAAGACCCTGCATATACTATATTGTTTTATCCTTTTCAGCACATTTCAGATGCAACCTTGTCTTTGGGCTGTTGAGAGTAAATTAATTTAGAAAAGTATTAGAGGCTAAAAATAACTTAGAAAAACATAAATCTACATATGGTTGACAAAATAAATCCTCATTTCAATGAACAATATTTCTGTAGTTTATAAATAAAACAATTCTGCGTCTTAACATTCTCTGACAGAAGTAGCTCAGAAGCTACTCCAGAATTTGACATTTTGTTTTTAAACTGAAGTGCAGAAAAATAGACCGTGTGTGAAAGTCACTGAAAATTCACCTGAGATGAAACATTAAGAACTCTAGCAACATTTTAGAAATTTATTTATTTATGAAAAGGCATTATGCATCTTATAATAAAGTTTTAAAATATTTTCTGAACAAATAAAACTAACAAAGGACTTAAACATTAAATAAATTACAGGCTGAATTATATAGCCATCTAGATCATAGGTACAAAGACATTACTAGCACCATTTTTAGAAACAGAAAAGTTAAATGCCAATGTTTGTAGTAACGTTTTTTATTGTTCAATCAGTAACTGGTCAAGTTTCCTTGTGAAGAGGTCATCTAAATTTTTAATTGCATATAACTTCCTCAAGAACAACATTGGATATTTTAATATTTTTTAAATAACAAGAAAATAATAGTTTCTATTATACAGTTAGAGTGATTAAAATCACAATGTATTACAGAATACATAAAGATCTTCAATTTTTGGTTGCTTATTTTCTTATGTGCAAATATGTAGGATCACTTCCAGAGTTACCATGCTCATTTATGATGTCCTAAACCTGTGTAATTTGGGTTTCTCTGATTAGGCATTTGTCCCACAGAGAATAAGATCAACATAAGTCCCTTCTGACACATCATTAAAAGAGGGTGGAATTCTGTCATAAGACCAAGGTGATCCTGTCAGAAATCTCTTCAAAGGAAACTTAATGTCACCCATTTCTTATCCTAAAGGAATGGCTGAGGTTGAAGCATTTTAGAAGACTCTGTAACATCAGAATGAACATTCTGAAAATAGACAAAAAGTAGAATAACTCAGCTTTCTTTATAAATTCTAAACTCTCTTAAATATCTCCATATCCATGGGATTTATGTTTGACTCTTGGGATACTCGCAAATTTGTCAGGTTTTAATGTTGGGCTAGCAGCACAGGCTGTTCTTTTTAACAAGTCCCATTGCAATAGAGCAAATAAAAGTAATTTAAAGAAAAAATATAGTGGAAAAATTTAGATCAGAATGAGAATAAACTTCTTCAAGTCTCAGGCTATTTACATGACAAAATTATAATGAATAATAAAGCTAAGAAAATAACTAAACCCTGAAGAACCATATTTTCTCTTATCTCAGGAAGTTGTGAACAGGAAGAAGATAGATCTCTTGCTAATTTTAACAATGTGAAAGTTTGCTGAGTACAGTTAATACTGCAAAAGTCAAATTCAGATTAAAAATTATCCCAGCTAGCATAAGCACTTATTTTAAAGTGGAATAACCTCATGTTCTTGTGTAATAACCACAGAAGTAACCTGATCAACCAGCTTCACATGAAATAACCGAGGAAAAATTAATGTTATCAGTACAAAAAGTGTGTTTGTGTTTATGTTACAACTACAATGAGCTGGTTTTTATTCATTATGTTAGGATACATGTGAACAAAACACACAAAATTTCATATCAATCTAATTAATAAGGATTTTTTTTAAAAATAATTTCATGCTCACAAGATGAAGTGCCATGGTAATTTAAAAACTGAATAACATAAATTTCTTCTAGCCTGCTGTATTTCTCTAATTTCTTGTTATGGATTTGAGTGATTGGCAGGGTTCTTGGTAGCATGGGAGGGGACTACAGTGGTGGCCTTCTGTGAGAAGTTTCTTAATGCTCCCCCAGCTTCAAGTCAGACACACCTCTGCACCAAGGCTGAGCCCATCAGCTGTGCTTCAGCAGTAACATATTTAAGAAGGGACCTGAGAGGATGATTTGTGGTTGTGAGAGGAGTTACAAAATCTATGTGAACACTGAGGTCAGTGGAAGGAAGGAGAAGGAGGGAAGGTGTGCCAGTGCAGATCCCCCTGCAGCCCATGGTGAGACAGAAGGGCTGCCCTCCTCTGTCACTTGTGAAGGTCCATGTTGGAGCATATACTGACCTTCATCCTGTGGAGGAGCCCCCATCTGAGCAGGTATCTTCACCTGAGGAAGGCTGAGACTGTGTGGGAAGAAGCAGCCCCTGCTGCTGTAGTTTAGTGGTGGGAGTATTGCAACATGCGGGAGTGACCAATGCTGGACCAGCCTGTGGAGAGCCACAGCCTGTGAGAGGGACTCAGGTCAGATAACATTTGTGGAGGACTGTGTCCTGTGAGACAGGGATCAAACTGGAGCAGGGGAAGGAAGTTTCAGAAGTTCCCCCCTGACAAAGATGGGAAAAGTGGCAGCACTGACTGCACTCCCCATTCCCTGAACCTGCACCACTGTTGGGGAAGAGGTAGAAAAATCAGGAGCAAAGTTGAGCCTGGGAAGAAGGGAGGGGTGGAGGGAAGGTGTTTTTCAGATGTGGTAATGCTTCTCATTGCCCTACTCTGTCTGTTAAATGTTGTGGTGTTAGTGTCTGAAATAAATTTATGTTCTTTTATCTTCCCCTAATGAGTCTGTCTTTTTCCCATGACTATAATGGGTGATTCATTCCTCCCTGCCCTCATCTCAGTTCCATAAACTTTTGATTTATTTTCTCCTTTTCAGTGCTGGGGGGGAAGGGGAGAGTGAGAGGCTGCATGGTGCTTAGTTGCTCTCTGACCTCAAACCACAACATTTATTTGAAAGACTTCTCCAAAGCATGACATCTATACATTTTGGGATGATGAATTCTGTTGAAAATTTTCTTGAAATTGGATTCTGTATGTTTCCTCCCTCTATCCTGATACCTGACCATGTGCTGGAGGGACAAGATACAGCATCTTATAGAAATGGGAAGTCTAATGTTCTAAACAACCTGATCTTTTTTGTTTGTTCTTTTTTTTTTCTTTAAATCATTAAACTTTTATTGAAAGTCTAAAAGATGGAAATATTTAACAGAACAAAACCTGAAAATTTATAGGTCATTGCTGCTTGGTTTTACTGAAATAAAAAAAAAAAGAAAAGAAAAAACCCTAATCTCAAAAACAACATCCACCCCAAACTCCAAGCCCAACTAAACAAAAACAACTACACTGAGAACGTTTGTTATTGGATGACTGATTTGCAGAAAACATGTTGGTTATTGACAGACCCTAAAATAACAGGAAAGGTCTTATCTTCATGAAATCATTTTGTAGGAAAACGAAGTTTTTCCAGGCAATTTGAATTAAAAATGATAACTGCTCACTATCTCGTTTCCCTACCTGGCCTCTTGGACTCTTGGCAGTGAAGCAAAAACATGCTATGCTCTTCTACCAGACAACATGCTTCTGGCAATACTCACACCAAGAAAAGTGATTTGGTATATTTATGATTAAACTGTTGACACATTCTGTTTTTTTCACAGCACTGTAAAATATGAACAACTCTCCCAAGGCCAACAGAAATACAAGACTGTAAAACTAAATTGAGGGACATTTTTATACTGTAAACCTTGATTTTTATTTTTTTTTTTTAATTTTTATATCATTATCTAACATAATATCTTCCATTACAATGTAACATGTAAATAATATGTCTTAAAGCTTGTTAACCTTCTTAAAACAAAAGATCCAACGAACTAAAAGTTTAGGAAACCTCCAAATGAAGTTTTATTTTCCAAATGAAAATATTACAGTTTCTGTGAGTCAATCCACACCATTCTAAAGGAAGTATATACCTCCAGAAAAGAATATTTGAAAACACTTCTAAAACTCATGTTAATCCATACAACATTCACCTAGCTGCTTCCAGTATTTCCAGATTAATCTATGGTGAAAATTCCAGTCTCATTTGAATGGAGTATGATTTAATGCAAATACAAAATCTAATTTTCTAAGTAGGGCCCATGCGGAGCCGCGGACGAACGACACGCCGAGACGGGTTCAGTGTGGGTGATAGAGCATCAGTCAACGTGTGTCTTTATTGGTCCAGGGTACATATATTTATACAGACAATGATAATTATTATGCCTACTAGTCACTAGCTGATTGGCTTAAGCTCTAAAGGTCGTATTCGCACGGTCCACCTACTTGCAGTTAGTTTACAGCACAAGCTTCTCATAACACTAAGTTTCTCATGCTACTTGTTTTCGATACATGACAGTACCGTAACACAATGTTTCTCAGACCACCGTTATCATAACACTAGGTTTCTCAGACCACTATTCCTAATTCCCTTTAACCTGTTTTCGACACACCACGGTACACAGGGCTGAAGCGTCCTTGACATTCCTCCTGTATCAGCAGCTGCGAGCAGCTGCAGGCAAACCCTAGTGAAGCTCAGCATCAGCAGCTAGAGCAGGCTCTGATCATACAATTGCTCGGTGGGCTCAGGACCCTTGTCTCTGAGCCATTCTCCAACAATTCCCCCTTTTTCTTTTTGTATGAGCAGAGCCTGCGCTAACGTTCGTTCAAAGATTTTCTTAATACATGAGAAGGCACAACTTAGGCATGCAGGTTTACAATCTACTGGATAAAGGCACAGGACCCTTGCCTCTGAGCCATTCTCCAACAATTCCCCCTTTTTCTTTTTGTAGGAGCAGAACCTGTGCTAACGTTCGTTCAAAGATTTTATTAATACATGAGAAGGCACAAGTTAAGCATGGAAGCTTACAATGTGTTGGCTAAAGGCACTTATCACGCACCCGGAAGTGCTGTGATAGGTCTGCATCGTTAGCACGCGTGAACAAACTAAATCTACTTTGTGGTTAGTGCATCCAGGCATTCAAACAGGGAGGAAGCACTAGATTGACTTCCTCCTTCTTGCCCTTCCAGGTGACCTCAAGGGCAGGCTTACCACGTGGCAGTTTTCTGCTCAGAGACCCAGCCTGGATTGTCCAAACCCTGTAGGATCAGTGCATAACCCTGATCCCCCCCAAAAAAAAAATTCCTACCAGGTTTTCCCCCTTTTTCTTTTTTGGACAATCCAGACTCCTTTTAATGTTTGAATCATAGCATTCATAAAGCATTTCCACACAGACCCCAATACCATCATGACAATCAAAATGACAATCAGCATTGCCAGTCTGTGCATCAACAAAGCTTTCAGCCACCCAGTAATTTCCAAGTTTTGTAGATTTGCAACCATCATCAGTCCATTTTCCAAATTCCCAAGTCTCGTAACCAGTCTGTCACTCCATGTTCCAATCTTATGCAGTCTTATGTAGCAAGAAAACCATCCTTACAGTTTTAAAAGTGTCCGCAATTGTAACAACAGAGTATGCAATACAGAATGTCGTACAGGTTTCACCATGCTATGTTCTAAACATTGCAATGAACCCACAACATACAATGAATCTGATACTACATGAACAAGTTTTTGATACCAGTGTTGATGTTGAACAACATACAATGACAGTTCAGAGTTCTAAAGTTCGTAAGGAGTGTCCAAATGCCCTGAGGAGAATCTTGTGATCTTGAGTTCCCAGGTGTCCCCCATTCGTTGTCACTACTAGGCAGGCCAACGCTCCAGCAGCATGCCAGTCCCCTTCTAACAAGGCATCACGAATCACCCCACTCCATCAGGACTGAGCTAAAAGCAGAGCTGGTTCTGATAAGGGTGACGGGAGTGGGTGTGGCGGGGCTGCCAGCAGCGTTTCCTCTTCTTGTAATTGTAAATGCAGAGTTCTGTTCTGTAGCTTAACTTCTGTAATTTTCTTTCAAGTTCTTGGACTTTGTCACTGTCCCTTACCGATGTGTGACCCTGTTGCTTTAATTCGGACAGAGCCGCCGCTTTTCTCTCCGAGCCAGACGCTGACGCGCCATCAGGGGCGGAACCATCCGAAGGGTGGGGGGGCGGGCAGAGTTTATGGTGGCACGCCGCTCCCCCCGGTACCCCCGCGCCGCCTGATTTCTCTGTGGCTTCTTGTGCGGTGGAGCAAACAGGAATACTTGGTGACATGCCCTTAATAGAGCAGAGCTGTTGATTACACCCGAAGAAGGTGGCTAATCGTGACGGACGGTTGGTTCCGGCAGGTACCGGCGGGGATGGTACAGCGCCGATAGCTGCAATAGCAGCAGCAGCTACTTTCTTTTCTGCTTGCATCTCCCTCAGGGCTTTTACGATCGTTCGCCAGACCAGCCCTTGCTGTCATGCTTCACTGCCTTTATTGCCTCCAGTGATAGTCTCGTCCCACAATAAATCACCTACTTCGCGCCCCTCCTGTTGGCTACATATTAGTGAGGGGCCATCGTCCCTCTGCCCCTCCACCTCTGAGGTAGGGGGGGGTGGGGGGGGGCATGACTGTAAAGATACTGGGGGGGGGCTGGCCTCCGGACTTTCCCTATTCACATTAACTGTAACTGGCCCTCCTGTTGATGGTACAGGAATACGATCACTGTCAAAAAGCATAGATCCGGATGCCTCACTATCTGGGGTAACAGTGGAACTTTCCCCCCCCAACTTTGCAGTTGCCACAGCTGCAAGGTTCTTTTCAAGCTGACACCGCCCACTATTATTCACCACCTCCCGCCATAGTTTCATCATTTTCCTTGCAGCTTTATCCTCGTCAATTGCCATATCCCACAAAACATCACCTAATCGTCTCCAGTCCTTGACATCAAAAAGAGAATTAGGATCCTGAAAACATCCTTTGACCCGTCCTAATTCTACTAAACCCGCAAGTGATTTTATGCAATCCACTCCCCGCTTTTCTAAAAAGCGCTGTAATAAATCCAGGGCTACCTCCTGTTCCATCTCGTCAACCTGGTGCTCCTTGTTTAAGGCACCTCCGGTCCTGTGCTCCCTGGATAAGGCACAGTACTGTTACTGCCGACCCACCCCTGATTAAGGCACCGTCGGCCCTTTGCTCCCTGCTTAAGGCAAAAAAAATACTCCCGCCGGCTTGTGCTCCCTGTTTAAGGCACTAAAAAATACTCCCGCCGCCTTGTGCTCCCTGTTTAAGGCACTAAAAATACTCCCGCCGGCTTGTGCTCCCTGTTTAAGGCACTAAAAAATACTCCCGCCGGCTTATGCTCCCTGTTTAAGGCACTAAAAATACTCCCGCCGGCTTGTACTCCCTGTTTAAGGCACTAAAAAATACTCCCGCCGGCTTGTGCTCCCTGTTTAAGGCACTAAAAATACTCCCGCCGGCCTGTGCTCCCTGTTTAAGGCACTAAAAATACTCCCGCCGGCTTGTGCTCCCTGTTTAAGGCACTAAAAAATTATCCCCTTTGATATGTTGCTGATGCTCCGTGACTAAGGCACCAGGTGCAGCTCTTGCCAGCAGCCCTTGCAGAGAGTGACCCTCTATCTCGGTTCAGGTCCTCGGAATGACCTGTCAGAGGCCCACTGTCCGATCGTTCTTGATTCGGTTAGGCGCTGCTGTCTCTGATATTTCCCAGTGTTTGTTTCTGCCGCCGCTGTATGCAGCACCTTTCTGTGTCAGCTTCCGGCGCCCCTCTGCGTCAGTTCCGGCGCCCCCCCGCTTCCACTTCCAGGGCCACCCTGCGCTCGCCTCCAGCGCCCCCTCGCGTCCGCCCCCGGGGCCGCTCTGCGTCTGCCTGTGTCTTCCCTTCGCGTCCGCCCCCGGGGCCGCTCAGTGTCCACCTGTGGCGTCCCTTCACATCCACCCCCGGGGCTGCCGCAGTCGGCTCCTTATCACGTCAGCTCCGGTGTCTTTCTGCTTCCGTTCGTGCGGCCACTCACTTCTGGTCTCGGGGCCGCTCCGCCTCCGCTCTCCGGGGCCGGTCACCTCCGTTCTGCGGGGCCGGTCTGCCTCTGCTCTGCGGGGCTGGTCACCTCCTCTCTCGGGGCCGCTCCGCCTCCGCTCTCGGGCCGGTCCAGCCGGCTTCTCTCCGTGTACTCCCCCGGGGCTGCCGGGGCTGCTGCCTCTCCGTCTCAGCTCGTGGACCCCGGACGCTGCTGTATTTGGTGTTTCTCCGGGTCCATTCTCAAATTCCTCGGTCGTTGCTGTTTTTTTTTTTTTCTGGGTCCGCCGCTCCGTCTGTGTTATTCTTCTATGCAGGTCCCTGTTCAGGCGCCATCTTGCGGAGCCGCGGACGAACGACACGCCGAGACGGGTTCAGTGTGGGTGATAGAGCATCAATCTACGTGTGTCTTTATTGGTCCAGGGTACATATATTTATACAGACAATGATAATTATTATGCCTACTAGTCACTAGCTGATTGGCTTAAGCTCTAAAGGTCGTATTCGCACGGTCCACCTACTTGCAGTTAGTTTACAGCACAAGCTTCTCATAACACTAAGTTTCTCATGCTACTATTTCTGATTCCTCTTGACTTGTTTTCGATACACAACAGTACCGTAACACAATGTTTCTCAGACCACCGTTATCATAACACTAGGTTTCTCAGACCACTATTCCTAATTCCCTTTAACCTGTTTTCGACACACCACGGTACACAGGGCTGAAGCGTCCTTGACATTCCTCCTGTATCAGCAGCTGCGAGCAGCTGCAGGCAAACCCTAGTGAAGCTCAGCATCAGCCCTTAGAACAGGCTCTGATCATACAGTTGCTCGGTGGGCTCAGGACCCTTGTCTCTGAGCCATTCTCCAACAATTCCCCCTTTTTCTTTTTGTATGAGCAGAGCCTGCGCCAACGTTCGTTCAAAGATTTTCTTAATACATGACAAGGCACAACTTAGGCATGCAGGCTTACAATCTACTGGATAAAGGCACAGGACCCTTGTCTCTGAGCCATTCTCCAACAGGCCCAGACTATATATATTTGGATTAGTGCATAACTGTATACATTGAAACCAACTTGTTAATAAAAGCATCTCTTCCAGAACAATAGTATAATTAATGATATCACTGAAATAAGCTGTGGGAAGACGGAGGGAAAGTAAAAGAGGAATAGAACAGAGACAGAAGATTTATGCAAGTTGAACATAAATAATTCTGAAAACTTTCTATTTTAACTTAAGCAAACATTAAGAATTCAAAAACTTTTTTAAAATTAACCATAGAAAATAGATTTTTAAATATAGAATGGTAGGTGCAAAACAAAGAATAGAATAGTCTTCTATAAAAATTTCCTAAAGATAAATATACAATAATCATTAACTGATACATAAAACATAACTAAATCATAAATAAAGTTTGAGGAGAGAAGCATATCTGTCTCCAGTGTTAATGCTGCAAGGAGAAAGCGTCTTGGTTGGGGCTGGACTAGAGTTCCTATTGGTCTGGCAGCAGGAGGAGCTGCAGCACACTGAGACCCCAGGGACTCCCCAGGTCCCAGTGCCCTCACCTGTGTGCAGGGGCGGGGGGAGCACAGCTGGAGGGCTGGGCCCGGATTGGCCGATATGCCATGTCATGTGACATTGTGCTCACTATATAAAGGCAGGAGTGAGGGGGGAGGGGCTGTCACTTCTGGCGAGTGTTGCTGTGGTGGCTTTGTGTTTGGGCTCACTGGCCTGGAGCAGGTGGGTGGTGAGCAGCTGTATTGTACATTACCTGCTGATACTGCTGTCAGTGTATTGTTCTGTTACTGTTGTTAAACTGTTTTTATCTCAACTTGTGAGTCTCCCTTTGCCCCTCCGATTCCCTCCCCATTCCTGAGTGGGGGGAGGGTGGGAGAGTGACTGTGTGGCATTTAGCTGCTGAGTAGGCTGAAACGACAACAGAAAGGAAAAAATGTCCTGCTATAAAAATTTCTTTTATTAGTTCTGCTAGATATTTTCTAGTATAAATCTTTTTAAGTTAATATACAACAAAATTCTCTGAGCCAAAATATGATCTTCAGGTGGTCAGAGAACATTTATTCAGACAACTTTAATGAATTCTTTTACTCAACATAGATAAAATTCTATTCAACGCAGACAGGCAAATCTTTTGTTCCACTTCTAGAGCTGTCTGTACTACTTCTGTTTATGTTCTAGGATAACAGTCCTTTGTTACTAAAATGTGTCAAAATCAACAAATAGAACTAATGTTATAGGCATGTAGCGTATCATTATTAATAACAATAGTAAAAAAATATTACTATGATTGAGATTTAAAAATACACTTATGAATATATAACAATCTTGATAAACGTAACTGAAATGTCATCCTCAGATTCTGGGGGAATTGTTATGCTCTTTTCATCCATTGACAAGATGAGGAATTAAGTAACAAATATTCATTATCTACCATAACCCCAATATTGTTGTCATGCAAGAAATTTTAGCTGTGTCTAGAAATAACACAGAGAAAACAGTTTCTCCTTGTGCATTTATAGTTCCATTAGAATCAGAAATTATCAAAAGATGCATGTAGGTCTCCATTTAGGAGGGGAGGAGGTGGAGTGGTGCTGTGAGGTAGTACCTACTAAGTGGTCCTCTGTTGATGCTAGGAAGAGCTCTCTGAATACTCCATCATAGAAAAACACATTAGATCCTTCCTGGCTGTGGACATAAGACACAGGTATCTTGGAAGAAGCAAATTTATTGTTTCTTCAAACTGCAGGATCAAGAACCAACAGGGATCAGACTCAATCCCGCGTTTTGCTACCCCTTATATTCCTACTCCCTCCTCTTCGGATCCTGAGTTCTACCATCTTATGATCATCAACAATGTTTCCCATTTCTCCTTTTTCTTACGTTGCTGTCTTGCTGGTGTAGTCTCTGGTCAAGGTTGACCAGCTGCTGCATATACAGTACTCCTCTTTGCTCTTTGTAATTCTTGCATTTTTTCCTGTTCTTACCTTGATAGTGTAGCTACTGGCCAAGCCTTGGCCTTCTACACTCATTCCCTCCTCCCAGATAGTATGAGAAGCATCTGTGCCACCCCACCTTTCTACCACAGAGCCTGCATGCATCTCCCACTCTATGTGTGTCCCCTATAGCTGCTGCCCTCATAGGGGTGGGAGATCGGCTATATTGGGCATTACCCAGGAGGGCTGTGAGTAGCTGCAAAGTGATTTCTTTTCCTCTCTGGAATCACTGTGAACTTTTAAAGGCAGTACAGCATACCCACAACAAAATTAGATCAGTAACACCTCTGTAGGACATATAGTACTTGGTGAAAAGTCAGGGGGTTTGGCTTTGATAGTACTCACAACAGTTTTAACATATTACTACTTTTTTTGTTAGACATTTACTATTCTCTCCTATCCAAATTCATGGAAGTGCACTGATCATTCTAGACAGACTAAAATTTACACTATTGAATAATTAATAAGTATTAAAGAAAACTTTCAAAGAGTAGTCTTCATTCAGCCAGTCTTCTGACTATAAATTTTGTGCTTCTGCAAGGCTTATTGCACAAGAGGACAAGAAAACGTATCTAAGAACCCTTCCAAAACACTTAGCCTTTTGGAATAATTTCCTGAGTTCATAGAAATCCATGGGAAGTCTGCAATTAACTCAGTCCTGGAACTGAGTTTAAATTTTATTTACAACTACTGTGACGACGACAGTTTCTAACATGATTCCTGATAAAATATTAGCTGGAGTGGCTTTTGCATTGCACACATCCAGGCAACAGACAACACATGGCTGCTATTGCTGGGAAGTGCCATAAGATCAGCACCAAATCTGTGTTTGCATACCCAAATCTCCATCTGTGGAATTAAATTATGTTGTGAAAGCTCACAATAGTAGGTTGTGCTCACAAGCAGTTGTGTGACTAACCTAGCCCTACCCTGAGTGGGAGAAGTGGAACCTCTGAGTTTTCTGTGTTACCACTCTGAGTAGTCTGACCTCCACATATCTTCTCTCCAAGGTGTGTGATATATTACTCTGCTACATGTGTATTTTGCCATGTAAGATCAGAGGAGCTGACATGCTTGCACTACGTGCCCTTCCTGGAGTATTGTCACAGTATACAGTCCCTTCATATTGTTGAGGTATTATATAGATTCATTTGAGCATGGAAACAATGCTAGCAGTACTCAGCCTGAAGTTAACAGAGTCAAGGCAAATAATTTTCTGTAAATGTATCTCTGATTCAGCTCAGTTTTGTAATCTGAACTTCCTATCTCTGAGCTTCAGACCTGATTCTAAAAAGACACATGCACACAATAAGGTTTGAGCCTTGAGTAAAATTAATGATATGTATTGTTTGTCTTATCTGGAGTTGTGTACAAAACATGTTTTAGAAGTGTTGTTAAAAATGTATAATAAAAATGCAGTTGTTGATCTGGTTTAGACATACATACTTAAAAGAACATAAAGAAGCAGCTATCTGATAAATTATTTAGGCAAGTGCTTGCATTTTATGGCACTTCTTCAATATACTTTAGAAGTCCCACATTACAAAAGCTTAAATTCAGCTCAGTATTGATTTTCAGCTGATAAGCTACTTTCGATCTTTAGTAAATTAAAACTGTAAATTGTGGCTGCACAGTTGCATACTATATTTTTCTTTCTGGAATACTCTACAGAACTTTTCTACTCTAAAATAAAAGTAATGTATGAAAAGGGGAAAAGATAAATAGTCTTTCCCAAAAAATTATCTTCAAAATGTTTAGTTCTAAAGAATGTTTTTCTTAATTTGCTTGAAAACAACATCTGGATTTTTATTGATTAAATGAATTTTGTTATTTTTTCAAATTTTCAATCCCCAATTGTCTTTTCTCCTGCATTGTTCTCAATTTCTTAAATACCCTTAACAATGCAAACATATTCTATATATGAGTAGATAACTGTAATTTGACTCTGTAGGATTATTACATCTGCCAAACTGAAGGACACTAAAATCAGACAACATCCAGAAAGAAGCCATAGAGTATTTTGAAGGCAACTGGAGTCTTGCCTGAATGCATACATGTACTGAAAACTTTACTGTAGTGTATCCCTATACTAAAAATAAATTTATTAACATGTAGGACCTTGAATGTTGACATAAAAGATAAGAAATTACATTAGTAAACATAAAATTTCAAGAGTTAAAGTGAGAAAAAAGATGAGAAATATTAGGGAGAAAAGGAGATGGTAAAACAAGGTGGTGGTTGTAGAACTGAGACACATCTGGAGACGAAGACC
The DNA here is from genome assembly GCF_018691265.1 of Tyto alba. NCBI lineage: Eukaryota > Metazoa > Chordata > Aves > Strigiformes > Tytonidae > Tyto > Tyto alba. The sequence continues at coordinate 33,837,295 of NW_024881276.1, read as the reverse complement.
CACTTTTCTGCAGTGGAAGTCTCTACATCTCACAACACAGAAATAAGTGTCCCTGCTCAACAACTGTTTGCAGACAGAGGAAGATGCTCAACCGTGAACACTTTATCAGACACATAAACCCATATTACATAGATCATAAAACATGAGATGCAATGAAGAAATCAGACTGAGGCTCTCCTCCTTCCAGTCCCAAAGCAGGAGCAATATCACTGTGCAAGTGCGAACTAACCTTTGGTGCTTCACTGCCTCAGCAGAGTGACAGTGCTGGGGCGGAGATCCCACAGCCACACACGGTGGTGGTTGCTACATGGATTGCAACTACAACAATTGCAGCAGGGGAGTGAACGTGTCTGGCTTCGAGATGGATAGGTGGCACTGCAGGAGGCCCAGTCACTCTCCCTGTGTGATGATGATAGGCCATCAGCTTAGCATGTGGTCATACTGTGGTCTGAAGAATGGTCAAAGCCTATGCAGACTAGCAGGAACTAGCTGTTAGAAGCTATGCAGAAGCCCATGCTGCCCAGTTGATGCTGTTTGCAGTGCGCAGGCTGGAGAGCTGAAGATGTCTCCATGCTCCATGACATCAGCAGAGAATGTTGGTGGGTGGGCATAGATTTTTGCTTTCTGGATATCACTGTAAAAAGTAGTCCTAACAGTGCTTTCTTTCCAGTTGGAAAAGTTATGTAGGTAGCAGCAAAACAGACCTGAAAGGAATAAATATTTTCCATGTCTAGATAGTGTAACCATTAATAAGATGGAGCATCTTATTCATTATAGCTAAAGATGAGGAACTCAAAGGTTTATCAGAGGAGAAACTGGTCTTACGACTATTATAATGACCTTGAAATATTTGGAAATATATGATTTTCTGGAAGTTATTACAGCAAAATAATCAATGGAAGAATTGGATTTAGGGTTTCCCAAAGGGGTCTTGATGAGACTACTATGTGATATTCAAAATCTTGGGTTGTTTATACAAGAGTGAAGAATCTACACACTTTATCTCTCCATTCATCCTAAGAATAAATAATGATTTTATACCTGAGTAATATATTTTGGACTGAAGAGTGTTATAACCTATAAAGCTCAAACATGAATTGGCGTAAAAATGTAAATTACACTGTTTATTACATTATCTAGACATGTATATTTGCTTCAACAATCATTTAGCAGTTAATCATCTTTCCATGATTTTAATCTGTTGCTTTCTACTCACTGAGATCATTTATAAGTGGATTTTCCTCATTATTATTAATGTATCTTTTTCCTTTGAAATTTAAAATTAAATGTACATGGTAGAAACATGTAGAAGTATTATTATGAAAATAAACCAGAAATTATTACGTATCTGAACACTGTACCTATATTGCAGTCAGCATTAGACTGTCCTGATTTTCTCAATCTGTGTTTGCTGAGAGTCTTTGGTTAATTGTGAAAAATTAATAATAGTTAAAAAGACTAATGTCATGATATAGGAGCTCAGGATATAATTGTCTGTCAGATTAACTTGGCTTTTTTCTGGACTTAATGTGATATAAATTGTTACTGCAAATCATCTGCTATAAATCCCTTAGAAGTACTCTGTGAATTTATTCTAGGATACAGTCTAACTTGGAATTAAGCATGAGATTGGAAGTGTGAGATAAAAAGTATGAGGGAAAGACAGTGGAAAACATCAGAACAAGTAGAAAAGTATCACTGAATAGAAAGCCAAAAATTTTGCAGAAAAATTATCTACTCTACATAGACTGGAAAACATAAGAATATATGATTTACATTAAAAAAAAAAAAAAAAGGAAAAAAAAAAAAAGGAGATAAGAGCATACTTAAGATCAAAATAAGGCCATAATGAGAGGAAAGAAGTTAATCTATCTTCAGATAAATAACATGAAACTTAATAAATGAAGATTTTGAGAATAGCCCTTATTTTTATTCGAGTATCATCACAGAATTCAGCTGGGACTTGTGTTTGGAGATGATTTTAAATCCATATTTGTGAATTTTTTTATTGTCTGCCATTTCTTATTCCATTCTGTAAATGTTCCTTGTTATGTGCTCAGTTTTAAACAAGTCAGTAGAACCATAGTAATTATTATAATCAAATTTCTGCAATGGAAATTCTTCTGTACAGCTTGTTTTAAACATTTTTTATAGAAATAGTAAGGAATTTATTACAGAAGTCACTAAATATAACAGTCTTAACTATGCCAGTTTATATTTTGTGATACCCTTGCAATAATGTTTCATAAATCACATTTACAATAAGAGTCATCTTATGTTTTCAGAATTCTCTAGCCCTTTTCTTTCTGATGTTTCATGCAGACACTCAGCCAACTTCTTCTGTCAGTTCCATTTAACTTGAAAAGTGTATATTAAAATACATATTTGGCAACTAGATTTTCTAAAGTTGCGCAAAATTTGAATTAATTTGATTTCTTGCAGAATTTTATTTTAAAGCTTGGTATTTGACCAAGAGTCATCCCTAGTTTGCATGCAGTCAACCAAGGGTTACTTATATTTCCTTATACTACTTATACTCCTTATAATTCTCTAGGCAAATAAAATCAGAAACAATGCTCAAGGCCTTCAAAATCTGCTGTAACAAATTTAGACGTGTTATACTGGTTAGCCACTTGACCCACCATCTTTAAACATTTACGTATGGTGTCTCTGCTTGTTCTTTCTAATTTCAAGCAATCCATGAAACTGCCCATGACAGTTACATCTGTACTGCCCCTGTTTTAGTCCCATCATACAGAAGGCTAATACTCCTCCATTAACAAATTAGCAATGCTTTTGGGGTTAGCAAATACTGTAGCTGATTAAATCCTTCCCTTTGAAAATAGAACTTAAACATATCTGTTGACTCTTGGTGGACTTAATGTGCATGAAGAAAGGAAAACTTGAAGGACAGGGTGAGACTCTCTACTGTACACATCTAGCTGCAGGAAATGAAAACTGCGTTTTGATTGAGAAAAGGTGAGAAACAACAGCACTGCTAGAAATATTCACAGTGTGGTTTATGTACAGACACTGCAATCTTTTTTCCTCTTCAGTTCTTTTTTCTTGGAGATAAAAATCTTCCTCTGGAGGTGGATCTTGACATTTTTTTTTTTTTTTCCTAAGAAATTGAGCAGTATTTATATTTTTCAGGTTTTTTTATGGGAGACAGTGGATTTTCTTCAGCTTAAAGATATATTTTATCTGTCTTTTGCCATGCTTTCAAATGTTTGTCCTCATTACTTTATGCTCCCCAAAAGTGAAAAGGACTCCAAACAAGTCAGATGCTCCAGAAACTCCACTGGGGAATTTGCTGTTGATTTAACTGGGATAGATGACAGAAAATTGGTGGATGGATGAATGGGTGTGTTGATGGAAGGATAGATAGACTCCTCCAACTGTCTTAATTTCTTTAGATTCAGAAATGCTACATTCAATTTATACAAACTGAAGTTGTGTCTCTTTTTTTTTTTTTTTTTTTTGTTTTGATTTGTGTTTCTGATTTCTATTCTAGTATGTTAGGTTTACTGTATACATATTAAGAATAATTAAATACAAAACAAGAGGTAGAACCCAGACCATGTACAGATGCAGAAATGATAATTACTTTAGCAGAAGTAATGAAATAAGAGTTACAATTCTTACTGAAGCTAATGCAGGCATCTTGACTGAGAGCTGACACTGGGGCAGATACCCAAATGCTATCACAGGAAACATACTGTAAGCAATTTAAAACATTTCCATACTATTTTTGACTCATATCTCCTCAATAGTGTCATTAGATTTAAAGTTTCAGCTTCAGCACTCAGCAGTGGTGTCATTTACAACTGCTGCTTCTACTATTGAGTGATGAAATTAAAATGCACTTAAAATCATTACAGAGAACAGATTTGCAGAATGTTGATTGTAGATTGACATTACCATGAGAAACAGTATTGATTTGTCATATTAATTTATGGGACTATTTCCATGACAAATTTTTACTATTATTTGAAGGATGTGAGAAGGAAAAACCCCAACTGCTTCACTTCAAAGACTGCAACTCCTCAGGTGGGTCTATGGAACACTGAATTTTTTTTTACTTTTTTTTTCTGATGCTTGTATTTGAATGGGAAAACCTGCTACCCTATCTAGAATTTTGAGCCTCAAATTTACGCAGTGGAAGCTCATTCTGTAAATAATTGAGGGTAGGAGAACAGCTGTTTCTTAACCTTTCTGGATGTACACAGAGTGGGCAATCATACCCTTTTGCTTTACTTTCACCTGTCTCTACTTTGTGCTGGAGACCTTCCTTCTACATTCCCTCCACTACTTTCTCATCTAGTATGTAGAGCAACAAATGGAGCTAAATGAGCTTGCAGAATAAACTCACTACTGTCATTAATGTTTAAACTCTATTAAATTTCAGAGGCCTTTTCATCCCTGTGGTTTTAGCATCAGTGAATTTAAAATATGTCATGATACAATACAATAGGAAGATCTGAATAGGGGAATTCTACTCACAATTACTATACAATTGTGCTTAATCCTCTAAACCATGTTCTAAAGCATTTTCGGGGAAAAAGTCATAGAAATTCTGAAATTAAACCAATTAAATAAGGTACTATGTAATGGCAGGTAATTTCAAACTATTTTAATTGGAATAAGATAAGATCTGTAAATACTAATTCAAAAATATTACAATCGTGATGAACATTTTATTCTTTCATCACAAATACAAGACAAATTTTATGTCAGTCTGTTGTCTTCTCTTTCCCTGTGTATGTTTTGCTTAGCTGGTAGAACTTTTTTCAAATAATACTTAGACTTTGACAACATTTTCTGATGAATATAGCAACAATCTCTGCCTTTCTACTTGGAGTTCCACTGCTATTCTCACTGAGAGATGTGTCTTTTGACCTAACTCTGAACCATAAAGAGTTCATGTAACATGTCATGTGAATTTTACCAATGCAGGCACTGGTATTACAGAAAATCATTAACCTTCCTTTCTGGAAGTCCATCTGTCTGCTCTGTGTCTATGTGACTTCTGTAGGTCAAAGTTATGGTAAGGATTTAGGATCTGCCTTGTAGGACCAGGTCATCTCAAATAAGTACTTTACCTGCAAATCAGCTTGTAGGAATTGTATAGCTATTTCTCACATAGATAAGTAAGAAAAGCTATGCTTCCCCTTCATCTGTCTACTTTGTGATCTCATATTTATTACTGAAAGCATGCACTTAGACAAAAATTTCCTTCTCAAATAAAGAACTGGGTTGAATGAGATGTTTAAAATCAATGTACATAAAAATATGTCTAAATTTATAAAAACACTTGCTAAAAGAAGCTCAGAAAGAATTGCAAGAGCAGCTTTCATGAAATATTCATTAAAATAATGAAAAACATGAGTCTTTCTGGACAGTATTAACCCAGTTATAACCTTTCATAGATGAAAACTCCAATTTACTCTTCTGTTAAATACACAGGCAACTTAAAAATAACCACCTCTCACTATGTGAAATTGAGACCAGTTCTGCTGCACAGTTTCCATCTCAACTTACTCAGTGGACTTAAGTTACATGGAACGTGTCAGAGTCCTTGGCAGATTAATCTTTCAGTCAAGTTTCACCCAGAAAAAGAACTGGCATTCCCTAGAATTGGATTTCTGTACTTTGGCATTCTCTGAAATTAGACAAGAATATTCTACAGAGAGTTTGAAGAGATATCAAAGAATAAGCTATTAATTCAAAGGAAGCAACAGCCTTGAAATTTACATTTCTTGAACAACTACTATGCACACAACACTTCTAAACAAAAGAATTACATCAATAGGTTTTCACAAGCATAAAGCCTAAGCAATGAACTGGTAAATCAGTTTCCCTAATCTCAGACCTCTCACTGTGTTTATGCACTGTTTATCGATATGGTACCAGACTACCTAATCAGGTGATTCTAGTTTAATGGGAATTTTTGTAGTGGAATATAGCACTCAACAGCAACAAAAAATTAATGGCAGTCTTAATTCTTTTATCTGGGTACAGTTTAGTTTCAACAATAACAAAATCCAAATAAAATAAATGCAGTTCTTGTAAATTTCTGTACATTCATTTTGAGGAAAAAATTCATCAGTAACATAGTCACAGCAGATGAACTCTTAAAAGTACTGTAATATAACTGTAGATAACAAATTCTAAAAAGGTGATGTTCTGTATAACTGATTCAAATCAGAAATAAAGTTTCTGACCAGAGATATGTCACACAACATAGGTATTCAACACAGAAAATGTTAGTCATGGGAAAAATCTTAAAATAATTTTATAATAACTTTTTTCATTTAAAAAAATCCCCCAAATTGTTCATTGCAAGTTTTTAAATTGAAGTTTAATTCTAAAAAGTCATAAAGTGGAAGAGGGTAAAAAGTAACTATTCTGTATTTTTAAATTTTTAAATGCTAAAGAAAATTTAAATAGAAGGAAATATCAGTCAGGACATGGTGCTACCTGTTTCAAGGTATTCCAAATTGATGTTTCTGTGAGTGAGATGAGCAGGAATGGATCTTTTAACTTGAAAATGGTTATTAAAACATATTTTATCTGTTTTGAACAAGACAATTTTAAAGCAAAAGGGATAATGCCCACCGTAAAGTATCATTACATGAAGAAAATTAGGTTTTTGGGAGGTCCTGACAAATACCTTCCTCATAATATTTTGTGTGATTATACAACTCTTCTCCATCTTATAAAAATCTTCAAAGGTGATTCAGCAATTCTTTCTACATCTTTTTTTTTTACCCTGAAACAAATCCTTTTGTGGCTGGTGACAGAAATAGTCTTCTGGATGATTGATGCTTTACTATGGGTAGCTACAACAATGAATGATTTTACCACTCTTAGCCAACAGTTCCAGTCTTGTATTGAACTAGGGATGCTCCAAGCTTCCTCGACATCCTTGAGTCAACCTGTATAACAAGGATGCTTCAGATAGCTGAATCAGACAAAAAGTTATACTCTTCCCAATGATAAGAGGGCAAAAACTTGAGGATTAATGGTTAATGGAACTTACCCAGCTTCAAAAGTATACTTTGATTTTAGAGGTGAGCAAAAAAACAAGTTGGAAAATATTTTATCTCAGTAAAGTAGCTAACTCAGCTCTGCAAGGTAATAAGGCTACCTGTTCATCTATTATAAAAGAGTCACTGTTAGAAGTCGGATAAAAATTTTAGTCTGAGGGTGTCAATTTCTAGTGTTTCAAGGCATACTTTCACTCAAAAGTGGTCATCCTAGGAATAAAGAGACTTAAACCTCTGACGTTTTGAGCCAGATGTGTGAGTGTTGAACTATAAAAACATAGCTGAACCATAAAGGACAATCCACAAAAAGACATAGAAACAACAAATCCAATGGTCAAAAAACAGATGTTCATTCTGTTTTATGTTGTGACACTGACATTTTTTTTTTTTTTTTATTTAAGCACTTATATGATATCTATCTACACATTCTGTATTTGCATAAGAATTATAATTATTCCCACTATATGAGCTTTGTTCAACAACAATTTTTTGGAATTAAGTTTTGAGAATGAAGAAGTTTATGTGAGAAGGTTTCAGTTGTTTATTAAGGAGAGTGGGAGTCTTTTCAAGTTCTCAAATTGTCTAAATGAAACTTTTCATTCTTCTGTTGAAAGTCACTTTTTGTTTAGCCTAACTGTTTATGAAATATCAATACAAAATAAGAAATTAGAAAGCTAGGTTTTAAATACTAAAGTAAAACATTTTTATGGAATAAGAGTTTCCGTGTCTGATAGATAATTGCCCAGGAACATTACTTCACTCATGTGAAGGGATAAATATTTAATGTGAGCAGTAGCTAAAATCAATCTTATTTTTTTCTTTTTTTTAAATAGAAAACCTTCTGTTTCCAATAAAACATATAAATAAAAGTTAAAAATGCATAAACATATATTTTCCATTGGATATTCTTTTTTTTCCTTTATGCTACTAATTTTCTTATTCATATGTTACCTACTACATCTTGTGTTTCATTGCTAAGTGACTTAAAAAAGATTTTAATAAAATAATATTTACTTGACAAATAAAAGAGTTCCTTTATAATTTTTTTCTGGATTCTTTGTGTACAATGTGGATTAAAAAAAAAAAAAAACAAAAACAAAATAGTTAGTCAATAATGCTGCAACCAAATTTTTACAAGTGAGACACTGTAAATCTCTTTGACCAGATCATTAAGTTCAACATTTTACATGTTGATATTAAGCTTTGAGAGAGTTGTCAAGAAAGTATTGTTTTCCTAGCTTCAGATTTGCTCAAACCTAAAATTATTGTCTTTCCAATTTAATTTGAAGGCAAATCTAAGTCTGTATAGCACCATAGTGCTATTATTAGTTATCTCAGGTACTTTTAATAATCAAAATATTACTGTAAGTAAGCCACACTTGCTCATTTTCTCAACATTAGGCTTAAAAAATTACTTAATATTTAATACTAAACTAATTAAAAAAAACCCCGACCAGCTTGTATCATCTGACATCTGGGATTTTTGGTTGATTAAAAGTAGTGTATCTCTGCTGAAGTCAATGGAGCTGAATTTCAATAGCTATTAATCTGGTGTATTATTTCTAAAAATGCAAATTGGAGGCTGTAAGCTTGAGGAAGGCCTAAAAGTTTAGCTAAACCTGTTCATCTAGACCATTTAACTTAACACGTAAGAAGTCCTCCTGTATATAAAGATAAGCTCCTAGTTAAGTCTTTATAGAACTGGATTTACAAATTAGAAATAGAGATATTGATATTTGCTTTACATCAACTAGGACCAGAGTCAACACTATTTGCAAATTTAAACCCTTTTAAGCCTAAGTTTTTAAATGCTTGGATGCCAGATAGGAATATATAGCTGACAAGGCTTGGGATTATAAAAGGAAACAGGGGGCTACAGGAGCCTTATGGTCAGGACACTCACTCAAAATACAAGATATCCTAGTTCTGTTTCCTTCTCAATCACATCTTTTGCATTGTAAGAGAGACTATCAACTACTCAAGAACAGGATACACCTTGCAGCCTGCAAAGAAAGCATTTAAAATTTCTGTGCCAAGAGAGTAAGAAAATGTTTTGCCAATTGACAGGGTTAACACAAAGGACACAGACACCAAGCTAAAGAAATAGGCTTATTTTACTTTAGTTTAAAGCAGCAGAAAGAATAAGCAAGGTAATGCACCTAGACATTACTACATAAAGCTAGCTATAGTGATTAAGAAAGATCCATCACCAATTGCCCTCATACTTTACCATCATCCAGACCCATGCATCAGCTGGGGAGCCCCGTCACAGCGAAGGGTCGGAGAGCCTTTCCCGGCAACTGGGAAGTCCTACGCAGTGCGTCCACTCGTAGGTGAGGTCTCCATCTGTGCTGTGAGAGGGTCCGGCTCTATACAGGTTAACAAACAAATCTATACAAAATGCATGGGAGATAGCTGGTAGATTGACATGCCTCTCTCAGACATGTACAGATCTGGCCAGGATCCGGGCATGTCTGAGGAGTTTCTGTTTTTCTTTACATTTGGGATGTTACTTCCTGTTGTTTACTTACAGTTTTCAGGGACAGTTCCCAGGGTTGCATTTCATGCTGATAAGATGCTGGTTGCTTCATGCTGCTGATAAGATTCTGGTTGATGGTCAGGGTGTTCACTCAAAAGTCAACTTCGGTTTGAGGCCTATTGTTTGGGCCTTTTTTGTTTCAGAAAATTAATGTGGTTTTATGTTCTACTGGATAAGGTTCCTCAGGTGGTAGCGTTTCTTACTTTCCAAAGTCTGTTTCAAGGAATTGATGTGTTTTTCTTCATCACAATTAGACTTTTCTAAAGATGACATTTTGGCTTATTATGAGAGGAGCCCAGAACAAAAATTCCTACTGATGATGGAATGCCTTAACCATCACAGGTAGAGATGCTTCCACCTCCTTGTTTTGCATCCTGGGACAGGTAAGATGAAAGCTCAGTTCCCTTTGGTGTCAGGGTGACTTAAGGTTAAATTTGCTCATGGATATGCACTGATCAATAGGAAATAACAGGAAGCTGATGTTACAGACTGTACTGTCCATACCAGGAATGTTCAACATTCACTTATTGGATCAAGCATTTGGGGGATGTTGACCTATTTCTTTCTAAATCTTGGATGCCAGTGTGGCTTGAAAAAGTATTAAATTATTTGCTGCTTACATGAGGAGATTTTTGATGTGAACAGAAACAGAGTGCAATCAGATACTGAGGTTTAGGTGCCCTCAGGCATACACAATTGATTAGCAGACTCTGTTGGTGCTCTTTTTTGACACATTTGTCTATGCTCACCTATGCCATTCTTAGATGTTTCTGACAGGTTTTAGAACTTTTTTTACACTAAAAATGTTTTTTGTTCTTGTTTGAATTAGGGAATATTAACTAATGTTTTGGTTGCCCTTATCACGAAAGATTTCTGAGAAAAAAAAATCAAGAGCTGTCATTTTTGCATTATTGAGATGCACTTGATATTAAAATTTAACAGCTAAAAATACAGAGGAGGATTCATATTCTTTTTATTCTTCACTTCTCAAATGTTCACATTATTAGGGTTAACTATGCAGCAATTTCAACAGTGAGTGAAGGCTGCCATCTTCTGACTGCCACAGTACGTCTGCGCAACTGAATATACTACTTTGCCCAACTACTTTTTATCACAGTGCTTCAAACTGGAAGAACCCTCAGCCACATCTTTATCCTAAAATACTGCAGTCCAGCCAGGGCCTTGCATCCACAGTATGCTGGTCCAGCTCTGAAAGAGAAACATTTATCTATTACAAATAAAACTGGCTCACTCCTCCATTTTCTTGCAGAGCTACCTGCTTCATAAATTTGTCATCTCACCCACACTTCCAAAGTAATATTTTCTATCACCATCAGTTAATTGATCAGTTGACTACTTTCTTAGTAACTTTAAGACTAAATGGTTAATGTTATGACAACATAGAGCATGTGTAGTAGAGGTCTACTTCCTATTACAAGTCAATAGTATCCTAGCAACTAATACTATTATTTTAGAATTCCTGCTCTAAAATTTCAGCTGTCTGGCACGTGAACCTAAAAGTAAGTATCAGACATTTAATCAAATTCCTCAAGCTGTTCACTAAATTAAACCAATATTATAGAATGAAGCAGATATATGTACATACATTCTGCCTAATTGTCACACATGTATTCATGACACAAAAAACAGAGTGAGATAAAATAAAAAGCCTCTTATAGCAGAAGGAAAGCACAAATAGCAACAGCTAGCCACTGTTGTTTACAACACATTTTGTTCAGACTTAAACCTCTGGCACGCTGCTGACAGAAAACAGAAACAGGTCACAAACTCAATGTGGAATCTCCATCTCCAAAGCCTATCATAACATAGATATCACACATGGAAATGCAACCTCTCATAGAAAGAGTTTAGTGGACTTACCACTGTCACAGAAGATCATCTAGTATATACTCAGCAGGAAAACATGTTCTCTGCTGCTGAAGACACTGATAAGCCGTTAGAGTTCCCTGCTGAGAAGGAAATCTTTTGGCTACCAAAGCCAATCTAATGTTTAGATCACTTTCTATCTGACCTACAGCATTTGTACCTATGCATTCTCAATGCGTATACTGCTGCACAGCACAACTAATGCAGCAGATTCAGAATCCTACAGACAGATCATATTCAATACTCCACAGTTTGATCAGTAGTTTTGAAGAGTAAAAGAGTGGAATATAAGCTGTTTTTTGAGTGAAGAAAGCAGACACCTATATTTGCAACTGCTGTGTTACTTCCATCCTTATGTTAAGGAAAATCTTTCTTCATATTCTCTTTCATGACTCCTGGAGTGTTTTTATCTCTTTAATAATCCAGTACTTTCAACTTTTTCCTGAGGGAAAACCTGCTACTTAGAAATGCTTTATGTCATGTTATCCAAGCTCACCTTTTGCATTAATACATTTCAATGTATTAAAGTGCTAATCTAAACTTTAATCAAATGTAGGAGTATGTGCATGTGAATGTTTCTGTGTGTTTATGGAAGAATAAACAAATACCCTTCATGCAAAGTGCTCAGCCATCCATAAAAACCCTACTGATTAGACATTATAAGTAGAATTCCCCCTTCTATCTCCTCTTCCTGTCTCAGCTTTTTGATGTCCCTGGTTCAACCACCAGGTATCCATTTAGTCTTTTGGGAGGAAAAACAAAAGAACAGGTGAGTATTTGAGACTCCACCTGTGGTCTAATTATGTCCAGTTCCTGGTTCCCCAATAACAAGAGAGACAGGGACATACCAGAGTGAGTCCGGTGAAGGTCCGCTAAGGTGATGAAGGGACTGGAGCACCTCTCACATAAGGAAAGGATGAGAGAGCTGGGACTATTCAGCCTGGGACAGAGAATGCTTAGGGGAACATTATCAATTTGTATAAATAACTGAGGGAGGGGACTAAAAAAGAGAGAGACAGGTCCTTCTCAGTAGTGCCAGTGACAAGATGAGGGGTAATGGCAGAAATTGCCGGAAATGCAAACTGAAATACAGGAAATTGTGTTTAAATATAAGGAAATATTTTTTTATCTTGTTATCTGAGCACATACTGGTTTTGCATTGCTTTAGGGGGATATGTGCAACTAACTGTGGGAATATGTCATTCCACCAGAAGGACTGTGTAAATTATGTTTTCAGTTCAGCAGTCAAACTAAAATATAGTCAAACAAAACCTGAGTTAGTACAAGCCAAGTGCCACTTCAGAAAATCCTATAAAAGTGATAAGGCTGCCTGCAACAAGTCAGCCAAACAAGCAGATCTTGGTGTATAGCCTGTACTGGTTCACACTCTACTGTCTTGTCTTTTCATATTGTATAAAGAAATGAAATAAAATTATAACCAACAAGGCCTTTAAGGTTCCCAAATATGACATTGTTGATTTTATAGAAAATTATTCAGAATGAAAATTACTATGAATGAGGAAGCTTAGGGTCCTGATACTACTTCAGAAAGTGCTTAATGATTAACACAAGGTAAAATAACATCAGCAGTACACCCAGAGTACTCTACAGAGTAGGTAGATTCAAATTCAAATAGCACCAGGCAGAAAAGAGCTATCACTTTGTTTCCAATTTCTAAGAGTAGGAACATTGTGCTACATTTAAAGAAAGAGGATCTTTTAATAAGAGATCTCCTAATGAGAAAAAAAAAAAAAAAAAAAAAAAAAAAAAAAAGGTGTGATCTCTTAATAAGATAACTGGACAAAAATAAACTGTTTCTCTATTCTGACCAGATGAGAGATGGGTCAATACTAACTTTAGCCTTTCTAAACCAAAATTGTTCATCTAATAAATTTCAGTTCAACAAAATTTAATAGATAACCCAGATCTGTTTTCACTGACTTTATTTCACACTGCGCACATGCTACTTCAGTCCAAGCATAGAATTATAAAATCAGATTGCTTGATTTATTTTATTTTTTATTTTAACTGAAGTATCCATTTTGATCTCTACTGTGGTCTAGCCATCACTGGAAAAGTATCTTGGATTTACTGGCTTCCACTTCCTTCTTAGAAGGCAGAGAGGAGAATGACCAGCAACCATAATCCTTCTGACCATGGTATCTGACTATGAGAATACAAAAAAGTGCTAAATAATGTAAAATCCAAATTTCTTCTGATCCAAGATTTCTGGTAGCAAAGATAGCACCTTCACATGTCTCATATCCTGCAGAAAAAAAAAAAAAAAAAAAAAAAAAAGAACTTGGGTTTAAAGGATTATGCAGAAAATCTTGGACAATTTCACTCTTTAAGAATGAATAAAACAAAGTGTAGCTTTATATGCTTATTCTATGAATCTGTGTTTAAGTGTTTCAGGGTCCAGGAGATGTCTTAAGAGCTATAAATATTCCATAAATTAGTTTCCTTCTTAAAGCATTAATTTTCTGCCTAAAAGAATGTATTTATGATAATCAGCATAGCTAATACCTTGAGCTATAAGGATGATGAGAATTAAATGAGAATCAAAAAACTACACTATTCAGAAAATAATCAGGTCCTAAATTCCAACATTACACTTGTTTATGTGGGTATCTTAACATGACATCCTTCTAATACATTCACCTAATGGATTCTGATTTCACTTTGAATGCCCACTTGCATACTAACAGAAATATTATGAAAGAAAGAAACAAAGAAAGTGATCATGCATTACTACAGACATTAGGCTGCAGCAACATGAAGTACATGCAAAATCTTCAAAATCTTTAAGAATACAAACCATGTACTTTTCCAGTGCTTACACATGGATGTTGGGAGTCTTACCACTCCTTTGCCCAAGATGAATACTGATACTCTTCAGAAAATTAATATTAATAAATACTAACTTAAGAACCACTAGTTGAAAGGTACCAAAGTTACTTTACAGTTTGTTTAATTTCCTGGATATATTCCTTCTTTTTCATAAAATTAAGAATAAGATCTTGCTGCACTGAAAAACATATTTTATAAGATTAAAAAAAAAAAGATAGAGAAGATCAACTTTTTTCATATTCCTATAAAAATAGTTGCATAATAGTCACACTCCAATTTCATCACAGTCATACTCACAATTTGTCTAGCTACTATACTGAATTGATTAACTGTGTTATATCAATGAGAAAACCTCCAGGAATCCAAAGATGACCTAGAAAAAATATAAACAGAGAGCTTATTTTTGTCCAGTTACCTTATTAATGGATCACATTTTCTTCTTCACTTTTTTCCTTTTTCTTAAAGTATCTTTAAAGGTAAGATCGGAAACTCTACTAAGCAATTTCAATCCTCTATAATGCTCAGATCCTTGATGAATGCAGTGAATTAGCAAGAATCTTACTGTGAACTGTGTTTGATAAAACTGTTTTCAACTACCTAATGGGCAATGATAAGGAAGACAGAGTCAAACTCCTTTCAGAGGCACTCAGTGAAAACATGACGCTGCAGAAAGAGAAATCACAAGTATATATAAGGAAAAAAGTCTTCAAGAGTGGCCACACACTGGCACAGGGTCCTGGGCAGGTTTTGGCATCTCCATCCTTGGAGATTTTCAGAACTGAACTAGAAAAGTCCCTGAGCAACCTCATTTGACCATGACACCAGAACAACTTGGGGCAGGGCAGAACACCAAAGGACCTTCAGAAGTCCCTTCCAGACTACATCATTCTATGACTACATATCATACATTGTGTAAAATTTTTTCCCAGGTAGCCCAACAGCTGTCACAGTAGAACAGGTCTTACCCTCATGTGAGAAACACTTCAAACATTTTGTGCCAAACTGGTCAAAAACAGCATAGTGGAACTGGTTTAATCACTTGTCTGCAAAATACCACTTGCTCTCTCCTTTGCAAATGACACATGGCTAGTAAGTTTGGGTATATCCCTCTCTATAGGCCTGATGAGGATCTGTGTGAGTATACATGTCCTTGTGCTCTTCTAGAAACACACTAGCTTTTTCAGAATTCTACTGAGCTAGATAGTTGGCAACATTTGAATATTTTTTTTTTTTTTAATTTAAATTTTAATTATATGGAGTTTTTTAGAAAGGACACTATAAGAAAAAAAAAAAAAAAAAAAGTAGGAAAACACAAAATTATATGAAACCCAGAAAAATCTTTGGCTTTTATCTTCAGGTGCTAATACTTTATAGATCAGCTCTGGAAATTTCCCTACCAGAAGTATGTTTTTTAATCGCATCCTTTTTCCTTCTTACTTGACTAGCAAAACTGTGACTGTTTTTGGTATAATATGTTCAGGAAATTATTCTCGTATTATTGTAAAGGCTATCTGAAAATGAGCACTGTTTTTTTACTTTTTCTTCTATCTCTTATTTAAAGGATGCTCTCAAAGAGGCAAATTGGCACACACTAAAATATTCAGGTCCTCAAATTTTAAGACATTTCTGTCATATATTATATTTGATTGCAAAGCTTGTCAGTAATAGAAGAGATACTGTAGTTGCAAATATCACAACTTCAGTGTAAATCATGTAAATTTCTCTTTGTTAAAAACAATGCCTTCTTAGAATTCGTTCTATATAATTTATTATGTATATGAAGCAATACATAATGCATATAAAGAAAAATAATCTTTCTTGAATTCAGCTCATTTTGCATGGATTATTACACACCTAGATTCAACACAACTATAATTGAACTCAATTGAAATGGAGTTGTCCTAAATGGAGACACATAATTTGAGGATTCCTTTTCATCTCATGTGCAGGGCCTGAATGCAATGCTTATGGAGTTTGCTTTTATTAAAAGCTTAATGTACATTTACTAATGTAGGTTTAAACATGGCCTAATTCTTAATCAAATATATTTCAGCAGCAGGAGGGCTGACATTCAAATAATGATTAATTGAAAACTTAATTAAATACTTCAAAATACACATGAAAGTGTTCTGATAAAGTTTCAGGTCATGCAGTTTGCATCTGAATCTGAGTAATGAAAATGGAGGACTTGATCCAAAAGCCTTTTATAGTCAGTAACTGAAACTACCCCAAATCTGCTGAAGAACATTTAGCTTTGAATATTTGCAATTAAGTTTTCTGGGGTAGTTTTGCATTATATAGAACATATAAATAAAGAGTTGGCTTCACCTGCCTGTTTCAAATTCCTGAGCTTCTACCTTTCCTGTGTTGTAAACCACCACTTTACTAAACTTTATCTGAAACTGCCAGAAAAATATTTTCCAAGTCTAATTGGAACTGAGTCTAAAAGATGTAAAGATTGTTGGTTTTAAGTAAGTAAAATTTTATGGCTTATGTACTTTATTCTGCATGGTTAGTCACAGCATACTGATGGGGAGCAACTCAGGCACTTGCTAAAAACTTCCAGATTGTAAAAACGCTCTCATCCATTCACAATGGAAAACATTTGTTTAGTTATTCTCAGTTTATGCCACATTTTTCCCCACCCACAGGTGATTCATTTAATGTGATATAACTGTGGTTTAGCACTGTTTATAGCCATTCTGGTAAAGAATCCTGCTGATGGCTCACTGACTTGTTTTAAAATCTGTTGTGGAAGGAAGCATTAACATTAAGAGTCCTGTATAGAATTATGATCATGTATAACCTTCACTATATAAAATCCACAGGATGAAGATTCATTTAAGTCACCGAAAATAATGCCAGAGGCAGATAAGGTAAAAAGGGAAGATATAGCAAGAACACGTTACAGAAAGTCTTGTCAACAAATAAATAAATAAATTCATACTCCTTTGCAAATTTTAATATGGCCTTAACTGGCAGCTGGAGGTGCACTTGTGTTTTTGTGGAGATAAGCCAGGATGGGGTGTAAAGATAGGGTGCATGTGTGTGCTTGCACACATCTGCATTTGCACACATATCCATATGTGTACTGGAAAGACCTGCAGATCTACATAGGGACAAAGCAATAGTCAATCATTGTGTTTGTAAGGTCATGATTTTTAACAGCTAAGAAGACTATTTAGGACTGAAAATGAAGATGGTAGGCTGTGAGCCTCTTCTGCCTGCTTAGAGAAATAAAACTGGTAAGAAGCGATATGGTAAGAAGACCTTACATATGGGTCTGTAAGAGTAAATGAGTAAATGAACACAGGGCAGTGGCACAGTTCAGAGACTACAATACAGCTACATAAAGGAAACACCACCTCTGGTCTAACCACTGGTCTTATGAAGGACCATAAAGAAGTTATAATATTATTGGACTCCACAGCTAGCTTACTAGAAGACACTGCTGGGACCTCTGCATGGTGCTATTTTGTGTACTGCAAATGTAATCTTGAATTCTTTACTGCTAACATCACAGCTTCAGCAGAAAAGATGAGCATCTTTGTTATGCCCAGATGGGCAAAACCAGCTATCATGGAAATCCAAAAATGAAAATTACTTAACAACTATTAATTAAAGGAAGTCATGCCTCTTGTCTCAGTTGTTTTGTTTGTTGTTTTTGTTTGTGTTTTTTTTTTGTTTGTTTGGGGTTTTTTTGGTTTTTTTTTTTTGTTTTTTTTTTTTTTAATGAAAGAGTAACTAACACGCTTCTTTAATTCTTCCTATTTGCTCAGATCAGCATTTCTGGGTTCTTCACTGTTATTTAGAGCAATGGAAAAGAAATCTAAAATGCTTAATAGGATCAGGCAGCAAGTTGTGGTAACTTTGTGTTAACACAAATTTCACAGGCCAGTAGTGAAACAGCTACCAGGACACTTATTTTTTTTCACATAAGAATTTGTTAGACGAGAAAAAGACAGTGTAAACAGAACTTTGATACCTCAGATAGCAGCAACTAATAATAGATGAAAAATAAATTTCATCTACTTTATAGAAAACTGACAGGGAAAACCTATTAATTTTTACCTGTCAAAGGCAGTATAGGCATGCTCGCTACACGACCACATGTTGTAGGTCAGAGCCAGCATACCCATGCCTACATGTTGTCTGTGGGTACCAGCCCATCACACCATGCCTGGCTTGGAGGCAAACACAACTGCTGATAGATTTGGTGGTCTGAGCACTTTCTTGCCTGTTAACATAGGGGACAACCTCTCCTGCCTGCAACAAGTGAAATAACTAGTCCACAACCAGTAACCTGTGAGAAGCAAAAGTCAGTCAGATGGACCTCATGTCACAGCTGAACCTCAGCTGCTGAATGTTGATTTAAGGGGTAACAGAGTTTGGGTTGGAGCTGAGAGAGGACTGTGTGAGAGAGTAAATTTAACATGATATTTACATTGGCACAGTAATTATTCTCTCATTAAGAGTGTGTATGAGTCACAGTCATTTTTCATGCTATGGCACTTTGATGGTTTATACAAAAAACAAATTCTCCTCCAAAATTCTTCTATTGGTGTTCCTTTTAAAGTGATATTTAATCAGAACAAATACAAAGATAAAAACTCATCTTTACGCTGTCACTGCATAGGTTCTGTCAGCCATATAGAGAATCTGACTCCTGGGACCCGCTTTCTGGGTGCACACCCCTTTCACAGACCAGCTTCCTTCTGTTTCCTAAAGTAGCACTGTGACCTGCTTGTTATATGTCATATTTGTTAGCACACATCAATCAGCCCTGACAATACAAAACAATACATGGCACAGTGTTTAAAGAACATACTTTACCAGACTGCGGGCGTTGTCTATGCACCAAGAGGATTACAGTGCCTTGTTAATGTGCATATAAAGATGGCATAAGTCTCCCTGGTGGCTGTTATTAAGGTCAATTTCCTAAAAATCTATGGATTTTACTTTTCCAAATTCACTAAGTATTTCATTAAATTGATTAATTTCCCACTTTTGTCTGGTTCTTTCTCCTGGATGCCATGCTGTCTTTCTCTGAAGTATAGAAAGGAAATTACATGATTAAATAAGTAAAAGAGGAATACCATAGCTTGATTTTCACTGCCAGCAGCAGAAACAACATGTTATAGAGCTACATATATGTGAGCCACATTTATGAAAATAGAGAAACTCATACTTAATACAGAACAAATCTCCTCAACTACATAACCTGTTCTTCAAGAGAGAGACATCACATTCTGGTTACTATCAAGAAAAGAAAAAAATGAAAGAGTAGTCTGTAAATAGATTTCTGAGGTAAAGTTTACAAAGAGACTGTGTCCTTCAGTCTTATGCAAGAGTGCCTTACTATCTGAGACAATGCATTCTACCTTGTTTTTTATATCTCTAGCTATACTAAAGCTCTAATTTAGCCTTCCCTATTTTAGTGATAACAAAACCAAGCACAGCACCAATTTAGGAAGAAACAAAAGCTTAGAAAATCTGGACACTGTTATTATCAACTTTGTCTACTAATTCAAACTATTCATTTTTTTGCTTTCATTGTTACTGTTTTTAAGAGTCACTACCAACACATTTATTTCTTTACTGGTCTCATAATGGAGCATTTAACTTCCTCAGTTTAATGTTTCCATAGCCTGCCCCAATCACAGTCTGTATCCTTAGAAGTACAGACTGTATGATCTAACCTTCAGCTATAAAGCTGATAAAAAAGCAGCCTCATATTAGATTGGGCTCTGCCTGGAGAGCGACCCATTCCAACAGTCTTTTAAAATCACAGGTTTAGAGAACCAGAGTGACATCACCTTGACAACAATCCAAACCATCCCCTGTGGAGTTGTTCTTCAGTCATTTCCTCTCTGAAGCATCAGGTTGGTCAGATTTCTGTAGCAGATGTTCTAATAGGCCGTGCCTATGCTTCCTCTCTTTAGCTGAAATAAACAAAGCATTTATAATGCATAAGTGATTGTTACAATAGATTAGGAAATGATAATTTGATATAAACCAGATTTCATCCAGATTTTATGTCCTCTCCTTGTGCCTTCTTTCCCATAAAACCATGGAAGTCTGGAAAAAGGGGGTGTAAAAAGCATCTATTTGTGTCTGTTCCCAAACTTCAATTCTGGCTGCCCAAACTGCCTGTCCATGGCAGGCCACCTTCTTGTTGTTTGCTTCTTTGCTAAGCCAGTAGCAGAGAGTACATATCACCCTGCGATCCTCCCATAAGTAGCCCTGTAAATGGTCTTGACCACTCCACTTTGCTGTTTCCACTCTCACTCTGAATGATGGTAGGAGTGGTCATACTGAGAGTGAACATCTTGGCATTTTGCTCTGTGTGGGATTGATGTCGTTACAGGTAGCCTGCTGCCCTGCAACCACAATCCCCTTCAGCTTAATCAGCGTTCACAGATGGTCAGTGTCTATATACCTACCAGAGGTTGCTGGCAATTTGATCATGCTAGGACTCTCAAACATCAAATAACTCTGATCATTGATTTTCCTGACTCCTCGGGGAAGTTCAAGAAACATTTGCCTTACATGTACTTGTCAGGTACCTCGTCTCACATGAGTTTTACTCTGAACTTTCTCTCATCTCTTTCAGTCTGTATTACTGTCTGTCAGTGCATGTAAGTGCACAAAACAAAAGGACATTTAATTTTTCTTAAACCATTTTCCCTCATCTTAGTGACACCTTTGCTTGCAATATTCAGTGCAGGGTAGAAGCAGACAGTTTCACTGTATTCTTTTTAAAGTTTTTCCTTTGGTTTCTATTCATAATAAGCTGGTCTTTGGCTCATAAGGTCTTTATTTCATGAAATTCTGGAATGATACACAAAAGGCAGGAATCACTGCATAGGTAACAAAAATGGCAAACATGAAGGAAGCCTGGATGTTTCTGCTCTCGTTTCACTTGCTCCCTTTCTTAACCCTCTACCTAACACCTACCTGATATTGTGCCTCTTCTGGTCTACAAATAATTCTTGCACTCAGTCTCTTTTAGAAAATTCTTCATCCTAATCCATAAGTGTCTTACAAAGCACCTAATTCATTATCTTCATTTCTAAAATAGAGTCACTTTATTGGCTTGATTTTTTTCAGAGTGGCTTCCATCTTCTCCAGTCAATCTAAATTGACTTCAGAAAGACAAAAAATAGATATTTCTGTGCTCCAACTCTTCCATTTAACATTTTGCAACTACTTTATCCATGTCTTGTTTAGTTTGTCATTGGAGATCTGGACACTGTCATAAACTTCAGTTTCTTCTGGTTTTTGTTTTGTTTTTTTTTTTTTTTTTACCTCATTACTGCAGTAATTCTAATGAACGTGTCTTTAGGCTGAATAACTTGCTGCTACAAATAGCTGCTTTACAAACAAATAATTTTCAAACTCCTTACTTTCCCTTTCTGAGCACTATGCAATCTCACTGCACTTACACCCTTGAATCTTTATTTTGCTTGTGCCTCCCACTCCACTTCGCCATCTTCAGTCTTTGACTGTCAGCTTTGACCTGAAAGCTTTGGCTGTCAGGACAGAGAAATTAAAATACATTCTCTTTCATAAGGAGGTAGAGCAGAAAGAGGAGCTCAAGGCTGTATTTCCACTGAGAACAGTATTTCCAGCCAAGCAGGTTAATAAGTTTTGTATTTAATTGCCTCTCTTATTTTTCATATGCCACATTTTCAGCTTCTCCTTTATCTCTTTTTTCATCTTTGACCTTTCTCAAGCATGGAGTAAGAGTTTAGGAGTTTTTACTGTGTTTTTTATTGGGATCCAATTAAAAAATTAATACAATCACTTTTAGGATTTTCAAAACAGTCCTACCTACTGACCTCCAGTTTCATTCACAGAATTAGTCTCTTGTAAACTTGGTTTCAATACTTTTTTTTTTTTTTTTTTTTTTTTTTTTTTTTTTTTTTTTCCTGTCAAATAAATAGCTTATCTTCAAATCAGGCCTGGAACAACTTCATTTTCTTGTTCGTTCAGTCTCTAGGGTATAGAGCAAAGCTGGCAGCTTCCCAGTGACTGTAGTTGTTACAGAATTCTCCTTGCAATTAACAACAGAGAAAACATGTCAGTCCTAAAGAAAAGTTTTATTTTGTCACTGTTTATAAAGTGATGTGTAGGTAGTAGAGGTTATTCTCACTTGTGGGCAACAGTTTAACTCTCCAATCAAGGCAGATGTGACCTTTTAAATTCAGATCAGAGCACTTTTCCTGTTTTCTGAATATTAGTGCTTATTTCTGTGTTGATTTTTTTCTCTGGTAGAAGGCATATATTCTTGCTATCTTGTTAATATTGAAGAAAAATAAAAGAAATAAAAGAAGCATGATACAATGGGTGAGGTAAAGATAATGAGATCATAGTTTTATTCTTCATTTTAGAGAAAAGACTGAGTTATTGCAAGATGGACAAATATAGACAGTGTGTGAATATACTGCATTGTACAGACTGTTATAAACAACCTAGCTGCAAAACTTGCTGGTCAAGATAAGCCACAATTATGACCTCAGTGTCATAAGGGGAAATGTGTTTTAGTTGCACTGAAGTAGCTAGTCACAAGAAATATGTGCCATGGAGCTAGGGACTGATTGCAGTCTTACAAGAGGACTCTAAGAACTCACTATTTTTCCTCTAAAAAATAACTTTTCACATATACATTCTAGGAAATATCGAAACTAACAGAACCTCACAACAAAGAAAGAAAAAACAGGTCACTTAAAAATAAATACACTTGTGTGAAGGCATCATCATTTTTAAAAGTCTAATTATTCATTACAGTATAGTAAAATATCTAGTTCAACATATTTCTGTCCTCATAAACGGTTAGCTTCTCTGAGTGCCGCCAAGAATATAAACATGGAACAAAAATCTAAATATTTACAATATTTTTCTCAATGGTTAACTTCACCATGGTAAATTTATAATTGATTTTAACATTTAAGCAACAGGATGCCACTACAACTGGAATACCATCATCAAAAGATGAATTTATGTGCATGTCTACAATAGGAACATATTTTTAAGAGCAGGCACACAGACCATCCCAAATAGTTTCTCAGTAATTTTATATGTAGACCTTCTCAAGAGAAATTAATGAAATATTGTATGATTTTCTTTCCATTTTAAGCTTCATGATTTTCTCATTCAGTGCTTTTATTCAGGTCACTAGTATATTTTTTTTTTTCATGCCATCATATTTTGAGGAAAAAACAAGCTCATCTAGGTCCATTCAAACTGACTTGTCTTTGCCCTTCCTTCTAATTTGGAAGTACATCTTAATTTCTTTGCTGGTAACATTAACTTTAAATAAAATATTACCTTTTTTTATTTTGGTGAAGTTTTTTTTTTTTTTTTTAATCCCAAGTAGATGGCCCAAAATTTCTTATTAATTCTTTACAAGCTGCTGGTTATCATTTTACAAAGTACACCTTTCTTTTACAGTGCTTAACAGTTAGTCTCACATGGATTTCCCTGTAGTGGTAGAGAGATTAAAGGGCAAAACACTTTCTACTGTTATGGTTAACTTATCTTAACTTTACTATTTGTGTCCTGTTATATATAACTTCCTTTCTGTTCCCTTTTAATTTTTTTTTATAGAATTTCCTTCAAAGAACAAACATAGAGTTTGGTCTTTTTATCCCCCTAGTGCTATCTATTTTACTTATCTGTACTGGCCTTAAATAGATTGCAAATGGAACCGAACTAGAATGACTGTGCTCAGAATAATTTGAGATTCTTTTAGTGTGTACATTAACCAGTTGTCCCCACTTAATATGCTGCATATGTAACAAGAAAAATGCAGACAACTCTCACCTCTGACTCATATTTACACATGCCTTTTGTTAGTATTTATAATGCAAGATGGCTTTAACAGCTCTTGTTATCAGAGAACTCAAATGTTAGATTTGATGGATAAGTTCTTATTTGTCAATAAATCTTACAGTATTCAGAAGAAAAAAAAATGTGAATAAGTGTTACAGCAACTTGCTTGTTTATATAATGGATTTGCATCCACATATGAGTAATTTTGCAGTGAAATATGAATGGGCAATCACTGTTTCATGCTGAGGAAATGACCACCAATAGAATTTATTCCAAAATATTCCTGGCAGCCCTTAATATTAAAAGTTATAGTAAAGAATGAGTAATTTATTTCTAAGCACTTCAACCAATACAGTGTAGAAATATGCATGCATACACATACATTTTTTTTCTTTTTACTATAGATAGAAGTATTTAGTGTACATTTAATTGTAATTAATCCCTCACATCTAGAAATTGATAACTTTACATGCTCTTACATTTCACTATGAAGTTATATTAAAAAAAAATCAGAGATAAAGCTAAGCCATCAGTTTTCCACAAATGTGACTAAGTTCATACATCATGTCTTATTTTATAAGCACCATTAAATATGTATATGAATTTCATAGGCAAAATAGAGCGTATATCACAGGTTACATAGAGACCTTAAATACAACAACTTATCTTCACACATATATAAGTCTATCTTAGCAATCTGATTTTGTAAGCTCGAAGTCAAACTTTCCTGTTTTGGTGATTTCACTTTGGGATAGATTTTACTTTGAGTACCAGATTTATCTGCAATAACAGGGATATTTCTTAGAAAACTAACATGTGAATACATAGTACTAAGAAAGTGTGTTTTGGCCTGGGCATGAAAGAAAAGGAAGTGCTACCTGATATTTTTTTAAATGTGAATGATACACAATTCCTGGGAAGGAACTGCTATATTACATAAATAGAAAGATAGGAAGATGACTAGTTAAAATATGAATGCAATGTTTCAAAGTTAAGTTAAAGGCAGTCACTGCAGAAGACAGCCCTTTTTTCATCATCTCTGACCATGGAGGGAATTTGTACAGGATCTATAGATCATTGTTTTCTATTCCAGATGCAAGATACTTTCTCAACCTGATTTCTCTAATGAAGAAAACCAAACAAACAAACAAGCATGCCTACCCCTAAAAATGTCATGTACATAGTTTATTCCCGAGAGAGAGAATGCAAACCATGCATGATTATGTTAAGCATGCTGGTTAATTTATGTGTGGAAGATCCTTTGAGGTTTAAGAACTCAAATCAAAAGTAATTTTTTGTTCATTAACACTTGGTCCTTTCTTGTATGATTTTAACCTTAATAATTTTGACTGATTTATAACATTAAGGAGTATAAGAAGCTTCACAACACTTTTCATTAATTAGAATTATACTCATGTCTGTAGTACAATGAACAAAGCTGAATTCAGTTATTTGAGCTTTCTCAGAGCTCCAGAGCCATTGCACAGACACATTTTACAAACCCCTTGATTTCTTCAACCGTGATAGTTCTCTACACGTTAAATAGTGGAGAACATGGTATTGCCTCTGTTTCATTGCCCTGAACATCCTGCATCCTCACTACAGGTAGCACTTTGAAATACAGAATCATGTCTTTTTGTAAAAATTATTAGCCTGTCACTTTTTATTATGTTTTCCCAATTCATATTTTACCTACCATTTAATTGAAATGACTTAATAATTGAATTCTTTATATGGGGTTCATATTCTATAAGAGAAAATATATTGGTGCATCTCATTCTAAATTTCTCACTTGTTATTCAGTGCCTCAATAGTACAACAAACTTAAAGACTGTTTAGTACATTTTTCTGTTTCAAGTTTGGAAGAAGACTGGTTTGAAGTTTGCATTTTAGAACTGATGGACCCAACAGATCTATCAGACTTCTGCATGAAAAATTCCTTTTACGAGGGACACCTTCCCTAATGAAGTTATGAGAATTTTACTACTGAATCTAAAGTTGGAAGAGTTCAACAGTGTAAGATGTTTCATGAAGGACTTGAAAGATTAGTCTAAAGTTCTCTATACTTGGTCACTAGTATAATCTTGATGTTTTTATTGTAAGTCTTCTTGAATGGCAGAGGAGATAAAATGTGAATTATAAAATCTAGTTATTATGAAGTTAGTAATTTTAATCCCCCCCTAGAAAGGAATGATTACTCTAAAGTTAAAACCCTAAGCCAAGGTTTTGGTTTGGTAAAATTAAATCTCCAATAAATATCTCTCTTGTGGTTTAACCTTACTTTAAATAAATTTAAGTCAGACTGATTATATTCTGAAAATAAGTGGTACACATGAACTGGGGCTAGACATGAAGTACATAAAAATACCACTGGCATAAAGATGGTATACCTAACCCTATATCTCTGCTTCCTGTTATCCACATGCACCAGAACATCTATATCACAGGAAAAAAAAAAAAAAAAAAAAAAAAAAAAAAAAAAAAAAAAGAAGAAGAGCAAATGGAGAAGCTAGGACTTAGGACTTCTGTCATTCATGTATAGGTGAAAGATATGTTTTCTCTCATGAAATCTAAATGTCTGTTTTTTCTGACTGAAGAAGAGGCAACATGTCAAAGACTAAATTCAGTGGGGAGGCTTGTGGAGCAGTGAAGCCAGCCCCTTTTTCTGCTGTCCAAAACACAGTGAACACGGATAAAGGATCCTATTCTTACCATTGTAGTGAGGTAACGCAGCCTGACTTTCTGTTTCTCAGTAGGTTTTAATACAGAATCCACATAAAATAACCTGGGTAGGATTATAACTACTTAAGGGAAAGGCTCCAGAGATGGAGGAAATGCAGGGAGATTTGTGGGCAGTATTGTTTATCTCTGCAAACCAGGTCTTCTGTTCCACAGCTTCAACTGCAGGTTGTAGCACATCACCTGTTGTCCCTGCAGTGCCAGACCCTCACCCAGATCCTAGGCTTAGTCCAGCAGCTTCATATCCCTATCCTATGCCAAAAATTGAGACAATAGGAGAACAAGTTTTAGCTGCTTTGTCTTGAACTAAAATTCCTCTGCTGTACTTATCAAAGTTTTTCATCTTAGACTCTCATCTTCAGCATCTCAGTTCTGTACCCATGATTTATCCAATTGCTCTGCAGTCAGAAATCACCACTCAGTAACCCCATATTTATTCCTTAACCCTGGGAAAGACTGTGACTGTTTCTATCTTCTTCATTTGCACAATTCAGGCAAGCAGTTTGTCTGCCTTGTTCCTAATGCTTTAGGAAGCTGTCAGAGACTGAAGAGTCTTTTTGGGGTTTGAGGAAGGAAAGACAAAGAGGAAAGAGGGAGTCAGGCTTACTTCTTCCCATTTGTCTTAATATCAAAATACAATATTACATTCAGTTTATTTTTACACATTTTTCATCCCAGCTATGCTCCAGTCAATTGACTTGTTTCCCGCTCAGCAGCTCCCTCCTGCCCCCTGCCCTGTATTTTCTTATTCTTTTAGAATGTTCCTATAAAAATAAAAACAGTTAAATGAAGATATTGTTTCTTGTTAATTTCCCAAATCATAAAATCATAGAATCATAAAATATCCCAGTCTGGAATAGATATCAGAAGATCAAATAGTACAACTTTTTGTGGGAAAGGGAACCTAGATGAGATTATCTAATACCCTGTCCAGTCGCATCTTGGAAACCTCCAGTGATGAGGAATCTACCGCATGCTTGAGGAGGATGCTCCTGTGAATGATTGTTCTTGCTATAAAAACTTTCTTATATCAAGATGAAACCTCTTGTACCCATTGACCCTTGTCCTCTGCATGCGACTCCTTGTGAAGAGAGAACCTCCATACTCTCTGTAGTCTCTCTTTAAATACTGGAAAACTATGATAAGGTTCCTCTAAAATTTCTGTTTTCCAGGCTGAAAAAAACTAATGTCTTAAATCTTTCCTTTTGGACAGGTTCTCTGGCCCTTTCATCATCTTCATGGCTCTCCTTTGGTCCCTCCCCAGTCTGTCCTTTTCTTTTTTTGAATTGTAGGAACCAGAACTGGGCACAGTACTCCAGATGTGGCCTGACAAGTGCTGAGTAGAGCAAGATAATCACATCTCTGCCTCTGATAGCAAGAGTCCTGCAGATGCACCCCAGGAACCCATTTGCCTTCATCACTGCAGCAATGCACTGCCAACTCACATTCAGCTTGTTCATCAGGCCCTCAGGCCCCTTTCAGCAAGATTATATTGTAGCAGGTCACAAAAAGCTAACATGGTACTTCAAAAAGATAAAATAAAGTTACTTCTAATTTAGTAATTTTCACTGATAATCTAGCGAGAAACTCCTTCCTAATCTAGTAGGGTCCAAACAAATGTTAATTCACTGATGTTCTTATGTAGTATAACCTTTGTAATTAAAATTTACTATCTAAAGTTTAATTGCAGATTAAGGAATGTTGACTGTTTTTCTAAATGCAAGCACAATTTCCATTTTTCTAGATTCACACCTGATGGAAGGCACTTTATGCATTAATTCAAAGTTTTGTGTTAATTTACAAAATTATTATCTGTATATATACTGATATTCCCTGAAACCTTACCAAAAGAAAACTGATAAAATTAGTCTGCTACTAAGTTTTTGTCAGGAACTGAATATCTGTGTTGTCAGTGTAAGAAATCATGAAAACTATAGTTTCAGATGTTCAAAGCTAATAGGAAAACAATTCCACAGAGGTCTTGAGGTGGTGCAACCCCCCTGCCTCTTGGGCTGCTAGGTGCTTAGTGCAATTTCCCCCTAACAAGTCACATACCAACCCAAGATGAATAGGGAAAAGTAGTGAACCAGAGAATAAAGACACTCTTTAACACTCCTGACTGCTATCTTCCCTATCACTTGGAAACTGACTATATGTCAGGTCAAATGGATTAAGAAAGGCAGCAGACCAGAGCTTTAAGGCCGCACCTTAGCACACTTTATTTCTGCCCCCTTTTCTCCAAACATCTGAAAATGAGAAAGGCAGTGGACCAGAGTGTAAAGGCACTTCCTTAGTCCACTTGGTTTCTGACCTGCTCTCTTATTGCTTAAGAACAATAGTAAAAATCAGTATCTCCTGACAACTTAGTACATCTGTACTTGGGTTGTGGCCTAAATGGGTGATAGCAGGACTCCAAGATCTAGCAAGTTCTGGGCTTGTACAACTGATAGAAAGTACCAGAGCATTCCATCAACAGAGCTGAGCTGAAAAGGAAAAGTACCTGACAAAAATCAGTTATCTCAGACACTATAAATAGTGGTTCTAAGAGAGACTCTTTGAGCTCTCCTGCATCACAGCAGGCTGTGATCAGCATCTCAAGCTGGAATGTCTCCCAGGATCAGACTTCTCAAAGTTTGAAGTTTGTCTGCTCACAAAGTCAACAGAAGTCCAGGGTGGAGTCAGACATCTTCTCTACTCTCAACTATCATCCATTGAGAAATATTGATACGTTGTGAGTATTTGTTCCAAACTCAGGAGGGAAAATTTAACTATAGACTAGCCTCTTCCGTTCACCTCTTTATCTGTGTGTTCAACTATGCACATTTGCTATCACTAATGTGAATGTCTGTTTTTCACTGGATATCCAAATATCTCTATGATGTCTCTGTGTTTGTGTATGTTTTGTGTTTATACATATATACATATACATATTTTGATTCAAAATACCTTGTAGAAAGCTAATGTGAATCTTGGCATTCTCAAATTTGGAGTTAAGTTGCTATTTTAATCATAACATATTTTACCAATTAACTTTTTTTATCTTTAAATCAATCAACCATTAAGTGCTGCTAAAAATTAACTTTTGATCCATCTCACACCATTAATAAATCTTAAGTTGCTATTAAATCATAATGGTGTGAGGTACTTTCATCTGCAACAAGCTGGAATTTCAGCAGTGAGCTGAGTGGCTCTCTATTTAACTGGCTTTATAAATACCAGCCATAATGCATAACATTTATATTTAGCTCTATTTTGGAACTGAATGCTATTCTAACTCTACTTATGAAATGCTGCTACATTTCAATTTTCACATAGAATTTAAAAAATCATTTCAGTCAGTAAAGACAAATATAAATTTTGCCTCTCAAACAACTACAAGTTATTTGCTTCCTGCCCTATTTACAGCCATGTGTCCAGAAAATCTACACTGAAAAATGCAATCAGCAATCCACACAAAATACCCTCTAGCCTTATCAGACATATGGAGAATTTCTCCACACTTGACTGATCTTAATGTGTTCCAGAATTCACATTTACATATTTTGATTTCAGTATAAAGCATTTAATGTTCCTAGCAGGTAAAAAAATTGTTATACTATCTCTTATTTTTTTTTCTTCCTTGATACATTTGCACAGTTTTAATTCAGATTGGAACAACTGATTGGTGATTAGATGGCAGTGACTCAAAACAGCACTTACCTTGGCAACATTAAGAGTAATACACAAAAATTATTTTCACAGGGATAAAGGGTTCTTAACCAATTTTGACAATACATTAGGCTCGGGCAGGTTTTTCTTCAATATCAGGCATGGCTTTTGCCCCTGTTTCTCTGTAGAAGTGAGGCAAATTCTGATTTCAGTTACAGAATTCAAGTATTGCCTCATTGAAAGAGTAAAGGCTAAAATAGCTTAGTGGGAAGATGAATTACAGCTACAGTATTCAAATCCAGAAAGATAATCTGAAATTAAAGAATTGTAACTGCCCAACTGAGTTGCTTCCACCACATATATTTGTGGGGTTTTATACCCTATGCCACTTCTTCATTAAATGCATTCATAGCATAGCACTGACCAAAATAGAAAATCTATAATTTGAAACATGTCATTTGTTTTAGTGCAATTGCCTATAAAAAGCTTTTTAGTAGTAGCTTATTTTTTTGGACATTTAAACTGAAATCTGTACAAATTCATGCTGTCCCATTGATACCATCACTAGGGAGTATGTTCTGGTACTACCCAAAGACAATTAAGAAGTACCTTTCCTGAATTATGTGTATTAGTATTATCGTTAATTTTACTGTCAGTGAAACCAAAATGTGCTGGTGTAAAAAGAATATTTTTCTATTAGCTGCAGCAATTATAATTTGCATGATACCTTTTACTTTCATATATTACACAGCATTCACCATGGTTCACTGAGGTTATCAGGCAGTTGTTTCAATTATCATGTTACAAGTGTGTTTAAGGTTCCAAACAAAGATCTGACTATAGGTACTGAAAATAGACAAAGAAATACAGAGTTGCTGCACTAAGGAACTTACAGACTGGAAAGCAAAGAGAGAAAAAGGCAACAAAGGGACAACAATGGAACAAAATTGAGCAAATTCTCACAGCAGGGCAGATCCAAGAATAACATCAGGTCCCCAATACCAGACTACTAATTTTGCTCCTGTCTAAAAATTAACTGTGAACTGCAACCTGCAAAACCACATCCAACCTGCCAATACACAGAAACATATACATATAAGAAACAATGTTATTTACACACTTATTTATATTATTGGTAGTGATGTCTTTTTATTACCCATCTTTATGCTTAACATAGCTTTCTTCTTTTCATCACACCCAATTCTCGACTTTCTGAAAGACAGATACATTGATAAGAACATGAGATCTCCTTGCCTCTTAGCGAAAAACCAACTTACATCAGAAATGTCAAGATCCCTCAAAAGATTGGTTGATGATAATGTCATACAATAATTTAAATAACTGCACTCCAATCAAGCTCCTCTTTGAAAGACCCCTGCCGCAAATAGTCCTTTCAGTTACCATAAAAATAAAAATCTGCCTATTTCTGTCACCTAACATTCCACTGCAAGCAGTTATAATGAAAATAAGGCGTCTGATCTTTAGAAAATTCTGGCATTTTGAATAACGTTTCATAGAAGAAAAAATCTAGACAATATTTCACACTTTCACATTGTGTAAAACACTTCAGCAAAATAACATATATCAAAGGTAAACTGTCAAATCATTTTGAGGAACCTAAGCTATGTGTTGTTTATTTATAGAAAATAAACATCTAGAACAAATAATCCATTGTTTTGGAACTTTAAGGACATACATATTGCATACAAGTTTATGTCAAGCACTAGGACTTTATTCCTCTTCTCCTGGTATAATTATGTCATACATATATAGCAATGATTTATTATGTTGTATTTTAGAACACTTAGAATACTTTTTCAGCTTTGAAAAAAATCCTCATGGATTTATAGGCACTGTGACAGCACAAGTCAAGTTTATCTTCATCAGTTCCATAAACGGGTAGGTTTATTTTACTCATAAAATAAATTTCCACATTGGCACAGAGAAGGCGACAAATTCAATATTCCTGAAAACATTTTCTCATTTCCAGATGATGCTGGCAATCTTGCCATTACATTTCCAGACATAACTCTCAGTAATATTGTTGTTAAGTCTCCCCTCTTATACAGCATTCCCAAGCACAATAGATCTGAAATAAATTGTTGGAAACAGAGTCTATTCCATTTCATGATAGCTAACCCAGCCCAGAGATGTGTTAATTGCTTTTTGATTCCTTGATGGAGAAACTTATTCACACTGTCTACATCTGTATAATTCAGGGGTGTTCTGGAGGCAGGGTTTGAGACCGAAGTTACTGTATCACTATCCAGAGATTTCAAGGACAGATGAGCTGATCTCTTCCGGAGCAGAAAACTTCACCTGGTATGTGGGAGCCCACCCCAGGCTGCAGGAACCCCCTGCACCCATGGGTCTTGACATGCACCTTCATACAGTAGAAGTACCCTTATTCTAGTGAGACATGTTGAAGTGATAAATATCTATCCCACTGCCTAATAAGAGGGCAGGTGAAATCTGTGGGGCAAGCTTATGTGAGCTGTATGGACCTCATAATCCTGGGCACTAGTCTTCAGAGTGCTCTCTAGAAAACCATTTCAGTGAGAAATGGCATAGTTAGTGATATTAATAAAATTATTTCTTCATAAACTGTGTTGAAAGAACGCTCAATTCTGAAGCAAAATGATCAGAAAATCAAGTAATTTTTAGGAATGCATACCTTTTCAGTAAGTGATAATTTTAAATTTTTTATATTGTCACATATGACAATTATTTTCTCATTGCTTGAAACCTACCTTTAAAAGAGATATAACTGTAGAAAGACAGCATATTAAATAAATTTCTGTACAACATTTGTTATAATATGATCATTAAAAACCCAATGTAAGAACATTTGTTTTAGTTTAATGTATACTATTTACTCAGAAAATTGAAATGTCTTGATCTGTTTGGTTACAAATGCAAAGTTTTATGGGTTTGGTGATTTCATTTTTGATTTTTTTATGTATCAATTCTCATATATATTTTAAACTGATCAAAAAATATATACCTATTAATACTATGAATATCCCCAGTGGATTTCCACTATGTTGTTTACCACAGTCATTTCTATAATTGTGATATATCAAGTGAATTGTGTTAAATTTGCCTCAAAATTTCTAATTTTTTTACTTGTAGAGAGGTAGATACAAACTGGCTTAAGGGGCAAGGCATTTGGGAAACTATTCAATCTGTTTTGAATGCTGGTTTGTCTCAACACAGTTATTTAGCTCCTCAGTTATGTTAAACTATCAGGATATGGATTTGCGTATTAGAAATTATATATGTGAATCTCATATACATACTTACACAAATACACACACAGAAACATGGATGATTTCCAGAGTGGAAGCAATCAACCAAAATATCCTTTATTTTAATGACTCTGACACTTCAGATCAGAAGAATTCATCATCAATCTGCCTGGGGCTTTAAAGGAGGCTACAATAACAACACACAGAAGTGTGGTTGTAGCTCTGTTTTGGAAAAACAAATTCCCATTGCACATTGTATGATAAATAGTGTAACTATACAAGTACAGCTGGGACCTTCCCAAAATGTAAGGAATATGTGACAAGTCACCTACTTTTACACTTAATTTGAAGAGATAATAGGAAGTGGTTTAGTCATGGTAAAACACACACTTTTGGAGAAACTTGAAAACTTTATCACACTTGACCCCTTCACTTCTTTTTACTCATGATCCTTCCTCTCCTCATTTCACACTACATAGGTGTCACTTCACATAATTTAGAAGCTCAGGACCTTTTTCTTGCTGATCTGTTGGTTCTGGATCTCCTAACTGTAGTCCAGGAAAGAGGCTAAGCCAATTTCACAAAAAGAGACAACAGGAACGTCTTCTTCAGTAGGCCCTCACCTTAAGCTAAATCAAAACTCTGAGCCTTTCACTGACTTCACACATATTTCTTTAAGAAATTGATAGGGGAACCTCCAACATTACAGTTTTCTCCATGAGCCAAATGCCTATATATTTAGAGTACTATCTAACCAAGAGTCAGATTCTGAAACATTTAAAGTGGCAAGTTGTTCTCACACCTTATTGTGTTATTACATCAAAAAAATCACAATTAGGATCTGTAGCAACCAATAGCATTTCATTATTACTACCCTTACTTGTACAGCAGCCCAAACTTTTGAAGATATCAGCTATTTGTTGAGGTAATTAATCCAGTTTAAGACTGATGGCAACACATAGATGTTTCTGAAACATTGCTCAGCAGTTTCTTCAGGAAAAAAAAAAAATTAGGGAAATAATTGCATGTCAATGAGATTAATTAATATTTAGCAAGTAGTACTTAAATATTGTGTTATTATTCCATTTCTATCTACCAAAGTAATTATTCTGTTCAGCCATTCCAATTACTAAGTCGGATTATTTTACATTTTATAGACTGAATTTTAGAGTTTTAGTTGATAGAGACTGTAAAGCTTAATTTAAAAAAAAATAATTTTATTTAACTGTTGTTGCAGTTAAATAACAATCATTATCTTTATCTATTCAACCACCAGTAGAAATATTATCAGCACACTAATTCAAATTATGCTTTATTGTCTTAAAGGGTTTAAGAAAATAAACCGGAAAGAATATATAAATTTAAAAAATAGGCAAAGATAGAGTGGATTAGGCAGCAAGCGTACTTTTAATAAAGCTTTTCCAGGTCTTTTCACCTTTGTGACACTGCTGGGTGGGTGATGATGCATCCCGGGGTTGGGATGGGCCCTACCATGGCAGGATGTCTGTTCCTGCTGTGCTGGTGTGATTGCAGTGCTTGGAGAGACATTTTAATGGTGATGGCAGGGGCATGAACTGTTACTCTGCATTGGTTCTTACCTGAGCCTCATGCTGGTGATTCTACCAGAGCAGCCAGAGCCCTCATCTGCACTCATGGTGCTTGTTACCTGCTCAGAGGGCACCTCACTTGCAGAGCATGATATCCACCTCCCTGGGATTTTCCCAAGGTGATGCGGTCAGACTCCCAAGGCTTGGTTTGCCTTGTTTGCACCTACTTCAGGCTCCTCAAGACACAAGAAACATGCGAAGCCACGCACAGCAGTGGCCACCAAATGTGGTCAGTCAAAAATCTGCCCAGATCCCATGTGTTATCAGTCGTCTTCTCCTATCTCCTCCTCCTTTGTTGTGCATAATATATCTCCTCTATGGGTTCTAAACTTGATTCTGTTATCAAGCAGATGAGTATGCCTGCAATTAAACTATTTATTGATTCTTCCAACAATAGTCTATAAAAGAAAAAAAAAAATATATATATAAGAGTAAATCTTTCCCTTCCTTTTGAAACAGTAAAGAAGTTCAAGGAGGAATGAAACAATTTCCACATCCAAGTCAGTGTCATTAGCCCTGTGCAACTTCAAAGACAAAAAATTTTAGGGGCATAGCTAGTATGTGGTAACTATGCTAAAGATGCTGAAGACACATAAGGGTCCACCACCACTTCATCACCTTGCCTCTCTTCTGAATTTAGCAAACGTTAGGCACTGGAAAATATTCAATCCCCGTTCATTAAAGACATCACGCAAAATTTGTGTAAATTAACAGGAATTTTGCAATAACCTTTAACAGAAACAGAATTTCAATAAACACCTGTGCTCAGCAGTAACGCAAAAGTTAAGAAAAACGCCACACAAGTGCCGCTACAGGACCTCAGAGAACTTTGATTACAGATAATTTGACAAAGGAGTTGTGACAGAATATGGATTGCTTGAGAAGGAGTCTGGTTTTTTGCTCCTTGTGAAATTGGTATGTTATAAATTGCCTTGCCTGGCTATTATAAAATTTTTCTTTCACTTTATTAACTTGGCAGAAGTTTTCATTAACTAATGGACCTACCTAAGACAAACAAATAACACAGACAGGACTCCAGCCTCTCATCTGCCACAGGTCAGAGGGACCAAATTGCAGCATCTCCCTGCCAGATGTCATTGAAGATTCACAGTTCTGAGAAACTCAGGTCCTTGCTGGGGGTTTGGGAAACACCTTCTGTACACTCTTCTTGGAGATGTGCTACTGGCAGCAAAATAACAAGTGGAGAGTACTATTACAGGAGATCGCTATAGGAAATTCAAGTCGCACTTGCCACAAAATATTGGTGATTGTTACAAGGTAGCTAACAAGTAGGCCTTAAAAGAAGGAAAGCAGTTGAGATGAAGAGAGTTTGAAAAGAACAAATGTTAGATAGGACCTCACCTTATTTTTTTCTTTCCAGTATGAGCTACTCATTTTTCTGCCACTTGCTTTTTAGGTAATTTTCACCATAGTCTGTATAACCTACAGTAGATAGGAAATAAGAAAGGCTGGTTGCCCAATTCTTTAAAAAGTCTGTGCCAAGTAATCTGGATGAGCAAGTTTCTTCTTTCCCACTCTCTCACTACCTTCTCTCTCCCACTGGAGAGAATAGGATTCCTATGTCTTCTCTGGTTCTATCCTATAGATTTTTTTTCCCCACCAAAAACATTCTATAGCACTATTGTCATTTATCCTGATCAAGTAACCAAACAGACTAATGAATGGAAGTTGCGAACCAATCATGTCAGTTCTTTCTGCCCCTGTATCCACCAGGTACCAACCCAGCATCCCACAGATGCTGCTCTCACACCTGTGGTTGTTCATATGGTTTCCTACAGCAGCAGTGGTCCTCTGTCCTTTGTCCCTGCCACAACATGCAGCCTTTTGGCTTATCTTTGCTGTGTATATTTTGGATCAGATGTCAAATCGAAACAGCTTTTTGCTTGACTCCTATTTGGCTATGTTTTAATATTTATTTCCTTCTTTTTCTGTGTTTGCAGAGGTTGCTGGAAAATGCAACAGTCAGAAGTAGACATCTACACAAAAAGGAAAAAGACTAATTAAAACTTCCTGGTTGACGAATCCAAATTGTAAGAAAAAATTAAAAAAAAAAATCGTGAAGAGGCGAAGATAAAATGCTACTAAGATCATTTGTTCTACTTTCCTGTACAAGTTCAAAGATAATCTGCAATGTAACTCTCAAAGATTGTATCTCTTGGTGATTGTCCAAGGAAAACAGTTACATTCTGGGTACAAAAACCTGAGTATCAGAGCTTCAGAGATGTTTTGATTTGAATCCATAACATTACTAAAAGAAGACAAAAAATACACCCAGAGAGATAATAGTATGCAGAATATATTCTGATTGCAAGCTAAGAAACAGTGCAAAAAACCTGATGTTCAGCTTTACATTGTCTGGAAAATCAGGACTGATTATATTTCCAACTGCTGTTTAAGCTCTGGGAAACATTTTCCAGTAAAATAGTCAGAACAAATAGGTACATATTTTAAAAAATCCTCAAAGGAACAGAATATGGATGAATTTATTACAGACCTTTAGGGAGAAAAAAACTCCAAACCCAAAACCCAGAAACCCTCCAAGCAACACATTCCTTTTTGATCAACAAATTCTCTTAATATGAACTTCATATATGAAACATCATATAGGCAGGAAAAGTTTAATTAAAATTAAGGAGTAAACCCCATTTATTAAATAAAACAAAGTACTCAAATGCACACATTTATTTTTTGGCTCTAAGCCTTTCTGTTTGAATACAACTTGGACCAAGACCAAGAAACTTCTATAGATAGGAGGCAAAAGCATGTATCTAAGCATTTGCCCAGTTTTGGGCTAACACCACTTAATTTACTTATTTTGGAAAGCGGCCTGAAAGAGGAGAGAATCTGCCTGTAATGGAGTGCCAGATTGAGTATAAAATCTGGAAAAGAAAAGTTCTAGAGCAATAGAAGATTGTCACACAGTGCTGCTTGCTACACGCTACACAGTTTTGGCCCAGACACAACAACCAAAGTTAAGAAGTCAGCTTTAATATTCATATCAATCTACTGATACCTTTTCAGACACTGTCAGAAAAAATACAAGTTAGGGTAGATGTTACTAGCAGTTGTCTTTAATATGTGGAATGAAAACACTTAACTCTCATGTTCCCTATTCAGGGACAAGTGCAGGCCCAATATTCCACAAAACAGGTCTTCTTAGGTTATTTGTTTCAGGACGTTATGTACATAAGACTGAATCCTTTCTAAAAACATTTTTTAAAATAAATTAATATTAATAAAATGTTTTTCCAGTCATGTTATGACTAGTTTTTAAAATGTACAACAGCTACACAAATATGAATAAATAAAGCATAAAATACTGTAGAAGATACTGAAAATAATTCTACATTTGTTAAACTGTCATTGATGCTTAGAAACACTCCAAATTGCCCAGTTTATGAGTTTGATATATTAACAGGGCATATATATAAAACCAGACAGTTCAGATCTCAATGATTCTGCAGTATTAAGTCTGTGAAATATATCTGTTCAAGTTATAGAAATTTTATATAAGTATGTCTGCCTGTGTGACTGATATGCTAATGTGTGGAATCTGTCAAATTATTTCAAAATAGAGAACCCTTTTTTTTTTTTTCTTTTTTTTACCCAGTAGAAAATTAATCTACTGTTTGCACTCAGAATCATGAAAAAAATTTAGCCACATCAGTCAACTACATAGTTTTGGAAAGGTCATATTTTCATGGACTGCAGTCTTTCAAAATGGATCGGATTAATATCAATGGAATGGGTGACAGCACTTATTAAGTCCACTGTCTTGGGTGAAATCCAGCCTGTTTTGCCAGCTTGTTTCACAATGACATCCTTGCTTTCAGGGAACTGATAAAATCTTACCTACTGAGTGTGATATGAAGCATTTTTTATATTAGATTGTATTTTCTTTTAGTTTATAACAGAAGTTAGAGTATTCCAGTTTCCTTATATTTTAGTTACTATTGTATATCTAAATTGCTGCTCCATTTAGCTGATATATATTACTATATAGATTAAATAAGTTACTAACATTTCAGTGAAAATTTGAACAGATTTAAACAGAGATTATATTCTTAATCAGTATTTTATTTGTTTATTTATTTAGAAATGAAAGAAGGTTTGCTGATTTCAAGAAACCAGAACTGAAAGTTCACAAAATTAGTGAAAATTTAAAATAATTAGCACAAGATATTCAATAAAGAGATCTGCATCCATTTTTTACTTTAGGTATTTCACTTAAATACTGTCTTGTTTCTGAGAAAATACAGAGAATCTGATAATACCCAAATGTTTTTATTAAAAACTTAAAGTAGCTGCGGCTTAGACCAGATTCAGTATTTACTCTTGAACTTCTATGGGAAGATCCCATAGAAGGACCTAAATGATTACAGCACTTGCACAAAACCAAAAATTAAGAATTACTCCTCAGATGCATCTCTCTAAACAAAAACTATATCAAAGGCATAAAAAACCCTGAATATTTCAACACGTCTATTGCAATCCCTGATAGGTATCTAGAAGGCAGGCCTCCAAAGGGCTCAACCTTGTTGGTATTCCAGGCCGTGACTAGCCCACAGAAACAGAATCAAGGCTAATTCTCCTACTGAGGAGGGACAATAGTAATTATCTTAGAGGGACAGAAATATTTCATTCAGACATCTCCAGTTTAATGAAATATTGTAAAATTTAATGCAGTTTTCTGATAGATTAAGACTGTGAGCCAAATTTCCTCTCTCCTAGGTGAGAAAACCATCAGGATTCAAAAATCATACTGAATCTGGATGACTCCTTCTAGCTTAGTGATAGCTGTACTCTGTGTCTCAGTTGTAACATTTTGAGATAGGTATATAGAAAAATGTCTTCAGTCTATTATTTCAGTATTGCTTTGGGAGGTCTCAATGTGCAGCAACTAAAAAAGTGTCTCTTCCTTGCTATTGTATAAAAGGCCAGACAATTGCACCTTCTCCATGATATATATTAGGGATTTTGGTTCCTCGCTCTCCTCCCCAGTGAAATTACTCATACATCTTCCCCAGAAGCAGGTTATAAATATTTATTACTAGGAGAGACCGCTGCCATCTCCACCTTGCAAATCCAATAGGCAGAATGGCCATCCCAAGTTCTGAGCACCCAGTGTGTCTATCCAGCTCACACTGAGTTATATGCACTCTACTGAAGGATGGGCTCCTGGCTCTGGATTAACAAGCTCCAAGTTTTAGATCTCACCATGTCATCCTGCAAAAATGCAAGGAAAGCCCAAATATCTTGCCCAATAGCCATGGTATAGGATCTATCCTCAAGTTTCTCTCTAGTCTGTTCCTGGAATGGTAGACCTTCTCAAATTACTCTGCTCGTTTCTGAATACTGTCTTCTCACCACCACTGCTTTCCCCTTTCTTCATATGTTTTGAAGGGCAGAAAATAAAAAAGAGCCTTCAATCTACAGAGTAGGTCCTTCAATCTACAGATTTCATTTAAGAACAAGTGAATTTATCAAAATTGTGTCTCACCT
Organism: Tyto alba; assembly: GCF_018691265.1. Taxonomy (NCBI): domain Eukaryota; kingdom Metazoa; phylum Chordata; class Aves; order Strigiformes; family Tytonidae; genus Tyto; species Tyto alba. The sequence goes on along the minus strand of NW_024881276.1, from coordinate 33,796,371 downwards.
ATAGAAACTGGCAGATTGCAGTGAACCATATTTTTTCTTAATACTAAGCTTTCAAAACCTGCTGCTTGTCCAAGTTCTTCAGTGTTTCCAAGATGATTCTCTTGACCAAAAATGTACGTGATCAGGATTTGATGAATATGCTCTGATTATTAATGTAGATGTATTGAAGACCATAAACTTTTTTAAAAATTAATGTTTCAAAAGGGGAAATTAACATAAGGAATTCAGTGAACCAGTTCGGCACAGAAAGCTGGCCAAGTAAAAATTTCTTCTTTCACCCTGAAGAGCATAAGTTAGACCTGAAGCGTATCAAACAAAGGTGTCTTCATAGACAAGTATGAATAGACTTTTTTTTTTTACTATATCTATAAGTTAAGTTTGCCAAATGCAAGTTATTTCTGATCTGGAAACTACACGGGTCAGTTTTGCATCCAGGCAAATAAATGGCACTGAGGCAACAGATGCTTAAACATGTTCAACACTGACAGTCAATTCAGGACACCAGCAAAGTGAATGAACATCTGCAAGCATCTGTTTGTACAGTCAAACAAGGATGGTGAAATGGAGGGAAAAGGGCAGCTGTAGTGGAAAGTGAAGGAGCAATGACTGGAAAACATTTTTGAAAAATAATTTGAAGAAATGGAAAGAGGAAATCTGGTGTGTATGTCAGGAAAGATATTACTAACGTGATCTATAACCTCAGATGTTCAAAACAAGTACCTGTCAAATAGATGAGAATATGATTGCTGCTAACTTATAAAAATTTAAAATTTTCAAGTGTAGAAAAATTCCTGACACCCTGGAAAATAAACATTTCTATTTGGTAAATAAACACACACACTTAGCATTTTAAAAATATAGAAAGGAATGATCTTACAAAAAATAACATTCTTTACAATATTTAATCATCTTAAGAAACAACAGCAAGCTTCCATAAACTTGCAGCAGACAGAAGTTATCTAATGGAAAATAATTAAATTCAATTTATTTTTAAAACTGGATGTTAGAGAAGAAAATGTGTGACATTGAAAGGGTAACTTTGTTCTAGACTGATTCTGAGAATGTGATATTATTTAGTGAGGAATTGTTATAATATATTTAGTTCTTGAAAAAATAGAGAGAAGAAAAATATGATAGAAAAGGTTGAAAACCTGATCTTTTTTATTTAGAAGTTTAAAATATACAATGATGTTATGTGAAAGAAATGTATCATTGGCATGACCATGAGACTGTAACTTAACAGATGCACTGTAAATTGCTATGAAATGTACTTTTGAGAAATATGCTTTCCTACATGTTGAATTTGAGAGAATGAACTTACAATTTGGCCTTCCATGAACTCTTGTGCTTGATAAACTCAGATATAAATGCTTCTAAAAAGCAGTTAAATAGAAGCATAAGCATGTCTCAAGCAAATTAAGAAGTGACATGAAAATTGAATTCTCCCAGCTGGTGAAAAATGGACAAAGTCAAAGTCAGCACGTTTCAAATTCCCAGACTTTTATATTCATTCTCATTGCACTATTTTAATGTTTTTCATTCCATATAAAATCCAGTCATGTCATGAAAAAACATAGTTAATAAAATTGCTGACCTGTACAGTTGCTATATAATTCACAGCTACTCTTCAGATTGTTTTCATGATAAACTCTTTTGTCTGAATTATTTTTTTCATCTCTACAGTCTATTAACACAAAGGAAAAAGTGAGGGAGTAAACCTGAGCTTTTTGAAGCAAGCTCACCCATCTATCCAGCATCACAAAGCACACCACTGCATAGTAAGTGGGGACAAAGGAAGATTTGCTTCAGAAATACACTGCTGAACTGAACTGATGAACTAAGGTAGGTGCTCCTGGAAAGAGCTTCCTTAAGAGAAGTGGACTGCAAAGATTTCACTGTGATGTGGGAACCTGTTTGGTTGATCAAAACAAAACCAAGAAGTAAAGACTTGCCTTCAGGGGCAGACAGAACTTGAGGGGTGTATCTTTTTTAGTCAAGTCAGACCTTGCTACTGAGTTTTAAAAAGCTTAATTATTCTAATTTATTTTAAAAGCCTTTTGGCCTTTTCTGAGGAGCTTTCTATAGAAGAGATTTAAGCAAATACACCTCAAATCTCTGTCTGTCTGGGCACCCCATTCCATTTACACTAACAAGTGTTACTGGTGTCAGAGGCAGGCAGATGAAGGTTTGAATATTTAAAATGTCTGGTTGCAATACCTATCATTGGGAAAACCAACAAACTTCAAGTCTGCATATTTCACATTTATAATTGGATACTAAGAACTTACTGTATTTGCATTTCTGTAAACTCAAATGCATAATTTTATATATATACAGACTGAGTATCCAAAAATAGACACAAAGAGAAATTCTTTATAAAGCAGAGCACTCTACTAACCTGCATACACAAAGACCATATAGTGAGATAGAATATTCCAATAAAAAGTCCTACTTCCCCCTCATTTTAATCAATTATAACACTGCTTAGTACCAGAAAATATTGCAAATGGCAACAAAATAATGGTCTTAAAAGTTGCCTCTATTACTGTAGCCTGCCAGAAATGAGGTAGAAGAAAAAGATTTGATACCGCAGCATGTGTTCTGCTGTCTTTCATTGGGATAACTACAAGCAGTTCTTACAGCCTATGCCTGTACAAACTTTGCAGACAGAGCAAATCCCTTTACTAGCCAGAATAGGAAGAAACAAGCTGTAAAGGTTAGTAAGATCAACTTTGTCTTCAACAGCCCTTCACTGTTGATGTTACAGTCTAAGATCCAAATTGAGTGTACGTGCTGGCTACACACAGCGGGCTGAAAATGGTTAGTGGGAATGTACAGCTAGATATAACTGTCCTGATATACTCTTATCCTCTACACACTTTATTCTACCCACAAAAAAATACTTTCCTTTCACAGACTTTTTTTCAACAATGATGGACTCATGGTCCTTTGTTCTGCCTATAAGGAAGGTATCATGTCCCATGTGACCAGGAAACCAAGTGTCTCAAAATTTACCCAGGACAAACACAGTTCATCATATTCCCACACAGAGAAAGGTAACACTACCGCTAAGGACAAGACTTCAGAATGGGGAGGGGAAACAAAAAGACAGAGCTAAATATTTTTCCCTAGCTGTGGTTTCTTCTGGGGACTTAGATGAAGGAGTAGGCTCACAGCTGATGTCATCACTTTTTAATCTGAATATACCCATCTCCATAGACATTTCACCCACAGGTTAGAAATTTGTTGTTTTAATACTTCTTGGGAGCAGGTTTATCACAGTATTTACTGTTTATTTGTTTAAACCCATTATACATAACCTTAGTCCATTTTACTCAAAAGCAAGGATGTTGCCATTCATATTCCAAAAATGATTAAGAACAAAAGCATATTTTACCCTTTTATATACTAATGAAGGGAAAAGAATGCATGATTATCTGCAGCAAGGCTTTACTTTTCCTCATCTCAATATACAAGGCAAAACAGAAAGGAGAAGAAAGCATATACATATGTAATTTTTAGTTTAAATTGTTGAAAAACAATTAGCTTCTGTGCTTTAGATGTTAATTATTAATTTGCAAAGCATATGCTGGAAGATATCAAAACCAAAAACAGAATAAAATTGATTGCTATGGATACACACCTGTTGTCATTTGAGCTTACTCAGCAGCTAAATGCCACACAGTCCCTCACCCACCCTCCCCCACTTGGGAATGGGGAGGGAATCGGAGGGGTAAAGGGAGACTCGCGGGTTGAGATAAAAACAGTTTAATAACAGTAACAGAACAATACACTGACAGCAGTATCAATTGGCAACGTACCATACAGCTGCTCACCACCCACCGGCTCCCAGCTGGCAATCCCAAACACAAAGGCACCACAGCCACACTCCCAGAAGTGAGAGCCCTTCCCAGTCCCCTCCTGCCTTTATATGGTGAGCACAATGTCACATGACATGGACTATTGGCCAATCCGGACCCAGCCCTCCAGCTGTGCTCCCCCCACCCCTGCACACAGGTGAGGGCACTGGGACCTGGGGAGCCCCTGGGGTCTCAGGGTGCTGCAGCTCCTCCCGCTGCCAGACCAATGGGAACTCTAGTCCAGCCCCAACCAGGACAACACCCTAAAAGCCACTATAAGGAGAACAGCTATTGGGGTCAGAAGGAAAAATGTGATCTATCAGAACTATAGCTCTGCAGAAACAGAATATACAGTGGCAAAATATTTATAAAAAATTAAAATTAGTGAAAGCCACTTTTAAAAATAACATATATTAAAAAAAAATGTCTCTTTAAAATAAACTATTTGTCACCTTGAAATGAACTAAAGGAGTGATACAATACATCATCAATAGAGCTAAACAAAATCTAGTAAAACTTCAGTTTCTTCAGATGAAGAAAATGACAATACATAGTTTCATACAAAAATGCACAAGAATAAAAATATGAAGAAAATATTTCATTAAAAAATATGTAAATATCTTTTATAGTAATAAAAATGCTTCTTGTAGAAGTGGAAAGTACCATAGCCCTTATTACAGCACAAATATATGAAAGCTTAGAAACAAACAGAAATAGAATCTCAAGAAATAAACAGCCCATTCAAGATAATATCTCAGACAACAGTATCATTGAAAAGAGAAACTGTATTAGATATTCTCCTAAAATATAAACTCTTGAGACTGAAACTCCCCACTCCATTTTTCAACACTTTTATCACTGATTTTGTATAGTCCTGACTTCTCAATCAAATACACAAGTATTTATGTATGTGCTAATCCTTAACCACTAATCTTGGAATAATCCAAAATTCAGTTTTGATTGTTCTCCCGTAGCTCATATCATTCAGAATTTTTGAAGCATTTTGCTGACTGGTGACACCATTTTCCCTTTATAAAGTAACTCTGAACTGCAAATAATAGAATAGGTATATGAGTTGCAAAATAGGTCAAAACGTTTTTTCTGCTCCTTCTCCAATTCTAATGTCTCATACTAAAGTTGTATACAGCCTATAAGATGGTGTTAATATGAAAAGCGTTTGTTTATTAAGTGTTGCCTCCATAATCAGAAACTATAGATGAGAAAAGCTTGTAAAGTTATGTCTCATGCATTTCTATCTCATCAGGATTATCTCTTTCTCCAGATGTTTGGAAACTGATTCTCAAGGACTGGAAAAAACCTAGGATGTCTCTTCAACCAGTTTATAGCTACAAGACCTGTTTTCATCATATTTTTTGACAACACCAATATTTTGTTAGTGCATGGCCTGCAAATAGTCTTGAAATGGTTATCTGAACCCAGAAAAAAACATTCCTTTTACATGATGGCAAAAAAATACAAGAAATTCTGAGTTCAGATTTTTCTAGATTTATGTGATGAAGCTTCTACCCTACACTGCACTCCTCTTTTTTTCTAGAAATTGAAAACATCACTTACTATTTCATTATGGTTAATTCTCCTAACATGATGACAAATGGAAATTGAGCTCTAATGTTATTGCACTGTGTGCAGAATGTCCCTCTCTTTACCACTTTGTGTTTGATATATAATGTGATTTTGACACTACTTACTGATCACTACTACCGTAACACTATAGTCAGCATTAGAAACTTGTACCCACACAATTGTTCTCTCCTTTAAACACTCCATAATAATATTCCCTTTGACAAAACAGTACATTAACTACTTTATCTAAAGAACACTTTTAGTGTGAAAAAATGTAATTGCAAAATGTAAACCACTGACCTTTCCTTACTTTTATAGATATTTTCTTTTATTATGGACATATTTTTAAATTATTATGTTCAACAGTTACTTAGACACTATCATGCATCTGTGAGTTTACTACTTAATGACACATTAAAAATCTTCTTTGGCTGTTGTTCCTAAATTCTGTATAATATTTCCCAGTGCCATATGATTACTACATTGTATTCCTGGAGCCTCATTAAAAAATAATAATAATAATGGTAAGACATATAGATAAAATAATTTGGCAGAAATTCATACATTTATTGCACAGAGAAAGAGGTTAATGTGTACATGCTCCTACACATAAATGAATATTTTCCAGAAGACTGCCAGCTATTTGTAACTGTGAAGAATAGATTAAAAACTTTATGACTTCCAAATTATAAGTTCTCATTCTGGTCAATAACATTTAATTTTGCCATTTATCAGCAGATCTTGAGGTCTTCTAGGTCAGACAAATAAATACCAGAAGGAGATTGACAAAGTCATTATCCTCTACTAGTACTTCCTGCCTCTCAGAGGAACCTGTGAATTTACTGGTATGAACCATAGGGACTGAACCTTTAATTTTCCTGTTAGGGAACTATGATCACAGGAACAATGAAAACTGTTGGGTCTATCAGCCCTGAATGTCATGCAGCAGCCCAGCACCGAAAGGTCTTCCGTAATAGGTGAAATCAAACACTGCTGCAAGCCCCAAATCACTCGTTTAATGAATGTAGGGCATAGGCCTGGCTGGAGAATTAATTTTCACAAATTATTTTTCCGTACTTGTTTTCTGCATCCTAATCTACAAGGGAAACCTACAATGTGCTTTCAAAAGACAAGTTCAGAAACCAGAAGTATTTCATGCCCTAGATAAAAAACTCAGGGATTAGCAAAGAATATAATTCTATAGCACATAAAAATTTTTTACAGCTCACCATCAACTGACCCTTCACTCTGAGGGTGGTATAAGGGCTATTTCTATATCTTTTATTTACTAGAGACAGTAATGTTTCTGCTTCATCTTTTGTTAATACCTTACCGAAAGTATTTACTAGCATAAATAAGAAGAGTCAGAGAAATTCTTTCAAACTTGGATTGAAGATATCAGTACTTGTACACTGGTCTGAATGAACCAATGTAGTGCTTTGGTTTACCACTGTAAATGGAGCAAAAAGCAAACTTCATGTTTTTTCTCTGAGACAACTACAGAGGCTGTTGAAAGCCTCAGATTTACAAAGCAATCTGTAAATTTTACAGTACAGTTTAATTTTTCTAGTTGCTGCATTCTGTTTTATGTAACAAAGATTCTTTGGTCATCCATTCAAAGCTTTAGATACAGGGAGAATATTCAACATGCTAAGAACATCTAGGAAAGAATTTACAAATGTTATTCTCAATCTTCTGATTAAGGACTCAAGCCAATTTCAGTGTTCATTTAAAGTGACACTAGAAATATGATACCAGGGATTTTTTTGTCTTCACTTTTGCAAACAGATAGTCATTAAAACACTTTTTTCTTGCTGTTATGCAATGGTGCTATAGCCTGCAATGATGTTTTATCTACCTAATTTCTCTCGATACCCAGCTTCTAGGAAGTACTATAAACCTTGATGAACTATAACCTACCTTCTAGTTATCATTTAAAGATATTTTCTACCTCATAAACAGATTTCTGATTGTATTGCAGTTTCTAGTGTTATTCATATTGAAATAAAAGGTCAATGGTACAGACCACATAAATAGCAGATAATGAGGCCACAAGTTTGTTAGAGAACCCTGCCTTGTTTGCAATAAAACAGTTAACCCATCCAAGATTTTCAGATCTCAGTCTTATAAAAGTAATTTTCACTCACTGATATTGCAGTTAGTCTTTGGCTTTCAAATGAGGTTTTGCCAAGGCAGCTGTTTTAATTTCTGTTTTGCAACACAGGTCAAACAAATAGTCATGGGGTAGATTGTTCCCGAGACACAAAAGCTGTATAACCATGCTCAGGCCTGAGCTGGGGAGCCCTCATGTAGGCCACTTACCTAATGTATCGCCACCATCTTCTAGGATTTCATTTGAGATTTAAAATATTTCTGTGCACATTATTTAATGGCAGAAACTTAAGTGCCTAGTGCCAGAATCATTCTGTGAAGTGTAAAAAAAGGCCCATAGTAGCTTTCATTCATTCATGTCAGAGTAAAAATGAACAACTACTGTATGACAAGGGAAGGTTTTCTCCATTTGACTGAAGTCTTTGCAGCACAGGTTCAGCTGGGATAACTTTTTCATCAGTAATTTTGAAATCAAAAATAAAAAAAATTAAAGATGAAATTATCAGTCCTTCATGCTGTATGAAGTACATCCTGAGGCAAACATGAAACCAGTTGATTTCCTGTATTCTTTTCACTTACTGAGACCAGTGTGTTCCAGAGACCCTGGGGAGACATCTTATGAAATGTGGAAGATACTGTGACCAGAATGGTTCACCCATATAACTGCAAAATGCTGTCTTCAGTGAAGTTCTGCACATTCACTGTCCAGGGAAGCACACTTGGGCAATGTTGACCTGAGAAGAGCCTTATTCATCTTTTACGGCAAATACAACACAGGAACATGAGCTATTACAGTCACTACAAACACAAACATCATTATTCCTTCATAAAATGCTGGAGGGTTTATCTGCATCATCCTCTTCATATAGAAACTATCAAAAGCTGACAATGTTATGTTCACTCTACGATCTGTGAAAGACCAAGTCTGAATTAATTATGAGAGGCTGAAGGACTAGGTCATATTTGGTACTGGGTTCCTATTAACTTCAGGGACCTTATTTGAAACTTGTTACAGTACAGCATACTGGTAAAGCATTAAATATCAGGAAAAAATATTCTAGCCTCATCCATTATTTTATTTCTTAATACATTAATTGTTTACACTTTTTTTTTATAGAGAGTTTCAAATGGTCTATTGTTCACATATGCATGTTGAGAGAAAATTATAATTAGAAATTAAACTCCATTGGTCTAACTTCAGGTACATTTTTGGTTGCATCTTCCTGAGAGTCTTAGGACAAAGGGTAGTAAATTAAAAACTGAAATCAGTAGCAGTTCATGAACATTCAACTCTTTTTATCGCTAATGAAATGTCAATCCCCTCTGCTGCTTCTGCCAGGGAAGCTAAAGTAAGAATACATAATGGCAGCAGGGTGTCAATGTTCTGTCATTTAGGTTCATGCCATTATTGCAGTGAGAACTAAATATTAAAAACCAGCTACATCTTATTTACAAAACAGTTGCTCCCTGCTGAAATTTTAAGATGTAAACTTAATTTTGCAGAAAAAAGTCATTTTCTATTCACATTTCATACTGCAATAGCACAATATTTTGCAATGGATAACATAGCATTCACTGTAGGAAAAATTCTATAATTACTCTATTAGTTGCATGATGATGAACCAGGGGAAATTATAAGAAACTAACAACAAATTCATTGCAAAATTGATACTTAGAAGTCCAACTGCTTAATTTAAATATGTTTAATTTGAAAACTATGACTGCTATTATTATTATTATTATTATTATTATTATTATTATTATTATTATTATTATTATTATTATTATTATTATTATTATTATTATTATGATGATGATGATGATGATGATGATGATGATGATGATGATGATGATGATGATGATGATGATGAAAATATATTCACTGAGGTCTTCAGATTCAGGTGATTCTACTTCTTTCCATATTTTATGTGATTGAAAAAGTTAACAATATTCTGATGGCTCTGAAAATAAGACTCCATTCCACTGCTCATCTCTGAGAATTGTATATTTAAGAATTATCATTAAAATACATATCCATCACACAATCTACAATCTTCACAAACTTCTGTTGCATCAACAAAAAGAATTCCCCACCCCAAAATCAAAATAACATCATCACAACACTAACAAATGTGGACAAAAGTGGACAATTTGCACACACTCCACCTTTCATCCCTTCATCACAATTACAACAAAACTCACAATCATTCTGTTCCTTGTTTTCTATAAATTTGCAGTCCATGTTTTGCCCATTACTTCTCCCAAATACTATCCTTATTTTTAACTCCTCATGCCCCATGTCAGGTGCCAAAAAAGGGCTGTGGTAGATTGACCTTGGCTGGATGCCAGGTGCCCACCAAACCACTCTATCACTCCCTCAGCTGGACGAGGGGAGAAAATATAGTGAAAGGCTTGTGGGTTGAGATAAGGACAGGGACATCACTCAGCAATTACTGTCATGGGTAAAACAGACTTGATTTGGGGAAATTAATTGAATTTATCAATGAAAAATCAGAGTAGGATAATGAGAAATAAAAACAAATCTTAAAACACCTTCTCCCTACCCATCTTTTTTTCTCAGGCTCAACTTCACTCCCTATTTTCTCTACTTGCTCTCCCTAGATACCACAAGGGGATGAGGAACAGGGGCTGTGGTCAGTTCCTCACATGTTTTCTCTGCTGCTCCTTCCTTCTCACACCCTGCTCCAGCTTGGGGTCCCATACACAGGAGACCGTCCTCCATGAACTTCTCCAACATGGAACATCCCACAGGGTGAAGCCTTTCAGGAACAGACTGCTTCAGTGTGGGTCCCTCACAGGGTCACAAGTCTTTCCAGCAAACCTGCTCCAATGTGGGCTCCTGTCTTCTCAGGGTCACAGGTCCTACCAGGATCCTGTTCCAGCACACGCTCTCCATGGAGTCACAGCCTGCTTTGGGTCCATTCACCTGCTCTGGTGTGGGGTCCTTCATGGGCTGCAAGTGGATATTGGCTCTACCACCAACTTCCATGGGCTTCAGGGGACAGCCTGCTTCACCATGGTCTTCATTACGGGCTTCAGAATGAATATCTGCTGTGGCACCTGGAGCACCACCTTTTCCACTGACTCTGGTGTCTGAAGAGTAAATTCTTTCACATATTCTCATTCCCTTCTTCCGTCACCTGTTGCAAAGAAGTTTTTTTCCACCTTCTTAAATATGTTACCACAAAGGTGCTACCACCATCACTGATGGGCTCAGCCTTGGCCAGTGGTGAGTCCATCCTGGAGCTGGCTGGCACTGACTCTATCAGACATGAGGAAGCTTCTGGCATCTTCCCACAGAAGTCACCACTGTAGCCCCTCTGTTATCAAAACCTTGCTACACAAACCAAATACATTTAAAAATGTGTACTACCAGTTTCCATGCAATATTATTTTTTTTTAATCTCCTTTGTGTTCTGTTCTCCTACTAAATCTACACTTGTTGACCTTGAAAATAAATGCAGATCATAGAATCAAAAAACAGTTTGGGTTGGAAGGAACATTTAAAGGTCATCTAGTCCAACACGCCTCTGCAATGAATAGGGATATCTTCAACTCAATCAGGTTGCTTAGACCACCATCCAACCCAACCTCAAATGTTTCCAGGGGTGGGGCATTTACCACCTCTCTGGGCAAGTTGTTCTGGTGTTTCACCACCCTCATCATAAAAAATTACTTCCTTATATTTGGTCCGAATCTACTCTCTTTTAGTTTAAAACCATTATCCCTTGTACCACTGCAACAGCCCCTACTAAAAAGTCTGTCCCCATATTTCTTATTAGCCTCCTTTAAGTGCTGAACATCCCCAACTCTCTCAAACAACCCCAACTCTCTCAGATGGTTGAATTAGATGTAGGTCAATTCACTAGCAAGAAAAATCAAAGTAAAGAACATTAGAATAAGCCAGAAAAGGGAGTTGAACTGGGAAGAATTTTCACTTAGAAAAAAAGGTATAAGACAGAGGAATCTGCAAAATATATAGTGTAGGATATCTCATTACATCTTTTGGCTTTTTTCTCCATGAAGATGGCATTCTTGTGGGACCACACTTCTGCAGTCCAGGTTTCTATGGGCATCTTTAAGTTGTACTGTTAGAAGTTCCTTCTGAGGATATAAGGAACATGAAGGATCTGTACTATAAATCCAGTGGCACATGGCCAGAATTCTCATGTCCAAATTCAAACTGCTAAAAAGCTAATGATGACATTTGTCTATCAGAATTTATACATTTAAAACATAGGCCTATAAATCTTCTGTTTTCTTCTTTTTACAAATTATTAGAGTCTACTTACATACTGCAGTCTAACAAACTCCATGAATACCTAATCTTGACATCATCTCACTAAGTCAGACACTAAATCTAGAACTCTGCACAACCCTGTTCCTTGATCTCAGTCCAACAAAACAGAGGACTATGCTCACTTTGTATTTGGTTAACTAAAAATAGGACAGTAATAATGTTCTTCCATAGTTTCAATACTTAAAATCAGACCAGTTACTTACATTATCTACCTGCCCAACCACCTAGAATAATGTCTGCCCCTAAGAAGCCTTTTCCTTAGGTTAAAAAAAGCTGGAATTTATTTATCTCAACCTCAGTAAGGGGTGATGGGTGGAAATCTGGAAGCTGGTCTACATTAAACTACCAGAGCTGCTTTATGATTTTTGTATGCTCAAGGTTTCTGATAAACAATTTGATCAAACCCAGAAATTTTATATGTTGCTTTGCATCACTGTTGAAGCTATAATTGCTACCTATAATAGATCTCAAAGTGAAAATTTTTTTTCTCCATGTATTCAAAAGAAAAGTAGTGTCAAAGAAGTGACAGAAAGAAATACACTCTTGCCAGACTTGTATTATAAAACCTAAGTCCTGAAAAAATGCTCATGCATAATTCTGTTAAATTACAGCAATATTAAAATATCAATTATAAAGAATATACATCATATTAACATTGACTACAAAATAAATCCTTTTTTTTTAATTGTACACACAACAGAATACAACTAAGTATATTCTCTTAAACAAAGAAAGATAAATCCAGGCAATTTTCAGTTGAATTCTGGTTATATATTTAGGAAATCCTGACGCAGTATTATGTTAAATGGTGACCAGAAGAACAGAGATGTTTTTTGATTCTCTTGTTAAGGGACAAAAAATACAACTATAAACCTAATCAATATTAACTAGGTTAGCCTAAAACTTTATTCAGCAGAAGACAGTACCTGTAAATTAAATCTACAGTTACAGATTTTTTTTTTTTCTGATGAATATATTAAGAGGATTTTTATTAAAAAATTTAAAGTTTATTGTTCATCATTGCTATAGGCTTACCTACAAATTCAACGTTATCCCCTTATAACTGTCTTTGGATGTTAGGAGTACAAAATTTCTGAACCGATTAGTCATGGGATCTGGATGTGAAAACTGCATAAAATATCATTTTCTCTGATCTTAACAGCAGGATTTCATCATCTAGACTGTATTCAGAAATAATGGGATTTAATAGACACTCCTTATTCTTATCACCCAGTTTTCAAATTCACATGTTTCAGACATGTATATAAAACACTGAACTCCAAGCAGTAGAAATTGTTTGAAGGCTTGCATTTGCAGCAAAGATGTGTCATACACAGGGCTCTAATGGTGGTCCAGCCTCTGAGAGCTGAAGAGACTATTCAGTGTATCACATTCCAACAAAGTTTCTTTTCATCCACATTTTAAATTTTCATTCATGTTAGAAAAATTCTCTTAATCTAAAGCTTACTTCCTGCATGTAGGCATTTCAGGCAGATTCCCAAGGCACTAATACTGGATGTTGTCACTCTCTGAGAAGGTCTACAAGGAATATCAGAAATTAAAATATGTATATACCTATGTATGCATGTGTGTACAGTAGAACTAGACATCTCAACAGTCTAACACTTTATTAAAAATGCAGTGACAGTAGAATGAATTATATGAGTCTGCAGATGCAGCAAATGAACACAAGGCAACCAGATGCCATGTACAAGAGATAGTAATATCTCGCACCTTGGAGATATAGAAAAAGTCTGGTTTTCAGAATCATCTTAGGGAGCAAAGGAAGTTTCTTCTTCATCAGTGCTTTAGCTTTATGAATCAGCACTTTTTGTATTGGGTTTGCATGGCAAGGTTTAGGTACAGGGGTGGCTACAGGAGTGTCTCCTGTGAGAAGATGCCAAAAGCTTCCCTCATATCCAACAGAGCCAATACCAGATGGTTCCAAGACAGATCCACTGCTGGCCAAGGCCAAGCACTAATGGTGGTAGCACCTCTGTGATAACATATTTAATGGGGAAAATAAAAAACACCTACACAAGAGCAAGAGCATCCAGAGATAAGAGTGAGATAATGTGAGAGAAATCACTCTTCAGACACTAAGGTTAGTGAAGGAGGGAGAGGAGGTGATCAAGGCACCAGAGCAGATATTCCCCTGCAGTCCATGGTGAACAATATGGTGAAGCAGGATGTGCCACTGCAGCCCATGGAGGACACCACACCAGAGCAGGTGGATGCCCAAAAGAGGCTGTGACCTTGTGAGAAGCCCGCCCTGGAGCAGAATCCTGGCAGGACCTGTGGCTCAGTGGGGCCCATGCTGACGCAGGTTTGCTGGCAGGACTTGTGACCCTGTGAGGGACCCACACTGGAGCAGTCTGTTGACTACATCCCATGGAAGAGACCCACACTGGAGCAGATCATGAAGAACTGCAGCCCTGCAGGAAGGACTCACGTTGGAGAAGTTAATGGAGGACTGCCTCCCGTGGATGGTACCTCATGCTAGAGCCGGAGAAGAGTGTGAGGAAGAAGGAGTAGCAAAGACAATGTATGAGAAACTGGCCACAACCTCCATTCCCTGTCCTCTTGCACCATTGTAGGGGATGAGGTAGAGAAATCTGGAGTGAAATTGAGGCCAGAAAGAATGGAAAGGTGGAGGAAAGGTGTTTTCAAGATTTGGTTTTATTTCTCATTACCCTACTCTGATTTGTTTGGTAATAAATTATAATAATTTCCCCAAGTTCAGTCTGTTTTGACAGTGATGAGCATTGGTAAGTGGTCCCTCCCTGTCCTTATCTCAACTCACAATGCTTTTGTTAAGTTCCTCTCTCCTTGTTCAAGGGTGTGACAGAACGTCTTTGGTGGGCACCTGGTCAATCCACCACACTTCTGAATTTTGATTTCTGGCTTTCCTCTTTGGATTTTAATCCAAGATAAAATTATTTTGTTAATGAATGAATACTGTTGTGGAAACTCACAAACCAATAGACAATAAAACCAAAATTTATTTTTATACACAATTAATCAACACTCCACAAACATACAAACAGTGGGTTCAGATGTCCATAAGAGGAGAACAAACTATCACCACACAAACTTCTGGGCTTTAATGAAAACCCAAAACACTAACCAGGGGTTTAATACAACCCAAACCACTCAATCACTCACCTAATAAAAGGTAAGGACTCTCAACCTCAAGGAACATCTCAGGGCAGCATCCCAACTCGTATCAACCCTGAGTAGTCTCCTTGGGTGGTGTCCCAAACCAAGGGGAGAGTCCTTACTTGCAGCACACTTCTCCGGGCAGGACTAGCTCCAAATGGCTCCCCCCAGGGACTCTGTTTATACCTGAGCTGAATCTGACCTGTGGTCAATATCAGACCCTATTGGGAGAGGTCCCCAACTACCATAAAGCCCTGAGAACAAGGGCACAACAAAGGTTCAACAGCTAGGAAGTCACATTTTCATCGGGTGAGTGCACCTGCCACAAATACAAGGTCTTCCCCAGCATAAACTGATTCAGAGATGTGTTTGAAAAGGGATTCAACATCAACCTCTGACTCAGAAATAGCACATACACTGAAAGATGGCTTGACTGGCTACCTTGCTTTCCCCTGGCATGGAAATATTTCTCAATGTTATATACTCAACACATTCTGCTTCTGTATGTTGGTTTTTCTTAGCCTTCTTAAAGGGAACACATCTGGATCATGGTTAGCAGAAATAGAATGTGCTTTTCCACACAAATCCACATAAACTCTAATATATGTATTGTGCCATATTACATGCCTTAGATTTAGCTCTGGAACACAGGATTAATCTTTCCTGATGAAATAAGAATTTAAACTTTTACAATTTCAACATTATAGAATATTAATATTAAAACCAAGAAGAAGCATTCTATGTTTTCCTTAGCATGATTTATAGAGTAAAGTTTATATTTGTTTTGAGTGTCTCTTGTGACCATTTTTTGTTCTTATGTTAAAATTAATGTAGCCCTCTTACTTTTGAGTCATTCTTCCCTGCCCCCCCATATACATACCTTTAAAAACACACCTGAAAACGTACCAGCTGTTCCATCTAGAATGAGAACCCACAAGTATATGATAGGTTTATTGTACATCTCCTTGTATGACATTCAGTTTCACTAGGCAACAATAGCTGTCAACTTGCATAATCTAAATTTATAATTTTATTTTACAAAATGTATATTTACAATATGGAATATATAAGTGTACATATACATGGAAATACAGTTTCTGTCAATATGAGATTCAATAAATCATAAGCTATTTTAGACAATTACAGTAATTCAGGGACCAGTATATGACAAGTTGAAATGTGTTTAAAATGCAGTTTTCTTTAAAATATAGACAACATTTTAGCAACTCTACTCTAAAAGCTCCAATATCTCGATTTTACTTTCCATTGCCCATATCAACGTAGTGTTTTAGACACACGGAAAAGATTATTTGGGAGATAGAAACATATAAAGGGAGGAAAATACAAAGATTCTGTCTTTTAAATCTCTATTAGACTTCTATTTTACAGTTCAATTTTACAAACTCTTTGTTGAGGAAGATAGCAATAGCTGATATATTCAAACCTATTGACCTGATGGAAAATCCCACTGGTGCTAGAACAGAAGATAAGTGCAATAGCCCTGCCCAGCATCGTCAGTGTTGCCCCTGCACTTGTGAACTCAGGAATAAAATGAATGCAAAAAGTGGCCAGAAAAGAGGGCTTATAAACCTTTTTAATTTTGGGGATATTACTGAAAGGCATCAAGACAAAATCTGGCAATGTGTTAGTGTTAAACAGTGTACTTAACTGAATGCCAGCATACAAGCCTAGGTTCTGGTCCTGTTTAATTTTCTAGGATAGTTGCAGACTTTGAAGAATGCTGAACAAGTTGGCATTCAGAACACAGAAGAAAAAGACAGCCATAGCATGGCACAGGTCATTTCCTGGAAAGGTAGGTAAAAAAATCTTTCTCGAAGGCAAAATTTTCCAAGTTCAGTTAGGGTCTTCACTGTGGGTGAATCAAATTGAAGTTAGGAAGTTCAAACAAAGGTAGTGCGTAGATAATCCTCAGAGGTAACAGACACAAACAGTAGTCAGAGAAAATTGAGCTTCATATAAAGGGATAGAGAGTCTCAGCTCCAAAGACATCTAATTCTTTTCCTGTGAGGCAGCTCCTGAATGGATCAAGCAAATCTGTTACCTCCTACGGTAAGGGCTACCTACATCCACTTGTATTATCTATCATAGCAATATTCTGAACAAATATTATGTCTGATTATAAACAAGATTGTTTTATATGTTTACCAAGATAAAGTTCTGGACTTACATTAAAGTCATGCTGTGCTCTCCCCAATCTTTTTGTCCATTTTTACAAACCAATTACTTTTTTTTTTCTGATTAACCATTGTTAATGTTTGTGTTCAGCATAGCTTCCAAACTTCCAAAGTTCTTTTTGATCCAAAAATTTAATTGGAGAAAAATATCTACTGTCCACTAATTAGTTTGGAAGGAATCTGAAAGAAACTTCAGTGAGATAAATAGCTTTCACCCCAAAGTGATTAATTATTTTCATGTCTAGTCTCATTTAAGAGCCCATAATGAGACACACACATTAAACCTGTTTAGATATTTATGTCATTTGTTTTAATATACACACTGACACAGTATGAGGGCAGAGAAAGGTGCATTCCTCAGAATGGCAGATAGGCAATGAAGAAAAGGAGGAGAGTTTTACATTACATTAGGCAAGGAATTGTTTACAAACCAGTTAAATACAAGAGATGGCTTCTAACATAACAAAGAGAAATTTGCATATGTACACAACAACTTTATATGTTAATGAAGAGCCTAACATGACAGTCCCCAACACAAGGGGAAGAACAAAGTGAGTTCTGAGTGTAAGGCTATACTAGGGTAGTCTCTTCTCCCCATTTGACTAATGTAATCCTGGAAAAGAAGAGAAAGCATGAGAAATGTCTGAAATCTACATGGTCATCCAGAGGGAAATAACAACATATGGCTGTATGAGGGAAAGAGACTTTCCTGATGTCATCTTCTGTAAGGTAACATGATTTCTTCAATTTCTTCACCCATATAATTCGTTTGTACCTGTGCTGACTGCTTCAGATATGATGAATAAATTCACATTTTGTCTTAACCTTTATCTTAATCTTTCAATGACACGTGGTTTAGAATAGTCTCATTCCTAAAGAGCTTGCAGCCTTAGTAAATTGCTATTTTTCACTGTTCTATTTTTTCTTAATTGACATTATTGATAGTTAACAAGAACAGAATGTCACTAAAACCAGAAGACAATCTGCAATGAACATGTTCTACAAAATCCCCAAAATTTAATTTGGGGTACTGGAATACAGTATTGTGTTGCATGAATTACAAGATCAAAATAAGCTCTAAGTAGCACAGAAGAAAGAATATTTTTATCATACTAATTCTTTTTAAATTCTACGGAAGAAAATAAGCACATTTACAAAACTTTATCTGAAAACTGTATCTCTTCTCTAACTTATTACAAATAAGAAAGCAAATATCTGTCTTTTGGATGGTCCAACATTTTCCCACTGTTTTGGAACAGACTTTTCTGAAGCAATTTCTACTGCATGCACTCTTCTGTGATTATTGTTTTCACACTTAATTTTCCTTTTCAGAATTTTGCTTTTCTGCTCGTAAGAGTCTTACATGCTTTCATTAGAAAATACTACTACACACTGTCATTGGAAATGAAAGTCTGCAATCAGATTGCTAAAAATTCAGTTGTAGATAGAAAAATATAAAATAAAAAGTTTCACACTAGCAGCTTTTTGCTATAAAATCTTTGTCCCAGAGTTTAAACAGTTTACAAGAGCATGAGCTTTGATATCAGAACAGGACAAATGTTTGTGAGCCTTCAGAACTGAATCTGCAGCTAATTGTTCTCAAAAAAATCAATGAAATTTAAAATAAACTAAAAAAGAGATATCAAAGAAAACCACGCAATGCCATAAAATTATGTCTTATGTACAACATTTGATTGATTTAAACTAGAGAATTTATTGACCTTTTTTTTTTTTTCATCCGTTAATTAGTCCTTAAAATTCTTGTCATAACCTTAAGATATTCCAAAGTATAATTTCAGAAGACATTACATAGTGTTGTTTACTTTACTTGTTTTGTAAGTATATCTGTGATATTTATCAAATATTCAACATGAGAAAGTTATGGCTTTCATCGAAGTGTGATTTTATGTTTTTCTTCCAAATGTATATATGCAATTTGTTAATGAACACCTGGAGTGAGAGCCCAGCTTCAAGACAAAATTGTAAGAACCTAACCAGGGATAAAATTTCTGCTCTAGGGAAAGAGTTACTTTCACCTTATAGATTTAATTATTAATTTCGTTTTGGTGAGAATTTTAATGGAGTCAAAACAATTGGACTGCTATTTGGCATATCTGAAAGCAGATTTCATTTTTCTCTTGAACATGAATTATAGAGAAGTACAGAAATGCAGTTCGATGAGTAAAGAAGCTTAGTTATACAGCAGACAAGTCCATTTATAACTTTGTTCAGAATTAATTTTTTCTTCTTTCTTGAACACTCAAGAGCTTTCAAGGAGAGATAAAGAACATGTATTATTTCCCTGAAATTATTTTTGAACAGAAATGTCTCTGCAACAGTGAAACTAGAAACTTTAATTCCTCACAGGAAGCAGCCCATTAATTTAGTTTCAATTTAGCTTTTAAACATGCAGTGTCTGAGTCCTGTCACACAAGGAGTTGAGTTTCTAAGGCACTGAGAAACTAATACAGAAAGGCACAAATGCAACTGCAGAAGATTAGTAACAACTAATTAACTTATATATCGTGATTTCTATTCACTAGTTATAGCACATCCTGTCAATTTGGAGGCTAATCATGCACAATTTAATTCTATATTTCAGTTGTGAATCACTGATATTTTTGTAAGAGCCTGTGAGAGAATAGTTTTAACAACTACTTCTAGGAAGTACTGTGCTGACAGGAGGAAAAGAGAAAATTCATTTCAGGGGAACACTGTGACTTTATCTCTCAGCTTACCTTTTCCTGACTTTAAGCAGAAATTCTACTTGTAGAAGCAAGACCTTTTCATTCAGCCTCAAGCCACACCACTATCATTTTGACTCCATTTGGACTCATGTACTGCAGGGTTATTCTACACATCCAGTCCACTCACATGGCAACAATGGTCATCTTGGACTGCTGAAGCAATCAAAATCTAAGGAACTGGTTCTTAAAACATATACCAGGATATGAAATTCCCTCTATTGTTGCAGCAGTCTCAAAAGACATGTAGCAGAAAAAACATTTGCTGTTCCAGTTCTTACAAGTAAATCAGATATGGTCATGAGAGTCTGCAGGAGTGCTGAATAACAACAAAATTCAGTACTTTGTCAGATTGTTCTTATTTTACTATCGACCTGTGCTTTAAATCAGTCAGATTCTTGTTGGCATTTGTTGTGGTTTAGGCCTGGTTGGCAGCCAACCACAATGCAGCAGCTCTCTCTCCTTTCCCCTCCAGCAAAGAGAAGGGACAGAGAGCCAGGCTTGGGGTTCGAGATAGGACTGGGATGGGGAAAAATTTCCCCTTTATGATCACGAGCAAAAGGCAGACTCGTTAGGGGAAGAAAAAAAGAACATACATTTATTACAGACACTAACAACACATAACAGAGTAGGACAGTGAGAAGCATTGCTACATCTTGAGAACACCTTCCCCCCACCCCTCCCTTCTTCCCAGGCTCAGTTCTGCTCCCGATATCTCTACCTCCTCCCCCAGTGGCGCAGGGGCAGGGAATGGGGGGTGCAGTCAGCGCTGCCACTTCCTTCATGTTCGGTGAGGGGAATGTCCGGAACTTCTTCCTCCTGCTCCATCGTGGTCCCCCTCTCACAGGAGACAGTCCTCCACAAATTTTCTCTGACATGAATTCCTCCCATGGGCCGCAGCGTTCCCCACACTGCTCCGTCATGGGTCACTAACTTCCTCCGACTGGATTCCCTCCCACGTCTGCAGCCCTTCCCGAGCTGCTCTGGCGTGGGACACCCCCGCATGCTGCAGTCCTACCAGTGCTGAATTACAGCAGCGAGGCTACCTTTTCCCATGAGACCCCGGCCTTCTTCGGGCACAGAACCTTGATTATACTGAGCAGGAGCCACAGGCCATAAATCCGTGTCTGTTCCACCGTAGATCTTCATGGGTGGCGGGGGGGGGCCGCCCTGCCGTCTCACCACAGGATACAGGGGGGTCTCTGCTCCGGCACACCTCCCCCCTCCTTTCTTCCTCCATTCCTCCACTGACCTTGGTGTTCATGCAGCTGCAGCAACTCCTCCTCACAAGTCCGACTGCCCGTCACCACGTCCCTTCTTAAATACATTATCGCAGAGGCGCAGCTGATTGGCTCAATTTCCGAAACAGAAATAGAGCTGACTTGGAGCTGGGGGAGCTTCGAGAAGCTTCTCACAGGGGGCCGCCCAGATAGCCCCCTCCCCTGCCACCAAAAAACTCCACCACTCACTCAACCCAGGACAGCATTTAATGAGAGTTCAATGACAAGGTCCATTATTTTTAAACATTGTTCTAATTTACAAGCTAAGAGAAATATTCCCAGCATCTTTCATTCCATTCTGCAAACTGGTGTGGGAGAGAGAGAGAGAAGTTGGAGAATGGATTATGCTTCACCATGGTTTATTTGCATGATATGATCATACATATTTGCAATAGATTTATTCTGCTCTAAATTCATGGAAGTCAATTTCAAAACTTTTCCTAATTACTTTGTTTTGGGGTAACAAGTCCAGATAGGTAAATTTGCCCATCTCCATATATTTGGCTGTTTTCAGTTGTTTTGTTTTTCCTTATGAAGTGTTCTGAATTGCTGTCCCAGTGTGTAAATTAGAAATCTTTTAAATTCCAACTCCTCTGGTCTCTGTAAGTCCTGAGAGGCTTTCCAAGTCTTATTAAAAGAAATTCCATTTCAGTCCGGTGATGCAATACATTTGTTATTCATTCTTCTCTTCTTTCTCTTTGTCATCCTTCTAATAAGCAATCTAAAAACATCTTTTATGCAACTTTCTAGAGCTAAACCGTTCTTACAGAAATATGTCCTTATGTAAAATAGGGATAATGATATTCATCTTATTTGTAAAGATGGAAAATAATAGATAAGTAAGTATTATCATAATAAGCATGTCTTTCATACAAACCAAAAATCATAATGTAAATCAGATTCATTGTCAAGAGAAGTAAACAGTGATAGCCTCACAAATACATTATCTTGTTCAACAACTCTGAAACATTCAGATGACAATTATTTGAAAAGTAGTAAGGAGAAGATATTCTTAAAGAAAAGTATGCTGAAAGTTTATCTGGAGAAAACCAAAATACATTCTTGGTAGATTGCTTTCAAAACATTGACTTTTTTTTCTGATTAAAGGCAGAAAGAATGCTAAAAAGCACTACAATTATTTGTTCACTACTGTGTCTGAATGGACAATAAGGAAAAAAATCAATTGAACTCTCAATATTTATTTTTCAGTCAGAGTGGGGCTAAAATATATACTTGTGTAAAGAAATATTTGCAATTATTATATCCAAATTATAGTTCAAAGTGTTATCCTTTTTAAGTAATTCTAATTGGTACAAGAGTGTGGAGTGCTGTGGAGAAGGTCATAATTGTAATGAGTATCCTTTTCCAATACTGTTTAACCCCTTACTAATCTTTAAAATAAAAATAATAAGGAACTCTCATTGACTCTGACATACATTCTCTGTGAATAGATAACCATCAAGATTTTTTATCAATAATACTCTGTTGCTTAATTATTCTCACACAAATTTTGCTAACTGCTATTCAGTATTTACTCTGAAAGATTTTCAAACATGTTTTCCCAGGTGTTTTCTGTTACAATAAAATAAAATTGCCTGAATTGCCACTCAAGCAATGTGTCAATCAGAAAAATCTCACTCTTAACACTAGTTTTGGAAAGATGCCTCCTCATGAAAGCTAATATTCAGTCGAGTCTTGATAATGTGTTACAGAATTCACTTAACACATTAGCTAGAAATTAATGTATATCAGAGAAATTTTGATTCAAGTTAGTTGAATTATGCTATTCTTAACATGAAAGCAGGAAAAAAATCAGTTCTTTTAAAAAAATGTAATCAATGCATTTCATTTTTTCTATTGGTAAAATAACTGTGAGTCACAAGGGAAAACATTTGATCATAGATCAATTAGAATTTGCATTTTCACAACAACTCTGAAACAACCTTACCAAACAAGTGAGTGGATAAATGAATCCAGGCCTCTCTCTGTAGGACTTGAGATCTTTCATGAACAAATCCCTTGTCATCAATGCTCAAGAATAACTCACTTATAAAGAAACAGCAGACATTTTTGGAGTTTGGAGGAAAAACAGTTCTTACAGAAAGTGCTCCTTCTGATGTTTACAGTGCAGAAAAAAATATTATGAAGACTAATTAATAACAACTATAGAATATCTGTATTTTTTAACATTAAATTTTCAAAATATTTTGACAGCTTGCATATGTGATACAGTGTAAAATTGCAAAAGTTGCTTTATTATAAATTTTCCCTAAAATTTACTTGTGCATATAATGTGATACTGTTCACCCAAACAATTATTTTGTAGTTTTAAATGGAATATAGAAAAAAATATCTCAGAGAGATCAACCGTTAATTTAGGACTACGCTGATCTACGGCTAAACATTGTCTCTACTGTGTAAGCTTGATACTCTGTATAAGCAATGAAGGACTTGCTAACAACTATACACTTGAAGAAGAGCTTAAAAACTACTAAGAGGGGAACATCCTACTCCAGAAGGAGCCGAAGGCTGAATGATTCCCCAAGAAGCATGAAGGCAGCAAAATCTGTGGTAAATGGGGAAAAGTAAAGGTGGCAGGGAGAGATTGCAACCCCCGACTCAATTGGATAAAAGGGTTAATGCACCCCATCCCCATCAACGCATGCTCGTGATTCATGCTCCACCTTTTCCTTGCCTCTCATGCAAATGAATTAATGGAAACCCCACCTCTCTGTCTAGTATGCAAATCAGCTGATAAGATGAACTTAAAAGGTGACAGAGAACATTCCTGGGTGTACACCCATCACCCAAGATTACGGGACCTGAGACAACACTGGAACCTGCATGGTGATCCAGATTCTTTGATTTTCTCTCCCTTCCTTTTCTTTTATTTCCTACCTTCTAATTCTTATAGATTTTTAATAAGAGGCCATATCATATACTATTCTTTCCATGTTTAAGTTGTTTCTAGCACAAATAAAACATTTTTACCAGTCGTTTAGTGTCTTTTCACCTTAATTTAACCCAAAGGGAACAAAAAAACTCTTTCTGGGTTACCCAGTCCAGGTTGTAACAGTGATCCAGGTCTGTCTATGACACTGAAGCTGAAGTAGGGCTCTTGTGTTCCTGGGAGAGGGATATGAAGGGGGTCCCAGATGAGGCCACTTAAGGCAATATAGGACTGGTGGTGCCACATTGCTCTAACATTGCCTGATGTATATATTTGTGTTACATATTTGAAACAGTCCTTAAAGAAATATATATAACTCTCTGTGTGTTTGTGTATAGTTATAAATGATGCATAGATATGTTTCTTGTACTGTTCTGTATAATATTCTCTCTATATTATACTGTTCTGTATCATATTCTATATATATTATATGTATATGTTTGAAAGACAGTTTGGATTTTTCATTCTATACCTAGAGTAGAAATATCAGTTTAGAAGAATGTTATATACCACGAAGAGACTGTCACTGAGGAAGAAAAATTTATAATTTTGAAAAATACATCAAATTACAGGTACATTCAAGTTACTTTATTTCTCTTGAATTTTATAAATATACAATTATGTGGCAACTTTCTTACACTAAATGGTGGAAGAATTTTTGGTGTTACATATATTATACAGGTAAAATACATAATGTATTAAGTTTTACAAATTATTTTCTGTAGTTTAAAGGTTCCTTCATATGACAAGCACTCCTTATTAAAGAGTTAACATGTATTTCCTTTAACAGTAATGGAAGTTATACAAAAAAAATAGTTCCCCTTGGAGACATCTTTATTGTCATTCAAGGAGTACTTAGGGTTGCAATTTTACATTTTAACTGTTGTAGATCATTTGCAAAACACATTGGGAGAAGCTTTGACAAGCATTAGTTGAATGTACGGTTAATTTGAGAAAATATGGGCCAATGAGAGGTTGTTTTTCAGGAAAACAAATTGCTTTCAGTGGAGCTGATTTATGAAGTAAATAATGACAAAATTTAGAAAAAACAATTGCAGTACAGACTAATGATGTTAAATTGCATTAGTACCATATATCAAGTTAGTGTTTAGCATACCATGTCACAATCTAAGATGAATTATTTCAGATTTTTGCAAAATGATAAAAAAATCCAAAAGAGGAAAAACATTTATAGGTAAGTGGAAGGTAGAGAAACATACTCTAGCATATGTAAAAGAAGTAATAGACTATTTCTTCAAGAACATGATAAGAAAGAATAGAAATATTTTCAAATACATTTACCTTAGATGGAATAGGTTTTATTTAATAAATGCAGGATAATAAATATAACCCTGGAAAATATTGATTTCAGTTGTAATCACTGTGATAAAATTTATGTAATTAGATAATTACTATATAAAACTGCACTGACAGTACAAGTTACTAGTACATGACAAAATAACATTATGACTATGTGAAGAATTAAGCACAAAGATTCCTTCATTAGACTTTAGGAAGAATTTACTACATGCTGTGAACCACCTGCAGCTATTAGGGCAACATGAATAACTTCCTTGTTCTCCTCCCTTCCCCAGAACTCTAAATCCTTCTAATGTGATTTATGAACATTTGGGTTTTTTTGCCATAGGATTTTAATAGTATTACATTTATCAAAAATATTTTACCACTTTTTTTTCATAGAGATACACCTTCTTAGAAAGTTGATTAATATGCAATTTTCAGGCCTTACAGTAACAGTGCTCAGTTCCACATCTCTTACTTGCAAGGAATCCACTTTCACATGAATCTATTCAAGCCTATTGATATGAATTTTGCTCAAGCCTGAGATTCAATCAATAGCCTTAATTAACTAATATGAATTCAAATTAAACTCTATGAAATATCTTCCTTCTTACTATTTTGCAATTAATTACATTCAATTAAGTTTTTACAGTCAAAAGAGAATTCAGGCTGAAGTTGATCAGTGTCAATGAACATTAAAATGTGAGAATTTTAAGTTTTGTTTGTAAGGCAAATATTTGAATGTTATATAAAATTATTGTTTAGTGTTTATTCTTAATATCTTTTTGCTGAAGATAAATCTGGGGCTTTATCAGCTGCATAGAAATAATATATCAAGGGACAAACTGGAATAAGGTGGCAAATACCTGGTAAACTGATTTAAAATCAGGATTCCTTTTTCTAGATGAAGATAGAGCAATAGAGAAACAAAAAAACCTTCCAACTTTGATTGAATGAATTGAAGAGCAAGTTTCAAATATAGATTAAAAAAGTGCATAACGAGAGAACTCAACACTGGAAGCTGTCTTTAGATCAGTTATTTTGCAACTAAATCATATCTTTGGTGTTGCACTAAAGCCTCAATTTAAAGACTGTAAAAGTAGCTTTATCAAATCTTTCTAAAACATGTCTTCAAATGTTGAGGTCCTTTTTCCCTGACTGAACAAAATGATGGGTTACATTTTTATGACTGACATATAGTGAAGATACATTTTAAGAAGATGTCCTGTTGAAGAAAGGGTGGCTTGCATGTAGCTACCAAGCTTACACTGAATATTATGAACAGTTTTTTCTCTGTATTTTTAACTTTAAGTCAAAGACACCTAGAGTGTAATTTTTTTTTCCCCCTCTAGACTCTATTTTCAATAAAATAGCTACATATTTTTGAATCTCTTTAACCAAGGTTGTCTCAAAGTAAGAAATTTGTAATAGCAAAAAATCTTTTATTTTTATTTTGTGTTATCAATATTGATTGTCATTTACCCTATCTTTCTAGGGCTTTGTATAGCTGTTTGGTTGGCATTAACATCAATAAAACAACTTTTAACAAACAATCTATACTTGGATCACCACAATATCCTCCAACTGTCTATTGTTTATTTTATTGGAAATGTCATTTCCATTCTTGATTGTAATGGGATATTTAATAATTAATGGTGATTATCAGTTATTTGTCTGTACAATTCCTCAATGGCATAAAAAATTCCCTTGTGCTTTGAAAATATAAAGCATTATAATTATTTGACAAAGTCATTAGAATTTCTTGATAGATATTTCTAATGTCTTCACCTTCAAGAAAGACAAACAAGTTGAAATTGCTGTCTGTTCATTGGCTAATTCCTTCATATTCATTGTAAACTTTTGCTTTTGGACCTGCACTTGAACTCCTAAATGATTATGTTCAGTTACTGGCAGTAATAAGACTATAGGCATGACTACGGTCCCAGTTGTATGTCAGGGAACACAGATGTTCAGGTAAAGGCATGCCTCCCACCTCAGCTTCACTTCCAGCCATATGGTGATATCCTGCAGATGAAGGCCCCCATCGTAGCTGTTCATTTGCCCCAGCTGCATTGATCTTCTGCATGGAACCCCCAACCCTAGGGCCTGATCCCCCACCCTCATAAACTGTGATTCAAACCATGCCCACCTGAGGAACTGTTCACCTCTTCATCTTTGTACTCACTATGTATCCTGACCTGGCATTTTTCTTATGGCTAGAACCAAGAGGGTTAGTCCAGCCTCTGGATGGATTTCTGCTGGTGGTGTGAAGTGTAGTTGACAGGTTGAAAAGCAAGGAGACAATGTTTTATACTACATTAAGTTATATCAAATTAGCTGATTAGCAGTTTTTCTGGCCATCTGTCTGGTCATAATTTCTTGAATGAAGGCACTTGACAGTGGTAGAGACAATTATATCAGCAAAGACAGAAGAAACTATTGCTGCACTCTGTGATGGAGTTGACAACTTAACTGTACATCAATATTGATCCATAATGAATTGAACAGTATTGAAAAAGAAGAATTTACCAATCTGTGAAGAGAGTGGTTTTTTTCCTGAGTTTTGTTCTACTGTCTTGACTACAAACCTATTTGTGAAAGCAAAAGTTGTGTGTCCTGTACTTTTTCTCACTATAGCAGTGAGTAGTAACAGGGGCTCTTTAATTAGCCTTAACATATCAGTTAAAGTCAATTTGGGATGGGCAGTAGTAGTATGTGAGTTTTTCTGGTCATTATAAAATCAGTTTTGATCTGTAATCTCTTTGTCTGGAGCCACCACTGAAATTTGTGATGGATACTCTTTAGGATAACACTAAAATTACAGTATTGGTCTCTATGTAATCTTTGTTCATCATGATTAGTTTTTAATTTTTACCTCTGAAATTCTAAGCAATATATAATGGCATGACATAGTAGAAACATATATTTACATCTGTAAAAATTAATAGATTTTTAATTTATAAAGAAACATTTTGATAATCTAATTTGCATATCAAGCACACATATCTGGATGTACTAGAATTTCTTCTTTAGAAAGACATTTACAGTTGATTTAAAGACATCTTCTGGCAGACTGTATTCCTAGATATTTTTCCCCAAATGACTCATTGCCTTCTTTTTTCATGCAATAAGAAAGAGCAGCATACAAGTAAACAGCATGCTTTAATATTTTGGTTTTAACAGAAAAAACATATTATTATACTTCATTTTGCAGGGTATGAGAAAATAAAACTTTGGGTTTGTTTTTTTTTTTTTTTTCAAAATCAATAGTAAATAATCTTGTGTATGCCATGCTTTTTAGCTTTATGATTACACATAGTACTGAAAGAATCCAGATCCCAAATGTAATGAATGACTGACAATAGGATTTCTTCATAAAATCTGAGGGAAGAGGTAAAAGATCTTGCACAAGAGTAAATCAGATCAGACATGTTGATGGATAGATACATTAATACCTAGCATCATAGTTTAAGATAAACATAAATATATATCTATACTCTCAGACTTAATCAAATATGCATACACACCCATTCTACCCATGGTTAATTTTAATGACACAATAGAGTTGCTTTTGTTCTAGAAACAATGCTTGTGTGACTGGTACATGCTGAAACCTCATGTTACTCTGCTACTATTCTTGACGATGACAAATGTAGAACAAAAACTTTCACACACGAGTAAGAATAGTTTGGCTGCCACCCTTATTTTTTGTTCTTTTTTTTTCCCCTGAAAATCTCCACAAAGGAATTCTATATCTCTAGTACAGTAAACACGAGCATTAGAAAAGGCCATGTTAGTAAAGACCTACAAATTAGGATTTTCTAATCATATCCAGCCAAATTAGTTGAGACTGTGATTTCCTTTAATTACTATTCTCTTCTTGGCTTTGCAAATAGTTATACATTGCTAAGGGTCAAGACAAAGTCAAAACTCTACAGTTTGGGTAGCAGATAAGACTTTCTGTGTATGATGCCAGGTATCTTTTTAAGGGTCATCAATAAAAAATGCTTCAGAAATGAAACCAAATGCATTTGTGGTTTTCTACTTTAGTTATTCATCATTCTTGTAGTTTGATTACAAAAAATATTTGATCACTGATTACATAAATATTAGAAAGTGAATTTAAACAGTATATTCCCTACTTCTGGTGTTTGAAAGAAGTTTTGCACATAATAAGGAAATATTTTTTTTTTTCAATTAATAAAATTCCTTTATAACAAAATAATTACTCTTATTAGTACTTAAGTAGATGAAATCAAATGGTACAAAGAGTTGTCTATAAGAATCTATATTTAGAGTATAATGTATTCAGGTATCTGTACACGGTGGTCTGCCCATTCAAATTTGTTTATACATTTAACAAAAATAAAATGTAATCAGATTGAGACATTTCTCAAATTCTAAAAAGGAAAGGGATCCATAGAATATTTTCATGTCACATTTCACAGATTTTGCTTTCTTTTCCCCATTATTGTATTCTTCACTTAAGTATAAAGGTATCAAACGTGTGTCTTTTTCCAAACATTACAAAAAATATCAAGACAAGAAAGCCCCAGGTGATAGTGCACTAAAGGAATAATTTTCTGCTGAACTGCAGTTCTCTGAAGTTAAAGACACACTTAAAAAATTCCACTGAAAACAAATTTGTATGAAAAATATCATGTTGGATTCCCCCATTTTCCTTCTAGTTTAATTTGTTCTTGAAAGCTTAGAGTAATATCTTTTCATTTTTTCATCCTTACATCTTAACTTTGTGTTATTACTAGATAGTTTTACGCAGATTAGAGGATTTCCTTGTGATATGATTCATCAGAGTTTTAAGATGGATCAGGGTTGACACATTTGGAAAACATGCAAAGATTTCTGTGAATTCACTTTCCCAAGGCAACTTCCTTTTCTTTTAATAATTAGTAATCTTTGTATTTTGATAAATAGTCAATAGCTACACAATCAAATAATAAAAAAATAGACTTACATTCTTCAGTATATGCTAATTTATTTACTGCAGCTTTTTCATATTTGGACAGAAGTTTGCCTCAGTCTTCTTTGAGACAGAAAAAATAATATTTTGGGCACCAAGGAAGCTTCTTCCTTGATACCAGCTGTTCAGTTGTTGAGAGCTCATGCAAAAACAGAACAAAACAATCAACCAAATCTTCTCTATATATGCCTGTATGTGTTTATATAACTTTTGGTATTTGTATTAAGTGCATCTGGAACTCCAGAAGCAGACAAAAACCTATTTAATACAAGTACTGTTGTAATACTGCATATAAAATATTGAATCTAGGTGATGCTGAGAGATTATACATCAGCTTTGTAGATTATAATTTGGGAAGTACTAATTGTGATTCAGTCTTCTTGTAGTGGGTTGACTCATCTCTCTAAGGCTTCAGTAGATAATTCTCAGGTTTTTAATTGACTAGATTAAAATTAAACAAAACACTTGTGTGCAGTTATGTATCTGTTTCAAGGAGAACAAATAATCCCATGAAAGCATGTTTTGAATGGAATAAATTGAAAAAAGAATAAAACCAAAATTGTTTCTCAAACTAACTGGACCTAAATTAAATGCAGGTATACCAAAATTGCTGTATCCAGGGGTCCTTTAAATGCTTCTGAATGCCTGAATAATATTCAGATATTGTTTTGTTCAAATAACTAATTAGCCAGACATGTTATAAAACTAAAAATCTACCTAAATTTCATAGAGCAAAGTTTGAAGAAAGGGTTAATTTCAAAGTTTGCTAGACCTCACTTGTGATGGAGATGCTAAACTGGATAGTGACATCTGCAGGAAGATGCTTCTGAAATGTGAGCCACTCTATAATATAAACGAACTCCTTCTCAGTTACTTGGTGTTGCCTATCACGGATTCACATCCCTTCATACTTTATGTCCATTCTCATAAAAAGCTGTTATTCTGCTTTTTTAGCTGAAATAAATATTGACTATTCCCACCAAGAAGAGCACTGACATGTGAAAGTGATTTGAAATACAGCATATTCCTTGATAAACTGAGAGATGTAAACATGTTAACAAAAAAACACATGTAGGTGAATAAAGATTTCTAAAACTGTCACTGCTTACTAACTGGCATATCTACCTCTGTAATTCAAGTTGAAGAAACTAATTTTCATCAAGAGATTCTGGATTCAGTCCTCATGAGAAAGTATCTCAGCTGAATGTTTCAGAGTTAAATACTCCTGTATTTGAAATATAATCTTTAAATATACAATCTTTATATATATATATATATTACAGTCTTTATATATTTATATTTTTTCAATATTTGAATATATATATTTCAATATTTATATATATTTATACATATATATTCAAAATACAATCTTTAAATATTTATTGGGAGAAGGTGATTTTGATGTTTTTTTCCCCCAGCATTTAAGGATTGATATTTTGCCACTGAAACACATAAGAACTGCTGCAATAAAAACATATTGCAATGAAGAATCCCTTCATTTGTCAAACTTAATGCCATAGATTATATAATATTTCCTTGCTCTTCTAGTATTTCTAAATACCTAATATAATTTATTGGAAATTAGAAAAATAATCTCCTGAAACCTATACAATTATTTAAAAGTAGATATAGACTTGGGTTCTTATTTTAAAACATTATAACTAGGTGTATACTCTTATCGAAACTTTAGTGGCAGGTGTTTAATATACCTAAAAGAAATTACCAAGTTAAATTCAAAAAGTCTAGTAATAGGTTCACAAATCGCTTCTCAGTGAATACAAATAATTATAAATTTTAAGAAACATACTGTTGAATTGACACAATCGTAATGACATCTCTGTAGGTGGCTCATATCATGCACTGTTTTATATGCTACTAGGAGCATAATGACAGCATTTGCACAATAGGCCTACGCAAGGATGAGGTAGCATAATTGCAGCATCACTGAAGCATGAATACGGACTAATTAACAAAATTGGAACTGCTGCAGTCATGCTCACATTTCATATATCTTTTTTCATTTACTATTACATGCTGTTGTGGTCACAGAATTGCTGTGTTTGTTGTCTGAATATTGCAGATAATATTGTCCATTTGCTGCCTCCATCTTCCTGTTCACTCTGAATGTATCAGTAGTACAAGCAGGACTCCGTTTTATAGAGTGCTCTCCTCTAATACTTTACTTCAGGTTATGCCATGGAAAGTCCATTTTCCTTTACTTATTCAGAATATATGCATGCATAAATATATTTACGCACACATATCTATACACACACACATATAAATATGTACATATCTCTCTATATTTTTTCTATGTTTTGCAATTGGCCTAGTGACACTACACAGTCTATGTTTGTATGTGTATTTACATATGCATGTATATAAATATACACAAAACTCATACAAATCACAAACTGTATGTTTCTACACACACAAAGTTGAGCCAATAAAGCCATATGCAAGGATTAATAATAATAATTTTAAAAAGCTTCTAGGAAATTTAATCAACTAGTTAAATATTATCACAGAATCATCATAGAATGGTGTGGGTTGCAAAGGACCTTAAAGATCACCTAGATCCAAGCCCCCTGCCATGGGCAGGGACACCTTCCACTAGACCAGGTTGCTGAAAGCCCCAACCAACCCGGCCTTGAACACTTCCAGGGATGGAGCAGAGACAGTTTCTCTAGGCAATCTGTGTCAGTGTCTCACCACTCCTACAGTAAATAAATTATTCCTTGCATCTAATCTAAATCTATCCTTTTTCAGTTTATAGCAAACAGCCCTCATACTAGCACTATGTGCCCTTGTAAAAAGTCAATTTCCAGCTTTCCTGTAGGTACTGGAAGGGCACTGTAAGTCTCCCTTTTGCTTTCTCTTCTCTAGGCTCAACAGCCCCAACTCTCTCAGCGTGTTCTCATAGGAAATGCATGACAGACATCTGAAAAAAACAAAACAAAACAAACCAAAACAAATATTCTACGTTAAGAAGAAATAATGATGCACACAATAGGTGGCGCACCTATTTCTATTCATGCTGTGATGGAAGAAAAATGTTTGCTGCTGATACTGCTTCTGCATATGAAAATTCTGAGTTAAAAAATATACCAGAGAATAACATTGCTGTTCTACAGTAGGTGTAGTACCACGTCAATCTCTAGATATATAATTTATTGTCAGGCTGGGGAAAAATATCAAACAGGGATCTAAACATTCAAAAGTACATTTCCTCTTTAACATAGAGGTTATAAGGGGATATAAGCAGGATGTGTAAGGGCTAAGGAATGTGCATTCTACTAAGCAACAACTACTTGGGTTTTTTTCAACAAACAATAAGTTGATGCCAAAAGCTTTGCCAGATTTCTCATCTGCCTTGGGGAACGTGAATCTGCATTAATGGTAACACTAAGGAAACCATCACAGCTTGTTGGATGTGTCTGAAAATACTGATCAGGGGAAAGAAAAATGATTCCCAAAGATGGGAAACAGGTGATGTTTCCCACTGAAACTACAGCACAAGAATGCTCTTTAAATGAGGGGGGTTTTTTATTCTCCTGAATTTACACAGCTTATTTTGCACTGACTGAAGAAAAATAAAATGAAACAATCAAGGCTGAACAAAATTGTCTTATATGGAAGATCTGATTCATAAATCTATATAATTTCCATTGTATTGTCTCAAGCAGTAGGAAGAGAGAGAACCTGCCATCTTTGCATTAGTGATGCTGATGAATCCAACCAGCATAACACTGTATGCAACTGCAAAAGTCACCCCTGAATATCACAGAATATTCAATTCAATTAATAAGATCATTACGCATGTTTTAACTATACTAATATTATTTATTAATACTCCTCATAAGGTCTAAGAAAGAAGGCTAGTTACACCACATGAAATACTTCTGGTGTTGAACAGAGTGGGTTGTCATGAAGAGACATCTCAAATAACAACACTGGGTTAGCATGCAAGCACCACACACAGTGCCTTGGTTGGATTTTCTACTTTATTGTTTATCACATGTTAATTTTTACACTTGACTCGTGGCATCTGTGCTTTTGTGCTGTATATCCCTGTTCCTGGATTTTTCTTCATACTCCTTGAACCAAATCACAATGCAAGTTGCAGAACAGGAGAGGGCAAAGTTGAATTACTTTGCTTGAATTCAGTTGCTTTGCTTGAGATTAACTCTGAGTTTTCTAGAAGACACTCTGTAGATTCTCTCCTAGAATTCAATCACCATCTGGTCTCCTGTCAGGGATTCAGCTTTCAATAATTATGAGAACCTTAAATCATCCAAATTCTTCTATTTTCACTTTTTTTTTTTTTTTTTTAATTTTATATTTAAAAATCTATTTTTTCACATCTCATTTTATGTAGAATCCATTTTCTATAATAAAAATGCATACATTAAATTATATATTCTTTCTGTAACTATGAACACTATCTGCTTTAGAGCTATTTGTTTCTGGAAATAAAGACTGTTCCTTTCTGCCATCAGCATTAGCCATCAATTGTTTACATACTATGAATCTTCCTCTAAACTGCTCTGATACTTGACCATATATTGAAATTATTTTGGCTATGGTGAACCTTTCTCTATTCCTCCACTCCAACAATATTTCAGTGGATATTTTATCCATGATAATCTATGCTCAGAAATCATTCAGAGCCAATCATGATTAAGACCAATATCAATTAGTGGTAAGTTTTATCTGATAAGGAGTCTAATGAAACTTTTGTGAATAATCAAACACTCACTAGAAAAGAACTGAAAGTCTTTTTCCTTTTTCCTCAGTTGTACATAAAATATAGAATTAATTCTCAGGCTAAAGGTAAATGAGCAGGAATGACTTTGCACTTGTAGCTAGGAATGTCCATGTTAATGCTTTTGAAAGGGTTAGTTATAGATGCTTGAACATCGGCTTAGGAGGAAAATATTTCCCATTTTATTAATTATTGCATATACATGACTTAATGAAGGCAAAATGATTATATTTAATTTCTTGTATCTCTATCATGTTAATGTTGTTACTATGTATTAAAAATACTTTGAAATTTTACCACAAAAATAAAAGACATAGATGTTATTATTCTGGACACTTGGGGAAAAAATAATTAACAATGAAATATATATGACCACTCATCAGCAAAAGTGAATCAGATTTTTAAAAATCACTAGTTCCACAATTCTTTCTTTCACTGTTGTTTTTCAGGACATCAAAATTTTGCTTTAGCTCTCAATGACATTTCAGAAGCAACAGATACCAGTAAGGCAATATTTTCTTAACTGTAAACTGTAGCCAATGTTGGACCATTTTGACCTTTAAAAACAAGAAATGAGCAGATGACTAATTTACCTCTGAAAGTCAAGACAGTGGATATTTCAGCACTGCTTTGAGGAATTCCATGAGGACTGCATGCTTCTTAAACTCCAGTTAAATCTTATTTATCTTTTATTTATCTTTTTTTCATCCCTCCACCCTGTTTGCTATTTCTTCCACACCTCATTCAGTTAGGCTGGATAACAGGGAAAAAAATAGCCTTGGGTAGTGTGATGGGTTAACCCCAGCCAGCAGCTAAGCACCACACAACAGCTAAGCACAACAGAGCTGCTCACTCACTCATTCTCTCCAGTGGGACAGGAGAGAGGAAATAAGGAAGAGTAGAAGTGAGAGAACTGGATGGTTGAGATAAAGATGGTTTAATGAGTGAAGAAAAGTGGAGGGGGGGAGGGGGAAGTTAAGCTATGAAAATGCAATCTCACCATCTCCCACAAGAAGTCTGAAGCCCAGCCAGCCTCTGAGCAATGGCTAGCTCCCAGACCAGCCTTCCCTCATCAGTTTGCATTGGTGAGCACAATGCTGTATGACATGGAATATCTCTTTGGTCACTTTGGGTTATTCGTCCAGGTTATCTCCCCTCCCAAACTCTTGTCCCCATAGCCTGCTCCCTGGGAGTGGGGCAAAGTGAGTAACAGAGACAGCCTTAATGCTGCACAAGCACTGTTCAACAACAGGCAGAACAATGGTGTGTAATCAACACTGTTTTGGTCACAAATCAAAACCAGTACCATACAGGTTGCCATGAGGAAAGTAAACTCCATCACAGCCATACATACATATACTAGCATTTCAGAGAAAACAGGTTTCAATTATCGTCCTTTTTATGAGGATAACTGGTGTTAAAAACATAGGATAATTTTTTATTTATGGTTGGTTATTTTTAAAAAAGCACAAAAATTAGAACACAGCATATGTTTCTAGATATACTAGGGAATATATCCTGAGTCCCCAAAACTGTCACAAACACATTTTTCAAGAGCCTTTCTAAGACTTTGTTCCCTACATTGCTATTACATTCTTGATTATCAATTTGTATAGGTGAGAATGTGAGTCAGAAACTTTCAGTGATCTGTTCTTTCAAAAACAGCAGCAGTGAAAAAGAGTGAAGCAGAAAGTACAAAGTCCTACTGAACAATGAGAACTATGCTTCACATACAAGGCTGGCAAAGAGCATCCTAATTCTGTGCTACAGAACATTATCAGTGTTTGCTGTGAAAAAACGATCAGCCAAATTTCCTCAGTACTCAATATATGGAAAAGAACCTTCAGCTTTCACTCAAAACATTAAGTACTCCCACCAAATCAATAAAACATAAAATCCAAGTGACCGATAATCAATATCTACATGGCATCATTCCATCACCTAAAGAAAAGTAATTTCCTGATCAGTAGAACAAACAATCAAAATGAAAATGAAGACCACCAACACTTCAACTCACAATAAGCAAGACAAAACAATAGTACTGTCACTGTGACAGAACTATCACAGTACAGTGAAATTCATCTGCAGCAGACTTACAAACCATGGGTGAAAATCTCCATGGAAAAGGTACAGTCAGCTCAGAGCAACACCTAGACACTCAAGAAGACAGAAGAGTGACTGAAACAAGCAGTTTATCATCTAGCTGTCTCAAAAAAAACAAAAAAACAAAAAAAAAAAAAAAACCAAAACAAAAACAACCAACCAACCAACCAAACACGAATGTTATTGACTTTAGTGGGAGCAGTGAAAGATCTATGCTTATGCTTATGAATAAAATTCCTGTGATATTGAAGACATGCACCATTGTCAACTTATTTATGTTGTATAGTAAAGTTTTGGACTATATTACAGTCATCACTCAAAACTTAAACGAGGGCATACATATAGATAATAATGCAAGGGGTTATATGAATCTGACGTGTCGCTAAAATAGGCTGTAAGGTGAGTGGGATCTTACTATCTAAAACAAGAAGTTAACTGAGATAGAAATCAGTGGTAAGGGATTTAATCCCCTCAAAAAACACAGACTTCTTTTATAAAGGATACTGAGTACTAGCAAAATAAAGTCCCCAGGCAAACTCTAATTTCTATTGAACTACATTATGTGAAGGTCAATTAGTAGGGAAGGGAAGAAATAGAAGTTTGGTCTACTTTGCTATTGTAGGTACAACTACAATAGCCTTGAAAAAAGAAATCTGAAATTGCAGCAAGCTATTTAGGTTACAGAAGTAGAAGAGAAAAGCTTGACTTGAAGTATCAGCTATAAATCACAGTAAGAACCATGATGGATGAGGCCCAGTAATTTCATGAATGCAGTGTTTGAATAAACATTTTAATGTCTATTGTTTTCAAATTATTTAATTGATAAAAGCCAAATTATGCAGCCAAGAAAATAAACCAAATGGCTCCTAGTTTATAGTCTAGTAGCATTAGAAATATGAAATGTGAGTGTAGCACGTGAATAAAGCACTAATGTTAATTTCCTAGTATTATCTCTGTGAATTAACTCCATCTCTCACAAATACTCTTCTAAAGCTTTTCTTCTAAGAGGCTGTCACAAATCACTACAGATTCACCCTGATTCTCTTGGATATGGTACATACCAACTACTGTTCTGTAGCAAATCCCAGTGGATTTGATGCCTATTTAGGAATACCACAATCAGAAACAAATCAGTTAACACTAAGCATTTAGGCTTACTGTCTAACTTGAGTTTGACATATTCCTTTGAAAGCTAAACAGATTGATCTTATGGTCACAGTCTTTTTCCCTCCCTAAGATACAGAAAAAAAAAATCCATGAACCTATACTCTCTGCCTCTTTCCCCATAATTTACTCATTTTATTTTTAGGGTTTCTTTTTCAAGCACTGAAGTTTTTTATTCCCAGTTTCTTAGACAAACTACCCTTCAGATTGAAGTTATTCTTCCCTGGTCCTATAGGATATGCCAAATACTGTTTCTCCATGGACATTCACAAATAAATCAATGTGACCATTGCCCACAAGAAAAAGGTATAACTGCTGTAATTATCTGTATCTATAGAACAAATCTTCAGGAACTAACGATATAAAAGCTTTCTGGAACAAGCAGTACCAAAGCAATCAGCTGAGGAGAGGAACCTCAGATCCATATACACCTAGTAACTAGCAAACCAAAATTTTCTATTCTTGACACATGTGCTAATGTGGTGTAACATTTTCCCTAAATTTTCTTAGGTTTTAACACAAGATAACAACTACCAGAAAAAATATAAAAATTAAATATATTTTCCTAATATATACGAGTCTTCATTTGACCAAGTGTTTCATGTTTTTGTCTAAATTCATGGTCAATATGAATAGAATATGTCTAAAAAAACTATCTACATTGCTACCAGAGAAGTACAAAAATAAGTGGAGACTCCTGATAGTGTCATTCATTAAATATCTTCACTGTTTCAATGATGCTCATTTTGAGTTTGCTATTATTTTTTCACAACAAGAGTTAATTTGTTTAGGAGACCTTTAGAAGACAGTTGTTCATAAATTACTAATCTGTGAAGTTAAGAGGACAACTATGTTTTTATTCCTGCATTACTTCTTCATTGAAATTATAACTAACATGCTGTAGTACTCAAAATAAGTTTACGACATTCACAGGAAATAATAAAATCATAGCTGTATGAGGTTTTACAGTGTCAAAACACAAATATTTAGCCCAACACCATACAGAAAACCATTCCCTC
This sequence comes from Tyto alba, assembly GCF_018691265.1. Lineage (NCBI taxonomy): Eukaryota > Metazoa > Chordata > Aves > Strigiformes > Tytonidae > Tyto > Tyto alba. Next base: position 33,756,832 of record NW_024881276.1, on the reverse strand, counting down.
ACTTTGATTTCAAAGAAGTTTAGTCTAATGTTGGACTTGAGACATTCATCCCTGAACACTCGCACAGGATTAATACAGTGTGAGTCTGTATGCTTATTTACATTGGGCTGCTTACACTCACAAACATTAACTTCATTGCAGTACAGTACAGATATTTTAGAATATTATTTTAAAGTATTGTTCATATTGCTTTGCAAGCCGACAGGTTCAGAGAGTACCAATATGCAGCATACCACCTTACAGTCAGTTCTCAGTCTACTGCTCGGACCAACTCACCTAATTAAACACATTTGCATGTTTGTTACACCCAGTATACCATCCTCCGACCATCTCCCAGTCACCTTAGTTAATCAGAGTACAGAACAGCCAGGCCATTTGATGTAGTACAAATATGAGGAACCAAAAAGACTATTAACCTTTTAGTTACTGGGCAAAATTTTCAAGCAAGCAATAGTAATATTCATATTGTTAAAAAGTTACAGAAACTTTTGTTCTTAGTAGGTTTGCTCAATAAGTCTCTTACTGTTCTCTGCTACTCAGTACTACATACATAATATATTTAATCTTCTATTTGAAGTACTTTTCTCCTAAACAAACACCAAATGTTTAATGCTAATGTTCTACACGATAATACAATATTCCCAAAATATATTTTAAGTTTCTACTAGTCCTTTTCCATAGTGGTATTTATAAAACAATTGTTGTTCTCATACTCATGAAACCTTTTTCCTCATTTATAAATTATAAACATTAAGATGGCCAATTTTTAGAGAATATGCGTGTTTTCAAGATACTAAACAGATATGGGTAAGATTATGGTAGTGCTTTAAAAACCAATAAATTATTATCTAATCTGTTTAGGCACTACTATACACCACAAACATTATTCTCCTAAATGAAGGTAATATTTCCAACTGAAATCCCAATTCACAATTGCACATATTTGTTTTTTTTTCTTTTCAGTCTCTTTTTAACATCATTTTCACATTGCTTTCATATAATAAAACTTCTTTTTACTGTGAAAGGGAGAGAAATAGGCCTTGTCATGAATAAGGTTATAGCTTGTATAAAATGTGATCAGATATTTTGTGACACACTGCAGTTTCTGTCTTCAGTGTATAGCAGCTGCTGTTCCATGCAATATAACAGTAAAAACTAAGAATAACTACAAAAATTAGAGAATACGGAGTTTTCTCTGCCACTTCCTTTTTATTTTCTTTTTTTTTTTTTGTTAAATTATGTCTTTTGCTAGTAAGAACAGCATAATTTTAGAATTATCCATTACTGCCAATATTTAAGGCACTTTGTGATATTTCCTAATCTAGGATTTTACGTCAACCTTTATTTTCAAGCATGAATTATTAGCAGGTACTCAATATGTAATTTTTAAATCTGTTCTGGTTTTACACAGAAAGTCCTGTATCAACTTAGGGATATAAAAGCACAAACTAGGTTATGAAAACATGAAAATAGTTATGTCTTTGCGAAGGAGTCCTGGCCAAAACCCCTTTGCACTACAGGCACTGATCTCCAAAGTGCCTTAAACAGAAACATCATCACAAGACTACATTGTCTCACTGCATACCACAGAGTATAAAACATGTGATAATATAATCAATTACCTTTACTGCTCACGTACTGCATAATAAAATGAATGGGATAAGGAGAGTAAGAAAATAAGGGAAGATATATGTGTTATATTATCAAAGACACTAATAATGGAAATGGTGTCATCTCCACCATTTACAATGATGTCATGAGTTTATAATCCTGGTCACAAGAGAACAAATTTCATCAAGGGAGAATTAGTCACAAATTTAGTTAATTCAGTCTCTTTATTTTGAAGGAACAGAAGTCCCTTTGTGACTTAATGGAAAAGTGCAGTGCTGATGTTCAGGTAAGAAGGGTAAAGACAGCAGAAATGGGTTGTGAATGGGTAGCATCTGTGAAGAACAGTACATTTCCAGAGAAGGAAAGGCCAGGGAAGACAGACTCTGTGTGGTGGGTTGACCCCACCTGGCAAGGAGCCCCACCCAGCTGCTCCCTCACTCTCCTACTAGGGAGGTGGGGGAGAGAATCGCAAGGGCAGAAGTGAGAAAACTCGTGGATCAAGATTAAGACAGGTAAGACAAACAGGACAGTTTAAATGTAATTCAGTAATGATTTCATGGAAGGTACTAAAGGTTTCCAGACTACTACCCTTGACTTTTAAAAAGTTTCTTTACCACTGAATTAGGATAGTATTTCATTGTCCCAAACCTGGAAGTGATTTCTTTTGACATACTAGAATCCAGCATGACATGTTTACAAAAAACACAGAAAGAAAGCATTTTAAATTTATAACTTGCAGAAACACAAATTTTAAATATGAACTCTCTCTACTTTTTGACTCTGCAAGAACTGGAGCTGAGATAAAACCTGTTATAAAACTAGATGATGTTAGGTGATAAGCAAACCTGTATTCAGGCATTTCAAACATTAAAGGTATTTGTTATTATTATTATTTCTAACACATTGTAGAGACATCAGTCTGTGTTCTGCATCAATGATGCATTGCGTCACCCAAAACACTATGCTGCAACATGACAAATTAAATTATAATTTCATTAAACACACATGAAAAGGAAAAATATATAAGGTCTCTTCTATAAAATTGAATTAGTTTAAAAAAAAATCAGGTACAGAAAACTACATGAGGTTGGTATGCTTTCATATGGAGAAATGCTTTTTCTTCTTTGAGAATGTGATTGGACACAAGTTTTTGAAAGTGCCCAGAGAACATAAAGCTGAGCTGTTGCTCAGAAGCATTGTAATAGCTATCATATTTCCCCTAGTGTTAGCTTAATGTAGTGTACTGCTAAAGTCAGGACTCTAAACAGCATAAGAAAAACTCTTGGCACATACAAGTTCAACAGTCCTATGCAAATGTGCATGCTATAAAACATCAGTTTGCTGCATGCTGATGATGCATGAGATACAGAGTCCTACATTCCTGTCTCACTGACCATATTTCACATTTTCAGTTACATTCAATTCTTGGATGTTCCTTTTGTTAAACTGGATTTTTAAAAGCAAACAATAATCCTGACATATTGTGGTTAATAATAGCAATAAACATATTTTTCTTATTCTGTTGCTTTTCATATTTCCTGTTTTTGAAAAAGTATTATGACAAATCATTTTATAATATTATGGAATGCTCTTTTTTTTTTTTTTTTTTCTAGCCACTATGGCAAAACTGATAAATTATATCCTTTGCTGTTGTAAAACAATGTCACACTTCGGACTTCCATGTAGTTATAGAGAATATACATTGGAAGAGTTGTCTTCATAAACTTGCAAGCACATAGTTAATTAAGACAGCTGAAAAATGTTACATCATTTTAAGTCCTCTCTCTGCTCAAATTTGCACCAGTTTCAGCTAAATAGTATATCTGAAACCACAGAACAAAAGAACCACAGTAAAAAATTATGTGAGCAAGATAATATAAAACAAAACAGAAAAAAGTTTCTTCGTGCAGTTTTGCATTGGTTTAACTAAATTAGACTTAGAGTTTTGTCCCTTTTTTCACCCCTGCTTTTACATTTTTTTGTAGACTGCCTGATGTAAAATACAGTCTCCTATATATCACTTATCCAGTTAGGCATCTTGATCCCTGAAATACATTTATCTTCCTTGTAGGTGTCTCTTCCCTTTACATCATCACCTTTTCCCTCTATTTCACTTGTGAAAATAGACTTTCTTTCTGCCAGGTAACAAAAACTACCCTGTGGAAGAGCATTTTCTCAAACCACACTACCTCACATCTCACACAGGAACATGTTGTTCCTAGACATACCACCTGCAACGTATCTCTGGAAGGAATGAATCACACATTATACATATAAAGCATCATGAGACACAAAAGGTAAGTAGGCAGTGGAGCTTGGCAGGGGAACAACTCCGGTTGCAATTTTTCCCAGTTACTCTGACAGAAACTATGAAATTTCCAAGCCCAGTCCCAAGTCTCTACATAAAGGACTTCTTCAAGCAAGGCCTCAACAACTGCTTGAGAGCCTGACCCTCACCTTCCATCTCATTTATTGATTTGAGCATTTCTTCAATAGATGGTAGAAGAGATAGGAAGTGACAGGAAGAGTCAGGCAAAGCACAGAGTTGAGCATAGGTATTTTTCTTGGAGTAGAGGTTTAATCTTTTCAATTCTCCTCTAAGAAGGTAGACCTTGATACTCTACTCCTTATCCTGTGTTTTAAAGTAAATTATTGAGGTCTGGATCCATGGAGCAATTATTTGCATTCTCAGTCCAGAAGATCATTTGGGTATCTGCCCCTAAACTGTGATTTCCACTCCACTATCCAGGCATGCAGAAGTTACAGACTGTAACATCTAGGCTGGCCTAAGGTCCTTTGTAGAGTTAGCCCACATTAGTCTGTACAGAGGTCATTGTTTTATACAACTGTCAGGTCAGAAGCAGAGTCAGCAATAAACCATATACTTTTCTATAACCTGGACACTTGCTATTAACCAGGTTGTCTGTCTTCCACATGACTCTCTGTCGCTAGGGTAAGATACTAAAAGAGACCTACAAATGAAGGATAAGCAACATGATCCAAGGTAGTAACTATAATTGAATTTAAAATTAATGAAATACTTAAAAAAGAAGGAAACAAGATTTGTCTTTCTGTTACAGTGATGTCTAATTTTTAAAAAATAAATGGAATAGGACTGTCCATGATTGAAGCAAGACAAAAGCACGTTTATATTTGTTTTGTCATCTTTCCGAATTTTAATATGGATTGAAAATTAAGCTGAGAAATTTAAAAATATATGCTCTTTTTCTCTTCTTAATATTTAATTTATGTTTTATTTTACCTAAGAATTACATGATTTGGGGTAATTAATATTGCTCAGTGGTCATAACAAGGGAAAATTTTACCTCCATCTCTAAGGAAAACATGGTAAATACTCTGAAAGTCATAAAAAGATGGAAGGCTAAACTACCCCCTTTTAGTCCACAAAAGGACTAGGAATTACTTACACAGACCAAAGTGGACTGAATGACATAAATTGCTTCCCCATGAAATAGCTTCTATATATTATAAGACATCATTTCACCCACCACTAATGTGCAGACAGTTTAGTAAAGCAACTTAGCATCGAAGCAATAACCCAGAAAAGCTCTATAAAACAGAAAGTTATAGTGAAGGAGAATCTTCTATTGAAAATTCAGATGATGTGGTGGTGATTTAACCTTGTCAAACAGCCAAATGTCCATCCAGCCACTCATTCACTCCCCCTCTTCAGTGGGACAGAGACAGAGAAGAGGATGAGAATCTTATGGGGTGAGGTAGACAGGGAGACTGCTTACTAACTTCTACTGTAGGCATAATAGACTTGACATGGGAAAAATTGGTTGTCAATTAAAATACATCTGGGTAGTCAGAATCAAAAATATAAACAATTAAACAACATCTTTCCTTCCTTCTTTCCCATGGTCAACTTCGTTCCTTCACTTCTGACTCATATTTGTGTGACACAGGGGGAATGGAAATGGGTTATAGTCACTACGTAATGGTTTCTCTCTGCTGCTTCTTTCTCATATTTTTCCCCTGCTTCAGCATGGTCCTCTCCGTGAGCTACAGTCCTTCAGGAAAAATATCTTCCCCAGTGTCAGGTCCTCAAGTTGCTGCTCCAGTACTATGGAGAACCTCTTCTTCTCCCTCCTTCTCCCACCTTTGTGTTCCCTCTGTTGTTTCTCACTCTTTCTTTTGTTCCTCCCATTCTGTTCAGTGGCACTTTTTGCCCTTTGTTACCTATGATTTCCCAGAGCATAATGGCTGATGGCTCAGCTGTGTTCTGTAGTGGGTCTGTTGGAGGAGTTGGATCCAGTAGCCCCTGGTCTCAACTCACAGAGGCCACACTTTCAGCCCCCGCTGTCAGCATCTGGGCACCTGCACCCATTAGAGACACTTAGAAAGAATGTAACATTCCATCTCTTATGAATCATTCTACAGTGGTTTCAGAAACAAGATTTCAGAAGGTTGTTATTTGTAATCTGGACACAGAGCAATGCAGACCCAATGCTTTGACTTTTCCTCAGATAAATGTTCTAGTTGTTACCTATCAGAGATTTCTCCTACTATTATGTAAGGAAAAAATAACATTTTCATAAGCCCCACCAATCATTACAGCAAATACACATATTCAGTCATATAAAATCACTACAAATAATATTTGATTGATAAATTACATTAAAATCTTGCTAAAAGGTGATGCTATCATTGTGATTTTTTGTGATGCAGTGGAGAGTTCAGTCTCCCAACATCTACCGAGCTTTAAGATGTAGTGGAACTCCTAAATCCATTGCAACACTTTTCTAAATTTAGGCCTGAAACTTCTCAGCCATCTTTCAGACTTCACCGGGTTTCGATTTTCTCATTCTGCAAAGTTGTGTCAGCTGGAAACAAGCGAAGCAAGTAAGAAAGTTTTGAGGAGGTAGAAGAGCTTCTTCAGACATATATTTGGTGTAATTGTGACCAGAGCAGGTGAGAAAATCTCACATGGAAATACAAACAAAATGGATCTATAAAAGGATTTAAAAATGAGGAGACAGGAGTATTTGCAATAAGAATATTAAGAAGTATGGTGAATTAATTTGTTTAAATTTAATATATATGTATACTAATGCAAAACAAATTGGGAAATAAACAGAAGGAGCTAAAAGAGTAAATTTGTCATGAAAACAGCTACTTAATTTGCTCAACAGATTTATCAGGACAAGGACGTGACTAGATTATTTAAAGGATAGTACTTTCTCATGGACAGAAAAGGGAGAAAAGAGTTTCATTAAAAATCACAGATGAGTATTTACTTTGTGGTTCAAAATATGTAAGGAGACTGAAAACTGATTCTTCGCTACAATGCTGTGATCTGTGATAGAAATTAAAATCAAGAAGATTTGGTTATTGTGAGAAATTTTTTGAGTCATTTAAAGCACAGAGTTCAGGAGTTAGTGAAGAATTTAACTGCCCATATATTAACAAGAAGGGGAATACAGGACAGCCCAGACTTTTCTTATATTTTATTGATAATAATTTTAATGTAAAAAGAGGTGAAAAAATCTGTAAGAGAAGTGCTTCAAGAATAAAGTGTCTCTAGTAAAAAAGAGAATGTAAAATGAAATGAGTGAGAATGAGTATGAAATAACACAAACCACAAATTTTAGTGAGGGGAGAGAAGCATAACAAAATCTAAAACAATGGACTTCAAGGAAGCACAGTGCAATAAATCAGAAAATTAGCAGGAGATCACCTGTGGGAAATAAATAGAACCTCTTGTGTTCATTGCAGCACACAAGGACAAGCTCAGTTCCCCTACAGTTAGCACAACTACTTCAATTTGACCCCAAATTCACCTGTCCATGAAGAGTTAGTCAGTAGGTCGGTCATAGCATTCAGTGATCTATGTCTTCTCCTCAAAAACAACTAATCAAACCATATAATGTATTAGGTAGAAATATTACTAGGAAGCATCAAAAAAAAATAACAGACATGGAAGGTCTGAGGACAGCTAGTCCTGCTTTGGAGTTGAGGAAGGATTAAATTATTTCCTGGGGTGCCTTCAAGCTCTACTTACCATCTTTTAAAAGCGAAAGAAAAACAAAGAAGAAATCCTGAAGTAAATGTTCTGCTTAAAAAAAAAAAAAAATAATAATAATTTAAAAATCTTCATAATGTCCTCTTCAAGTTAGCAAGAATATTGTGGCAGATATCTGACTCTTTATGTATAAAGACTCTAAGCTAACATTTTATTAACATTTGCAATATCCATTTCCAGCTCTTTTACATTGACTGAACAGATACATGTTTAGCTCCTTAGTGATCATGTATTTGCATTTATCTTTTAATGCTTTAATATCTATAGTGCTTTCCTGAGAGTTTGTTTTATCTAAATCCTTTGGAGGCAAAACTTCAGCTATCCCTAATGCTTAGAGGCAATTACACAAACATGTGGCCTCATGGCTGCTAAGGAGATTACACATGAGAACTACTTAAATGCATGATAAAGTAATCTGTCACTACACAGTAATACATACATTGTTGCATAGACATTCAACAGTGAAAGGATCTAACCATACTGATGCAAATGGAAGAAATAATGACTGAAGCTGCATACCAAAATGAGTCTTTCCAAATTTATAATGAGCCTCCCAAGCTAACTCACATTGGTTTTGACGTCTCTGGAGATGGTTGACTAGTAAGCATTGATAAATTTCTGTCACCAATTTCAGGTAGTAAATTATGTTACTATGTACATTTTCCTAGGCTTCCTTCTATGGCCCCCTTAAAATGAGAACACATATACAGACAATTATTTCTTTCAGATTTTTTTTTTCCTTTTTTTTAATCCTTCATAAGCTTTGCTTATTAAATAGTAATCAGTAAGTGAGCCAATAGATGCTTAGTCAAAAGAAACCACTAAAAAGTTATGAACAGTAGTCAGACAAAGCTGAACATTTTTGAGATAAGCAGACCCATCTGAGGAAAATGGAGAGAATGAGCTCTAAAGAAAATATAAGAAGGTGATGTTTTATAGTTCAGTACTGAAAGCTACATCAGTAAAACCTACATTCCAATTCTATGATTTTTTTTCATGAAAAAGCTTATAACGAGAACAGCAAATGGTAAACATGAATCAATTTTCATGGTTAGGAAAAAACAAACTTTATTTATTCCCCTAGCTTTCATGCTGGTTTCTTGGATGGCATACAGTCACTCAGGAATTTAAATTTAACTCCATGGCCCAGCTTGTGTGAAGTAATTTATAAGTATTTGTAGGATCCAGGGACAGAATCATATGCAAAATTATTGAAAAAAATAAATGCAAGCAAATGTGTGGGAATTAGATTCATAAGGGAGGAGTATATATGGGGTTTTTGAAGAAGGATTATTTTTGGAGGGTCTTTTTTCCAGATTGTTGTTTCCTAATTCTAATGTCTTTAAAATCTGACACTGAAGTATCATTACTGTGGATCATGTTTATTGTTTATACATCCTGTAATTATTTTAAAATATGCTTCATATCAATGAATTTGCAAACCAAAGCAGTAATAAAGTACAACTTACAGAATTATATGGTTTGGGGTTTTTTTTGCCTATGTGGAGATGATGGATAGCCTTATTTCTTTTGACTTTGTTGTTCACTGTGTCTCTTTGAATAAATGCAGAAGACCATAATAAAATCACATCATATTTGCAGAACCTCTGTCTGAGTCTGAAGGTCATTTGGAAATAAGACTACCAACAATTTCCAGAAAGGCACTCTATATCTCTGTTGTCTGGATGCCAATTAAACTGAAATATATCAATTAGTTTATGTAGAATATGGATCCATGCTAATCTGGTATAGAAACAAACATCTACTTTATAATATATGGCTTTATGAAAGGAGTCAGTTCACATTGCAGAAATATTTTTCATACTTGGTTTACACTGTGCCTTTCTTTGTCATGCCACTAAATTAACCTTTTAGTCTTATCATTGAACATTAAAACTGTTGCATCCATTAATAACAAATAAAACCATTGGTCCTTCACTGTCAAGGAAATAATACAGGATCACCTTGAATTCATCAACTGACAACATTCCTACAACTCAGCCATACGTCTGGATTATTCATTATACATACAGAAATGTACTTGTTTGTGAAATCTTGACATGATATCTGACAATACATTATCTTTCACTGCTGTGGAAACCCTTACCTTGTCCTAATTTTAAGAAATAATCCTTTAGGTTGAAATTACAAGGAAATGCAATTCTGACCTAAGAATAAAAATGTTTTAAAAGAACAAGTAATTATAAAATAAAACTTTATTGCAATATACAGAAAAAAAAACAGACAAACCTAGCCATGGCAATGCAGGCAGTATGTTCACCAATCACAGCAGTTTCCCTTTAAAAACAAAATCAAGAAAAGACTTTTACAGTCATAACAGCTTCAGCGCTGACACACATAATTCTCAACACGAGTATTCTTACTAGATATGCAGTAACTTTTTTTTACTGAAAGTTCCTAATTACATGGCATACCAGAGGTGAAATGAAGTATATTTTCTAATTTTATATTGTGTATAGACACATAGCAAGATGTGCATGTGGGGTGTGATGTGAGATATGACAGAAGATTTTAAATGTTTTAGACATAAAAGTTGCAAACATGGTCTTGGTAAACTCAGTGATATAGTTACACAGTAATGGAATGAGTTTCTGGAAGGGGGGAAATACAACTTGGAAAGTTCTATGTATTATGAGTCTTTCTGTGCTTATATTAAAATATCAGGCGTCTGTACCTGATTTACAATGCTATTGAAATTGTACTTTCTATACAGCTCTTGGCTTGGTTCCCTTCATAGTGAAACATGGTCTGTATGTCTGGAGGATACACTAAAATCAAAGCCCTACAAACAAAGCACTGTTACAAGAGGTTTTGACTCATCTCAATTCAGTTTCAAAGAGCTGGAATGGAAAATAAACAGACAAAATAATAAATAAATAAAATGCAGTCAGTTCTTATCAATTTATGTACATACGTAGTTTTAAGCATGTTTCTACCCTGAATGTCTCTGTGACTGAACAGGCTTGTGGTAGACAAACCTTGAGATAATAGATCAATAAGAAAATATATCATATTTACAAACAAGCAAACAATTCAGAATATGGGAAATGCCTAAATACAGTAATAAAAAATTCTATTGTGCTTAATAAGCCCACCCATGAGTTTCCAGTTACTTTAACTTTAAATTCAGCTACTGTAAAGTCCACAAAGGGATTTTGAAAGTCTTGGTTTTGTATGAGCTAGAATAAGCAGCCACAGGTGCTAAACCAGAATCTTTGGTTTAAAAATGTAGTAAAAAACTCCATAAATCTGTTATTTTCTATATTTCCCCTCATTCTAATATAATTTTCTAATATATTTTTGAGTATACTTCTCATAAAAACAAATTAAAAACCTGTTTATACATGTATATACAATCACAGTTTTAATATTTTCCTATGGGGAGTCAAAATTATATATGAGATCTTTCAGCCCATTCATCTCTGCCAGATCATTCTTGATGCATATTACTTTAATGATGTTTCACATTATGGGCAACTTCAAAGACCAGCTAACCTTGCCATAAGGAATATTTTCTCGTGAGTTTCTTCTTCAAATTATTCTGCAATATTTTCTTTTCCTCTTTATTTTCACTTTGCTCAAAGGGATTATTTTTCTGCTTAACGTTTTTCCTGTAGAAGCATCTTTCTTCTGGGAGATAAAGCAGAATAAGGGGAATTTAGGTTTTGGTTGTGTTTTTTTTTTTTTAAATTTCTTTTCAGTTTCCTCATATTTGGAAAATTAAAATATAGAAGAAGAAAAAAAAAAGAAAAAAAAAAAAAAAGAAAATAAATGGAGTAGTTTATTCCTCTAACACTCTAACAATAACAGCTTGTCCTCTCCACTGTAGCTCTAGTGAGTAAATAAAGCTACAAAAAAAATTAATAAACCTCAGCCAGTTTCAGTCAAGACTGTTTCTAATTGAATTTTTGGCTCAGTTGTTGCAGCTGCTGCAGCCTTCCTGAGCTGCTCAAGTAGTGAGAGACTGTAAACATTAGAAAAATTGATCACTTAGATGAGTGGTTCTGTCCATGTCCATTTGTAGTTCTCTCTTTGTGGAACAATCAGTGTACATAGGAGGAACAGTAACACAGACTAATTTGGTAATTAATATATTTAACACATATATTTTGTTATCACACTGATTTAATTATTCTAAATTACATAAATAAACTTGATCACTATTCAAAGGATTGTTTCTACACTGAAGACTTGAAATGCATGTTTCCATTACACTACATGGATGTTTATTTCAAGACTGTACCAGTCTCCATGATAGTAAAGGAGTTCAAACAAGGAGTTGCTACTGAACATAGGACTGTGTCCTGTGAGGTCACTTGCAGAATATGTTTAACTGAAGTCTGCACAGTAGACTGAGGTTTGCAATTTATTCTAGTAGGCCTTGATGTCAGGAAAGTGTTATATTTTTTAAAAAAGACATCCCTCCTTATTTTAAGGAAGGAAAATACGAACTGAAACAGATTAGATTACCTTATTTTAAGGTAAGAAACTAAGTAAATTACTTATAAATCAACCAGACTTTTTTTTTTTTTTCTTCTAGTTATTTGTGTCTGTTGTTTAATTTAGACCAAAATTGGAGATGGCTCCAGGCTCTCTCTCAAAACTTTAGCAATTTAATTTCAGGTATAAGATATTTTTCATGCCATTACTACCTGAATTTGAGTGAAAGTCTATTCTCAGTCTTTAAAATCTCTTGTGAATACTGAAAGCAGTAGCAGTAGAGAGAAAATGTGTCTATCTGGTTTAAAAATCTTATTCCCCACTATTGTCCATTCCTTGTCCTGGAAACAGATTCAGAACAGTATCGATGAGTAGACTGAAGACATGGAGAAACTTAAATGTATTAATCATCTTAGAATAAGCTAAAAACAAATAAGAGAAGTAAAAGATGACCATAAATTGAAAAAGGTATTTGGATCTCACAAGTCTGGGAACTATGATTCAGAACGGTTGGTAGACGAAATTGTATCTATATGAGAACTCACATATACGTGTAATTTTCTTCCAACATTCTAAGTTTCCTGAATGGAAGTCCATATAAAGTATATAATATGTATTTTTTTTTTTTTTTTTTTTTTTTTTAGGATAACTATAAGTAATTCTTGCACTGCATTGAAGCAATTATATAAGCTTAAATAGCACTTAGGTATTCCTGCTTGTATTCTTTTCTAGGCTTCCCTTTAAAAAAAAACATTAAAAACTTGTGTATCTAAATACATCTCTTTTAATAGAGATGCTCTTGCTAGAAATAAGTAAGAAGTATATGGAGATATATTTGCAGAGAGATTAATTTTATGAGTTACACAAACTCAAGGAGACCTCTATATTGAAACAGTTTCTAGACAAATATTTAATGTATACTTGTAGTATTTGTGAATGATATCTAAGAGTTATCAGGAATGGCTGGCTACAAAAGAGCTTAAATGCATCACAAAAGGGCACTGAAAGAGCAGGATCAGTCCAAATATACTGTTTGAGTTGCCATCGTTGTCCTAACACATCAACTCTCCTAGTCAGTCACCAACTTTACCTTGACTCAAGGGATTCTATAGAGTCATCTATTGTATGGCAATTTTTCAACTCTCACTCTAGCAGAGGACTGGAGTTCTTTCAGTCTCAGCTTCTTTAGTTCCTAACATCACACCACTATAATATCACATATTGCCACTATTTGTAGAAATTATCACAAGGGTTATAAAGGGTTCTTTCTTTCTCTATGATTTTCTCTCACTGAGATTTTTTTCACTTGTCAACAAAAAAAGAAATTTCAATTATATTTCAGTTAGGGGAAAAATTACCTAAGTGTATAATAAATGGCCTAATAAATAAAAATACAACAGAAAAAATAATTCATTACTTAAATATATGCAAAATAGTAACTAGCTATTCACTTGAACTCTTTTGAAGATAGAAATAAACACTTTGGGGAAAGAAGTATTTGCTGTTAGTTTTTGTTTTTAAATTATTACTTCCATCCACATAGCAATTATTTGTTTCATTTATAATTAAGAAAAAAAAAAGGTATGTACCTAGATTTGTTCCCCATATGATGGGCAAATTTATGTAATGATTAGATTAAAAGGTCTGGATGCTTAGAAATATTGGACAGTACTTCAGAACCATATAATAGGTTCTTCATGAGTAATTTCCATAGAGCATTTTACTTGATGGCAATCACAAGCTGACAACTGATTCGTTGTATGGCTTTATCTTCTGAGGTCAATTTGCTTCAGTTACAATTGTGAATATATCTTGAAGAAGGGTGTCATGAAGGCTCTCAGCTTAATTTATGTAAAATGGTTGTTTCCTAGCATCATGATGAGGTCAGCAATGAATATATGCTTAGACTCCTGAAAAACATTTTAAAAGTATTGTAGAAGCAGGAAGCCTCTGTTACATGAATCTTGTTATTGCATCTTGAATCAAACGAAAAACACCCTCACCTCACCTTTCTGCAGCACCCTCGCAAAGGAGAATATTTTGACACATATTTATAGAACTCAGCAATAGATATTTTATTTAGGATTTTAACAGAACATAACTAAATTTCAGTTTTGGACAATGACTAATGATTCTAAATTTTTTAAAATCTATTATGTCCTATATAACTCTTCAGTTTGCTTTGACCTCAACTGTCTTGCCACAGGGGGCAGTTTATAAATATTCTATGTCAATCTGTAACAAAATAGATGTGAAAGCATCTGCATAATTTCTGAGACACTGGGCTACCTAGGATAATTTAAGACATTTATTAAAGAAAGAATCTTCATTTATAGGCATTTTATAATTTTTTTTTTCTTATGACAGAGGACTTATTTTCTTTATTGAAAACCCAATATGTTTTATAATAAAGGTTCTGTTCAACACTGAAAAAGAGCCCTGTGACAATGACAGGTCCCTAAGGTCAGTTCTGTTGAATAGATTTAGGTCATTCTTTCCCATGAAAGAAAATATTTTCTAGAATTCTATTTGGTTTTAGTAGTTATATTTTTGTTTTTTTTTCTGCAGTGGGTGTCTCAGTTTGCAATCTTTCTTCTTCACATGAACCAATTCTCTAAATGTATAAAAGTTGTAAACGAAAGATGTAAAAAATAAAACAACTCTCCAATCTTACAGGAATTGTCTTATCTGAAAAAACTCCAGACAAAACATTTGGCTTCATTTTAAAAGGACATTGAGAGGCTTTCACTGCTTCTCAGTGTAATTGAGGCCCTTCCTCTATTCAGGTGAAGCCAGTTTTACAACATAACTTTAAATTACCATTGGACCAATATATTCACAGCTATGAGAATCAACAGCACAGTTTATTTGCTTCTGCTTATCTGTGACACCAATGGTTTTAATTTTTGCTTCGCAATCCTCAGAGATATAGGGCAGGGAGGACTGAAGGAAGTAAGAGCAAGAAAGGGCATTCATACAGACTTCTGAGAGTTGTTGGAAATATTGAAAGTGTTATGAAAACCTAATGAACACCTTCATCTGCTACAACTTGCTTTCACTTTGTTTTGTAAAACCCTCAATTTTTTTACAAGACATATATAGTTTTCTCATAAGGATATTCTTATATTTTAAAAGGGATTAGAAACAACAACAACAAAAAGACAGAGGTTCTGGCTCAAAGGGACATTGTATGTTGAGATTCAATAAGCTTGATGCAGGGTTGTTACATTTAATTTTCTGTACATTTCTTTTTATAATAATAAATCCAGTGAAAATTATGTCAGTGGTTCTTAATAGTTCTTTTGTTTCAAAGATAAAGACTACAACGGAACCTATCATAATTAGATATCATGCTTATTTTTAAAAAACAGGAAGAAAAAGCTACATAGCAATTCTTAAACATTAGAAAGTGAGTTGTTGGTCTGCAACTTGCATTGCACATTCTGGCAATAAACATCAGCAAATATTTTCACATTGTCATACATACAAGATCAAAGTCATTAACTTAAAGTTAATGTTGCTTGAATTCAATTCTTATCAATGGCCTTGGCAAAAAGCAAGGAGAATCAAAGTGTTAAGCTAGTCTAACTCCAACCTTTCTGTTATTCTAGGCAACTGAACACTGCAAACAGCAGTAAAAAGGGAAATACTTGTTTTTACTCTTACCTATATCTCCTTCTAACTCAATAAACTGGAGACAAAGTTAGAGCAGGGTGAGAAATTTAACATTTAGCTTACTATGTATAA
The DNA here is from genome assembly GCF_018691265.1 of Tyto alba. Classification (NCBI taxonomy): domain Eukaryota; kingdom Metazoa; phylum Chordata; class Aves; order Strigiformes; family Tytonidae; genus Tyto; species Tyto alba. The sequence goes on along the minus strand of NW_024881276.1, from coordinate 33,740,967 downwards.
TGTATAAGAAAGATTGATAAGACTAAATGCTTAAAGCAATTACATGCAACATTGGAATGGATAATATAAAAATCAAGTCATTTTTTAGTTGCTAATTTTCACTGATGTTAATGTTTCCTCCAAACATTTTTTTAAAGGGAAAATATGGATAACTACTGCCTGAGCATACACATCAACATCTTCCCAGTAAGAAAATAAGAATGGCTGCATGGCGAGCGCGGGGCCCACCAGCCCAAGGTGAGACCTGTGAGGGGCTATGCCACAGTGTTCTGTACCAGCAAAAAGGATTGTCATCAAGAGTTCAGCATAAAGTGAGAGTGCCACCAGCTTGTAGTCAGATGTCACTGCAGTTAGGGAACCCAAACTGCTTCAATGCAGGTGGTCAGTCAGATTATAACAACCCATCCTCTACTGGAAGGCTGCAATCAAATTCCATCTGTTTCCAGACTTTCAGAGCTCTTATCCCAACAGCACTGATTCTTGCACTAACATAAGAAGAAGCATTTTCATGTTAAATGTCAAAAGCATCTGTGACAATAAAAAAAAAAGATGAACTTGTGTGACTTGTGTGAACACTGAAATCTTTTCCCATGTTTCAAAGAGCTATCCATCATCAACTATTTGTGAAGTCATTAATTTAAAAAGACTAACCCTGAAATTCAAAAAGATGAGCTCAACAGATGCTGGGTATCTGAACATTCAATAAAATTAAAAGGTTGCAATTTTCATGTCAATAAACAGGTATTTTAAATTAATACAAGATACACATTTTTTCTTATTTCCAATATACTCTATTAAACTAGAGATATATATCAAAGAATAAAGCTGGACAACTAAAGAAATACAAAGTGGCTTCTAAAGGAACTTACAGTAGTAGATTTGCTCAACAATATCAATTCTTTGTACTGGAAAATGTTTTTAATGGTAGATAGGAGAAAATTTTATATCAGCTGCAGTACCCAGGTTCCAGCAATGTATAAATTTTAAAGAAAATTTTCTACAAGAAAGTCAGTTTGATCAAATTTGGAAACTTATCCCTCTGATAAATGGCAAAAAAGAAAAAAAGTATTTATGTTTTACACAAACAATTCTCATTTAATAAAAATCAGCTGTTTAGAGTAATTTTGACTTACATTTTTTCCTATGTAGTCTTTCTTTTCTTTCAAAAATTCTCTAACACTTCTTGAATTAGTTCAACCTAATTTAGTTTTTGACCATACTTTCCATTGTGACAAACGGATTCTGTTTCCAAAGACAACACTTTGCTCTGTATAGGCCTCATGTTAAAAATACTGCTTAGACTTCCAACCTAACATCACATCTTAGGCCTTCAATAACGATAAAGCTACTTGCTTCAATATTCAGCTGAGGGGTCATTTCTTCAGATGGTTTGACTCTTCTAAATCAGGAGGTAAGCTCTTTCAAAAATTTGCAGTGTTTAACTGCTAAAGAAACAAGTATCGATCTAGATATTGCTTTCTACTCTACATAGACTTTTAAGGCAGTTCAACCCGGCTTTCCATCTTATCTTTAAGAAAATAATATAAAAGTTTTTTGAGAGAATATTAGAATAATCTCAGAAAATAATAAAGACATGGCATCAGAACAAAATCCATTCAGGATAAACATGGTTTCATCACTGTGACTACTAATTCTATGAGGACAAGTGTAAACACTTAGGATTCTTCATTTTCTGCTCTTACTCCCATGTGAGAAGTTAAGAATAAATTGAATCCCATTTTATAGTTTATAAGATGTCTCCATTTTGTTTAACATGATCTTCTGTCATCCCTTTTTGCCAAGGTTTTTTTGTAAAGGTACTATAAGTATTTATCTAATGTAACCTATTACACATTTCGACACCCTGCATGTGCCCCCTTTTGGTTACAAAAGTGTTTACTAGTAGTTCTTTCCTGTTGGCATACTGGTATGAACTGGTGTGACTGGTGTAATAAAGTTTGGAGGTTAAAGTGATACTCTTTCCAACAGATAAAAGGCTCTTGTGGAGTTCAAGGTTGCCAAATAACTGAACTGGCATTTATAGCTTACTGAACTGTCATATCACCTTGTGAGCAGGAATAATGCTATCTAAGCAGATGGTTATAATGCATATTGATGGTCAATGGTTATGTGTGTACAACAATGGGAATATTGAAGATTTCGCTCTCTTCAACCCGGAGGATCAATCCATCTGGTGTTTTTATGCATAAGATTAGGAAGTTTTCCCTTATGCTTCATCTCACAGCTACTTTGGGTTAATCTCCTTGCCACCGTGTCCTTTTCCAGAGCAGGCTGGCAAGCCAATGTTATCCACTGATATTCCAGCTAAGCATACCAGGTAGTGTCTACTAATCAAATGTGTCTACTATATTCATCAAAAAATATTGGCCTTCACAGGAGTACTAATTTGAATTACAGAAGTAAGAATAATTCAGAAAGGCAAACATAATACTGTTTTACTTTAGATTTCCACAAGATGCTCATATATTAAACAATAGCACAGCCTGTTTGCAGAGAATATTCTAGTTTAATTTAATTTAAATAGAGTGGAATGACACAAGTGAGAACTACAGGAGAAGATAGCAATAATATAATCAGTCATGCATTAAAAAAAGACCACATTGTAAAGATCAGCTCATCTGATTTAGCTGACAATTCTTGGTGATGCACATGTATATGTGCTTGTACTAATATAAATTTTTGTCTCATAAATGAGACCAAAGATATATTATTCAGAAAGATTTGAAAATTAAATGTAAGCTACTGAAGACAGGGACATTTGAAAGGCAGGTAGAAAAGAGGGTCCAGGAACATGTGGAACAACTTTTGAGCTTCACAAAGCAATATAATTTTTGGTAGTACACAGGATATTAGTTCCTTTGGCAGCTCTTTAAAGAAGCAAGTATGACTGATGTTATCAATATTTGAAGGGAAGAAATATAAAAGGAAAACAGAATCTGACCAAGAAAGCTATCATACTCTGTTACATTTGCATTCAAGATCTTGCAAGAATATTAAAAGTCAGTCATAACAAATTAGGAAAAACAGTGCTATAACTGAAAAAAATCCCAAACTACAATCTAAATGGTAAGAAAAAAAAGAGTGCTATCAACATCATTTCCCAAAGACTTGATAAAACTTCCATTAATATTACTGAGATAAGCACCTAAAAGATCAAAACCAAAATACATAGATCTACAACATATTAACAGGGGGAAAAAAAAAAAAAAAAAACACTTTAGAAGATGCAATGGGAACTGTAGAAGGATGCAATGGTCTTTGCATACTGCCTGTCTGCAGTGAGGAAAGGAAAAATCAAGACAAAATCCTGACAGTTCTGTGTTTTAAAGAGAATGAGGATACATCACAACAAAGAATAAAGGTAGTCAATAAGGTTTCAGGAAGAAAATTTGTTCTGTTTTCACCATGTTGTCTTTCTGAGACTGTGAAAGAGATACTGCAGAACACTAAAATATGAGATTGGACATGAGGAATAAGAAAGATTGATAAATTTAAGATTAATTTAGTTAGAAATTAAGTTTAAATCCATATAAGCAAGTTGACTCATTCAGGGAGGACTTGCAGAATGAAGACAGTAAATAACTGACATAAAGATAAAAAAGAGAACTAGAGAGAGACAGAATAATAACATTCCAGAGAGTACAGGATATGAGTGATTTTCCTCACTCATATCCTGTGATTTTATCAAAAAAAAAAAAAAAAAAAAAAAAAAAAAAAAGAAAAAAATTAGAATTGATTATAGTCTTAGAAGTCTTCTTGGAAAGAAGTCATTTGAGACACTGACAAGATAAGTTTTGATGACATAAACAAAGAGATAAGTTTCTCTTGATCATTAAACAGTGACTACTTCATAATTAGCCACTGATATCAGTAATCTCAGAAGACACATTTCCTCAATTTTTTTGGCTGGATGAATAGTAGCTGTAAAAACTTAATATAATTTGCAACTGTATATCATGTGGGTAAGTGATGTTTTAATTTCTCTGAAAAACAGGAAACAATATTATCCAAAAGTAATTGACAACATATCAATGAACTAAGAAAAACAAAACAAAACAAAACAAAACAAAAGCATTTAAGCAATTGAAACAAGAGAGACATTTGTAGTAAGGGTTGAGTGGTCTTCTCTCAACATGTCTATGGTGCAGTTAAATTTATCCTAAGGTAGAGGTTTAAAATACAACTGATGGAACAAAGCAAGAAGTACCAACTTATCTCTGTTGACTAGACAAGAATGACAAAATCTCTTTTAGGTCTAGAAGTGTATGATATAGATTCATAAAATTAAATTAGAAGAATTTCCCTATAAATATTTACAGACCTTTTATTCTTCCCCCAAAAGCAAATAAACAAATACATTTGAAAACTTATGGTATTAAAATTTCAAATTAATCTAAAGGGCAAATAAGCTGTTCTACATTGTTGATCTAGATTTTGCCATAAGAGTATCAGAACAAAACAGGTTTTATTTTCCTTTTTTTTTTTTTCCCCCATATTGATTTAATTAACCCATTTTATGCATCAAAATGGGAAAAATCACTTGGATTCAATTTTTCAATTTGCAAACATGGTTATATTTAAGCAAAATGGATTTCTCTGACAATTGAGGTGAGGAACTTAAATAAGAACTTTCAATAGAATATTTGAAGGGTAAAATACCACTACAGTGTACAGTCATAATGTTCAGCACCAGTTACGTGCAGTGATCAACAAATTACTTCAATAGGTAGTCACACTGAAAATACAAAGTTTTGTTCTCACTTTGTATCAAGAAATTGGAACACCCAGATTTAAAAGGCAAGAGTGTGCAGCTTTTCCTTACATCCTTCTTATTTTCTGGTTTTAAAAAATCTCTTGATACTGGAATTGGATAATAATTTTATTCAATTTCAGTAAAATGGGTCGATTAGTCAAGCAATAGAAGTACCCAGTTCAGAAGATACAAAATAATAATCCTGAGAAAAATAGTAATGAATGATTGAACTAAGAATAATATGAATATGATAAAGAACTATAAAAAAAAGGTACTAAGTATCTAAGGCACACACTAGGTTATCAAATAAGGTTCAAAAAACATAGAACAATAAAGAGAATAATAGAATAGCAAATATATAGATATTGGGGGTTGGTTTGGGGTTTGTTTGTTTGTTTGTTTGTTTTTGGTTTTGTTTTCTTGGGTTTTTTTCTTTAATAAAGTAATCCTAGAAAAGATATAGTTTTGTTAATATTCAACTTTCCAGAAAATTTCCCATCATTACACTCATATTGAGTATTTCTATAGATGACTTTTTATTATTGTGATCACTACTATTACTTCTGTGAATGCTAGTTTTGATTTGATGATCATAGGACATCACAGAAAAAAAATGGAAAATGGAAGTCACATATCAGATTTCCAAAGAAATATTAAGGGAAACATATAGCAAAACCTCATTTTCACATGAACTTTTTATCAAAAGCATGGACAATTCAGCTGGTCTACAAAATTTGAAACTGCAGAATTCCTGCCAGCATTTTCCCCTTTCTCAAACTAGCAAACAAATATTCTTTATGTTTGGGGTTTTGGTGTTTTTTTTTTGTTGTTTTTTTTTGTTTGTTTGTTTGGTTTGGTTTGCCTTTTTTTTTTTTTTCTTTAGAATGTAAGCTTACAGTTTTTCTACTGCTGTCTAATCAAACATGAAAAGAACCAATTGAAATTTTCACATTTTTTCACATAATTTCTTCTATATTACTTTTGAATATTTCATATCTTCAACAGTCTAGTAAATTCAACAATGGTAAGATTTAGCCTTTGAAATCTAAACACCGAATTTATTAATGTCTTCAGAATGGAGAACTTAAAGGAACAAATCCTAAGCAATTCTGGAAAATGACACACTTCATATTTTATATATGGAAAAAAAGGTTACCTTTTTCATCCCTGTCTGCCTTATGCAGGTAGGTTGGTCTGAGAAACCAGCTCCATTAAAGCACTCTTCCAAGGCCATAGTCATAAAACCATGACAGTGGAATATATGCCCTCTTTCATATTCATGCTAGATTACTTTCCTTCCACATCCTCATTCCACTTCCAGAATTGATAGCCTCATTTTTTAGACATGGTATGGTATTACCAGAGGTGTAGAGATGTAGGTTATGGAATATGGAGAAGAACTTTTCCTTTATTCTTGCTTCTAGACTCTGCATTGTTTAAATTATTTTTTAAACTCCACAGAATAGGTCTGCATAAAAATACATAGTAGATATCAGTCCTATGGAGGTTCAAAATAATAAGAAGAGCAGGAGTTATGGCTTGTAAATTTACAAGTAACAGCAAAGCAAAGTGAAGAACATCTTTGTTTTCTCACATTCATGTCATATTTTAAGAAGACAGGAACCCTAGATTATTCTGAGAAAGTGAAGTCCCACAGAACACAGACTGATCAGAGTTCTCTGTTTAAAACCCAGATAAAACTCCAAAATATTATTAATCCTTGCCTCACCACAGCAATTTCTTTACTCATGGGAGAAGATGAAGAAGAATTGGTTTAAGAGTGCTTTCTTTAAGTTTATATTTGTAGTCATTTTGAAGTCATTATGGATCCAAAATGACTCACACTCAGGAAGTCATCTCTGACTGATGCAATTGTAATTCCAGGACATTTTGATTTGCCTGTAGACATAACACAGTAATGTTTTCCTGACCATATCTATTGCTTTAGGGAGTGAGCAGGGAGTGAGGTGAGAGACAGTGCAAGTTTCTTTCTTGGTCTCATTGAGAAAGCCCTGAAAACAAATGGCTTAATAAAATATCTTTTTTAGCATGACACAATAAGAGGAATACAGATTGTAAATCTTTTGTCTTAAGATGCTGAAGACCTCACATTCATGCAACTTCATATGAAGCCCAGATGGATTTTTCCCAAGGTGTGAGGCAAAGATTATATCCATGGAGAGAGGTTCCTTCTATTGTTCATTCGAGCTATAATATATAATTTCTTTTAAAACTGTAACTCTATTCAAAAAGGATGTTCACATTAGAAAGTTTTGCTGCAATTCCATGCACAAGTGAAAGCTTTGTGAAGGCTCCAGTACAGTGAGATGACAGAATTTATCCTGCAGCCATGAGGTCTGTGCAACACAACGCAGCTTTGAAGGCCACATTTTCGATGGCAAAATGAAATGGAGCACACTACACACCTGTGCCTACTCAGGTTAACTCTTGTGTGGCTCACTGACTCCTTGATGTACAGTGGTTTCCTGATGAGGATCACTGCATTCCATCCCTCCATCCAAATGAGTTTAGAATCATAAAAACATAGAACTATTTGGGTTGGAAGGCGCTGTAAATGATCAGATAGTTCCAAACCCTCTCCCATGGGCAGGGACAGCTTCCACTAGACCAGATGCTCAAAGTCCCATCCAACCTGGCCCTGAACACTTCCAGGGAGGGGGCAGCCACAGCTTCTCTGGGCAACCTGTGCCAATGTCTCACCACCCTCACAGGAAATAATTTCTTCCTTACATCTAACCTAAATCTACTCTATTTCAGTTTATAGCCATTAACTCTTGTCCTATTACTATACTCCCTGCTAAAGAGTCCCTCCCCATCTTTCCTGTAGGTCCCCTTTAAGTACTGGAAGGCAGCTATAAGGTCTCCCCAGACACTTCTCTTCTCTAGGCAGAACAACCTCAACTCTCTCAGACTGTCGTCACATGGGAGGTGCTCCATCCCCCTGATTATCTTTGTGGCCCTCGAGCAGGTGCATCTCCTTCTTATGTTAGGGGACTCAGAGCTAGACACAGTAATGCAGAAGGGGACTCACAAGAGCAGGGTAGAGGCAGAGAATCACCTCCCTTGACAAGGTGGCCATGCTTTTCTTAATACAGACCAGGATACAGTTGGCTTTCTGGTCTGTGAGTGCACATTGCTGGCTCATAGTCAGTTTTTCATACACCAGTACCCCCAAGTCCTTCTCTGCAGATCTGCTCTCAATCCACTCATTGTGCAGCCTGTATTTGTTCTTGGATTTGCCTCATCCCACGTGCAGGACCTTGCACTTGACCTTGTTGAACTTCATGAGGTTTGCATGGGCCCACCTCTCTAGCCTGTCCAGGTCCCTCTGGATGGCATCCCTTCCCTCCAGCGTGTTGACCGCACCACACAGCTTGGTGTCATCAGCCAACTTGCTGAGGGTTCACTCAATCCCACTGTCCATATTGCCAACAAATATGTTAAACAGCACTGGTCCCAATACGACCCCTGAGGAATGCCACTCATCACTGCTCTCCACTTGGACATCAAGTCGTTGAGTGTGACTATCCAGCCAATTCCTTATCGACCGAGTGGTCCATCCATCAAACCCATGGATCTCCAATTTAGAGACAAGGATGTCATGTGAGACAATGTCAAATGCTTTGCGTAAGTCCAGGCAGATGACATCAGTTGTTCCTCCCTTACCCATTAGTGCTGTAACCCCATTGCAGAAGGCCACCAAATTTGTTCAGGCACGATTTGCCCTTAGTGAAGCCATGTTCACTGTCGCCAATCACCTCTTTATTTTCCATGTGCCCTAGCACAATTTCCAGGAGGATCCGCTCCATGATCTTGCCAGGCACATAGGTGAGACTGGCATCTAGTTCCCCAGGTCTTCTGTATTTTCCTTTCTAAAAATGGGGGTTACGTTTCCCCTTTTCCAGTCAGGGAGAACTTCACCGGACTGCCACAACTTCTCAAACATGATAGGTGGTGGGTTAACAAATTCATCTGCCAGTTCTTTCAGAACCCGCAGATGCATCTCATCAGGTCCCACGGAGTTGTGCACCTTTAGGTTCCTTAGATGTTCTCGAACCTGATCTTCTCCTACAGTGGGTGATTCTTCATTCTCTCAGTCCCTGCCTTTGCCTTCTGCATCTTGGGCAGTGTGGCTGGAGCCCTTGCTTGATGAAGACTGAGACAAAAAAGTCATTGAGTATCTCAGTCTTCTCCATATCTCGGGTAACCAGGTCTCCCTTTTCTCTCCGGAGAGGGCCCTCATTTTCCCTAGTCTTCCTTTTATCACCAATGTACCTGTAAAAGCTTTTCTCATTCCCCTTGATGTCCCTGGTCAGATTTAATTCTACTAGGGCTTTGGCATTTCTAACCTGATCCCTGGCTGCTCGTAGAATTTCTCTGTATTCCTCCCAGGCTATTTGTCTTTTCTTTCCTCAATATTTGATAAGCTACTCTTACATTAACATACATGTTTCTTAAGTCCTGAGTAAGAGGCTCAAAAGTACTGTCATGAACTGTTTGATATCACTACCTCTTTGAACAGCTGGTGTTCTGCTAGGCTCCCAATGCACCATATTACTACACTGTAAAGTCAATGTACATATTCATAATTATTATTCTAAGATATATAGATGTGCATAATACACACAGATACATAGAGACATTCTCCTAATATACAATAGAAATATAGAATGGAAAATATCCAATAATTTTAAAAAATCTACATCTGCTAAGATCTATTCATTTTTCCAAAGTTTCTGAATATACCCTCCCAACTTCATCAGAAGTTATATTTATTTTTACCCATCTGTGGGTTGTGAACAAAGAGAGTAAAATAACTTCCTGTGCATTCCTCTATTTCTACTATTATGGCTTGAAAGTGTTTTTAATTGAAAATGTTATCCTCACATAGATTTCTGGTATAGATACTATCAGAATAAGTCAGTAATAAGAAAAGTTATACAAATATCTCATGGTTACACCATGCAGAGGACAGAGTGAGATGAGGTGAGGTTCCATCTGTTCTTAGCATTTGTTTGTCTATCGATATATATGAGGGGCATAAATACAGTTTTACATTAATTGTTAAAATAATACCTATAGGTCAAAACTACCCTGGTAGAAGGAGAGGTCTTATGAATCATTTATGTGGGGTCTCCTCTATAAAAGGTATATAATAAAAGCAAATTGTTTGTATCAGGGTGCAGAGTTCCATTTGAGAGCTGTTCTGTAACTAAAGATAGAAGCTTGGATATACTCATATTCAAATAAATGTCTAAGGCAAGGAAACTGCATAGTCTGAATGTTTTTGTCAAGAAATAAGATGAGCTGTGTAGTGTGGTCCTGATTGGCAGGAAAAAGCTGAGGTTTTAAGCAGTTCAATGAGTGGATGAAAATTGTCTATCTAGGGTGGGGGTTTTTTGTTTACTTGCTTGCTTGCTTTGAGAAAACAAAAGAATTTATTTTTATTAAGGTTAAACTGAAGTCAGGAACATGGAAAAAGCAATATCAGAGAGAGGATAAGGTATATGAAGGAGCAGAAGAAGACAAGGCAGTACTAGAACTCTTAATTATTAAAAAGATAAATATTGATTTTCCTCAAAGGAAACAAGAACAGTTAAGCTTTTCCTCATTTCAGGTATTAGTTAATAAAATTCAGAAGAATTCTTGATTCTGAAGCAGTTTAGGTTTTGAGCTTGCATTTATCTGCTTGCAATATGGGCCATTTTTTCTTTTGACACATTTACGCATTTTTTATGACAAGTAAATAATATTTATATTTATTTAGCACTAAAGCAATTATGTGATATGGTCTGATAAATATTAAAAGAATATTTATCAAAATAGGAATGAAAGGAAAGTTAGTAGGTTTATTTTTGTGTCAGCAGAAATTATTTATTCTCTTTACAGTAAATAATTTTGTTCCAATCACCTGGGAAACCTGACCCAGCCACACATCAATAGTCTGAATAGCAGTTTTAAGGAGGAAAAACTCTTTCTTTCTCTCTGTTAATATTCATGGAACAGAAAGTAGACTATTTTAGAGAATATTAAAATATATCCTTGGAAAACTTACAGATGTGTAGATACTTTGTCCTTTAGAAAAAGTGTTGAATAATTCTAGTTTACATTTTAAGGAGGGTAGGTCTTGCTTCTCCTACAAATTAGACTAAACATCATTCCTCATATAAAGATGACAGGAGATCAGACAGAGAAATAGATTTAACACTTACTTACTTTTCTTGAAGTGTGAATTGGCAGATATCAGTCGTAATTTCTGGCTGGTCTTGGCAAAATGCTGTGGATTTCTGTAATAACTTTTTTTTAAATTAGGTTTTGAAGTTTTAATATCAACTGATATGAAGACATAGTTGATTTTTACCAGAGTAATTAACTCTGATTTAGGTATGTTAGGAGTAGTGACAAAGTCCATGATACAAATAAATCAGCCATAAATCCTTAATATACAAAGCCATAATAACATTCCATTAAGACATAAGAAACAGAAGAGTCTTATTTGCTATAAAGATTTCATTTGCCAAATAAGTGCAATAACTGCTATTTAGTAAGCATATAACATTAAAATATCTTTCTGAACTTTCTTTTATGGGAAAAAATCTAGAACAAAACAACTCCTTTGGTTTTCACAAATCCAAGAGAAGACTTGCATGGGAGGACAAAATAAGATGATGTCTACTGTGCTTTCAGGCTTTCACTCTATTAATTTGCTGTTTCAGGAGTGTGGTAGCTTTTAGATATCTTTTTCTTTTATTTTTAATTGAAATGCAAAGTACTATCTTATGTACTCTTAATAGGATTAAAGGGTTCATCATTCCCTCCTGCCTAGCTCAGTAATTGTACAGATGTATGTTAATTAGCTGTGTGTCAGTGTTTGTGTCTTCCACAGGTTCTGCTTTGTTTATTTTGTTGGGTATTATGTGTTTTGAGGTTTGTGGGGGGAAACTGGCTCACATGAAGTATTCAGTTTTTATTGTAATCCTCAGAAGTAACAAAAATGTTTAAAAGCATGTTACTTCAACTTCCAATCATTTTCCTCTAATCAGTAATTCCATGCAAGTAAAGAAGGCTTTATGCAGTATAAAGGTATGTTTTATGCATACAAACAGAGAGCTAGATATATTTTATTTGTGGTTTTGTTGACGCAGCTATGATGGTGTAAGAACTATCAGTCTGTTAAAGCAGATCAGTTTTTTATTTTTAGGGCTTTCTTTTTATATATACTGATCTTAATAGCTTAAGTTTGATCAAAGGTAACTAAATAGATGAATGTAAGAATGCCATAATTTCAAAATGTACCTTTTCTTTAGAAGTAACCATAAACAGACTAAGAGACTGAGCATACATATGCCATACTTAGTATCTCTAGGCTCCATACAGTTTCAGCTTAAAGGAGGTCCTGAGCTAGGCTTGTTTCAGCTGTCATTGAAATTTAAATTTCACTGACAACTCAGGATCAGGTTTCAGAATCAAACCAGAACTCAAATACCTACTTGTACACACTTCTATTTTTTTTTTTAAAGTTGTTTTTTTAATGCCTTTTTTTTTATATGTACTTAATATATGACCATTTCAAATGGGACCTGATGACAGAAATTGCTAAGCAACATGGCCACATTTCTGAAATCAGTCTGGTAACTCTCTATCAGTAAAAATAGGCATATTCATATGTATATTTATATTGGGTTAAGGTCACCAATGGAATGTTTAGAGTTCATCTCCTGGAGGAATTCATTATTTACTCACCAAAACAAGACAATTTGTACCTAGAATTTTAAGGTCAATCTTTGCTAGTGTATGTATTTGTTGTGTTTGATATTACTGGAGGATTTGGTGAGAAAGAAAGAAATTAAGCATTGGAAGTCATTCTGTATCAGCTTTAGAAATCTGTACTTCAGAAATTGTCCCTCAAAAGACTGGAATCAGTGGGGATCAAATACCCCTTGAAAACTGGTCACGTACTTCTTATTTGTGCTTTTTTCTATTTGTTTTCCCTATTTTCATTATCTGGTTTTGTCTCCTATTTTTCTGAGGTTTTAATTGTTTTATTTCTATTCCATTTGGTTCACTACCATCCATAATCAGTGCTTAACATTCCTTGCACACTTTCCTACTCCTGTATGGGCTGAGTTGTGTTTCACTTTACCCATGGCAAGGGTAAAATTACACATCAGGTTAGATCTCTGCAAACCTTGTGGGATTACAAAAAAAATTGCAGAAGATCTAGCCTGTCCTTGGCAAGAGATTAATATTTGCTCAGCCAAATCCTGGACCTTTAGGAAGGGGTCTTTCATGACTGGTAGAACTACAATTGGAAGTATTTTTGTCCTAATGGGGAATTATTTTCATAAGGATTTATCCTTACAAGTAACTCAAGAGAAGATAATACAAAACAACATATAAAGAGAATGATTTAAACTATATTAATTCACATATACATGAGATGAATTCAGAATGAAAGTGTTCTTTACCTAGTGTAGTTTAGTTAATTAAGGAATGAACAATGGTGCTAGTGCTAAAGTATGTCTTCATGAGGAGGCATAGAGAAGTACAAATTATTCCAATCCTACTTTAAGTTCATGAGTTACTAATGTTAGAAACAGTCACTACTCATGAAGTAGTTGGACTAGATGATTGCTGTAGGTCCCTTCCAACTGAAATAGTCTATTCTATAGTCACGAGTGTATTATTACGTCTGAGTCCTTTTGTATCTGTCCCATCTCTGATCTATTCAACATGTTGAGAAAAGAACTTTAAATATTCTAAAATGTTGAGGATAATGAAGGTCTTCCAAGGAGGTGAATATATATGGCGTTTATAATCATGGTGTTAAAAGGGAAAGACAGTTATAACGTTCAGGAAAACCACAAAATAGCATTAGGGTGTTGCAATCTAATAGTAATACTCACTCAAATGCTATCTATATCTTTATTTACTTTATATGAATAACAGGTCAATTCCTGTACGTAGCACTGAGATGGTATACAACAAAAAAGAAAAATGCATAAGCAGGTTGACTTCTATTTGCCCAAACCCTAAAATATTTCTTAAAGAGCATAAATAAGTAGGACCACTAAGGACACAGCTATATAAGGCTCATAACAGCAAGATCAGGATTTCTCACTGAAGCTGAAAAAAGTCTTATTTTTTCTCAGTATATGTGAAAAGAGTAACCAAAATACTGGGCAGCTGAAAGGTGCTGATTTGTTTCATAACAAGTGCTAACCTCATCAAAACGGTTGTCTGACCAGAGGAAAGCAGTCAGTTTCAGTTATTCTGTCTCACAGCTGTATTGAGGAGAGGCATATATCATCTAAACACTTTTCTTTGGCAGAAGGATTATGTGGTATAAACACACAGCAGGTGAGCAATGTAACTTTGGTTTCACTGCTGTAAGCCAGGATGTAAATGAGAAGGCTGAAGAGTTGATGATGACAAAGTAGTGGCAGCACAAACCTCAGTCCAGGGAACCAGTTTGCATTGGGTTTTATTGCAGCCTACAACAAACCTGTGTTATATGATTACATAGTTATCTCCACACAAGCTAGTTTAAAGCATATTGTCCTGGTTGGGGCTGGAATAGAGTTCGTATTCGTTTTAGTAACTGGAGGAGTGCTGCAGCACACTGAGACCCCAGGGGCTCCCCAGGTCCCTGTGTCCTCACCTGTGTGCGGGGGCGGGGGGAGCACAGCTGGAGGGCTGGGCCCGGATTGGCCGATAGTCCATGTCATGTGACACTGTGCTCACTATATAAAGGCAGGAGCGGGCTGGGAGGGGCTCTTCTGGTGAGTGTGGTTGTTGTGCCTTTGTGTTTGGGATTGCCAGGTGGGTGGTGAGCAACTGCATTGTACGTTACCCGTTGATACTGCTGTCAGTGTATTGTTCTGTTATTAAACTGTTTTCATCTCAACCCGCGAGTCTCCCTTTGCCCCTCTGATTCCCTCCCCATTCCCAAGTGGGGGGAAGGTGGGTGAGCGACTGTGTGGCATTTAGCTGCTGAGTGGGCTCAAACCACACTTATATACCTGTATGTACTGCAGCCATAGTGCATGGAAAGCAGCTTTTACATTTAAATGAGATAATTACTAGGGAAAGTAATACTGTTTGCTGCGGTCTCTTTAACTGCTTATGCTGCCTGGAGATTAAAATCACACATACATATATTCATTTAGATTAGAATATTCTGTAATGCTTTAATTAGAAAGACATGAATGCCAAAGTAAATGTATTCAGATAATTAAAGAAGGAACTGATTTGAGTTGGGATTAGTGGAGTTTCACTTTCACTGTCTGTGTTATTGTCTGAATTGACTTTTGAAGAAATGGTTCTTACTCCGTGTCCTGAACAAGAAAATATGACCTTTGGAAAAGACAGTGTATACTGAAGCATTACATGATAAATGATATGATGTGTGGGCCGGGACCATAAAGGCCTGCTAGTGCGCTCAGGGCCCTGACAGAATGATGTCTCAGTGAATTTCCTATGTGTTTACTTTACTGTGCTGTCTTAGAGATAAAAGAAAGTTGGAATGTTTTAAAAATAGTATTTTCAATTACTGACGGGTTCCTTACAGATACAGTGTTAATCATGTCTAATTTGTGTAGTTTATTATGTCTCAGCTATTTTTCTAATCCAAACATTAAATTTCTCATACATACAGTTACTGACATGCAAGTCTCAACAGGATCAAAGCCCATTACTAATTCATAAAACAGAGCTACATTTCAAGAAGACTTCTTATTTTGGTTTATTCTCTGTACCTTCTTTGACAAAAGTTCTTTCACCTTGAATTATACAAATAAGTGTTTAATCAGTCTATACAAATAATTCTATTATTTGTATTGATTTGTTACATTAAAAGTTCATATTGAATTCCTATCTCTCTCTACCATTCTAGTTTCCTAAATTACTAGTGTCTTTTCAGTCTTTCCCTTTCTGATCTGTCTGTGGTGTTTCTAGCTAGACTGACATTAGTTTTATTTAAGATAAATGGAGGGAGGTTTAACTCTCCCTTCCAAAGGGAAGTTTCAGTATCTATTTTAAAAATTAGACTCTGTCTAAAGAAACTAAAATTGTAGAAGTACAACATTTCATAAAATTTAATGTTACCTCTTTATAAAGTTCAATATTTTCTGTCAAAATAAGATACCAAAGAGAATGAATATGTCAGATAAATGATTTCCAAAAACAAACCAAAAAGAAAGAACAAAGGAAAAAATATTGTCATTAAAAAACTAATGCCTGAATTTCCAAGTGACCACTTTTGAGTATATCACCATGCATATGCTGATTCTATGTACATAAAAATAACTGTTTAATTCAAACAGATATTCTTCTGCAAGCATGTGTACACTCATACCAGAAATTATATGAATCTATGTCAAAATTCGGTACTTGCACCTTAATATTGTGCTTCACATGAAGGATCTCTTTATTTTCCTCTATTTCCTCAAATTGTCAATCACATCTAAATTAAGTTTCTGAATGTATAAACTAGATTATGCTCAAACCTTTTCAATTCTTTTACCATTTTTACCAATTTTTCACAATAAAATCTAACAACACAGTTCATGGTGATAAATGGTAAAGGAAATTCTAATTCTATTTGACATAAAAATACCTGAAATAAGAGATGAGCACAGGTAGCCACAAGAATTGTGTTGCCTTCTCACAGAAAAAAAAGGTCTGGGAGCAAGTTTGAAATAAACTTTGTTCTTTACACTACTGGAATATTTTGCAACATTTTCTAAAGTTCCCAGTGTTAATATATTCATGCTTTTCTTGGCTACTGAAATACAAACATATAAGCTTGCAACATACAGCCTTTTAATAAATAGAAATAAGAAAGAAAAACCATAAGACCCTGATGAGAGGAAAAAGAGATGAAGGGAGAAAGGAATGAAAAATAGATCTAACAGAAATGTGCTAATTTTTCTAGGAAAGGAGTATAATATGAATAATATTATCCCCCCCCCCCCCCAAAAAAAAAAAAAAAAGAAAAAGAAAAATAAACCTATTTAGGTGATTCAAATTGAATGATCTGTTGATCAAACAAATAGTAAAACGATAGAGACAATGTATTAAACTATCAAGCTAGACAGAAAAGATAGAACCAATGAAATAGGCTTCTAATTTGTTTTATCATGTCTGAAGAAATAATACATGATTTAAAGGAAATTACTTATTCCATAGCAAATTAAATCGCAACAGACATTAGTATGAGTTTGTTTCATTTAGTTCCATGTTTTCACTTGACCTATGTTTTGTACAGAAGGCAAATACATTTACCTGTCCTGGGTTTGAGTGAGTGGTGGGGATTTTTGGTAGCAGGGGAAGGGGCTATCGGGGCGGCCCCCTGTGAGAAGCTTCTCGAAGCTCCCCCAGCTCCAAGTCAGCTCCACCTCTGCACCAAAACTTAGCCAATCAGCTATGCCTCTGCGATAATGTATTTAAGAAGGAATGTGGTGAGGAGGAGTCAGACTTGTGAGGAGGAGTTGCAGCAACTATGTGAACACCAAGGTCAGTGGAGGAACGGAGGAAGAAAGGAGCAGGGGAGGTGTGCCAGAGCAGAGACCCCCCTGTATCCTGTGGTGAGATGGCAGGGCGGCCCCCCCCTGCCACCCATGAAGATCTACACTGGAGCAGATACTGACTTATGGCCTGTGTTTTGTTTCGCCTGGATGATCAAGGTGCTGTACCTGAAGAAGGCCGGGGTCTTGTGGGAAAAGGTGGACCCCACTGTAGTAGTTGAGCACTGGGAGGATTGCAGTATGTGGGAGTGTCCCACGCTAGAGCAGCTCGGGAAGGGCTGCAGCCCATGGGAGGGACTCCAGTTGGAGAAAGATGGTGTCCCACACTGGAGCAGTATAAGGAAATGCTGTGGCCCATGGGAGGGACTCACATCAGAGAAATTTTGTGGAGGACTGTCTCCTGTGAGAGGGGAACCATGATGGAGCAGGGGGAAAAATTTCCAGAAGCTCCCCCCACTGAACAGAGAAGATGAGGCAGCACTGACTGCAACCCCCATTCCCTGACCCTGTGTGCTGCGGGGAGGAGGTAGAGATATTGGTAGCAGAGCTGAGCCCAGGAAGAAGGGAGGGGTGGGGGGAAGGTGTTCTCAAGATGTGGCAATGCTTCTCACTGTCCTACTCTGTTAAGTGTTGTTAGTGTCTGTAATAAATGTATGTTCTTTTTTTTCTTCCCCTAACGAGTCTGCCTTTTGCTTGTGACAATAATGGGTGATCTACCTCTCCTGGTTCTATCTCGAATACCAAGCCTGGCTCCTTTGTCCCTTTGCATTGCTGGAAGAGAAGGGAGAGTGGGTGGCTGTGTGGTGTTTGGCTGCCGACCAGTCTTAAGCCATGACATTACCTGATCCAGAATAATAATAGTTTACTTAGTATTCATACAAATTTTTTTCATTCTATAAAATTATAATTTTAACAATAAACTGTGCTCAAGATTTTAGAGATTAATAATGTTTACTGTAATAATTCTTTGTCTGTTGTCAGTTTTGAATGTCTTGATTTTTAGTTTTACTAGGGATCTTCTTGGATCTTCCTGTTCTACAGGTTAGAAAGAGCTACTAGAAGTAGGCAAATGAAATTGATTATACTCTTCCAAGCACCAGCCATTTGCCATTTCGTTTCTTCATGGCATTAATTAAAAACAAAAAAAAAAAAAAAAAACAAACCAAAACTGAATATCTTTGTCTGTGTATTTTCCATGCTTCCCACACACACTCCCCAATTTTAATTGCCTTCATTAGTTCCAATTCTATTTATTTTGAAAAGGGTCATTGAGAAATCAGATAAAATTATGTAATAAAAGATTTTCTATTTTATTTCTGTAACAGTATGACGATATTCCCTTCTCTGAACAGAAACTAGCAACTTTACTCTTTGATCATGAACAGCCTACTGAATTAAGAACAACTCTGTTTTTGTTTAGCAGCTTATTATGTCACTGAGTGACTTTTTCTGAGCAGATACTGTTAATTTAAAATTTAATATGTTGTGTGAGTTGTTGAAATTGTCTTGCAGTGAGGATTACTTTGTACGTGACTCATACTGAATTTATCTGCCTTCATGTTGACAAAAATAAGCAAAGTAAATATGCCTCAGAGTACACAAAGAAAAGATTTACAGTGTAAGAATATGCTATGAGTAGAGTCACTTTTCCAGTAATAACCATACTCTAAAGACTACTTTACAAATGTTTGCATCTACTGAGCTATAAATGTAGCGTAGCAAAACTGTAAACTTAAAAATTATTATTAGCCATGTAACTGAAAATTCATTTGAACTGAAAGACAAGCAAAGTAAAAAACAATTTGTAAGAATGAACTGCTGACTAAAAACATAACACTCTTGTGTCTTCCTAGAATCAATGGTATTTTCTTATTCAGAAAGTTTAGTTTATCTAAGTAATAGCAATACACATACGTGAACAAATACATGTATAGATATATGATACATAGGATTCATATATATTCTTAGAGATATATCTAGGTATATGTTGTTGGGAGAGGTAGAACTAAGATGAATAACACCTGAAACATCTGGCCAGAGCCTCTTTATCTATTTGTAGGAAAAAATTGCATATGGCCTTGGAAGAATATAGCCTGGGAGGAATACAGAGAAATTCTACGAGCAGCCAGGGATCAGGTTAGAAATGCCAAAGCCCTAGTAGAATTAAATCTGACCAGGGACATCAAGGGGAATGAGAAAAGCTTTTACAGGTACATTGGTGATAAAAGGAAGACTAGGGAAAATGAGGGCCCTCTCCGGAGAGAAAAGGGAGACCTGGTTACCCGAGATATGGAGAAGACTGAGATACTCAATGACTTTTTTGTCTCAGTCTTCATCAAGCAAGGGCTCCAGCCACACTGCCCAAGATGCAGAAGGCAAAGGCAGGGACTGAGAGAATGAAGAATCACCCACTGTAGGAGAAGATCAGGTTCGAGAACATCTAAGGAACCTAAAGGTGCACAACTCCGTGGGACCTGATGAGATGCATCTGCGGGTTCTGAAAGAACTGGCAGATGAATTTGTTAACCCACCACCTATCATGTTTGAGAAGTTGTGGCAGTCCGGTGAAGTTCTCCCTGACTGGAAAAGGGGAAACGTAACCCCCATTTTTAGAAAGGAAAATACAGAAGACCTGGGGAACTAGATGCCAGTCTCACCTATGTGCCTGGCAAGATCATGGAGCGGATCCTCCTGGAAATTGTGCTAGGGCACATGGAAAATAAAGAGGTGATTGGCGACAGTGAACATGGCTTCACTAAGGGCAAATCGTGCCTGAACAAATTTGGTGGCCTTCTGCAATGGGGTTACAGCACTAATGGGTAAGGGAGGAACAACTGATGTCATCTGCCTGGACTTACGCAAAGCATTTGACATTGTCTCACATGACATCCTTGTCTCTAAATTGGAGATCCATGGGTTTGATGGATGGACCACTCGGTCGATAAGGAATTGGCTGGATAGTCACACTCAACGACTTGATGTCCAAGTGGAGAGCAGTGATGAGTGGCATTCCTCAGGGGTCGTATTGGGACCAGTGCTGTTTAACATTTTTGTTGGTGACATGGACAGTGGGATTGAGTGAACCCTCAGCAAGTTGGCTGACGACACCAAGCTGTGTGGTGCGGTCAACACGCTGGAGGGAAGGGATGCCATCCAGAGGGACCTGGACAGGCTAGAGAGGTGGGCCCATGCAAACCTCATGAAGTTCAACAAGGTCAAGTGCAAGGTCCTGCACGTGGGATGAGGCAAATCCAAGAACAAATACAGGCTGCACAATGAGTGGATTGAGAGCAGATCTGCAGAGAAGGACTTGGGGGTACTGGTGTATGAAAAACTGACTATGAGCCAGCAATGTGCACTCACAGACCAGAAAGCCAACTGTATCCTGGTCTGTATTAAGAAAAGCATGGCCACCTTGTCAAGGGAGGTGATTCTCTGCCTCTACCCTGCTCTTGTGAGTCCCCTTCTGCATTACTGTGTCTAGCTCTGAGTCCCCTAACATAAGAAGGAGATGCACCTGCTCGAGGGCCACAAAGATAATCAGGGGGATGGAGCACCTCCCATGTGACGACAGTCTGAGAGAGTTGAGGTTGTTCTGCCTAGAGAAGAGAAGTGTCTGGGGAGACCTTATAGCTGCCTTCCAGTACTTAAAGGGGACCTACAGGAAAGATGGGGAGGGACTCTTTAGCAGGGAGTATAGTAATAGGACAAGAGTTAATGGCTATAAACTGAAATAGAGTAGATTTAGGTTAGATGTAAGGAAGAAATTATTTCCTGTGAGGGTGGTGAGACATTGGCACAGGTTGCCCAGAGAAGCTGTGGCTGCCCCCTCCCTGGAAGTGTTCAGGGCCAGGTTGGATGGGACTTTGAGCATCTGGTCTAGTGGAAGTTGTCCCTGCTCATGGGAAAGGGTTTGGAACTATCTGATCATTACAGTGTCTTCCAACCCAAACCCTCTGATTCTGTGTTTCTTATGCAAAAAAAAAGAAAGCATGAATTTAAGAAATTCTTGAAGGAACATACAATTTTAGTCATACACATACTTTACAATGCATTTGCTTTGCAAAGTAAGAGTGCCTAGAAAATTATATACTCAATAATAACTGTCAAACGATCCTAGTTCTTATTTTAAGAATAAGGTGACTTACTGATGTTAAATATGTTTTTGGTTCTGAGCAAATCATTCTTCTTTTCTGACACAGTAATACTATTAGAGTAACACACCCCTGATGCCTAAGCTGCATCTAACTGAACACTGCTTATTACTGTCAAGCAAAGCAGAAGTCAAATATATATAATTTCCTTCAGCTCTGTCATCTAACACAGTATGGAAAACAAAGTTAATGTCTCATGTGGAAAATGTAAATCAGACTATAAATAGCTTTTAAAATAGCAGGCATAATAAAAGTAATTTATGTATTGAACAAGTTCAGAACTTGCATTAATAACACAGTGCTGTTAGACAAATAAAAGATAATCTAATTACATGGAAATATGCCTTTTGCAGATAAATTTCTTCAGCTTTTTTATGTGAAGTTTGTAAAGGGACATACAAAGCTCGCATAGTCACTTTATATGTCAAAACCTTGCCATAATCTCTTTGTATGTTGGTACAATCATCAGAGTCCTAGTATCAATAAAATACAAATCACATTTCCATTGATTTTCTTTGAGGTAAGATTTTACCTGTGAAAATTCATTCTAGCTGAACAGTTATATAAACTGAAGAGGAAACCTGTCTTACGTAGTTAATGCTTTACCACCTGTATGTGTGGTTTTTTCCTCACAATCACAGAATGGTTGATGTTGGAACAGACCTCTGGAGATCTTCTGATACAAGGTGCCTGCAGAAGCAAGGCCGCCTATAGCCAGTTGCCCAGGGCAATATCTAGATGGGTTTTGAATACCTCTAAGAAGGGAGACTCTGCAATCTCCCTGGGCAATCTTTGCTAGTGTTCAGTCACCCTCATAGTAAAAAAAAAACGTTTTATGTTCAGATGGAAACTCCCATGCTTTGTTTGTGCCCATTCCATCTTGTCACTGAGCACCACTGAAAAGAGCCTCTCTGTGTCCACTTTAGGTGTTTGTGTGCATTAATAAGATCCCCACGAGCCTTCTCTTCTCAAGGTTGAACAGTCTCAACTCTGTCAGCCTTTCCTCACAAGCGAGATTCTCTAATTCTTTAATTATCTCAGGTGTCCTTTGGTTGGACTGTTGCTGGTATGTCCATGTCTCTCTTGTTCTGGGGACCCCAGAACTGGACACTACACCAGGTGTGGGCTCACCAGTGCTGAGTAGAGAGGAAGGATTGCCTCCCTCAGTTTACCAGCAATACTACTCCTAGTGCAGCCCAGGATACAATTAACCTTCTTCGAAGCAAGGGTACATTGTTGTCTCATGCTCAACTTGATGTCCACAGGGATCCCTAGCTACTTTTCTGACAAGCTGCTTTTTGGCTGGTTGTCTCCCAGTATATATTGGTGAATGAACATCTTCAGTTCTGGCAGTGAAAGTACTAGCTAACTTGGCCATAGCCTGCAGATCTGAAGCTGTCAGGATCATAAAAGTGAAGGGTTACACTGATGGGGAAGTGATCAACTTCTTCCAACTCCTGATGACTGAATAACAAAACTGGGAATCCTCAGAGTTGGAGAAGACCCTCTGGGATGAGAAGCACCATCTGCAGCACAGGGCCATGAGCTCCTCAACAGTTACTCTGAGATAAAAGCACCTACACAGGCTTTAGGTAATCTGTGATCTCTGCTTTAGAAACCTGGAGAGCATGGGACTGTTATACAGGTTCTCAGATGTCCAGGTGGGAAGCCAGACTTTAGTCCCAAGGTAACCAGATTGAAATATAGCCTTAGTAATAAAGTCCAAATGTACACCCATTTTTAGGTTTCAGATACTCTGGAATCCCTGCCAAGCAATGAAAAATCACCTGTGGTTTGGAAAACTGATTTGTTTCTATGAATGACTTCAGCATTTAATTGTTTTGTCAGAGTATTTTTGACCAGCTCCAGTTATTCTTGTAAAATTTGCCCATCTGCCGTTGACATTTAAACAAGCTAGATATTCAGTTTAAATATTAGCTTCCGAATATTAACGGACTATACATTTAAGCAATTTAATAGATATTCCTTTATGACATTACCTATCACAATTATTGCATTGCACTTTGTAATTATATCTTATAAATGTGATTGCATGTATTTACACTAATTACACAATTACAGATAATTTCATGAATTATGGAAACACACAGAGTGACTAAGCTTTACTGAAAGAAAATAAGCAAGTCTGCAACATACAAATGGCCTTAAGAAAGCATTGAGACAGTGAAAGAATTCTACCTGAAGTTTCTGAAATTAAACATTTCCTTACAGAATACCTTAGTATAAGACAAACATCATATTAGACAACTTAATGGTTAGTTTAGTAAACATGTATTTACTGCACTCACTAAGTCTACTGCAAGTTCTTCTAGACAGAATCTTCTTGAAGTCATATGCTCTATTAGGAAGATATATAAATATATGGTCAGGCATACTGTTTAATTCTGCAAAAATTCCATTAAAAATTATTATGTACCTATGTTCTAAGCACATACACAGTGATAGCAAGTATGAAAATCTACTACTTCGAACCTTTAAAAGGAACTGAATATATAGTTGGAAAGCATGGAGCTTATCATCACATGAAGCAAATTCTCTATCCACTTGTATCTTCTGTAGTCAAATGAGTCTTTCCTTAACAAATCAGAAGAGGGTGAAAAATATGACCAGTATGATCATGATAATATATTTTATACAGTGAAAGTGACAGCAATGTCTATAGGGACAAATACTGTCATGAAATTTTTTTAATTGGAAGAGATCAAATAATCATGTAATTGATCTCCTTGCTGAACTGATTAAGAAAATAGCATGATGAAAATCAGAGAAGATCCTTCTCTGAATATCCAGTATTTCTTTTCATGCACTTTTCTTATACCAACAAAAGAGTAAAAAGTATGGTATACATACCTATGGTCCTCCAACTGGACTTTAGGATATAAATGGATTTAAGTAAATTGAGTGCAAATTTTGCAAATAGTTATGCATAAGCCTAATGTTTGTTTATTTATATTTATATTATTTTATTTATAATGCAAGATGTCCAACAGAAATGCTTAAATCTACTCCTGATAACACAGTGCTCTTTTTATGATATTTTAACATTATTTTCTATAAGTTTATTTAATTATACAAATATCTCACCTAAGCGTAACAGAAATCATTTCCACATATTGCAAATGGGTTAAGTAAGCATGAACATATACATTATAGAAGCTTAGCATATAAATAATAATAAATGAAGTTATTACAGATAGTCCACATTTGATGTGCTTAGCCTATAACTTCATCAAAAAAGGTAATTTAATTTCATAATTAAAATTTATATGCCACACCTGCAATGATTTTGATAGGGAACAAATGTAGAGTAACACACTAGTGAGCCAGACATTATGTGTATAACATAGAGTATTCTATAAGACTAATGGATTTTTACTGTGATGCAAAGCCAAAAAGATAATAACAACATACTCCATATACATGCAGCTACACTGTGTGCAGCAAACAAAATTTTGAATCCTTTTAAAGATATTAGAGCACTGAGTTATTAGTAACAGTATGCTTAGAGAAAAACAATTTAAAAAGTCTTTCATATTTTAACAAGTTGTCACTATACATCACAACTTTCTGCATAGGAGAAGCAAGGACAGGTCAGGAAAATTATTACAGATTTCACATTATAATATATATGTGTGTATAGATAAGTGTGTATATATATTCATATATATATATATGAATATTGACATCATTTATCGGGACTTGTGCAAAGAATTTGACACTGTCCTGCATGACATCCCTGACTCTAAATTGGAGAGCCATGGGTTTGATGGATGGACCACTCGGTGGATAAAGAATTGGCTGGATAGTAACACTCAATGGCTTGATGTCCAAGTGGAAAGTAGTGACAAGTGGTGTTCCTTGGGGTTTGGTGTTGGGACAGTGTTGTTGAACATATTTGTTGGCAATATGGACAGTGGGATTGAGTGCACCCTCAGCAAGTTGGCTGACGACACCAAGCTGAGTGGTGCGGTCAACACGCTGGAGGGAAGGGATGCCATCCAGAGGGACCTGGACAGGCTAGAGAGGTGGGCCCATGCAAACCTCATGAAGTTCAACAAGGTCAAGTGCAAGGTCCTGCATGTGGGATGAGGCAAATCCAAGAACAAATACAGGCTGCACAATGAGTGGATTGAGAGCAGATCTGCAGAGAAGGACTTGGGGGTACTGGTGTATGAAAAACTGACTATGAGCCAGCAATGTGCACTCACACATCCTGTGTTGTATCAAGAGAAGTGTGGCCAGCAAGTGGAGGGAGGTGATTCTCCCTCTTTACTCCTCTCTACTGAGAGAACACCTGTAGTCCTGTGTTTTAACTCTGGAGTCCCCAATGTAAGAAGGTCATGGACGTGCTTGAGCGGGTCCAGAGGAGGGCCACAATGATGATTAGGGGGATGGAGCACCTCCCATGTGATGACAGTCTGAGAGAGTTGAGGTTGTTCTGCCTAGAGAAGAGAAGTGTCTGGGGAGAGAGCAGCCTTCCAGTACTTAAAGGGGACCTACAGGAAAGATGGGGAGGGACTCTTTAGCAGGGAGTATAGTAATAGGATAATAGTTAATGGCTATAAACTGAAATAGAGTAGATTTAGGTTAGATGTAAGGAAGAAATTATTTCCTGTGAGGGTGGTGAGACACTGGCACAGGTTGCCCAGAGAAGCTGTGGCTGCCCCCTCCCTGGAAGTGTTCAGGGCCAGGTTGGATGGGACTTTGAGCATCTGGTCTAGTGGAATTTGTCTCTGTCCATAGCAGTGGAGTTGGAACAAAATGATCTTTATGGTCCCTTCCAACCCAAACCATTCTATGATTGTGTGATGCTATGTATTGTAAATCATACAAATAACACCTCTAGGTAGTAGTACCAATGGTGCCAAGAATGGTTTAAAACTAGAAGAAGGAAAAAATGTCAGAATTGAAGCAACAAGGAAACTTAGAAGTGACATGTTATACTAAGAAAGAAAAAATCCAATTTGCAACAAGAGTGAATGAAATTTACTGAAATAAATTGTCCAGAGACACTAATCCCAAAACAGAAAAGTGTTTTCGGACTTCCAGTTCATCTACTAATGTATATGAAGTCTACTAATGAATAGTCTTGAAGGACTCAAGTAATTAGCTCTGCCAAATAATCAAATCAGCAAGCCTGACTCTACATCTGTTCCTTCACTCTATGCAATATTTCAGTTGTTTAAGATCACAGATTTGTAGTTTAGCTGAAATTACAACCACAATGCCCACAAAATGATTTATCATTTCAAGAACCCTTGAGTTTATGTGATTTGTCAAGAACTTCAGTCCATTTAGTAGTAAGACTTAATCAACAAACACATATGGCGTACTTTAAATAAGTCAACTTAATAGATTATATCAATTAATTTCCTAACATGGTCTGAAAATTAAATTAACAGTTGGCCATAACTGCCTTCTAAATAAATGGTTTTTTAATTGTTAGAGATTAATATAATCTTTAACTGATATCTGATCTTTGATTCATATCTTCCCTGTATTGTCTTCAGTCTGAGAGTTATAAACTGTGACCTTGCAATAGGACTTCAAGAGGGGATGGTATAAGATTACTCTATAAGACCTTACACAGTTTACAGTTATTCACTGGAAAGCATAATTTCCTTATCTCAAACTGAAATACACAGGGATCTTGGGATCAACATTAATGTGAGGTTAAACAGATTTATAAATTCTGTGGCCGACAATTTAGCTGTGAAGAAGAGTCCAAGTCATATGTCACAGAAAAATAAATTGTATAAGTTTTCATATGTGCTGACTTAATAGAAATTTACAAATACAGGCCAAGGGGACAGAGTCAACAGGATGCTGGTGAACAAACAGAAAGACATTACAAAAGGGTTTAAGATCATCACAACAAGCAGGCTTTTTCTGGCTTTCAGAAGAGGTTGTGCAAAAGCAGAATACAGGTGTTCATCAGAGTATCATGGAATTCCTTTAAAATGGGTATGCTTTAAGGCAGAAATCAAAAAAAAAAATACATATTTTTATTCAAAATTAGCCTGACTATGTTGTGGTTTGAGCCCATAGGGCAACAGAGCACCACACAGCCACTCACTCACTCACTCCTTCCGCCTCAGGAATGGGAAGGAGAAAATAAAGCAAAAGGCTTGGGAATGGAAATAAGGACAGGGAGGGATGACTCACCCATTACCATCATTGGCAAAAGACAGACTCATTAGGGGTAGAAAAAGAACATCAATTTAATTCAGACACTAACAACAACAGTTAATAGACAGAGTAGGACTGTAAGAAATACAACTAAATCTTAAAAAATCTTAAAAACAACTTCCCCCCATAGAGTCCCAGCCTTCTTCAGGTGCAGTCATCTGCTCTGATATGGGGTCCTCCACAGGCTGAAAATGTGTCTCTGTTCCACTGTGGACCTCCATGGGTGGCAGGGGGACAACTGGCTCTCTAACCACAAGTTGCTGGGGGAGTCTCTGCTCCAGCACATCTCCCCCCTTCCTCCTCTTTTCTTTCACTGACCTTAGTGTTTGCATAGATGTTGTCCTCACAACTCCACCTTCTCCTCCCAAGTTTCCCTTCTCAAATATGTTATCACAGAGGTACGGCCACCATCGCTAGTTGTCTTGGCTTTGGCGCAGAGGTGGGTCTGACTTGGAACCAGGGGAGCTTTGAGAACCTTCTCACAGGGACCTACCATTGTAGCTCCCTCCCCCACTATCAAAAGTTTCTGCCATGCACACAAACACAGCACACTTTAATAAATCATCAGCACTGTTGGTTGGGAATTCTCTAATAAAACATTTTCCTCCCTGTAAATTGCCTCCAGTCTGTAAAGAAATCTTTAACCATAATGTTTTGGCTTAAATTATTTTCTAACAGAACAAACAGGGTTTTCAGACAGCACTGCTTATTAGATTTTTTCCCAAAACTCTCTTGTTTACCTCTAAGCTCCTATCTTTGACTCTTCTGCCTATATGCTTGCTGCTGAATTAGGAGCCCTGGGGCTTCACAAGTCCATGACTTGAGTCAATCACATACTGAATTAAGCTCTAGGCCAACTAGTCATATACAGGCTCTTGACTGATACGTAGATAAATAAATAAAGTCCAGTTCAACAGTCACCCAAGGTGTACGGTTGGACTGCCTCAGGGTTGCCCTTGTTTCACTTCAGCTAATGAGATAACTGTGACTGTTCACAAGTCTTTTCAGTGCTAAGCAGCAATGGGAGGCCAGAACCAAATAATTCTCAGTACAAGCCACTAAGTAGTCCTAGAGAAAATGTATAATTTCACAAGTATTCAGAATACTGTATAGGTTCAGCTGTCAAAGATTAAAGATTTTGTTATTCTTTCCCAAATTCAATAAAAAGAAAGTTTGAAAACATTACAAATTCTGTGCAATAGACTCTCAAATTCCTGGAAGTATCTGTTATTCCAGTATGATAGATGAAATGCAGAAAAAAAAAAAACATAGAGAAGAAAATCAAACCACCCACTTCCCCTCCCCCCATACATAAACAGGTTTCCAAGACTGAAATACAAATAGAAAATGTAATCAAGACTTAATGGCACACTGAAATACAAACACTGGGGAAAGGGACTAGAAATAATACTTCCAGAATCCAGAAACAGTGAAAACATGTCTAAGACTAGTAATTCAGTAGTTGCCAGGACACTGATAGCTGAAATGTCCAGGAGACTCCTGCTACAGAATAGACATCCTCACTGAGTTGAGGATTTAGTTACCTACTGCTACAAGCACCAAGATGCTACTACCAAAATCAAGAAACTTAACACAAAGAATTAACATCTTTGCTCCCATTGGTGTGCTTGCCAGATATTCCATGCCTCAGGTACAGAAATGTAAACTGTCTAATGTTTCATTCATGTTATGTTGGCAGTCAACTAACTACTGTTGCAACGCACAAACTTTTAAGAAAATACTTTTTGAGAGAGTTCATACATGTGTACAAGAAGTGAGGACTGATAAAACACCTTCACTTCCCTAGTATAAATGGGGAAGAGGTAGCATTTATAATTACTCCTTTTGAAGGAAAAAGACAAATGAAGCATAATGTTTTACCAAAGTGAATACCATGACAGTACTGAAGGACTGACTAATGTGATGTAATCCTTGCTGGGTGAAGAACTGGCTGAAGGGCAGAGCTCAGAAGGTTGTAGTGAATGGGGATACATCTGGCTGGCTGCCAGTCACCAACACTGCTCCTCAGGGATAAATTCTAGAGCCAGTTATGTTTAATATTTTATCAATGATCTCGATGCAGAAGTTGAATGCACCATTAGCAAATTTGCTGATGATAGCAGACCCAGAGATGCTGTTGACTCTCTTGAGGGACAAGAGGCCTTGCAGAGGGATCTAGACAGATTAGAGCACTGGGAAATTATCAATGGTATGAAAGTTAACAAGTTCAAATGCTTGATTCTGCACCTGGGAAGGAGTAACACCAGTAAATTGGGAGAGGAGTGGCTGGAGAGCAGCCCTGCAGAAAGGGATCTGGGGGTGCTGGCTGACAGCAGGCTCTGTATGAGCCAGCAGTGATCCCTGGCAGCCCAGGGGGCAAACTGCACCCCGGGGTTCCTCAAACACAGCAAAACCAGCCTGTCGGGAGAGGTGATTATCCTGCTGTATGAAACATTGGTGCAGCCTCACCTGGAATACTGTGTGCAGTTCTGGGCCCCACAATCTAATAAGATGTGAAGGTCCTTGAATGTGTCCAGATGAGGGCAACAAAGCTAGTGAAAATGTTGGAAGGCATGTCCCATGAGGAGCGGCTAAGGACTTTGGGTTTGTCTAGTTTGGTGAGAAGGAGGCTGACAGGTGACCTCATTGCTCTCTACAGCTCCCTGAGGAGGGGAAGGGGAGAAGGAGGTGCTGAGATCTTCTCCCTGGCATCCAGTGATAAGATGCATGGAAATGGTTCAGAGATGTGCCAGGGAAGGTTTAGACTAGATACTAGGAAGCATTTCTTTACTAAGAGGGTGGTCAAAGACTGGAACAGGCTTTTTGGAGAGGTAGTCAAGGCCCCGAGCCTGTCACTGTTTAAAAGGAAGTGACTGTCCCCCTGTACTTGACACTGGTGAGGCTGCATCTCAAATCCCATGTTCAGTTTTGGGCCCCTCACAACAAGAAAGATATTGAGGTGCTGGAGTGTCCAAAGAAGAGCAACAAATCTGGTGAAGGGTCTAGAGAGCAAGACTTACCAGGAGTGGCTGAGGGAACTGGGATTGTTTAGCCTGGAGAAAAGAAGGTTGAAGGGATTCATTATCACTCTCTACAGCTACCTGAAAGGTGGTTGTAGCAAGCTGGCTGTTGGCCTTTTCTCCCAAATAGCAGGCATAGGACTAGAGGAAATGGCCTCAAGTTGCGCCAGAGGAGGTTTAGCTTGGATATTAGGGAAAAATTCTTCACCAAAAGGGTTGTCAAAAACTGGAACAGGCTGCCCAGGGCAGTAGTTAAGTTACTATCCCTGGAGGTATTTAAAAGGTATATAGATGTGGTGCTTAGCAACATGGGTTAGTAGAGGACATGGCAGTGTTAGGTTAACAGTTGGGCTTGATGATCTTAAAGGTCTTTTCAACCTAAATGAGTCTATGATTCTATGAATAAGAAATTGAATGAAAGTTCACATATAAAATTTTAATCAGGAAGGAGATTAGCAAGAAATGTCTATTTATCCCTTTTAATTAAAAGTATTATTTCTCAGTGTTTTTATTCCAGCTGAATGAAAGATTGGTAATTCTGAAAATATATTTTTTTAATTCTTTCCAGTGCTAAAAGAATGAAGGATTAATGACCTGGTTGCTCTTTAATCTCCAGTATCTCTGTCAAGAAACTTATTTGATGCTGCTAAATGTATTAGCTATACACTAACATACAAGTATTTAGCATAAGAGTTAAAATGCAGAAGATGAGTATTTCTTAACAATGCCATCTTTTCAGAGGATGAATTGCTGAATTCTGGGGCAGGTTGATATCATATAGTGCACATTATAGAATCCTGACACAAAAGGCACAAGTCAGGGAAATAATCTGCCTAAAGCATAGGTGTAGGATCACTGGTAACCAATGAAAAGACAGTCCTTTTGTCCTTTCTATTACAACAAAGACAACAATGTATAAAATGAAACTGAACACACCTGAAGCAGTACATACTAAATATAAAAAGCAGGTCACCACATACACTAGAGAATCGAAAATATGATCCTTACCGTCTTAACCTTTTCCTACTAACAATAAAAAGACAGATGAGTGAATGAAAGAGACACTTCCAACTAGAATTCACTGACAGAAACAAGAACAAAACATGATTCAGTTGTGACACATGATTTGTAGTAAACACAAAAAGAAGTAAGAAAAGATATATGAAAGTCTTGGCTACAGATATAAGCTGTGTTATAGATTGTATTTCAGTAAACTAGTGTTTTGCTTCTTTGGCCCTGATGGTCTAGCACCTCAGGCAAGACAAGACTTATCGGGAGAGGTAGTATCTTTTGTTAAACCAGCTAGTATAATTGAAAAAATAAGCAGACAGTCCTGAGTAGTTCTGTGCTATTTCTAATCATACCAGTTGGAGTCTGATGAAAGAACTTGCCTCTCTGCAGTCTTGTTTTGCAAAATTATTAGACCACCAACTACAGACATATGGAGTATTCTTTCTGAAACCTATCTCCTCTTATATGATCTTAGAGCTTGAACTTATTTTAAAAATATTTCTGGTGATTATTGAATTACCATATCCCTGTATAGATCTGAAACACCATAACTAGCTTTTTAGAAATGGAATTCCAGTATCTTTTGTCACATGTTCTAAAAGTACAAAGAAAGGTATATAAACAATGCATCTTTGATGAAATCATACATCGGGCAGGTTTTATTTGAATGTACAGGTAGAAGTTCTCTCTGCTCTTTGCAAAGGTCTTTAAAATCAAATGGAGAACAAATTTTTGCTGCTGACCTGCTTTAACTGTTTTATCACACTTATATTCAGAAGCAGGCATATTTAATATCAGAGGTATTTCCTGCCACAGGACAAGGGGTTTTATGAAGCTGATCTGAAGCAGAAGCTGTAGAGAATACTGGTAGATAAAACAGATACATTAACCCTCAAGAAAGAATCTCAGGTTTTGCAAATCAGTAGTGAAATTACTTTTAAAACTAAATGCATGTTCTGGGACTATGAAAAAGTGATGATATCTTATTTTACAGGTTGAAAAAATTTTAAAAAATCCACATATGTAATCCTAATAGTAATCAACAATGGGCCATAAATAGTATTTATGTAATATTAACTGAAAAAGAACTAAGCCACTAAATTAAAAATTATCAAGCAAGCACAGAAATGGTTGCCTTGAAACAGACATCATGTAAAATAGCAGTCTGTCAGGAGATGAGTCTATGATAGCATTTAGGGACATGGAAATAAAATGATAGCATAGTCAAAGCTCACTTATAATTGCCAAATTGAGTTACTCAATTACTGATGCAACAATTGTCACTGTCAGTTTATTTTTCCCTCTGCTGTCACTCTCTTAACAGAAGGAAGGATGAGGGAGATTGACCTCTGCCATCTCTTTGACTCTTCCCATGGTAGGAAGACATTAGCAAAGAATAATTGCAATGTTTTGCACAAATCATTCAATCAAGGAATCAAATATTCCTCTTTGTTCTCCATAGAAAAACATATATACAGGAGAAGATTGCTGAGGAATTACAGCACTTTTTCTTACTGAGACAGAAAATAACGTTATAACTGTAAACTTTCTACTATGCTTTTCTGTTTTTTGAGATCAAATCACTGGTGAAGTATTTCCAGCTCATATCTTGTTTATTGTATCAATGTCATAAAATATATATTTAATGTCAATCACATATATACTTCTGCAAACTTCAATTTGAATTGTCAACTTCATGTTAAGTGTGCATAAAAAAATATTTGATCATAAACCTAGTGATTATCACTTTTCTAATTTTTAGCACTGTGGTGTCTGTATTTCAGATATTCTGTGGAAATAAGAGTTGGAGGAATGTTTCTAATCATTTAGAATATGTGTCTACCTCATTCTCTATAACTTCTCATTTTAATCAATATTTAAACCTTACAATCTTCACATGTTGTTCAAATAGTATTAATTATCTAATTCTGTCCCATTCACACAAACATATTTTTTCATGATTAAGACATGGAAATCAGGCCCATTGTACCCAAAGACTACATACGGTCATGACTTGGACATTGCCTCATAAAGCTTTTGAAATTAATTGAAGATTTTAAAAATGAAACACTGATTCCAATGACTTATTTTCAGAATAGTACTAATCAATGACCCAATCAGAGTAGAAATGATTCAACAGAAAGGACCCAGTGCCTATGATATTCATTGCCTTGCTAAATCAATATCTGAACCTTCTATTAAAGTCCAGTACTGGTAGATAGAAATTGAAAGTTATTGTAACCTGAAAGCTATTTGATGAATGATATGGAGCTGATAGAAAATCTCAGTGGCCAGTAGCTGTGTTACAAGTATCTATATAACAAAAGTCATCATCACAATTGACATTTCTATGGCTATTCCAAGACAGATATTATCTAAGAATGAAATATACTGATGCTGAAGGCTTTTAGCTGCAGCAGATAGTTTTTCCTTTAAAATTTCCATGTCACTGTGATTAACATGACTTCATCCCTGATCAACATAGTATAAAATGATAGATGCTACATTAGCTACTAAAATGTCTACTTGTTTTTAATGCTTTACTCTCACAAGGTGATCCTTATGTGAACAACAAGAAAAATCAATCAGATAACATGAAAATCACTAGTCATTTCTATCCATGATATAACTTCCTAGGGAGACACAAAAATAATTTTCAGAGTCATTTCTGAACATGAAATTCACTCACACAAGCTACACAATGTTCATTCCTTATGAAGGATCTTCAAAAACACATACAGAACTGACACGCCAACTATTGCCTATCAGATTATAGAATGTGCATCGGTTTTGTCACTTAAAAATATTTATGCAATGTGATTTTATTACATAGTGAATCATTGCCTGATTTTCACAAAGTTAAAATATCACAGTAAAAAAGCATTCACACTTTTTCCTACAAATCCAGGGAATGTATAACAGTGATGGCAGCCAACATGGTCAACACCATATGAATATTATTTACCCAGATTGAAGACTCTATGAATTTCAGCCATTTGATGTTTAGTACATCAAAAATTTATGGTATTGTATTGCATAGTCCATATTCCAATCCATCAGAAATTATTTCATCTATGACCTGAGGTAGTTTATACTGTCTTCTGATGCTCAGGTTTTTTAAAACTTGCAAATACCAACAGCAGTTGCAGAAAGATTGGTTGTTCATTAGCTGATGGAATAGGTTTCAAGTCACCATAGGAAACCACAATGCTTTTAGATGAGTACAAAGATTATAGCTGCTTACAGTTAAAAAAAAAGAAAAAAAAAAAAAGTATTAAGAATATTTAAGACACTGTATATGTTGCGCATTGCACATTTTGAACCATTCTGACAGAACTTTCATTAGATGATATGTAACCAGTTGAAACGTGATCAGGAAATACCAAATAAAATAAAACTGTTGGGTCTGTGAAATCTCCAAGACTTTCTCAGACATGGTGGATTTTCAAATTCAGAATCTTTGTGACACAATGTTTACATTACTGAGGAGTGGTACAGAGAACAACTTTGTATTAGTTTTTCTGTTCAGAGTTTCAAACCAATTCAGCCATTTAAGAAGAAGTAGAACACACTTGGGGAAAAAAGCATACAATTAAAGGATGAGCACATGAAAGCTACAAAAACAAATCAGGATTCTGCTTTTATTAATAGTTAATAAAGGAGGGAAAATGAAAATGGAACTAGAGCACCCTGTATTCGGTAAAAAACTTCACCAAAATTTGGTTAACAACAATTTATTTGTAAGTGTTAACAGTTAAATAGTTAATAGTTGGACATGTAATATAGTTTGGATGAGGTATTTTGCTCAAAAATGTACAGATGCCTGGAACACACATTTGTATTTTGGTTTTATGAGATTAGGTGGATGGGAAATGCAATACAGCCCAAGTGACACCAAGATATACAACTAAACTGAGAATATAAAATGAGGTAACACAGAGTAGAAGATTTTGGATTCTAGAAAACTGAAGATATATAGATATCTACTACATTGCCAGGCACTAGAAGTTACAGATGTGATTCAACAGCCTGTTTGGTTATTGCAGACTTTTGGAGAAGTGTTCCTTAATACTTTATATTTCAAAAGCTAACATGATTCATGTATGATCTTATTAAACCACACAGTTCAAGTATAACTTCTAACCATAACAAGGAAATTATACTGGAAAGACTTCTTTTTGTCATTGTGTCTCATCCATTATGAGCATCTCAGTCCAGAATTGCCTAGCTAGGGGCTCTGCTGAGTACTTAAAAAAATAAAAGTTTTCAGATGCCTTTCACTAATCTGAATCACCTTCTCTTCTGCTTTGGAATTGTTGGGATAATCCATGTTGGTAATCTAAAATTTGGCTAATCTGCCAGTTAAATATTTTCTTTGATAAAGAGATGAACAGGAATTGAATTGAACACTTTCACATTAAGGCTCTAAACTGAAAATAGTGGAAAGTAGTATATATGACCTTTTAAACATCAGTTTAATAAATTTTGCAATGTTTATGTCTATTTTAGGAATGAGCTATGCTTTCTGATTATACTGGTAAGTCTGTCTCCATAGTTTGCCAAAGTGGTCTGAAACTCGCTATGGCAAGTGTTGTTTCATAACAAAAAAAGACAGAACAAAAAAATCATGATGCATATAATACTGAAGAATCAGTCTTAGCAGTGATTATAGATTTCATAAACTATCTTGACACAAAAGATTATTACTAAGCCATTACTAAATATTTATTATGTCTAGAAAATCTCAAATAGCATTTTTCCCTCAAGGGACAGAATATTCTTGGTTATTTCCTCCCCTTTCCTCTCCCATTTAAACTTGCCTTTTGATCACAAGGAAGGCAATAACAAAAATCCTGACTGCAAACTGTTTAGTTGCTTAGTCTTATTGTTTAATCTACTCATAAGCAGAAAAAATATTTTAAAAGATAAGCATAAAAATTATTTAAAAAACAAGACTAAAAAGATTCTGAACATGCGAGGTAACTTTTAATCTAATTGGCAGAAAAGTAATAAGCATAAGAATCTAATCTGCATACCACTTAGAAGTGTAATTTGATTGATACAGAATTAAAGATGTACAAAAAATTTAAACATCACTGTTTAAAATCAATAAGAAATCTGCTAGAGAACAGATGATAGAAATGCAAAACATAAAAAGAACAAATACGAAGTAAAAGTCAAGAAGCAATTCTAAATGCAGTTGGATAACATTCTTTCGGATAGCCTAAAGGGCAAGTTCATTGAGAAAAATGCAGCAATGAAGTCAAGTAGGAATTAGAAGGAAATGATGTATCAAAATGGATAGTAAACTATATAGCTCTTATGCCCAGTCATTTTTCCACCGTTATGAATTGGAAATACAATACATAAAAAGGCAAACTTGCCTTCACAAAATTCCAGAATTCTCAATTTCTTTTGTCTATTACATCACTACAAGAATTTGATTCTTCTGATTAACTTTCAAATGTCTTTAAAAGATGCAAATCCTGAGTCAGAAAGCAAAAGTGTGTGCTGCAACAAGAAAAGGGAGAATGCTTATGAAGTTCCAGGTAGTGCAACATATAAAGCACTATGTATGCTAGCATGCATACATATACATACACTGAATTTTTAGACAGTCAGTTTACTTAAAATTCCTTTTTCTCTAAAATTGAGGCATTCAAGGAAAATAAATTATGGAATTCCCTCCAAAGCATATGGTGTCTTGGTGTTGTTGCTATCAGTCACTGAATGGGACCACTGAGATAAACTATCTTTTCAAATTAATCTCTATGCAGTGAAACCAAATCAAAGTTTCATTTTCCAACTATTGTCAACAGATTTGTATATATGCTATAATAATTTCAGATTTCATTGTGTAATGATAGTAGAAAAATGTTAGGCTTATCCCAACTTCAAAACTAAGTGCTTTAAAGTATGAATTTTGAATAGAGTAGTACTTCTTGGTTTTGGCTGGGGTACAGTTAATTTTCTTCCTAGTAACTGGTATACTACTGTGTTCTGGATTTAGTATGAGAATAATGTTCATAGCACACAGATATTTCTAGTGGTTCTTAAGTAGTGTTTATACTAAGTCAAGGATTTTTCAGTTCATGTTCTGCCAGCAAGAAGGCTGGAGGGCACAAGAAGTTGGGAGGGGACACAGCCATGACAGCTGACCCGAACAGGCCAAAGGAATATTCTATACCATATGACATCATGACCAGTATATAAACCAAGGAGAGTTGGCTATGAGAGGCTGTTTACTACTTGGGAAGTGTCTGACCATCAGTCAGTAGGTGGTGAGAAATTACACTGTGCATCGCTTGTCTTTCTTGGGGTTTATTTCACTCTCTATTATTATTATTATTATTGTTGTTGTTGTTGTTGTCATTGCTGTTGTTTTTGTTGTTGTTGTTTTGTTGTTGTGTTGTTGTTATTGTTGTTTTGTTGTTATTGTTATTGTTATTGTTATTACAACTACTCCTATTACTATTACTACTACTACTATTATGTTTTATTTCAATTATTTAACTGTTCTTGTCTCAATCCAAGAGTATTACTTGGTTTTGATTCTCTTCATCCCACTGTGGGAGCAGGGTGAAGTGAGTGTCTGGGTGGTGCTTAGTTACCAGTTGGGGCTAAGCCACAAGTATGAATTTTGAATAGAGTTGTACTTCTTTCCTAATTTTAGCTGGCAAGAATTACTGCAGTTGTACTAGCTTCTGCAAAAGAACTCACTTTAAGTTTTATGCAGAGTTTAAGTTTGAATGACAAGGTTATTTGATTTTGTGTTGTCTTAATGTTACCATCACATGTGCTCAGCAATTTTCACTGGAAAAAAATAAAATCATAAATAGAAAAATTATCTCTATCAAAATTGCCTCCAGCAAAATTAATTAGAAAGTTTCCATTAACAATGAGTAATGGTAGTATTTTGTAATTAGACAGTTTGACCTTATTTAGAAATCATCTCATGAAGCATGTAACAGTGTCTTCCAATTCAATAAAAAGAGTTAAACCTGATATCATTATTGCTATAGTTAATATTATATCACTGTAGTTAACAGACAGAAGACTTCCAATGAAAAACTTCTAAAAGCTCTCAGTTTAAGTATCTTTTATTTATCAATAAAATATTAACTTTCCACCTTTTATATCTGAGGATGTAAAGGCTCCTGGACCCCTCGTTGAAGACTGTAATGGTTTGAAAACTGAAATTACTATTGTAGTTCAGAAATGAAAGACCAGCTCTTTCAGTGTGGAAAGGAGCTTATTAATAGAGAAAAATTAAGGCCTTGTCCACATAGATAAAATCTACTTTAAGATAAAGGGGCATGACTTCTGATTACTTTGCAAATATGTACATAGTCCCACAAGAATGGCTTTCATGAAAAAAATACGGCTTAGTCTGTAGAATTTTATTGAAAAAAACTAACATAGT
Source organism: Tyto alba (assembly GCF_018691265.1). Lineage (NCBI taxonomy): Eukaryota > Metazoa > Chordata > Aves > Strigiformes > Tytonidae > Tyto > Tyto alba. The sequence goes on along the minus strand of NW_024881276.1, from coordinate 33,701,827 downwards.
AACATTAAACCCAGACAAATTAGTAAATAGTAATGTACATGACATTTTCATTTGAAGATAAGCTAATAATATACTTTGGAACCCACTATTTTTAATTATACTGAAAGCAAGAATTTCAGTGACTTCTGGGTTTGGGTTATTTAGGATAGTATATATTGCATGTTCCTTTATAATTTCATTTTAAATATATGCTTCTCTGAATAAAGAACAGTCTTTTATAAAGTATTTTGTCTACATACTGTTTACCATTAATTCCACTATTTTTCTTCTATTTCCTTTTTTCTATTTAATTTTGTAAAGAAATATGCCAAACACTCTTATCTTGCTCCTAGAAATTGCACAAAGTTAAACTGATAGTACTTTTTGGATATACTCAATGCCTATGTACTTGCAAAATTAATCTGAATTTGCCTAAAGACATTAATCTACACAGTACATAAAAATGATTCACAATTTTTATCTAATTTGGCTCCTCTTTTACATCCCTTCCTATACAATGAGGAATCAAACATTATAGTTACTAAGTTTTCCACATAATTCAACATTATGATGTAAAGATAATCCTGCACACACACATGAACAGGGTTGCTCAATAAATGCAAAACCTTCTAGCTTATAAATTTCAAGTGCCTCAGTTTGCGACCCTTATTGTAAACATGGAATGAAGGCTTCCTATATTAACTCTTCCATTATTTTATTAAGGGAAATGTAACTTATATTCAACTTAACAGTTTTCACAATAACAGAAAGAATTGAAACATTTCACTAATGGATCACAAATGTTCATTCTTTAGCTACAAGAATTTCTATCAGAGGCAGTGAAAGATTTTGACATAGCAAGCAATGAGTTAGATCAAGATTTTAAGATATATGGGATGATGTCCTGTTTCAGGCTGGAATATAGTTCACGTTCCTTTTTGGTAGATGGAGGAGTGCTGCTGACACACTGAGATTTCAGAGACTCTCCAGCTCTGCATGCCCTGCCTGTGTGCAGGCACACAAGAAGCAGGGAGGGAACACAGATGGAGCACTGGGCCCGGATTTGCCATTATTCCATGTCATGTGACGCTATGCTCACCATATAAAGGAGGGGTGGGTGGGAAGGGGCGTGCTCTGACTTCGGGGATGGCAGTCATGGTGTCTTTGTGTTTCGGGATCACTCTCCGGGAATGGGTGGGCTGTTGGTTGGCAAGTGGTGAGCAATTGCATTGTACATTACCCGTTTATACTGTCACCGTATTATTCTATTGCTCTTATTAAACTGTATTTAATCTCAGCCCGCGAGTCTCCCTTTGCCCCTCCGATTCCCTCCCCATTCTGAAGTGGAGGAGAATGGGCGAGCGGATGCGTGGTGTTTAGCTGCTGACCAGGCTCAAACAACGAGTCCTTTTTGGTGCCCAATATGGGGCATGAAGGGTTGAGATAACAACAGAATTGATCTGTGTACACTATCAAGTTTGTTATAATGCCGACTGCCCATCCTGTTATAATGTCATTCGCTTGGGTCCTAAAATCGTGGGTTTTGTTGCTGCAGTTGTGTCATACATCACATTACTTACCATATGTAGTCCCCATGCTGCTGCTTATTACCCGTGGGAATTGGATTAAAATTTTTGTGTTGCTGTATCATGTAACATTAATCTATGGCATGATAAAATTGTCAGTCTTGAGAGTAGTTTGACATTTGTACTCAGAATGGTCATCATCTGTGTACACTGGGGGGCACTGAGTGGAATGGGTTAGCAACTACACCCTCCACCTTTTCTCCTCGGAGAGCCAACCCAAGGGGGATATACCTTCTTCCGTCTTCCTCTTCTCCAGGCTACTTGCAAGTATGTTTGAGAATGCTGAGAATTTTGAATATCCATGGAATGCTCACACTAACATTGTTGTCTCACTGCTAGGATCTGTAGTGTTTAGGGTTAAGCAACTGTTTCTGAATACCACTCAGAGGCCTACCTCAAGTTTGGAGAGTGGCTGGCAGTGTGGGGTAGCACGGGTAAGTACCTAGGACAGTGGGGACCTCCAATGTTTTGGAACTTCACCCCTGAACAAGTGCGGGATCCTGAGAAACTAGTAAAATATTTAGAAAAACCGTGTTGTCATGGTGTTAAATCAAGAGAGACACTGATCATTGCAACATGCTGGGGCCTGTCCCATGCCTACTGACCCCTGCTAACCACTATGCAGTACCCTCAAAAGGAAGACGTCTCTGCATCTGAGAGCAAAACAACAGGACCTGCAACCACTCTGAAACCTCCACCAGCCAGACACTGCAGCCAACTCCGGCAACAGGCACTGCAGCCAATTCGACCCCTACAATAGGTACTGTGGGTGAACCAGAGAACCAATCCACAACGGTGTCTGTTGCTCCCATACAGAAGAAGAAATATACAAAAAAATCACCTCATATTGCAAAAGATGATGATGAACCAGGGCCATCACAAGAACAGGAGGAGAAGGCAGAACCAGTGGTAATCATCCAATCCCTATCTCTGAATGAGCTACTAGACATGCAAAAGGATTTCAGTGGACATCCAGGTAAACACCTTATTATTTGGCTGCTCTGATGCTGGGATAGCAGGGCCAATAATGTGAAATTAGAAGGTAGGGAGGCCAGACAACTGGGATGTCTGTCCAAGGACTCAGGCATTGACAAAATTATTGGAAGAAGGACACAAATGCTCAGCTGTTGGAGATGAATTCTGTCAGGAGTGAGGGACAGATATCCCTTCAAGGAAGATCTTATATGTCATCCAAATAAGAGGATCACCATAGAGAGAGGCATCCAATACCTGAGGGAACTAGCTGTGTGGGAGATGGTTTATTATGACCCAGATGGTACATGGCTACCTAGAGACCCAGATGAAGTCCAATGCACCTGGCCCATGTGGTCGAAGTTTGTATGGAGTGCTCCATCATCACATGCCAATGTAGTAGCAGTAATGGACTGGAGAGATGAAGAGGGACAAACTGTGGATGAATTAACTTGCCAACTCCAGCACTACGAAGAAAGTATCTCTTCCTCCATCATTGCGGCTGTGAAGAAACTATCACAAGAAGTCCAACAACTCAAAGAAGACATGTCCTATTCTCCACCTGCATGGACTAAGGTCTCAGCTATCAGGAGCAAATGGTTTCCTACTCAAGAGACAATATATATCATGGGGGAACCTATGGTATTACCTGCACGACCATGGAGAAGACATGAGGAAATGAGATGGGAAACCCACCTACCTTCTAAGAGAGGGGGTTCAAGAGTTGGAAGGAAGAACGGCTACAAATCAAAGTTCTTCCAGAAGTGCCACTCCAGTCTCCAGTAATCAGTTACCTAAACCACATAGAAGAGTTGACTTTGCTCCTGATCCTATGAAGAGAACTTCTGAGTCGTACTTACAAGAAGTGAGTAACCAAGATGAGACTGAGATCTGCGCAGACCACACTAAACCCTTCATCGATAATGGATACTATGACCAGCATTAGAGGGGCCCTGCCACCAGCCAGGTGGAGGAGAAGAACAACCGAGTTTGCTAGACTGTGTGGATTCCATAGTCTGGCACATCCAGCCCCCAGGAGTATAAGGCTCTGGTGGACATTGGTGTGCAATGCATTCTGATGCCATCAAATTTTAAATGAACAGAGCCTACTTCTATTTCAGGAGTGACAAGCGGGTCTCAACAGCTGACTGTGATTAATGGATGTGATTATTAAAATAACGGCTATGTCTCCACCAACCAGCAGAAAGGAAGTACAAGCTTTCTTAGGTGTGGTAGGCTTCTGGAGAATGCATATTCCAAATTAGTCAAGTTGTAAGCCCTCTCTATCAAGTGACCTGGAAAAAAAATGACTCTTTATGGGTCCCTGAGCAATAACAAGCTTTTGAACAAATTAAACAAGAAATAGTTCGTTCTGTAGCCTTTGGGCCAATTTGAGCAGCACATGATGTTAAAGATGTGCTCTACACTGCATCTGGGGAGAATGGCCATACCTGGAGTCTTTGGCAGAGAGAATCAGAGGAGACCCGGGGTCGACCCCTGGGATTTTGGAGTTGAGGATATAGAGGATCCGAAGTCCGTTATACTCCAACTGAAAAAAAGATATTGGGAGCATATGAAGGGGTTTGAGCTGCTTCAGAAGTGATTGGTACAGAAGCACAGCTCCTCTTGGCACCCTGACTGCCAGTACTGGGCTGGATGTTCAACGGGAGGGTCCCCTCAACACGTCATGCAACTGATGCTACATGGAGTAAGTGAGTCGCACTCATCACACTGTGGGCTCAAATAGGGAACCCCAACTGCCCAGGAATATTGGAAGTGATCACAAATTGGCCAGAAAACAAAGATTTTGGAATGTCACCAGAGGAAGAGGTGATTCGAGCTGAAGAAGCACCGCCATATAATGAACTACCAGATAATGAGAAGCAATATGACCTATTTACTGACAGGTCCTGTTGCATTGTAGGGAAACATCAGAAGTGGAAGGCTACTGTGTGGAGCCTCACACAACAGGTCACAGAAGCTGCTGAAGGAGAAGGTGAATGCTGTCAATTTGCAGAAGTGAAAGCCATCCAGCTGGCCTTAGATATCGTGAAGAGAGAAAAGTGGCCAGTCCTCTACCTCTACACTGACTCATGGATAGTGGCAAATGCCCTGTGGAGGTGGTTGCAGCAATGGAAATAAAGTGGCTGGCAGTGTGGAGGCAAACCCATCTGGGCTGCTGACTTGTGGCAAGATATTACTGTTCGGGTAGAGAACTTGGTTGAGAAAGTACACCATGTACTCATGTACCCAAAAATTGAGTGACAGAAGACCATCAGAACAACCATCAGGTGGACCAAGCTGCTAAAATTAAGGTGGATCAAGTAGATCTTGACTGGCAACATAAGGGTGAAAAATTTATGTCTCGTGGACCCATGACTCCTCAGTCTATCAAGGAATGGATGCAACATGCTCGTGACCTAAGGGTGGACTTAACCATGGACACTATCTCACAGGTTATCCATGAATGTGAGACGTGCTGCAATCAGGCAAGCCAAGCAGTTAAAACTTCTTTGGTATGGAGGGAGATGGCTAAAATATTGATATGGGGAGGCCTGGCAGATTGATTACATCACGCTCCCACAAACTCGGCATGGTAAATGTTATGTGCTCAGAATGATGGAAGCAACTACTGGATGGCTGGAAACATATGTTGTGCCCCATGCCACTGCCCAGAACACTATTCTGGGCCTTGAAAAACAAGTCCTGTAGTGGCATGGCATCCCAGAAAGAATTGAGTCAGATAATGACACTCATTTTCAAAATAATATCATAAACACCTGGGCGAAAGAACATGGCATTGAGTGGGTATATCACATCCCCTATCATGCACCATCATAAGGATGTGATCCTGTTTGGTCAGTGAAGTAGAGAAAAATGGGAATTTCTTGTCCCAGCACAGGAAAAAAAAAAAAAAAATAGAAGGAAATCATGGCTAACATGGAAGTTGTACAGAGAATCCCAAGCTGAGTTTTCCTCAGTTCTACAGTAAATGGTGTAGTTTTTCAAGACAGCACTTCCTTTCAATGATGCAGAATATACACTGAAATAAAAAATTGCTCAAGCAATTCATTTTACTTTTCAGCAATAGCCCACTGAGTCTATGAATGAACAAATTATTTTGGCAACTTCAGTGTCTTTTTCCCTGGAGAGAAAGAAAAGAACATTTTTGAATGCACTGAACTCAAGTTAGTTGATTTTTAATTTCATGGAACACAGGAAAAGTAATTTTATGTCAGAAATGTGCTTCTGATAAATATCAGACACTAATACAAACAAGGTGATAATATTCTTTAACAACACAATTCAAATAATTCTAAATAAGAAGTTGTAGTAAAACTAGGTATTACAAGTAAATACTAGCTCTTTCTAAATTACTTGGCCACAAAGACTGATTAAGCATAGAATTATTTTAAAGAGATTAAATACTAATTTGTATTAATAAGTCAGGCAAACTTATATTATATTGGTTTTAAATTTCTTTGCAAATTGTTTACAAATGTCAAACAACTAGAGGTTGAAGTTATGCTAGTATAATAATTTGCTATCTTATTCATGCAGAAGACAACTATTAATGACTTCAGTTACTGCAGTTAAAATGTATAGTCAATCTTATTTATGCATTTGAATATACTAATTTTCCAAGTTTAACTTACCACATATAAAAGTGAAAAATTATTTAAAATTTTCTCACAGAAATATGCTTGAGTATTAATAATTAACATTGCAAGAGGAGTATAATATTGCAGATACAATAGATGCTTTCTAAACACCTGTTTATTTTATTTCTATCACTCTCATTAATTGATTTTTTTTTCACAATATATATTTGGTTACTGTATGGGATCTTTCCTAGTTCTTCATCTTGAACATCTTGTCTATAACCTGAAGCATGTGTTTCTGTACTTCATCAGAAACCTCAACATTACATATTCAACCACTACTCCAACAGCACCTGAACAAAGTTTTTTTCCAAAATAGTGTATAACTGTGTGTAGTATTCTCAGTTTAATTCCAGCCAGACTAAGTGAAGCTGATCATTTGCAAACCTGAAAGAAGACATCCTTTCTGACTGAGTTTCTGAAGTCAAGAATTCTTTTTTGTTTTCCCAATGTATCTCAACGACAATTGATTTTCTCTGCATTTGTCCATAACTGATTTTAACTGACTTTAATGGGTCAATACTTTCTCCGAACATCTTTCAGATTCTTGGATCATTAAACTTTGAATCATAGAACTTTGGGCCCCAGTGTCTAGCTCATGCTAGATTACATATATCTACAAATGGTGCAAAATGAACGGGAATATTCAGGGGTGTTTTCTTTAATAGGTCTACAATGTAGGTACTTCAATAAATTGTTCAGGAAGAAGAATTGACACATTTCTACACAACTGTGAAAACTGAAATCGAAACTGCAGACTGAGAAAGGTCTTATTCCCATTAAAGAGACTGATTTTTAAGAAGACATGTATGCAAATATGGACTTTTCTAAGTTTGATTTGATGACTACTGTTTTGTGTAGTAAATTAAACTTATACGAAATTCATATTCATGGCTCCTCAGAAAACTGAAGAAAAATAAGAGGAAGAATTTTTAACTGAATCTACTCTCAGAAATAAATATAATATTGCTAAATTTAGTTTTGATTGTCCCAGGGTGCCTAAGAATTAATTGCAATCAAATAAATGGACTTTAATCCCAGTGCTTAAAGAAAATTCAGTCTTCTGTGTGGAACATGCCAAATACATAACAGCTTTTTTTATATAACTGCTCTGCCTTCTCAGTAGGACATTTCAGTATTAAGCATATACGAGTATTTTTAAGTTTACTTTCAGAAAATATTATTTCAAGAATGATTTATGTGAATCTTATTCATATATTCTAAATTGACACTTAGCCTTACTTAGTGTTGAACTCCAAATAATCTCAAACTTAAGTGACTTTGGAGGTCAGTTTTCCATTTATTCCACATTGGAAATTGTTTTCCTCACTGTGAAAAATCAGAACATGCATAGTGACAAATATTGCACATAGCATTTGTCTTTCTGTATTGCTATTTAACAGCCTGCCACATGTTTTGAAAATAGATCTGCTTTTACAGAGAAGATCTTGGAGTAAAGGTTCAGATGTTGCAAAAATTTCATTGTGTGACTCTTTTAGAATCTTTTCCTCTCATTTGCAAATAATCATATCTGGTTCCATGCTTAAAGGGAAAATTAAAAATGAAGTCAGTGACTTAAATGATCACCTTAAATATTTTATAACTACTTGCTAATAAATAAAAAAATGGTAGACACAAGTATGTTGCATAAATTAATTTTTTGAGTGATGTTTTTAATTAAGAACTACATTACATTCGTTCTACTGCAGTTCATGTTCTTCAAGGTTAATTGCTAGTTTTGATAGGAACTCAACTTTCACAAACTATGGCTTGATTTTCCATTAGGAGTATTAGGAACCAAGCATGGAATCACTGTAAACTAAGAGCAATATCAAGGAATGACTCAGGTTCAAAATTTCCAAACACAGTGGTCTGAATTCTCAGTAAACTTTTGACTTTTACAAAATTCAAAATGTGAGGCAAAGATAGCACTGCACTTCTTTGTCGTTTGATTTTGGTATTATCACAGACTGTTCTGAGTCTTATTTCAGGAAGTCTGTTTTTTTCTGCAACTAAAAGCATTGAATCAAGAACCCAAGCCTTTAAAAGAAAGAAACAACATTCATAACTTAATGAAGGTTCTATCCAAGTAAAACATGTGTTTAACATATAAGGAGGCTACAACAGACACCAACAGCATTTAAGACTTACAGAGGAAACCACAGCTGAGCTGGTTATTACCTCAAGTTTTGTGATAACCCTGAGAACATATCAATGCCTCCCTTTAAAGGAAATAAAATTTTAAAAATCCTACAAAATTCCTTCTACTGCCCACATCTCCCTCTATTTTTAATGCCAGAAGGCCACTTTTTAAAGAAATTTTGTTATGCAGATTTTCATTATCTAGACTTTATAAAGTGGCATCTTTTCAACACAGTAACAGTTGTTTATGATAAATGATGACATTCTCCTTCTCCATAATAAAATATTATTTCTCTGAAAATCTAACTACATCTCCATTTTCTTCACCTATAGACCTTTTATCAACAGTTCATCTATTTCTCTCATTTTTGTTCACTTTTTTTTCCAGCCAGCAAGATTGTTGGTTGAATCCTTCTTAAATGAAAGGTTATTTGATTTTACCTTTGACCATTTTGCCACAATTCTCCTGCCCTGAAGAAGATTCTAATGAGCTAGCTACCTTGTAAGCTCAACTCAGAACAACAGAGAAATAAATGAACTACATCAATATTGTAATAGGTAACATCATGCTGTGTTAAACTAAAAGAACCCTTAGAAGCAATTAACAAAAGTCACAGCAAGATTAAGTGTGAAAAGAATCATATATTTGTTTACATGTTGTTTATTTTTATGAGAAGCTCTGAATGAGTGGTTGCATTGTACAACTGATAAAACTGGAAAAAAAATATATCCAGAAGTGGACTGCTTAGTCAAAAGATTAGTGATGAAATAAGTCATCCTCATCTATATCCAACTGAATTTTGTATATACCCAAATTAGTCTCTCCATAAACCCAACTAGTTTAAAATGGACATATAACTCATTGTGGTAGTTTGAAATTTCTGCAGACAGCCAGTTAATCAAATAGAAGTCTAACTTGCATTTCTCAAAACATTCTCCAGAAGAACAGAGTACATTTTATTGAAAAAAAAAAATAAAGGTTTATATTTTTCACAAAGTTTTTATGTGTTGTGTCAGAAAAAAACTCTTTACTGCTTAGTATTTCCACTCCAGATCTGCACTTACATATTAAGAGATGTATAAACATTAGACTGGTCAATACACACTGGTTACCTCCATCCGGTATGAACAAAAGAATCCCATATTCACAAGAAATATAGTCTCCTGAATACATTAAACGTCCTACTCAAAAACCCAGTCTTCTCCCATAACACAAAGAACATTTCTGGTTACTTCTGTTGTTGTTTCTAGGGAATCAGCACCAGGGATCCCAGGAAAGAATGGTTGACACTGCTCTCGCCAGCCCAGCCATCCAGACAGCAACTTCGGTAAAAAAAACAGCTGAGAGAGATGAAGGGGAAAAGGCAGTCTCTGTCTCTTGCTATGCTTCCACCACATTTATGTGAAACACTGTGAGAAGCTTCAATGAGAAAGCCGATTCAGAAGTAGTGAGAAGATCCTATCTTTTGATGATTTATAATGAAACACTGACATCTTTCATGTCTGAACAAAAGCACTGAATTGGTGTACACTTTTTAAATAAGCATCTGACATAATCCTTTATGAGGAAAAATTGGCTCCAAACCACTGGAGCAATTGAAGTGAAGGTACCACTTAGCTTATTATGTCTACTAGAGTGTCAGCTGCTTTTTCTTTGGGCCAGCCCAAGAAAACAGGGCATTGCAATTAATTTAATATTAGTAAAAAAAAACCATATTGCTGTACTTTAGGTGCCTGGTAATTTACTAGAGACGAAAGAAAACCACGGGTAAGTATTACATATGCTGGGGTAAATACACTGGTTTTGATGAACAACCAAATTTAGAAAATCATGCACCCAAGTGCACAGAACTGAATCTCACTAGTTTTTAAATTTAATCCAAACACTTAAATAAACAACAAATTAGAAATACAAATTTTTAAAATACCTAAGCCACAATTCTCAAGCCAGGATGTCAAATGTGTATGGTTAGTTGTATATTCAGAAATATCAAAGAGAAGCTTAAATGTCAGGAGTGCTGAAATACATACACAGCAGTAGAATTTAGCAAATGCATTTTAAAAGACAGATTCATCAAATACTATGCCAAACACCTACTAGTACAAAATATTTGCATGAACTATTGAACACATATAATTGTATAAAGAATATTTCAATGAAAATAACAGATTTACCTGCAACTAAAATGTTGAATGTTATAAAAGTTGAACATTTCCTTTTTAAAAATTACTCTGGAAGTCATTAACTTTCCTAAGGAACATCTGTTGATCGAATGATGACATACAGTACAGTTAATATGTTAAATATTGGTATTGACTGAGTGTAGCACAGTCTTGATAGTGAGGAGGCTATAAGGATGGCTTCTGTGGGAAGATACCAGAAGCTGCCCCCATGTCCAACAGAGTCAATGCCGGCTGGCTCCAAGATGGACCCACTGCTGGCCAAAACTGAGCCCATCAGTGACAGTGGTAGCACTTCTGGGATAACATATTTAGTAAGGGAAAAAAAAGCCTGCTGTACAATAACAGCAGCAGAGAGGAGCGAGAATATGTGAGAGAAACAACTCTGGGGACACCAAGGTCGTTGAAAAAGGAGCGGGAAAAGTTGCTCCAGGGTGCAGGAGCAGACATTCCCCTGAAGGCCATGGTGAAGACCATGGCATGACAGGCTGTCCCCATGAAGCCCATGGAAGTTAACAGTGGAGCAGATCTCCACCTGCAGCCCATGGAGGACCCCATTCTGGAACAGGTGGATGAGCTGGAAGGAGGCTGCAACCCTGCCAGAAGCCTGTGCTGGAGGAGGTTTACTGGCAGGACTTGTGACCCTGTGGAGGACCCATACTGGAGCAGTCTGTTCCTGAAAGACAGTGCCCCACGGAAGTGACCCGCACTGGAGCAGTTTGTGAAGAGCTGCAGCCTGTGGGAAGGACTCACATTGGAGAAGTTCATGAAGGACTGTCTCCTGTGGGAGGGACTCAATGTTGGAGCAGGGGAAGAGCGTGAGGAGTCCTCTCTCTGAGGAGAAAGGAGTGGCAGAGACGTCAGGTGATGAACTAACAGCAATCTCCATTCCCTGTCCCCCTGCGGGGAGGAGGTAGAGAAAATTGGGAGCAAAGTTGAGACCAAGAAGAAAGGAGGGATGAGGGGAAGTGGATTTAAGATTTAGTTTTCATTTCTTATTACTCTTCTCTGATTTAATTGATAATAAATTAAATTAATTTATCTGAGTCTGTTTTGCCCATGACATTAATTGCTGAATGATTTCTCCCTGTCCTTATCTTGACCCACTAGCCTTTCATTATATTCCCTCTATCCTTTCAGCTGAGGAGGGGAGTGATAGAGCTGCTATGGTGGACACCTGGTGTCCATCCAGTGTTAACCCACCACAGAGTGTAACTAAAGAAGCATAATAACTATTCCTAGAAAGAAAATGAAACAAAATTTCCCAATTATATTTAAAAAATTGATAATATCACTTGATTATGTACTTGCTGGGAATATTTCACATGGATTTCCTTGGACAAATAATCTAATATTCTCCAACACTGTGGTTTGAGTTTATTCCATTTAGGAACAGATAATTTTTGGCAATGAACTGATATATGAACTTATTATATAATACATATAGTAAACATATATTAATTTTCAAAACATTAGACTAATGTAAAAGTAGGATTGAGTTAATGTAAAATTGATGTTTTTCCCTCATTTTTTTTTCTCTAAGGCTTTTTGACAAGAAATTGGGTAGTTCTGGTTGCTGTGGGTCTGAACACTTATTTAGACATTCTTTCATCACTGATGGTGATATATTTCCACTCAACATTCTCCCAGTGACAACTGGATACAAAAATGTTTATAAGTATCCTTATGTTCAATCAACTAAGCATAAGGAGTGTAATCTTAGTCGCAAGAACTTCATTGACTCTGGCTTTGACAATTCACAATACAACTACTGTAATCATGAATTCAGCATGCTCATGTATAACTATTTAATCCTGAAGTTATTTAGGCAGTATGTACTTGCGTAGCTTTATATTCTTTTATGTTGCAATAAGGTAACATTTATACTTACTTTTCTCAGTTATCCAACATTTTCTCATAATTTCTTAAAAAGGCTGCCACTCCCCCCACTGCAAAATACATATATACTTTTTTAATATTGCATCAATATACCATATTGTATTTTTAATTTATTTGTATGTCTACATGGAAACAATGGGAAGCAAAAAAGAACGTTTTTAAGTAGGCACAAGTAAAGCAAACAACCTATTAGATATCCCCTCATATTCATGGAAGAAAAAGACTGATCCCTTGGTAAATCCAATTTAAATGTGAGAACTCATTAAATCTTCAATTATCAATTGTTATGGTAAGAACTTTGCATCAATAATTAAATCGATTTGTGATTTAAGAGAAAAAAATCAACTCAATGTTAATCTACTGTGTATATACTTAACAATGGCTAACAGAGCAGATTTAGTAGATAACATAAATGATGCTAAATGATTATATTTTTTTTTATAAGATGTTTATAAAAGACAAACAAAATTAAATGTCAGAATGATAGAGCTACTCTCAGTTCAGAGATACAAGCCTCCCTAAACTCATTAAACTGGAAACAACAGTTTCCAGAACAGGTGTTCATATAAGTGGGACTTAAGTTTACATTATTGAAAAAAATAGTGGCTTTTCACATACTCAGATGTTCCAGTATGTTTGTTACTTTTGTCTTAAAATTCAAATGTGTATTACATTTTGTGGGATAATTTATACTAGACCATTTAGCTCAATCTGTAAATAGCTGATTTAATGTTTTTTATCCACCTTTTATTTAGATACTAAGCTCTAAAGTAGAAATGTGCCATCAGTAATAATACCTCTCTTACCGCAATGGTGGGTGAGAAAATTATAAATAATATAGAGGAGAAAAACTTGGTTTACATTTTTTTTTTTTTTTCCACTACAAGAGAGCTAAAAGTATGGTCTCATCATAGATTCAAACAGGTCTTCAGTTTCTGCTCTGTTTCATAGATCTTCTGAAGTTTTAGGTCTAAATATACCATAAAATAAATTTTAAAAAAATCTACAGTAAGGAATAAATCAAGGGATCATCTGCCCTTACACTGAGTCACAGACGTATGTAAGTTGGTAATTGATTAAGTTCTGTTTATAGCAAAGGAAATTATTCTTAACAGTATGTGGGTTATGTATCTCAGCAGCTCAGCTGGGTTTAACACCAAAAGATTTCTTTTTTATTAAGTAACATATTTTTATTTAAATTTCTCATGACAGGTTAGGATTAGAACAAAAAATAGGTTTGTCAGTGCATGAGAATTAAAAAAAAGCATGGTGCAATAAGCAAAAGATGAACTGAAAAAAAATATTACATAAACCAGTTTATATTTTTTCTAGCTAATGAATCTACATTGACAATTCAATTTATAGTTGATTAATAGTATACAGTTTAAATTTGTCTTATAGTTTAAAAGTTTTGTTATAGTTAAAAATAAATAAAATAAGGAAAAAGACTTTAAAACATATATTGGCTTCTTGAAACCAAGAAAGTTTGATTAGACATTCCAGTAAAACCACTGTAATTTCTGGTTCACAAAACTTAACATTTTTCCTGACCAGAAGGGCAGTTTTGATCAGATACTTTTTTCATGTGCCAAATAAAATTTCAAAAGACAAAAAATCTTTCTGTTATCTAGACAGTTATGACAGTCAGCTGTACTTACAGAAATATTTTTAAAAATTATATTCTGAAAATATATTTTTTTAATTTAATTGTATTTCCTATATCCCAGTAAACCATCAGATGAACACTTGGGAGTAATTTCTTTCATACTTAAACTGTTCTATTTTGTTTAAATAATGTACTATTAACTGGTCCTCAGATTGGGTAGCTCTATCATACAGTAATTTACAGTTCACCTGTAACAGAGGAAACTTGATCTCAAAATACAGCTTCGATGAGTGTCTCTCACACATGCATAAATAGCATATACTCACTCACTGAGCAGTCTTATGCTCTTCCTTGTAGAAATCAAGATTTCCTCAACCTACTATATAGTTATAAAAACTTCTCTACAGCTTATTTGCTATGAAGTCTAAACATTTATTTGAGCAATGATGGATCCATTTATAACACATTTCAGGTGAAAGCTGTAAATTAGAGTACAACAATATGCAAATCTGTTATTAATACTTTTATGGCATGTGGGTAAAATGGAGGACCTTAAGTTCAAATTTTCAAAATCTTTCAAAGCACTTAGATGTCTGCGCCTGATTTAATGTTTAAGAGAATTGAAACTTTGAAAAATGGAAGAGCACTTATGTCTTTGAAAAATGTATGGTCAATAAAGAGAGCTGTCATTCCAATACAGGTCGAAGACAATAAATTTTCAGCAGTCCTTTTCCCATTCACTACTTATTGCTTACTCATAGCCTAGAAGAATTTATCTCAGTTTTGAAGATCAACTCAAGGCTCTCCAACTCATGTAAGGATTTCGAGCAGAGCTACAAGGACCTTATGCAAATGATACAAGGTCTGACAAACAAAGCTATTGAACAATTAATAAACATTTACGCACTTATCATAAAGCCACTGACTATATAATATGGTAAAATATAATGCAATTAATATAAGCTAAAACAGATTTCCAAAACATCATTAATGTATTTAAAAGCAGTTGAAGATATATTGTAAAATGCATATGTAATGTGTCAGTCTGACTGCCTGACCAGTCAGTTAAAAATCTCTTGAAAGGAAAACGTGTGCATAGACAAGGTAGTGAAATACTGTTTCCTTTAAAATTTTGCTTTTTTAGAGGGCATAAAAGTATTTCAATTCCCTTGGGTTTTTTATGTCATACATTTTCAGTGCAATTGCTTTTAATGCTTAACATTTCAAAACAATAAAAAATATATATTAGAAATGAGAAAATTTATAAACAAACAAAGTTAGAAGTATGTAGATTAAAAATGTTACACCTAGTGATTTTGAGATTTTTTATTTTGTTCATAGCCCTTTTTTCAAAATCAAAAATTGCCAATAAAATGGGAACAAGAAAGGTCAAGTATTCAATACCTCATTTTTTTATGGACAGAAAGGAAATATCACAACCTTCTTTTATGGGCTTGACAAGAAGCCATAAAACTCAGAAGTGCACTTAACTAGTTCAAAGCTTTTTGGTTAAACCTGCTCGGGTGAATTAAACCTTTCCCCTTCACACATTTTTTTTTTTCCTTTGTGCATGTGCATGTGTCATGTGTCAATAGAAGCCAAAATGTTATTTGTGAAGCTACATATATTCCAAGACAAAGGATATGACATTTCTGTCAGACATAAGACTGTGTCATAAGACTTTTTCCTATTACCTACCAAATAATACAATTCTATTTTTGTGTCCTTTCTTTCTTTGATCTTTTCTTTTATAAATAAGCTCCTTTAGGAAAGGGAATGTGACTCCTGCTACAGTTTGGACAGGGATCCCAGCTCAGTGAGATCTGGCTAATAGTCAGGCATTTTATGATGATAAATTACAGTTATAAAACTTTGGTATTCCAAAATAATTTATAGTGTAATCAGCAATTTTAATGACTGTTACTCAGGAGACAGTCTGTGTTCTTGCAGGAGTGCAAAGGATATACAGAGCTCATTCCCGTCCATCTGCAATGTACAAGGAAGCCCCATGAAAAGCTAAGTCAAAATAATACCCAACTGAGCAAGTGGATTGTTCTATGGTTCTGCTGAGAAATAAGTAATCTGTGGTATAATTTTATTTTTCATTCTTCTGGTCATGAAGTACTGTGACACAGCCTTGACCTTCTACCACACTTCAGTTTTGGCAACAAAACTGTATTGTATGGGAAAGAGGATAGTGAACTGATCTAGCCTGAAAGACACCTACTTTTCTGCAGAATTGTACCCTGGATTAGTTCAGTGATACAGTTAATACATGACCTTGTGTCGTGGTTTGAGTCTGGTCAGCAGACAAACACCACACATCCACCCACTCCCCCTTCTCTTCCAGCAATGCGAAGGGACAAAGGAGCCAGGCTTGGTATTCGAGATAGAACCAGGAGGGGCAGATCACCCATTATGGTCACAAGCAAAAGGCAGACTCCTTAGAGATAGAAAAAAAGAACATACATTTATTACAGACACTAACAACACTTAACAGAGTAGGACAGTGAGAAGCATTGCCACATCTTGAGAACACCTTCCCCCCACCCCTCCCTTCTTCCCGGGCTCAGCTCTGCTCCTGATATCTCTACCTCCTCCCACAGCAGTGCAGGGGCAGGGAATGTGGGTTGCCGTCAGTGCTGCCACTTCTTCCATCTGCAGTGGGGGAAGCTTCTGGAAATTCTTCCCCCTGCTTCAGCATGGTTCCCCTCTCACAGGAGACAGTCCTCCACAAAATTTCTCTGATGTGAGTCCCTCCCACAGGCCACAGCGTTTCCTTACGCTGCTCTGGCATGGGACACCAACTTTCTCCAACTGGAGCCCCTCCCACGGGCTGAAATTCTTCCTGAGCTGCTTCAGCATGGGACATTCCCACATACTGCAATCCTCCCAGCACTCAACTACTACAGTGGGGTCCACCTTTTCCCACAAGACCCCAGCCTTCTTTGGGTACAGCACCTTGATCATCCAGGTGAAAAAAAACACAGGCCACAAATCAGTGTCTGCTCCACTGTAGATCTTCATGGGTGGCCAGGGTGGGGGAGGAGCCGGCCTCCCATCTTACCACAGGATACAGGGGGGTCTCTGCTCGGGCATACCTTCCCCCTCCTTTCTTCCTTCATTCCTCCACTGACTTTGGTGTTCATCCAGCTGCCGCAACTCCTCACAAATCTAACTCCTCCTCACCATGCCCCTTCTTAAATACGTTATTGCAGAGGTGCAGCTGATTGGCTCAGTTTTGGTGCAGAGGTGGAGCTGACTCGGAGCTGGAGAGTTTCAAGAAGCTTCTCACAGGGGGACACCCCTATAGCCCCCTCCCCTGCCACCAAAAAACCCCACCACTCACTCAAACCCAGGATACCTTGCAAACAGAAGTGGCCAGAAATACTTGTGTCTGCCATTTGTGAACATGGGGAAAGCAGTGGTTACTGACTAGCTGTGGATGAGGAACACATAACGCATACAACATACATTGAATTTAGCAAGGCTCTATGTCTTGTAGAGTTCTACACTTACAGTTGCTTGTAGCCAAAACCTTAATATTCATTTGGCAGGTGGCAATAAGCAGAGTAACCCAGAGGATGGTATGGGGGCCCAGCTTGTTCAGTATCTTATTAATGACCTGTGTGATAGCAATGCAACCCCAGAAAACACTGAATGACTGAGAATAAACAACAGAGCCTCAGTTCTCAGGCACCTTGGTAAATATGAGGACTGAAATAATGTCATGAAGCTCAGCAGTGAGAAGTGCAAAAGGCTACACGTGGGACAGAATAACCCTGTACCTGGGAACTGACTGGTTGAATAGCAGTCCTGTCAAAAGGTACCTGGAGATTACAGTGAATGCCATGTTGTATATGAACCAGCTGTATGCTCCTGTCAGAAGTAGAGCAGGCTGAATCCTGGGCTATATTACACCACCAGCAAATCTAAGGGAGGTATTATCACCTTGTTCTAGGTACTGTTGGATCTGCATCTGGAATACTGCTTTGGGTCAACACCAGTTTGAAATAAATGTTGAGAAACTAACAGGAGTCCTTCATAGGACTATTGGGATTGCCAAAGGGATTCAGCACATGTCCTGGTGAGAATGCTGAGCTTGGGCTAAGGGGCAATCTAGTAGCAGCCTACTGTTACTGGTATTACAAAGAAGATGATAACAAACTCTCCTCATCAGGAACAAATAGTACAACAAGGGAAAATGTCGACAAATTGCTGCTGGAGAAGTTCAGACTGGAAGTTAGGAAAAACATTTATAATGGAAGAGATGGTGTAATCCTGAAAGAAGGTACCATGATTGTTGTATTGATGATAGTCCTGTTTCAGGCAGGAGGCTGGACAGGACGGTCTCCAGAAATTCCTTCCAACCGATATTTCTATGATTCAACAGGTCTATTGCCTTGTACTTTTCCTCATTGTTACAGCTTCAAACTTCAATGACTCATAATTCATTATGTGAATGTACACCTTCTCTCAAGGAAATTTACAGAAAACACCCAATACTAAAGGAAAAGTTTGATATTCACATGGGAACAAAAGCAAATCTAAAATATCTGCAATGTAAATGTAGTACCTTGAAGGATTCAAACACAAAACTTTATAAAGCAAAAAAGTAATTAAGGAAAATAAGAAAGGAAAATCATTGCCCACAGAGACCTTTTCCATTACAAAATGACTAATCGTCATTTGGATATATGCTTTAACATAACTATAAATATGTAATAACATTCTTATTAATGCACTGCTTTTGTATTTTCCTGAATGCATTTTACAAGATTATAATTTTATTAATATAATTATTATAAAGAAAATGAAAGTATGTTACAGTATGAAAGAAGTAAGAAAGTATGCTAGTAAGGTTTCAAGATAAACAACTGCACACATTAGGAGGATGTACTGACAATTATTTAATAATTGCTGTTGCATGCTTAATATATTCTAATTAAGTGCCTCAACCATTTATTAAAAGCATTAATGTACTAATAGGAATTTAAATCTGAATTTATTACTTATTTAAAGTTGAGATAGGGGTTGAATAATTATATTAATCAATCACTTGTTTTCTTCACCAAGTACTCACTACTGAGTGTGATATTACAAAAAATAATTGTTTTCTTTTATAGTGTAACATTTACCAGATATGTATGCACTGGAATTTTGAAAATTTAGTCACAGGTTATCATTTCCTCAATCATTCTTAGTTTCAGAGTGTTCTCAAAGAAGTAAAATGAATCAACATTAAAACTGGCTGCCAAGCTCTCACTTCCCTGTAAGTTCTGTATATATTTTTTCAGATCTTAAAGCATTTCTTTTAGCTAACGAGTCCCACTAAGGATGAGCTACCAACCTTATGCAGAGTCGACAATATTTCAGCAAAATTCAGGCAGATATATTATAAAACTTTAAAGATACACATCTTGATTAATATCTAAAAAATAACATAAAATGGAAATAAACACCCCACAGAAACAAAAGACATTTAATTTGTGTGACCAGAGATCAAAGGTGTAGGGATTTGTCTGCCTATAACCACGGAAAGCCCTGGATAGAACAGTTGCACACGAGCTATAACTAACATACTCATGGACTCACACTTTCTACTAAACTGCTGTTCCCATTTTGAAGCACCAACAAAGAGTGTGTGTATTTAGAGAAGGGAGGTATTCACAATATTACTACTAAATGCAGTTTACACTATTTCTATCCTGCTTAGGGTCTTCATCTTAAACATACAAGTTGTCTTTTCCACAGGGATGGGAGGAAGAGCTGGATTCAAGAAAGAGCAGATCCTCTGAGGCTACAGCTGCCCTCCTGCCCTGTCACTGAACCTGAGTGCAGAGGAAGACCCCAGCACCCTTACCACTTCCCTCTCCTCATGGAAGCCACAGTGAACAGTGAAGTTTGAGGGAGTCACAGGCTGAGCAGTACTGTTGTGGCTCCCTTAACTTCTCAGCTATCTTGGCCCAAAGAAGCTCCTGTGCTTTTCTCTGGCACAAATTTAACAAATCACACTGGGATTGTCTCACAACTATGCAGCTGCCAACAGAGCAATCTAGACATCCTCTTTTGCATTTCTACCAACATTAATTTAGTACAACCAAAAACTGTTTTTTTCTTCATTTAGTGCAGCACACCTACTTGTGAGAACCTGTTGGTATGCACCTTACCCAGAAGATTTTTACATGCCCTAAGGGGGTCTGTCCTTTGAAAAAACACATGCAACTTCCAGTGAACTGCAGGTGTGGGCCTTCCAGAGGATGTTTCCTACAAGCACTTCAACTCTAAAAAGAATGTAGCATTTCCAGATCACTTTTAGAACAGCTTTTGGCCCTTCGCTGTGAAAAGTAACTCCCACCTTAAGACACCCAGCAGTCCCCATGATTTAAGGATACCAGGAAGGGAATGCCTTAGCCCAAGGCTCCTTTATTGGCCCTAAATCTTTGACCAAATTAGATCAAATGAACACTTAAGGAAATGCAAGACAGATCTTTCTGGAATCATGAGAATTGTACGCATAATCAAAGGCATCTAAATAGCTGTGTTTTTGTAAATTACCACCATTCAGACTAAACTGCGACAAGGCTATAGATTTGTTTCTTTCAAAAGTATCATAAAAACACATAGAGGAAGTTACAAATTAGAGCAAGTTGTTGAACTGGAATGAGAGAATTGTAGATAGTTTAAAACAGCTTTAATTCTTTATTATGCCACACTGAGACTTAAAGTATTTATTGATGATTTAAAACAGAAAATTGAGATTTGGCATTGAAACAGTCCATGGTGACAGACACTTTCATATAATCTTTAAGACATAAATCCCACCAGTCAAAACCTAAGTAAATGATCATGTTATCAAATGCTTATGAGCAACAGAACTATATGAACACCTAATTTTGGATTCAGTGACTGATTCGGAAAAGATATATAAGAGTTTCAGTTGGCAAAAATGGAATATTTTGACATGAAAAACAATACGTTTCTAGGTCTTGTTTCTAATACATTTAATTTTCATTTCTGTGTTTGAATTTCAAAGAGCAAATGCTAGTCTGAAATTAAAAGCCTATATATTGACATATGAAATAGTAAAACTCAAAAATAAATCTTTTCCTTGTTTTGGGATTTTTTTGTCAGACAATACCAGCTGTATTTGAACTTAATTAGTATGTTTCCTTTTATTCAAATTAATTTTTTAGCTCCTAAATTATTGAATATTTTATTTATATATATGTGTCATTTAAAACACCAAGTTCTTAATCCTTTACTGTAAACTCTGTACTTTTAGAATTTATTTATTTGAAGTGATAGAAATAAGTATTTATCTGGAGGAACTCTGAAAATATTTACATGAATATTTTAAAGTATTTATGTATATCCACTTTCTTATACTTTCTTTGAGTTTTACTTTTGGGGAAAGAGATGGGGAGGGTGTTGAGAGGGAAAAAAAAACACACTAAGAATATAATACCTTTAATCTCTCAGTCAGGCAAATTCTTTGTGGAAATACTCAGATGTGTTTAACTGCTATGCCCTCAAATTCCTCCTATTTTTATAAAGAAGTCTTTTCAAAAAATAAGTAAATCTTCAATATTATTGTAGCACTTAAAATAGATTCAGAGATAAAAAGCCCTGCAATATCAAGGCAATAAAAAGCAACAAAAGAACAATCAATTCCTGAAGCCTGGCATTTACAACAAAACATAAACAGTGCTTTTTTCAAAACCAGAAAGATAACAGTGATGGATAAAAAGCTGTTTTAGCATACAGAAAATTCAGGCTGATTTTCTCTGTGATCCTACTTAGAAAGAAAGCCTGATCTCCAGCAGGATGCAAATCATGTTAGACCATAGATACATTTCTTGGAATTGCAGAACAGCTGATGATTTTTTTTGTTATTATTATTTTATCAGGTTTATGCTGGGCTAATTATACAGTTTACAGTGTCCCTGTAGACATGATTTTTTAGAATTCATTAATTTTATGATTCATGAATTTTAGAAAGCATAATAATTTGTCTGTACTGGTTATTTAAAACATGTCACCATCAACAAAAGATTGTGATTTTATGTGGATCATATTTTGTAATATTTTATTTTTTGTTAATAGCTTTGCTCTACACTTATCTATTATTTACATAACTTTTCAATTTCCTGTGTGAATTAAATGGCTATCTTATTAGAAACAAAGTACAAGAAAGCAAGCTGTAGTATTTATGACAGATTTTCTCTCATAAATACCTCAGACACTGGAATTATCATTGATTATATTAATATTTTCTGTCTTTTATAAGACCTTTCACTCTTTAAAGTAAAGCCCAAACAACAAATGAGAATTTGAGAAAGATACTTTATTCCTCTAATTGTTATAGAGAATGACTTATACTATTTCATACTTTTCTCTGTCTTTGCTGCACTGAATTCAGTCACAGTGTATGGTAGTTACATGTTCTAGTTGCAGCACAAGTCCATTTTGTTATAGAAAACAAAGTTCTGATCCAGAAATGCAGCTCTCAAGTTTCTGGAATGGAGGGAAGTTTTTACATTCTCAATTCTTATAAATGACATTCTAAGATAATTAACATGGTGGAAATAAATTTAAGTCTCTAAATGTGTCAATAGTTTCAGAAGAGCAAAAGCTCTTCTCTTGTAGGAACTAAAGGAATCCAAAGAAATCCAGAGTCCAAAGAAAATGATGCAGTAAAGATAAGATAATTTGGTTTACATATAATCATAGATAATTTTTTCTTTTGAATTACTTAATGTGTTATCCTACTTAACCTCTTTTGCTTCCTCCAGAAAATATTGACATATGACAGAATAAATGGTGGGATAGTTGTGCTAACCTATGTTGAGTTGCTGGTAAAAAAGAAGTCTCAGTGTTTAGCTCTAATAAATGTTGAAGGTAGTCGGAAGGCTTTCTAAATTGTCTGAGTGTTTAGACTCAGTCTAGTGTAAAGTAAGTACTGCTTGACCCTGTGAATAGCTGTCTCTCATGTCATATAATTCTAATTTTTTCTAAAACTGCAGAAAATTATAAACAATAAACAACCAATGTAGACTCACATGGGGTTTCTGTAATAGTTTACCAGTATGATGTAAGAATCATGTATTGTGTTTCTTCACATTTGATAATGAAAATATAGAAATTATGCATCATGTTTCTCTACTGAAAAGTTTAAACTCTCATGTAAGAGTTACTGACTTCTCTGCAAATAAGAGATATGCTCGTCAAATTGCTTAAATGTTTCTTAATTTTTTTTTTCATTCTGGTCAACAACAGCTAAAAAAATATTTTTTTCCAAATAATATATTTATTATTGCGCTTAGATTGAGTTCAAACAAAATTTATTCTGCCTTTTTGATTTTGTTGTTGTAGTACGTCTTTGAAATTCATAGCTTGAGGCACAGGGAGTCTACATAATAAAGATTTAAAGCTCTACTTTTGCACTTCGCCAACAGGTTAACAAGTTTTCACATTTACCATTTCTTCATTCTGCACAATATCACTTGATGGGAGTCTCCCTTAGAACTTGTCATATTTTTAATACACAACTATTGTATGCTTAGATAGGTGATTTAGTAACAGATATTTTGAGACACTTAACTCCATATCCAAACATACTAGAAAATATTATGAAATCCCCATACAAAAGTTTTTTGTGTAAAATTAATTTAAATAGGCATTTGAAAATAAATATATATATATATTTAGAAAAATAATTTGCATATTGACAATATTCAGGAATGCTATAAAAATGAAACAAATAGTTACATTCTAATGGTTAATTAAAAGTTCAAAGTACCTATTAGTTTATTTCATAATATTATCTAGTGTGTTTGGATAGAGAGTTAAATATGTTAAAAGGTTCATTTTTAATATTGCTGCATTACAGTTAAGAATACTACTATCTTTTTTGTTCCCTTGGAAGCTAAAAATGCTCTACAAGGCAGCTAAAAATGCTTTATAGTTGTTTTTTATTCCAGCTCAAGGTCCAAGATTGCCTTGTTTTATATTAAAAAAAATATATATTTTCAAAGGGGAAAATAACTCACTTTATTCTGGCTACTGATTATCTCAAACTTGCAGGAAGTTTGTAAACCTCTTTATTTTAAATCATATTCATTCCACTGAAGGAATATGAAATGCAAACAGAATAATAAGAATAAATCAAAGATGAATTATCAATAATTTGATTTTCATTCTCCACTCTTGATCAAGTTTTTTATATTACATCAAAGTTTGTTCATATTAGCTAGCAATAATAATGCACAGTTGCTTCTTTGTTAACATACGAAGATAAATTATTCCTTTAAATACCTGGTTTTGACATATTTGTAGAAAGTGACATTGTCAATTATCATTAAAAAATACTCTCCAGTAAAAGACCAAAGTATATTTGCTATATATCCTAAATATGCTATACTGGTTGTCTAGAAGGACCTTTTCATGGGGAATCTGACTAAAATCAGTTACCCTGGCCAGGTAGGATAAGAAGATGCATTTCACAGCTGTGACAGAACCCATGCAAAGGAAGATGACATGTTCAGCACAGAGCACTTGCTAAAATAGAAGGGACCCCAGAGCTCCACCAGTGTGAGAGAAGGTTGGTGTGAAGGAGGGTAGGGACCTGTGCACCTGCAAGCTTGCAGGTTGGATGCTGCCAAGCATAACCCATGACTGTGTTTTTCCTGTCCTTAGTTTCCACTGTTCACATAAGTCTCGTTTCTTTAGGAAGAAAAAGGATTGTGGTTTTGGCTTATGTCTCATCATGCCACTTAATGATTTTTCCATGAGTCCCAGGAGACAGACTCCCTCTGCTTCTCCAAATTAGCAAGCCAGGCAGGGAGTCACAGTAAGACAACATGACAAGTAAGACAATTTCTCCCCAGGATACTATAGAAATTAATTTACTGAAGCTCAGAAGGCAGATGGTTACAGACTTTGGTATGGAGGAGAAAAATAGCTCCATTTCAGTGGTGATCCTCCTGTTACCCTTCCAGTGTGTGAGCAGGAACATATGCTGCTTTAAACCCTGCTATCTTTGGATCCATACTGTGGCTGCCTCCAAACGGAAGTCAGGAGAAAGTAGAAAATTTAAATCAATGGCAGCATTTCTGCATCTCCTCTCCCAGTGAGAAGGCATAGGGGACATGGGGCAATGAGCTTTAACACAGACTAGTTCAACAAGGGAAAGGTCAAAGTCCTGCACCTGGGAAGGAAGAACCTCATGTACCAGTACATGCTGGGGGCCACCCAGCTGGAAAGCAGCTTGGCAGAAAAGGCTCCAGGGGGCCTCCTGATGGACAACAGGTTGAACATGAGCCAGAAATGTGCCCTTGCAGCAAAGAACGTTAATGGTATCCTGGACTGCAGTAGGAACAGTGTTGCCAGCAGGTGGATGGAGGTCATCATCCCCATCTACTCAGCACTAGTGAGCCCACACCTGGAGTGCTGTGTCCAGTTCTGGGTTCTCTATTGCAAGAGAGACACAGACATACTGGAGAGAATCCAACGAAGGACCAGATAATTAGTAAGGGACTGGAGCTTCTCTCATGTGAGGAAAGGCTGATAGATCTGGGACTCTAGCCCTGAGTAGAGATGGCTCAGGAGTAGAGGGGTGTGTATGGATCTTACCAATGTAAATAAATACCTGAACAGTGGGATCAAAAAGGATGCAAGCAAGCATTTTCAGTGGTGCTCAGTGACAAGACAAGAGGCAATGGGCACAAACTGAAGCATAGGAGTTTCCATCTGAACTTAGGGAAACACTTCTTTATTGTGTGGGTGACTAAGCACTTGGACAGGTTGTCCAGGGAGTTTGCATCCCTGAATATATTGAAAAGCCATCTAGACATGGTCCTGGGCAACTGGCTGTAGGCCTTCTTGTAACCCCTGCATTCCTTTCACAGCTTCCTTACACGTCTCTCAACCCTCAGATTTGTGAGACTGCAATAAAGCCACTAGTTCTGAGAGTCTCAAGCTCTGCTCTATATCTATACTTGTAGCAGTCAATTACAAGTCACTAGAGATTTACTAGTCAATTAATTCTGCTTTTTCACAAGTAAAATCAGATAATTTGCCTAGCAACAAAATCAGAAGGATCTCATAGATCTGGGTGAAAATTCTATGTTCCCTAGATCTTTCAATCTCTGCTTTCTGGGAAGAGAGGAGCTCTGGTTACTTGTCCTCTTTAGTTTATTTAGGCTCCATATTCAAGGAGACAAGTGACTAGAAATGTCTGTGTTTTTTTTTTTTTTTTTTCTCTCTAAGCCCTTTTACAAGCATAGATTAGCAAAAGATAATGACATTTTCATTTTCAAAACATCTATAAAAATATTAAACCTCATTCAGAGAGAGAAAACTGCAGTTAGTCTCAATTTTCATAGGAATCTTTCTCATTAGTTTGTATATGAAATATTGGTGAAAGAAAAGTTTTTTCTTACATATCAAACCATGCTTTTAGGTTCCAAACATAGGTAGAAACATATTTACAAAAAATCTCTGTCTCAGAAAAGTTCAGTTATAAATATAAATACATATCTCTGTATAAAAACATGTTCACTCTTTTTTTGCAAAATAACTTCACATTGATGCACACACTACACTAGTGATTAAGTTACTGTGGATTCTTTGCAGACTTGCACACGTAATGGCAAGAATACAATTTAAGATAGATTTCTGTCTAAAGAAAGAGAGATGCCTAAGCTTCTCTTTTCTCTGATCCTAAGAGAATTTAAATCTTTCCCTCTCTTAGGAAATGCAAGACAAATACTAAATCCCTTCACTATTACAGGGATCAATAGCAAAGCCTCTAGCAGGGATAAAGAAATAGAAGCCACATGCAGTCCTGACTTGGCTCAATAGCCTGCATGATGGACTGGGTGCCAGGCCTACTGTACTGACATTGCAGGCTGAACGACCTCTGCAGCACCATCTGAAAATAGAGTACGATTGGCCCCTTCTGCTGCTCACCCAGTGGTGTCTTTCTTTAAGATAATTATTTCAGAATTAAGATGGTCAAACTCACTAACCTTCCCTCTTACAATGGCAGCCAACTTTGGGGGAAATGGCAAACTCCTCAGAGAAAGAAAAGGTAGCAATGGAAAAGAGCTAGCTTATTGGTCAATGAAGGTTACCATTTTGTTAGGACACCTAGCTCAGTCTCAGTGACTACTTAGCACAGAATTATTTTAAGCAACTTTGTGTACCAGTAGTATATTTCAGCCATATATGCACAACATAAAGATCAGATCAGTAATTAATGTAAATCAGCACTGACATTAAAGGAATAGAGTTATCCATGCAGATAGAGGTAATAATAAAAACAAACAAAACCCCACAAAACTTTCAGTCCTCTGAAAAAGTACTTAAGAAAAGATGGATCTTGATTGCACATTCTGGGAACAATGGAAAAGATTATTCATATTTACATAATTTCATGTCTTATATGGATTTTAATCTTAAGTGTAACTGTGATTATGGATGTAATTTTCTTTCAATACACATCAATATTAATACCGTAGATATAGAGATCACACATTGAGAGCATAATTTGCCCCTTAAATTTTCAAATCCTATTACAATGTTTGTCTAAAGGCTGAATTAACATAGAGTTGGTACTTGCTAGCTCATCATAATTTTATCAGTGCATGTACTTGAACTATGAGCATGCTAATGACTCACACAGCAGGCACTACATGTTATAATGGAGTCCAATTACTTCTGACTATTCAAATATGTTTCAAATTTCAAAGACAGTTCCCATCTGACTACTTTTTCAAGAAAATGCCAATTTACTACATCTTCATCTACTGAAAAAGGAAGGTTATTAAAATGCTTACTAGTACACCATATTTTCTCATTTTATTTGTACCTAATTGGACCATACTAATCTTTTTTTCTCATTATCTAACTCTTTCTAAATAAATTTCTTATGGAAAGGGATCCAGAACACCCATTGTTTATTTTGATAATGAATTCCACATTTTCACCTTTGCTCCATAGTCAATCTCATAAAGGATTAAAAGAGACATTTCTCTATCAAGATACTTTTCTGAACAGATTCAGGCTATTTTTTAGCACTGACTTATATGTGGTTCTTCCTTAAATTAAGATATCACAAATTTGCCTTCATTTATTTACATGTTTCAAGAAGTTATCTGTCCATCATGTTTACTAGAGCATGTAACAAATCTGATACCTGTTTTGTGACATTATCAGATGGCTCAGGAACTGACAGAGTCTTTTAAATACTCATCCAGTCTGCAGATTTAAATTGGCAAGTGTAATCCAAACCTTCAGCTACCAAATTAATGATCAGCTATGTCTAGGAATGAAAAATTATAGGGGCTTTTGTGATAAAGGTGAGGACAGAGAAGATACAAAAAGTTTAATTCTAATAACATTCTTTCATCTTGAAGAAACATGCTATAAATGAAATATCAAGGACAAAATTAGCCCAACATACTTAGAGTTTCACAACAATCATTTTAATGAAAAATTTCTTAATCAGTACATGGAGTTACATTTCTGAAATTCATATTCAGTGTAAAGAAATTAATTAATGAAAATAGACCTTATTTACATACACTACTTGAGAACAGCTAAGCATGTAACCCTTTATTTCCTTATTCATACTAGTAATAAAGTTCTGAAATCAGTTGTAAAACAGAAGCTCTTCAGTATAGCAGAGATCTATCTTGCATGATTATATCTTGCATGGTGTTGAATGTTTCTAAAATCTCATTTGTAATAAGCTTGACTTCCTTTGGAAGTCATTAACTTTATTTACTATGTTCCACATATCAGTGAGTGATGTTTAATTCCTTAATAATTCTGATACTCTATTCACCTGAGTAAGGATTACTATTATAGTTCACTTCCTTGGCTCTATAAGCCTTCTATAGACTTGGCTAGTGATTTAGGACTATACTAATCACATCTCAGATGAATCTGAAGCAAGTTTTTGTAAGCCAGTACTTAAAAATTCATCATCCTTTTGTAATGGTTCCATTCTTCTCATGCAGATTGCTCAGAGTTTTGTTTCTTCACCTCCTCATACTAAAATGGTCGCTAACTGAACAGTCTTCTGATACAATGATGATGGGACCAATAAAAGTACAAAATATTGCTCACTGAACAAAATACTAAAGATGTTCTTTTGTACAAGATCCATTCAATATCACTGTAATTTGGAAAAAAAAAAATATCACCTAGCACTGTCAATAATGCAAAAATCTTGGGAGACAGGGCAGAGGTAGTCCTGATGCTGGGCAAACACAGCCATGACAATACATAACTGCATATGAGCAACCGATCACAGTCCCTGGACTGAAATTTACTCTAGCCTGGGTCCAGTAGCAGTATCTTCACTACGTTAACTGTACATCATGCTACATATTGAACTAATGGTAGTTTAGCTGTATTTTTAAAAAGCTCGATGGTGCAGCACAGAGATGCTCTTAGATACTGTAATCCATTTCAATAAACTCAGATGTTTCTAAGCCCCTTTAACTGTCAAGGTTATACAAGCATCTAGGCATGCATACATAGGACACAGCCACTTGATTCACTTAAAAAATCGTGACGTGGTTACTCAAACTTTTGTGTTGCTATGCTTATTTGCACCACATGATGATCAAACCCAAAAGACTCAGATCTCCTCCAAATTCAGTCTGGATGTGCAAATACCCTTAACTCTCATTTAAGTATTCTCCAATTAACAACTCATTACTAAGCCAGATGGATCTGCATTGGTTGCTAACTCCCATCTGCTGGAAAGGCTCTTTTGCATCAAATGTGCCACAGTAATACAGCTATGAGGTTCATATCTTTGTCAGAGTGTGATTGGCATACAGACAAATTATTCTGAAATATATTCTGAGGGAATATATTTCTTCCCTCACTTTTTATCTTGACATGTTTGAGATAAGAAATTCTGAACATTATCCTGGAGTATTTTAGACTTGTGTATAAAAAAGTTACATGACAATGACATCTAGATTGTGAAGTCAATCATTTCAAAATTAAGAAACATCAAGATTAGGATCAGTTTTACAATTTTATTTCATTTTCCATTTTCTGACATTTTTACGTCATCTTTGACTATTTGTATACTACTTTTGGGTTTTTTTTTCCTCTAAATGAAAGGTGTTCTTGGCTCAGTGTAGGCTGAGGACCACACTGTACTCTGACAGAGCTGAAACCCTCCTCAGCTTCATCCCTGCTACCTTCCACTCCAAGCTCTTCTGTGTCCTTGTAATCTTGGTCAGCCTCATAAGTACGATTTCTGTTCCTGCCAAGAACACTCTGCTTCTTCTTTTTCAGAGAAGAAATTAGAAATCCAGACAAAAGCCTGCATCTATTATCACGATATACACGTATTTTTTGAACCTGAACACAAACCTATGCTTAGCTCTAAATTTGCTGTATATCTAACAGCAGCAAAAGGCATACCCATACTTAGATGACCTTGTAAGTGCTCAATTATCGCAGAAGAGAAGATATGAGTGAGTGTGGCTGAGCACAGCAGCAGCCCCAGTTGCATGTGGCATGTCTTTGTCAGGCCCTCCAAACCTCCTCCTGCCAGCCATTGCCAGGGCAGCAGTGTGGCTGAATATAAGCCACCAAACTGGATGGAGGATGTTATGCTCTAAATCTTATGTCTGCTTCCTCCTCCTTGGTACTGACAGGGATCAAGTTGGGATGGATTTCCCATGGGAGGAGTCAGAAGCCAGGATGACACTGGTCCATGCAGGGTTCTGCCATCACCCTCCCATCCCTGTGCACAGTGGGCAAAGTCAGGGAGTGAGGCCAGAGCCAGGGGTCATCTCTGGGGTCCCTCCAGGAGCCAGGGATGGAGGTGAGGTGTTGGCATAGGCCTGTGTCCCACTGGGGCCAGGGCTGGGCACAGGCTACTGATGAGACAGTGGATCCTGGGCCCTGGGCAGGGGGACTGTGAGGGTAGGGCAGGGTTGCCTGCAACCCCTGAGCCCTCTCTGCTCCCAGGGAAGGGAGGGTGAAAGCTGCCCCACAGCCCCCCTGCACCCCCAGGGCCATTTGTGGGGCAGGAACTGCCTGAGGCTGTCAGCCCCTTCCCCTGGGGCACTGGCAGAGCTGGAGCTCAGACAGGCTGGGCAATGGGCACTTGGCCACGGGGCGACTGGTGACCCCAGCTCAGCCCCACTCAGGACAAGGGCAGCCCAGACACCCCCAGGAAACGGCACAGCCTGACCCCAGCAATGACAAGTATAACCACACTTACAGTACCATCTACATGTGTTTTAACTTTGAGATATTACTAGGGTAATAGGGGCAAACCAGACATTTCTCTGTATCCATGTTTTGTGGATATGTTGTAAGCATGCATCCTTTGGGGGTGCTGCATATCCATGCTACATAACACATATGGATGGATCCACAGACTCCACTATTCATGCTTTGTTTGCTCATTTATATATATGTCTGAAGCAAAGATAAAAGTCTTTTGGCAGTGATGACATGGTGGATTATTTGGGGCTTTTTATGGTTTGAGGAGTAGACCGATCAAAGACACTTAAATATTTATTTACGAGGTATTAAATTAAACCAGATATATTTCACTCAAAGCACAGAAGCTGAACAATGTTTTTGGCAGTGAGAAAATCGCAGCTAGTTTCTTTTCTTACAGTAAAAGCACAGCAAAAAGGACAATGACTTCTGAAACCTGAAAGTGAAGGGTACATGAATTCGGTACATTCAATTAAAAGTTTGTGATACCCACATGCTTTCTTTAATAATTAGAGAAGAGTATCATATGAGGTATATGTTGGTTTGGGTTTTTTTGTTATTTAGTGGTCCTGTTGTTTTGGAGGACAGTAAGTTTGGTTAGATACATATTGTTGTATAGAAATCAAAAGAAGTTGATAAATGGGAAGCATGAGAGTAGATGTATCACAGAGTGGAGCATATGCCCTCTCTATATAGTTCCGGTATTCCTGTTAGCATGCTTTGTTCAATGTCTCAGAAAGGAGCCATTAAAATTACTAGGGAAGTGGGATGATCACTATTTATGAGGTAAATTTCTGAATAAATATTTTAGCTGAGAGGTAAAAGAAATTATAGTATCTGCTAATATTAAAGGGACTTTAATACTAATATGAAAACTAATCACTTCAGTAAAAATAATCATAATAAAATGGAAATATCTTTATATAATAAGCAATTAAAGAATGTAAAGAAAAACTGAAACAAAAAGCCAAACCTCCCAACAAACAAAAAAAAAATAACCCCCCACTATGAAAACTGGAAAATGTCCTATGGAATGCATCTTTTTCCCCCTTTCACTATCATTAAATGCTGTGAACTTCCATTGCAAAGGTTCTGCTTGTTGCTGACTTTGAATCTCTAGCTCCTTATGGCAAGTGGCACAGGAGCACTGCTGAAGCTTCAGGTTGGTCTGCTGCCAAGGTCAAGGTCTGTTGAAGCAGAAGGGGAACCAAATTACACATTGGACTCTATACACAGCTACTCAGGATAACGAAGGCCTTTACCAAGAGAAAAGAAAGACCCTGGTAGCAAGCCCGGGACTGAAGCCCTCCCTGCACTTACTTACAAGGGATCAGACCCTTTCAGATCCCGCACTATATTGCCAGACCTGAGAATTAGGTTCTGTTAGTCCCACATTTAGTTTGAAAGGTTAATTATAATTTGATTAGACTGTTTAAGGTCTAAATGGCTGATTTGACTGATGAATGAGGATATATTTCTAAAATTAGCTAAGAAAAAATACCCAGAGCAACAGTTCCTTAGTTACATGCATATTATACTGATTAAAATTCTACTCTGTGAAAGATGAAATCCTAGCATACTTAGATCTGTTTTGTTATTTCTGACAGTACAGAAGGATTGTGTCTGCCCTTCTCATTGTCCATGTTGAATATAAGCAATGTAATCTCTACAGGAGAAATGAGATGTGATAATTTCCATATTAGATGTGAGTATTAATTCTCTGAAATGTGATTTCAAAGCTATTTCCCATGTAAGTAACTGACTGCATAATTAAAGTATTCCAAATAAACTTCATATTTTAAAATAACGAATTAGTATACACTTCATTTACTGGCTTGCTACTGAGAAGAATTTTTTTTTAAAAACCAAGCTATTTCAGTTATTTCAATTACTTTCTCTAGCTTGTATTTTCAGTAGTCTATCAAAAGCAGATTAAACCAGTGGAGAGTCTACTCTCTGACTTCAGCTTTTTTATATGTAGAGAAAAGCATTTGCTTGTTTACATTGTGTAAAAAAAATAAATGAGAGCAAGGAAATACTTGTCGCTGTAAACCTCTGTATCTACTTTCATTTATAGTGTGCTGAAGTTAACAGCAGCACTGATGTTTAAAATATTTTCTCTAGGGATGTCAAAGAACTATGTGCATTAAACAGACATGATACAAATTTAATAAGCATCACAGTGGTAGAAAAGACCTATCTCCATGCTGTGTCTCTGAAGTTAAAAAAAAAAATTAACACTATTCAAATCTAATTTACAAATCTAACTGAGATGGGAAGAGAAAACAAGCCTAACTGCACATGCACAGGATTAAGCATGACACTATTGCCAGCTACTGATTGATTAGCATTAGCCTTTGTAACTGTATTAAGCAAGTATTAATTTAATACTTCAATAATTTCATCATCCTCTGCCATTCCTTCTCCCATCTCATCCTCAAGAGCTCTAATTTCCTCCCTGATTAATTCTTTGCTTTAATAATAATGAAAAATCTTTTGAGTTACTGTTTCCATTTCTATCTAAAACAATTCACATTCCTCCTTTTACTTAATTCATATACTCCTTGATTATGTTCTTAAGCACCTTCTAATTCTTAACCATGCTTACTTTCTGTTTCAAAGTTGACATTAATTACTTTTTTTTCAGATCTATTCCTTATTTTTATAAATTATAAGTTCTCAGTGAGGATTTCTACTTTTACTTCTCAAGCATCTCCATTTATAAAGGAAATTTATATACGTATTACTGACATAAAAAGATAAACAGACACACATTTGGCTCTGATTTATATTAAGGGGATAAGATGTTACCATACGGTATTGCAAAAATATCAGCTGGTCTTTTACTTTTTAAAGACATTTAAAAATCCAGTTCTGTGTTTTTAATTTGGCTAGTAAAAACTTCAGGCTAAAAGCTATTCAAGTATAAATTTATATTTTGAGGCATCCATCTGAACAAATGTGTTGAGTTTTGGTTCTTTTATTCATTTTATACAGTAAGGGTTATATTGCATCAGAGTACAAGAGTTGTTTTTTTTCTAGTTTTGTTTGCTCCTGTCCTAAAAGGTTGTTTTAAATAAAAATTAAATTCATGAAGTTATGATTTCAATGAAAAAGCAGTGACTGGCACCTTTTTATCATTAAAAACATTTTGCTGCTACCTTTGATATCCCTACATCTAAATTCTTTAAACAATTATAAAGTGTAATACTAGAAAGGTAGTAAAGGCCAGACAGATGAAAACATTAATGCAGAACTCATCTCACTACATGCATTTAAAACAATAAAGCAAACATTATACAATTGTTGAAATAGATCTTTCTCCTCAGGCAGAAAGAGACATTTTTCTGTATCAAATATTTATAATATTTGATGATGTCATTACAGTTCTTCTGGGCAATTGTGAGAGGTACTTGGAAGAAAAGGAATAAAAGATCAATGATTTTTTTTCTTTGGGCTTGGACCCTGTTTACAACTCTGGCTCTGCAATTTTTCTTAGCATACTGGGTAGTACAGATACATTAATTGTTTTGAACTACTTGAAGTAGAAACATTGTAGAATGAGACTACTTATTTGCTATGATGTGTTTTTTCATATTTTGTCTCTGGGTAAAATATTTGAGAATGCTTTGTGTATACTTTGATACTTCTATTAATAGCAATTATGCTTTTGCTTACTCTAAACTTGTGATGTCTTTTTTTTCCTTCATTTTCCTGTTTTTTACATGGCAAGTTCACCTCTCATCCACACAAGATAGAAACCAGCTTTGTATAGATTTGTGATTCCTTATTCTAAATCAAGCTCTGATTTAAAATTTTGTCATTATTGGCACATTTATAACAGTACTTATCCATCTGTGTTCTCTGACTCTAAGAAGAGACTTACATTTTTGTTTTCAGATGGAACACCTAAAGGGTTTCCTTCCTCTGTCTGTCTGCATACTCTCATAAAACGTAGAGAAAATAAGTTATCTTCAAGATTCCTAGCCCTCAGATGTACCTGAAAGAAGCTGATCAGGAAGCTACTAGGAGGTGAATCAGGACAGTGGAGGAGACACAAATAGTGTGACCACATGGGCTTCATTCCCTAAAAATATAAAAAGGAACAGCAGTGAGAGAAGGAAAAAACCTACATATCTGATACCTCAAGTGTTTTGATTATAGTACGTTGAGCTTAATTTCAATATGAATGAAGTAATAATTCTCACATGTAAGACTGTATATCAGATATTTTCAGCTTTTCATTTTTTAAAGTAACTACTAAAAGACTGGCAGAGATCGCATCTTTTTGTAGTTTTTATTTTCCAGAAGTCCAGACAAAGAATACATTTTGAACACCTTTTGTCCACCTGTAAATGCAGAATTGTTTCCAAAATATTCTATTCCATTTGCAAAGATATGAAACTTAATCTGACACCAGAATCAGAGAATAAGGTAGATGATTATAAACAAGCAATCATTATGACATATGTTTTAGTTTTTGAAATATCATCCAAGTACTGTTATTGGTAAACATAGCTGAAAAATAATGTATTACACTGTGATGAATTAAATGACCATTGCTTTTCTCAGAAAGATAGATTACTTTAGAGCAGTCACAAGTCCTAGAAGATGAAATTACTATAAATCGTGGTGTGTATTATAGTGGTCAGTATCCAACGGAACTATTAGTAGGTATAAATCATCCAACACAATTATCAATAACTACTAATCGGAACAGTAATTTTTTCTTACAGTTACTGTTTTTGAAACCACACTGTAGTGCTCAAACTCAAAGTTCAAGTAAGAATTTTACATAAAATGCCTCAGAAAGATGAGTACAGCCATATTAATAAACTGACCTCTCTGTTTTCACTCTTCACCATGGCTGCAGGAGTGGTTATACCTCTGTCTTCTTTTTTACCTACCTGAATGTAGAACACATTGGAAGTATTCTTCCAATTTATATGAGGACGTGGATGACATTCTCCAGGCACAAAATTCTTTACTTTATCTGATGAAACTTTAGATACATTGCTCATCCTTCCAGGAAAAAGTGTCTAATGGCAATGCAGTTTAACATACAATAAGCATAGCATGCATTTAATTTTGATTTAACAATTGGGAAATACTATTTTCAGTTAAAAATAAATTCAAAACAATTTATAAGCATGTTAGGTTTCTTCAAGTAATTTCTCACAAAAAAAAAGATTTTGATGTTCTCCTCTTACACCTTGGCAGAAAAAAACCTTACATTTTTAGGATCTAAGAAGCTGAAAATCTAAGTTAGCCTATTTTCGCTAGAGGTTATTTTATCTTTCCAGAAGTCCTACTGCTCAGTGGTCTTACCAAGCTTAACCAAGTAGAAATTTGTCTTCTGTCTCAGGCTGCCTTGTCCAATCCTTAAAACAAACCTTCAAAGAACCCAAGGGAAAATGTTTTGGTGACAGACTCATTCAGTCTTACTTATCAGGTTCATAACTGATCTGAGACTGAACTTGTCAGCTGGGGTAACATGCTGGAGTTTGCATCCCTTCTGTCAACCATTTTAATCTGCATCAGAATATCCCTTAAACTGATCTTCTGCAGTCTCACCCTTCCTCTTTGACTTTGGCATGTGTTCTTATTCCTCTTATCCCCTGTTGCATGATGGTGTTCCCATCATCATCTACAATACAACTACAACATGCCTTTCAGTAAAGATCTTTTATACAAACTAATAAGATTTCAAGTGAGGTTTTACATTTCTAGAATTACTTATGAGAGGGGAGTTTTCAGGAAGAATAGTTTACTTCTGTTTCAGGTGTGTCAGGAATGCCCCTGCAATACTTAAATACCACTAAGGCTAGCAGTTTTCATTTCTATATATTTGCCCCCTTCTTTACTAAGAAAAGGAGGGAGAAATAAGTTTACTGATAGTTATTATGTTTTTTAAGAGGACAGTATGCTAGCCTTCCTGTTTTACCAGTTCTTGTTTTACCTTGAGTTTGTCTAAGCTACATTGATACATTTTAAGGTGAAGATAACTTCCTTAAAAAACAATAGCATAGTGTGCTTCTATTAATAGAATAATTATAATGCTATCCTTTTGTTACAGCTGCAAGGGCAAGTTAATGACACATGTAAAACTAAAAAGTGACCTTTTCAACTTCACCTTGCCAGGATATGCACTCTGGAATAATTACTTCCTTTGTGCTTTAAAGCCTGAATGCTGGGTGCCCTTTCACCACCACTTCAAGGCTATGTTTCTACTGTCAGGCAAGGTAAGAAACACCAAAGCTATTTCATTGAGCTCTACATATCAAAACATCCTCTAGTACCTGAGTTAGCTCGTTTATCATTGGCTTGGGGTTCTTCATCTTGTTACAGAGCCAGCATTATAGCCAAATCCCTAGTCCCAACTTCAGGGAAGCATATCACTTTTTTTTTTTTGTAAGAACAGTAACAAATGTATCTTTCTATATATAAACGACTATTATATCCCATTGACTGTTTTCTGGGAACCTTAAATGCATCACTTTATATGTACAGTATAATTTGGTAATTTACTTCAATTAGAAAATTTAATAAAATATTCATGGAAGTGGCCTCTTGTTGAGATAGACCATCCGTTTACTTAAAGATAGGGCTGCAGCATTCACAGGTATAATCCATTAGGCAAGCTAATTGACATTTTGACCAACAGATTTTTCATGACCTCTCCCCATGAATCTTAACAAAGGCTACTGGTCAAAGTATTAATTCTCACACCCACTGGGTGACAACTACAAGTAAATTAAATGTATTCTTAATAGAACACTCTTTCTAAGTGACTGTATCTCAACAAGAAGACACTTCAATGAATATTTATTTAGCACTGCCTTTAATGGAACCTAATACTGAGGGACACTTATATTACAAAGAAGTCAAGCCCTATTAATTATCCAAAATCATCACTTATAATAGGTTGCTAGGAAAAATAATTTTTCCTACGGTTTACCAGATTTTCATCTACCACCTGATGATTTATTGCTATTAGTAAAATGAACTAAATGACAATTTTTGTGGTACAAATATAAATTACACATATGGCAAATTTCTTATCTGAAATTAGATCTTGATTCAGCAAACTTTTCCTCCTGTGCTTATCTTTAGGAATATGCAGCCTCTGAAACACCTTATATGAAAATAGAATAATGTCTGTACAGGTGTATGATTGATCAGGAACTTGAATTAGAAAGTACAAAATCTTACTGATTTACTTTGGCTGCACTTTCCTAGAAACTATAAAACAATCCATATATTCAATTAGAGGGACAGTCACCAACATTTAATAGAGTAGATAATCTTAAAAGATAAATTCTGTCAATCTGAACTGGTTCTAGTACTTGGCTTTCTTTGACAAGAATATAAAGTTACCATTATTTCTGCACATATCTGGAAAAGAGATTGCTGAAATTGTAATGGCATCTTTTCCTTATTGTTACAGATGCCTTCTATGTCCAATCACTCCCTTCATCAAATGCTAAGAGGGAAGCTGGATATTTCTCCAGGGAATATTTTACAGGAAACTATTGAGTTAAATACAAAACTAAAGATTAACTAAAGATATTTTCCCATGAAGTTGGGGGGGGGGGGTGGGGGTGGGGGTGTTGTTTTTGTTGGGTTTGTTGGTTTCTTTTTTTTTGTGTGTGTGGTTTTGTTGGGCTTTTTTTTGTTGTTTTTAAATTGGATAGAAGTAAGAGCAATTGTAAAATAAATAGTCTTTCTTAATCTTAAAAAATGGGGGGTTGTGCAGTTCTTCAACACTCAGCATCATTGTCTGTTTGAAATTATGCTGAAAGTATACAGTTCCTTGAATTTATACTGCCTACTGAAACAGTACTACTGCCAGTGCATGCTTTAGCAAGACTATCAGAATATGTCCTGCACAGCATTTTATTTCCCCAGTTACTGACAGCACTTCCACTGGAGACCCATTTCTTGTCTATTTAGATAAGATAATGGGGGGGCAGGTGTCATTCAAGAAGGGTTTATTTTCCAGAAGCAGAAAGAATATATATGTATGTTATATGCATGGAACAAAACCTTTCTGTATGTTCATTTACATGGACCATCAACTATTGAACTACTAATACTGCTCCATATTAAGAATACAAAACTTTTCATTTTGATCTCATTTTATTAAGGAAGCCTTAAAAACAAACATGAAGAGATCAGCAACTTTAATTTCACTTATATAATGAGATTCTCAAGAATGTGGTAGAAGCATATATTGGAAACACTCCAGCTCCATTTCCCATGTTACTAAGTGGGAAGGGAAAAGGGAATGCAGCTCTGAAGGAAGACAGTTCACAGCTGGGAAAGGAAGAAGAACCCTGAATTGGAGGAATAACTAACTAGAGAAGAAAGAGGATGCTGGGGTGCAACAGAAAAGGTTTGAGGGCTCTACACAGAAAAGTAGACATACCTGAAGGAAAAAAAAATGAACTCCAACTGATACTAAAAATAATGCAATGATCTAATAGGATTTGTCTAAAAAGCAACATTTCAGGATGACAGGAACAAAAAACAAAATTGACCCAGTTAATTGTGTTTTCCAAAGCTTATAAAGATTTTAGGTGTCTATCAAAAATTTGGGGGTTGGAAAGGAAAGGAGTTGCACTGTTTTCCAGTACCCCGGCGTGTTGAAAAGAAACTATAGTCTAGTCATGGAAAAAAAAAGTCTGAAAACTTTAAAAAATAATAAATAAATTTAAAAAAAAGTTAATAATTTGTATGCAAAAATGCAGTCCTAGAATCCTTAATAGCATCTTCTCCAAAGAGAATGCCAAGATAATGGTGCTCTGACAGTCTTTTTGCAAACCAGGTGGGTGCTAATTCACTCACATGCACCAGGCGTGAAACACAGTTGTCAGATGGCAGTGATGAAAGAGTAATTTTTGCCTGGCTGCTCTGTGGCTTTCAAAACTACACACTCAACCGCAAATATTGATTATAAAGCATGTCTTTGGGTCAGTCACTTAAATTTAAAAGATGTTTCAGTCTTTGTATTACATTACACTAAAGATCCAGAGACAAGTTTTCATGTGTTTGAAGCCATCTATGGGTCCTTCTAGCCCGATCACATGAGCAAATTATTTTTGCAATGAAACATATTAAGAATTTCACATCTAGACTTGACAGATAAAGAAAAACAATAACTTTTCTGATCTTAAGCTGCAAAAATTGTTAGATGTGCAAGCTACTGCTCACTATTAAATTCAGCTACAATACTTCTGAAGATGCAATTAATATTTTCAAAGATGTCTTGATAATAAAGCAAAGGTTATATACAGTAGTGGTAAATTTTAAATAATTTAAAATTATGAAGATATATAATCTAAACTTTGTTGTCAAGGAGAGTATTAGAGGTAATGCTGTAGAGGAAGGGAAAAACAGAATTTCCAAATTTCAGAAAATTTCAAATCACCTATTTCCCAGTCTCATCTTAAAGCTAAAATAAACAGCCAGATCCAAGAAGAGACCATGTTAGAGAAGGAAATCTGGTCAAAGAATTAATTTAAGATGTAGGACATAACACATAAAAGAATTTTCAGAACTATCTTCAGAATCAGTCTGGTTGAACTGGATCACATCAGAACAGTTTTGTTCAGTCCACTAACTACAAACAGTATGTAGAGTACAACACAGATCAAGTATTTAGTTTCGGGTTTGTTAGTGGAAAATCAAAAAGTGGTAAAAGCTTAGCTTGTCCGATAAAAAAATCCTATTTTCTGTGATGTTTGTTCATCTAAAAAATAATTTTGATGGAAAATTTGCATTAAAAGTTCAATTTGGGGTGTTCTATATTTCAAAGGAAAATGCTTCTTATGACAGAAGAAAAAAATAAGGTGTTTGTATTTTTATAAAGTGTAAATTGTTTGATTAGTTTCAGCTGAGCTGCAGCTGTTTCCAAAATTTTCATAGATTTTCATATAATTTTCAAAAAGTTGAAAATAATTGAAAATCAGAAAAATTTTTAGGAGAAATATCTCTCAATACACCGGCATCCCAAAGGCATTTTGACTAAAGTAGTTAGTCCTTTCCAAGCTTAATGAAATACAGTATACATTTTGTCAATTTGTGAGGCATTTAACTGTTCCATTTTCCCATTTACTGAAGATATTTCGTGGAGCTCTTCACCTCTTATTGTTGAGACTCTGACACTATTAAGTTTCAAATGGTGTCTAAATTCTCCTTGAACAATATTACTGATGTAATTCTCTATTCAGCACTGCTATTGACAGCTGGCTCAAATAGCAGTCTCCTTTAAAGTATCTCAAAGAGAGAAGTATCAACAAAGCACAGTCCAAAGTACTTTTCCTTATCTTTTGGTTTTTGTGTGAAGAATGATTTGCTGCTTATCATATGGATATATAAGTCAAATTGTTAGAACTCATCTATGAGACAAAGAAATAGAAGAACTAGATTCTGAGGTCAGCAGGAGAGCACCTGAAGAGCAGCACAAAGGAATTCCAGCCAGAGTCAGCATCATCCCAGGCCCAATTTAAATGCTTCAATGCAAATGCACATAGCATGGGAAATAAACAAGAGGAGTTAGACACATGCACATGTTTGCAGGACTACGATCTTATTGGCATCATGGAGACATGGTGGGATCACTCCTATGACTGGAGTGTTGGAATGGAGGACACAGGCTCTTCAGGAAGGACAGGCAGGGGAAATGAGGAGTGGGTGTTGCTGTCTATGTCAGTGACCAGCTGGAGTTCATGAAGGTCTGCCTGGGGATGGATGAGTAGCTAACCAAGACCTTACGGGTCAGGATTAAAGGGAAGGCAGGGACAGGAGACATTATAGTGGGGGTCTGCTACAGGCCAACCAACAAGGAAGGCCAAGCAGATGAGTCCCTCTGTGGATAGATAGGAGCAGTGTCATGTTTACAAGCCCAGGTCCTCACGGGGGACTTCAACCACCCTGATAATGTTGGAGGGACAACACTGCAATGCATAAGGAATCCAGGAGGGTCCTGAATGAACTGGTGATAACTTCCTTCTCCAGGTGATAAAGGAGCCAACAAGGACAGGTTCTATGATGGACCCTGTGCTTACCAGCAAGAAGGGGTTGGTGGGGAGTATGAAGATCAAGTGCAACAAGAAAAGATTTTACAGGTACATCTGTGATAAAAGGAAAACTAGGGAAAATGTGGGCTCTCTCCAGAAAGAAAAGGGAGACTTTGTCACCTGGGATATGGAGAAGGCTGAGGTACTCAATGACTTTTTTGCCTCAGTCTTCACTGGCAAGTACTCCAGTCACATTGTCCAAGATGCAGAAGGAAGAGGTGGGGACTGAGAGAATGAAGAAGCACCCACTGTAGGAGATCAATTTCAAGAACATCTGAGGAATCAGAAGGTTCACAAGTCCATGGGACCTGATGAGATACATCCGTGGGTCCTGAGGGAACTGGCAGATAAATATGATGGATAGTGGTTTAGCAAATTCAAGAAGTTGTGGCAGTCCAAAAAAGATGTCACTGACTGGAAAATGGGAAACATAACCCCCCATTTTTAAAAAAGGAAATAAAGACCTGGGGAACTACAGGCCAATCAGTCTCACCTCTGTGCTTGCCAAGATCATCCTGAAATCTATGATAGTGCACATGGAAAATAAAGAGGTAATTAGTGACAGACAACAAGGCTTCACTAAGGGCAAATCATGCCTGACAAATTTGGTGGCCTTCTCTGATGGGGTTACAGCACTGGTGGATAAGCGAAGAGCAACTGATGTCATCTACCTGGACTTATGCAAAGCATTTGACATTGTCTCACGTGACATGTTTATCTATAAATTGGAGATCCATGGGTTTGCTGGATGGACCACTCAGTGCATAAGGAATTGGCTGGATAGTCACACTCAAAGAGTCATAGTCAACAACTTGGCATGCAGTTGGAGAGCAGGGATGAGTGGCATTCCTCAGGGGTATCAGTATTAGGACCAGCATTGTTTAACATCTTTGTTGGTGACATAGACAGTGGGAATGAGTGCATGCTCAGCAAGTTTGCCGACGACACCAAGCTGTGTGGTGCGGTCAACACGCTGGAGGGCAGGGATGCCATCCAGAGGGACCTGGACAGGCTAGAGAGGTGGGCTCATGCAAACCTCATGAAGTTCAACAAGGTCAAGTGCAAGGTCCTGCACGTGGGTCAAAGCAATCTCAAGCACAAACACAGGCTGCACAATGAGTGGATTGAGAGCAGTTCTGCAGAGAAGGACTTGGGGGTACTGGTGCATGAAAAACTGACTATGAGCCAGAAATGTGCACTCACAGACCAGAAAGCCAACTGTATCCTGGTCAGTATTAAGAAAAGCATGGCCACCTTGTCAAGGGAGG
Organism: Tyto alba; assembly: GCF_018691265.1. Lineage (NCBI taxonomy): Eukaryota > Metazoa > Chordata > Aves > Strigiformes > Tytonidae > Tyto > Tyto alba. The sequence continues at coordinate 33,658,183 of NW_024881276.1, read as the reverse complement.
TGATTCTCTCCCTCTACCCTGATCTTGTGAGTCCCCTTCTGCATTACTGTGTCTAGCTCTGAGTCCCCCAACATAAGAAGGAGATGCACCTGCTCAAGGGCCACAAAGATAATCAGGGGGATGGAGCACCTCCCATGTGACGACAGTCTGAGAGAGTTGGGGTTTTTCAGCCCAGAGAAGAGAAGGCTCTGGGGAGACCTTATAGCAGCCTCCTGGTACTTTAAGGGTGTCTACAGGAAAGGTGGGGAGGGACTCTGTCACCTCCTGCCACCTAATTGCCCAGCCCTCAGTTTCTGACTGTGTCCTGTAGAAGAATTAGTCTTAGGTGGAGGCTGTAATCGCTGCACTGGTCAGCAATGTGTCCTAGCAGCACTTGCCTAAACAATTTCAAAACAGTTTTGTGACCCAAAGTCTGTGTTACAATTTTAGGGGACTTTATTTCCCTGCTCAAAATTTCAAAGAGGCAGTATCATTAATGTATAGAAAAATATTCTTTATTTGGGACTAGTTATAGATTAAATCTGTAATTTCAAACATACATTGAAGTCACAACTGTAATACTTCAGCTATGAAATGAAAGTGTTAGTTAACAGATGTGCTAGCTGGTGGAGTAGCTAGGCATACTTGTGTACCTCGAATTGGACGGGAAAAGAAGATAATGTATGTATCATTCACAGTAAAATGAACATAGATGAAAATCTGTCAAGAGACAAACTTTAGACTTCAGTTAGCTCTGATCGCATGTCAAGTCAGTTGTATATTAATTAATCTAAATTAGTCACAAGATCTTGTCTTCCTCTCTGCTTTTTTCATTTTAGTTTTATGAGAATACTGCTTCACAGTTACTTGTAAGAAATTTTACTTGCTGTTCTTTCACTGTGCAATGTTATGAAGGCACAGTTCGTAACAGGATCTTCCATATGCTACTGTACTAGAATGACTGGAATTTATAATGTCAACACATAGATATTGCAGTAAAATGAATATTTAATTAGGACATATATGTCTAATTAGGAATGCAAGATTAAAGTATTCAACTGAGACTATTTCCTTTAAAACAAACAGGGAATATTCTCTCAATTGAATGAAAAGGGAGTTTTTACAAATTTTTCACTTCAGAAGAATGTCTTTCTTTTCCTAATATTTTCATATAGTTGGTATTTTAGGGCTTTGAAAATGTTAGGATGTTTGGAGAAAAGTTTACCATCATAATTATAGTTTTTAAAATTCAAAAGTTAGGTTTAATTTAGGATTAAATTTCAAAATGTAGGCCAATTTTCAGATTTTAATAGAATATTTCTGAAACATTACAAAATATTTTCTTACAAAGAATGCAAAATATTCTTCTAAATATATAATATTCTTGATCATTTCCATATTAAAAAAAGGGCATTTGAGAACATTTTCTAAGAATCAAATATTTTCCCTTTTAGTACATGCAAAGCATATGCATAGTAGCCCCTATTGATATTTGTGTAAATATATCAGCAATCAAGAATATTGATTTTTAAATTTCCTTTTCTTTAGATTTATCGTTTGCTTTACTAGAATTTTCCATGAAAGTACAGTGAAGTCTGTCAAAAATGTCTGAGACATTCTGAAGATTATTTTTTATGAAACTTTCATCATAATGCATGCTTAACATATATTCCAAATAGATTTATAGCATATACCACTTCTATTCTAAAAGTCCAGTATAGCTCTGTAGCCAAAAATACATTTAAAAAACAAAATTAATGATTATGTGTGAATGTTGAAAGAGGCTTTCAGAAAAATTTACTTTTTTTAAAAAAAGCACTTACTGTTTTAATAAGAAAAAAGATTTTAAATATGACAACTTTTAGAAAGTATACTTGTTATTTACTTGGAAGATACGTGTGCTCTAAATACTGTAGATAAAATTCTATTTTATGATTTTGCACAATCATCCTTTTGAAATATGGAGTTTTGTAGTGTCCTAGGTTTTTTTCACATTATTCCCTCCTAAGATTCCATTCTTCTGGAACTCTTCTTCTGCTATATTGAATTTGCCTTCTTTTAATGTATAATCTATTCCTATTGAGTGACAAGTCTGGAAATAGAATGCACATAGAAACACTCATATTGAAGCATATTGAAAAAAGCTCTGAAACAACAACAAAACTATATAGCAAGAAATGTCCAAAACTTTGCCATATAATTGGAAGAGCTTTTAACCACCAATAGTGAGAAATTATCATTACTGTAAATTAGGAGCAAGTTATCTGTCCAGGATCACATGCAGGGTTTGTCTAGGGCCAGAAGTTTAAAAGCCTTATCTTCTGGAGCCATAATTAGTCACCATGGTCCCTTCAGGGAAAAGCAAATCACAGGTGGATTACATGACTTGCCCAAGATATGAAGGCAGACTAACAAAAAGCTTGAGACAGCTCAAGTTTTCTAAGCCTTGATACAGTTCCACCTGTCTTATAGCAACTGGAGAGGAAAAAGAGATCCTGGATGAAGCAGAACAATACAGTAGTCCTGCACAGCACATGCTGCAGCACCTAAACATCTAAACTGATTGAAACAGGAGTTTCTATTTCTTGAAAGTTTTCTATTTCTGTATTTTTTGTGTTTAGCACTCAAAGCTCTTTGTTCATTCCTAAAATTACAGTGGTGTTCCAGTCAAGCCTTGAGAGATTCTTTCTTGTTGGAAGCATTATTCTAGTCCTTCTCTACCCATCTTTCATCTTGCTTTTTTTCTGACATTTTTCAGCATATTATGCAAGTCACACAGCTTTTATAGATCTAACATTAAATCCTTCTGGCAAGACAGGCTAATACTTAACATATTTCAAAAGACACTATGGCATACAGTAGCATACGTGATTTGTTCAAGATGACACAGGAAACCTCAAGGCCAAGACATGAACTGACATTTTCTGAGTACCCAAACAGAATCTTATGTGGAAGATGGTCTTTTAAAATAAATGCTCAAACTGCAGCAACCTTCAAAAAAGCCTTTATTAACTCATATATAGAAAAAAAAAAATCTAAAGAAGCTAGGAGAAGGTAAGAACTCAATTCCTGAGTTTTAGGAGTTAAATATCTGGAGAAAAATTCAGGGAGATTTAAGTCTACAAGATTTGAAAAGAGAATTTTGGCATCTAATTCATAAAACCTTTTTTATCTTTTGGTTTCTCTCTTAATTTTAATAATAATAATAAAAAAAAAAAGTTCTTCTTTCATCATGCAGTCAATGGAAAATCAACAGATCACCAGTTCCTCACAAGATACAAGTGCCTGGTCCAAAGGAACATTTTCCTTTAATTTTAGGTTTTCCCTACACTTTTCCTTCTTTGCCATGCTCTTTCCCTTTTTCATTTTTTTCTAGCAAGTTTGAAGAGAAAAATAAAGCAAAACAGAATTCATATCTACTAAACATTTAAAGTACTCATTAAAATAAAGCAATTACAGTATTCTTAGAAGAAATCTCTGATTGTTTGGGGGGTTTTATATGCACTGAAGTTAATTAATATTAGGCATCAAAATTCTGTAGTGGTACTTTAGTCTCATCTAAACACATAGGTGCTTAAAAGCAGTTGCCAGGCTTTCATTGTGGTAGATGTTAAAAAAGTAGAAAAGCAAGATCAACTCTGCCTCCAGATATTTAATTATCTCTGGAATCTATATTAGTCTCAAGGTAGCCACAGATCTACTGGGGAACACAGCGAGTTTCTCTCTATTCTTTTCCTGCACTGTCCAGTGCAATCTGTTAGAGATCATGTAACAGATTTCTGGCTGTTCTTTTTCTCCATATACTTTGGGTCCAACCGCTCCAGTCCAGACACCTACAACGTTGACCTCTACAGTACAGAAAATAGCTTAAATTTATGTGGAACTGAATACGGATTTACTGCTGAAGATCACCATTCTCTTTTCTTTTCATGTAAAAAAATACAAAACCTGGTAAGAAATACCCTGACTGCTTCTCTTTTCTGGACATGTTATCCACCTCTACTAGTTTCAGGGAGCTGTATGATGTCTAAGATGATGACTGCCTGAGGTAGGACTGTACAAGCATTTTCCGTATCAACTGTGTTTTACAGCCTGCTTTTATTCAAGTAAGAGGTAGATATGAAGGAATAAGATTTGCACAGATGACATTGCCAAAATTACTTACTTTGTTATCTCTGAAATGATGGTATTTATACATTCAGGTGCAGCTCTAGATAACATACATACATTCTACTGGAAAACCTCCATGCTTATTGCAAACCAAAAAGAAACAGCAAAGGGATTGAAACACAAAGTAATCTCCTTTTGCTTGTAGACAGTCTCAGCATCTTTTCCAAGGAGTGTAAAAATCAGTTGCAGTCAGACTGCAATGGAGAGGTGCCTTAAAGCATATGCAAACACAAACCAAATGATCTATAGATCACATCCTAAATTGCTTTTGTAAAAGGTAATAGAGCAGGGATTTCTGCTTCATGTTAAAAGGTACTTAGCCACAGAAATTTTGTTGTATGTGAAAAGGACCTCCAAGAAGAGAAAAAACACAGATGAAGAACAAAGGCATTCTGATTGAGAAAATATGTAAGCTATTCAACAAATGTAGATTCCTTTCTCTTAATGCCTTCAAACTGGAGCATTTCTGGATTATATGCCTTCAACTGAAATTCAGCTTGTTGTTGGAATGGAATAAACCTTTCTATTAAATGAATAAACAAGGCACCACAACAACAAAAAACCCAAACACAAAACTACCCAAATAATCAAAAGCTCTATGTTTGCATGAGGGGAAGACATTAAAAACTGAATAATTGAGTTATTTAAAAACTTTCCTATAAACCGAACTACCCAGATGTATTCTTTAAAATTTCAGAAAGCTGGAAAGGGATCAAGTCAAGCTACTTGAAAAACCTGTATAGAAACAGTTGCATATACACAGAAGGTACTGGTAATATAAAGATTAATTATAGCACTAAATATGATGCAAATACATATTCCTCCCTCAAGACTTTCTCACTTCCCCAGTCTCCAGAGTAAGAACAAGGACTTCTGGTCTCTGATTCAGAGCTACGTGTGTGCCAGCAAGCTGGTGTGCTGAATTGTACTTCAAGAACAGAACTGGAAGGGTGTTGAGGTACCCTGCCTTTCAGAGGAATATTACAGTCTAAAAATCACCCGGCTTGGATCAGTATTACGTCTGAGGCAAACTTTTTGATAAAGGAGAGACAAATAGCCAGCAAGATCAACTATACTGCTTTCCTGTACGTGACGTTCTTGTCATAAACAAATCATAATATAATAAATCAATTTTACTTAGTAACTACAGAGATACCTCTGATTATTTTTTTCCATTTAAGGTCCAAAAAGCTTTGAAAAATTAAGATGCAGACTGATAAAATAATTGTTAATATAAGTTTAGTATTTAGCTACATTTCATAATGTCAGAAACTTTAGTTCTCCTGCTAAGTAAAAAAAAAAAAAAAATCCCCTCTCCCCAAAAAACAGCCAGCAAACCAGAAAGAAGCCGTAGAAGCCTGAAGTTTAGAGGAAAACAAAAATACCTTATTTTTATCATATAGTATGTAAGTTGGCATTGTTAGAAGAAATACTTTTGTACTTAGTTCCAGGTTCTTGTCTATTCTCAATGAAAAGTAGATCACTGACATTGCCTATGATGTCAGTTTTCAGATCATAACCATCTTTAAACTAGATGATTCTTTCAAGCTCAAACTGGTCATTTTTATCAATAATATTATTGCTGCTCAGTGAAAAAACAATAGTTTTGAAAAAAATACCTTTTCTATATTCTAATAAATTCCATTTTTCTCTTGAAAAGTGAAATTAAACAACGTTCTAGACTTTGATGCACAGACATCCCCATATTTCTTTACAAGTGAATGTTTTTCAAGTTGGTCAGTAAATATATGAGTTTCTCACCTCACAAGTTACACTTGAGGCTACCCTTAAGTGAATCCTATATATTGAGATCCTCTGTATTTCCTCAGTTTCTTGAATTATCCTCATTTGATGAGATAGCAAGGCTGAGTGGGAGTGCTGCCTCCCAAGGTAGTCTCTGAAAAATAAGCAAGGATAACATTTTTCATGGTTTGGAAACTGGAAATAGCACACTGAGAATTGCAACTGCTACAGTTGGAAGGTCTCTAACATGATTTTTGACATAAATAGGATTCACATAAATTTAAATACATTGTATGGGATAACTCATGGCTTTTCAAAACATCACCCCCTACCACAAAAGTACCAAAATACTTAATGGTTTGACTCAGGACCATTTGGAGTTGATGGAAACATCCAAATTAGTGTAAACCAGTGGAAGACCAGGTCTATAAAACATTTCAAAGTGTTCTAGAGAGATTCAACAGAGAACAGCTTTAAAAGCATATTTCTGTTAATTTATGTTTCCAATTCATCTCCCAAACCCCCATTATTTAAGGAAAAAAAAAGACCCCAAAAGAACTAAAGGAAAAAAGTAAGACTGTTCTTAGCAGGCTCCTTATCATTTGATGAAAATTAAGTACTTGACTGAACTCTTTATATGATGGAGACTAATTGTGGAAGAGAAGATTGTAACATAAACATTCCTTAGTTAAATTGAATGAGAAATAAACTAGATACAACCTCATCATGGTTGGCTTAGACCACAACAGTACCAACAAAATTAATAAAACTAGATTTTCCAGATGAAGAGTTTGCCATGCATATGTTGATTTAGGGCTGTGAACTCACTCCAAGATCAGAGAAAAATAAAAATAATTAAAAAAATACAACAACAGAAAAAAACCCACAACCCTGCATATCGTCCTGCAGTTGGCAACTATGCAGCTCAATCAAACCAATACCTCATTACTCCTGAGACAATGATAGGAACTGATTTCACAGGGTCACAGACACCACCTCTAATGAGACCACAGTTCAGTGTAAAAGCATTAGCCAGAAAACTACACTGTTGCCTGTTTGTAGTTCCTGGAGACATAAAATGCAATATATGCCACAGGGCATAGGGCAGATGGGTTCTCGGATGTTGCAGGCCATACATAGTGGAACTGACATGCTTCAACTATCAGGTAATTTTCCCTTTGACAATTGTGTTTGGACAAAAAATAATGATCTAATGAAAAATATTGGACCATGAGGAAAAATAAAGAAGAAAAAACAGTATGTGACTGAAGAATTGTTCCAAACAGACTAAAAAGTATTTGGTCAAGAATTTTGGCTGTTGAAAAATATTCAAATACAAGGTAATATGTGACTTAAATAATCACTGTAATATCAAGAGACCAATATTTCAGCATAACACTGGGTTTTGATATTATGAAGATTTATATGTTTCACAAAGAAAAAATTTCTAATTTACAAATTAATATCCTTAGAGAGGCTTAAAACACTTTTAAATTGTTTCATTATTATTTTTCTATATCATTATTTGCTATTCATATAGCATCTCATCATCTGGCAGAAGGATTGTAGGTGTATAATAAACTAAAACAAGTGAGGCTAACTAGTACCCTTGCTGACAAGTTCGGCAATAACTCAGTAGGATGAAGGAATGAAGATATTGAACTGTAATTCTATTATTTTAATTAGTGGAATATCAAAAACACACCTTAACCAGGAATTATAACATTCTTAAAGAAATTAACCCCATACAAGAGTTTTCCTCTTAAAAAAAAAAAAAAAAAAAAAAAAAAAAAAAAAAAGAAATGAAAAAAGTAGTATTATTCCATCATGTGTATGTAACAGTGCAGTAAGAAAGATTCTCTACTATATACAAGTTACTTAATCCAAAGGAATATTATTCTTATTGTCACCTCTTCATTTTTAAGATCTTTTAAAGCATTATATAACTATATAAACTGTGTTAAAAGCTGCAGAGCAAAGAACTGGAAAATACTCTTGGCTTGCAAAGATTAGAGGTGCAGATGAAAACTGAAGTGGAAGTAAAAGAGCAGAGAAAGAGAAAAGCTTTTAACAAAGCCAAAATTTTGTTAAAATTTTTGGTGAAAAATGCAACCTCTTGAAGACTGTTTTTTTTCAGTCAGAAGTCTTATTTTCCCTGCAAGGAAGTTTGCTTCTTATAAAGAAAATTGTGGTAAGTTATTTCAAATTAGTTTGATGGATTGTTACTGTGTTTTCCTACTTGTACATTGCAAACTCCCACACCCTATACCCATTCCAAAATGTCAATAAATTGTTAAGGAAGGGAATGTAGGTTTGGTTTTGTGTTTGTAATAACTAGGATTTCAGAAATTCTCATTAAAATATCACAATCTAAAGCTTTCCTGAAAGGTAGTTTATGTAAATTCATATCTTGGATTTGTCTATGTACCAGATACATCCTTAGCAATATCATTTAATAAATAGAGAAGACACACAAACACACACACATCCACCCCCCATCTTTCAACTGTTTGGGTTTGTTGGTTTGCTTTTTGAGCTCTTAAGCAAGACATTAACTCATTTTCTTGCCAAAACTACTTTGTGTTGGTGTTATATTTTTTTTCTTACACTACTGACTTGGCTTGATATAAACTCAGAATTATGCCTCACTTAACACTATTTGGTACACAGCTGAAAGATAATTTTAGAAGTGACACCGAAATTCATTATACTGGATCTGATTGTTACAAGCATGGACACAAGTTGTTTCACTAAATTCACTGATCCATTTATTAAATAGTTAAAATACATAAATACTTTTCAATAAAAAATAATTTTGTTAAAATATTACCCTCATATTCTAACAAAATGCTGTCTTGTAATATACTTTTTCTAGAATGCGGGCATTTCGTTCATAGACTGCCTTTCTAATAAGGCTCCTTCACAAGCTTTTGAGCACAGAGTTACCAGTATCATTAGTTTTGGGAGAACCTTGAGTTTACCATCTCTTTAGGATTTCCAAGAGTTTAGCAGCTGATCTAGAAAACTGAAAGTCCTGGCCAGGTAGCTGCATGATGTTGCTCCTGAGAATTAGCACTGATTGGGTGAGAAATATCAGATAATTTGTAGATTTCAAAAGTGTGAAAACATATTTTGTGAACACTATCAAAAGCACATGTAAATGTACAAGTAAATGTACATGTTTTGAATTAGCACATAGGTTAAAATCAAAGTGTTTTTTGTTTTTTTTTTTTTTTTTTAAAGCCATTGTACATACTGAAATATGGGTTTATTTCCATAATTATTACTTGGTTATAACTGTTTAAGATTTTTTTTATCTTTCTATTCCAGTAAGAGTACTTTGCTTTGCTTCATAAAAAGTAATGAAGCCTAGAAATATAAAACCTCATTATAGATCTTTTCCATTAAAAGTTTGCTGAGATGCTAGAAGAAAACAGTCATTATTGTCTGTGGATTATGATGTCAATGGATCAGAGAGGTTTCATTGGATACACCTAAAAACACTCTACTGTTGCATCATTTACACTGAGGAAAAAGATTAAGCTGTAACACTTCAAGAGAAGAAAAGTTAATACCACCAAGGGAATACTTTGGCTTTACATTTTTCTCTTTAAATTCCCCATTATCTTGTTTCTGTGGAGTTGTTTTCCTTCCTCCTCCTTTTTCTTTTGAAGTTTAGGATGCTTATCCAGAAGCTTTTAATCTTAATGAATATTGTAAGTACGTTTTACTTTAGCAAACATTTATTCATCAGGCAACTTGTACATGCAGACAGTCTTAATTCTAACTTTTTTTTCCTATAAACAGTTGGCTTCTTGAAATTAAAATCCTTCAATAAATTGTTATATTTACCCATACCAAAGGCTTATAGAGGCATTTTGTGGTTTTTAATCTTAAATAATCTTTTAGCTCTAACATCTCATGCCCTTTTATCACCCAACATCCTTATTATGGAAATTTATTTTTTAATATGACAGTATGCAATATTAAAAATCATCACACATTTTCTGCTAGTCATTATTACTCAGAATATACAGACATAGTCTGAAAAAACATCAATTTGAATGGAACCATACTTAATTAAACTAGAGATGCAAAAGGTAATACAGTCCTGTTTCTAAGAAACAAGGAAAAGATCAGAAACAGTTCTTGCTAAAGCTCAGTTTACTTTCCTGTGATTATGATCATCTTTAAATACTTCATTTCAGTCATTCACATTTACAGTGGAATATAAACAATTTTTTCAACAAAAGAGGGTGCATTACAAGTGCACTTTTGCTTCATTATAGGATGACATTTTGGCATTAGCAATACCTTCATACCTCACTATGCCTGAAGAGTTTAATTTCTAACAGTTAACTCACATTTTAGAATGGGGCAATTGCTCCTGCAGCACTATTTCTAAATCCTTCACACTGTAATGAAGAATTTTCACACAAGTTAATTTACCACAGTGTCTTCAAGTGACTGCCAATGAGGTGTTTGGGTTTTTTGTTTCATTAAAGGACACTACCTGCTCAGAATGTTCAGAAACATCCTTTTAACACATAATTCTAAAATGTTTTGAGTGTTCATTTTCCTGACCCTTCTCTCTCTTTTTTTTTTTTTTTTTTTTTTTATTTACCATAAGAACTTATTTTTTAAAAAAATCATATTTGGTTGATATAATGCATCTGAAAGAGCCAGGAGATCATAAGAGTTATGAAATAATCCTTTGCCCTCCTTGTGCTTCTGAATAGAATCACAATTTTCACTTAGCCTTTTAGTTTCTCTTCTGCTGTAGACCAGGGTAACTCAAGCAGAGGTAATAAATATTGCATATCATAAGAAAATCAGTCTGGAGGGAAAAACCTCATCTACAGATGTGAGTTGTGGAAAATTTGATATTATTTGAGAATGATACTTACGAACTATAATTACAGTTTAAAACTATATAATTTAATTGTGACATGTTAAAGTTCCATTTTTTGTGTTCTTATGCTATTTTCAGTTAGGTTTAAGTATTTGTGATGTAAGTTAAGTATTGGTCTGAAGCTCTGGAGAACTAAGGCTCTACTTACCTACAAAACTGGCTTAACAGATGTAGCAGAAATAATGGCAGATTCACTTTTTCTTTCTGGGTCCTGGAATGGCCTTCTCAGTATTTTTTAGAAAATTCCAATTAAGGGACCATCCATACCCTAGTCCCCATTTTCTGGTGTGGACAATGGATCCAATTATATGATATGATGCTGATCCTGGACTGAAATCCAGTCAAATAAGAGACAGCCATTAAGAAACAAACCAACAAACCAACCCTAGTTCAAATGGTAATTACTAAGTAAGATAACTATAGTCAATTTTTCTCCAGCATTTCCTCACTTCCCTGTTCCAGCTGCTGTATAGGCTGTCAATCGCATAAAGTCAGTCAGTCAACTGCTTCTGCAACTGAAAAAATAGTTTTCCTTTCTTCTCTCTTATAAAATAGCCCTCTGGGACATCCAAGTAGAAGAAACTGAAACTGAAATACTGAGAGGCTAATATTAAATAAATAAATACATACACAAATTCAAAAGGCAGTGTCTTTCAGGAGGTACAAATATTTTATGGGCACAAAGCTAAAACATTCTTCTTGAACACAAATCATTAGCCCATGACTATTTTGTCATCATCTTTTCTTTTGGTTTTCTTTATGGTTAATCTGATTTAACACATAACAAACCATAAAATGCTCTCAGTTACTATTTAATTTTACATCATTATATCAGAGAACTGTTGCTGAATCGTCTTACCTCCTTCTAAAGCAGTCACATATAATTAACAATTTTGTCACTAACAAATCTTTGAATTTAAGTTACACTTTCCTACCCAACTTTAACTTTGTTCCTATAGGAATGCAGTTTATAATATACACTACTAGGAATGCAAACCTCAGTGGGAAACAAGGCCATTTACAACCATACAGGACCCTGTATTTCCTGACCATCAGTGGACATAATTTCTTTTTTCTGAACTACGTGTAAGATTTTGTCTTTTTCTGTAAAGAGAGGAAGAAAAAAACAGTAAACCTGCTACATGTAGTGATAACAAAAATGTGAAGGGTTAGGTTATCAAAGCAAGAGTGTCTAATGTGTCAGGATCTAGATGGGTATGACTCGATTTTACTTTGTAAGCTTCTGCAAAGGTGGTTCTGAATGACAGATCAGTCTATATCTTCCGTACTATATACTTCAAATGCATGTACCGGACACAAGCTTCCCAAAAGACTACAAAACATGAAAGCATATGAGAACAAAGCAAGGGAAATGTTTGACATTTCTGCTGATAATTAACTGCATTTTAAAAGCAGCAGCAAGCATGAAAATGCCTGTCTGTTTTCTGTAAAAAATTAAGATTCAGACTTTGCAATAATTGTTTAAAATTTGAAATTTATAGAAGTAATGAAATTAGAGCTTTTTATTTAAAAGACTTTCAAAACTGTCACTTAAAATGTAATTATCATGATATTAAATCCAACAAGTATTCATCACTACATACTTAGAAAATGATAATAGAAGATGTCATATGCTTAACAAATCAAATCAGAGAGCAGCACATATGACTGGAATGAGAAAGTATTTAACTTTTTGATACATTCTGAAGGTGCTGTCTTCAAGTCCTGCTCTGAATAAGCCACTGCTGATCAGCCTTTGACTGAAAAACAAACTCTATGACTCTAAATGTTACCTATCATTTTACTAGATTGCCATGAGCAGCACCTTACTCAATTGTACCTGGACTTTTTAAGGATTAAAAAAAAAAAGCAAAAATACCAATCAATTTTTTGGCAAGGGTTCATAGTAGACAACTTAGAAATATGGTGTTTTGTTTTTTTTTTTTTTTTTTTTCCCCAAAATGTAACTTCTTTCTAATTCTTTTCCTGTTTATGTTTGTGTCAACCTTTCTTCTCCCGTCTGCTCACTTGACTTTTGGCATTCCAGGAAAATTTGCCTTCAAAGGCGACTATCTGTAGATGACTTCCCAAATATCGGTGTAGAGTTACAAACACAGCACAAAAATAAGGTATGCTACCAGGAAAAGCATTTGGGTCCCTTTTATTTTCCCTGAAGAAATCAGTGTGATTTCTACTCTGGCAGAAGCAACAGAAAATCAAGAACTAGATTATTTTTTAAACTGTGAGTCTCTGCTTTTGCCAAGACAATGATAAATAGAAAAGGCTAGCTTTACGTGTTATTTGGGAAACACATGGGTAAAACAAAATCAAGCAAGCAAGCAAAAGCCCTAAACAACACAAACAAATACAAAGTGCCAGCATCAGAGTGACAATATTCACCATGTCTGTGGTGGTTATAGTCCTTATTTGTAGGTTCACATCACCACAGCCTAGTTGTTCTTCTCATCTATGGCAGTTTTAACTCTCCAATTCTTTTCTCAAAGTACTAATCAAAACAGTACAGTAACCCTTAGTCTGAATCCTCACACTGTCTTTTTGTAATCTAGTTCTAACTGACTGTTTGGAATATGATTGAATGTTTTCAGTTCTGTATATACATATGGAAACATACCTTTAAATGTAAATACATATACATGTATTGAAAGTGCAGCTCAAAACTGGTAAGTTTCATGGTCTTCAATAAAAAGCATTCACATTCTAGGCCATCATGGCCTAGACTGATCTATGAAAGATTTTGTTTAATAGTAACATCAAGAACTTCTCACCTTTTTACAGTATGATAAAAATTTTATTTTTTCTTTAGTGACATGCAATCTATATTTACCAAGGTATCGCAAAAAGTTATTACATAGAAAGAAATACAGTAACCAGTCATGCCCACATTGCTTAGTGCTCCCTGAAATATCATTAATGTCTCTGAATTTAATTTCCAAGAATGATAATTCCTGAAGAAAGAAATTTAAAAAAAGAGACAGTTGCAAAATGTTGAATACCTGGTAGATACGGGGCTTTGAATATTTCCCTCTCAGAGTAGAAAATCAGTTTATCCAAATGTCAAGGAGAAATCACTTGGGATGAATTTTCCCATACAAGTGATTGAGCTTCATGTCCTAAGACACCAGTGTTCTGCTACTGTAGGAATAAAGAAAAAACATTAATTTAGACTGACAGGAAGACTGTCATATTTCTAAATGATTCAGTTACATTTATAGTGTTTGTAGGAGAAAATTAATTCACAATTTATGCAGCAAATAGCTAATCAAACTACACAAATGAGGACATCTCCCTAATAGGTTCTATTACATAGCACATTACAACTTTAATATAAAGAGGTAAAATTTCACCTATATATACACAATATATTCATGAAGCATTATATTTTGAAAAGAAATTATGGAAAACTTCAATCTTCACTTAGATACTGTTTAAGACAGAGCAAAAAGACACAAGTATGAACCTACTCTGAAACATTCTATTCCTATTCTATTCTACTGTAATAGAGAAATTGAAATAGTGCTGAGTCCACAGTGCCTAAAAACCAACACATTAGCATTGCAATTTAAAACTCCTAAGACACGGCTAGACACAAATTAACAGAGGGAAGCAGTATCATGATACAAGCATGTAATTTATTTCACTTTGGCATCACTTGGAACTGAAGAAGTGAAACAGAGATTTGAACATTTTTGTGGGCTTCCTAGACAGTTGACTGAATGGTGGAAGTCTCCCCATCACATAGATCTAAGTGGAGCTCTTTATCTCCTTGTAAAAACCTATGTATGTGTCTCAGCTGGCATTAGAACTATAAACCCCTCATACACTATGAAACACAAAATGCCTACCTACAAAAGCCAACCTAATACAGTACAGAACTAGTGAAAAAAGGGTCTACAGAATGTGTAACATTGTATGGTGGGTTGACCTTGGTGCCCAGCAAGCTGCTCTATCACTCCACTTCCTCAACAGGATAGAGGGAGAAAATATGATGAAAAAGCTCATGGGTCAAGATAAGGACATGGAGGTTGCTCACCAATTAATGTCATGGGCAAAATGGACATGACTTGGGGAAATTAATTTATTTTATTGCCAATAACAGAGTAGGATAGTGAGAAACAAAAACAAAACTAAAACCACTTTCCCCCCACTCCTCCTTATTCCCAGACTCAACTGCATTTGTAACTCTTCTACCTCCTCCCTATGACTCGAGCAGGTGGATGGGGAAGGGTTTCAGTCATTGCATAACATGTCATCTCTGCTGCTCCTTCCTCCCCATGCTCTTCCCCTGCTCCAGAGTGGGATCCTTCCCACAGGAGACAATCCTTCATGAACTGTTCCAGCATGGGTCCTTTCCACAGGGAAGTCCTTCAGGAACAGACTGTTGCTGCATGGGTTCCCCACAGGTCACAACTCACGGCAGCAAACCTGCTCATGTGTGAGCTCCTCTCCACAGGCTCCAGTGCAAGCTCTCCACAGGCTTCAGCTTCCTTCAGGTCATGTCCACCTGCTATGGCATGGAGTCCTCCATAGGCTGCAGGGGAATAGCCAGCATCAGCACAGTCTTCACAGTCTGCAGGAGAATCTCTGCTCCAGCACCTCGAACACTTCCTTCACCACTGACCTTGGTATCTGTAAAGTTGTTTTTCTCACATATTCTCACCCCTGTCTCACAGCCACTGCACAGCATTTTTTACCCATTCTTAAATACATTATCTCAGAGGTGCCACCAGTGTTGCTGATGGGCTCAGTTTTGGCATGCATCATGTTTAAGTGATTGAAATGGAAATAAGTTTAATATGGAAACCCTTGGTCCTATAGCCAGTAGATGAAAATGCATATATACAAATTTTGTGGTCTTTTAAGTGAGAGACAACAATTTATTTTATCTCCCAAACGATAGAATTTTGACAGATAATGATTGCTCTTAACCATTAAGGTATTAATTTTGGAATTTGATTCTAGTGTGGTGCATTACTTGCCCACTGGCCTCTCACAAAAAGTTACCTACTTCTGTCTCACAATGAAAAGTCACAGTGTCAAAGAAAATGTAAAATAAATGTCACTTTCCTGAAAACCTTCAGTTAAGCTATGCAACT
Organism: Tyto alba; assembly: GCF_018691265.1. NCBI lineage: Eukaryota > Metazoa > Chordata > Aves > Strigiformes > Tytonidae > Tyto > Tyto alba. Next base: position 33,642,265 of record NW_024881276.1, on the reverse strand, counting down.
GACATTTTCCCCAAATATTTATTCCCCTTAAATTAATATAACATTAAATTCCTAGAAGTCCATGCAGCTATTCACATGATGATCTATTAGTAATATAAAAAGTCTTCAGAAAATTTAAATCACTTATTCTATTTACTACTGGTAAGGGCAAAGCACCAAGTAAGATGACATGAAGTTTCACAGAGAAATAACTTTAGACAGGTAAACAACCAATGTACTTGAATAGTTAAGACTTTTACAAAACCCCAACACATTCCTCTTATTTTAGAAGCTCAATGGATAACTCAGAGTCCTATTCATTAATCATTATGTCTATTGACGATGGGTAAATTCATCAACAGCCAAATAAATAAGTTTCATGTATTTTGTATCAAGTTAAACATGAGAAAAAATAAACTTTCCCCTACATGTATCCTGACGTGCAATATTTTTCCAAAATTAGTAAAATTGTTTGATATGTACATGACCTGTCATATTTGATCAACACTTTCAGTTCATTCAAAGAAAAGTTTTAGTGGAAATAAATTGATTATTTTTTACATATTTTTTAACAAGATTTGATAAGAATTTAAAATGTGAATAAGACAGATATCTATAACAGCACTACTCAGTAATACTAGAAAAGTGAGAGTTATGTATTCATATATAGGTTTGTCAGAGTTTTCCTATCTCATTTGAGTGTTTTGATAAGCCAGGGTTTTGACTACCTGGGGACGAATTTTATCATTCTTGAGTATACTCAGAATTTTTCAAGCCCTTCAAATATTTTATGTTCTATTTTTAGAATTAAATGAAGTAAGATTATATTATCTGGTATTTAATTAGTAGCAATTTATAATGTGAAATAATATTCCTATTTGCATTAGAAATAATATTGTTACAAATTCTCAGTAAAAAAGATCAGTGTACCAGGGAATCAAAGCTATTAAAGCACTTCTGGCTTGTTACACCCCGACAGCTGATCAACTGAAAGTAGAAGATAATCAGTTATGGTCATACAATATTAGCTTTCTCATTTCAGTTTTGTCTTGCAAGGAGCATGAATCTTATTATGTCTACTTATGGTCTGTTTCTTTGTTGTTACAAATATCATGATCATGATTACTTAATGGCAAGTCTATACAATAAGGGGTATGTATTGATATATTTACTAAGGGAGGTTGGCAAGATGTGTAATGAATTTCTAAAGATCATTAGCATTTTATCTGGTCATTCAGTTATTTACTTTGTATAATTCTCTCATAATTTATCACTACCACAATATCATGTATGTTTGTAGCATGACACCTTACCAAAAAATTCTGTTGCCACATACAGGCAGATGGTAAATGCATAGCAGAAAAATTACTGATTTTTCTAACGTGATGGGAAATTGTCATAATTAGTTTTTATTAATCTAATCAAAATGGTTCTAGCTTGGTATTTTAATCACACACACCATCATTTTAAACAAAGAGTAAGTTACCAACAGAACAATTAAATTTAATTTTTAAGATCATGTATTCCATATTGGTTAAGAGTAAAATCATTCATTTTATACACTGTTGTGGTTTAGTCCTGATTGGCAGCCAACCACAATGCAGCAGCTCTCTCTCCCTTCCCCTCTGGCAATGAGAAGGGACAGAGAGCCAGGCTTGGGGTTCAAGATAGGACTGGGATGGTGAAAAATCCCCCTTTTATGATCACGAGCAAAAGGCAGACTCGGTAGGGGAAGAAAAAAAAGAACATACATTTATTACAGACACTAACAACACATAACAGAGTAGGACAGTGAGAAGCACTGCCACATCTTGAGAACACCTTCCCCCCACCCCTCCCTTCTTCCCGGGCTCAGCTCTGCTCCCGATATCTCTACCTCTTCCCCCAGTGGTGCAGGGGCAGGGAATGGGGGGTGCAGTCAGCGCTGCCACTTCCTTCATGTTCGGTGAGGGGAGTGTCCAAAACCTGTTCCTCCTGCTCCATTGTGGTCCCCCTCTCACAGGAGACAGTCCTCCACAAACTTTCTCTGACTTGAATTCCTCCCATGGGCCGCAGCGTTCCCCACACTGCTCCGTCATGGGTCACTAACTTCCTCTGACTGGATTCCCTCCCACGGCTGCAGCCCTTCCCGAGCTGGTCCAGCGTGGGACTCCCCCGCATGCTGCAATCCTCCCAGCACTGAATTACAGCAGTGGGGCTGCCTTTTTCCATGAGACACCGGCCTTCTTCAGGCACAGAACCTTGATTATACCGAGCAGGAGCAACAGGCCATAAATCAATGTCTGCTTCACCGTAGATCTTCATGGGTGGCAGGGGGGGCTGCCCTGCCGTCTCACCACAGGATACAGGGGGGTCTCTGCTCCAGCACACCTCCCCCCTCCTTTCTTCCTCTGTTTCTCCACTGACCTTGGTGTTCATGCAGCTGCAGCAACTCCTCCTCACAAGTCCCACTTCCCATCACCACGTCCCTTGTTAAATACTTCATTGCAGAGGCGCAGCTGATTGTCTCAGTTTCCAGACAGAGTTCGGGCAGACTTGGAGCTAGGGGAGCTTCGAGAAGCTTCTCACAGGGGGCCGCCCCGATAACCCCCTCCCCTGCCACCAAAAAACTCCACCACTCACTCAACCCAGGACATACACATACACTATTTTCCTATAATTTTTAAAATCTAATATCTAGAAGATATATGAGGGGCACACTCCATTAATCTGTACTATATATGTTGATGCAGATACTAGCAGGGTTCATGTGTGAATTACAAGCAAAGTAAGAAACCTCTGGTATCCATTAGGATACATGTTAGTTGATACTAGCTAAAGTATGACTGGACAATATATTTCTGAAGCAAATGTGCTCAGAAATCATTATACTCTTGGATAAAAGCTTGATAAAACAATTGTCCTTTCCAGAGTTTACTTTAGCATGGCGTGACCACTTAAGCTTATTAAAAAAAAAAAAAAAAAAAAAACCAAACCAAAAAACTATTACTTATTGTTTTATTTTCAAATGTCATTTCTCACTGGAATTTGAATATATAGAAATATGAAGGAAAATTATAAGAAAATAAAGTAATAAACCAACAGTTTTAGCTAGATTGCTGCTATTCTATTTTTCATACAATTTGTGGAACAATTTTGGTTACCATAGGGTTATCTTTACCAGCTATGTTTTCCAAAGCCTTTTTTATAATGAAAAAGGACAAATTTTTATGTTCTTGCTTTCAACATTTCTTGGAAGTGTTCTGGGAAGACCATTCCAACTGTATTCATTAAGGAACTGAGTAGGTTCCATATTACATGTTCATTAAACCTAAATCAGAAACTTCCTTAATTTTTTTTTTTTTTTTAATATCTCTTTTCCTGACTTTGGGAGCACCTCAGAGCTTATAGGATTCACTGAAAGTTAGTAAATAAATAGCCAGGAAAACATTGGAATGACTGTGTTATACAAAACACTCTGGAAAACATTAAAGTAATTCCCACTGATGCAGTTAAAAGTTTGTGTTTCCAATAGAATTAAAAAAGTAGTAAGAGGAAAAATTAATCTCTCTTCTGAGTAAGGAAATGTCCAAATGAATGACAGCATATATTTTTAAAAATAGATAATATGAAAAAATTTTTAAAAATTGAAAGAATAAGCAGTGTCATTCTTCTTTGGCCAAGTCAAAGTGATTTTGAACAGCAGTTTGCAACACGATGGTTGGGTGAAACCATCACTGTCTTGTCTAGGTCTGCCTCAAAATGTTTGCACTTCAAGGAAACTCAGGGATACGATTCCTCTTCCTGACCTTGACTCTTCAAATCCTTGCTGGAGTAGTCACTCTGCAATTCCTCCATGGGCCTAATAGTCTCCCACAGCAAAATCTCAGATGTGCATCTTTACAACTTTAAGCCACACTGATAACAGAGGACTGTCTGTTCAGTGGCAGCTTTCCTGTGTCAACAAAATCCATCTCAGTGGAGCTTGATGATTTCAAAGGGTCTGTTTCACTGCATTCAGAAACCTCTTTAAGGTATGTTAAACTTTCATTAACAGAGCTGTACAAGAATACAAGAACACTGTAGTGAAATGAGTTCTCCTCTGCTTATGCAGAGACATGTAAGAAAGGGATGACCAAATAACAACTGCTCTAGACCCTGAAGAAAAATGGAAGCTCATCAACATCCTGTGTTTCAGGTATACAAAAATAGTTACTAATTTCAGAGTTACAGTATTCTAACTCTTAAGGTTTCAAGATTTTTTTTTAAGGCATTAATGTATTTTTTCTTTTCAGAAAACAGATAGCTATCTTAAATGGTGTACAAGATTGTAAATGAAAAAGAATATAATCTTAAAATCTGCACTTCATTTACCAGGTTTATAAGTTAATCCAATATGTTTTGAAATATCTTTTACTGTACAAGTGAACTAAAATTGAGATATGAAGCTGAACTTCAAAGACAAGCACTAACATCAGATAAACACAACTAAAAAAGGGAAAAAGAAACATCTTCTGTTCTATACTGTGTACATAAAGCTTACATTAGCTATTCATGCTATTTTGGTTTTCAACCCACAAGCTATTCCCAGACCTTCCATTCTTCTATAATAAGTTTCACTTCAGCAAAGTTTCTTAAAAGCAGGATCAGCTGTATTTCTACTGAGTCTTCATTCTGACAGAAGCTAATCTTCAGTAAAAGGATTTGTACTCAGTCAAAATATATTAGTAAGAATGCTGGTTGTAGGCCAAGTGCACTATTTTCAGATACTCATATTTTTACAATTATTCTATATTATAAATTATTTTTGTGCAGTCTACAAGAAAATGCATCATTTTTCAGTATATGGGCGTAGAATTGTCTCAGCCAATAAGCCAATTTCTCTGTAACTGTTCAGAATGCAAATCCTTGTACTCTAGCTGAAGGCTATTATCATCCAGAATGCATGAATTTATATAAGCATTATAGGATCATTATAAACACTGATTATGCCATTTATTATGTACTGATTGGCCATTGTTCTCAGAACTCCCCACCCACAAACCCCAAAGTTATCTCTGTTTTACTCCCTGGTAGTGTCTTGGAATCACACTGAAGCCAAGAGACTAAAAAGAACATAATATAAATAGACAACTACCCATGCATTGTAGTACAATTTCCCACCACCTTTTATTGAAATATCCTGTTTTCAGTTGCTAGCAACAGTGCCAAAATTAAATTTTTATAAAGTTTTGTACGATAAATGCTCAGTTAGGGTTAAAATTCTTTTACTCTAAATGTTTACAATTTCTAAAAGAAGGAATAATTTAAAAATCTATTTCATATTTGTAGAGGTAGTGTCATCGTTTGAGCCTGGTCAGCAGCTAAACACCACACAGTCACTCACCCACCCTCTCCCCACTTGGGAATGGGGAGGGAATCAGAGGGACAAAGGGAGACTTGAGGGTTGAGATAAAAACAGTTTAATAACAGCAACAGAATAATACACTGACAGCAATATCAACAGGCAACGTACCATCCACCTGCTCCCAGCTAGAGAGCCCAAACACAAAGGCAACACAGCAACACTCCCCAGGCTCACTCCTGCCTTTATATAGTGAGCATAACATCACATGACATGGACTATCGGCCAATCGGGGCCCAGCCCTCCAGCTGTGCTCCCCCCGCCCCCGCACACAGGTGAGGGCACTAGGACCTGGGGAGTCCCTGGGGTCTCAGTGTGCTGCAGCACTCCTCCCGCTGCCAAACCAACGGGAACTCTAGTCCTGCCTGAATCAGGACAGGTAGGCAATGCAAAACTTCACCATTAATGTTTCAAACAAGGTGCCTACACCAGCTGTACATCATCTGAAATTGAGAGGAACAACACTTCACGGTCAGTTGTTGTACTGGGTTTGCATGGCAAGGTTCTGGTAGCTGGGGGGCTACAGGGGTGGCTTCTGTGAGAAGCTTCTAGAAGTTTCCCCATGTCAAACAGAGCCAATGCCAGATGGACCTGCTTCTGTCTCAGAGTGAGCCCATCAGCAACAGTGGTAACATATCTGTGATAACACATTTAAGAATGGGGAAAAAAACCTGTGCAACACCAGCAGCAGTCAGAAGAGAAACAAATCTGAGGACACCAAGGTCAGTGAAGAAGGAGGGGGAAGGAGGTGCTCCAGGCACCAGAGCAGAGATTCCCCTGAAGCCTGTGGTAAAGACCATGGTGAGGCAGGCTGTGCCCCTGTAGCCCATGGAGGTTAATGGTGGAGCAGATGTTCACCTGCAGCCTGTGGAGGACCCCATGCTGAAGCAGATGGACGTGCCCAAAGAAGGCTGTGACCCTGTGGGAAGCCCATGGTGGAGCAGGCTCCTGGCAGGATCTGTGGCCCAGTGGAGAGAGAGGTGCCCATACTGAGGCAGGTTTGCTGGCAGGACTTGTGACCCCATGGGGGACCCACAATGGAGCAGTCTGTTCCTGAAGGACTATGCTCTATGGATGGGACCCACACTGGAGCAGTTTGTGAAGAACTACAGCCTGTGGGAAGGACTTATGTCAGAGAAATTCATGGAGGACTGTTTCTCATGGGAGAGATCCCATCCTGGAGAATGGCAAGAGTGTGAGGAGTCCTGCTCATGAGGAGGAAGGAACAGCAGAAACAACAGGTGATGAACTGACCACAACCCCCATTCCCTATTCTCCTGTGCTGCTGTAGGGGGTGATGTAGAGAAACTGGGAGCAAAGCTGAGCTCTAGAAGAAAGGAGAGGTAGGGGGAAGGTGGTTTAAGATTTAGTTTTTATTTTTAATTACCCTACTCTGATTTGATTACTAATAAATTAAATCAATTTTCTCCAAGTCCAGTCTGTTTTGCCCGTGACAGTAATTGGTGAGTGATTTCTCCCTGTCCTTATCTCAACCCATGAGCCTTTAATTGTATTTTCTCTCCCCTGTCCAGCCAACAAGAGGAGAGATAGATCGGCTTTGGTGGGCACCTGGCATCCAGACGGGATCAACCCACTATAGTTGGTTTAAGTCAAGCACTAGAAATGAATCACCAGGTATGTCTTAGGCATGAATAGAAGAAGCTACTCAAATACAGAGACAACAAACTATCACCATAGATGACTGTGAAGATGAAGAAGAGGGCTATCACAGAGAGTAGGCTGAGATGAAGGATCTATATGAGTAGCAAACCTGCTGAAAAATACAGGCTAAAATCAAGAACTGGAAAGCAAGAGAAAGACAGCATAAGGAGCCATAGATGAATGAAGAGGATGGTAGAGATATCAGACATGGAAATAAGAGATTGGATTACACAGAGTGGAATATAACCGTCTTGGCAAAAAGACTGAGGCAAGAGCTGGGGGCAGAGGATGGGAGTTACACTGAGGTATGGAAGAGAAACAAGCAGAAGTGACAGGTAGAAAAGAACAGCTGGGTCTAGTCAAATGGGAATGGCAAAGAGAGAGTAAAAACAGGCATTTTCTGGAGTGCACACCCTCAGGAATAATGCCTAGGGCCAGATCCTGAGCCCTCAGCAAGCCACAATCAGCCAGTGGGGTGGACCTGTATGGGAGCATCCCACAGAAGCTGAGTGATGATTCGCTATGGAGTTACCTTATTGAATCATATTCCCTTCTAGGAATCATTTAAAAACTAACATGAATTTTCAATTTTTCAATCTGACTTTTAATTTGCTCTCTATTACCTATGAACTGCATTCATAACCTAATTAATGAATTTTATTAGGACTATCCAATTCAGCTCTTAGTTTTCAGATACGATTGCAACATGTTCTGTATTGGTCACCTGCTTGCTGCTCCTTTGACAAGCCTCCTCCTACAAAGATTTACAGAAAAAAATGGAAAATAATGGCTTGTGACAGGGTAATGTTGGGAGAAGGCAGTATCATGGTTATAGAGACACATTCCAGATAGACATCAATGGATAATGAAAAAGCTGGATTTTATAGCAGCTAGGAGAATATAGGGAATGCATATTCAAACAGAATAACAGTAATGGATTCTTGTAAAAACTTTGAAACTAATTTATTCCTTTGTATAATTTGAAAAAAAAAAAAAAAAAAAAAGTATGGAATTTATTTGTCAATATAAAACACCATCCAGCAACTAAGCACCACACAGCCACTCACTCACTCCTCCCTGGTGGTATGGGGGAGAGAATCATAAGAGCAAAAGTGAGAAAACTCATGGGTTGAGATAAAGTGAATTTAAATAGGTAAAGCAGAAGCTGTGCACGCAAGCAAAGCAAAACAAGGAATTCATTCACCACTCCCCATGGGCAGGCCAAATGCTCAGCCATCCCCAGGACAGCCAGGCTCCATCATGCTTAACAGTGACTTGGGAAGACAAACGCCATCACTTTCAACACCCCTGTCCTGGGTTGAGTGAGTGGTGGGGGTCTCTTTTGTTTGGTGGCAGGGGAGGGGGCTGCAGGGGCAGCCCCTGTGAGAAGCTTCTCAAAGCTCCCCTAGCTCCAAGTCTGCCCCAACTCTGTCTGGAAACTGAGCCAATCAGCTGCACCTCTGCAATGAAGTATTTAACAAGGGACGTGGTGACGGGCAGTGGGACTTGTGAGGAGGAATTGCTGCAGCTGCATGAACACCAAGGTCAGTGGAGGAACGGAGGAAGAAAGGAGGGGGGAGGTGTGCTGGAGTAGAGACCCCCCCTGTATCCTGTGGTGAAACATCAGGGCAGCCCCCCCCGCCACCCATGAAGATCTACGGTGGAGCAGACGTTGATTTGTAGCCTGTGTTTGTTTTCACCTGTATGAGCAAAGTGCTGTGCCCGAAGAAGGCGAGGGTCGTGTGGGAAAAAGTAGACCCCACTGCTGCAACTCAGCACTGGGAGGATTGCAGCATGCGGGGGTGTCCCACGCCGGAGCAGCTTGGGAAGGGCTGCAGCCGTGAGAGAGAGACTCCTATGGAGGATTGTCTTCTGGTAGAGGGGGACCACGATGGAGCAAGGGGGGATAAATTCCAGAGCTTCCCCTACCGAAGATGGAAGAACTGGCAGCGCTGACTGCACCCCCCATTCCCTGCCCCTGCACCACTGGGGGAGGAGGTGGAGATATCGGGAGCAGAGCTGAGCCCGGGAAGAAGGGAGGGGTAGGGGGGAGGGTGTTCTCAAGATGTGGCAATGCTTCTCATTGGCCTACTTTGTTGCATGTTGTTAATATCTGCAATAAATGTATGGGGTTTGTGCTTCCCCTAACAAGTCTGCCTTTTGTTCATGACCATCTGTGGTGGTTGGCTGTTAACTCGGCTCAAACCACTACAACCCCCACTTCCTTTTTCTTCCCCCAGCTCTATATGCTGAACATGACATCATATGATATGGGATACCCCTTTGGTCAGTGGGAGTCAGCTGTCCCAGCTGTATCCCCTCCAAAATCCTTGTGCACCCCCAGTTTCCTCACTGGTGGGACAATGTGAGAAGCAGAAAAGGCCTTGGTGCTGTGCAAGCACTGCTCAGCAACAGCTAAAACATCCCAATGTTATCTGCACTGTTTCTGGCACAAATCCAAAACATAGCTCCATACCAGCAGATATGAAGAAAATTAATTCTATCCTAGACAAAACCAACGCATTCTTCCATCCTTTCCTCAATAATATTTTAAAAAATTTAATTTCTAAGTCACACCAGTGCCTTAACAGGCTTAGAGAAGGAATAAGGAGAAAAAAATATTAAGCCAATTTTTTTGCTGATAGAACTGATAACATTCAGAGTATCATTAATTTCTCAAAAAGATTCAAAGGTTTCACTTAGGTTCATTTTGGTAACTAGTGAGAGGTGGAATAGGAAAACTGAGACTGATGTAATTAAAGATAATACAGAGTTGGGTAGGAATACTTAGCCATGATTTTTTGCTTCCATTCTTTTAATAACGTGAGTGGCAAGAGCATGTCTTGTGAGTCATTGAAATACTCAAAATTCACAGTCACCCCTATATTTAAATGACTTCATAATAGCAAGTATCAAAATTATGGCTCACTTTATAGTCTAATATGTTTTTTACTTCTACAGTCAAGGTTTTTTCTCTTGTTGACATTTTTTTAAATAAAACACTTAGGAAATTCGCTGTTAAAATTCTACTGTCACTGTCCTTCCCACTGAACAAAGATTTCACAGTTTCTTAAATTTTACAAGTTCCCAACTAAGCAAAGTCACTATAAGCAGGATGATATATTTGAAAACACTTACCAGTTGTGCCTTTAGTTTTTTCAAAGCAAGCACTTAACAACCTTTCTTACCTGGTTCTGTATTTCCTCATTTGAGTGTCCTCTTTTCAGGAATGTGGTGTGCACTTTAAGATTGAGGGGTAAAGTTTTACCTGCAGCACTATTTAATCATGCGTGTGTTGCAGAAAATGTTCTTTTTTTTTTTTTTTGCCATGGCATTGTTGTGTAGCACAAAGGTCGAGGGGAAGAAAGAGGTCTCCATCTGACTCATGGCCTCCTGAATCCCAGAGGCCAACACCACAGGAGCTTTCTGTGTAGCTTGTTTCTTGTAGCTGATAATCAAGTGACTTCACTACTGAAGAGGGTCCCAATACGGAGAGTGGCCCGAGTAACGACAATCACACCGATGCGGCTACATGTTGTCCCCCTTTATTTCCCAAATCGCTTGGTTATATACTTTGCACAGCAAGCACCCGCTGTTCACGCGCCCCATACCCCTTGATTATTGGTCATAAGCAACTTATCACGCACCCAAAGGGAAACTGTGATAGGCAAGCATCTTGCAGTTTGCTGCATACTTGTGCTTAGCGTAGCCAGATACATAGCTGGGAAAATTCCTCATTAACAGATACAGTTCCTCACAACACAGCCCTTCAAGGTCATCCTCATAACACAGGTGTTGTTAGCAGTCTGATCTCAGGCCTGGATTGTCCAAACCTTGCAACAAAATATCGTGGCCATTCTCTGTCAGAAATTCTACTACAACTACAGATAAAGCAGATGCCCAGGATGGGATGTATGTATTGCTTATCAGAGAAGCTTCAATACTAGCATAAAACCAAACTGATTCTGACTTTTTCCAGATGCATGGTATCTTCCCTTGAAACCAATATAATTACAGTGATTTTATGGCCAGTATTTAAAAAGCAACAATTTTTCAGATGCACTTTTGAAACTTAAATGGTCCTGATCCCCTTGTGATTTAAGTTGACATAATGTCATTGCAGTCAATAAATCTGTTTGATTTACATTAGTAGATCTGGCACATTTATCTTCTTTCTCAGTTTAAGAACAATTTGCATATACTTGGAAGCAGAATATCAATCAATGTTCATGCCTTGACAAGCCTGGTTGAAAGTTTATAAAACACAAATGTGTATAAGTTTATACATATACATACCCACATAAATACATGCAATTACAATTACTACTGTCTTATCTGGGAAGAAAAACCTCCAACAATTAGACATCCAGGATTCAGGAACAGAAACATTAAACCCAGGAATCTAGCAATGTTTTATTTTGATTTTCTTTGGTCTATGCTATATGACTATTTTCTCCGTTTCTTTCTATATTGACTACACCTACACTCAGTGTGCAGTATGTTGAGTCATTCTTTCAAAGATCCATCTACCAAACAAGAAACTGTATATATGTGTCACAAAAGAAATGAAAATAAATAAAACGATGCTAACAGAACATGGTAATGTAATGTTCAAAAAGCCAAAGTGATTTCCCTGTGCAGTTATCACAGCATTCCGCAGCCATAGCTGTTCTCTCAAGGCTAGCTCTTTTGTTTCTATATTGGCCAGAGCAGACAGGACTTTGTCCTCTCAGCTTTAATTTATGATTCATCTTCTTATGTACCCTGGCTCCTTTTCACTGAAGCATCTCCTTCTCCCTTGTTTTCAATTTAGTTAAATCCTTAGAAAAGTGTCCCATCATAGACAGTAGCTCATAGATCCAACAAAGTTGCTGCCACTGTGTTGCTCACAGTATGTCCATTACTTCACTGTGTAGCTGGTTTGCATTTATTTTCTTCTCTCAGGCTGCAATGATAATGGCCAGAGGCTGTTCATTACTATGTTTGCCTACTACTAGCACGGTGCTGTATATTGGTCCTTATGCACATGTGTAATAAATGTGATTTATAGTAATGTTTAGCACTGAAAATAAAGTGCTACATCTTCCCATTGTTTAGGTTTCTAAGTCTCCATTTATTCCTTCCTATATGCCATAGTTCTTCATGTATTTTGTAACTTAAACTTTTTTGTTACTCATAACAAAAAGCATATGGAAAAAAATTAAACACTGATGTTCTCAATAGTACAGTTACAATATTACACAGACTTCCACCAAATAAGCAATGTTCCAAGTTGCCTGTACATTCATTGATGAAGAAAGGTTATTTTTCTTTTCACTCTAGAAGAAATAGGAGATGTTTAACTGATACTTAACCATTGGTGAGGTTTTTTTAATGTAAATAAAGAAAAAAATTAAGTATGAGTTGATAAACTGGATTTTTCCTCACAAAGCCACTGCCTTCTTCATGACTCATCTGTATGACACTTGACTTGTTTTTTAAAAGGAATATTCACAATGCATTTCTATAAGAATAGGAAAGAACTTTCTGTATCTCACAGTGGTTTCCACAAGATTCCTCTCTCCTTGGTACAATAAAAAACTGACAACTTTTGTGTGTTAGTATTGCATTATAGCACCTTCTGTTGGTTTAAACCCAGAGGGCAACTGAGCACTACCCAGCTGCTTTCTCACTCCTTCCCCCTCAGGGATGGGGAGGAGAAAATAAAACAAAAGGCTCAGGGATTGAGACAAGGACAGGAAGGAATGGCTCACCCAGTATGGTCATGCAAAAGACAGACTCCTTAGGGGAAGAAAACAAACATCAGTCTAATTTTAACACCACCACCACTTAATTTACCAACCAACCAGAGTAAGACAGTGAGAAACATAACCACATCTTAAAAACATCTTCCCTCTACCCCTCCCTTCTTCCCCAGGTCAGCTTTGCTCCCAGTTTCCTTCTCCCTCCTACAGTGGCTCGAGGCTCAGGGGTTGGTAGTTGTGGTCAGTTCATCACACCTTGCCTCTGCCACTCCCTCTTCATAAGGGGGAAGACTCCTCACACTCTTCCCCTGATCCAACATGGGGTCCCTCTCAAGGTAGGCAGTCCCCTATGTACTTTCTCTAATGTGAGTCCTTCCCATAGGCTGTGGTTCTTCACTAACAGCTACAGCGTGGGTCTCTCCCACATGTCACAGTCCTCCCAGAAACAGACTGCTCCAGCACAGGCTTCCTCAGAGTTCTGGCCTTCATTGGGCGCAGGTGGGCATATGCTCCACCTTAAACCTCCATGGGCTGCAGGGCAGCCTGCACTCTCACCATGGGCTGCAGGGGAGTGTCTGTTCTGGCACTCCTCCCCTTGCCCCCTCATTTCTTCCACTGACCTCACTGTTTGCACAGGTATTTCCATCACAACTCCTCCTCAGGTTCCCCTTCTGAAATATGTTATTGCAGAGGTGCAGCCACTGTCACTAATTGGCTCCACTTTGGTGGTTCTGACTTGGAGCCAGGGGAGTTTCTAGTAGCTTCTCACAGGAGCCACCTCTGTAGCCCTGTTCCCTAATACCAAAACCCTGCCATACACAAACCCAACCAATACCTGGAAGGTTTATTACAGGATCCTTATTATATTAAGTGCTGTCTAAACATAAAATGGTATGCTTGTATCACCATCTGATAGATGCTTTCCAGACACAGAAGATGACTGCTATCTCTGGCACAAGGACCACATTCAATAAGCACAGTAAACTAGTGAAGAGGCAGCAGAAAAAGCCATAACATAAGCAGATGATAAACCTCCTATGAGTATAGCCAGTGATCTGGAAACTTAAAAGGCTTTTTAAAAGCACAGTGTAGAGTCTGTGGATACAGCTCAAATGGTTCACTTCTCAGAGACCACTTCATGCATTGTATGCTCCTGCAGAAACTAAACTCAAAAGCTATAGAAAAAAATGTATCTTTGTCATTACTTTTACAGAAGTAAGTAGGTTGAGGGTAGATTTGTTGTTTCAGGTTTTGTTGTTGTAGTTTTTATTTTTTTTTCCTTTTGAACCTATTTAAAAAAAATAAAAAAGAGCGATTCTTAGGTGGCAAAATATTTCTGTGAAAAAAGGCAGGTGAGGTTCATTAGGTTAATATATAGAAAAAGAGAGAAGAGGAAATAAACTGAGAATCATAGGAGCTAAGGAAATATTGGTGATGGAGCTGAAAATTATCAATAAAATCAAGAAAAAGCAAGGAGTAGTAAACAACAGTAAAATCTAAAGACTGATTCAAAGGATGGAAACAACAGTTCTTGCAAGAAAGAGATACTTGTATTTGGAAGGCTAAGAAAATCTGGATTTGTCAGAAGTCAAAGTGAAATAAAGCCAAAAATACGAAAAGGTTTTTGCTTTGGTTAAGAAAGAAGAAAATGAAATAATGAATTTTAGAGACGTACTGAAGCTTGAAGATGCTGTGAAATGTATAAATAACATTTACTTCAGCAAAATCTGAACTTTATTCAGTATGTTCAGCTAGTTTGTTAGGTTGGAAAAATTATAACAGTAAGTAGAGGAAGCTAGAAGAAATCAACACAGGGATAGGACAAAATCAAACCAACCAGAAAACATTAACTATTTTAATTTCCATGAATCGCATGCTGTGTTCCTGGAAACACCCAATCTACTTGGAAAGGCTTATATTTCTAGTACTATTGGACACAGTATGAAAAAACATCACTTCAAACAAAAGTGGATCTGAACTGACATTATAGTTAGAATAAATTACTTCAGAATAAATGGGTTTAGAATTAAACTTAAGAGGGACAGAGATTTTCAAGATTCTAGGTGGGGCATATGGAGGATTGGGAGGAAGAGGACACAGAACTTGATCACCTGAATACCAAATACTTGCAGGTTTAGACAAAGGTGATTTACAGATTCATCTTCTGAAAATACAGACCCTCAGTACAGAATGCCAATAAAATATATTATGAGTTATTTCTTGGATATGTTATTTCTACACCACCATGTAACTGGTGTTATAAAAAAATGTAAGAAAGAGTGTCCTATTTAATTTTCTGTAGAATTCGGGAATTATTAATACTCATCTAAATTTTCAAATTAATTCATGTTTAAAGGCAGTTCTTGTCTTTTTGAATGTGTTTTAGTCTGAAAAAAAAATAAAGCGCTGTTTCCACTTAAATAGTGCAAAATGCATTGAAGTGTGAGCCTATGCAGAAATCCAGTAAAGATTATGCCCAAGCATTACAGTATTAGTAAGCACAAACAGTGCATATATTGAAAAATTTGTTTGTCAAATAAGTCTGAAAACCACATTTCAGTTTTCCTACAGTCCACAAGTATATATAAAATTATTTAATATATGTTAATCTTTTAATAAAACAAACCAACCCTCAGAAGCAGTCATGAAAAAAAATCAAAACACAAAAGATACTGATAGTTTCATGTAGAACACTTGAGAATTTTTTCAATTCAGTCTTATAAATGATTACTTTTCTTAGTTATTTTTTTTAATATCTTTTTCATTTAGATAATGATAATTTAGAAACCTATTCCAGCATTATTGAGATAGGAAATTAGTTGAAATTGATTCTTCCCCATTAAGAGTTCCAATGAATCAGAAAATTCCACTAAGAACTATTAATTCCTTGTCAATTCTCCTGCAAAACACTAACAGTAATCTTTGCACTTCATGTTAAACTATCAATTCCCCTGCATTGAAAGGTTGGTAATGACCACTATAATCATGAAGAAAGAATATCATAGGTTTTTTGACAGAAGGAAGCATGAGAATGGGTTGTCAAAAAATAAAATGTCTTCTGTACAAATAATCACTATATTTGTATGTATCGAGAATAATAAATATATGAAAATATAACCAATGATGTTTTGATTGCAAGATTAGGCCAGCTTTGAATTAACCATTAGAAACTGTATGTATAGATTTTATTATCTTACTCATTTGAAGAAAATTGTGCATTCATATATCACACTCAGGAACTGAAAGGAAGTATCTTAAATTTCTTCACTTGGTATGACTTAATGATATTTACTGGGAATTTTAAATTTTATTTGGGATAGCAGGATACAATGCACTATACCATGGATACAAAAAGCCAAAGGAACCTCAACAGTTCAGTTAAATGACTCTTCTGTTCTGAATTAGTGTAACAGTTATGACCAAGACTCAGATCTGATTGGTAATATGTGGAAAACCAATGGGCATTGATTTTGGCCGAGAACCAAATAGAGAAGACATGTTTCTGAAATAGAAAGCTTTAAGATTAAAAAAAACAAACAAACAAACAAACAAACAAACAAAACAAACACATAAGAAAAAAAAAAAAAAACAAAAAACACACACACACACAAAAAAAAAAAAACAAAAAAAAAAAAAAAAAACAAAACAAAACAAAACCAACCTGCAAATGTTACAAATGAAGACTAATCTTGTCTCCCTCCAATTAATCCAATAGGATTACTATTTACAGCAAAGGGAATTAGGTGATGCAAGTTAAAATTCCAGCACAGAATACAGATCATTCCTGGGAAAAAACAGCACAAAACAAAAGACAGCTTCACCAAAAGCATATCTTGCCACTCAAATTCAGTCCTTTTACTGAATCAAAGTCAAATCTCATTTGTGCATTTTCCCCTTAATAAAATACATACTTAAAGCAGATGATACTGAAATCAAAAGAATGGTAGCCATCAGTTTCAATACCTTTGAGCAAGACCTATACACAATCCACTCTTCTGTTATTTCATAACATTTCCAGTTGAATACAGCCTTTTTATTTTTCAGGAAAATAAATAATATTATTGTGAAGAGAAGGTACATGAGAGAGAAAGACAATCACTACAATATACTATTAAAGCTTTTTTACTGTTACTGAACAAAAAGGTTACAATTGTGGGACTTAGTGAACAAAATCTCAGGAACTAAGAGGTAGTATATATTATTTCTGATGGAGATATTTTATGCATTTTGATATGCTATGGATATTTTTGTGCAATTTTTTTCTCTCTGATAACATGTTTCATAACCTTATGTTCATAAATATTCGTTCAATAGCATTTGGCTTCATGGAAAACGTGAGTGATGAAAACATTTAAAAAAGATTGAACTGTTTTATACTTAATAAATGGAAGAACAGAAGGTCCTTTGCAAAAACCACTAAGATTCTTTAGAACAGAGAAAGCTTATATAGGTTGTTCATTACAAATCTCCTGCATTTCAAGAGCAACATATTTATTCAGCATTTTAACAAACAAAAGTTGTTATGCAAATTTTCTGCTAACACCAATTCAGAATCTTATAATTATTTGAAACTCACTAGTGCTCTTACAAGAAAAATATCAACCAGAATTAGACAGAGTGCCAAAGAAAGGTACATATAGACATACTGAGTGTGTGTCAAACAGATCAGAAAGGTGCTAATTGAAGTTAGGAGTACTTAAAAACCACTTTTATTTTATTTTGAAAAAAATATGAAATTATTAAGCAGCAGTATGTTCTAAATATCTGGTGGGGGAACAGAAGACAGGAAAATCCCCATGAAAAAATGGTTTGAGTGAAGGAGTTAGAACTCTGACATTTCACTTATAATAGTTTTGTCAAGCTAATATTTCCCTTCTTTCATAGCATAACTATCAGCATTTGAAATAATAAAGGATATTCAAGTATCAGTAAGATGTCAGAAACACCTATTGGGAGTTGGAGAGTACTATGGATTTCATTACTGATCATTCAACAATGGCTCTTGAGACTGAGCTGTTCAATGATTTTGTTAGAAACAAGATTTGCAAAATGGAAGATCTTAGTAATTGCAACAATGAAATTAAAAATAGTTTGAAAAAAAATACAAAATTTGAACAAACAAGGACCAACTTTAAATAAAACTTGATGTTTCTTAGGATGTTATTCTACTTACTTAACAAAAAATATTTCAGTGAATAATTTCTCTAAAGTGTCTTGGGGTATAAATTCATCTTTTCTCCTTGAAATATAAAAACTCTCTTATTCACAGTTACCAAATGAAATATTATGGAAAAATTAACTAAAAAAAAAAATCCAATGTACAAGAAGAGAGAAGCATTTTAAGCATATCTGAAAAACAGACATTCTTCAGGAAGAAAATCTAAAAGGTGCAGGAGTATGGCTGCTTGTGGCTTCGTGGGCATACTCTTCACTGGTAAAAAGTGGCTGGATGGCCAGATCCAAAGAGTTGCGGTGAACGGAGTTAAATCGAGTCGTCAGCAGGTCACAAGTGGTGTTCCCCTGGGCTCAGTACTGGGGCCAGATTTATCTAATATCTTTATCAATGAACTGGATGAGGGGATCAAGTGCACTCTCAGTAAATTTGCAAATGACACCAAGTTGGGCAGGAGTGTTGATCTGCTTGGGGGTAGAAAGGCACAACAGAGGGATCTGGACAGGCTGTGGCCAACCATATGAGATTCAACAAAGCTGAGTGCAGGGTCCTGCCCTTGGGTCACAACAACCCCGTACAAAGATGTAGGCTTGGGGAAGAGTGGCTGCAAAGCTGTCCAACAGAAAAAGACCTGGGTGTGTTGGTCAACAGCCAGCAGTGTGGCCAGGTGGCCGAGAAGGCCAATGGCATACTGTCTTGTATCAGATACAGTGTGGCCAGTAGGTATAGGGAAGTGATTCCCCCCTGTACTCAGCACTGATGAGGCTGCACCTTGAATACCTTGCTTAGTTTGGGTCCCCTCACTACAAGAAAGACATTGAGGGGCTGGAGTGTGTACAAAGAAGGGCAACAAAACTGGTGAAGGGTCTAGAGCACAAATCTCAAGAGGTGCCACTGAGGGAACTGGGGTTGTTTAGTATGGAGAAAAGGAGGCTTAGGGGAAACCTTATCACTCTCCACAACTACCTGAAAAGAGGTTGTAGCAAGGTGTGTATTGGACTCTTCTCCCAAGTAACAAGGAATGAGACAAGAGGAAATAGCCTCGCGTTGCTCCAAGGGAGGTTTAGATTGAATATTAGGAAAAATTTCTTCATGAAAAGTTTATCAAGCACTGAAATAGGCTGCCCGGGAAGAGGCTGCCCAGGGAAGTTGTTGAGTCACTGTCCCTGGAGGTATTAAAAAGACATGTAGATGGACTCAATGATCTTAAGGGTCTTTTCCAACATGGATGAATCTGTGATAAAAAACAAGACTAGATCCTCTTCTTTGTATATAGATATAGACCCATATATTTATAACTATATCTAAGATACCAAAGGAAGTTAGAGAGAGATTTATATGGATGCAATGCTGAACAAAGCAGAACTGAAGGAAAAAAATATTTTTTGCCATGGCATAGAAAATCCTGGCACAGGAGTTTGCAATTGGTACAGGAAAAGGTAAAGCACAAAAACCATCATAACATGAGAAAGACATTACAGATAATGATACCATGAATAGAAACAAAAATTTTGTGTAAAAGATGGCCACAGTTTACAGTAGCAATGTCCCAACAGAGATTTTACTTCAAGCAGCAGGTTCAGGGCAGCAAGCTTCAGGGTTTAATACCCCAGAGTCAAAAGGAGAAGAAAGGATGTTAACCTTTCCTCTGCAATAAAAGCTGAATAAAATAATGTGCAGGTATTTGTAGTTTTAAGATTCTTTCTGATGGAAAATATCAATAGAATCTTATTCTAGTGTCCAAAGCAAAAGGAATCAAGTACTAATACTGTATTTCAGATTATCAGCATGGATGCTCTAATATTTTTACAATATTTTATGTCTGAAAATCACTTCTTTCTTTCCTACCCCCAAAACAGTGTAACAAACCCTTACAGATGGTTACCACTCCCTATTCCACAAATCTCCAAAAGCTGTTTTTCAGTCTCTGTACAGGACAGCATCAAATCATAATTGACAACAACCAAACAGAATTGCAGTACTTTTTCAGACACAGCCTGTTACTGTTAAAATATTATCTTGAACAAAATGCACAATTATATACTTTCCATTTTAATTGTCAACTACCCTGAAATATTGCTAATAAATAAATCCAGATATAACCAGCTGCAATTACAATATGGATGTTTCATGCTGTTTGCAGCTTGATATGCAATATTGATAGCATCAAAGATATTTTATTTGTCATCAAGTAAAGGATAATCTACAGCCAACAAAATCAGTCACAAATTCCAGGTCCTTACATTCCAGTTTGTTCAGCTGTACACTATTCAACAGTGTGTATAAAAGTTGACATCTTGAAATCTGTTTGTAAGTTTTAACTAATGAATCCTTCATAACTTATGCACATTTTCAGAAGTGGAAGAAAAGTAGTACTGCAGTGATTTTTATGAGGCAGAGATCCAGTTTGTAACAGACCATAACAGACTTATGTGGATCAAGATTTCATTTTGGAACTCACAGCAGGTCACTTCAACATTTTATGGATTCAATTAAATGGATGCATGAGCTAAATGATTATGATTTTATCCATACTTTTCAAATTAGTTTTGGCTATATACATTTGGGATTATCTTTTCCTTCAGACTTCTTTATTTTTCACAGTAGACTTCACCTACCTAACAATTCATTGTATACAATAATATGACAAAACAATACTTAGTTTGGAAAATAATTATAACAACCAAAAAATGCTCATTTGAAGGAGTAAAAGACATCCATCTTTTAGGGTTTTTTTTCCCTATAATTCTCATTCTGTATTTGTCAGATATTGTTTCTCAAATCTATCCTTTGGTAGGTTGAGAGGAAACCCTAATATTCTTCGACAAAGGTCAAGGAGGAAAGAATGTTTTGCAAATTCATACTGATCTCTGTCAGCCAGATTTGTATAAATTGCCTGCTGTCTGCTACAACTGTAATTGCATATATCTGCTTCACATTTAGTATCTGGATGAGACTATTGCCAGAAAATATGGGGAGAAAAAAACTCTATATAAATCTTGACAAGAGAATTAAAATATTTTTTAAAATATCCCCCACAGTAAAATCAATTCCATAATTCTAAGAACCTTAGGAAATATTTAGTTGTTCAAGGAGCTATTGTATTAACATTTCAAAAATTAATATCCTGGACAGATTAAATAATTTATTTCACGTTCTACATTTTGCTGTACTAATTATTTCCTTTAAATCATGAAGAGCAAAATGAATACAGTTATAAATGTATCTGCATTAAAAAAAAATAAAAAAACCCTGAAATCATATGAGCTTTAAAATAAAGAAGAAAATGCCTGACCTTTCATCTTATATATTTTGATAATGTAATTCAATTTATTATCATTACAGCATTTTTTGGCTTCAGTTACAGCAAGGAGTTGAAGACCATGTAAAATTTTCAACTTAGGCACAGAACAGGGAAGAAACAGTAATTTTTGCACATCCTTTCTTTCTGAGCAAGTTGCTTAAAATGTAGTAAAATTAGAAGACAGAGAAAAAATAAGTATGTGAAAGCACACAACATACTAGCTTTCAATCTTGTTTAAAAATCTTCACAAAATGTAGTCAAAGGACATTACTGTGTAATAAATTTAAATTTTAATTTCTTAATAAGAAATCAAACATTTTAAAATAAAAATATGGTATTTCAAAAATGTTTCAAGAATAACAGACTCATGTATTAATCCATAATAGATTTATCCTTTGTGTTAAAAAAAAAAAAAAAAACAAACAACCATCCCCCAACTCATCCCTGGAAAGCTTTGATCTCTCTTTCTCTTGAAATCATGATACACAAATTTCCCAGAGATCTTATTCTAAATCAAGCTAATTACGTTTTCATGGACGTAACATCTTATCAGAGATTGCTTTCAAAACATGTGTGTGGAGGGCAGTAAAAAATGGTACACTGAAGGCAACCTATGGCTCATTAAGATAAACATATCCGGTATCTCATAGGATTGAGGTGGTGTACTTTTAATTTGCTGATAAAACTACAGCCAGTTCAAGACCTTTCTCATGTATTTATGAAAATCAGAAGTCAGTACTGTGATACAAACCTTATGTCATAGGCAAAAATGAAAATAAAAATATTTATCTGAGTAATGGGAAGCTTTTTAATATTTCAACCACAGCTCAAAAACATTAACATTTCTGTGGTGCTTTGGTTAAAAATTTAGCTTTATTGTCTGTGATTAAGCTGAATTTTCTGCTTTACAATGGGTGTCTGCTCGTTACTTTGTGAAGTATTTTCAAATTGCATTGTGATTTTTACATGAGAAGTGTGATTTCTGAGTAATGCAATCAAGTGAATAACATTGGATTTATCTCTGCTCTCACCTCGAGCAGAAATATTTGGAAGTGCATTTTTTTTTGCCTTTTATCATGGTTTTCAGAGGTAAAGGTTTTCAGGATTGTGAGTATCAGGTGGGCATACAGCAACTCACAGTGTCACAACGGAACACAAAAACAATGTGTTTTTCCAGTTGCTGTCATCTATTAACAACAGGGTTTATCTAGTTCCATATACACATCTGTATCAAATATAATGCATTTTTGCCTCAGTCTTTACTTAAGTCTCTCCATAGCAGTTTCTTCCATGTTCACCAAATGATCATCTTGTGTGTCACAAATGAATGGAAAAGGTAGAATTATAAACTTTCTTTATTCTACTGTTAAAAAACTCGATAGGCATACCCTTCATACTCTGGCATTCAACCAGTGTTTAAACTCTTAATTTATCTTAGACAAGGACAAATGCAGAATGTGTTAAATAGCTAATAACATGTTTTTAATTCCTCAACATTCAGCCTTCTTCAAAATTTTAGGTTCACTTAACTCTTTTTGCCACTGTGGATAGATTATTTTCCAGTTTTATTTTCAAACAAAAAAGTTCTAAAATTGTTCAATTTAGGCTCATATACAGAAGTAAAGTTAAGATCAGCTTGGGTATCAGTCCTAAAAAGCCAAGAATTTTTCTTAAGGAATTTTTCTTAAGCAAGTTATGGAGAAAAAAACAGTAATAATTTTATAGCTTCATTTCAAAATAACAAATGCAAAAGATTGCTAAAACAATATTTCCCATTTTAGTTGCATAGTGTATGAATGCAAATAAACTATGTAATATGACCAGAAACTACAAAAAAACAACAAGCATAAAGTAAGTACAATCGATTAAGTAAATTATTATAACCAAAGGCCTTACGACCTAGGAAAATAACACTTCACTTTTATTTCCCAAAGTATTCAAAACTGATCACCTGCAGGAATAGTATATCTCATCTTGTACTTGATCTTGTTTATCCTTAGCACAGGGACATATTAAATGCCAGTGCTTTAGAATTTTATTCCAAAGATGATTAATTATATTTTAAAATGTTTCCCTTTATCGGATCATGTTATCTCCTTTCATGACTTCTTTCATGAGCGCTACATTAAGAATGTTGTCGTTCACAGGATAAGTATCAATCAAAAAACTTAAGGCAATCTATATCTCGCAGAAATTTTGTTTTAGGATACATAGGCTTGAGGAAAAAGGGGTTTGCTGTGCAGTTTTACTATAAAGAGTAATTTCACACCTATGATCATCTAAAACATAACAGCAGTTTCAACAGAAGATATTGGACCATTTAAAGAACACAAAGGCCAACCTCTCTCTTCACTGCCTTTGTCAGGCTGCTTCCACAGCCCCGACAACCATGTCAGGCTTTATGAAAGTCTTGTTCAGGCAATTGTCAATAGGATGTGCAGTTTCTCACTTCAGCTCATTGCTTCCCAATGCATTCACATTATTGCTACATAAAATTCATGTCCTACTAAACGTAAGGACTTTTCTGGTATCTCACATGAACAGGCTTGATAGACTGCTTCCTGTTCAAAGTGAGGCACAGCTTAAAACATAGTTTTTCCACGAGCAGCAGAGGAAGGAAAAGCTGAAGACTATGGCAGGATTTTTTCCTACAGTTGGGGCAGACTGACAGACTCATTGTGCCACCACTTTCTGTACTACTGCTTTTCCATGAAAATGTGTCTGGATTCCGGAGCCATTTCCCCCCAAAAAATTAAATTGTTTGGAGAAACAGACAGAGAAGGAAAGAAAACACACATAAAATGAAAGTGAGAAAAAGGAAATAACTTCTAAATACATTTTTTCCTTCCTCAATTCCTTTCCTTTGTTTTTCATTTGCAAGTTAATTAATTAAACTTGATCTTTGTTCTCTGCACAGCCATTTTCTTCCTAACAGTTTTCTATGATTAAGGTTTACTTTGGACAAGAGTCTAATGAGGCTGGCAGCAATAATACGTCTGTGTGGAAATAAGACAACACATCACTTCCACCACCCTGAGTTGACCAAATTTCAATACTTGTTTACATAATCACTTTTATTAAGCACTGAAGAAACTCAGTTCCCCATGTCTACAAGAACAAACCACATCTTAGTTATGGAGTAACTCAGTACTTCCCAAAGAAGAATTGTCAGGTTCATCCATTCCCTGCTGAATTAAAATGCTCAGCAATTAGGGACAAAGTATTAATATAGGGAAGGAAGAAATTTAGAACAATTGTTTAGTAGGAAGGAGGAAAGGGAGAAACGTGTCCCTGTCATATTATTTCAGGCAGAAATAGAGAAAACCACCCAGGGTATAGAAACACGCCAATCTTATAGTCCCAGACTTAATAAACATCTCTATTTTAAAAGGCCAATAAAGCAAGTACTTAACTTGAAGTCAGCTGGGACTTAGAGCCTTTAAATTGTAAGATGTGCTTAATTCCCTTATTCCCTTCAAAAACTGCAATCATATTATTTTAGCTTGTCTGCTCTATAAAGGTTGACACCACAGCAACACAGACAACTCCTGAAGTGTGAGACTATCAGTGCTGATTCATATATTGAATTCCTGCAAAGCTATTTTATTGATACTAAAATACTTAATACATTCCATAAAGCACTAGTATTAGGCCTAATTTTTACCATTTTACCATTTTCTACCTAAGATGCTGTTTCATAGATTTAATCTTTGAACATTAGACAAAAATCAATCATCTGTGTAGTATGTTAACATTTACATGTTGTTCCTTGGGTCAGTACAATTCAGTGCTGACAACAATTAAGTAACCATAATGTCTACTTTTTCATTGCTTGTTATTTTACTAAGTAGTATATTCAGAAGGCATTTATTACATTTAAATTCATTGGCTCAAAATACTCTCTAGAGACTGATCTTTAAAATTACATGCATATTTTCTATGCACAATTATAAAGAAACACTGCCCTCTTCTGTCAAAACAGGATGAACCTCTGTAGAGACAGGCATTATTTTGGAAAACCAAACTGGATGAGAACAGAATCAAAAATATTATTTTTTATAGAAATAAAAGACTATATGCTATGTTCAAACAGCATATTTGAAGTCGTTAATTTTCATTTTTTTTCTTTCTACTCAATCAGTAAAATTTCTCTTTTCTCCAGTTCAGAGATATTTCAAAGCAGTTAGAAACATGGAGACGTATCACAACAGTTTTGATTAATAAATGAACACACCACATTCTTCAGTTACTTTTTTGTGTGAGTAGCTTTACATAATGCAGCAATTTCACAAATCCAAGTTCTAATTTTTTCTTCTTTAGAGAGTCATGTGTTGCAATCTCTGATTAATAGAGGCATGTTATTTTTTGGCACCTTTATCCATTTCCCTACATTTTGTAATATTTTGTTTTCTCAGGGAAGAGTAAGAGTGTTCTTAAAATGTGAAAATCTGATAGCTTCACCAACATTCAGAAATTGATTACTATATTTTTTTTTCAATAAAAAGCAATATTTCACTTTCAAAACTTGCATCATTATCTTTCATCCACCCTGCTTTGAATATTCACTGTCTAAACTGATCCACTAATACCATTAAGTGTTTATATTTAAGACTGATCTGTTAAGATAGTGATAATAACCTTTTAAGAAAAAAGGAAAAAAACAACCCAATTCTTTAGAAACACATGCAGCATCACATGCCATGAGAAAGGTATACAATTGGACAGTCTTACTCTTTAAAACCTACAATTTTAGTCTTTACGTACTGGCAGAATTGCCATATGCTGACATAAAAGCCAGTAGCTCTTCACTATTCTGCTCTGCTCTCTGAAAGAAGAAACTGAAAATACCACCAATAAGCTTTCTGAGTTTTCAGGACATTTTTGGTCTGTTGTTTTCTGCAGCTGTTAAGAAAATTATCTCTGTAAGAGTAAGAATTGCCTTCACTATTAGAACAGCAGTGAGAAGAAGAATTACATAGTCACAATTTTATCTTTGTTTAGAAAGACAAAACAATACCCCTCCACCCCAAAAACAGATAAACTATGGGCCTATTAGTACATTTCAGTAACAGAGTTATTGTCACAGTGGTCAACGCAAAGAGAAAAAATACACTCACTGCTTTTGCTGAGGAAAATATATAACAATAATTAGCTTTACATATAAAAATTCTGTACCTAAGATGCCTCTTAAAAATTACGGAAAAGCCAAGACAATAAGGAAAAATCTAATGAGGTCTCACATGTATTTATAAACTAAAATCTAAATCTATTCCAGGGTATTTTGACGTATAACTTTATAATTTTCCATGAGACAATTTCCCCACATTATTGCATTAAGATATTTTTGATGCAGTTTGTATCCCATTCCTTCGAAGACTTTGAACTTAATTTCATTTAGTAAAATCTCTGAGACATACCTCTATGGTTCAAGACATTCTAACAAGGCACCTCACTTTCTCCAAAAAAGTTGGTTTTCATAGCCTGTACCTTCCTGGAGATGTGCTTAAATGTTATTTGCCAACTTCAGGATCAATTTTTGGAAATTTAAATAGAGGACTGTCACAAACACCGATTTGTACTAAAATGCATTTCAAAATTTATAAGGAAATTGCAATTAAAATTTCACAATAAACACATTTGATAAAATTTTCAGTAAAGGTCAATATTCATAATACAATCATGGATTTGAACACTTTTTCAAACAAAGATAAGCAAATGAGATTAACTGAGTATCCATTTAATTAGGTTGTTTCAGGCTGGTTTACCCAGGGAAAAACCCAGGGCATTTTGGCTTTTAGTATGTGGTTTATTTCCAGAAGTTTTCAACCTACCTGAAGTATATGAATAAAGTGACAGAATTTTCCGCCTACATTTCTTTCTCCATATAATTCTCTGTACAAAGCTCTATCTTTTGGTTGCTCACAAACCCCCTGTGAATCACAGATTACAGACTTTCAGAGAACTCTACAGAGAATAAAAATAGGACAAAGGATGTCTTATTTTTCTAGTCTTTCTCTTGCTGTTCTCAGCAGGTATTGGGACTGTATTTTACTTCTTATAGTTTCATACTGGCATTCATTGCTGGATCTACACATCCCTTCCCTCCCACTGCATCATAGGACTATGTTACAGGGCTACAGAAGGCCATGGAAACTAATTCTGGGCAGGATATCATATTATCACTTCTAAAATTTGTCTCTCATTAATCACAGCCATTAACATAAAAGCTTCATTAACCTGATACTCTAGCAGGACATTTCCTATTAGTGGCCAGTGAACAAATTATGATTGACACCTGAAAGAGGATAAAAGCAACACAGTTATCATCCATAACTATACCTTCCACACTGGGCAGAATAACAGCTGCTTGTTGAAGGTTATGTCTGAAAGGTGCAAGTAAAACAAAAGCAGAACCACAGCCTTATCTTTTCCCTTAAATACACTGATGAACCACCCAGATAGGGTAAGAGACTGGATACCATTTCCAAGTCACTGGCTTTCATGGTTTTACCCTCCCCCCCACCCCCCCACCCCCCCACCCCCCCATGCTCCTCCCTCCATTATCCCTCACCAGAGGTACAGTTCAAAGCAAACCAGCAAAGTGCTACTGTAACCTCTCCAAGAGACCTTTAACTCTTCTGCAAAATAGTTTAACGCTTTTAAAGAGAAGAAGTGAAGCTGATTTTAATGCTGAAAATAATTGCACATGATATTTCAAGGTTTCTGAAGTAGAAAACCATAAGTATTCCAATCAAAATTCCCGGGGAACAAGTTCACATAGTGCACTTCAGCATTTATAATCTGTAAAACATGATAGAATGTTAATTTTATGAAAAGCTATTCTTTACAAAATATTCCTTGAAGAATTTATTTGAACTCAGAAGAACCAAAGGAGAAAAACAAAAAATAAAGACTAGGAAAGAATATCAGGGAAAGAAAAAATATATGTATTTTGTTAATGGAAATTTTTTTAGACAAACTTTTATGGATAAGGATCATTAAATTGTAATGCATGTCAATACAAAGTAATAAAAGAAATGGATTTGAAACAGCCAGAAGAACTTATGCATATGGTTACAGAAATAGGTAAAACTAATATTGAAATAGTGAGAGAAAAGAGACAGATGCATTTAAATTCAGAAAAGCCTCAGACTCCAAGCTGAGAAATTGTTTAGATATTTGAGGGGCTAGAGAGCACAAAAAATTTCTATAGATTTTTTTTAAAAAAACTATGTAATGCTTTCAGTTTAAGAAAGCAAGCAAATCAGGATGTATCCAAGTCTGACCATTTAACCAAATCCTATCCATTGTAGGAAAGGCCAACAGGAAAAAAAAAAAAGAGTTCATAGAAGTTAGGTAAAAATAAAAACAACAGTACAAGAGATCATGGCCTTGTCAGATTTAATATAATGCCTACTACAACTTTCGGTAAAGCCACTCTCCAGTGTGATAAGATTTAAGACATGATTGAAGTTTTTGTTGTTTCCCTACTCTTAAATGTCAGACTAAGGCAACAGAGAGACCTGTTTCTAACTAACAGGGAGACTATAAGGTAAGCAACTGACCAGCCAATGTTACAAGTAAGAATTTGTAACTACATCCCTTTCTTATAAATAACATGCCTTTACGTAGTATGCTATACAGCACAATAGCAGCACACAAATGTAACTATTTTTAATATGTCTCATAAAATTACTGTATCACAAAGATCAGCCTTTTGGTGACTATTAAATAATAATTTACAAAGTTAAATGAACTATTGACATAAGCTTTCTTACCGACTTGATTGAAGATATTGATGCTGATCATTTTTTATAATTATGGATGTTATTCAATTACACCACTTTTTCTCGATTGGCATAGGACTGCATATTGTTTTCCTCCATTAGATTTTCTAATCCAGAAACACATTTTGGTAAATGTGTACAGCATTTTACTCAGGAAGGCTCCTAACCATTGAGAGTAACTAGAAAAAACAAACAAACAAACAAACAAACAAACAAAAAAAACAACAGTGAGGCATTTCTTAGTCAAAATATGTTGAATAATTCATGAAAATAGTTATTGGTCTGAAGGTTGTACAAAGTGTTTAATAGTTTTAAAATATTCCTTGCCTTAATGTGATTAATGTATCTTTCTGTTGCTCAAATGGTTAAAGATGTTCCTTCCATTTAATTTTCTGGTTATAGCTCTT
Organism: Tyto alba; assembly: GCF_018691265.1. Classification (NCBI taxonomy): domain Eukaryota; kingdom Metazoa; phylum Chordata; class Aves; order Strigiformes; family Tytonidae; genus Tyto; species Tyto alba. The sequence goes on along the minus strand of NW_024881276.1, from coordinate 33,612,826 downwards.
CAAAGAGTACATTAACAATATTTTCTCAGAAAAAAAAATCAGGTAATAGAAAGTCTCTCTGTAGAATACCTCAAATGTGATCAACTTATTCATCATTAAATAGCTTGTAAATTTTATTCAAATTAGTTATAATACTGAATCTTTTTATTTTAGAGCATTTACTTTGATTTTGTTATCTTACTTCACTACACTCTCTTCTCCTCACTGTGTCTTTTAAAATCAGTTTTCTAGTAATAGCATAGCTCATGAGAATGCAACATGTTTCTTCTTTGATTCTGTGATCAGACAAAATAATTAATGTTTTATTCATAGTTTGCTGAGATGCTGTGGTATACATTCCTTACCCTCAGGGAAAGGTGATGAAACAGTTAACTAGAATAATTGAAGAAAATAAGCAATGCATGCACTGCAAATACATATGCAAAATAACTGAGTTTTTTCCACCAAAAAAAAAGCAATTGTCACTCATAGACAATGGCTAAAATTTTCAAATTCCAAATCTAAACTTCAAGCTCCCATTGAGAGAGAAAGGTAGGAACAAATTATGTTCCTGATAAGAATGCTTTAAATAAGTTGTTACAATTTTCTTCACCTATTCTTCACAGATTAAAATTATTTTTATGGTTTATAGAAGCAGAGAAAATCTGAATATGATGTCCTATAATGTAGTCAATCAGTAGCAAACAACATTCTACACAATTCATGCTATGTGTGCTTGCTTACAATATGTTCTTGTAATAGTTCCACAGAGAGAAACAAAAACAGGTTCCACAGAAACAAAATGCAGGTTTGGGGATCTGTTTTGCTTATTACTCAAGTATCTTAGAAAAACACATGTCCAGTGCTATATGAGATTAGAATATTGCCTATGCTGACACTTGGTTGAGTTAGGCCTAAAGTTTAATTTGAAATGTTCCTCATCAAGAGCTTATCTGAATGATCATGGCCAGTCAGATTCAACATTTATGAAACACATTCTATCTGATACTTTCTTCATAAGACTGCCCCTTTCTTTGGTGATTAGGTCTTTCCTCCTCAGAAAAATTGCACAGCTTCCCACAGTGTATAGGACCATAGCAGCAGGGTGCAATGTCCTTGATGCTCCCATCTGGAAGTGGGCTTTTCCTAGTGACTCAGTGAAACTGTGTTACTCAAGCAGCAAGAAAAATTCCTGAACTACAATTTCATAACGAAACAGGCAGTTTTGGAATAGGAAGAGCCTCTTTCCTCCTCCTGTGCTGTGAAGCATTGGCTGTAAAGGATGTCTACTGTATTCATAGCATCCTCTTGTCAAAGGACAATGAATGATGATAAAAAAAAAAAAGTAAGTCTTGCATTATGTATGACTATGTGCCCTCCATTTCCCTTGTCAATGGGGTTTTATTCTCACCAAGCTTCCTTTTAGACTTTCACAATTAGGTTTTAAAGCAATTTGTATGCATAAGTTGAAAATATTACTTCAAATTAACTTCCAGAGGCACTGTGGTACAATCAACAGGGTGCTAGACTGGGACACAGGAACTAGTTTAATTCTGGTTTTGCTATTGGCCTGATGAGTAACCTTGAACAAGACACTTCACATCTGTGTGCTCCTATTAATCTTTGAATCTATTTAAATTGTAAGGTCCTTGGGAGGGCATTGTCCCTTGCTTTGTCTTTGTATGGTATTTAGCACAGTAGGACCTGCTGTAATATGCTGCTGTTATAATTCATAAAATGAAACAGCCAATACAAAAATGCAAATAGTTCTAAGAGATCATACAGAGTTTCATAGTTACTAAGGACAGAACCAGACCCAATGGATTATTAGGTTTTATTATGTAATGAGATCCATACCAGACATTTTATAGGCAAAATTAGACATCTGCAAATTAATTTACAAACATGCTGTCTTCTTATTATTATATTGTTAAAAAAAATAATAATCCTTGAAAGCAGTGTGATGTCTGTTCACTCCCCTTTTAAGCTTATTTTCTAACGTAACAAACCAAAAGATTCCCTCTTCCTCCTGGTTCAGCCATCAGCCTTGAAATGACGAACGTGGCCTTGAAAATCAAATTAGATTCTTTCTGTCTAAATCATAATCAATACAAGTAATGACTGCACTTTCAGCACAGTTGACACGCAGTCTACCACTGCTAATCATGCATGAGCTAGAAAGTAGATTGAGGATCCTACCATAACAATCCTCTACTACTCATAGCAAAAATTGATACCAGAACTGATAGAGAGGACCCAATTATTCCTTTGCATGCACACACTGCCATCTCTGCAAGGGTATCCAAGGAGAGCTGTTGGCCCATATGACAGAAATATATTGACAGTGAGAGACTGCCAATTTTTATATATAGGCAAGTCACTTTTCTTACATATCCACAGCTAAAATTAGCATGCTCAATGCCATATAACATAGGTTGAATGTAAATGATTGCAGAGAAGTCCCTCAGGTTAGGCTTCATTTAGGCAGAAAGCATGCAAATCATTCTCAACATACTTTCAAGTCTAAATGCCAGCAAGTCTGAAACCACACTATGAAACAGAGTAGCCAAGAGAAGCTGTGAAACTGTACAAATGCATTTATTCGCAACAGATTTTTTATATTATTTCATCAGTGTAATGAAATGTTGCTGATTCATTCAATGCTGCAGTCTTATCTAGAATATCTGTTCTTACCAAAGACCATGGGTATTTCCGGTCAATTTGTAACAAAACTAAAGATGAGCTTATCTGAATAAATCGAATGGCAGTGCTAAATGAAAAAGCACTTACTGAAAAGAAAGCACAGAAAGGCTAAAAATTAACACATTCCGGGAATAGAAAATCCATTTCTGGCAATCTGTTTTAAATTGCTAACAAAACAAATTTTACATATATATTCTTTCTGAAGTGATGCCATAAATCGTTAACTACAAGTCAAACAAGTTGGTCCCTGACACTGTTTATTAAATATATAACACATTTTTTTAAATGCAGAGTAAGTTGGAGGCCTGTTTAAATGTCTATCTTTTTAAATGTTATGTTTCTCATACTATTCTGAATCTCTTCTTAGGAATAGAGTTTTTTAAATTTTCTAGGGAAGGTCATATGTAAATAGCACTCGAACAGGCAGTTCCTAGATACTACAGCAACATCTGCCAGCTCAGTTTTGCTCTATGATAGTCTGATGTCCTGGTTCCTTACTTAGGTCAACCAAGTTCTGTGAAGAGGGGAGAAGCAGGGAATTAGAAGTGACAAAATAACATAGAGAAGCACTTTGGCATACAAATACTAAGTATGGAAGCAAGCTCCTATTCCTCTGAGAACCTGTAGGATAAACCTATTATCCTCAATTCTTCTGTCAGAATTCATCCCTTACTTCATACTTAAGAGTTTGACTTCAGTTTTCCTGAGGTCTAAATATTTCATTTTATCCTCAAAGGTCATTTTGATTTTCATGAAGAATAAGTAAAACTCAATAGATATTACAAGCTACCTTGTCTCATATGATGTCATCAAAAAATTATTTTTCTATATTTGAATATTTAGATGTACTTTTTGGATAAATTTCTCTTTAAGTATTCTCTTTTCCTAATGCTACCAAGCTACTAACCGCAAAGGTACAGCAGAAATAAATTAACTTTAATAAAGCTCCACGTCCATTATTACACACCACTCTATTATGCACCTTTTAAAGATTATTAGATAGCTCAGCATAAAAACTACAGCTATGTCACATTTTCTTTCAAGTTAGACATAGAATAGACACAGAATGCTTGAAGTTGGAAGGGACCTCTGGAGATCCTTCTGTCCAAGCATCCTGCTCAAGCAGGGCCACCTAGTGCCTAGAGTTGCCCAAGAAAACATCCAAGTGTTTTTTTTAATATCTCCAAGGATGAAGATTTCACAACCTCCCTGGGCAGATGTCCAAGTGCTCAGTCAGCATCACAGTAAAAAAGCGTTTCCTGATGTTCAGAGGGAATCTCCTGTGTTTTGCCTTGTGCCCACTACCGCTGGTCCTGTCACTGTGCACCACTGAAAAGAGCCTGGCTCCATCCTCTTTGCATACTCCCTTCAGATATTTATAGATATTGATAAGATATCCCCCCCAAAGGGTTCCCTTCTCTAGCATAAACAGTTCAATTTCTTTTAGCCTTTCCTCATAGGTGAGTCCCTTAATCATCTCAGTACTTTAATCATCTCAGTAGCCCATCACTGAACTCTTTCCAGTATGTCCATGTCTGTCTTGCTCTGGGGAGACCAGAACTGGGCACAGCACTCCAGGTGTGGTCTCACTAGTGCAGAACAGAGGGGAAAGATCTCCTCCCTCTACCTGCTGGCAACACTCCTAATTCAGCCCAGTATACCGGTAGCCTTCTCTGTGACAAGGACACATTGCTAGCTCATTTCACATTTTCAACCTGGTACCCACAAGGAATTCCAGCTCCTTTTCTGCAAAGTTGTTTTTCAGCCAGTTGGTCCCCAGCATATACTGGTACATAGGGCAGTTCTTTGTTGTAAAATAAGACTTTTAAGACTTTTGTCGTATCTGGAACTATTGCTCTGAATTTCTTAAAGATCTTATCTTAAACCACATATACTGTCTCTTTTAAATGTAACAGGATTTTCCTGAATAGTATAAAAAACATTGCTGGTATCCATCTGATAACAAAGATGAGCAAGCTTTGACAGCCAGAAGTATAAAACCTCATAATAATCACACCTCTATGAGATCCGAAGTGTTGTTTTCTCTGACAAAGATAACTTACTAGCTTCAGTATGTTGGACATTTTGGGGATTGACATGTATTAGAGTTTTAAAATCCTTGTAGAGTTTTGAAAACCAATACCTACTATTCCATTATTGCCACTAGATAACAGATTCTAGGCATTATTTTTGCATAGCTTTAAGTGTTTGAAACAGTGAGTTTCTTTCCTCTGTAGTTTCATATTTAACCACATTCAGCTTCCTCCAGCTTCCCCATCACCATGTTCTCCTGGAACATACACAGTTGCTTAATGAAAGTAAGACTTATTTTTTAGCCAAACGAACTATTTGTTACTGGTGGGGTTTGTTCCCCAAAGGGACAAAAAAGAAGCACAGATTTAGCTTGCTTATGTGACTGTTTCTGTGATTTTATCTACTCTTGAATGGTAACTGTTGCAAGGTATTAATGATAGACTGCTAAACTGTTCTGAAGTAATCCTACTTTCTCACTGTACCTATCTCTCAAGTTAAAATAAAAGTATTATTACCTATATTATTTTTAATAGTTTTGGCCCCAAATATTCCACTTTCTGTTAGTTCTGTAAGTATAAATAATGTATATTTGCAAAAAAACACCACCTTACAGGAAGAGTTTTAAAATACTTTTTTCAGCAAGGAAACAAGATCATCTCCACGTGGAAGCATTACAGCAAGTCCTATATTTCTATACTGTAAGTTCATTAAGTACAAGTATGCTAAGGTCTTGCAAATAATCCTTTTGGATGAGATTCTGATCTTATTAAAGTTAACCAATTTTTTCCTCAGCAAAGCTCAGATTTCACACATTGTCTGCATAGGCTTTATTTATTACAGTAGATTTATGCATGTATAGAATAGTTCTGAAGATCAGGCTATTAAGCAAGGATTTACGATAACCTATCCTATTATTCAAGCTAGAAATTGATTCTAGTGCAGTACTTTCAGCTTGACTCTATATTGCATCAGGTAATTCAACTCATGCAGGATAAGTATGAAATTCAGATGAAACAAACTCTGTTTAAACTTCAGCAATTTCAGGTGTTCTAAGGACAGTGAGCACAAAGCAGTTTGCAGTATTAGAAGTGCTATTATCCTGCAGCATATGAGCAGAATCCTAAGAGAAATCCCACAAAAACATATTCATGGTAAAAAAATAATTTACTATTTCTACTAATTTTTGTATTTCTGAATTCAGGCTGGAATGTGAATTGAATGCATTACAGTAACACTGAATACTATATTTTTGATAGGTAAACAAAAGGAACATCTTCAAATAAGAACCTCACCCCCTTCCCCCCTCAAAAAAAATGAAAGCAAAAAACCAAAGCTACTGCTTATGATAGTAAAACAATTTTGCAAACCCAGAAAGATTCCAAAAAAGCTTGAGTAAATTTCAGACCAACATCTGATCAATTGGGTGTCTATGCACTCTGAAGCATTTGACCTTTTGCCTGTCATTAGTTTATACAGTCTTCCCACACCATGGGAAACAGCAAGGTGCCTATAAAAATTTCCATCAGCAGTACTGAAGTCATTCCCTCCCCATGTGATTTCTCTGATTTAATGGCCATGGAAAGTTCCATAAGGTCATTAAACCCCTGTAGTTTCTAGCATCCTTCAAATACCACAGAAACCAAGATTCTATGGACCAGTAAAATAGTTACCCATTATCCTCAACTTCTCTGTTATTCATGTCTTGCTTTTGACATTGATAGGATGACAGAAAATACTTTTCCTGCCCAAAATCACCTTTTTGTACCTGTCCCTGAAAGTTTTATGAACGCATCCATTACCATCATCTCATACTAGGGAAAAATAACTGACTCGGTTAATGTGATTAGGGTCATGAAACATCTGCAAAACGGTCACATTATTCTCACTTCATGTTCAGAATTACAGCTGCTTAATTTTCTAACAAGAAATGGCAAGGAGTGTTATTTGGTTGTTTTTACTACTATTACCTATTCTGTGGGGACTATATAAACTTTTGAATTAACAACTATGCAATAAAATAGCAAGTCCAGTCCTTTTTATAGGAAGACCCATATAGGAGAACTTTGTTCAGGCTAAACACACTTAAAAACACAACTCTTCTAGATGGAGCATAATTCCACTTGTGATACAGGAACAACATGTAACAGGTAAAATTGAAAAATACAGAAATTATATATATATACACATATATAAGCACAAGCACAAATTTTCCTTTTCATAGGCACTGAAAATGCATGTGTCTTGTGCAGTTTGTGCAGTTGCTTGTAAAAGTGCTATTGACATAAGAGTACTGGACAAAATCAGTATCTGCTGGCAGGTATGTTCTGTTAGGGGACCCTGCAGCAATAGGAAGTTCCAAAAGCATTTTGCTCAGCACCATAGTGATGAATATTATTTAGAAGAATACATGCAGCAAAAATGCCATAACTTTCAAATATAGACTATAATCCTTCATTTTTAAAGTGATCTTGAGCTGCAAAACTTGAATATAGATCATCAAAGAAATTTTTAAATGTTAGGCTTATGAATAATTAAAAATAAAGATGTAACATAATTCATATAAACGATTTTGCAGGTGGGAAGATGACACAGGCCTTGTAAAATAGTACTTTCTCAGTTATGCCTCTAATGACATTACTACAGGAAGCTTGTGAGTTTGCTTTAATAAAAACCAACAGCCATGAATTATTCTTTTATTACTAAAAATTTGAGCAGTTGTCTTACTTCAAGAAAAAAACAAAAATGTAAGATAAACCAAAGATAATTTAAAAGATAATCCCCAAAAATTAGTAAAGAGAAAAAAGCGTTACTGTTGCTACCTTGTACTGGACACTATTTTCTTCTCTACAACAGGACCCTCGCCCTTCCTCATCCTTCAGAAAATTGAAAAGTCAACATGCACACAAACATCTAAGAATAGTTATGCAAACTAGAGAAGCCAACTGTTTGGCAACTTGGTTATTTCAGAGGTATTTCGATCAGGAAAGGGGGCTAAGGCTGAGCAGCAGTATGCTCTCATGTTCTGTTCTTGGTCAAACAGGTCCTTGGGGAGCCCCCCCTAGAGTTGTGCAGTCAAAAGGGGAGTTGGAGACAGAGCAGCTATTCTGATGCTTCTCCCATCTCCCCACGGCCTCCTCCACTGCCTCAAGCAAATGCGAGCAAAGACTAAAGTCATTGTTTGAAAATCTTTACTACAGCACAGATTTGAAAATTTACATTTATAGCAGAAGTTCCCCTATCCAGGAAGAAAAGCTCTAGATAATTATTGGAGAAAGACAAATGAAACAGAACACAGGTCTATATGCTCCACTCCTACTCTAACAAACCAATTATTTGGTATTTCCATGCCAAAATGGGAAGTGGAAATCTGTATGTTTTGGGGGCTTGTTTTTATAGGCCCCAAGATGTATTCAAATATTTGATTGCAGTTAATGCAAGTATCTTCAACAAAATAGAAACAGTGAGAGAAAACATTGTCTTTTCATTCCTTCATTACACCATGTCAGAGTCCAATTCTCCCTAGCCAGGTTCTTTGAGATATTCCATGCATGGAGGGTGTAACATTTAATAACAAATTTACTTGTTTGAAGATATTTGATATTACATGGAATTTCTGATTAGCAGAAAACTGAAAACACAATACAAATGCAAGTTATACTTAGTATAACAATTCCAGTACACAATTCAATCAAAATTCCAACATAAATCCCAATAATATATGCTCACTCTCATGACACTGAGTGTCTCCAATCTCCATGAAGGAATGTGGGGGTTGAAGCCAGCTCAAGCCCCATGCACTCTTCAAAATTATTTTGCTAGTTTTCCAGTGTCATAGTTTGAGCCCAGAGGGCAACTGAGCACCATGCAGCCACTCACTCACCCTTTTCCCCTCAGGAATGGGAAGGAGAAAACAAAAGGCTTCAGAATCAAGATAAGGACAGGGAGGGATGACTCACCCATTATGGTCACAGGCAAAAGACAGACTCCTTAGTGGAAGAAAAACCCATCAACTTAATTCACACAACAGCAATTCTACTCTTTAGCAAACAGAGTAGGACACTGAGAAATACAACCACATCTTAGAAACATCTTCCCCTCACCCCTTCCTTCTTCCCCAGCTCATCTTTGCTCCCATTTTCTATATCTCTTCCCCCACAGTGGCACAGGGGTCAGGGAACAGTGGTTGAGGTCAGTTCATCACACATTGTCTCTGTTGCTCCTTCCTCCTCAGGAATGGTCTCCTCACATTCTTCCCTTGCTTCAATGTGGGATCCCTCCCACATTTTGCACTACCCTCAGCACTGAAATACCACAGGGGGGGCTTCCCTCAGAATCCTGGCCTTCTTCAGGAACAGCCACCTGCTCTGGCATGGGCTCCCCCACAGGCTGCAGGTGGGCATCTGCTCCATTGTGGACCTCCATGGGTGGCAAGGGAACAACCTGCCCTCTCACCACGGGCTGCAGGAGAGTCTTTTCTCTGGTGCACCTCCCCTCCCCCCTCCTCCTTTCTTCCACTGACCTGGATGCTTACATAGGTGTCCTCCTCACAACTCTGACTCCTCCTCCCAGGTTCCCCTTCTTAAATAAGTTATCATAGAGGAGTGGCCATCGTCACCGTTTGTCTCAGCCTTGATGCAGAGGCGGGTCTGTCTTGGAGCTGGTGGAGCTTTGAGAAGATTCTCACAGAGGTCACCACCATAGCCCCGTCCCCCACTACGAAAAACCTGCCACACACAAACCCAACACATCTAGTTTTTACACTCTATGTTGGGCTGAGACAGGTATTCACTCTCATCCCATGCTGGTCTGGCTAACTCAGGAAGCCATTTACAGTCTTTTAATGAACTCAGGGAGAAACAGGTACACCATCAGTGGATCAATTTAGCTGTTGATAACCATTTATCTTAAACAAAAAACAGCCTCTGGTCTCCTTTGTGGTAAAATAAAGTCAGATTCTTTACCACAGATATGGTCAGTCACACCCTGGATTATTCTCTGAGTTTCATGAGCACAAGGCCCATCTCCTCCAAGCCTTCTTCCATCCTAGGGGTTTATTCAGTGAGTCATGTTCCACCCCTAGGGGATTAGTCAGTCACACAACACTGTTTGCATAAGCTCAGAATGCACCTGCTCTACAAAAAATACTGTTTATTAAGATACATGGCAGGATTTTACGATATATTTTATCATCATCTACAGTTACTACTAATTGTCTTGTTTTACATTAGTATGCTTTCACAACATGTCAATATAGTTTCATGAACTTCATGGTGAAAATGAGCTTAAGCTGTTCTGGAGCAAAAGAGCACTGCTATCTAATGTCAGCACTGTTTCCACTCATCTCATTAGAAACCAAATGTATTTTTCTATGTTGTACATATCGTCTGTAACTGTGGAAGAAGATATGTTATTCTAATCCTATTTTTCCTTAACAATGAAAACCATCCTAATAATGGACAGGAGATTGATTTAAAATAAAAAATATAATTATCATAATATATTGGGACTTCCAATTATGCCTTTAAAAATTATGTATCCTTATCCCTTTTTGCCTCTTGTTGTGTTTCCAGTCATGATTACTGGCAAAATTCCATAGAGGATGTTGGCAGCCTCATAATATCAATCACATTAGTAAGAATCCAATTATTACTAACATTTTGGTTTTCAGACTGTCAAGACCCCCAAAACCTCATTTTAAGCATGTAGATTCCTTCTAATAGCACATGTACAGAGAGTTAGTTGCCTCAGAACATAATCCAAAGAACCCTCACAAGCTTCATGAAGCCATTTAGGCTAGTAATGAGAAATGCTGATCACAAGCCTACGTCTGAAAACTTGTATCCCCCTGAAGAGCTTATGAAGAGCTGTAGGAGCATAATTCCATGTATTAAGAGAAGGAATAACTGCACAGAGGAAAGATAGAGTCTCATCAATAATAACATCTTAAAAGAAAATAAGTTGGGGTTTGATGTGAATGCATGTTAAGAATATATCCTCTTCCACAGTGTACTAAGAGTTTTTTCTAGGATTTCACTTCTCATAGACTAGCTTCACACCTCCCTTTGTTTTTCCTGCATTTAGTTTCTCTCAGTAAGGGTGTGTTCTGACAAAAGTAAGTTAAAACGTAATATTAAAGTTTCCCCTTAGAACCTATTTGACCTTACCTGATGGTCAGTACATTGCCAGAGTTTTTCTGAGCATCTATGAAAACATCATTTTTTTTCTGGTAATAGATTACAAACATTTTGTTAAACTGAAAACAAAATCTCAGAGCAGGCTAGCTGTTAATAGCACCTGAGATACTGACAGGTCTTCAGAAGACAAAGTGAAGAGCTAAGCATTAACATCACTACAAAAATCCCACAAACAAACAACAACAAAAAAATATTTAACTCCCACTTCTTTCCCTCTAATGCCAAGATTCTAGTTTTTGGCAAACACAAAACAAATCCTTAGTCTCACATGACTCCATGTTGTTGCTTCTGTTAGTTTATTTTGGTTCAGGGACCAAATCACTGGCATGTCTGATCCTCACAACACCAATTTGCAGTTTTATATTAGATTGTGAAAATACATGAAACAAATAAAAACTTCAAGTTTGTTTCAGGAAATGAGTGCACCTTACCACAATTAAATATCAATTCCAATCCACAATCACCTCCTCCACAAAATACAGTTCAAATCCTTGTGAACATGACCTCTTTACACTCAAATTTAAATTGAAATTGACTTCTTTCACACAGATCAAAATCATACTATTAAAATGGATATAGATGAAGACTTCTACTATGTTTTTTGTTCCCCACAACACATAGCACAACATTTTACTTCTCATAGATTTCTTGCTGCACATTGGAGTCACTTCACTATAATGCCATATTCCAACAAGTTTCCACAATCAAAAAGAGATGTGTTTAAACACATTTTAGTGTTTGTTGTTGTTTTGGGTGGGGATGGGTTTGAAGGAGTCTTCTTCAGAAACCCTGGCAACTTTGTTACTACAGAGATGTCCACTGCTAGGTCAGTTTCTTACTCAGTACCTGTTTTCCTAATCATTCGCTACTTTCACACCATCTTCAGTGGTGAGTTATAGACTTGGTTGCAGACAATGTATCATTTGCATATGATCCCCTGAAGGGTACCAACAGAAAAATGCAAGTCAGTTTTCACTTTGTCTCAAGCTGTCAGCCTCAAAGCCTCAGCAAAAATACTGGAGCTAGCATATACAAAGAGTAACAACATTGCAATAATAGCTATCAACTCAAGTTTGCTATCTCACATCCAGAATACGAGGCAAAAATATTTATATACAAAAATATGCAGTCTGTACCAGCCAGAGTGGTTGACACTGGAAGCTTATTTATTTAGCATGAATAAGGGGAGCTCTAAAGAACTGCATTAAAAATGAGAATGGGCCTACTAGATTGCCACACTTAGTTTCAGTGATGGACCTCTTTTGCTTGTTTATTCAGGACAGCCTTCAATGTCATAAGTATATTCTCTGTATAAAAATTTTGTTTAACACTACTTCTAGAAATATGAGACTCTTGTGGTGTTCCTGTGCAGGAACAAATATCTAGAACCTGAAATTAATATTAGTGTTTAGCAATTTCTTTCACAATAACATAAGACAATCCCAAGACTTGAGGCTGTGAACTTCCATGTTACCATTTTCCCACCTGGGGCTAATTTTTTTTCAGTGTTAAATAACCATTAAAACAATCAAGACATTGTAATTGTGTTTTACAAAACCAGTATAACCGCACTATGGCGTGAACAATATGAGTTAAAAAAAAAAAAAAAAAAAAAAAAAAAAAAGTAACACTTTCATGCAAATTCCTCTTTAGATTTCTATATTCTCTTAAGAATTAACTCTGCCTTAGTGCTCTCCCATCTCTCCAATATTTGCCCCTCACCCAGTAGTCTGAGAGGTGGGCAAGATCTTGGGAGGGGACATAGCCAGGACAGCTGCTCCAAGCCCACCAAAGGGATATTCCATACCATATGGTGTCTGCTCAGCAATAAAAGCTAAGAGTAAGCAAGGGGGTACGAGAGGGCATTCATTATTATGATGACTGCCTTCTGGAGCAACCACTACACATACTGAAGCCCTACTTCTTAGAAAATGGCTGGACCTCACCTGCTGATGGGAAGTAGAGAATAAATCTTTTGGTTTTATTTGCTTCCATGTGCAGCTTTTGCTTTTGCTTTATTAAACTGCCTTTATCGTGGCCCATGATTTTTTTTCTATATTATTTTCTCTGACCCCTGTAAATCTGAGGAAGACAACGATACAACATCTGGATAGGCACTTGGTGTCCAGCCAAAGACAACCCATCATGCTCTTCTTAACATCCTTCTCTATTCCTCCTTTACCTTTCTTCTTTTTTCTCACTACCCGGGCTTGATTAAAAAGACAAAGTAGGAAAGAAAGTTTGTTATTCATCAAATAACCACTACTTGTTGATCACCATGCCATAATGCAACGTTAATCTGTAAGAAATACTGAGTCACACAATGAGAAATTTGCTTAAGGCTGTGTAGAAGTATCTCAGCACAACTCTATTGATGTACACAGCCCAAATAAAAAACAAACCCACCCACAAAACCCCAAACCCCATAATGACACAAATCAAACCCCACCAATTCTCCCCTCACCCTGCTCTCCCCTCACCCCCACTCCTCAAATAACTAAATCCTTAAAACAATCATCAGACATGAATATACTGGTAACCAACTATTTCCTGAATTTGTCTTGACAACTGTGCAAACTAAATGGATTTCTGGTGATATTTTATCATCATCAAATAAGGCTTGATTTCACACCCACAGGCTGGGATTTATTTTCTAAACAGAAACTTTGACACTAAAATCTTTTACAGATAAGCCCCAAAAGACATTTAATTAATGATTCTGGTAACTGATGAGGCAACTGATGAGCTCTGAAGTTAACTAGCTTCTTCAGAATTTATGTAAGTGATTAGAAAAAAACCCTTTGGGCAGAAGTGTTGCCAATCTAGCTAGTGATAGACTATTTATCACAAGCCTGAACACATACAGGCTGTAACAAGTGAGCTTTTAAAAAAAATGTATTGTGCAGAGATAAAGCTACTACAGTTTAAGCTTGAATTAAGGAATAAAAAATTTCCAAAATGGAAAGAAACAATTAGGTACTAAGCAGCACTCGTGTTGGAAAAAACATGAGAAAGAAGTTAGTACATTAAAAATGAGATCTTTGATGAGAATTTGCTATAGAACTGCATATATTACTGAATTTCTATGAGCCAAAGGATAATGTAAAGTATAATAAGCCAGAAAGAGAAAGGGAAAAAAGGGTTAGAAAGGAAGGTTGGTCAGACTATGAGAACTCATCTTTCAGATGTATGGCCAGAATTTCCAGTACAGATCAATTTATTTTTTTTAAAACAATAAAAACAGAAGGTTCTAGAGAGTACTTAAAATAACGTAGTCACAAACTAATGGCTTTTCAGGTGCAACTAATTCAAATTGTAAATGTACACTGAAATTGCAGAGAACCATCCCATATAAACACCATGTAAAGGTCCTAGATGTGGGAAAAGATCGGATTTTTTTATAAATCAAGTCAGATCAAATAACTAGATGAACATACAAAATATACTTTTATGTATTTCTTTAAAGAAGAAATTCTTTCACAGTCATTCACCTCACTGTATACGATAAGATCCATCTATCCTTCTTTTCACAGTGCCATGCTACTGGTGCTGGCTTCTCTTAAAATTTGTTACTGTTTTCTAATTCTGTCTGCACTTTCTGAAGAACTTTTTTTTTTTACTTTAAGAAAGTACTACTCACTCTTGAGAAACAATGAACAACTTTGTCACTGAGCTCTTTCTATATTGAAATTACTAAATATATTAATGTGTCCTGTTTGGGGAAGGAGTCTTTCAGTCTTCCAGAAAAGAGGTAGTTGTGTCCTCCAGTCTTGCTCCACAGATGGATGCTGAGATGTTTGGACATTTTTCTGGGAAGGGAGGGAGCCTGAAAACAACACTGAATTTTGAAAAATTAAAATATACAAACCAATAAACTAAAAGTGAACAGAAATTGTTAACTAAAAAAGATACAGAAGTTATATTACAACTTATGTGATGCTTCTATTAATTGAGTGAACAAATGTCTAGGAAGTTAACTGCTGTAAAATTATTAAAATACTCTTCCCTTTAACAAATTTGTACTGCCTGAAGTACATGAATTCTGAAATAAGATAATATAAGCTCTTTAAAATATTAATGATAAACAGACAAATTAGAAGTTTTTAACACTAAGCAAAACAGGCAGAAAACTAATCACAGTGAGTATATTCAGAGCCAGTGAATATATTCAGAGTCTACAGGGAAGAAAAAGTCAAGTCACACATTCAAAGATATCTGAAAGAGTGAAATTAGTAAAGGACTTAAAAATGCTTACATTGTAATGATCTTTGTTAGAGAACTGAACCTGGTAAGGAGGTGGGATGTGATTTTATATGCACTTTTGTTACTAGGGACAAGTTTTAAAGAGTCAGATGGTTTGAATAAAATGGGAAAATTCTGATTTTGGAGACAGAAGAAAATATTTGTAGCAAGCTTTGTGAAGTATGTTTTATGTCTGATAATAGAAAAACAGCTGGTGTTTTTAGTAGCCTTCTGACCAATAAATGTCTAAAAATAAGACTTGAAAAAAGACACAGAACCTTACAAATGGGATTGAATCTCTCACAGACTCCTCTGCACTTCTTTTGCATTCCTTGGTGAATCTAAAAAAAGTTGGGGGGAGGGAGCATGTGTATTTATAAAAAATAAAAAGTTAAGTATTAACACAACTTAAAGTTAGAATTCAAGTTGGTAGCAAATTTAAGGCACCAGTTTGCAAATCACCTTATGACGTAGCACCTCCTGAACCAGAAAAATTGGAAAGAAAGGGCAAGGCAGTCAAGATTTGTTACTTTCTTGGTACAAAAACAAAAGTAATAAGTTTTGTCATGACAAAACCAACTATTTATCTCACAAATTGAAAGACTGTATCTTCTTACATCTTTGAGGATGAGCCAAAAGTTATGTAGTGAATGGAGTTAAATCCAGTTGGCGACTGGTCACAAGTGGTATTCCCTAGAGCTGAGTATTTGGGCCAGTTTTATTTAATATCTTGATCAATAATCTAGACGAGGGGACTGAGTGCACCCTCAGTTTGCAGATGACATCAAGTTGGGTGGAAGTGTTGATCTGCTTGAGGGTAAGAAGGCTCTACAGAAGAATCTGGACAGGCTGGATCAATGGGACAAGGCCAATTGTATGAGGTTCAACAAGGCTGAGCTCTGGGTCCAGCCCTTGGGTCACAGCAACCCCATGCAAATCTACAGGCTTGGGGAAGAGTAGCTGGAAAGCTACCAGGCAGAAAAGGACCTGGGGGTGTTGGTTGACAGCCGGCTGAATATGAGCCCTCAGTGTGCCCAGGTGGCCAAGAAGGCCAAAGGCATCCCAGCTTGTATCAGAAATAGTGTGGCCAGCAGGACTAAGGAAGTGATGTCCCCCTGTACTCAGCACTGGTGAGGCTGCACCTTGAACACCTTGTTTAGTTTGGGGCCCCTCACTACAAGAAAGACATTGAGGGGCTGGAGCATGTCCAAAAAAGGGCAACAAAGCAGGTGAAGGGTCTAGAGCACAAGCCTTACGAGGAGTGGCTGAGGGTACTGGGGTTGTTTAGCCTAGAGAAAAGGAGGCTGAGGGGAGACCTTATTGCTCTCTACAACTACCTGGAAGGAGGTTGTAGCAGGGTGCATGTCGGGCTCTTCTCCCAAGTAACAAGTAATGGGACAAGAGGAAATAGCCTCAAGTTGCACCAGAAAACATATAGGTTGGATATTAGTAAAAATTTCTTCACCAAAAGGGTTGTCAGGCTGCTCAGGAAAGTGGTTGAGTCACCATATTGAAAAAAATGTGTAGATGTGGTACTTAGGGAGATGGTTTAGTGGTGGAGTTGGCAGTGTTAGGTTCATTGTTGGACTCGATGTTCTTAAGGTTCTTTTCCAACCTAAATGATTCTATGATTCTAAGAAGAAAAGAATAACAATTCTATCAAGCACCGGTACAAGAGTGTTAACTTATCATTAAATACCCAGTAGCTTATTGCTACATTAGTGGACAAAATTGACACTGAAAGCACTGATCAAGAGCTTGCAGATGTCATATATTCTACATCTGACATCAATGATCTCTTCCACACATACCTTCAACTGTTACTGAAGAACTATGTTTCAAGTTAAAGTTAAGGAATACTTTTATAGTTTTATAGGAATTAGGTATTTATAATTATCATAGATTTATAACTTGTTAGGAATGCAAGAACATTAGTGTTCCATGTTTTCATATATTTCTGTTGCAAAATGGCTTTTCACAATCCATTTGAATACAAAATTTTAGCTAGAGAATACTTTAGCAGGGAATTTTTTATGAGGATATTTCTGAAGAGGTAAACTATGCTACACCGGTACATGTTGAAACCAAGGTAATGTGCAAGAGGTGGATTTGTAATCATTGACTTACAAATACATATCTTAATAGCTCATCTAGGATTTTCTTTAGCCATCACATTTTCTGGTGTTCATAATTTATAACTGTGGTATTATTACAACCGGTAGTGATGATTCAGTGTTCAAAAAACTGTTTGGGAATTCATTATATTGCTTTTACTTCTATGTATATCTTTCTAAAATGTAAACATACCTAGCTAAATCAACTGCTGATTCCTCAATGCTGCACTGAGAGAATATTCATGCACCAAACATTGGAATGAGCACAACCATATTACTTACTGCTGGAGATACATATCTGCATTATAGATCAATTATACTGATATTTATACCCATAAGTTTCCTTCTCCAAAATCAATTGACATTTCACAAGCATGCTGGAGGGTGGATTGATATTCACAGGTCAAAACACATTTCCACAGACAAAACCCACGTAAATAAAGATATTGATCACACTTACACTGATAAAAACACACAGAGTGCATTCATTTTTCCCAGCTGAAAAAGAGTTATTGATTCATTGTAAATATGGTTGGCTTGGAATTGTTAAAAGGTAATGGAGTTTCCGAAGAATTAAAAAAATATTTCATGTGCACATTTATTAACAACTACACTAAACTGTTAAACACATTTTTTACTGTGATTAAATGCTTCATATGAAGCAAATAAAGTGTCAGTTCTGACTTCTGATGTTAAGAAATGGGAAAATGATCATAGTATAAAATAAAATAATAATTTAACACTTCACCTCAGTTAGTTAAGGTTACACATCTTCTCCCTGACTCCTATTCACATTCATTGTAGAGTTACTGTAACAGAAACATGGTATCTAATCTAAATTCAGACTGAAAGAATCATGCTGTGTATAGATTTACCTAATTGAAATTTTAAACATAGCTGCCCTATGATCTGTAAAGCAATTCCAAATCAATGAAGTGTTCTAATTACATCAAATGCTTTTACAAAGGGGGACTTAATTGCAATGTACTTTAGCAATCCATTGGTTAATACATTCTCATGAAAACAGAATGAAACTCATAGTTAGGATATTGGGATGATATGACAAACAAAGATGAGGTCTGAAGCATAGTGATGTATGTAAAAATTATCCTCATTGCTAATTAAGAAGATTGAAAATTATAGTTAAATTTGGTGAGATTTTATTCTGTTTTGGTTATTCAAGAGTATTGTTCTGGTATTTTGAAGGCAAGTCATATTCTACAAACAGGTTGAAGAAAATCCACTCAGACTTAAGTATTCAATACAATGACTTTTGAAATAATGATTAAAAAAAAAATCTTTTATGAAACGTCGTAAAAATCTTCACAAATAATTTCCCAGACTCCCAGACAAATATTTTTTTTGATCTGTACTGATACACAAATAAGTTCCTCTCATTATAAAGCTGCTTTTTTGTTTTTTACATCGTCACAGAATCATTCATTTATAAGCAACAAATAGAGTAATACCACAAATGGACTAAATTCTCCAGAGATACCTGGTATGGTGTCACTGCTATCAACATGAAGAACAGAGCAATAAATCCTGTCTTCTTTACTTTGTTTCTGCACTCTACTGCTTAGTATCACCAGCTTCCTAGCAGGTTTCACATGACGTGGCAATCAGCTGAGAAATACAGATTTTATTTTATTTCTGCTGCTGAAAAATGGATATTTGAACAGTGAGATTGTTAAATAGCAATAGTTAGAGACTTAGTGGTCATTTGGAGGATCAACTGTTTTGCTTAACAATTACCAAAAGCAAATTGGTGTCCCTTTGCCTTTCAGTCACAAAGCAGCAAGTTAGGAAAACAGCAGCCAATTAAGAAGACCCCACATCGATGAAACATATATGACAACAGGTGAACAGAGTAAAAAATTTATGACAATGATCGTTGCTCAGAAGAATGCTATTACAAAGAGATAAGCACTCTGTAAAAGGCCTAGTAAACTTTTTCTTCTCCAGTTAAGGTCCACTTGCTGAATATAAACACCAATGATGAAAGAGTTTTCACAGTCTGCAAGAGAAGTGAGATATTTCCTGGAATTATGGTAATTTAAATGGAGAGCTACTCTTCTGTTTTGTTTAGACAACTGAAGTAATCTACCTTCATGCATAATCAGTTGCATTTTAATTGAAATAGAAAAGTTAATATACACTAAGTATTGCACGGATAATCCTAAACTGGAAGTTCAGAATGTTTATTACTTTTAAGAGTTTGGTTTTAAAAATTCAGACACTTTCAGCTTTTGAAATCTAACAACAGAGAATTTGATTCTGAATTTATATTTTTCCTTTAGTTTTTGATTCTAGTAGACATACTCCAATATTACTAATTATTTTCTCAGCAGTGTATGTAAAATTAGACAATATATGTCACATTATGAACCTTTCTAGCTTTATCAATGAACATTTGTTGATTTTAATCGATGGCTCACATCTCCACGAAAATTGCAAAATATGAAAAAAGAATCCTTCAATACACTTAAAATATTTTCATCAGAATTTCTATTCAGATATCAAATTTGTTTCCATGAACGCTCGGAGTAGCAACATATCAGTTATTCAACCTTAATTTGATCATAAAGCTTATGTTTTAAACCATGTGAGAAGCAACTGTTTCTTGTTATATGCTTATGGAACCATTGTTTAATGAAAAACAAATGTTGGACCTCTTTGTGCTTTACCTGATTTCAGCATTCAATAATATTAAGATATAGATAACATTTTATCCACTATACATTTAAAAGGAGTAATATATCTAGTAGTTGATTAAATTATGTTCAGAAATCTGCCTGTCAGGTTTAATATTATTTAGTGATGTCAAATTTGTGAATGTGTGCATGGACAACTATAAAGAATCCAGCTCTTTTAAAGATTTTTTTAAAGATATTTAAAGGTATTTGTTACATCTGTTAGTGTCTCATCTGAACTGCATGTTGTGTTAGTTAAAATGTTGCCATGTCAGCAAAGCACAATTTTTCTCAATCCTTTTCAGTTTCTCACATAGCATGCACCTGGATGTTTCTACCCTCAGAGCACCTTTTAGGCTTTCATCCTCTCACAGGCTCAAATAAAACAAGAATTTGATTGTTTCCTTTACACAGACCTCACCCCATTATCCCCAAACATCCAAAAGAAACAAGCTCCTTTCTCCCAATATTTCAAATTGTCCTTACCGACATTATGCTTTCAGCTCAGGATGTAGTGAATAATTAGCAGTGCAGTCACCAATATATTTTACTTTAGAAGGAATACAGCCTCATCTTCCCTTCTGGCTTTGCCAATGGCCACAGAATTCTGCTTACAGCTGTAAGTACAATACTTATCAAAACTGACAACAAAATGCTTCGGATAGAGGTATACCATGTTTAAGGGTGGAGTATATTAAAACAGACTCTATCACCACTCAACCATTATGCATCACTTGGAGCAATATTAATTCCATATGTCCCACAATTTTTAAACACAGAATCAAAATGACAGAACCTTTAATCTTCTAAGAAACAATATGCTTATCTTTAATTTAAGGACAGCTATATTAATTTTCATATAGGGAGAAGATTTGTGTAGTTCTTACTCACCCCACCATCATTTTGGCTCAACAATTCATTCAGCCATTGAGAACGACCCATATAGACCCAAATAATCTTAACATCCATTTCCAGATATTCTGCCAGTAGGTGAATAAACTCAAAAGTTTAATTTGACAGACTTCTACAGGATTTTCAAGAACAAAGAATAAACAAGATGATAATCCAATGAGGTGCTCACGAAGCATACCTGAAAACAAGTTTTAACTTCCAACTATGGTTTCAGCTGCACAAAGAAAAGCAGATACTACATACTTCTGACTTCACAAAAATCTTTGAGACTGGTTGACACTCTTCTCAGCCCCAGTCAGAGATATAATTTCCTAAAAGCATCACAGCTTATCCAATTTTTTTTCCCTTGTCTATACATTTTTACTGTTTGTAAAGTCACCCAGAATGCTTCTAATATAGTGAACTGTAGGTTCAGACAAACATAGCATTTACTTGTTGAACTGATATTTCAACCTCAGCCAATGAAGAAAGCAGTTTAAATTTTAATCTGTGAAAAAGGGCTTCATACCCCAGATAATTTTCACTCATTGCAAGACAAAATGTTAAGTTCCAATTGTTTTTCTGGAGTGAAGAAACTTCCAGTGAGATACTTTTAGACTACCTACTCTCATATATAAAGACTAGCAATTTTTTGTTCATAAAACAATAATGAAGTCTAAATATCTAATGTATTTAAATTTTTATAAGGCTAGAACAGCCTTAAGTGAAGCAGCCCAATATTTTCAGTACCCTGGATAAGATAGTTCTGGTTTAGAATGTCATATTGGACTCTGAGTAATTTTGAATATTTGTTCAGTTAATTGATTGGAAGACTATCTTACAATATTTGTTTTTTATTGTATATTTACAGAATTTGATGTCACCTCAATATTTCTGTGCTTAGATGTTAGTGAAAAAAAGAGTTCTAACCTTCTCTGTTGTTATTCTTGTATTGGAAGAGAAGTAGGAGGCAGCAACAACAAAAAAATAAATTAGATAAAGTTGTGAAAGACAGTCTACAATGTGAGGGTCCTGAATATTATTGTGGCTTCATTAATCCATTAAACATGATGTAATTCAAGACTGATTGAGCTTGACTGCTTGGCTTTTAAGAAAGACTTAGTTTTGATTGACTGAACTATCTCAAAGATAAAAAGGTTGACTTTTGCTTATGACTCATAATTCAAAAAAATTTCTTGTCTAGGTTTCCAGAAATTAGTACATCAGGCATGACTGAAGAGGAATTACAAGAATTCTGCTTAAAGACTAAATTTTATCTAAAGGAGATTCACAAGCACAAAATGCTTTGCTAATCTTGCCGCTATCTAATTCCATGTCTAGGATTGAGGTCCTATTTCAAAGGTTCAGAGAACAATATGAAATAAATAATTGATGTATCTTATCAGTGTACCTCTTCACCCTCATTTTAACATAAAAGATTACAAATTGCTTAAAATTGTGTATCATCCTTCTCTTAAGTGGTTTGAGTAATTTCTGTCAGATTACAGAATAAAGAATATGGAGGCAATAGACACATTGCTTGACCCATTCAGCAAGTACTGTATTTTCTCCCGATATACAATTAGTCCTCCAAAATTCACAGAATTTTTTTGTATTCCAGAATACAAAAAAGGCATGATGGGATTTACAGTACTTGCAGTAATTTACTGATATTTAGAGTATAATATACAATTATGCTCTTCAATAATATTTTACCTTAAAATTCTATAAATATATAAGTTTCAGTTTCAGTGTGATAAAATAGATATGCTATTGTTTAAATAGAAAGGTTTTTAGAGAAAAGGTTTTTTCTTCAAGTTTTTCTCTTACATTGTTTCATTAACAGTTCATTGCCTACGTAAGAATCTGAAAAATTAGAGTTACACTGGAAAAAGCTATAAAAGAATCAAGTTACTAGAATGAATTACAAAGAATGCTAAGGCAAGCTATGGAAAAAATTAGTTATGTAGAAATAACAGGCCTTGCCTGCAAGCTAAAAGAGATAAACTCAATAGATTTACCTTCTCAGGTACCTATATTGATACTATTGAATTAATCTTTCCCACAGGGTCCATGCCTGGATTTGTAGAGATAGTTATACATAATAAAAAACAGATTGAAACTGTCAATATACTATTTGATACCTTTATAAGTTTCCCAAAGACTAAAACTGTCAAGGTGTGGAGAATGAACTATCACTGCACTGTATGTACTCAGAGACATAATTCCCACAACACTTCCATACCAAAAAAGATTGTTTTTCTCAGTAACCTCTGTGGTTGAAGATGTTTGAACAGATGAGGTCTTCATATTAGACATTTAAAAAACAAAACATCCTTTTTAAGACAGGAATAAGATAATGTCTCAGGCAGCTAGTCTTTTATCATATAATTTATTCTACATCATTGAATGGTTCTACTCGGTGTAGAGTCTTACTGACTTTGGTTGAATATAAAAGCAAGTACTCATCTAAAAAACATACACAGTGACAGCTGTCTGAATGCAAATGGAAAGTGATGAAAAAGTAACCTATATAAATTATTTTAGTTACAGTTTGAACATTAAAGAGAAAAATAATTAAGTTTGAGAAGCCACGTTCCTTTATCTCCACAATTACAGAAGCCACATATAAAAAGTGAGGTAAAAGGGTGTCAACCCTCAACCAGGACAAAGGGTTAATTTTTGCATGGTTTATAATGCTCAAAACCTTTTCTGTAAGGTCTATATTCATAAGATAAGCATGAATAATGCTCAAGAAAAAGAGGAATGTATCATACATCAAATAGCAAAGCTTTATGTGACTGATGCAGTAGTGAGTATTCCAGCCACAAATTATCTTTTTCCCCAGAAAATTAAGAAATACGGGAATAATTTCATTAATTTATCACAAAAGTGAATTCTTTATAACATTCAGTTAATCAAATGTAATATGCCAAGAAATCTTTCAAGTCTGTTTTTTGATGGGATAACATATACCCCTCTCATTTTATCTTTCATTAGTAGGATAAAACTTCTCATCAGACACACATATTTTAACACTGATAAGACATTCATTTTCACAGTCTATTACCTTGTGCTGGTCTTGACTTGGGTAGAGTTAATTTTCTTCATAGTAACTAGGATGGGGCTATATTTTGGATTTATACTGGAAACAGTGTTGATAATGCAGGATGTTTTCATTACTGCTGAGCAGTGCTTACACAGAGTCAAGGCCTTTTCTGCTCTTCATACTGCCTCACCAGCAAATAGGCTGGGGGCACACAAAAATTTAGGAGGAGACACAGCCAGGACAACTGATCCCAGCTGAACAAAGGGATATTCCATACCATATGACATAATGCTCAGCATATAAACTAGGGGGAAAGTTGGCTGGGGGCTAACGCTCAGGGCCTGGCTGGTCATCAGTCGTTTGGTGGTGAGCAATTGTTTTCCATTTCCATCGCTTGTCTTTCTTGAGTTTTATTTCACTTTTTTTTTTTTTCTTATTTTCTTTTTCATTAAAATTATTATTTTTCTTGTTATTATTGTTACATTATATTTCAGTTATTAATCTGTCTTTATCTTAACCCATGCATTTTTTCACTTTCACCTTTCTGATTCTATCCCCCATCCTGCTGAGCAAGAGGCTGTGTAGTGCTTAGTTGCCAGCTGGGGTTAAACTAGAACACAGATGCGGGATGAAATCCCCAATACAGTGATGGACATCATCGTCATCATTATCATCATCATCATCATAATCACAGTGATATGTCAGTTTAAGGTTTAAGCTGAACTCGACCTTGAATTACCTAATTATCCATGCTACTAATGCTTGCTTTATTCTCTCTTTGCTGCTAGTCAGACACAAGTCTACAGGTCTGGACACACAGGCTCTCAGCAGGAACATGACCCATACTTCAGTTCTGTTTGCAGGGACCATATTGACCATACAGGGGCAACATGGTTTGGTTGTGCCTTTGACTCAAGCACAACTGCAAGAAACAGTCATCCTGAACAGTAGATAAGTAACCTTAAGACACCAAGCTGCTTGACTTTTGTTTTGGCTTTGGTGAGAAGTTACATTCTAAAGCTGAGGCAAAAGCACAAGAAGTCTGTTGCAGAAGTGCTCTTGCCTGATGTGGAATAAGAACTAGCGCAATCTCCACACCCAAAGCAAGTTCTCAAAGGACAACATCAGCACTCATAAGAAGTCATACTCATATTGTGGGCTACTTTGTACACTTAAGAACCAAACTAAATTCTTACATAAAGCAAAACCTGAAGATCTGATATCTTTTTTTGCTGAAGTTATTTACATATTTAGGTCTTTGTTGCATAATCAAAATTCTAAAAGGCCCAAAGGTCTTGCTTTTAAATATACTCATGTGTTTAGAAGCCATATTTTCAGTTTGTTTTTAAAGGAAGTAAAGATGCTGGTAATGAATATATCAAGGAATAAACAAACATGTTTTCAGAAGACTTTCAGTAAGACTGAAAGATGATAATTTGAAGTACTCACCACACAACTGTCTTTACTCAACTGATTTCAGTACCAGGCTTAAACATTTCTATTTTTATAGTAAACACATATGCATTGTAGTTTGCAGGCAATGCACATCTAAAATGCTATAAACTGATTCTGACAGGACATGCAAGAACTTGTATGGATCAGAGCCTCATAAGAAACAGACAATGTGAAAAAGGAGTACAAAACAACAACAACAAAGTTAGACAATATAATCCTTTGTATAAAGTTTAGCCTCCTTCTATGAGCATACTGAAATCAGTTTCCTTAAAGCTGCAGTACATAAAAGTGCTCAGTGCTGAATACTATAGAAGAACCACTTTCCCATTGCCCAGTTGATCACTTCAACTCCACATTGAAGGGAGGTGGTAAGAGGCTGAAAACAAATGCTTTTGACTTATGTACGACACAAACTGACAATAACGTTGATGTTCAGCACAAGACTGTAGAGAAAATGTAGAGGACAAAACCCCAAAAATTTCTAGTAGCTTCTGCCCTGGTTTTTAAATGTGTGCTAACACAGATGAAAACACAAAAAGACTCCAATAAGTTTTCATTGCACCTAGAGCCATTTGCCCAGGACCATATCCAGACATCTTTTGAATATGTCCAATGTGGGAGACTTTATACTATTATTGCCTTGGAATATGACCCTAGCTATATTCAGGTGCATATAATTATTTTTTCAATGGGTGTAACTAAATACTCTCCCAAATCCGTAGGTGTTTATGATTTTGGTGGTGTTTAGATTATTGCTCATGAAATTACTTCCTATATAAATTACATTATGTATTGAAGAATCCTGATTATCTATCCAGAAAACTTTGTATTTCATATTTATTTTACAGGACAAGTTATCATTTGTCTTACTGTATATGAAACAACTCTGTGTGTAAAAATTTCATGCTATAATTCTATATAGATCACAAACAATGCTGAGTGCACTTCAGGAAAACAACTTGCAGGAAACCTATAACAAAGGAGACAAAGATGTTCTTTTCATTCTATAACTGTCAGAAGTAATGTAAGTAAGTTTTTCAATATTTTCAGCTCATTAACTAATATGATTATGATCTCAACCCATTTTCTTGAATCCCATTTGACAAGGGAAGAAAAGACTACATTAGAATATCAAAACAGTGACATACACATACAAAAGAAACAGTGTGACTAGTAAAAGCTACATGTGTCAGAAAATCTACCAACTGGACTAGGTCAATAAACAGACATTAAATTTGCAGCTGGCTATATTGTGGCTTAAGAGGATTCAATGTAGTTAGGCCACATTACTTAACACTTGTTTTTCTTACAATTGTCATGCTCTTATTTGCTCATATTTTCCAACACAGGAGTCCATTATACATAATTTACACCAAGAATTACTGTGCTACATTTCTAAAACAAGAGGACAGAAGACACCGAATAATAAAAACCTGAAAGAAGTATTATAAGTAACTTCCCTTACTGATTATTGCTGAAAGTCAAAGATCAGAATTAAATTGGCTTGACTATACCTAAGTCGTTCAACATGAATGCCTAGACAACCTGTTTACACATGAGCAATTCTTGTCAGTTTTGCTGTGCTTCTTTTTAATAAGTATTATAATGATTTTTTAACATAACTGCAGGTATTCTTTTCATAAAATTGAAAATGCAAGTATTACTACATTCATTATTGTCTACACACTCTCATTTTCCTGTAACTTATTATGTTTTTTCTGATCCTGTCTTGAAATAATTTTTTATTACATTTTTGTATTTCCATTTTCCATTATAAATAATTTTGGTTTATTCTGCTCTGTTCCTGAAAAATAAATTTTATATAGTTATTGAAAGGTTTAAAATTGTGCTGGTTTGGGCTGGAATAGAGTTAATTTTCTTCATATCATCTGGGATGGGGCTATGTTTTGGATTTGTGCTAAAAACAGAGTTGATAACACAGGGATGTTTCAGCTGTTGATGAGCAGTGCTGGCACAGCACCAAGGCCATTTCTGCTCCTCATACTGCCTCACCAGTGAGGAGGCTGGGGGTGCACAAGGAGTTGGGAGGGGACACAGCTGGCACAGCTGACCCCCACTGACCAAGGGGATATTCCATATCATATGATGTCATGTTCAGCATATAGAGCTGGGGAAAGAAGGAGGAAGGGGGGGAGGTTCAGAGTGATGGTGTTTGTCTTCCCAAGTCACTGTTACATGTGCTGGAGCCCGGCTGTCCTGGGGATGGCTGAGCACTTGGCCTGCCCATGGGGAGTGGTGAGTGAATTCCTTGTTTTGCTTGCATGTGCACATGACTTTTTCTTTTCCTATTAAATTGTCTTTATCTCAGCTCATTAATTTTCTTACCTTCACCCTCCTGATTCTCTCCCCCCATCCCACCAGCGGGAGTGAGAGTGGCTATGTGGGGCTTCGTTGCCAGATGGGGTTAAACCATGACAAACACAGACATCAGACAAAGGAGGTACTTGGAAAAGATAGGTCAGAATTACTTGCTTGTCTATGACAAATTACCCAGAAACAAACCCTTGACATTTATGCCTGAATCAGTGTCAATGCTAGTAGGAAAGAAAATACAGTATCTTACATGTATCTATAGGTATAATACTTAGATATCACTCCCACAGCTTATGTAATTATTAATTAAGATAAAGTAGTTTAATTTTGGTTTGATACATTTTTTTTTTCCTTTAGCTGCATAAAAAACACATGCAACTAAATATTTTCCTCCCTCAAAAGGGAATGTTTTACAGTAACAGTATAATCATTTAATATGTAAAGGATCAACAGAGTTGATAAGAAACAATGAGTGGTCTTAGATTTGGTTGTGGAAGGTTTTGAATAAATGTTTAAGTTATTAAGCAACAACACATTTTAAAGAGGCCTTCTGGACAACCCTGAACTAGGGCAATATTAATCCCAGTTTTGCTATCAACTTGCTTTGTAGTCTCAGGAAAACAGAACTAGGCCATTTCTTTCTCTCTTCCTCTCCCCTCCTCCCAGACAGCAAACATGAGCTTAATTTATAGACATGCATCTCCTAAAGCTCATCAGACTGTGTGAACTAGTCAATATGAAATACTGTGAAAATATTAAGAAAATAGTATGTAATGCCAATTTAAATATGTGAAAAGGAAATAAAAAAGACATGTACTAATGTGCAAGTGAAGCCCCTGTGCATCAAAAGCCCACAAATACTATTTAGATATTGGTCTATATTTCAGCTTTAGTGAAATAAACAAAAAATAGAAACACCATAAAAGTTATACAATAGAAGACAGTGTAAAAATTAGAGCTAACAAATTCATTTACTTTGTAGTAATAAAGGGAAAGTTATTTTTTCAAACATATAATGTTTTTATTAACATTCAGCAAAAATATAGACCACAAGAGAGGTCAGCTTAGGTTTTTAAATGAATTTTTTGAAGGGCAGAAAATTCAGGTTATAAAAGCTACCATTTTTTCCTCCTCTTATATGACAGTTTCAAATGAAACAAATCCTTAGTAAATTATACACAGAAGAACTACCTGCATTTCTCCCCTCCATCCATCCCAAGGTTCGGTACATCTCTATTCTATCATTTCATGCTTTTCAGAGTAGTTTTAAATGTTTTGCAAGAATGTGAAATGAAACCATTTCAAAATGTCAGTTTCACTTAGAAATCATTAAAAAAATTATTAAAAGTTGTCAGAATATTTTTGCTTACCTCAAAGTTGTATTCCGATTAAATTACCCCAAATTTGTAAAGCATTTTTATTTCTCTCAAAGAATGAAGAAGGTTTATTGTTCATGTCTACTTCCTCTGACAAAGCTAGTTTTATCTTCCCTTCCTTCAATCAGGTCCTATCAACAGGATAAGACTATTAGTAGTAGACCAGTAATTCAGTCATGTTCAATGACAAAACTGACATGATCACTTCCCCGCTCAACAGTTTCTACTCCTGTTTTCATGTTATCAGGATGTAAAGTTTTAGAGACTCCATGTATGTAAAATTCAGCCTGTCCCTAAGACTTTGGAAAAATATATGATCTTACCTCACCCAATTACAGGTACTGCGGAGCTCAGCAGAATGGACACTACTAGGACACTACTGTCCATGGTGTCTCAGAGGGCTCTTTGCAGTCAGCAGAGGTGATTGCTGACAACAGCCCTATCTAAGTCCTCAGACTAACAAAACAGCCATAATGTGAGATGGCAGCCAGAGCCGTGCAGAGCAGGGTGCTCACTGTCACACCGGTGCTTTAACTAGTTATCCAGAGGGAGAGGAAGGCCACTGTCCTGTTTACACCTACTACCAGCTAATTTAAATTTGCATTCAGTTTTGACATTTATCCATGGTCAAAGAAACATGCTCTCAGAACACATATGCTAATGCATGATTTTGTATTTCTTAAAGAATACCTCACTAGGGAGGAACAGAGATCTTTCTAGAGCTTCTTTCTCTCTGACCCTTTGGCCACCTTCAGACTCAGAAATTAAGAAATTTTATTAACATTCTTCATGTGGTTTCCAAAACAGCCAGAGTTCCTTATTCTGTTAGTTACATATTCATACTACATATAGAGATACATAGATATACTTTGCTATCTGAAATTTGGTAATACTCACAAGTTCCACAAGTTCCAGTGGTATTAAAGTTACATACCACAATTTATTAACTGTTTTAATGATATTTAACTGATAAAGTTACCTCAAACACACACAGAAATCACAAGGCATATTTATGAATTAGATGAAGTATCGTTCAATCAGGTGCTGACAATTCACATACTAATGTAAAACTGTTTGCTAGAGAAAATAGCCTAGCAACCAGTCTAATTTTAAGAATCAGAAATAAGATTATCAGTACCTCACTGGGAGTTTGTTCCCAAGTCTACTTTTTTTTTTTTTTTTTTTTTTTTAATAAAATCTCCATAATTGTTTTCCTCTTCCCTTAATTTTCGTTCATATGCTAAACAGCTCTACCCCTCTGCCATATGGAAATCTGAATCCTTCTTACAGTTCAGTTTCTAGTTTAGAGCACGAACACCACTTCAGCTGTTTCTTGTTGTTAGAGTCTGGTTTGGTTTGTCTTGTAACAAGTTTTCCTTGTCTGAATTATATTTGAGACCATGATGGTGCTTGTCCTCCTTCCTTTTTACCTGCCCGACAGCCCAAGTCATTTTATCCTCCAACATCTTACTGAGGTTATACATTCCAGAGACTTCCATCTTATTGCCAAATCAAAAAATATTTCAGTTAATACAAATAAATATCATGTATATTTTATTCCTTGCTCTTCTAGCCATTAGGTATCTTTTTAAAAATCTCAGTATTCAGCAGTGGAAGTTTAAAATTTGGATTTCAAATTGCAAATTTCAAATCTACACATTTCAAATTGTGTTTAAGCAAAGACTTTAAATTTGAACACTAACATGCACTTGGCTTTCATATTTGTGTTAAATCATTCTCTTAAGGCTGTAGTTACTTTAACTGTGTCAGTTCTGTTTTTCTTTTAATTTGTTCTGAATAAATTCTATTTTTGACATGTACCAATGAATTATCATGTGATTAAAGGCTGTCAAGAAGCATTTCATACTGAGTGTGAACATCCAAGTATCACACATCCAAGTGCATTCCATTTTCAAAATTATGTGGTTTTTCCTTCTTCATTGATCTGATTTTCTACATTAAGCACAGTCTAATGGTGGCTTAACTCTCTTTAGTCTCTTCTTTAATTTCCCTGAAAGTAGTCTTTCTAAAATGTTCAGTTTTGCAGGCAGGTGCTAACCTGATTTGTTGAAGTTTTCAGCTATCGGGAACAAACTAACTCCAGCCTTTAACCTTATAGATACATTAATGCATCACATTAACCTAACACAATCTCATTTTCAGGAGGTTACACTGGCTCATCATTATACTCCTGCATTGTACAACACCTAAGCAGCTGGAAGGGTGGACACTGGTCTTCTCATAATGAGAGGACTATGCATGATTTTCTTTGCCTATCTTAGAAAAGAACATCTAGACTTACCTATAACCTCCTTTGCTTAAGCCATCTTGCTTAGAAGAATGTCCAAAATATTTATCTTTCAAATTGTGAAGCTTTTCTCCATTTCCTTCCCTGAAGATTCTACTTTGCTATATTGGTCATTAGCTATAAAGGTGACTTGACTTTGAGAACTCAATTACTTCAGCATTAATAGCTTTCAATATTTAATTATATTTCATCTTTCACTCAGAAGTTAAATGCTAGTCAAAGTAAACTGTTACTGTATCAGTGGAGTGCTTAATGTACTGTAGAAGTTTTCAGATGTCTTTTTTTTCCTGTTTGGATATTTAGTAGATAATTCCTGTCACTTTTTGGAACTTTCAAAGACCTTCATGAAACAAGTGCAAGGATTAATCTCAATTTCTATTTGGAGCCTCTTCATAAAAGCTTTTAAAGCACTTTACACACATATTGATCCGAGTCATATATCTACCGCATTCAGAAGTAAATGCCAGGAAAACTAATAATGTTCAACAGGCTATAACCAGTGCAAAACTTCAAGCAGCAAACTGACAAGGTTTGGTATAAAGCACTCTA
The DNA here is from genome assembly GCF_018691265.1 of Tyto alba. Lineage (NCBI taxonomy): Eukaryota > Metazoa > Chordata > Aves > Strigiformes > Tytonidae > Tyto > Tyto alba. The sequence continues at coordinate 33,580,905 of NW_024881276.1, read as the reverse complement.
TGGACTTGATAGGTGAAAGTGGAAAAAAGCCCAAAGAATATACCACTATGGAAATGGAAAGTAAACATTCCATGTAAAGAAACAACCACTTTATATTTTAAAAACACTTTTTTACTTGTACATTCATGCTAAATATCAAGCATGAAATTTATACATGCTGAATCATTATAATCCTCTTATCAAGGTAGAGAATGTGCTTTGTGTCACAAACAGATAGAAGAATATGATCAAAACACACACACGAGTTTTGAAAAAAAATACTTCTGAACCTTCTTCGAGCTCAAACTAGAAAGTACAAGATTTTGCATATTCATAGACCACAGTAAGTACTGCAGCCCTTAATAAGATTTGAAAAAAAACTGCATTATAACATCAGAACTTGTCACATACTTATATGAATGCAAATTAACTTATACTTTTCACAAGAATTATTTAGTAGGAGCAACAGGAAAAGATCAGGGAAGGCCAGTTCACCAGGACTTTGGCTAATAATGGAATATCTCTAAAAAGTCAGAAAGTTGATGCCTCTCTGACTTCTGAGTAAATTCATTATCATACAATTTAGTGATCATTAACAGCTTAATTGCTCAGAGAGCGCTTGTATACAACTTTAGTAAACAGAAGTTTACAGAAATAATGGTATTTTCATTTACAGTGAAGAATCTGATGAAAAATAGCTTAGTTTATCAGTGTCACTACTACAGGGCCGTGATTTTATTTATTCTAGACAGCAAAGTGTGCTGTTTCCATCAAAAATGGAAAGACAGGTCATTTAGTTATTCCATAGGATTCAGGGCAAGAAAGTAGTCTCTGTTATGGGAATGCAATTTATCTTCCAGTAGGAAATCTTGTAGAGCAATAGATGGCTGAGCAAATACCATTTGAGAGAGCAGCATCAAAATAAATTGCAATAGCCAAAAGTGTAGCACTGACTGTAAACAGAGCGTACACTTTCCCTGAACACGCATCCCCTAAGTAACTGTCAGCAGCTGAGGTCAGTCAGACTTGGAGAGAGCTTTTTTCTTCCTTTAAACCAATGAGACAGACACGGAATATGCAGAGGCATAAAAAAAAAAAAAAAAAAAAAAAAAAAAGAGTTTCATACCAGAAACATATTTCTTTGACTTTTACTTAATCTAATTTCTACTTCCATTTATTGTTATGAATACCATACTGGGAATTTAATGTTATTAAATGTATAGCATGAAGAAAACAAAGTTCTAGGATGGTTTTTAAGTATAAAAGAAAAAAAAAAAAAAAAAGCAAGCAAAAAAGAAAAAAAAAAAAAAAAAACAAAAAAACCCCATGAACACTGCCCTAACTAATGACTAATATGATAACATACTGACACAGTATGAGCTCCCTTGATCTTTAAAATTTCCTTTACAGTTTCAAATTAAGTTCCAGATTATTTTGGCCCAAAGCTAGCTTGCTCATTTTCGTGTAAACAAATTTCAGTTTTCACTGATACAGTAAAGCTTTTTAAAAGATACCATGTCTCTACATGGAAGAAAACAAAATTGTCAGAAGTAAGTTCCTCAGTAAATAAATGAGACTAAAATCCACCTGAACTATACAATTACTCAAGAGCAGGAAAATTCATAGATCAGAGGGTACATAGATCCATACGGGGCTTAACAGCAAGCATATACAATCTCTGCTAATGATACAAAGGAGAATGAAAATGGGATGGTGAAGACCACTATGTTCATGACCACATAACAGCCTTTTAACTATTCATCATTCATTAACCAGTTTTGAAAGAGATACTTTGAATACTCAGTTGCTCAAATAATTAATGATTGTTTATAGCAAATAGTTCCATTCTGTGTGTTTATGGTTTGTATATACATAAAAAAATATGCATGTGTATAAATGTGTGTGTGTGTATATGCACAGAGAGAATTAAAATACATTTACAGTTCAAGAACTACTCACACATTAAAAAAGCAAGTACAAGGTGTCAGATGCACATAGACAAGTGCTGTCAGAGTGAGTAGAGCTTTGGTTATTCACAGTCTTAAACCAGCATAGCTTCAGAAAACGTATGGCAAAAAAAAACTTGAGGCCAAATTTTGAACTGTTTTGCACAATGGAGAGTCACTTCAACTATCAAAGTTGCAAAGAGGTGTGCAATTTAGCCTGTTTGGTGTTTAATTTTAGGATAAGAATATAGAACAGGGGCAAGTGCATTATGAGCTCATGTACAAGGATAGGTTTTTAGTGCATGCTCAGAGTAATTCCAATTACTTTTAAAATAAGTCTTGTGGATTTTAAGATAAGCAATGTATTCTATCCTGCCATACATTTTCTCCCCTCACATTCTTCAAAACTATCTGTTATTCATGCTCTAATTAGAGGCAGAATGCACTGGAGTGTGAACAAGTACAGATGGCAAATCAAGCACAACAGAAACTTGAAAAACTGCCCAAACAAAACAAACCATATTAGCTCATGTTTACAAATTGTACAAAGCAGAACAATTTAAACAGTACTTTTTTTCCCCCCTACTTATGTCTGCATAACTAGTCCAGTAAAATGAAATTTTATAAAAATTCTGGATTATAAATGAAAAAAGTTGAAGCTTGTAAAAGAGGATGGCTACAGGACTTAGGACAAGTTTCTTTCTGAAAGTGAAGTCTTTAAAAGTCCTGGAGAATACAGAGAATAAGGTACAAAAATGATTTAATGTTTGCTTTAGGAAAGTTATGGTTCAGATCAGGTACAGACAAATGTAGCACATGAAATGCATGTGGTTTTCTCTGGAATTACAGAAAAAGAGAAAAACTTTCACTAGAATATTATTTAAATTGAGATGATACAACAGAAAATACTGAAAAGAACACTTTTGTTAGAAGACTAGCCTTCAACTCTCCAAAAATCTCTCTCCCCTCCAAAAATCTAGAGAGAAGTAGACTTGTATTTTTAAGTTTTGTCTAATTATAGTCTCAACGTCAGAGATGCTTCAAGTAGAGAATAGATGTTTTTGCAACAACCACACTGGATTCCATGAGTGACCTTTCTGCTAGGTAATGTATTGGTTGTGAATGTCAGGAATGATGCCTAGACCTGAAACATTTGATATTTCTCTCATAATTAAAAAAAGAGTAGTAAGCCCTCAGGTCTCTGATAAAATAGAAGGCTAAATCAGTGTAGCCAAGTCTGAAATGGTGAAGAAGCAAAAGTTTTAATTAAACATCCTTTTATGACCTGGTGCCAACTCAGTTTTTAATTCATACTGTTATAGCTGAACTGAGTATGCAAAAGTAAAAATTCTGAAAATTATAGAGACACAAAAATAGGTTTAGAAAAACCTGGTTCCTTGTGCATCCTTCCACAGTAGTCTCTGTATACTGTAGACTACATATTACCACATAGACTTCAGCACTTTGTGAAAAGTAAGACTGGAAAGAAATACTGTAAAATCTGGAAAGGGAGCACATCTACGTTGTTTTCTGTTCCTACCTTTAATCCATCTATTTAGGATTAATGCTTTGTGGAAACAAAGCTAAACTGATTGTAACACAGCCACCTGATGCATAGCGCTGTAAAAAACTAATAAATCTATGACCTCCAGGACCTACAGAAAATAAACAGAAAATAAAAAATCCCATAAAAATAATGTTAATATGGTTTGTTTCCCATTATAAATACCCTCTAGTATTTGGTAAGATGGGCTAGGAACACATATTAACATGATGACAACTGCCTATACGATTAATGGGGTTTATTTTTATTTTTAATGATTATAAAATAAAAATGCTTCTTAGACAAGTTCTGCATACCCAGTTTCACAGGGCAGAGGACAATTTCAGTAGACTTTCAGGGTTTTTTGAAGGTGACAAATTAAAAGCTTATCTTAGTGAGTGGAGTAATAGACACTTTCGTAATTACATATTTTATGTTTACTATGCCCCTGAAATATCACATTGTTTCCTTGTTTAATGCATAGATTAGCCACTGATATTCATGTTATTTCTATATATCACCAGCAGACCACAAATTTTCATGGTCTAAATGTCAGTAATGGTATTTAATGATTGTAGTGTCAGGCTCCTTGCTCAGACAGATTTCAATAAATAAAGAATACTACCTGTCTCACAGGAAATTATGTTCATATTGACAACACCTCTGCCTATCTGAATACCATCTATTGACATCATCATCTGCTTATTCTGTACCAGGCCCTCAGTACACTAAACAAACTGTAACAAAAAACCCTTTCAGGAGTCAGTTTCATGATGTAATCTTTTTCATCTATTTTATTTAATATAATTTTTTAATGGTTAGCTGACCTTCAAGATAATGTGTTTTAGAATACTCATCCCATGAAGTTTATGAAGAAGAAAAAGAAAGAAAATCAGACTCTATTAAGGAGATCATGTACTTGTCAGTATAATTTTATATCTCTAATAAAAAACAATTTGTGCAGTCATACAGTACATGCAAAATATCAAGAAAGTTTATAAAAACTTAACCAATTAAATCATATAATTTGTGGTTATGAAGTCAAAAGGACTGATATCATATACCTTTTAAGTAGCATAACCTAGGCTACAGAACCCCACAACTCTGTGGCTAGAGAAATCATAACAACACATAAGATGGTAAATTTTATTTAATCAACAAAGATGTATAAATTAAACTTAATTAATCTAAATAATTAAAAAAAAAAAAAAAGAGTTTGCAGTTATATTATTCTTCCTCTTTCATTCTATTTACATTAATTGAACTTCATCACCTTGAATAGCTTTTCAAGTAAACATGTATTTTGAAAAATTCATACATGGTAGAGGGAAGCATTGCATTTCTTTTTAATGAAGAAAAAATTTTATCGATTGTATACATTTTGTATTATTGTATTTTTCCACACATTAATTTGCATAGTTTTTAGTGTACTTTATTTTTAATATATCAATACAAAAAATTAATGCATATATATATTAAATTTAATACATGTAGATATTCAAATTTTCAGATAAGTGAACTGGAAGGTTTTCCTATTTGGTTGCTACAGCAATCTGAATTCTGAAAAACATTTTGTGCTACTGTAGCAACAGCAATTTTAAAGCTGAATACTTTGTGCTGGGTTTGCGTGAGTGGAAGGGGTTTTGGTAGTAGGGGAGGGGGCTACAGCAGTGGCCCATGTGAGAAGCTTCTTGAAAGCTTCCCTGGCTCCAAGTTGGACCCACCTTTGGCCAGGGCTGAGACAATTAGCAATAGTAGCTACACCTCTGTGATAACGTATTTCAGAAGGGGAACCAGGGATGAGGAACAGGAGTTGTAAGGAGGAGTTGTGAGAACACCTATGCAAACACTGAAGTCAGTGGAAGAAAGAAGGGTTGGGAGGGGAAGGCATGCTGGAGCAGAGCCCCCCTGTATCCCATGATGAGATAGCAGGGCTGCCCCTCCCGCCACCCATGGAGGTCTACAGTAGAGCAGAGGCTGACCTGAATCCTGTTGAGAAGCCCACATCAGGACAGGCTCTGCACTTAAAGGAAGCTGGGACCCTGAGGGGAGAAGTGGTCCCCGCTGTTGCAGTTTGGCACTGGGAGGACTGCAACACGTGGGGCTGACCGATGTCAGAGCAGCATGGGAAATAGTGTGGCCCGTAAGAGGGACTTATGTCAGAGAAAGTTTGTGGAGGACTGTCTCCTGTGAGAGGGGGAACCACACTGGAACAGGGGAAAAATGAGAGGAGCTCCCCTCCATCCCCTGAGGGGAAAGAAGTGGCAGGACTGACTGCACCCTCCATTCCCTGCCCCCTGAGAAGCTGAATGGGAGGAGGTAGAGATATCAGGATCAAGGCTGAGCCTGGGCAGAAGTGGGGGTGGGGAGACAGGGAGGGGGAAGATGGTTTTAAGATGCAATATTGCTTCTCACTGTCTTACTCTGTCTGTTAAGTGTTGTTGTTAGTGTCTGTATTAAATTTATGTTCTCCTTTTCTTCCCCAAATGAGTCTATCTTTTGCATACAACCATAATGGATGAATAATCCCTCCTGGTCCTTATTTCAATTCAGAAGCCTTTTGCGTTATTTTCTCCTTCCCAGTGCTGTGGGGAAAGGGAAGAGTGAGCAGCATCATGGTGCTGAGTTGCCCTCTGAGATCAAACCATGACAACATTGTTTAAAAGAGTGTGTAGTAACAGAGTTAAAAAAACAACAAAAAAAACTCCAACATAAGACACCAAGCTGTGTTTTAAACCTGTAGAAAAGGAAAATAAATGCTGTTCTCCCCTTCTACTAATCTCATTTTTCTCTCCAGAACATAAATTCAGAATTTTTGTTTAAAATTCTCACATTTACACTCCTAACTAGTTTCATGGTAAAACAGAAATCCAGTTCTGCACCATTTTACATTTTCAGTGTTTTTCATCAATTTTTATTTTCTTACCTACTGTGTACAAAAATAATACTAAAGATAAATGGAATATATACACAATCAGACAATTTCATCCCTTTTCAAATTTTCTCCTAATATTGATCATTACCCAAAATTCTGTCACTAGGCCCTGAAACTAGGAAACAACAAAACCAGAATAAATATATGAGGTAACACTATCATAAGTAACCCTGAAGGTCTAGACAGAAAGAAAACTATTCCCTACTGTTAAGAGCAGAGAACAGATGAGGGGGCTACTTAGTTTTCAGTGGAGCAAGAACAGATGCCACATTTAATTTTCTGTGAAACTCTGGTAGGAGTATATTTCCATAAGAGAAATGACATGCAATAGCTATAAAACACATTTTATAAAGTCTTTTGACAAATAAGCTTGACTCAATATGAGAGGTCATAAATAGCTGGCGTACTGGCTGCTGCACCAGCTTTTTAAAGGCTCCAGCACCTTCACCAGTGCAGAAGGGTGATTCAATGTCTCCAGCATCCTGGGGAAGAACCAGTGGGGAATCACTCACAGCAGATCCTCTAGGCCCAAGAGCAATGACACACATGGCAGTCTTGCAGAACAGAATGCTCATCCAGGACCTATGAAGTATCTGCTATATCCAGGGTCTTTGATCTCACTTTGTTCTATAGTACCAGGTATTTCCAGGACATACAGCTGTAATAAAACAGTGCAGATACTTTTTTCCTTCAGGATCTTACTCAGAATATCACTCAACTTGGAAAATTAAAGAAATATCGCAACCAAGTGCAAGAATGAACATGTTAATGTTTGAGTATTTAATACTTTAAAAATATTTTCTTTAAGAAAAGTACTTAAAGTTCATCTGTATGAAAATTAACTGAATAAAACAGAATTATCTGATTTGAAATGAAGACTACAAACTAAAAGGAAAATAATGCTTTTTAAGACCAGAAAGAGCCTCAGGGATCATCTAGAGTAGATAGAAGCCAGAAGTTGGAATATATAGAAGAAATGAAACCTAAATTGCTCTATGTTTATGATAATTTTAATCCAAAAATATTTCTAGAACAAAAACATTTGAACAGAAGAAAAGCTATTTAATATTACATAGCCACAAATAGTTTTAGAATGGAAAAGAATGTCAAAAATTATCAAAATCACCTTAGAACATTAGAACAGAACCCCTATTTGTTTTGCAATCTAATAAAATATTTTATCAAAAGAGAAGATGACATTGATCCACATATGTTTATGGGTATTTCCTAGGATGCATTTTCAACTTAATGTATGCATAAGCATCTCAGCTATAAGGTAGCAATGCTCCTTAAAGGGAAAGGGGGCAGGGGAAGAAGTACACTTTACAGCATTCAATGTAAACCAAAAAATAAATCTCAAAGACAATCTTAATGAAAATTATAATTTTGCTTAACAGCTCAGGGTTAGGGAACCAAGGATGAAAGAAAGGTATGGATCCTCTGCTTAAATAGAGACAGAGATTCACAGCATCTAAACCTTCTACTTTGAACCTAAATCATCTAATTTTCAAGCTATGTTATGATGTATTTTCAGACAGAGAACATAATTTATTGAGTCCGTTCTACTTGTCTAAAGAGGACTGCAACAGACTCATCATCAATAAAGAGAATCAAGTCAGCTCTTCAACTTCCTGTACAAAATCCAACATATATTTCTTTAGGTCTACAGTATATCCTAATTGATGAACAGCAATTTCTAGGCAACTTCTATTGGGCTCATTAAATATAACTAGGAAAAACAAGCTTGTCCATTCCATAACAACAATTTATCTACATAAAACTTATCAAGCCATTCACATACCTATTCTCCAGTGTTTAAGGGCACAAAAATTGAACTGAAAGCTTTTATGAACATTATGACAATATTCAAAATTATCATCTCATTCCCAAATAATAAAAAAAAAATAGTTGAAAATCTGAGGAAATTGGAAGGAAAGGCTTGAGGAAATGGAACAATTAGATATTTTTCTAAACCAACTCCCAAGCTTTAAAATACTTAAAAAACTGCAGGGGAAGAAATTAGAATTCTTTAAGATTTCTTTACCTGCATTTAAATACTTGTAGGAACACCCACAGGCAGTTTAGAATTAGTCTGACAAAACTAGCAACCATTTCTATGGAAGCTTAAGAAAAATTGTCCATACTTCTCCCCCTAATTAAGGCTGAAGAAAGAAGATTTTAATTTTTAAAATCGTTTAAAAAAATTGGCGTGGTTTTTTTTTTTTTATGTAGAATGGCAGTAGAATTTTTCAAGGCCTTCCTGATATTGTTTCAGTCCCTCTGCTACAATTACCTTAATGAAATAGCTTGAATCTTAGAATATGTTTTTTATTTTTTGTTATGTGGTTGATACAGAGGTATAGTAGCTATAAGAACATAGGATATGTTAAGATCTTAGGAATAAGTAACTAGTATTGTGTTTGCCTTGATTACTATGGAAATCGTTATAGACTCTGAATTAAAACAATGGGTACCAGAAGAAACTGGCCTTGTCTTGGGATATTGGTCAAAGGATGAAATGAGCATGTGCAAGAATGGAGTTCAATCAGCGAACAGAGTGAGGAAGACTATCGACGACCACCAGAGGACCCTCGTCCAACATATCCATGCATGCGTTAGAGACATTTGCATATGATAATGATTTCCATGAAATAACGTGAATATGCTAGTCATTACCCTCCCCTCTTTGATTTGAATATCAAGGATTGCAATCAATAAAGTTAACCAATGATTACTTTTGAATAGGAACATGGATAAGGTGAGGTAATTGATAAAACCAATCATCGTAAAGGTCAAATTAAGAAGTCAGCATTCTATGCATTTTTATGTAAAAGAACTTATGTAACCATGACTCTGCTGAAAAAGTGTATAAATATGTTGTGCTTTGTATCTGTTGGTGAACATGTTTATGGTGGAGTTATCCTCCGTGTTCCCCAGTGCTAGAATAAAAGAAGTGCCTGATTATCTACTTCATGTAGATGAGTTTTCTTCATGATTGTGATTGCTAACATCTCAATACAGGCTTGTAATACCTTTGAAAACTTTAATATCCTTCTTATTTTAAAGTAAAAGCATTTTCTTACCATGCTTCTCCTGTCATTTTCTTCTCCTCTGAAGTAATTAAACTCCATAATGCATAAGACAATAACCTTGATTTATGAATGAAATTTTATTTATCCCTTACACCTCTTAGTGACTAGGGGATCCCAACAGCTGTCTTAGTTGGACAATGGAGTGAGCTTATGAGTGGACACATGGCAGAAGCATCCTGTTGTGACCAACCTGGAGGTACTGTGTATCCTTGGCAAAGACTACCTCAGAAACGATACCTTAAGGACACAAGGGGATAGTGGTAAGCCTCTGCTGTAGCCACTGGGGATACAGAGAAGATTAAACATCTGTCTGCCTTTCTCAGCCCCTCAAATAATCCTTCTCTTGTGGGGCTGCTGTGTGTCAAAGAACCGCAAGCGCCAACTGCTACCATGATGGTGCACTGACAGTAATATCTCAGCAACTGCAACTCCCTAGTTCCCCCCCATGAGTTGATTTGTCAACCCGAGAGCTGAGGAGTGATCAGCAAGACTCAGTCACTCCTTAATAGTCCCATTTGGGATGTCAAAAAGGGTTGTAGTGGGTTGACTGCAGCCAGCAGCTAAGCACCACACAATCACTTGCTTACTCTCCCTCTGCTGTGGGATGGGAAGAAAATAGTGTCCTGAGTTTGAGTGAGCGGTAGAGTTGGGGTTTTTTTTGGTAGCAGGGGAGGGAGGCTACAGCAGTGGCCCCCTGTCAGAAGCTTCTCAAAACTCCCCCGACTCCAAGTCAGCTCTATGTCTGCACCAAAACTGAGCCAACCAGCTGCACCTCTGTAATAACATGTTTAAGAAGGGATGTGGTGAGGAGTCAGACTTGTGAGGAAGGGTTGCGGCAGTTGTGTGCACACCAAGGTCAGTGGAAGAACGGAGGAAGAAAGGAGGCGGGAGGTGTGCCAGAGCAGAGACCTCCTTGTATCCTGTGGTGAGATGGCAGAGTGGCCCTCCATGACACCCCTGAAGGTCTATGGTGGAACAGACAATGATTTATGGCCTGTGGGGGCCTCATATGGAAAACTAAGGTAGCTGCACTCAAAGAGGCCAGGATCTTCTGGGAAGAAGCAGCCCCTGCTGTTATAGTTTGGAACTGGGAGGATTGCAGCATGTGGGGGTGTCCCATGCTGAAGCAGCTTGGGAAGGGCTGCAGACCATGGAAGGGACTCCAGTTAGAGAAAACTTGTGGAGTACTGTCTCCTGTGAGAGGGGGACCATGACAGAGCAGGGGTAGGAAGTTCCAGAAGCTCCCCCCACCAAAGATGAAAGAAGCTGCAGCACTGACTGCACCCTCAATCCTCTGCCCCCTGTGGCACTGGGGGGGAGGAGGTAGAGATATCAGGAGCAAAGCTGACCCTGGGAAGGAGGGAAGGGTGGGGAGAAGGTGTTTCCAAGATGTGATAATGCTTCTCACTGCCGTACTCTGTTAAGTATTGTTGTTGTTAGTGTCTGTAATAAATCTATGTTCTTTTTTTGTTCCCCTAGTGAGTTTGCCTTTTGCCTGTGACCATAACTGGTGATTTGCCTGTCCTTATCCTATCTCCAATCCCAAATCTGGCTTATTTTCTCCTTCTCATCCCTGGGAGGGAAGGGGGAATGAGTGGCTGTTTGGTGCTCAATTGCCCTCTGAGCTCAAACCATAACAAATAAAAAGATGACAAAAAGGCTCATGAATGTAGATAAAAACAGTCTCTTGGGTGAAGAAAAAGCTACACAAGAGAGCAAAGAAAATAGAGGAATTCATTTACTACTTCCCATTGGCAGGCAGTTGTCCAGCCACTTCCTGGAAATCAGGGCCAAAGCACCCATTATGGGTTACTTAGGAAGACAAATTATATGACCATGAACATCCCTCTTTCATCCTTCTATCCTTGAGTTTATTTCTGAGCATGACGTCATGAGATTTGAAATGTCTCTTTGGCCAGTCCTGGCTGTGTTCCCTCTGAACTGCTTGCCCTCCTCCAGCCTACTCACTCTACTCACTACGGGTTCAGAACAGGAAAAACAGAAAGCCTTGACACCATGCAACCACTGCTCAGTAACAGCAAAAAAAGGAAAAAAAAATAATCAGAAAATCAGGGTGTTATCAACACTCTTTTATTCACAAATGCTGAACATGGCACCATACAGTTGCTGCTATGAAGAAAGTTAACTATATCCCAGCCAGACCCCATACAGCTGCATAAGTACAGTTTTGATGATCCTATCAATCTTCACATCAGCTTGTAATAACTACATCTCAATTATCAATGAATTCTGATATTCAGCACAACTTTTAAAGGGAAAAATATTTTAAAACTTACTTGAAAAACTATGTGCAGTTAAAGGCTGGAGGGATTAACTCTACCTCCTAGCTCAGAAATAGGATGGAAATACAAGAAATTTTCAAGAGATTATATAAAGAATATCCAATTATGTGCTGAATCCCACAAAATAAACTGATGAAACTATGTCTCTCCTCCATTAGTTTTTGGTAGTACACTGTGCCAAACCAATAGAACTTCCCTAGTTCAGGGATAGGATATATCTAGACACCTTTGTTGTCAAAGTCAAACTCATCCTCCAGAAAAGAGCGCTGACAAAAATCCTGTCAGGAAGGCATGAGTCCAAGACCAAAGCCAAGAACAGCATTTCAGCACTTGCTTCTTGCTTGAGAAGAGCTTCCTTGACAGCTCCTTCACTCATACCATTGAAGACATTTAAAGTTTTTCTTTTTCTTTAAACCTTCCAGGTTTGGAAGAGAAACTGTTAAGTGAAGCCAAAAAAAAATGTTTCAGCAATAACAAAAGGAAGGACTGGCAGATAGCAGTAGGATTTTTTCTGTGTATCTGATCTCTTCCTGATGCCTTGTTTGCTCTCATCTTGCATTTTTTATTTTCCCATACTCCTAGCACTTTTCAGCTCTGCTATGACTTTTTTTAAACACACTATCTTTCCTTCACAGTAGTAGAAATAAGAAGAAATCTGCATGTATTTTGTCCAAGTTTTTTGACAAAACACTGTTCTTCTGATATAAGTTGTTAACACAAAAGTAAAGATATTTTGCTATTCTTTACTCACCAAGTACTTGGATTCAGAGGATTGTTGTCCTGATCTAGAGAATAATTTTAGCACTACTACTTTTCTCTTTTTCATCAGTTTTCAACACAGTGGAGATAATCAAGCTGTGCTTTTACTGTGGATATTAAAGTTGTGTTCAAATTCTGAAATATCAATCATTCAAAACAGTATATTGAAGACTGGACTCCAGATACAAATAACTTAATTAGACCAAGTTTTTCAAACAATTATGTTATATGGATTTTATCTTTAGTTACTGCTGCAGACACTAATGCTATGAAGTTTGAAATGTTAGAAGTGTTTTAAGTAACTTTTTAGAAAGACGAATGAGAGTTCAGCACCTCATGAAGTCTAAATATTCATAAATAAGAATATTAACCCTTTTAGAACTAGATAATTTCCACGTAATCCAAGGAAAGCCACTAGAAGAACCGAGTCTCTAAGCTTGCAATTCTTTCCATCATGTCATATTCCATCCAAACAGCTTTCATTGGACTTCTGTAAAATATTTCTTTGTGACAAATATTTTCAAATCTCAGACAATATATAGGAAGTTAGAACTGATTGATAATAACCTTAACTGATTGAAGACCATTTAGTGACTAGATTGTATTTCAGTACCAGCAGAAGTTTTCTGGACAAAAACTACTTAAATAAAAGTAGCCATTATGACTGCTTAACTCTCAAAAGATTAATACTTCCATGCTTATAAAAATTTTAGCACTTATATACAAAGTCCATATTTGATCTTTCAAGAAAGGCATTTCTATTTTGAGCAACACTTACATTTTTGTTTTATTTTTGTGCAAACATGATAAGTAATCATGTTAGCTACTTCTCTTTAAATTTTATAGAAAAAAAAAAAAATAAGTTGAGGCCTAAAATAGGAGACCATTTCAGATTATTGTTTTGGTGAGAACACTAAATGTCTTGACTATGTGACCTTACATTAAGATTATTCCACTTTCTTCACAAAAATTATGCATGGCATATTTAAAAAGAAAAAATAAAAAAAAATCCCAAATGAAGCAACCAGATACTCCTTACTTCTATGTACTTGTTATTTACCTGAATTATCTCATGAGTAACCAAATCTCTTATATTTGTACAATATTTTAAGGGGAATGCATAGAAAAGTTTGATTCAAAAACTATTTTTAAAAGCACTAAAAAGAGAAAAAAAGAAAAAAACACACTTGACTGCTTTTTTGTAAAGTCTTTTGTAAAGAAAGTCAAATTTTTAATTTTAACTCAAAATTTATACTGTTAAGGGATATAACAGTTCACACAATTGTGGAAGTACTGAAATAGATATTACTGAATACAGAGGAACAAATATATCCCTCTGCCTTAAGAGCAATTTGTACTAAAGATACTTGCCTCTTTCCATCATTTGTGCACAAAATAAACATGATGAAATGGGGATTATGGTGTGAATAAAACAGTACTATGGCTGTTACTGTTGCAGTGAAGAGGTACCATTATTTGTTTTGATTTGTACACAGGTTGATATATCTTGACTTCTTTCCAGAAAGCTTTTTCTTTCACTAACTTCGAATGACCAAACTTAAAACAGTTCCTATAGTTCCATAGAAAAGTAGTCAGCAGTTGGTCTCTGTTTAGCTTTGTATTTTGAACATTGGTTTTGTTATTTGTAACAAGACACTACCATTTCCTTATTTATGTTTTGCATGTAAACAATAATTTGCATTTAATAGCTGATCACTGATCAGATTATTTTTTATTTTTTTTTCCCCACCTGCTCCAGGGCTGGAAAACAGGTCTCAAGCCAGACTAGTCTGAGAGTATTTAACTATACAGAGAAATGTGTTCTGTAGTGTACCAGCTGTCCTTCCATTTTATTTAGCCTCAAGAATAAGGGTAGAATTGCGAGTGAAGGGGTTTCTACATAGTTATTTCAACAGTTCTTCCGAGTCCTGGGACAGACAGTATTAAAACAGTTTGGAAGTTTATTGAAGATCTAGAATAAGCCTGTTGGAGCAAGCAAAACTGCTGTAGGAAATGAGAATTCAAATCACTGCTGATTGCATACTGAATAATGTCAATCAACACATATATACTCTTGCATATTCTTTGTTGTTGGGTTGGGATTTTTCCCCTTTTGCCAATACTTCTAGATCTTCAAGTTATTGTCCAAAATACAGTTACTGCACATAAGCCCCTACTGAATAGATAAAACTGTTGACAGCTACTGGAGTTAATGGTATCGTGTTTTACTAGGAGAAGTAAATATGCAGAATCTTCTCTGTCATGAAAAAGGAAAACACACCTGGATCGGATTGATTAGTCTTTCCATAAATACAGCTGCAAGTACCTTTAGATATCATACTGTAATTGCATGCTTCATAAGAGCAGAGGAAGCAAAAATATTGTGGTTTACACTCATATCTATTTAGATTCATCAGCAACAAGCTCAGTCTCTGGGAACATTAAAAAAACAAACTCTTTTTTTCCCTGAGAAGCTGTTAACATTTCAATGAGAAGTCGGTCTTAGATTGCTAATACTAATGTTAACCTTATGAAAGCTACTGCCTTTTGTATATTGAGAATAGCCATCTCTAATGACCATTTAAGGTTGCATGCATTTTTTCACTGATATTTTATTACAACAGTAAAAAGATAGATGCATAAATGTATTCTCAGTGGACTACTAAAAGCCAGCCAAAGGTTTTATTACTGGAAACAGCTGCTTACCAAATTCATCAGAAGGATTTGGTCATGTATAAGCAACCATAATTTTTTTCTAAACCAAAAAGCTCTTTCCATAATTTACCATTACATTAAGATAATTGTGTCTATAGAAGCACATTAATTGTTAGCATTGAGAATTATTTTCCCAGTCAACATTTTCATGATTGTAGCAAACTAATTAGACCATTTTCAAGATGAACTCTGCTTAATCTGCATTTGTTTTATTGTACTTGTCATCTCATCTAAGTTTGTTAACAAAGTACATGTAGGAGTTGTAGTTGCATATCCTTGTCATCCATACACTATTTATCATATGAGTGCTCTAACAGATGGAATAATCTTATGGAAAATCTGTGAAAAAATGATGATTTTAAATATCTATGCAGCAGACAGAACACACAATTCCAGAACATCTTAGATTCTATGCCACAACAGACAGGTTGAACATAAGAAAGACATCACAAATATTACATTAGAACATAATCTCAAATGCTAGTGAGAGGCAGTACATGGAGAAGGAAATAAGTTCTGATTGGTTTTGTGACAGTTTGGAAGGTGAGATGAGAAAGCTGGAGTCAACTGTCGCACAGAAATACAGACCAAACAATACCTATAGATCAAAATAGAAACACTGAATCAATCACAGCCCTCCACTCCTGAGTACAGAGTAACTGCCATGTTAAACAAGCCACTAAGAGAAAGTCAAAGTTAACACAGAGGAGTTAGGTGCTCCACCAGCAGTTTAAACTACACAGTCTCTGCACTTACAAGCAATTATTCATACCACTTGGAAACAAGCTTACTATTTTTTCTTTCACCAACTGTTGCTTTTCATGTATTTGAGGTCAGTTTGTTGTCATTTAATTAAAAAAAAAAAAAAAATCTGTGCTTGTTACACATGAAACTAAAGATATATAGTAACATATTTCAGCTTTATGTAGAATATAAGTGATAGGTTTTTAAACAAAAAGAGGTTGAAATAAACACTCAAAGTTTAGAAACATGAATTCAACAATGTTGCTTGCCAGGTGAAGAATCTGATACTAGATTAAATCACAATTAGGTGCTAGGACAAAATTAGGGCTGGGCAGGTGGTGGTAGAAACATCTTTGCAAAACAATAAGAATTCAACGAAGCCACAGATGTAGTATATGAAGTGGAACAATTCTAGTTGTATGGACATGAAAGAATCCAAATTAAATTGTTGAAGATGAACTTCAAGGGAAATGGGCACAGCAGGGGCAGTACATGATGATCCCATGCTGTGATAAATGCTACGAGTGCTGCACTGCATATGGAAGGAGACAGAGTAGGAAGAAGAGAGGAAATTCAATTCTCTACACAATTTGCAACATTAAGAAGACTCTAGCTGCACAACTATTATTTCAGAGGAAGACTTCACCTTTTCTTAGAGTCTTTTTTCATACAACCTGTGAAAGGAACTATCAACTTGAAAGTAAGTGGAACATTTCTGAATGCACCTCCATCCAGCTGATTATCTTGTGCCAACAGCAGTACCAGAAGGTTAAAGGAAGTAGAAAAAGAGAAGTAAACAACAACTCATTTCCCATTGAGTGAATACTTGAATTAAACACTTAAATAATTGGGAAACATATTTTCACCTCAATAGTAGCATTTGAAGCCACTGAAAGAGGTGCCAGAGTGTCATGATGCTTTCAGAATGAGTTCGCTCATGCCTAGAAAGCAAACTAGAACCTCATACTGCTGTGTAGGTTGACTATGGCACCCTCCAACTTTCACCAAAAACAGTAAAACATGCAACAATCTGAAACAGAACATATATGTTAAACAGAGATTCACTTTGTACAATGATGATGTTCAAACCACTGTTGAAATGAGCCTTTTTTCAGGACCCTTGACTTTGATTAGAAACATCTGGGTTTTCATACTTAAAACAAACAAACAAACAAACAAACTTCATGCTGTAAAATGTAATTGTGTTCCAAGACAGCACAAATCACCAGCTACAGAACTATACAAATGGTATCAGTTTTAAAGAGGTCTAAAATATAAAATAAACTTGTAACAACCTTTACCAATGTTGCATTGTAAATAGCTAATTTTTCATTTTACAAATGCTACTTATACCAGTACTGGAAGAAGATTGAGGCAGGGATTTCTTGAGAAATCTCAGCCTACTCAACTCCAAGACAGGCTGGGATGCTTCTGAAAGTGCTGAGAAAGCTGGTTGATGGTACAGTAAGGGTGCTGTCTATGGCCTTTGAAAGGAGAGACCAGGAAAGGTCTTGATGACTGGGAAAAGGCATAGGTTTCAACCATCTTCAAAAAGCACAAGAAGAATAACGCAAGAAAATACAATTTATCAGTATTGCCAGATCAGCCTTAAAAAAAATGGCAATACACATCCTCATGTAAAATATTTCTGGTTTCCTAGAGGAGAAGGTAATTTTGAATAGCAATCACAGGCTTTTCAAAAGCAAATTGTGCTTAAACAAATTGATTACCTTGTGATTAAATGACTGGAGTTTTGGATTAGGGCAGAGTAGTGGTCATTGCCTACCTTAATTTTCAACACAGATATAAGGATTCTATGGGAGAAATGTTGATGTTACTGTCTGGGTGGGTGAAAAAAAAAAAAAAGGCTGAATCATTAACTTTAAAGGATAGGAGTAAATGAGCCATCGTCTACTTTATAGGGCCAATTATAAGTGGTGTTTCTCAGGGGTCTCCTCTGGGACCTACCATGTGTAATATTGTTGGAAGTGTGGGAAAAACAAAACAGCAAAAAACTGCAAAATACACATTTCCTTAACACATAGTACCCATAACAAACACAGAATGGGGTTAAGATCCTGTGATTTGTGTTGTCATGGCACCAAGGAGGAATGTGAAGTAAGGTGGAGGCTACACAATCCTGTTCTTTCACTTTTCTCAAGCAATATTTGCCACAACTACACAGATTTATCTACTGCTTTTCCCTTTTCTCAAGGAATGTTTTGTACAACTCTGCAGACACTATCTCCTCTGCTTCTGCTTTTCCAGCTGCCCAATTTTCGCACAGTAACTGTGTGCACATTGCACCAAGGAATGTGCTGTGTTATTACTCAAAAAACAATGGTTTGACCACAGTCCCACCCACTCACGCATACACACCTAGATAAATACTACCCCGAGTTTGTATCTAACTCAGAGGGACAATAATCTGACATCAAAGCAGAGGGACAGGTGGACAGGTTTGTGCTCCTCACCTCTCCTCCCCTACCCCCACCCCCACACCCCTGCCTCCAGAAGGGATGCTTTTTGGTAAGATTTATGCCTTTGTCTATGCTGAGTGATTACCCAGGAATTAGGTGTATGATTGCAATTGTTTTTGTGTGTAGTGCAATATAGCCAACCTGCAGCTTGTGCATTTATTGTAGGCAATCTCAAAGAATCTGTAGATGCTGCATGAGAATAAACCGTACTATTCGTGAACCTGACTGCTTCTCTTGAATGCAACCAGACCTACAGCACATGGGCTGTTTGTGCATCTGGTGTCAGGCTTACAGCCACAGCAGTAATTGGCGTAACTATTAAGAGATAAATCCAGCCGCCCCTAGCCCCTCTAATCTATGAGGTCCAGCTAGAACGCAAGGGGATTCATCTCTTACCAAATTAATTCTTCACCTTAAATGCAACAAATATCTTTATGAGTGATCTGACCAAAACTGAATGCACCTTTGAGCAATCTGTTTGTACCTATGTGGAGATCATTAGGAAGACAGAAACAGGCTCTGAATCCTGCACGTCTCTGCAGGTTTTCTGTAGGAGGGACCTCGTACGGAGGGCAAGACAGGAGTTAGACCTCACACCAATGCAATGAAAGTTGTACTCTCCTTATTTACCCGAATAGCCCCAAGATATACAGAGCCAGATGGTCACATGCTCTATGCTTTACAATCTATTGGAGAAAGGCACTTATCATGCGCCCGGAAGTGCTGTGATAGGTCTGCATCTTTACTACGCGTGAACAAACTAAATCTACTTTGTGGTCAGTGTATCCAGGGATTCAAACAGGAAGGAAGCACTAGCTTGACTTCCTCATTCTTGCCCTTCCAGGTGATCTCAAGGGCAGGATTACCACGTGGCAGTTTTCTGCTCAGAGACCCAGCCTGGATTGTCCAAACCCTGTAGGATCAGTACATGACCCTGATCCCCAAAAAATCCTACCACAGTTTTCCAAAATGTCTGTGGGAATACAACAGAAGACTGGTGAGGAGAATTGTAAACACACTCAAGTGACTTGCAACTGGTGTGTCAAAAAACACACATATCATACGAATTTTTGAGTTTTGTGTACTTGATGGATAGAACACCTGCATTTAGATATCATAGGCTGTGATAGACTCAGAGGCACCTTACTGAATATCCTTGAGATTCCTGCCCTACTGTGAGAAAGATCAAAGCACAGTGGAAAACTGCACCTGTGAAAATCCCTGATATACAGGTGAAAGCAGCAGGTTCAGGATCTTTTATTTCTTCCCCTCATTTTGGCTAGCAAGGATCAAGCTCTGCTGTGCCTCTGTCCCCACTTGTGTACCTCTGCGCAGGTGATGCTACAGAGATCTCCTGGGTCATGAGGTAATGAGAATAAATTTACTCTTTGCATTTTATCCATTGTTTTGTGGTTGTTCTTGCATCCTGCCAGTGTTGACTCACACAGTGTCACTGGACAATGCCCTGAGCAGCCTGGTCTGATCCCAGAGCCAACCCTATTTAACTAGAGACCTCCCTAGGTCCCTTCCAGAATGATTCTGTGTTTGAAGTCATGAGTTAGAAAAAAGTTAGACCTTTAGCCAAGGAAGAATTAAAAGGTACCTTATCCTTGCATTCCTAAAAAAAAATGTGTTCAAAATTTTGCCAGAGTTAAAGGACTCAAAGGAAGAGCAAGAACAGTCACAAGGTGGAGCATACTGAGAACTCTGAAGTGAAGAAAAAATAATTACATTTTAGTATAGGGGATGGTCAAATTGCTTTTACCCAGCACTAAAAACATTGATCAATACATCAGTTCCACTGGATGAATGTTGTTACAAACTTACTTTTCACTTTTTACATGCACAATTTTTCTTAAACACAGTCATAAAATTATGCCTTTAAGCATAGATGTGATTTTCTCATTTACTATAGTTGTCTTAAGCATCATCTCTAGTAAATAATTTTCCTCTTTCATCAGCTTTTGAATAGATATTACCTAAACTGATTGATATAATTAATATTTTCACAAATAAGGAAATTATTTACTATTGTGCTATTCATAAGAATTGAAATAATCTGCTTCTCCTGCCCTATCAGAACATAATCTCTTAGTGATCAGAGTCCATCCATGTGAGTAAGACTTTTTGCTCAACTCAACATAAGAGATTATTATTTTTCTGTAATACCTAAAAACAAAGCTCAGCAAGCTGTCACTCATCCATCAAAAATAGTATACATAGTGAAACTGTTATTATACAAAAAATAATGGAAAACCATTCTCTGCTGACATATGTGTATCATTTTACTATATCTATGTGTTTTGAACATTTTAAAATGATAAACAGCATCACAACAAGTTCAAAGATAGTATAGAGCTATCCACACATACATACACACAAAATTCAGCTATGCTCTCCAGCATCTCCCCTGTAGTAGGATATGCCTTTTTTGCATTACCACACAGAACAAGAGAAATGTCTATAAAATATATAAGTCCATAAAAAAATAAAATGAAAGTCTCTTTCAAATCCACTTTCAATTTTCACAATGTTCTTCCAAAAATCAAAATAGGTAAGAAGGTTAGGTTTAGGTTTTTTTCCCCTTCTGTACTACGATAAGAAAAATCTGCACTTCAACTCCATCAAGAACTCACACTTTCAGTCTTACAGTAAGCTCTTTGAGATTCGACAGTGTTTAACTGAAGTTTTTATTTAAGCTTACATCTAGCTTCCTCCCCACATTGCTATGATCTCTCTGGTTCTATTCCCAGAGACTGACTTGGATCATTCTTTTTATGTCTTTTATCAAAGTAATTTAAAGTAGCTTCAGAAATTTTACATACAAGCACAATTATTATGAATCACACCTAAACAATTTGGCAAACTTTTTATTATACTGAATCAGTTCACATATCTCTGGTAAACTTGCAAGAGCACAGTCAAAACTGCTGAAGAGACAATACTATGAATCAAGTGCTTTTTGAATTATTAACACAATCAGTTGTTGATTGGCAAACATATTTAGATGTGACCAATTGCTCCTCAGTCACCATAATCCATTCTTGTGTTCTCGAGGGAACAAACAGCAAAAGCTCATTCTGCAGAAATTGCTAAAGTACCTCCCTGCTTTTTTAGCAAGCAGGTGTCACGACTCACAGGCATAATCAATTCAGACCCATTCGTGAATAAACTGTAGAAGTAAATAATCCTGCTTTGGGAAAAAAAAAAAAAAACGGCTCAAGTTTTAACACCAGATCCACACTGTCAGGGACTTCTTGATATTCCCAAAATTTGCATTCTTTTTTTAGAATAAGCAGCTTAGTAACGCTGAAATTTTACCTTTATTAGGCAAATTTTATTCTCATCATGCTCACCTCATTTTAAATTTGCCTTCTCAATCCTTAATTGGCTAGGGACACAGTGGAACAGGTATTCATAGGTGTACTCTATTAAAAATCACTGCCTCTGCTCTTCACCTCACCAAAATCCTCAAACTGTGGAGTTTCTATAGAATACTCCTTTGACTGATAAAGAATGACAGTTCATTAACCTACCTAAAGTCTTCTGACAGAATGTGATTAACCCAGTTTTGCCATGCAGATTGCGTTGCTCCACACCTGCCCCTTTTTAGTTTGTGATTCCAGGATGCAAGGAACTTTTCACTTGGTGATTTGTTAGTTTTGTTTTTTCCTGGGTTATCTTTTTCTCATCTCAGAAGTACTGACTGTTACTTGCCCCTATGGAAATCCAGCCTCTCATTGGTATGTACTTGCAGGTATAGCTGTGAAATCATCTACCCCTAGAATACCAGTTCTAAGAAGCCCTGGTATACCTAACCAAGTTGTTGTTAGCGTTAATTTTTCAGGCAATGCTTTTCTCATATCATGAAATAAAAAGTTAGGTATTCCAGGCTGTCTGTGCCTGCCAAATGCATATAACACCATCCATCTTGATACTTCTAGAACTTGAAGAAGCTGAGCACACATATGAGTTGTGTCACTTTTTAAAAACACATTTCTTTGGAACGTTTCTTTGAATCAGTCTTTTATCTGATATGTTCTCCATCTGTTGATGTTTCTATCAAGCTTGTATTTCTCAATGAAGAATGGCATTGACAAATTAAATCAGAAACATGGAATTAATTTCTTTGCTACAAGTGTTGGAATGAAATAGATTCCTTTGCTATGAACCAGATGCAGCCATTAGTGCTGTGTTTTACAATTTTTTCTACTCTTAAACTGGCTTAAGAAACTGGCAATTCAGCATATTTTAGTTGTCATATTTGCTTTGATTGTTTAAAATGATCAGACTTCGTACAGGTCCCACAATCAAATACAATGAAGTGAAGGATTTGAAAGAGAATATTTTTATGAGATGGCAAATACTTATTTCTTTGTAACTAAGCCTTTTCCTATCTAGTTTATAAAATATCCATATAATTAACAATTGTTATTCATATTTTCACCCTTTTCTTCACTCCTACAAAATGACTAAAATCATTAAGATAATAACTTTTTAAAAAAGCTCTTCCCACTAATCAAATACCTAGGCGCTTACAACTATGAGTTTGTTGTAATTGGTACTAGTCCAAAATGCTAAAGACACTTAAGATAATAAATTCTTTGACATGACTCAACTATCAAAATACAAGTTTCAAAAAGGCACATTTCATTAAATTCTTCTTTTTATTGTGATAATATGAAGTTGAATTGATTCCATGTACTCTTGATAGCAACTGATAATAACTGCAATCTATCCACCTGAAAAATGCATAATTCTTGATTTCTTTTACAATAGTTCTTGCTATATCTTACCTACAGTATGAACAGTAACATTTGGTGATATAATTAGGCAATAAAGGCATTTTTATTCTTAATCTAATTTTACTGACACTGGAGATGTTGCCCATGAACACTGAAAAATTCCTATATGTAAACCAATTTTTCAGATACAGTAAATAGTGCTTTCAGTGTTTCCCTAAAGAATTCTTGGTGAACACATTCAGATTAGTTGCATGTATCATATCACATGCTCCATAATCTGTTCCTGATATATTTTCCATATACCCCATTTAAATCATAGAACTGTGCTTCAGAATCACTGTTTTCATATCAAGAAGACAGGGAAGAAGGACATATACCCAAATTAAACGTACAATCATAGAAATAACCTAAGTCTACACATAGCTTGCAAAAAAAAAAAAAAAAAAAATCTCAAGACACTGTGGTCTGCCATGTTCCATAATCAAGAGGAGCTGAGAATCTTAATATTAAATATTGCACTGACTACTATGGCCACATAACCCAGTAAATGCTGTAATAACATTGCTGGTAACAGGCCACCAGTCTTTTACTGATTTTACAAATACTCAGGACTGAGTTCAGTGAGTAGTGAATTGATCTGCAACATGAGAAACCTGGGGTTTGTGTCCACCTCAATCTATTGGTGATGACATTAATCTCTCACCTCTTGTTTTGGACTGAAAGACCAAAACTGAAGATTTGCTGTCTGGAAAGGATGGACCAGAGAATATACAACTGGACATTATACACAACTAAAAATAGGGAGGTTGTGGATTCTAATCTCTACTTTAGGAACTACTTATATGTTTTGCACAAAACATTACTTGGATTAAAATATGCTAATACTAGAAGTCTGGAAATCCTGCAATAGCTTTAGCTAATAACAGACCATTCTGGGTGGCAAGCATCCTCATATGTAAAATGTCATACAAGGCCATGTTATGTGATACAATGGCTATTTTGGAACACAGATTATTTTTAAGAAGTAAGGAACATAAAGCCTATATTGACATGATTTCTGACTGTAGTTGAAGAAGGGTAGTAAAAGATCATGTGGTGGGTTAATCTTGGCCAGCAGCCATATGCCCATGCAGCTACATGCCCATTCAACAACTCACTCCTTCCCCCTCAACAGTACAGGGGGATAAAATAGGATTAAAAAGCTTATGGACTGAGACAAAGACAAGGAGATCACTTGCCAGTTACTGTCATGGGCAAAACAGACTCAACTTTGGAATAAATAATTTAATTTATTACCTATTAAAATATATTTGGATGGTGCGGAAAAAATAAATTAAAACGCAGCCTTCCCCTATTCCCCCCTCTTCCCAGGCTCAACTTCACCCCTTCATTCCTCTTTCATCTACTTCCTCCTGAATGGTACAGGGTGGATGAGGAATGAGCAGTTGTGGTCAGTCCATAAAAACACCTCATTGTCACTCCTTCCTCTGCACCTCTTTCCCCTGGTCCAGTGTAGGTCCTTACCATGGGCTGCAGTCTTTCAGGACAAGTTGCTCCAGTGTGGACTGTCCAAGGGCCCCAGTTTCTTCAGGGCATGTCCTGCTTCTGCTCCAACATGGAGTCCTCCAAGGTCAGCAGTGTGCACATCTGCTCTGCTGTGGTCTCTCCATGGGCTGCAAGAAAATGCTTGCTCCACTGTGATCTTCTCCACCACAGGGTGCAGGGGAATGTCTGATCTGAGACCTGGAGGACCTTCTCCCCCTCCTCTTACCTTGCTGCTCACAGGGCTGTTTCTCACAGTTCTTCCCTCACCCCTGGCTGCCGGGAAGCGTTCTGCCCTTCCTCCCCCAGGCTCTCCCTGAGGCACCACCATCGTGGCTGCGGGGCCCAGCCGTGCCCTGAGGTGGGTCTGCTGGAGCCCGCCTGGAACCGGCTGCCGCCCCACAGCCCCCCACTACAGAAACATAGAGATAACCATCACCTTCATTGTCTGGAAAACTAAACATTACATTCCATGTATGTTCACTGAATTGAAGGATTGTAATAATTAATTGATTTTGAGTTCAGGCTGGAAAAGTATCATGGTCATGATATTTTTTCCTATATATTCTTATCCTCCATATTAAAAGAAAGTGAGAGAAAATAATTGGTTCTTACTGTGAATAACTTTAGTAAATGATTGGAGAATAATTTTCTTCCCCTTTTTTATATTACTTCCTTTTAAAGGAGACACTGTATCTTATGTTTATTACTACAGTCACCATCTCTTTCCCATTGGTTCCTAAATTAATGGTGTGATTCTTCCATTTTCAGAGTCATCAAGTCTCTTAAGGGCAACCTTATCTCCTCAATAAAATGA